>NW_025814889.1:6665000-7865000 GCF_022079265.1 Lynx rufus | reverse complement strand
ATCCACCGTAAATTAGCATTTACAAGGACAGAAAACTATCCATTTGCCATTTTCTCCAGCACTTTGTCATGGACAATAAGCGCAGAGGCCCAACATTCCTCTTATAAATGGGAGATTTACAACTTCTTAAACATTATTCAACATCTTCTTGCTTATGTATAAAAAGAAGCAAAAGAATATTTTTAAAGTCTCTTGTTAAAAAAATAATCAGAAAATGCCAGAACCTACTTATGGAACAGATATAGATCTATAAACAATGATCCCCAAAGCATATTCTTTCAGCTTGGGGATGGGTTCCAGTATTGAAATGAACTTAATAAAATAGACTTTGCGAAGACCAGGAATGCATAGAACTCATATGGGCCTCTTAATATCTGAGAACAACCCGCAACTGATGATCTCTAGGTGGGTATGGGTTTGTGAGATATTAAATCATACAAATACTGTCTGGGGTTTTTTTTTGTTTTGTTTTGTTTTTAATTTTTTATTTTTACATTTGTTTTTGATAGAGACAGAGCACAAGTGGGGGAGGGGCAGAGAGAGAAGGAGACACAGAATCCAAAGCAGGCTCCAGGCTCCGAGCTTTCAGCACAGAGCCCGAGGCAAGGCTTGAACTCACAAACCATGAGATCATGACCTGAGCCAAAGGCGGACGTTTCAACGCCTGAGCCACCCAGGCACCCCAATACTGTCTGTCTGATTAAGAAAATTTAAACCAAAAAGACTGAGAAAAAAGAAAAGATGAAACCCAGATACTTTTTTTTTAATGTTTATTTTTGTAAGACAGAGGGTGCGGGGAGAGACAGAGAGAGAGGGAGACAGAGGATCCAAAGCGGGCTCTGTGCTGACAGCAGAGAGCCGGGTTCGGACTCACAGATCACAAGACCATGACCTGAGCCGAAGTCGGATGCCTAACCAGCTGAACTACTCAGGTGCCCTGAAACCCAGATACTATTAAGGATAATCAGGTATGACATAGAAAAAGGACAACCACACTGGAGAAATTACCTACTAACCTAAAGGAGAAATGAAATGCCTGGGAAGAAGTATGAAAAGAATGCCTTGTCCAGTGCTCAGAGCTCTAGCCATTAACAGAGAGACTGTGGCTACACAGGCCTTTTATCCTGTGAGCCATAGAGACTGAAATCATGATGTCAGACAGTAGACACCATCAGCATCCTCTATGGTAGTTAGAAGGAAGTTCTCCAAAGGCAATAGAAAATGGTGGGAAGGACATAAAGAAAATCAGTCCTGGATCCCAGCCATAACATCCTTTGGAACCGGGAGAGGAGTTAAGGAAAGACCATATGTGAGTTTAGGGAGAGAAGAAGAATGTAAAAACCATGTGAATAGTCTAAAAGGCGAACCCAAAAGCAGATAGGACAGGATTCTAGAATCAGATATGTGGCTAGCTAACAATGCCTAGACCTAGTCTCCATTCACCATTCATTCCAGAATCTTCTAGAAGTAATTTTGCAAAGGTGAAAATGAGATCATCTCATACCTTGTTTCCTACTTGGGATTATTATGAAGTTTCTAGGAAACTTGATGAGATGCCACGGAAAATAAAAAAGGAGAAATAGAGAGTCTGGTTTTAAAATATTATGCCACTTTACCTGATAATCCTAAATCGAATTTACCTTGAAAGTCCATAATTAGATATAAAAAAAGCAACCTTCCAAATGCATGTGTATGAGATGATACTATTTTATGTTTCTGAGTGTCTTTAGCTTTTACTAAATGGTTTTACGTGCAGCATCTCATTTTCACCAATGGTGTATAAGTTAAATAGGACAGATATTAATAGCTCTAGTTTATAGTTGAAAATGCTAAGATCAGGCAATTTAAGTTATTATCTCAAGGCTACACAGCTAGAAATGGACAGAGCTGAGACTGCACACCTTTTCCACGTACTTCAAATTTATTTTTTTCATACTATGTGTCCCTGACTTATGGCAATTCCATTACTACAAGTAGGCTATTCCTGTTCTGAAGGCAGGGACGTATCTGGGAATAGAATTTGATTCCTAATAGTGCTCCAGAAGAGACAGAGACCTTTTGAAGGTCAACTCAAAGAACTCAGTGGATGACACCAGCATCTCTACTTATCCACTGTAGGTCTAAACATCTCCTTAGATATTTGGATTACTACCCACTGAAAATACAGATTATCACCAACAAAAAACAAATCCGAGGAGACTTCCAGGGGTGAAGACAAAGTTCTGATATGAGTGGGTTCTGTCACTTTAAGATTATAAGGCTCTACGTTGAAAGTAGTGTAGGTCTTGTGAATTTACCTATGAAATCACCTCTTCCACTTTGGCCAAAGCCATGGGTTTATTTTGGATTTATGCAAGGTGCTCATCTCAGACCACAGCTGTTAGCTGACCACGCCTACCCAACAACTTCCCTGGTCCTACCTGTTCTATTGAAGCAAATGGATTTCGATTTTTCTTTTTGTGGAATCATGATATATTACTTCACACTTGGTTAAATTACTAAAAGTCCAGCTTTCATAAAGAATATAGCATCCCTAATTTCAGAAGCAGTCAGTGGGAACATTAATAAGATCCCATAAAAGACATTTGAAGAGATATCAGTGAGTGATTGTGGCTTATACAAGTTCAACAGTTGAAAGCATCAAGAGTCATACTTCAGCCAAAATTCCTGTATTTTTAAGGCCTGGTAGTATGAAGAGTAATGCAGCTAAGAATGTTCTCAATATTTATTTATTTATTTATTTATTTATTTATTTATCTATCTATCTATCTATTTATCTATCTATTTATTTATTTATCTATGTATTTATTTAACAACAACTTATGGTAACCGAAATACTAAACACACACATACACATAGCTAGTATAAAAAATCAACCCCTTGATATCTTCTATTCTGTTTTCTTTATTGGAAAGGAAAAGTTCTGGTTATAACTAAGTTGACTTCATGACTCACTAATGTGTCCCGAACCACACTGTTGAAAAAAATAGAAACTGAAAAGGACTGTTAATGACCAAGCTCCTTATATCTCGTTTCCATATCTTATTCATCATACCTATCTCCATCGTCCTGCCCCAGACATGTGTTCACTTCTGCTACACTTGTCACATCTTTTGAAACCATGCTCACTCTGATTTGGTCTCCCTCTGTACACGTGCCACGAATCTAAGACCACTTCCTTTCATCCAAAGGCAGATAATGAGGTTAGAGTACAGGCAGGGAGAAAGAACTGAGATCTGAATTACAGGTGCACCTCTGAAAAAGAAAACCTGATGAAGGAAAAACAAAGGCACCAATCATAGCCAACTACTTGGTTATTTGGCTCCTTTTCTCCTTTATGTTCTCCTCCTTCATCTTTCACAACAAATGAGCAAACTTTTATTATAAACTACTCTGTTGCCTATGACTTCTTTTTATCTACTGAGGATTTTACAAATGCCCCCTACTTAAGGTAAACTTATAACCACAAGGTCTGTCTCATATCTTCACTTCTGTAGATGTGGATACTTGGCTTCCGGGAGGTTAAATAACTTTCCAGTGATGAAATAGACAGGATGTTATGGAAGCTGTTAACCTAGGATATTAATGGACAAATAAGAATTGTTTAGAAGTTCATTACATAATGCACAGTTCAAGAACATGAGCAGTCCAGATACAGCATTATAAACTAGCATGTATTAAGCCAGTAAACAACAGTGAAGCATCCATCATTACTTAAAAAGCTATTAGACCCTTAATCCTTGTGCTATTGCACAATTTAATCACTGCATGACATTATTTTAACAACTCTAGGTACAAGATAAACAATCTTAAATAATCTCCTAATGAGAAACTAAAGCACATGTTTATTTTAACTATGGCACAAGAATTTGAAGTAACAACTATTTATTTTGAGACTAGCAGCGACCAACTTAAACTTAATTTTAGTCATTCTTAGAAAGAGGAACTGAGCAGTGGGGAGAAATACTCTGTTTTACACTCCCCCCGCCCGCCTTGTTCTTCCTAGGAGCTTTCAGAACGTTGAAAATATGGGCAGCAAAAACATCAAGAACTAGAAATGAATCCAAGATGATTTAAGGACTATGAAGGAATTCAAGGAATCTTAAGGCAAGGACAGAAGGATCTATACTTTCCTAGATCTGTAGATGAGACATATTTTTTTTAAATAATCATAATGAAATATAGGATTAACGACAATTATGGGAGTCACTCAAAATAATGCCTTCAGCCCTTTTTCATGTAAAAGGACTTTCCAGATATAGTGATATTTGAGAAAATCTAATTGGTCATTGAAGTGAAAAATGGAAGTTAGAAACAGGACAATGAGAAAAGGGTCCTAGTTAGAGCTACATTGGCAAATGAAATGAAAGCAAATGATGACTGAGAAAGTCTTTGGGTCGATTCATGTGTGCTGTAAGGAGGAGGGTGGCAATTTTTCATTTGCACTTTTTTAAATGCCTTAATTGCCTTAAAATGATGTACATTAGGCATGTGTAAAGACATGTCATACTTTGCATATGTAATACATTACGTGTGTAATGCAGTATCTTGAGCATTAGCTCAAGTGACCACATGAAGAGAAAAGCCTCTTTCACCCATAAATTCTCAATCCGTATATAAATGTAAACTGACCTGAAGGGAAATAGGTGATATAACCAATTCCTTGGTGAAGTTTTCTTCTGGTGACAGGGGACGAAACAATGCAATTCCCTCTATTTTCTAGCATGTGAGATTTCTAAAATTATGTTTGCACACGATTGAAATTTCCCACACCATTGCGATTACAACTTATAATTTCTTATGTCATTTGTCTTCAGCTATATATATCTTGTGCCTGATACAGTCCTCAGATGAGTAAAATATCCTCAAGGAAACAGAAGTTCGTTTGTTTTCAGAAACTTGGTTTTAGAATCCCCAAAGTACTGACGACTGGACCTCAGTACTGCTCCCACAGAAAGATTCTGTTACCTACTTTTGTATGCGTGTTTCACTAATAAGCAAACAAACAAAAAGAACCATTCAAACATCAAACCTAACCAGAAGAGCTGAAGAAAGGATATACTGAGACTATGGATAAACCTACCTACTGAAATAATGATAATTAAAGAAATTATGTAAAGGATTCATTTCTCAAACTAACATTCTTTTCACTCACACAAAAAGATAATGATTGCAAACTGGTTTTCTGATCATGCCATCTCATACAGTTTCTACTTCAGGTGTTTTCTAACTCCACTTTGAAGGAACATCTGTGTTTTACATGTTGGACTGAGACAATCCGCCTAGAGTGACAGGGCCTCCCAATTATTGTTAAAAATAAAAATAAACATAAAAAATTATAATAATGATACGATTTCCAATTGTCAGATGTTTTTCTCCTTAGTTTTTCTTCAACCTTTGGCAATACATGTGCACCAGACTCCAGTATAAATGAATCTAGCTTAACACAGTTATACATTTAGTTATTTTAAATGAATTGTGTCAATATTTCATTCTTCTCTCCCCACAGCACCAGGGTCTAGATAATATGCTTTGTGTGAAATGTAGAGCAGGCATTAAAACCCCCAAATTCAGTTCTTTTTCTAGTGTTTTGTCTTGCAGGTCCAAAAGCCTTGGTACAATTTTTGAGATACTAAGAAGAAAGTATTTCACAGTATTTCTAAAGTTATCGTTGAAAAAATGCATAGATCTAAGCAGAAATTAGGTTAAATAATGCTTTTTACCATCCAAAATATTGAAAATCTTAGGATGGAATTCTTTTTTAATATTTTGAAGTTAATTATACAAAATAAACTATAAAAAGAAATGAGTGAAGCAGTCAACAAAGATGCACAGAGCGTTTTCACTGAAGTCCTTATCTAGACCAAGCTTACTAAGCCTATTATTAAGACAGAAAAGTAGGGATGGGCTAATATAGCAAGGGAAATCAAGACACCTACAGGTTTAGAATAATCTGGTATGTCTGCAAATTAATAATTCTTAAGTAGTGATTATTTCTCTATTTTCTACCCTACATAAACAAAAAAATTTTTAATGTTTATTTATTTTTGAGAAAGAGAGAGACAGCATGCGAGCAGGGGAGGGGCAGAGAAAGAGAGAGACACAGAATCGGAAGCCGGCTCCAGGCCCCGAGCCGTCAGCATAGAGCCTGACGCAGGGCTCGAACTCATGAGCCTTTAAGCCATGAGCTCATGACCTGAGCCAAAGTTGGCCGCTTAACCAACTGAGCAACCCAGGAACCCCTACCCTACTTTCTAACATCGAAGTTAATCTTCTTGAGTCCTTAGTCAATAACTTCCCATCACTTTCATGTGAAGAAAAAAATGGAAAAGTCATAATATTCAGGGTGAATTATAAGGCAGTTTGTGACAAGAAGTGGTCACTCAGAGCCCAACCTATGTACAGAGGGGGGAATGAATCAACATCACGGGACACCTGCGAACAGGTAAGTTGCGGCACATCGTTGGGAAGATTTCCTCCTTAGACCCCTTAGTAAAGAAAATCATTCTCTTACAGATACTAATGATTGCTGGAAATAATTGTGCGTAGTACCTGCCTTGTGTTCATGGCTCCAGCCCATCCTTTAACTAAATTATGAGATAAATAGGATTATTAAACCAATTCTTTGACTAGCAAAATTACAGAACTGGAATTCAACCACAGGTCTGTCACATTGGCCTCTAAAACATTGTACTTTGCTACATCTCTTTTGAGACAGAAATCTAAAGAAACGTTTTAAGATAACATAAAGAGTGCAAGGTAAATAATCTGAGAAACCACTGTTTAAACCCTGGGAAATATGGCAGGACTAATGAAAATTCATGGATTAAAAAAAAAAAAAAAGAGGCCAGTGAAAATCTATGGGTATTTTATCAGAGAAGGAAATGTGATCAGTATTTTTTCCTATCAAACTCTCTAACACTAGAATAGTTATTTAAATGTCTTTCTGGGAAAAGGCCCTTACATGGCAGACATTTTCAATTGGTACAGTTATCCGAGTAGTATCTTCTAAGAATATCAATCCAAATAGAAGAGAACATAAGCGTCTCAACCCCTTAGCAAAACCCAAATAACTTTAAAATAAAATGAATGTAAAATATGCATGTATATTTTGAAAGCCTGGATTACCTATGATTTTAGTAAGAGACTCTATGTCATCAGTGTTTCTAACTGCATTACCAAATATGTAAGAGATTATAGATAATTTCCGGCTCACAGTACAATTCTTTGAAATTAACCCACAAATTGGTTGAATCTCTTATTTATATTTTATCAAACCCATCTTTCTGACGTAGGCATTTCTTTTCTTGGGATTCTTACAAAGATAGTTATCGCGCACAGAGTACGCTCTAGCCTTTGGTGGTTTTAATCTCAGGGTAACATCTCTGTGTTCAGTACATTTCTTTTCTTTCATCTAGTCATGTACGTGCTAAGATGTCAAAACTGAAGCTTCCGACATATCAGTCATAGGGGCTAGCCAGCGTGTCAAATCCTTTAAGGTTTCGCGTTCAGCTTTCCCAAGAAAATTTAAAAATGAGGAAATATCATATCCAATCCCAGTGAGTGAAACTTATCGTTGGGTCCATGGCAGAATATACTTTCTAAAAATTATAGTTGGAAGTGGGTGTATTGTCTACCGAGAGGCAGGAAAGAGGCAGCAACTTTATTACAGATTGTCCTGTAAATTTACAGTACAATTCATACTTCATTTTAAATGCCATCCAAGTACGACATTTCTTGGATATTGGGCTCTCTCACCAAGGATTTTGGATTAACATGTCTATAAGCCATAAAATTTACTTAGAGTACAGTCTTCTGGAAAATGGCCTGGTTCATGTATTTGAGTGAGGGGAGCTAACGCGTGTATTGTATTTGCTCTCTTCATAATGCAGTTCTCTGGAGAGCTAGCAAAGTTTCCCCATATTGATGAAAATTTCACTTAACTTGAAAACAACCATCAAGGCAGCAAATGCATTTACGGAGCTAAAGCCTCAGAGGTGCTTAAAGAGAGCAACTGTGTAATTCATGGGCGATTCACCTCTTTGAAGAGACTCATAACAGTGCTCCAGACTTTCTTAACAGACAGCTCATTACTACAGGCTGTCTATGCAGATTGTAAACTTACTACAGGCCCTCAGGGGAGGGTTTTTCTGTTTTCTGTCTCTGGTACTAACCTAGTATAACTTGCCATATAACTGCCCTCTTGCCAGTAATGTTAATGATGGTGATTATTAGTAATAACTCTGAGTAATGAGGTTTTCTTCCTTGTACTCAAAATAATTGTTCCATGTAAATCCACAGCAATTTTTACGGTACGTTAAAGATTAGTAACATTAGAAACTTGGCAAATCTTACTTATAGAGGCATTTTACCTAATGATCTAATCCATCAGTTCCCAAGGCTTAAGAGTCCTGAGACTCACGTAGTTCTGAGGGATCTCCCTTCTTTTCATAGTGGTACTGAGAAACAACTTAGTCACTACACTACATGTTTAGGAGCTTTCTAAAAGAATGCCTTGGAAAGACGTAAGCTCTCGTTTAAGCAAGGAAGGCCATGAGTCCAGAAATACGTCGAATTTGCGGGAGTTTCGTCCCATAGGGTCAGTGGTATCTATCTTAACTTTCAGAAAGAAGTTTTCAGATGGTTTGATTTCTAAAGCGATTCAAGATTAATTTTAAACCACAAGGAACTTGGCAGCCAATTTATCGATCGTGGGGACTAAAGTCTGAGAGTGCCAACGAGGAGTTAGAAATACTAGCTATGCTATTCCTTTTCTCCATCTCATCACTTCTCTGTCTCAGAATCTCTGAAAGGGAGAACACAGGTAGGGAGAAAGTTACTCATTCATCGGTACTGGCCTTTATCCCGTTTTTCTCACTTGACAGTCAATCCATCCCGAGGAAGACAGAGGACCACTGTTTTCAGTGAAGAGGGAGGGAAAAGGAGAGGACAGATGTACAACTTGGTTCACTTGTCTTTCTTCTGCACTGTGCTATGTGCAAATAAGGACCGGGCTGCCCAGAGATAAGAAGTCAAGTTCACCTCCTCCTAGGTTTCTTCTTTGTCCAAAAGGAAGTCTCCATCATTGTCACTCTCTCTGGAGCCTTAGATCAATCAGAGCTTTTTAAGACATAGGAAGGTGGTTCGGGTGATAGTCCATGAGTTTCCTGCCTCCTCAAGGAGTCTTCAGAACAAACAACAGTGTAAAGAGAGACCAGGAATCCATTGGTAATTCTACCTCTGTTGTAGATGGATTTGCCACACATCCTGAGACTTATTTCTAGGTGTTTGTGCTTGTCTATTCTTATTCCAACATTATCTCATTTTATTCATTACAGTATTATAGCAAGTCTTGATATTCAGGAGGAAAAAGGCATCCTGAATTTTTATTCCTCTTGAAGGATGTCCTAGCCATTGACCGTATGAATTCACTCACCTCATTAAATGTCGTAAAATCTCCTCTCAGTCGTTTTACTGAACTTGTAAATTAATTTGGTTGGAATACCTATCTTTGTGATTTGGAATTTTCTCATTAATGAACATGGCATGTATTTATTTCCATTATATAGTTAATTCAGAAAGCAGTTTGATTTGCTTGATGTATTCTAATATTGTTTTGTTTTCTACTTTATGCATTTCTAGTCTTATTTTTTTTAATTCCTTTAGTCTACAGTCTATAGATTCATCTGATGAATTTCTGTAATTGACCATATTCATATTTAATCTCTTAAATCTATTTAAAGTTATATAATTGCCTTTAAGGATAACTGACTACATCCAGTAAGTTTTATTTTTTTTTTCAACGTTTATTTATTTTTGGGACAGAGAGAGACAGAGCATGAACGGGGGAGGGGCAGAGAGAGAGGGAGACACAGAATCGGAAACAGGCTCCAGGCTCCGAGCCATCAGCCCAGAGCCTGACGCGGGGCTCGAACTCACGGACCGCAAGATCGTGACCTGGCTGAAGTCGGACGCTTAACCGACTGCGCCACCCAGGCGCCCCTACATCCAGTAAGTTTTGTTAAATATTACTTCCTTAATCATTTAGTAAAATCTGTTTTATAAATTCCATTAAGATTTCGTTTGAACTCAAGTTACATAGGAATGCATCGTTTCCCTCCTAAATATCCAAGGTATTCTTCTCTTTGGATTGTTACTTTCACATTTATTTTCATTATAACCAGGTAGATTCAGTTTCTTATTGTAAGGATGTATCGTCTTCCTCTGTCTTCCTATACCTACAACGCTGCATACTCTGTTTATGTGGGCAGCAGTGTTTTTCAGTTTCCCTAAACCAGGAAAGGCTACCTTAGCCCCCAACTTGAAACCAAAAAACTGGTTTCTGTCCTCTTTCTTCTATTGAAACCTCTTAGTTTTTATCATCCCGTTGGAGCAGTACTTAAAAATAGCACAGTACACTAGAACAAGAAAAACCAATTTGGTAAAGTCTTGGCCTCAGCCCCACTCATCATTTTGTTTTCTAGTTCCATCTATGATCCGGGGAAATAGTTAACTTTTTAGTCACCTGGATGTGGCATTTGTCATTTTTCTTTTAGGAAATACTTTAACTACAACCACTAGGTATTTGGAGTCTAAGTAGGTGTGTCAAATGATCAATTTAGCATATTGTGTGGAAAGCTTACCTATTGAGTCATTACTGCACCAAACGCCTGAGTTAGATGTTCTTATTCCTTTGGGTAGAGAAACAATCCTACAAGAGTTATAAAACCTGCTAACCAGACGTAATTAAACCCCTTAAAAAGGACGCAGCCACTCCCAAAAACATTTTTACGTAAGTGTTTGAAATGATTTTTAATTTTGACAGGTAAAAAAACTTCTTTAAAAAAATTTTTAAAATTAAAAAAAATACTTCTCAAATTTCTGAAACTCTAGCCTGGCACAGCCAGTGAAATACCGAGATTAAAAGTCTGTCCTAGCCTTCCAAACCCTTTCCTAGGCTTGAGTAAACATTTACAAACATACATATGCAACATTATTTTTTTTAAATGGCTCTTTATTTATGTAATGTACTGCAACCTGTTTTTCTTAATATATTGTGAATATTCCTTGGGGCACATTGATCTAACTTCTTTTTAATAGCTGCATGACATTCCGTAGAATGGATATAAAATGTTATAAATCATTTTGTTGATGGATACGTGGGATTTTATGAGGTTTTAGGAAATTGTATTTAATATTATTAGATAATAATAAATCTATGTATATTAAATGAAATCTCTGTAGCCTTCTCATTGCCTGTAATTTGAACCTTGTTTGCTTTCTTTACTATGCCATGTCTAGTCTTCTTTACAGTGCATATATTCAAGAGAGATCAAGGAAAATAATAAAAAACAGCATGCCTCATAATAATGTATGATTATGTCTCAAAATCTTTCTACCTAGAATTGAAGAAGCTTTCTGAATTCTAATTTCTGCAAGAATTGCATTTTAGTTGTATTATGAATTGTGTTTCAGCACAGGAGAGTTTTCTCGGAATGATTATTTTCCATGACTGGTCAAATTTGTCCATTCTGAATTGACTGGGAAATGCTGTATGGGTCTCTGGGTCATGCAGTCCAAATTTCCCATTTCATTTCACAAGGCAATATATGCTCTGGAGGCAGGGTAGCAAAAGATTCCAACTACTGATCTGAAGAAAGGGGAAATTATCTCACTTGAACATACAATTAAAAACATCCTTCTGAAGGCTAAATGTGGTCAAAAACTGATTAACTGAAAAATAATGTCTTAGATATGAATTCCTTGTGTCCTTGACCTTCATTACTTAATGTTACCATTTTCTTGAGTCCCTTTGTAAGAGTTGCCAAAAGTACAGCTTGTAGAAGCATGCACAGAAAAGGATCCCAGATTTTAAAAATAATTTTCACACAGCAATGGCAATATTTCACGAGCAGCCACCCTAAGCTTTACATGTGAGTTTTAGCTCACAACGTGAGCCAGAAAACAGAAGAGTGTCAGAAGGAGAAGATTAATCAATGCTAGACGTCCAACATCACCAATGCGAGCAATAAGATACATCATTAATAGTGAATTGAAAAAGCAATAATATAAAATCAGAGAGGGTATCAGTTCTTTCATTTAGTTGAGCTATAATTATATAATGAGAACATTGGCTCCTTTGAAACAATTTGAAAACAGTGCTGGGCCTTCTGTCACTTGGACCAATAGATCCATTCATTCCAAGACTTGATTTCCTGTTCCGTTTAGCATACCATTAGTTACAGGTAATTGTTGAGAGGATACTCTGTTACAAAAGCTACAGAACTCTCAAGCATTTCTGTGCAGGATAGGTGCCCTGAATAAAGGATCCTGTTTCCCTGGTGTCCTTCATTATGTTTGTCTCTTCACACAATTGTGTGATTGTATACTGCTAAATACTTATTTGGTGGTAATGGTGCATTTCAAATTAGTGACTCAAATAACAAGAACGGAGGAAGAAAAGAGGAGAGAGTATGATCTTTGCCGAGTTATCCACCTGCAAGTTTCAGCTGAGTCAATCGGGGAACAGAATCCCATGGTAATAATTTCAAGAGCTTTTGCAATGACTGGGTGAAGCAATTCTGTGAAGAAAATATTTGAAAAAAAATATTTAGAGACTCTAAAACTTAAATTCTGTTTACCTAGACCTGCGGTTGCTGTCTTCCCAGCTCTGCAACCTTGTTTCTTACTCCTTTTCTACATTCAGTTCTTTGAATTGTGAGAGCAAGCAAGAGCCTCGTCAAGCTTTTTTATAAAGAGGAAGTGTCATCTCCTGGATTGGCATCTCTTTAAATTGTGTCTTCCAGTTTAAATAGAAACGAAAGGACGCTTTCCCACAATAATGTTGAGTAGATGCGGCAGGATTACCCCTTCCCATGTGTTAGCTTCCACGCATCATACAGATGGAGCAGTAGGAAATGTGTGCTTCTTATGTTTGCGCTTTTTTTTTAATTAATACCCTGCATTTAATTACGTAGATTGTTCTATAATTAGCAGACACTATGCAATTTGGTTAAACAGCATGAATTAAATATTGCCTTAAACAAGTGGGTCTTGGGTATTGAAATATTTTTCATATCCTTTGGTGAAATTTTATCTGAAGTCTATATGAATGAATTCCTCTGAGGAAAGCAACTGAAGTTAAAAGCATGAACTATGTAGGGGCGCCTGGGTGGCTCAGTCAGTTAAACGTCCGCCTCTGGGTTTTGGCTCGGGTCCTGATCTCACTGTTCGTGAGGTCAAGCTTCACGTCGGGCTCTGCACTGGCAGTACAGAGCCTGCTTAGGTTTCTCTCTCTTTCTCCCTTCCTCTGCCCCTCCCTGGCTCTCTCCCTCTCCTTCCACCCCCGCCCCCGCAAAATAAATAAATAAACTACAAAAAAGCATTAGCTATGTAGTTTATAATTTACAGAGTCGCCTAGCAGCTAAATGATTGAGAACAGAACATATACTTCCTTTAGCCCTTCAATATCTTGAAAATACCAGTAGGACTGTGAGAGCCAGAAAAGCAATACATGAAACTCTAAAAGATTTTCAGACCACTCTATGAATGACATAAATAAACATCCTGCGTGAAAATTGAAGGGTAACTACAAAAAAAAAAAAAAAAAAAAAAGCTTGTCTTCATTTGCAGAAAGCAAGACATGGAAGTGATTTCATCGAATAGAGTTGATTGATTCATTATCTTTGACCAGCATCGTGATAAATGTGTCCATCAGTCAAATCTCAAACCTTCCAAACCTCAGCGTATGCTCTATTCAGTTCAACTTAACAGCACTCACCTGTCTGACAGATAGTATAGCAGCATTGGCTTCAGCAGCTTAAACGCTAGGAACGATTTTGTAAAGTATCGAATAGTCTATCCCTGGTAATATGTGAACACGGCGCTGCAATTATTCATTTGATTTAACCCATTCCCATTTACATCAAAGGTTGAAATGCCTTTCTGTGTATTAGCAAGCTGCTCTGCAAGAAAAGAATTACCAAAAGGCAGAGTTTTTATTTCCTCTCCTCGGTCTGTCTGCAAAGATATGGGAGTGAGTCATGCATAGGAAACTTATTTATACTTGCATGCCATACAGAGTTTCCCCAAATGTACTCATCTGCAAATGTTTTTCCCAGCATTGCGAACAATGACCTTGGCCAGAACAATGGTGCATCTGGGTCCTCAAATTCAGTCACCTGAAGAAGAAATAATGTTATAAATTGCCCGGTGATGAACTTCTTGACTGAAAATCAAGAAACTTAATAAAAAAATATCACTGTGTTTCCAGAGCAGTTGGAAAAGAGAATATTTATATGAAATCCAGACTGAAGTCAGATTTTTCTACTGGAAAATGTATTTTTGCACCAGCAAACTCAATAATTCAAACTTAATAGTAAAGGGATAGAGAAATGGATGCGAAATTGGCAGAGAGTTGGCCTACCACCTCTCAAGTGCAATGCCGTGAGCCATAATTCTCCGGAGTCAAGCATCTGTGAATAAGAATTGCATCAGAATAGCTAAATGATGGGCCCATGTCTCCTTAAAGAAGAGTGAAGGGGAAAAGATGTATCTGAAGTTGTGCTCTGCGTTAATTGTCAGTAATATGACAAAAGTGTAGACATTCCTCACATATGAGAGTAGAACACACTCTCACAACCAGAAATTGTAAATAGGACGTCAGCAAAAATAAGCCTCCGCATCTACTCTGTTACAAAGTTCCTAGGTTACTCTGGGAAAACAGCAATTTGGAGTCGTTCTACTCGGTAAACAAAAGGGGCTGGACTAGATGACTTCTAACACCCCTAAAACATTAAGATTGTTGTTCTGTGAATTACCAGAGTAGGATCCTAAGAAATACCAAATATTATGGATAGCAAAACTACCTTTAAAAAAATTACAGAATAAAATAGATTACTATTCATTAAATACTGTATGCATTGTACCCTTTACAAAGAATGTAGCTAGTATTCTTTCTGTTAAAAAAAAGCCCTGAAAATACCCTCATTTATTTTATACTTGGATTTAACTTTATTTACAACCTGTGGTCTTTAAAATAAGAGAGAGACAGAGACAGAAAGGGAGAGAGAGAGAGGTCCTAAAGAAGAGAAACTCATGACACTGACACTCTTTAAGTAGCATCATGTCATGTAAGTCCTGGACTAATTTATAATATAGACCATAAGAAACACACACAAAGACTGGTCATTTTTTTCAGAAAAGACAGTTTTTATGACCCATCTTCCTGACACAGAGAAATTTTTCTACTGCAAGTATTAGCTAAGACCGTAGGGTTCAAGAGAACAAAAATTAGTTCAGTGAATTTTTTCCAATTGCTTTGAGGACATAACAATATTTCATCACTTTGGACGCAATTGTTTTTCTGAATTAGGTGATGACAAAAATATAATTTTTCTGTAGAAATGCTACATCCTATTTCCATTACTGAAAAGTGTGCAAGGTTCCCATTAACCAGCATTACGAGTTCAGGTCTGGAGTGAAAGGGCTTCCTTGGTGGTCTGTGTGCTTCTAACAAGACTCCATTTTAAAGGGAAGGTTTAGACAAAAGGGCGGTTAGCTAATTGTTTTTAATGAAGAATCAAATTTATCCCTAAGAGAGGGGTATACTTTTATCGTAATTCAAGGGCAGGCTGACTGTGAACCAGGTAGGAAATGCAGGATTAGACAATCTATCTCTCAGTTCTGTGATCTGATGTTTCCAGGATTTGTCTCATCACTCCTGTACCTACGATCGATTGAGTAGAGCTGAGCTTGCACATAAACATCCATCGTTCCTGCCTTCACCCAACCCGCCATAACTAGACCACTAGTGGAATTCTCTTAAAGTGACCAAAGTCCTTTTCCGTCTTTAAGCAGACGTCCCTAAATGAAGAATATTTTTTCCAGCTGTGCAAAACTACGTGGTGCATTTTACATTCTACAAGTACAAAAAACGTGGTATATATAGGCCACTGACCGAAGGACTATCATTAGCTGTCATTTTACTTATTGTCAATGGGCCATTTAGAATTAATCCAAACAAATCCTGGAAAAGTGATGGAAAAATAAAAATTGTCTTTCTGGTATTTTTGAAACCTTACAGCTTGAGAAGAAATTCATAGTTAAGCGTCTTATACACAGGACCCCAGAATGAGAAATCAGTATTCCCTCCCAAACTCTAGCAGAAACTAAATTAAAATTCTGAATCCGTTTATCCAAACTAAATGGTAGCGACCAGTGCCTTTCAGAAATGTTTACAATTGGCCCTCCTTTTGGACTCTTTAGTGATTGATTTGAGATTCGACAGTAGCTAAACACTATGCTATTAGCAAACCTGGTCTGCGTTTCGACCAACCTCCGCAGGGCTGCAGTCACAGGGATATAGCATCTTTAAAAGTTAACCAGGAACTTCATGAAGCTGAGGAAATAACTCAACTCGAAAGCATTTGGTGCTGAAAGCCAGGGTCTATGAAACAGGCTCTTCCAAGGAGATACCTCAACACTGTTGATAAACTAGAAGAAGGTTTCTGGAAATTTGAGACCTCACGTACTTGTGGTAAGTTGACGGTCAAGAAGTTGCTAAATAATCAAATCTGTCACCAAAAAGATAGAAACTAAAAGTAGTTTGGTTCCATAATTGCTTGCTTTCCTGGTCGAACGCTATGATCATAATGACCGTATGATGAGTTAAGTTAGGTCTCTGCAGTTTGATTTGTACTGGATGGAATGCCCCTCCCCCAACTCTGCTGGAAAACCAGGATCATCGTTACAGTCGTCTTCACAGCAGTCCAAGTGCACATCACGTGTCTGTAGCATTTTGTAGTCTATTTCATTTAATCCTCATAGTAGTCCTGGGCGAGAACACAGGCAAGGCGTAGTAGAAAAAGAAACAAGGTTGAGGGGAAATGCATAAGGCCTGCGTTTGAATCCATGGATTGTCTTTGTAAATTTGAGGAAATGATCTAGCCTTTGCAAGCCTCCGTATCCTAATAGTTAAACTGTAATAAATAATATTCACCTTATGGAGTTGCTGTGGCCACTGGCGTGTAGGATGTAGAAATTTGTCATTGTTCACATTTCATGAGTGGCCAAGTTCAGATTTAGAAAATTAGGTGACTTGTGTCAGATCACACAACTAAATGACAGGACTAGACAGGAATTCAGGAATCCGAGAATTCCACCTTTTACGTTCAGTTCGCAGTAGAGCTCTCAGACCCAAATAAACCAAATAACCTCTGAGAGTAAGAGTTACTCTTCCAGACTCTAGCAGACTCTCCTTTGTCACAAGTCCTGTAGTACAATCTGTGTACCTTTGGGGGACCTATTAGCACTTGTATAAGAAGTGATAGGTGAAATGATAAATGTTCAGCTACATAGATGGATATATAGACAGTATGAAAGAGTTCTTCTTTATTTAAATATACAGTAAGTCCCGCAAAGACGAAGAATCAGACTTACATTTATAATGTGTCTGCTCAGTATTTTTGTGATGCTTTCCTTTTAATGCTTACTTTCTGGTGAGTTTTTCTATCTATAGAGGGTAATTTAAAATTAGGATTTTGACATACATCTTTCTTTTTAATTTTTCAGATGAGAATGATGTGGATATGGTCAACAGGTGGCATAAAATTGTCTATTTAATATCGCCAAGGAAATAGAAATTGTAGTGCATTTCACTACAAATTGTAATGACTCAGACTCCCCAATGTGGAGGGTTCCTCCCAGTGTCTGATGTGTCTTTCCATAATAACGCGCACCAAACAGGATGAATGATGGCCTCGGAAAAAGAAAAGCACTCTCACTCATGAGAAACCTTTTACTGTCATGTCTTTGGATTGATTTAAATTCTTCAGGCCCAGAGACGAGTATTAACCCTAAGCATGATGTGTAGTCTGAACGTCTTCTTGTTTTAAATTTGGCATCAGCTCTTGGTTCCCCTAAAGTTCAATCATTTGACTCATCCTAATCTTTTTTTTTTACGTAAATCAATATCAAAAGACTTTAATAGACATTTGGTCCATAGGTAAATCATGCAGAGTAAATTTTACAGATGATTATATAAGATTTCTTCACAGTCGTTCTTAACTACTCATTGCATTTTATCACTGAAGCCAAAAAGTTATCCCTGAGGCTTAGTGAAAGATTATTTTTTTTTATTTTGTGTTTGCCCCCAGTTCAAGTTCTGCTTGAATATCCAAAACAGCTAATTAGCCTTCTCCTCATAATAATTACCAAAAAATATGAAGGTAATTATTAAAGTAACCTTAAGCTGCTATATTTTAAGCTGCTGTTCAGCATCCAGTATAATTACCCCAATTCTTATTGAATTGCAACAAATGTATCTGCAACCTGTTCACGCGCCTGTATAATCATCTCCAAGCTAAAAAGACTTTCTTGAGCTAAACTTCACTCAGGTTCAACATATGCACCCAGGTTCAATGTAATTCAGAGGGGAGGGAAGTTTTCCTGTTTGCTACTTTTTCGGGGGTCGGGGGGTGGGGTAGGGATCGTATTTAGGTTCTTATTGCTTTTGTTTTGCTGTAAGTGTTACTTTCTGAATACACTAATCGAATTTGCACTTTAAAAAAAATAATCCCTCTCACCCATTTCTAATAAGTCGCTTTTCTGTGGATTAGCGGGATACATGTTGCCACATCAACATAAAAGTTAGGAAACGTGCACGCAATTTAGATGAAACTGAACATTTCTTGAAGTGGCTAGACTTTAACTTGTCGTGTGATTAGTAATGCCAGGATAAAACTGCCTTGATACGTGAAGGGATTTTCGTTTTCACAAAGAATGTTTATTTCCTGGTTTGTTTTTTTTTCTCTTTTATTCTACCGGTCGATAAGATGCTAAATAGCTGTCTTTTTCACAAAGTATAGGGTTTTGCCTTGCCTTTAACTTTTCCATAGCTCCTTATTCCCATATTCAGATGAGCTTCCGGGGTCTCATCATTGTTCCTATGGTATGATGGTCTCACGCTTTCCTGGTCTTTGCTTCTGTTGAGTCACTACGGAGAAGACACTCTCCTGTTCACCAGGGCCCCCTTGAAATCGCTCTACTGCATTCCTTAGCACAACACAGACTTTATCGTTCCATTCTTTGATATTCCGTATTCTTTTCGTCTTTCGCATGTTTCCCTTGTCTCTCCAACTACAGCATAAGAATTTGAGGGTGAAAACTTTGTCTTTCGCTTCTTCTGTATCACTCAGATGGCCCTAGCACATGCTACACATACAATGTATGTCCAATAAATAGAGTATTTCATGCCCGAGGAGAGGATTCAACAAGAACAATAGCATGTTTATTACTTAATCTCAAGAGTATCAAGCATAACGACCTGTTTTACTTAGACACAGTGCCACAGAAAGCCAGGTAAATCCATAAAGTTCCTGCTTTTGTCTCTTACATATGTATTTACATGAAAACATTTTTACATATGTAAAAAGACGGAAGAATTGCTGGAGTTTATTTATCTAAAAAATAAAACTGGGGGAACAATATTTGCTATCATTTTCCAGACTGCTTGCTTGTGCTTAAGGGCATTTCTACCCAGCGTTTGAAAACAAGGCATTCTATTTCTGTTAGTGACAACAGGTCTAAACACAGCAAGAAGAAAAAAAAAAAAAAACCCAAAAACTGTGTAACTCATATTAATGAATCAATTAGTATGTGTATGATGGATGCAGTCTCAATTTTACAGGCAGCTACTTGTCTCGTCCAGAACCCTATCAATCTGTTACCATTCATCATGAGTCAACGGTAACAAAACAGGGAAAGGGATATTCTAGACCATAAGTCAATTCTGACTACTGCGGTTTCACATCTGTTTGCTTCATTTTGTAGTAGTTGATACTCGTGTCCTTTTATGACTGTGTTACTTTAGAGACGGCGTGGCTGGAAGAGAAATGTGGCCACCTCCCTGCAAATCTCAGACTCTCATGTGTGGCTGGGTGTGATCAAAAGCTCAGGCCAACGTTGGCGCCTACCCCCGATACACACTTAGTAGGCAAACTGATTTGTTCACAAAGCTTTATCATCCGTGCGTTTCTTCCCCTTTCCAAAAACATGGGCGAATATGCGTGGGACATAAATTCACATGGGCAGTAGTGACCCAGGATGTAGCAATATGTATCATGATTCCCATTCAGTGTTGAAAGAACTTCTAACAGCAAGGAAAAGGTTTGTATGAAAGTACAAACAAGAAGGCCACTGGGGCACCTAGGTAGCCCAGTCGGTTAAGCGTCCGACTTCGGCTCAGGTTATGATTTCACGGTTCACCGGGTTCAAGCCCCTCGTCGGGCTGTGCGCTGACAGCTCGAGGCCTGGAGCCTGCTTCGGATTCTGGGTCTCCCTCTCTCTTCGCCCCTCCCCCGCTGATGCTCTGTCTCCCTCTCTCTCTCAAAAATAAGAAAAAAGGACTACATTTTTGAAGGGCCTTTCTCAGCTCTCACCACGTCCCTCCACAAATGATCTTTATGTCACAGTTCCTCTCTCACCTCCTCACGGCCTCCCTATGTTGCCCCAGCTTCCAAACATGGCCACCTTTCCATTTCAAGTCACCTCAACGTGGTAAACTTCCCGGTGGTAACGCTTTTCCTCCTACAACCAAAATCCAGACATTTTTGTCAACTCCAGAAGAGCCAGTAGCTGTGACCTTACCCGGGCACACTCAGATCCTCTATTGTGACTGAAGCCTCCACCTCACCCCCATCCCTCCCACCACTTCACACCGTAATTGTTCCGGCACATGTGAGTGCCGTGTGAATATCTGGCTTGATGGGGTAAAGCTGGTTCTCTGTCCACGGGGAAAAAGGCTTTCTACCTGCCCGCACTGAACTCAAAAGGTAGCATGAGTGTCCCTGTGTGCCCCAGGACCCCCACATCCTGAGGGGAGACTAGTGTCCCCTCTAGCACATACTGCCTTCAAGTACTTTTAGAGAGAAGTGATTTCTGTGGAATGGGCTACTGAACCTAATATAATGAGGAGGCGTGTTTCAAAGTGTAGTATCCGGTGCTCCCAGCACATGGTATCCAGAAGGATGCAATGACTATGAAGGGAACAGAAGCCTCTCGATGACAGGATGCAACCTGAATGCAGTAAGTGGGAGAGACGAGTTGTTATCTTACCACACGTGAGTTGCCCTTGATGGGAGAACTGTTAACAGCTCCCAGAACGGTGCCTGACACAAATGTGCAGTAGAATTGTCATGACCGAATCAGTGGTCTGATATGTTTATCAGCTGGTGCCTGCCGAGGACCGGGACCGTGCTTTCCTGGAAGCCATCATGGCGAAAGAGGGGGAAATGTAGTTTGGAGTTCAGGCAGCAAGAATCCTAGTTCTTTTGGTTGATAAATACGAGCTCTTGGACAATTTACCTATTGATGCTGTTCAGCACTTACTTTTTTCTACAACTACACAGTGGGAGTATAAGAATGTTTACATCACACAGTTGCTGTGAGAATCAAATGAGTATAGGAATGTAGAAACTACCTGGCATCATGCCCAATTAGATGTTGCTGGGGTTGCGTCCCTACCCCCTCTACTTGAGTCTGCCCTCCAAGGAAGCTGTGCTGACCCAGGCGTTGGACTTACCTGCCTGCCTTCCTGGATTTGTCAGCGAACCTCCTATTACTGTTCCTCCATTTCTTTGTGTTGTCTTTCTGCCAGTCCACCTCCACTCATTGTTTTTTTATCCCAAACATATTTAATACATGCCTTCTCGGCACCAAGGTCTGTACTGGGCAAAGGAATAGGTTGTCCTCATGGACTGTGTCACCTAATGGTCCTGGAAACCCTGAGATGAACTTCTGTCTGTCTGGCCGTGTCTTCAGCTGTTGTTTTTCTGCCACTACCTGCCGCTACCTGTCATCTGCCAGACCACGTCCCACTCGCCCTGCCTGTCTTTCCACCCGGGGCCTATGTGAGCCTAAGTCATGTGTGTGCCTAAAAATGGCGGCCTCTTTCTCTCTCTCCCATCCATTGCAGTGTACGTGACTCTACAGCATCCGTCCTTCAGGCACTCTGTACGAGTTTTGTCACCAAACAGTCTCGAAGTAGGTATTATTTTTTTGTAATTCTCAGATGGCTCTCCAAGATTTTCTGCCTTAATCTCCAGGACTGTGAGTACAAAGAGATGCATCACTCTTATGATCATGTTACCTGATATAGCAAGAGGAAGTCTCAGATCCATTTGGGGCTGCCAATCAGCTGACTTCGAGTTGAGCAAAAGGGAAGTTACCTGGATGGGTCTAATGTAATCATAGGGACCCTTTAAAAGCGGAAAGTTTTCTCAAGCTGCTGATAGAAATCAGAGATTTTCAGTATGAGAAGAAGTGCAACTGACCCCCAGGAGCAGAAAACAGGCCTGCTGGTAGCCAGCAAGAAAACAGGGACCTTAGTCCTAGAACCACAAGGAATTAAATCCAACCAACAACTTGAATGGGCTTGAAAGAGAGCCCTTCCTCAGAGCCTCCAGGTAAGAGACCAGGCTGACATCTTGAATTTATCCCTGCGAGGCCCTAAGCAGAGATCCCATCTAAGCTTGACTGGACTTCTGGCCTATAGAACTAGGAGATCGTAAGTAGGTTGAAGATATTAAGTTTGTGGTGATTGGTTACGCAGCAACAGAAAACTAACACAGAAGTGTCCCCTCCTCTCCTAATTTAAGATATTCTGTTTATCACTGGTTTTCAACTGTTGGATTTTGTCTCTTGGAACAGTTCTTTTTTTTTCCTGCTTATAGTTTACTGAGCTTCCTTTATTTATGGATGTATAGGTTTTTTTAATCAAATTTAACTTTTTTCCGTCATTTCTTCAATATTGTTTTCTATCCCCTTATCTCTTTCTTCTCCTTTTAATACTCTAATTATACATATATTTGGCCACTTGATGCTACCCCAAAACTCACTAATGAGTTGTTTTTTCAGGCTTTGTTTGTCCCTCCTGTATTACATTTAAAATAAAATTTAAAATAAAACTAGATGGTATATATTACTACGTCATCAAGTCGACTACTTTCTTCTGTAGTGTCTACCCTGCTAATAATCCCATCCAGTTTTTTTTATCCCAGACATTTAATTTTTCATCTTTAGATGTTAAATATGCATCTTTTTTATATCTTTCTTGTCTCTTTAGTATACCCTTTCCTTCCTCCATCTTCCTGAACATGTGAAGTACATTTATAATTGCTGTTTTAATATCCTGGTCTACTGATTGTCCTCTCTTTTATCTTTGGCTTTGTTCCTATTCATTGTTTTTTTTTTTTCTTCTCTTGGTTATCAGTTAAATTTTCTACTTTTATGCATACTTGTTCATTTTTTATTGGGTGCTAGGAATTGTGAATTTTACATTGTTGGATCCTGGATTTTTGTTTTTCAGTTGCTTTGGGGCTTTTTGCGGTGATACAGTTCTATTACTTGGAATTAGTTTGATTCTTTCCAAGACCACTTTTAAACTGTACTTTTAAACTGTACTGTAAAAAGTCCAACCTTTAGTCTGGTGCTACTTGGGCACCACTACTAAGGCAGTACCCTTCTGAGGACACTGTGCAATCTTCCAGTGTGTTAGGAGATCTTCTTCTTGTGTCCAGCAGGAATACAAAATATTACCAACCCTGTCTCCAGTGATGGTCTCAACTATTTCTTTGTAGTGATTCTTTCCCTACTCCTCAACTCAGTGAGACCACCAGATGCTCTTTGGGTTTCCCTCCCTGATCTACCTGCTGGAAACTCTCCCCCTGACATGAGTTGAAATACACATAGGGCTCATCTTGTTTATTTTCCTTCTTCTGGGGATCAGTGTTCTGTGCTGCTTATTTTCCAACAGGTGAAACTCATTGTTTCACAGATTCTTCCTGTTTTTCTACTTATGTAATGCATGAAGGTAAATTGGAACCCTGTCATCTGATCATGGCACCAAGTGGAAGTTGTTGGCACCCAGTGTTCATAAACTCAAGGACCATATACTCAAAAACCTATAGAGGCCCAACAAGTAATTCAAATGACATAAGGGATTCCAGTGGTCAAAATCAGGGCTCTGGCCAATAATTTGCACTTAAAAAACAAAGTCTGGGACCAAAAAATCTTATGTCCTACAGTCTAGCAGGCCACCATTTTGTGCATTCGGTTCTGAACCCTTTCTCTTTCCATCTCACCTCTGAGTGTAAATCAAAACTATTAGAAACTCCTCTCTTGCAAACCTCTTGTAGGATATGGATGTGTAGTGTGCATTACATTCAGTACATTAACTTTTAAGGATGTTTGCATTTTCCAACACAACTATAACTATGCAGTATCTCTTTTCAGAAAAATTGAGAATTTCAGCCAAAATCTGAGGGAGGTCTTTATGGGAGATGGCTTATGTGAGTGGAATGGGGGATGAGAAGAAAACAGAGTTGAAAAATGGACAAAAACCCCACTAACATGCTCTCAAAATGACACCTGTTGTATCCTGAACAGTTGAATCAGAAGTGCAGTCGCTGAATGCTGAGCGTTATGAGAACACAAGCAGTGATACTTGTAATTACTTTTCAGAAGATCACTGCAGTCTTCCAGCTGACTGGTGGATCTAATCAAGTCTCAATGCCTAGAACATAGATGTGAATTCACAGCTTCTCAATACACGTGTATAGTTAGTGTATATTCACAAATTTGTTTAAAAACACAGTGCCTACAACATACTTTCAGTAACATGTCAAATGGTGATATAAAAACCCTGTGCCTTGAAAAAGTAGTCATTAAACACACACACACACAAGGAAGTGGATAACTGTTGTTCACCAGCATCCTTAAAATTTGGTCTAATATTTTTATGCATACAGTAACCAAACCACAAAATGGCAGTCTGGGTGCGTATCATCTAGCTGCCTGTTCCTGCCTGAGATCACAGCAATAGCGACAACGAAGCCAGGACTGAAGGTAGGACTTCATGTTCAGTGGAGTCATCCACTCACTCAACTTCTAGAGGAATAAAAAGACACTCGGTAAAATCATCTGCGAAACGTACCTAGAATGATAGATCGGATCAGTCGAATTCTGCGAACTAGAAAGGTATTTTACATCTCAGGAACTTTGCAGGGGATTTTGAGGAAATAATAATACTGTCCAGTTTCCCCACCACCACCCCGGAACACGAGAAACTTGAGGTTTTGCATACTTCAACCTAAAAGAATAAATTTGTGAGAGAAAGGCAGTTCTCAAATAAGAATACCTGAGAAAACATATGATCCAACAGATAAATGATCAGTAACCACTGAATTCTCACTATGAGAATCTATGTGTCTAATAAGTGCTCTACATCCCATTGTTTCCACATAAAGGTTGCTCAATGCAAATGGCAAAAAAAAAAAAAATTCATTTCAATAGCTGTATGCAAATTATTTTTTTTAAAACCACCAAGTGAAAATAAAGCCGAAGCCTTCTCAGACCTAAAACAAAGTTAATTGTAGTCCAATAGTCATGATTTTAACCCAGCCGAGACCTTCTCCAGGGCTAATCTTAGGAGAAGTTGAGAGTACTTGTTGTGACTTAAGAGCCATCAAATACACAAGGCGTTCTAACACATTCTTAACAAGCTCGTCATATAATTTCCTACAGTCCACCAATTGGGAAATCATGTTAGTTGGCCAGTATGATGTGTATTTTAAAGGTCAGGTATTTATTGAAAGTGTTAAAGACTGGATAATGACGCAGGAGTTACAATGAGTTGTTTTAATTAGATTTCAGAGATAGGGATGCCCCCATTTCCTTCATCCATTCAGTAACGAAGCCCTGTTGATCCTTTCATGAATCCTTTCTTTCTTTTTGGCTTTTTTTGGCTCCACTCCCATTACAAACACTCTAGTTCAGACCTTCATCATTTCTCATCTGGATTATTACAACAGTTTCCTAAAGCCTTACTACACCCCAATCCTTTTTTGTCCCACAAGTGTATTATGATACAATGCTTCTTAATTTAAAATCTCTTTAATGGCTGCCTAATACAAATGGATAAAGTGCAGATGTTTAATGAGGTCTCTAAGGCCCTGAGTAACAGGCAGCTGACTACCTTTCTCAACTCATCGCTCACCCCTGGCCAAATGCTCTAGCCAAAACCCAGAATCCCCAGAATAGCACCTGTCAGCTTACCTCCTTAGTTACGCACGTGCCATTTCTCTATGAAAAATTCTCCGTAGCTCCCCACATACCACACTTCCCCTGGCCCATTTGTCCTTTGACAGAGTGGTTAACTCTACTTATCCTTCAAGACCCATCATAGATCTCTCGTCTTTGATTCCTCCCTGATAATGTCCAGGGCACCCCAATGCTATGGGAAATTATCTTCCTACACCCATAGCCTTTGGCACATAATCTGGTAAGAGTAAACATAGTAATCATGTCTCACAACAGGACCCTTGAGTAGTATAAGCTATTTGAGGGTAGGATTGTGTATTTATCTTTATCTTTCCTAGGGACTCATATTGCGCCTTCTGCTCAATACCTTTTTTGAGTGGATGAATGAAAATGTTGGGAGAAGTAATTTTGACAATAAAAAAAATACAACACTTCTATATTTTTTAAAAAAGGTTTCTGTATTTATTTTTATTTTAGAGAGAGAGAGAAAGAGAAAGCAAGCAGGGAGAGGGGCAGAGGGAGAGAGAGAATGTTAAGCAGGTTCCACCCTTAATGTGGAGCCCAACATGGGGCTCGATCCCACGATCCTGGGATCACGACTTCAGCCAAAATCAAGAGTCAGACGCTCAACCAAATGAACCACCCAGGCACCCCTTAGATACTATGTGCCAAGTACAATGGCAAATTGTATTTGTTTTATCTTGACCACAGCTTGCCTACAGATTCATTCATTCATTCATTCACTCATTCATTCATTCATTCATTCTTCAAATAGTTACTGAGAAACTATCACTATCAGGCTTTTTTCTGTATCCATCAGGTTCTGGCAGGAAATTGAATGTAAACTCAAACTGAGTTTTCTAGAGAGAATTTAATAGACATAGTAATTTACCAAAGTGTGAGCACAGTGAAGATATAAACAAAAAGGGGTAGTGTAGCATCTCTATTCCTACACCTTTATAAGTAATCCCTGTGTTCATACATTCCCTTTGAATTGTCAAGATTTGGATGTACCATCTGTCTGCTGGTGAGACAAACTGATGCAAACATATATCCAGAATTCCATCTGGAAGACTAGCCTCTGCCACCCAGGCCACCATCATCAGTCGTGGCCCCTCTCCCATCTCCCTGCTTGTTGCCCTCTCCATCTAGTGTCCCACAGAGCCACAGACAGGCGTGTTTAAATGCTGATCAGATCTTGCCACCTTTTCTGATTAAAGCTCTCCAAGAGATCGCCATCCCATTTGAAGCAAATTTCAAATGCCTTTCAATGGCTCCAGGGACCCTACAAAGTTTGGCCAGTGCAGTTTTCTCTTACTTTGTCTCTGTCACTCTCTATCCTAGCCTTCCTGATGTTGGTGTGAAAATGCCTGGCCCCCCCTGCTGCTTCCAGGCTTTTCACGGAACGACCCCCTTAAGATCTTGACACAATTCATTGCCTCCATTCCTTTGGGTCTCTGCTCTGCTGTCTCACCTCCTCAGACAAGCCTTCTCTGACCACTCTCTAGAATAGCTGCCCCTCCCTCATTCTCTTTTTCCTTGACCTGTTGAGTTAGTTAGTTTATTTAATTATTTATTATCACTTGTGGCACTTAACTACTAAATAAAAAATACTTTATTATGTATTCTTTATTTGGCTTGTGTTTATTTCTAGTCTCTCTGACGGGAATACAGTCTCCCAGAGAGTAGGGTCTTTATCAGAACTATTCACGGCTATACCCAAAATAACAAAGCTTGTGGCACATAGTAGGCATTCTGTTTGAAATACTGCTAGGAGAAAAAGCACTTGTATCATTAATAAGGTATCCGGGATGCCAAGTATGAGGTTTAACATAATAGGTATTGAATAAATGGTAACTTTTATTATTATACATAAAACTAAAGATAAAAGCAATATAATATCCTAGAACATGCTCTTCTGTAGCTCTTACTTATGTATGTTCCGAGAATAGGAGTTAATATAACTCTCAAATTCTTATTTTGAAACCCACATCTAAGATTTAAAATAAATTTTGTCAACTATAAATGAAAATCGACAGTATTTTTATCGATACATCTGTGTATGTGTCTGTCCGTACACACGCACATGTAGATGTATTCTCACAGCATTTGAAATTAATAGATGCTCAATAAATGGTAGTTACTACAATAATTTCTTTAGATGAATTTAGAGAATATTAGCAATATGACAGCAAATATAAATATTACCAGGGCAAATTTTATGGCTTAATGAAAAAGCTAAGTACTACTATTAACTGAATATTTACCACATTTTTATTCCTAGGAATAATGAGATGTTAAGCATTTTAAATTGCTAATAATAGTGGTTTCACTTTTTGTTATTTTTTGGTAAACACAAAGAATATTGGCTCGGCATTCCTATTTAATTCTTATGGAATCAATACATTTGAAGTTTTAAACAACATATCTGAACTTTTTAACAGGCTCCATTTGCCAAATTTGCAATGATTTAATTTGCTTGTAATAAATACGGTATCTTATGTAAAGAAACAAAAAATACGCGTTGTGTTGAAAGACTGTAGTTGGGCTTATACCTACTAGCAATGAACAGAACATAACAAAATACCTAATCATAAACTCAGTGGGCTTATATTTTTAAGTCTCTGTACAACTTACAAGAAACGCTTTCTGTCATGTGTTCAAATTAAATGTGATCATTCATTCATTGATAACCATGAGCACATTCAGTGATAAATGCACCCCTTTTTAAAAAGCATTTTCTTCTCTAAAATTTTGAAATGTAAAAAATGATCTTTCTCTTTTTTTCCAGGCAACTTAAACAAGGCAATAAATTAAGAAATCAATATAAGTCAATTTGCAACATATGCCCTTGGAAGAGTTAGGTAGGAATATAAAATCAAATAAATATAAGTCAATTAGATTCAATATTGTTAAAAGGGGGCTACAGATATAACTATTGCACTCGTCTGCTAAGGAAATCTCTCTAAGTGCAGGGGATATTTTTATAGCCAATAAAAATGCATTCTACCAAATGGAGAAGGGATCCCTCCAGCATACACTTTCAAAATCCCGTGCCTCTATTTTTGTCAATGGCCATTTAATTGTATACTACCATTGTTGAAAAACTATGTACAGTACGCTGAAAATTCTGCCATCTGCCTTTAGAAATGCTCCAGAATATCCTTCAAAGATCAATAAATTATTCATTTCCTGAAGTTGTGCATGGGAGCTTCGCAGTCCGCAAATAGCGTGTAATAAATTATTCAGGGTACACCTTACAGACACGGCATTTGCGAAGAGACTCTGCAGGTGCTATATTCCTCATACAGAAAACGTGGTTTCACTGACAGATATGTTTTGACATCCTTCTGGGTGGTTACAAAACTCTACATGATCTAGAATTTACTTTGCATCCAAATCGATAGGTCTTATATTGGACCCAATTTCGGTACACCAAAAAACTGTCCTCCAGCACCATTTTATCTTCATTTTGGAAAAGGCCAGGATATAGAAACCATTTTGCTTTGTGTCCTTTTCAAATTGAGCCCACTTCTACCATGTATTTATGCGTTTGATGGCAGAAGCTTACCCTTTGCTTTTCATTTTTTTTCATGTAAATTGAAATTATTTTTCGGATATGACAGGAAGGGTTGTCTTTGGATTTGAATTGACTCTAACCATGTCATGACTGCTCTGGAATATTTCAACAAAAGTGGGTCCTCTGAGGGCCACTCCACCTTTTTCTTTTGTCCCCAAAGCTAGGAAGGCTTTTCCAGTTAGAGACTCCTTGGTGTCTGTCCAGGCTAAGTTGCCACAGTAAAAGTATATAAATAATAGTAGTAAGACTTCAACTACCAAATATCAAATTTAGGTGCATAGAGGCTGTCTTCCAGCAACGTTTCATTGCACTGTAGATACTCGGTGACTTCAGAAAAGCAACCGGTTTTTACAATAGTGTGAGAAACACCAGGGTACTCAGTGTGGCACAAGCGTAAGGCATAAACTCACAAGCCTGCCATAAAGCCTAACCTGAATTTCACTTTCTAAGCGTGTTTAATTCCCGCATTTGAGTCAATGTGGGATGTGCCTTTTGTCCTTCTGGATTCCAACGGGGAAAATCACCCTGCCTGTGTCAGTATTGACTATAACAGCTCATTCATTTAACCTACGTCCCAGCAATTCGGATCCCAAGTATGTGCCCAAACAAGACGTCTATATATTCACCAAAAGACACGTATAAGAATGTTGGCAGTGGTTTTATTAGTGATAGCCAGAAATTAAGAATGAATAACTCAGTAGAATGAATAAATAAATTGTGTTATGTTCGTGCAGTGGAATTAACAATACGGATTGATCCCAATATTAGCCCAAAGAAACCAGACACAAAAAATGCATACTACATAACTCATTTAGATATGGATTTCAAACACAAATGCGCGGTATCAGAAATCGGGTCCTGATTATCCTGTGAAGGGAACAGTGACTGACTGGCAAGGAGAAAGAAGAGTCTTCCAGAATTCTAGTAAATTCTATTCCTTCATCTGGGTGCAGGTCCCACAGCTTGTTCACGGTTATAAAAAATTCATCGAGCTATATGTGCCCTTATGATTCGTCCACTTTTCTGTACGTAAGTCGTACCTCAGTAACAGGTTCTAAAAACAAAACGTCAAAAAAAGATCCAAATGCAAACAAACGGTGTCAACTAAAAGAATGAACGTTTCCCCAAGTTCTCAGCTCACTGGCAATGCAGGAACTAACACTCCACGAGTTCGCAGACAAATAGCACGTCTACCCTTCATGTCACCAGTGTGAAACTTGATCTCATCGGAGGTCCCACGCCTTTTATTCAGAACAGATGAGAGTTCGGAACAGATGAGATGAGTCGCGTTGGTTCATACAAGGCTTGGTGCGTGGGCTTTGGGCGCCTCATACCTGTGCAGGCCGTCACGCAGAGAGGGACCGAGATCGTTTGGAGGAAACTTCCTGACCCAGCTTCTGTGTGCTGCGGCTCTTGCGCCCTCGCATCTCACACAAGAAGAAAAGACTCGAAGAGACGAGAATCCCACCCTACGCTTCCTTCATTAAAGGTCACTTGACACTGAGATCTGTGCGGTGATGAAGACTGGGCGTGGAGGGATTTCCCATTCCTGTGATCTTCGCAGACCTCGTAGCTCCTCTACAGTGATGTTATCCGTGGTTCACGCCAATCAGTAAGGGACGAAAGTGAATTGCCACCGAAATGCAGAGTCATTGACCTCGTGGCTTTTGGATCCGCCCTCCCCCGCTCCGCCCCCCCCGAGGGAACTCAGTGACGATTCTCCTTCTGATTGAATCAGCGCCCCATAGAAGTCTGGTTCTTTCATCCCCTCCCCACTGTCTACCCTCCACTCACACAGGATTTCAATTTAGAGGTGATCAAGAAAGCAACAGCTAGTTTCAGGGAATAATTGCCTCTTTTGATGTGATCTGTTTTACATAAAAATGAAGAAGGATGCACATTTATGGAGAAGCACTTGCCATTCCGAAGCATTTACAATCAGCAGGCGGTTGGCCTCCTGTGCTTCTCTGTAAGGAAAATTCGTCTTCCTCCATCACCACCTCCTTCTCCACCTCCCCCCACCCCGTTTTTTTTTTTTTTTGTTTTTGTTTTTTGGTTTAAAAGACTAAACCCAAAGGACCTAGACAAAACTTGGCTAGCAAGTTGCTGATAGGGCCGTCTAGGATGAGGGGCCAGTTTTATGGAGCTGTTTGAGTTGGGGGGGGGTCCGTCTCCTGATCTTCCTTAAAAAGACGATATACTACAGCGCAGTGCGGTAATATATGTGGCTTTATCCATCCCTCTCTCCGTCTGATTTCTTTGACATACGAAATCATAACGCTTTCCCTCCAGTTATTGTGGGGGCAGACACAAAATTGCGTACAAAATTTAGTACACCTTGGTCCACCGGGCTGTATGCGCTGAACTTTACCAAAAGAAATACATTGATCTTTTCACTCCTTTGCCATTTCCCCATACCAAGGAAACTGGGAGCAGGAAAAAGCTTGGTGTACCAAATAAAGAAAAGGCATTGCATACTTAAAGGACTGTACTTTAAATATCACACTTTATCAAATGGAAAATCTACACAATGCAAATAGAGAAGGATACATTTGGAAAGTTTATGGAATACAACAAGCAACCCGGATCTTCCTGTGCTGGTATTTCTGCTCATGGCATTTAGCAACTCGGACTTTTACATGATGCCGGAGTCAAGATCAACATGCGGTGAACTTCTATTGTGTCAAAAACTAGAAAACAACGGTAGTCGCTCCTGGTGAATCCCAAACTTGAAACAGATACGTAGCATTTGAAGACCAAAAAATAAATAAATAAATAACTCCTCTAACTTTTGTTGGTGCTTTTTCTGCTAGGGTGGCAGCGGCCGTTGAAAATGACATGAAAGGAGAAAGTCCCACATCACAGTCCTCGTCTCTGCAGGTGGCTTTGCCTTCTGTTTCACATCTGTCTTTCAGTCCTTGAAAGAGCGTAAAGCCTTGAAAAATAAAATAGGAAAGAAAATCGAGATGCCTAGAAATGAAAATGAGTAACTTTTTTTTGAGAGAGAGCGCAAGTGGAGGAGAGGGACAGAGAGACAGAGGGAAAATCTCAAATAGGCTTCACATTCGGTGCATAGCCCGACAAGGGGCTCACTCCCACAACCCTGGGATCACATCCTGAGCCAAAATCCAGAGACAGAGGCTCAACCAACCGAGCCACCCAGGTGCCCTGAAAATGAATGACTCTTGGTTCACATAACTGGAAAACGTAAATTCAGAGATTAGATCTCTTTATTCTCATCCTTTAAATATTGTAGGTTGTTTTTTTTTCTTGACTAATTTAAATCATCTTATAATTGGATTATTATTTTCTTAATTTGGGAGAGATAGCTGCCACATCTTGGCGAGTGTGTACCTGAGAACACAAGAGCCAAGAGATGCTTCTCAGTAAATGGTTTCTGTGTTCAAATGGGTTTGGAAGGCTCTGAACTCTATATAGTAGTCTCAGGAGTTAAGGGCACAATTGCATGATAAAGACCAAGAAATCATGCGATAAAGCTACCTGTTTAACTGTATTTAACCCAGCCTCTTTCTAATATGTCTGATTACAAAACCTATTTCTTGAGAAACACTTACATAAGAAGTGGTGTTCTTTTTTTTTTTTAATTTTTTTAACATTTATTTATTTTTAAGACAGAGAGAGACAGAGCATGAACAGGGGAGGGGCAGAGAGAGAGGGAGACACAGAATCGGAAGCAGGCTCCAGACTCTGAGCCCAGAGCCTGACGCGGGGCTCGAACTCACAGACCGTGAGATCCTGACCTGAGCTGAAGTCGGCCGCTTAACCGACTGAGCCACCCAGGCACCCCAACAAGTGGTGTTCTTCAGAATACCCTTTGGAAACTCTAGTGTAAACATGGCGAGTCAAATGAGTAGTACATTGTAATAAAAATAGAAATCATTTAATTCTATTTTATATTTCTTTGAGTCAGACATCTTATACTCCTGAATGTGAAACTGATATAAATCCTTTGAAAATAAAAATTGTGTCTTAAATCCCTAGTGCCTGCCACGGGGTTTGATATTTAATAGATATTTAAGTAAGTGTTTGTGGGTGGATATTTACATAATTATACCATGATAGACCCCAAACGTCTCACTGCCTAGAATGCCCTGGTCCCCATCTTTCTCGGCCCATCTGGATATTAGTCAGAAATCAAATACTGTACTGAGAAGTATTTCTTCAGTGAAGTCCCCCTACTTTGGGATAGATCTCCCTTCCTGTGTTTCCCCGGCACTGTGAGGTATCTTTCATCATGCACGCTGCCATATTGTATTGCCAAGGCCCATACACCTCTTTGTCTCCACCATGACAAGCATCAGTTCCTCAAAGGTGTATTGACCTTACGCCTTTTGGTTTCCATCTGGTGTCCTCACAACTGTCCTCCATTTCCTTTGGCCTCTGCTCTGAGCCCAGATGAGGCTCACCTTTGCAGACTGCACAGCTGGGTCCCTGGGCTAGCGCTTCGACCACGGGAGGCACGAGCAGCAAGTAAGAGAATAAAAAGAAGTTGTAGCCAGTGTATTTTTGCTCTGTTTTCACCATACTTTGGGCCTTAGTTCTGGTAACTACAGCTCCTGCAGGGTGGTCCCTTCTCCACAGTTCTCTTTGTAAGGAGTTCGGGTAAGTATTTTCTCCTCTTATGCCTCTAAATCTTGGGTGGTAATGCTTTCCTTGTTACTAGTCACAGGGCCCTCAACATCTTCTCTTAAACCTACTCACCAATGTAAATAGTGTTTTAAGGGATGCCTGGGTGGCTCAGTCCATTGAACGTCTGACTCTTGGCTTGGGTTCAGGTCATGATACCGTGGTTGGTGACTTTGAGCCCCATATTGGGCTCTACGCTGCCGGTGTGGACGGAGCCCGTGTGGGACTCTCTCTCTCTCTCCGTCTCCCTGTCTCTTTGCCTCTCCCCTGCTCACTTGCTCTCTCTCTCTCAAAAGAAGCGAATAAACTTAAAAAAAATAGGGCTTTAAGTCTCTGTGGTTGAACAATCCAAGTGGGGTTCTGTTGCCTGACACAGACTGGTCTAATACACACTGTATTCACTGGAACCCAGTTTCTAGAAAAGTACTTGGCATATCATAAGTGTACTTAAAAAGAACAGGAAAAAAACCTATGCTGCATTAAATGAGAATGAATTCTTTATTGTTATTATTAAATAAATTAAGCCAAATAACAAAAATTAAGGGGCCAAATAAAGCTCAAAACTTTGGAGGCATTTTAAATACACACACACACACACACACACACACACACACACACCCCACACAGAATATACATTCTTCATTATTCTTTGTCTTTAGACATGAGATATATTATAAGGAGTAGTTTCATGAAGCCATCTGATGCTGGTTAAACAATTAGTATCACTGCTTTTATCTCTAAATTGTGCTGAGGATCAATATGGAAACTAATCAATACCTAAAATAAGAAAGAGGTCATAGCCACAAGCCAGAACCTAAAACAAGTTCCTTGAAGTTTCCTATTGTACTACAGGGTTTTATTAATCAAGCATCTAAGAGAAATTAGTTTAGCAGATTTTAGCAAGTTTAATATTATCTTAAGATAGGGAAGTTTATTAGAGATTATTTACTCTGGTGAATCTCAACACTATGACTTCAATACACCTTTTAATAATAAATGTTTTGGTGTAGCTGGGTGGCTCAGTTGGTTAAGCATCAACTTAATTCAGCTCAGGTCGTGATCTCACAATTCATGAGTTCGAGCCCTGCATCGAGCTCTGTGCTGACAGTGCAGAGCCTGCTTGGGATTCTCTTTTTCCCTCTCTCTGCCCCTCTCTCCTCCCTCTGTCCCCCCCCCTCTCTCTCTCTCTGTGTGTGTTCCTCTCTCTCTCTTTGTCTCTCTCTCAAAAAGAAATAAACATTTAAAAATTAATAAATGTCTTAAAATTCATATATAGTATAATGTATCCACATGCCAATTCCAAATATCTATATAATAATATAATAAGCTGACTATAACATTAACAGTTAAATAAAGAAAAACAATGTGTAATAAAATATATTTCAGGGGCACCTGGGTGGAACCCCGAAGAGTCGGTTAAGTGACCGACCCTTGATCTCGGCTGAGGTCATGATACCATGATTTATGAGATTGAGCCCCCCCATCAGGCTCTGTGCTGATAGCGCAGAGCCTGCCTGAGATTCTCTCTCTCCCTCTCTCTCTCTGTCCCTCCGCTGCTCTCACTCTCTCTCTTAAAATAAATAAACTTACAAATATATATATATGTCAATGTATCAATGCTAGAGAATGACACTATAGAGGGCTACAAGTCCTTGGATCCTTGTGTAGCATCATATGCAAGACTCATGCAGATGTGCTGTGACAGCACCTCAAATACATAAGTGGCATAGCCTTTGGTAATATGACCTTTTTTTTCTCTGAGAAACAGAAGTTTACATTATTAATTGCATTAGCTCTGTTTTCTGCTCCTCTGACTTTTCCTTGGTGTGTGCTCTGTCCTTGAAAACAGGAATTTGAAATGTTCACCTTAGACTTAGTAAGAACCCACTGTTTCATTTTATCTTGTTTCTATGCAACAGATTACCCACAGTGGGCGAAGGGGAGTGGAAGGTACAGGCTTTCAGTTATGGGAATAAAAGGCACAGCATAAGGAATATACTGATATTGTAATCGTGATATATGGGGATAGATGGTAGGTACACTTGGGGTGAACATATCGTCATGTATAAGCTTGCCTAATCACTATGTTGTACACATGAAACTAATGTAACATTCTATGTCAACTCTACTCAGATGAGAAAAAAATAATCAAAACATAATAAAAATGAAAAAGAAAAATTACCCCCAACCCTAGTAGCGTGAAACAACCATCTTGACGTACAGAATGAGGGCTCATACAATCCTCTCCACCAAAAACAATGCTAAACTGGACAAAATTATCGGGTCCTTAGGAAATTAACCAAATTATACAACAAATTGAAAACTACTGGACCTCAGGTGAAACTAGTGAGTATCTCTAAGACCAATTTTGTCCTGTCCCTTAATTGGGTCAACATGTTATTTCTACTGGGGAGAGACAAACCCTGAAAACCAGGAGCTTTGCTGCCGGAGGAGGCCAAATTGACGTGGAGCAGAATGTGGACAGATCCAGTGCCCCTGGGCATTGTCAGAGAGGGTAATGAATGAGGAATGTCAAGGTCTCAGCAACTGTGACGTTTGAGACCTGGTTGGGGAAACTCTGAGATTGACAGGATACGTAGGAATTTAGCAGTGAAAGCTGGATAATCAAACAACAACAAAGGGCCCTGATAAGCTCCCGCATATTCCTGGTGGTCTGGAAGCCTGCCCACATGCATAGGCGTTGCATGTACACTCAGGAGGGACTGGTTCCTGGACATCCACACAAATCAAGTAGAGAGAAGGAAATAATGAAGATTAAAGGGAAGGAAATAAATTGGAAGGGGAAAAACCACCCAAACAGTCCATGAAACCAAAAGTTAATTTTTTTGAAAGATGAGAAAAATTGGCAAAGATTCAGCTTGACAGACCAGGCTTGAAAGGGAGAAGACTCAAATGAACAAAATCGGGAACGAAAGGGAAGAAATCAGGACTAACATTACAGAAGTTGGAAGATTTATAATATAATACAATGAACAACTGTATGTGAATAAATGTATCAATTTAGGTGAGATCAATAAATTCCTAGAAATATGAAAATTAATAAAACTGACTCAAGAAGAAACAGATCATCTCAATCACATGGTTCGTGAGTTCGAGCCCCACATCGGGCTCTGCGCTGACAGTGCGGAGTTTGCTTGCGATTCTCTCCCTTTCCCTCTCTCTCTGCCCCTCCTTCTCTCCCTCTCACTCAAAATAAAAAAACTTTTAAAAATTTTTAAAAAAGAGAAGAAACAGTTAATCTGAATAAGCTGAGAAGGGGTAAAAAAATTAAATTAGAATGGAAAACCTACCCCCAAGAAAAGCCCAGTCCTGAATGACGTCATTGGTAAAATGTACCAATTTAAAGAATAATAGCGGTGTTTCAGAAACTCTTTCAGAAACATAGAACATGTTAAAACATTTCCCAACTCATTCTATGTGGCAAGTGCTATCCTGCTACTAAAGCCAGAGAGAGAGACACACAAAAAGTAAAAACTGCAGAACAATAATCCCTCACGAACACAGATGTAAAAAATCATCAACGTAATATTAACAAACTAAATATATATAAAGCAACATATATAAAGCATTATAGAGGTGGAATCTATCCCAGGAATGCAAGGCTGATTTAACATGCAAAAATTAATTTAGTATGTTTTACAACATTAATAGAATAAGGGACCAATATCACACAATCATTTCAACAGACAAAGAAAAACTATTTGACGGTTTCCAACACCAATTCCAGGAAAACCAAAACACAACAGCAACACCCAAATCTAAAAAAAAAAAAACAAAAAACAAAAACAAAAAAACCCTAGGGATATAAAGGAACTTTTTCAGTCTCCTAAAAGAAATCTGTGAAAACTTATAGCTGTTTCTAAAGAAACAGAACCAATAGAACACACATACACACACAGTAAGATTTATTTTAAAGAACTGGCCAATACTGCTGGCAAGTAGAAATTCAGGACAGTTCATCAGGCTACAAACTCAAGCAGGATTTCTGTGACAGTTTTGAGCAAGAGTTCATTCTTTGGGCCACCTCAGCGGTGGCTCTCCAGGCTTCAAGATCAAAGGAGCGCTAGTCCCGTATGGGTGAACCTAAAAACATTATTTTACATGAAAGAAGCCATAGACAAAAGACTCCATGTTGTATGATTTCATTAATATGAAATGCACAGAAAATGTAAATCTATAAAGACAGAAAGTCGGTGATTGGTTGCCTTTGCCTGGGGTGGGCGAGGGGGGAGGGGGGACAAGATTTTACTGCCAGTGGCCTGAAGGATCTTTATGAGGTGACAGAAATGTTCTAAAATAGGGGTGTGGCGATGGCTGCACAACTCTTAAATTTACTAAAATGTGTTGAATTGTATGTCTTAAATGGATGCGTATGGCATATAGATTCTACTACAGTAAAGCTATTTTTCAGAAGCATTTTAAAAGGAAACATGTCATTCACTCATAACGTGAGTGGGTGGTTATTGATTGCTTGGGTCTCTTGGGAAGTTGTTGTCAGACGTCCCCTGGGGCCGCAGGGATCTGAAAGCCCAATGGAACCAAATGACCAAGATGGAATACTCACTCACCTGGCTGGCAGTTGATTCCAGCCATTCACTTGGAGCTGTGACCCTGAGCATCTCCATATGGCTTGGACTTCTCAGGGTGTGGCAACTAGTTTCTGTGGAAGAATATCCCAAGGGGAAGAGGCCAAGGCAGAAGCAATCAGATAGCTTCTAACCTAACCTTGGAAGTCACACAGCATCACTTGTACCTACTCTATGGATTACAAGAGAATCCCAAGCAGAGAATCTTTCTCCTCAAGGTCAGAGTAGTCAACAATGGTATATACCTATTTATACATTCATCATTTCTTTTCCTCAAACTGCAACACTCTTGATTCTTTAAGTGCTCCTCTCAAGCTTTCTTAACCACGGTGGACTGGTTAGAGACGTGCAGAGATGAATATGTGCTAAGGAGAAACTGAAATAAAAGGGAAAAACAACTAGATGGCTTTCTCAAAATTGGTGGTGGAAAAGATGCAATTAAACATGTGTTTCCCAAGGAGGATGCCCCGAAGTTTAAGCAATGCACCCATTTCATAATGGAAATTTTCCATTTGGAAACCGAAGGTGTGGCATTGTTAGGGTGGAAGGGTGTGGTCAGGCATTGTGGGAGTAAGTCTGAGTCTCAAAAGTATTGAGCTTCAAAGTTACAGGGCTGCCGCTGGTTCACACCCCTCTTCACCTGATCATAAAACATTTCCTCAGATGACAGAAAGAACTAGAGCAATGATTATGAGCTTCCTAAATACCGTTTTCAACACTAACTAATGTTTTACAGTCTTGGTTATGATTGACATTATTCTCGCCCTTACTGGAGTTCGTTCCCATAACCAGGTAGTGTCTCCTTACAGGTTAATGTTGAATCCGTATCCTAGACATGGAGAGGAAGGAGAGAAATAAAGAGTCATTTTGTGATGGAGTGAGTGGGTGCCCCCATACAAACGGGCTCACAATTAACACAATTTGCATGAAAAAGGAATGGAGAGCTCTTGTTGGGATGAGCACTGGGTGTTGTATGGAAGCGATGAACCACGGAATCTACCCCCAAAACCAAGAGCACACTGTATACAGTGTATGTTAGCCAATTCGACAATTCACCTTGCCCATCCATTTGCTCATTCCTTTCCCTCATCCTTGAAAGAATTCTTGATAGGAGAACACGACGAAAGTGAGTACAACTAGGTTCCAGAGGTAAGAAGTACAAAGGAATCCCTAAAATTCCCAAGAGAATCTTCCTTGAGTTACATAGACCAGCTGTAACTTTCTGAAAATTCAAGCTCTAAATATGTGTAATAATAAAGGCCATCTACAGAACGTTCGTAAGATCGCTGAGATTGGGGTGGTCCTCCGCTTGACCTCTGATTACTTTATTCCTGGAATCTGTTCCACAAAGCTTTCTGTGAACACAGTTTCTTTGGTATCTTCAACTATATAACTGAGTAAGGAAATATAGCTCACAGTTTAAAAATCGTATAACCTGGGTACGTCCCAGACTAGCTTTAAGCTCAATATGGTTGTCAAAGAGTTTGTCTCCTCATGACCTTATGTACCAGTATAGTATTTATTAAATCACAATGAATATAATTATAATATAAAACTTCAAGCACATGAGGCCAAAAGCTTGATCTCTGGAAGAGATACCAACAGGGATTGCATTTTAAGAGAGGCTTATTTTCTCAGGACGTCTGGGCTTCAAGCAAGGGTGTGTAGGGTGGGCTTTTGCGTGGAATAACGAAGATCAAACAGCTCCTGCTTTTTGATCTGGCACTTTACAGGTGTGCCACGACATAGTCCACACCACTCTACAGCATTCCCTACAGGTATCATCATCTCAGTAAAGTAAACAGTATTTTACTCACTCTCGAGTTTATATACCGCTGAAGATTTACCGCCAGCTTGATTTATGAACTTCCTTTGCTACATTCTGATATCAGTAGAATGCGTGACCTTCATTTCTTTCCATTCAAACTTTTCCTGAACGTGAAAGTGAACTGTGTTAGATAAAAATGTATGTGATATTCTCTTTGGTTTTTTGCGTGTTGTTTAAAGAGTTTATTTATTTACTGATTTCTGAGTAACCTCCAACCCGAAATGGGGCTCGAACTCACAACCCTGACACGGAGAGTCATGCGCTCTACTGACTAAGCCAGCCAGGCGCCCCTAGGATAATCTCTTCGAATTGAGATCTAGGTTAACAGAGTTGGGGAGAGAGGATCATCAAATGAAAAACACTGCAGTTCTGAGAAAGGAATTCTCCCTGGAACTGTATCACTTGCTAGTTGTATTACCTTGGATAAGTCATTAAACTTTGGGAGTCCTCAGATTCCTTATGGTAATATTAGAAAAATACTGCCTGCATGACCATGTGCACATATAGTAAATAATATATGTTAAACTGCTTTGGAAAGAACAAAACAATATACAAAAATATAGTAAACCTTGCAGTATTTTAGTAACCTTGTCAAAGACTATAAACAAATTTCTCAAATGGATTTCCTCTTCTTAGACTTCTTGCTTACTGTCTTGCTGCATATAGGAAGGCATAGACAACACTGAAAGAAAGATATACGTCTTTGCTTCCCTTTCTTGATCATGCCCCACATCCTATAAACACTTCCCCCCCAACTCCAAGGTTACCTATATCCTCATAATACTTCATCCCTGATTGCACAGATATTCTATTTTAAAGATCACTGACATTGAAATAAAAACTCTATGTAAGCTGGAAGCTATAATTTGAGGTCTCTGAGACAGGGATTCTCAAAGAGCCAACCATTATTATAAAGTTGTTATGCATACTTTTACATTTTTAATTCATTCATATTCATATATAAGCATATTCATGTATAAGCTATTTTATATGTTTTAAAAATTGCTTAATTGATATCATACTCTCTGTATCATCATGGAATTTTTGCTGCTTATATTTTCTTTCTCCAGTTGAGGTATAAACTCTAGTTTAATAATTTTAACTGATACACAATTGCATGACTATGCTAATTTTTAAAATTCATTTCCCTTCTAATTGGGATTTTACTATTATAAACAATGCTGCATTAAGCACCATTGCTTATGTCTCCTTTTGCACCCGAGTGGGAGACTCTCTGCTAAATTTCAGGGTCAGAGTCAATTTGCACAGTCAACCACATTAAATATCAACAAATGGTTCTGAAATGGGATGACACCAACTTCCACTATAACTAGCTGAGTGTCTCTGTTCCCCATTTCCACCCAAAACTTGGTGGTTTTATACCACAATTTTATCTTTTCCCTTTACCAATATATATGTTATATACAACTGGGTGCATAAAACACATATGCAATTATAAATAAATATTTATGTGCCCACACACAAATTAAGGAACTGAACTCCACATTTCTCTCTTTTTCACCTTCTGCTGCACTATTCTGCAATCCGGCTTAATCATTCATTCTCTTACCTTTTTTTTGTTTAATTTCCCTACATATTTATAAATAATACATCGTTTAATTGGGTTGTTTTCGAACGGCATATAAATGGTAGGTAACAGTTTACATTCTTTTATAGCTGGCTTATTTTCCTTAACATTGTATTTTAAATTTATCCATGTTGTTGAATATGGCTTTATGTTATTTATTTTCACTGCTCTATGATATCTCACTCATAAATAGTATTTAACTACGGTTTTGTTTTGTGTTTTTTTTTTAATTTGAGAGAGCAAAGAGAAAGAAAGAGAGAGAGAGAGAGAAAGAGAGAGAGAGAAAGAGAGAGAGAGCATCTTAAGCAGGCTCCACGTTCAGCATGGAGCCCAATGCAGCTCAATTCCATGACCATGGGATCATGACCTGAGCTGAAATCAAGAGTCAGTCACTCAACCAACTGAGCCTGTCAGGTGCCCCATTAACCACCGTATTGTTAATTGAAATTAGCTTCAGTCTAATTTTTTATGTTGATTTTTTTGCTCACTTTTTCCCTTGTAATTTGTCATTGTCGTAATGATCCTGAGGACTTCTTTATCTTACGGAAGATAGCCTCTGAAAAAGGTCACTGCTAGTGCTATCCTAACCTGTTTCAAATGCTGCTGTGTACATCAAGAAGTGGAGTCTGTCTTCTCTCTCCTAGAATCTAGGCTGGCCTTGTGACTTACTTTGATCAGCGGCATGCAATGGAAACTGTGCTAGTCCCAGGTCTCAGTTTTAAGAGGCCTGACAGTTTCCACTTTCCCTCTTGACTTCATTTCATTCTTCTTCTTGAAAGATAGTTTAGCTGGGTATAGAAATATAAGCTTAAATTTATTTTCTTTCAAGACTTTGAGGATACTACTTCACTATCTTTTGGCTTTATTGTTAGTATGAGAAGTAAGTTATTCCTCTAACTACCACTCCTTAATGTAATCCCTTTCCTACCCCCAGTCCTGGATTGAGTTTCACTATGTTCTGTCTAGGTGAGAATTTCTTGTATTTACTTAATTTTATGTATTTGCCACATATAAATTTATTTATGTAACTATTTATATGTGCATGTATATACATATGCTTGTATGTATGGGGATTTGCTTGACTTCTTTAAACTGTGACTCATCATTTATGGAAAATTCTTATACCATTATCTAAGAAAAAATCATCTACTTTAGTTTCTCTCTGCTCTCCTTTGAGGATTTTGATTAAATCTCTTGTAGAACTTTTCTCCTTACACTTCATATCCCATAATATCTCACTATGTCTTTTTTTCTTTGTGTCTCTCCATGCTACATTTGAATAATATCTTCTTAACGTAGATTCAAATTCATTGATTCTATCTTTGGCTATGTTTAATGGGGCATTAATCCCATCCATTGAGGTTTTCATTTCAATTATTAAATTTTTATTTCTAGAAAATCTCTTTGGTTGTTTTTCAAATATGCTGTCACTTTATAGTTGCTTATTACATACAGATATTTTCAGTGTGTCTTAGAGTTTTTTAGACATAGTAAGAATAGTTGTTTTACAATCTTTATTTGATATTTCCAACATGTGACATCTTTACAGGTCAATGGAGCTCTCTGTCTTATTTTGTTTTCTTAACTTGATGAGTCATTGTCATGGTTTCAGATGTCCTTGTATATATACTTATATTTATTGATTGTGTGCTCTCACTGTCCTTGAAAAATTACTTGGGAGGTTTCTATGAAACCTACAATGAAAGTAAATGCCTTCTTCCATAAGTGGCTTAACTTTTCTTTCATTAGGCACATAAGAACTTTACCAATCAGGGAAAAATGTAAACTAAATTTATAGTTGAATTTTTTGTGACCACTCAGGTGAGACAAATTTGGGTTGAAAATGTGCACAAGGATAAGGAAGTGTTATTTTTTCCTTCTGTTATGTTCAATACAAAAATGACTTTCTTTGTGACCCCTGAGATTAGATATATTTCTGACTCATCTGTTATCCAAATTTGTAGCTATACGGTGGGTTCCAGCCATGACAAGAATCTCCTAGTAGTTCTGGAGTTTAACTTATTCATTCCATACCCATAAGGTCCATCTTTTCCAAAATTATCAAATGATTTAAGGAGTGAGGCAACTTGAGGGCTCTGTTTACATCTCTGGATTCCTCTAGATTTTGACCCAGTAATTTCTTACTATATGGATTTTAAGATTAAAAAAATATTTGTATCTACCATTTGTAATTATTTTCAGTGGCAAGGTTTGTCCAAATAACCTAGTGTGCTGCATTTTAGGAAACAGAAATCCAATCATCAATTTTTTCAATTTCATTTAATATATTTTTCATATCCATATGTTCAATCTGATATCTTTTCAGATCTGTTTGGAAAAAGGTTAGATCTTTTTTTATGATATTTTATTTTCAAACCTTTCTTTTATTTCTTTATGAAGCTAAACAAAATTATTGTATATTATTATAAATATTCAAATATTCAAAATTATATATACATATATATATATATATGTTCTCATTTCAATGTCTGAAATATTTGCAGATCTAATAGTTAAGATTTTTGTTCCTACTGACACTCACAAAATCTTATTTTGATGTGTACTTAGTAATTTTTCCAATGGGAGCTAGTTTCCTTGGAATTTTATCAGAAGTAATTTGAGGCCTAGTTTAAAATATATTTCACTGGAGAGACTTGTGTTTACTTCTTCCAGGCCCTTGGGATGATTCCAACCTGGCCATACTAAATTGAATTTTCAGCCTGCTATTTTATGGGTCACGCAAATAGTGTGAATTTCACCCACAGCTATGACTATGGGCTTACAATTGGCAAATTTCAGGGGAGAATTTTTCTGCTCTTGTCTGGGCAGTGGTTAATCCACATACCTCTTCTTTAATGGGTACATTTTTCTTGTTTACCCTATGAGCTCATCACACATTATAGGTCCTTATTTAATGCAGGGGTTTCTGATTTCAGCTCCTACCTTGTCTTGGACACAGGCTTTCTCTTCTCTCATCCACACACATGAGTCCTTAAAACTCAGCGCAAAGCCCACCATAAATCAACATACCTTTCTTTTTGTTTAATTTTTTTTTAATTTTTGAAAGAGAGTGGGAGAGGGACACAGAGAGAGTGAGAGAGAGAATCCTAAGCAGGCTTCACACCCATCGCAGAGCCCTACGCAAGCTCAATCTCACAACTGTGAGATCATAGCCTGAACTGAAATTAAGAGTCAGAGTCAGACACTTAACCGACTGAGCCACCCAGACACCCTGACATATCTTTCAAGCCAAATCCAACTCCACATTGCTTTACTTTTGGAGGACTGTGCTTTCCCTTTTTATCTGCGATTACCTCTATTACTTCCTTTTTCCTCATTCATGCTATACAAAAAGATGTTTCATAGACTTTATCTTTTATTTTTATATGTGTTATGCTGGGACGTGTTTCTCTACACACCAGGGGCATGTATTCTGGGAAAATGGAACTCATCATATATACCCTCCCTGTCCGATTACCTTCTTTACCCTGCCTGATCCTCCTTGGTGCTCTATTTATCTCCCACTCATCATCCTTGTGTAGATTCTGTACTCAATATATGTTTGCTGAAGGCAATTATTGCGGAATGGTAAAAGAAAATATGTTATCTTTTTTTCAAATGGATAATACTTTACCAGGAAAAGATTAATATATGAAAAACAACTTTTTTGACTAGTTTTTCATTTTTAACTTTATATATATTATTCATTTGCAAAATGACAACTCAATTATGTTGTGAATTATACAACATACTCTGTTATTTTGTGTGTTTTAACATGAAGTTGCATATGACCTTAAAATTTAACTTGCAAGCATTATAAATTTATATCTAGGTTCTTTAATTTATTATACTCTTTCCAGTCTAACTTTGATCAACATAATTATTAGATAGTATTATGGGTTTAAGCAAGAGCTGCTTCCAAAATCTAAATGATTTTGGGGGGGGTGAGGATGCATGGTAGAAAACTGGGTGAGATACACTGACTTAACAGTATTAATCTCAGGTTAAACCCCAAATTTGCTATCTGAAGCAGCCTTTAAATATTAACATGTAACTTATGCCCAGTCAAGTCCATGCATTGCATTATTTTACTAAGACCTAAGTATGCATGGAGATTTTCCAATACAATACCTACATCTCAGACAAAATTCAGGGTGGTGAGAGTAATGTATAACAGCATCCCCTCTTCATTTAGAAACCTAAAGGAATCATGATCAATGGCTTCAACTCCCTGGAATAAATGAGGAACAACAGAATGCCCACCTTGGGAAATTGGATGAGTTGTGTATTACAGAAGATATCATAGAATCATTACAGAGGTTTCTGAGTGCGTTATATCCAGAAAATTATGAGGATCTAAAGCAAGGGACGTGGGATGTACTGCCACAGATACCCTTTCCAAGGTTATCAAAACCGTCCAATCAGCATATCTTAATTCAGCACTCACAATCTATATTTATATAAACTCGAGAACTTTTTTCAAGTAGAGTCTAAGAATAAAATATCTCAATGTAGTTGTTTGAAAAGGACAAGTTAAGTGGAATTATGTTACAATAAAAGCTTCTAAATGGAAATGAGGTGAGCCAGGGTGACTCTAGCTAATTATTATGTTTCCCTACTCTTGGTTGGGACATAGGTGCTGCCTTGCTAACCATTTTCTAAGATAAGCAACATATTACTTCCCAGAGCCCAGAGACCATATGAGTATGAATTCAGTGCTAAGCAGGACATTTCAAGTTCTTACAGTTTGCATTAGTGGGGTCACTACTTGATGACATTCTAATGGGAAGTAGCTCAAGATCTGGTTTGTTGTTCCCCAAAACCTTAATCTTTCAGACAGATGTGTTTGTCTCTCTGTGATCCAAAACAAAAACAAAATGAAAGCTTCTACACCATCATCTCTCCTTCAGAAGCAAAAAAAAAAAAAAAAAGAAAGAAAGAAAGAAAGAAAGAAAGAGAATGAGAGAGAGCAGGCTTATAAAAACAGGGATATTTTAAGACAGTGGTATTTGACTTTTCCTGCCTAAGTGAGAATTTCCTGTCGAGAGAGTTGACAAAGTGGGTTTGAGACAGCTTTCCTGTAATTAATTTTCTTTGTGTGTGAATTTAATACTGATGCAAAGGTGTTACTCATTTGACAACTCCAAGGTTTAATGTCTAACCATCCAACGGGAAAGGAAGAACACGACTTCCCAGAATTCCTCATTAATTAGCTTCAATCCTCACTCCATGATACTCATCCACTCATCTAAAACTGCTAATTGTTATCAATTGAATGATTTTCAGAATGCAATCAATACCTCGGAAGAATACAACTCATTTTGCATTGCTTGTTGAACATCTCAGTGACAAGAAATGTTCATATTTATGACTCCGGGCCAGATCTGAACGTCTAGCTAAACAGAATGGTATCATCATGTAGCACAGAAAGCATTGAACTTGAAATAACAATGACTGGATTCTTGTTCTACCTGATTGTGGATAAAATAAATAACCTGAGGGCTATGAGTCTTAATTTCTTCAGTGACAAAATACAGATGAAGTCAAAGTCTTTCCTAGTGAAGAAAGAAAAAGAAAGGAAGAAAGGAAGAAAGAAAGAAAGAAAGAAAGAAGGAAAGAAAAAAAGAGAAAGAAAGAGAGAAATTATTATTTCCAAGACACTAGTCCAACTCTATGGTTTTACTTGATAGTCTGAGATTAAAAGCTATATATTTTGGAGTATTAGAGCTATTGTGTTACAATATATCTCCCATTTAGTCTTTAAGAGTGGAAGAAAAAGTAAAAAACGTTTAACTATCTACATTTATTTTATTTTCTCCTTGTGCTCAATGCTTGGCTCTTACAGTGAAAATGACTGAGATATTTGAGAATATAAAGGGTTTTGGATGAGTGAACACTGAGTGACTGAAGCTCTCAGGAAAGAATTTAAAAAATCTCGAAGTCATGCAGCCATGTTATATAAACATTATTTTGAACCAGACCATCCTATCCACAGCACCGGCACCACGATTGCATTAAGTGAAATTTTATCCAAAAATTGAGAAGGTGTTCTGACTTTGTCTATTCTTCTGTTTTTCCTCACAAACCTTAAGGGGAAACCATGGTAGTGTAGACGAATGTGTCCAAGAGAAGCCCAGCTGGACCAAGAACACTTTCAGTCAACTTAACCGAAACTGCCACCCTGGTCTCCAGGGGATTCCTAGGGAAAACATCGCAGGTGACATGAATTTTTCTAGATGTTCATCTCTTTGAACTCCAGGGAAATTTACTCTTCTTTCATATTTTACTTCCTTTTTAAAGAAAAGATGGTAGGTAAGACGAAAGGGGCATAGTCACATCTCTTTCTAACTTCTGAAATCCCAAAGACTCTTTCTCCACCAGCCTATTATAGTTGTCATGAAAATGAATTTACTTATCTTTTATGCATGCCTCCCCTGCCCCCCCCCAAGTAAAATAAAGTTTGTATTTATTTTTCTGGAAATATCCAAAGTGGCCCTGGCTAAGCTTCAAATCTATTTTTCTATATGCTGTGGCTTTAAATTTTGCTGTCTGTACTCAGCAAAAGGAGATAACTGGAGTAAACCCAACAATAGCTGAACTTGAAAAAAATGCAAGGGCAACTGACTGTCTAAAAGTCAAATTATGATTTTTATTCGATGAATTGTAAAACCCCTTTGATGGTGCTAGTAAGGTTTCTGGTACTTAGATTTCGCATATTTTGAAATAATTGCTCCGAATTATTTGTTTTACCCCAGCCTTAAATAAGAAAAGCAGCTCATTTCTATGTGCCTGCTGTACTACACAGAGTGTAAGAGCTCATCCTTACATGATGCGTACTTCTGAAAAAGTATTGTCTCCTACTTGTTTCACGGACACAACAGTCCTTGGGTGGAGAAGTAGATATGTCTTCACCTATGTTTTAAGGAAACGATTTGTTATGAATGTTCACGATTAAACTTACCCGCCCAGAAAAGGCCTTGGAAGGTCGTCTTCTCCATTTGCCATCTTTACCATACAGACATTTAAACCACCTCAGAAAAATGTGTTTAAATCATTTTTTCTTTAAGGAACTTGGCTGCTTCCCTGAGAACTAGTCCAATCTCTCCCTCAACTCATCTTCCTATATCAAACTTGCATCCTTCCCACCATCTTTATACTCATTTGTTCTTACATAAAAGAAAGTAATCCAAGTTTTTATTTTTATGCCTTTTAAAATTAAAGTAGTTATATATGACTATAGAGATAGAAAGAGAGAGAGAGAGAGAGAGAGAGACAATAGATGATAGATAGATAGATAGATAGATAGATTAATACATGTCCCAGTATCTAAAGGAAAATTATGTGCCCATATCTAAAGCAAAATTGTTCAGAAAAAGCAAACACACAAACAGGGTGTACGATCACAGTATTTGACTTCTCCTTTCAGCTTTAAAACACCCTAGCAGGGTTGTTTCAGGCGAGTGTCCCTATCCCTCCGGATCTCCATTTCTTTGTCTGTGGAATGAGGAATTTCTTTCTCTGCTTACTCAGTCATTGTCCGCAAGAGAGCAACGTCGCTGGGTTCCTGTGCTGCTCTACCTCTTGTCTGGAAGAGAACCAAGCAATACTGTGCTCGAGTTGTCTAGTGAGACCTGCACTTTTTACTTTTAGACCTGGTGGGTTTTGTTACGATTACTTTTTCTTTGGGATCCACCAAATAGAAACCGTGAGTTTGCACGGGATTTCATTTTGCTGTGACATGGAATTGAGTCTTTGTGGGGCATTTAATACAATTTGTCTTTAGGCAGTAATGGTGGGTTTTCAAAAATAAATACACATTGTTCAAGAAACTTAGGAGCAGGGGGTGCCTGGGTGGCTCAGTCAGTTGAGCGCCCGACTCTTGATTTCAGCTCAGGTCATGATCTCACGGTTCATCAGATCAAGCTTGGCATCGGGCTCTGCACTGACCGTGTGGAGCCTGCTTGGGATTCTCTCTCTCCCTTCCCTCTCTCACTCTGCCTCTCCTTCTCAAAATAAGTAAATAAACATTAAAGAAAGAAAAGAAATTGAGGAGTAGCCCTTACCATGGAAACTTAGTGTGCATTTCTGTCTGTAACTTTAAAAAAATAGAGCCTTCTACTCTGGACACTGTTAGTTTGTTTTTCATTGAAAAGTAAAATAAAATTGTATGTTATTTTCCCCTAAGGAACCATTCATACCTACACGGCCGAGATTTCTGGTCTTTATTTGTTTACTATCTTACAACAATTGAAAACGGGTAACCAGATTTAAAAAAAAAATCAAAGGATTAGGTGGTAAATTGTGGAGGAACTAGCCGGTGAAAGAGAGCGGACTTCTCGCTGGCTTTGCAAAGTCACGTTTTGGTAGGGGCGATCGGAAACATGTCATCAGAAGGGCATGGTGTAAAAGTCACTGCAGTGGACGTTTAGCCCGCCGGCAAGGGACTAGAAGAGAGTGCAAAAACAAGGAAGTGGTTTGTGTGTTGGAGTAGTAAAAAAAACGATGATTTCTATTTCTTCTGTATCTTCACTTCGTTGCTACATTCATATGCCAAATTAACAGCGAGAAAGAATGCCCTTTTAAATTTAAAGACATCTTCGAACGACAGAAATGTTTACACATCATTTCTTCTTTTCACTCTTAAAAACTGGGGCTGAGTCAGCTGTTATTGGCCCCCCTGAATAAATTAAATCCGAGAACATTCTCACAGAGTCACAAGACTGTATGCAAGGTTGCTTGGACCCCCACACACTACTTGCCAACGATCCCTGAAATGGGAACACTCATGTCTCTAACCAGCTGCACTGCCCTCCAGTTTGGATTCTTCAACCCTGGTTAGTACCATGTCCCTTTTCGCTGTGTAATTTATTAAAATACTGTCTTCACCCGTGCACGTTCATTCTTCTTGTCACCTCGACACGGTTTGAGGGTTTCAAGGAGACGTGAAACAAACACACGAAAGCCGCGACATTCCTGGTCTGTGGCTGGGAGAAAGCTCTAGGAAGTTGCTTTGACTCCGGCTGAATTGACTTCTGTGTATGAGAGGCCACGTGAGGTCTGTGTGAGTCATCGGGCCGAGGGACAAAAGGGTCAGTGATTGTTCACACCTTCCCCAAGCTCGTTGCTGGCCTCACGGCAGCCACCCCGGTCTTCACTAGAAGAACCAAACCGACCGCAGAGGGGACGTTGACGTAAATGATTTTAAAATGACGTCAAATCACCGCCACCACTGCCCCCCCACATGCCCATCCATGCCCATTTTTTCATCTGCAGGATACTCTGACCCACAAAGGCTAAATGGATTGTTGTCCTAACCTGTCCAGAAGTATTTTTGTACGGGCCTACTCTATAGAAATGTCTATTAGTAGGTAGGAATATATGTGCACAGATCCCTTCCCCTGTCCCCACTAAAATTGCCCTGGATTTCTGCTGTATCTGAAATGTGGCAACCTGGCCTCGTTTTCTTGTTGCATTTGATTTGCCCCAGAGGTGTTCTGGCAGTTGACTCTGATTTCAGAAATTAAACCCAGAATTTTCTCCGTCCCACGTCTGTTCTCACTTGGTATTAGCATCCACTTTCCACAACTGTCCTGTGGTCATTGATTGCCTAGTTAAGGTTCTTCTCTTAGGGGCTTCTCTGTGTTATTTTTCAGCTTTTTGTGCTTCAAGTCCTAGGAAAGCTTTACAGAGTAGACTTTACTGAAAATCCAGACTAGAGAGAAAGTTCGACTGTGAGTTAGCCATCAGACTGAGTTTTCTCGTTCCACCGTGGATGAAAATGTAAAGGCACCTTCATTATTAGTTTGGGGGATGACGAGTTTCAATCCAGTCAATGTTAAGCAGCTAGTGTTCTGGAAAATGAACCTTAGGAAATTTTTCTCACCATCGTGAGCTGAGCTAACCTGATACGCTGTGGGAAAGGACAGCATATTACTCTGGGCAAATGAGAAGCACACAGAAAATAAAATTGTTAGGTTTTGCTTGGAATTGAAAATTGTTGAAGGTTGAAGACTTTAATGTAGGGAGTTTATCAACAGCAGCAGAATCAGTGGTTTTATCAGACCAGCAGTAAGGTCTGCAAAAAGGCACTTCCTGCTGATGAAATTATATAGCTAGAGATTTGGGTCCAGATTTTATACTCAGGAAACCCTTAAAAACTTGTTTGCTGCTGTCATGCTGGGAGAATTAATAGATTAGACATTTACCACTAAAATTTTTGAAGGAAGCCCTCCCCCCCCAACTACAACATTTTCTAAAAGAGCAGGGAGTCCATCAATTTCATAATAAAATATGGAACACGTCATTTTATATGAAGGCCATTTGCAGCAGCTTCTGAAACAATGTTTCACATGAGGGAGACACCTCGTAAATGTGTGGACCGCACCTTTATGTTAAACTTGACTTTTTACCTGTAAAAGGAGAAGAGAGTAAATGACTATGAGTAAAACTCAGATTGGAGACAATGGTTCATGTTACATGTGTTTGGTGTTTATTAATACAGCATAGAATCATGTAGACTTCCATACTGATAACTGTTCAAATTGTTTTGTATATGTTAAGGAACAAATGACAGATAATTTAGAGATTTCAATTTTATCCCTTCAGAGGGTTAATTTGGTTTTTACACTTTTTGTTGACTCCCATGAAAATATATATTACATATTTAATATTACATATTAAATATTTATTGAGAAATTGCTACATATTGAAATCGGGGGGAAATAAGAAGAGATTGCTGAAAGACTACGAACTTTCACCTATAAGATGAATGTGGTCTGAGTATCTAATGTATAGCATGGTGACTATGGTTAATAAAGAAAAGTGTGTAAGGCGGGGAAAAGGAAAATGATCAGACTTGTTTTAAAGAATGCACTAAATTCAGTGGTCGACTCTTGTGCCTACTGGACATTTGTGGTGTATATTAAGCGCTTGTGAAATCACGGAGGTGAGCACATTTCCCATAGTTCAGTTAATATCAGAACTGAGTCCCAGCCCTCAAAAATATCAGAATATTCTAGAAGAGACAGAGATATAAAGCTATAATCATAATGTCGTATGCTACATTTATGCTACAAATATGCCCAAAATGTTAAGGAGTTTCCATGGAAATGCTCAGACGAGGACGTTTCACTCAGCCAAAGGACATCCCGAAAGGACACGATTCTTAAATAGATCTTGAAGGAATCATTATAGGAAACAAACTTATCCCAGTCAAAGGGAAGGCACAGGGAACAAGACATTCAAAACGGCAAATAGAAGGGTTGGACTAGACAGTTTGTACAAGTACGATGAGAGATTTGGTTAGCATGGTGTGCTGACACCAGAACATTAAACGCTCTCTGTGAGTCTAAACTTTATGCTCAAATCAGTTAGAAACAAGTAAAGGATTTAAAACAGAAGCGCAAACGTCTAATAGAAATTTTGGCTAAAACCAGTATGGAAGATAAATTGAAGGGAAGCTAAACTGAGTCTGGAAAAATAGAGTGAGATGCTCTGTGATGCGATCCTCCGATGAATTTGATAACTTCGAACCAGTTATTCTTAGCGGTATCCAACCCCTACGAGACAAGGAAATTCACGAACCAGAATCTAACTTGAGCCGTGTGCTAGCTTAAGACATTTGCTGGCTTGGGTAGTTGGTGTGGCTTGACCATGTGTGCAACCTACCTCAAACACCTGACTCTCCCCAGGGCTCAATCATGAATCACTGAATATATTCATTGCAGATACGTCTGGGGAGATTTAAAAAAATCATCATTTATCTCTAGAAACTACTAACTGGATGGAAAATACTTCATCCTCATTAAAATACTCATTTTGGCAAGAGGAATTGGCAAATATTTCTTCCTCGCCAAGGAATATCCATTGTTCTACCTTCAGATGTTCTATAAACATCAAATTATTTACTGCGAAAGTGCTTCTGTGATTACTTAAGGTGGTTGGAATACTGCCTTATAGAACTTGTGCCAGTCACATCTCTACTGTCATCCTGTATAAAACTGTTGATTGAACTTTATGCTATCTAGTCAGGCAAAGAGATTAAAATCTGTTTTCTGCACATTAGCTGTATAATCTTGGTCCAATTATTTAAACTCTCAATGCCTTAGTTTCTTTAACACTAAAATTAATGTAACAAATGCCTAGCAGATTTTATGTAAGGATTCACTGAGATACCCTATGTAAGTTACTTAGCACCGCCACCAATAAATACTCAGTAAGCACCCAATTAAGTAAGTCTTAGTTTTTATTAGCTTTGGACAGTAGAATTTTGCTTAGAAAAAATTCATTTTAAAGAAAGCTGTTTTTATAGCGAGGAATTGACCAAGAATTAGTGCCCAGTGAGAAATACTGACTTAGAGAAAAATTAGAAATCTTACCCAAGATTAGCTTCACACGTGTTTTACCTTTGAAGAAATCACCTCATTGGAGAAAAACGACAATCAAATCCTTGAGGATGTAAATATCTGAATTCAGGTGATTCATGAATTGTTAAGAGCATAACTATTAATCAAGAAATATGAACATCTTCTTTAATATCTCTAATAAGTAGTAAGAATAATGCAATTCACTCTAAGAAAGAAAGACAAAAATAAATAGAAAGAAAAAGAGAAATAATTCTCTAAGGTTCAAGTTGAGCTCCTTGACAGAAATCACTTAAAGAATTTAATTCTGCAGTCAATGATTTTTACAGTATTTCTATACTTTATTTTTCGATACCTATGATATTTCAATTAATATTTAATGAAACTGTATGTAAACCATGAATTTAGAATACATTTAATATAAAATAGCTTACATTTTCACCATTTAAATGTGAGGGATTACTGTAAACATACGCAAATATACAAAAATGTATTTATTTCCTTTCTGTTTAATTATGAAAATTCTCAGGCAAATACAGTAGAACAAACCTAATCAACATAAATAATTTCTCTATAAGAGAAAGAGATTCTAGTTTATAGCATTAACACCTGTTTAGCTCCCTTGGTTTTTGATTTCTAAACTATAATCATTGCACATATACAGTACACAGAATTAATTTTTAATTAATTAATATTAATTATTATTATATTATATAATAATATATTTGTATATTATTATATCATTATATATTAATATTATATATTAATTACATTAATTTATTGTTATATATTATATATTATATATTATTATACATATTATACATTATATATTAATTTAATATTACATTAACTATATGTAATATATAATTAATTATATATTAATATTATATATATTAATTAATATTAATTTAATTAATTAATAATTAATTTGCAAGACATGCAAATAAATAGCAGTGGCCTTGTCAGAAGCGAAGGGCAACATAGTTAACCAAGTTCCAGACTTGAAAGAAAAGCTTCCCAACAGGAAATTTAATATAATGAGGAATTGCATTTTAACCAATATGGAGAGCAGTTTTCTATGGAAGCAGATTTATTTGTGCACCTGCGCAGGATCACTTATTTACGATAATTTACAGTACGTTTGCCAAAAGCTGCATCATAGGAATGCGGTTCTACTCCACGCCTCTCTACGAGGTTTCAAAGTGATATTCAAACTGCCATTCCTATTCCACATACGCACTAAATGACACCTACAACAAAAATAAACAGAAGCGACTTTCCCTAAGTTGCAGACTTCTCCAGGCTGCCCAGGAAACACAGACAACGTTAGCTCCTTCTGCCCAATAGATCGAACACAGCGGTGTCCCCGCGTCTGAGACCATCTGAGAGTCAAATGCCTATTGTTTTGCAGGCGGGGATCCAAATTGTTCAGAAGCTGCCACTTTTGCACCCACAACTTCAATGGCAGGTACTGTTACATGGCTCTTCCAAATCTCTCCTAAGTACTGAGAATGTCTTTTGTTATCTCTAAGATGTTGCTTGTTACATAAAGCACGTCCTCTTGAAAATAAAAATTCACTTGAGCAAAGGAAAAGTTCTCCGCAATCTCTCTCTCGGGAGTTGGGTGGAGAGCAGGAATCACCAAATGAGCCTGGATACTTCCCAAGCCCAAATATCTGGGAAGAAGCCTGCTTCCGTTATGGTTCAGAGCAACCGGCATTTCAAGGACAGCTGACGGTTTAGAAACGCGTTTCCATTTTCAAGACGTGGAAATCAACTCCTCATTAGCTTGCTGTTTGTGGAGAAGTGAAATTTAGAATTATCACTTTGAATTAATGGCTCTCCCTATGTGCCGACACAAAGTCTGTGTAAAAATCAAGCCTCATTCATAACAGCTTTGAGAGTTGGGCGCTGAACTGATCAGATTGGGAGAGCGTTGAGAATCCGTCATTGACTTCATTAACAAAGAATCCAGCAAGATTTAATTCTTCTTTTACCTTTTAAAATTAAAAAAAAAAAAAGCCATGAGCAAATAAGTAATGCCACTTTTTTCAATGTCAGAGATTGAATTAATGTTTTGGAGAGAATTTTCACTACGTGATGATTGTGGAAGGTGCGGGAGGGAAGGAATACTTTTATGTTTTGGAAAGATCCGTGGTGCTTTGTGTTATGACCACTCCTGTCTCATCTGTTTGCACATTGTAGGTTTCTGTTCCCCAGCTACTCATCCAACATGACAATACCTAGTGGGTATAGGCAAAAATCAAAAACTCTCCTCCTTTGACCAGATAATAGTCTTTTTTTAAAACAGATTATGAGAAACTCTGAATATGTTAGGATAGGCATAAAGAATTTTATAGCTGAAGAAGACCTATTTTCCGTGGTACGTACCTTTTTGTTGCAACTGAAAAACTGGAAAAGGTGAGCACAATTCTTACTCATAAATATTCATCATTATGTTTTCCCATGACTTATTCTTTCTTGTGAAATAGACATACTACTGACTACAAAATCCCATAGCCCTTGTCAGATCTATCACTTTCACAAAGTACAAATGAGAGATAGGCTTAAAAAAAAAAAAAGGAATTATCAGATAGTGACCAAAAAATTGATTTTTCCCCCCCTCCTGGAAACAGCTGATTTTCGAGCTATGCAGTTTCCTGTTCTGGAGCTGATGAGGTCACTATCACCTCACCAGCAAAGGAAGTGAAACTCTTTTCAGTGGTTTTGTTGCTTTGGATGCTATCCGGTGGAGCAAGAAACACATTAAATTTGATGCGGGACAGATAAGGAAAGGACAACTTTGTAAATACTCTGACTTTACAGACACATTCTGTCATATAATTGGGGTCCAAAATATACGTTTAATCATTTGGCACATTAGGTATGATAGGGTTAAGTACTGTATGAATCTTATAATTTTCTTTTTTTTTTTTTTTAATTTTTTTTTTCAACGTGTATTTATTTTTGGGACAGAGAGAGACAGAGCATGAACGGGGGAGGGGCAGAGAGAGAGGGAGACACAGAATCGGAAACAGGCTCCAGGCTCCGAGCCATCGGCCCAGAGCCCGACGCGGGGCTCGAACTCACAGACCGCGAGATCGTGACCTGGCTGAAGTCGGACGCTCAACCGACTGCGCCACCCAGGCGCCCCGAATCTTATAATTTTCAAGGTTAAACTACACTGTATCCCTTTTTATTGACACATTGGTTATTTGGCAAGGTCTAATTTCCTATTTATAATAAATAAGAGATTTGTTTTACTATTCTTGGACTTAGCTCTGAACATATATTTTGGTCAAGCCCTAATAAGTATTTTAATCAAAATACATGTTTTTTTACCCCTAACTAAAAAACATTTCTAATGAATTTGTAGCTATTGGAAGCAACATCATTGAAAAATGTAATTTACTTTAGATGTGTAGTATAATACCCAAACACCATGAAACAGGAAATTACAAGTATCTAAATAATTTTTTAATGTGCGTCCACATTTATGGACTGGATTGGAATATGGAAAGGACTGGATTGTATGTTTTATGTTGTTGAGTTTCCGATGTATCTATTTTAAATTAAACGTGGTGTACTGAGAGGTTGGAAAAAATGCATAATTGTCCATGTTTACTATTTTGCATCATGTTTACCAGTGCTGCTTTATCAGCGGTGTGAGAATTTAGTGGCAAAGGACAGCCAGGTTAGAATATTGAGTATCATTTTGTGGTTGTCCACACCATAATTTCATTTCAACTCATGAAGCCTGTGCGACTTTGCAGTTAGTTTAAGAAGTGTTAGGAATGTGAACATCATCGTCTGTTGCATTTTAAGTACAAGACGATGTAATAAAATAAGATTAAATACTCTTAAATAAAAACTCTATGAAAGTGGAACTGTACAAGAGAAAAAGCACTTCTGGAAGTTGGACTTTAACCATAAGCTTTCTCTAGGTCTCTCTTTTCTGCCATCCACACTGTTAGAAATAAAGCAACATAGAAATAACATCAGTGTTATTAACCGTTAAATAGTGAACCCTCATTAGCCAGCGCTACACGGGGTCTTTAAATGTATTTCCTATTTAGAAGGGAAACCCACTGCCTTTCACACACACATAATTTGGTTCAAAGGTTTTAGGTGGAAGGAGAAACAGCCACAAGACTTGTCTAAGCTTATTCACATCACTGAGAAAAATCCACCTGACAGATTGATCTTGGAACGTCTGGAAAAGTAAAACACCAAGTGATAGGAGCAGTTGATTGGTCACATTTTTACCGTAAGTGTGTGGATGTGCTGACAGCCAGCCTCTTAGAGGTCTTTCTTCAATTCAGGCCTCTTCAATTTACATAGTTGATTTCGGGGTGCCTGGGTGGCTTTGTCGGTTAAGCATCTGACTTCGGCTCAGGTCATGATCTCGTGGTTTGAGTTCGAGCCCTGTGTCGGGCTCTTTGCTGACAGCTCAGAGCCTGGAGCCTGCTTCTGATTCTGTGCCTCCCTCCCTCTCTACCCCTCCCCTGCCCATGCTCTGTGTCTTTCCATCTCTCAATAATAAATAAATGTTAAAAAAAATTTTTTTACATGGTTGATTTCTAGTCTCCAGTAAACCAACCTCACGACAAAGTGCTTCCTTTATTGAAATGGATTGTTTGGGGTTTTTTTGAGCCAATCTTAGGATACACAAGTATGTGACAATAAAAGGGATATCGGAGCGCCTAGAACAAATTCACTTTGACGTTTGCATCCTTTATTCTCTATGTAAGTTTTGCAATGTGGATCCTAGATATTATTCATTTTTAATTTAATTGTGAAAGTGTAAGTAATTCACATTATGGCTTATGCAAATATCTGAAGGACAGTGTCAACCTACAAGATGGGTCTTCTTTCCTTTACACTATGTATGAAAACTTGAATGTGTGCAGATTACAGAGTCTGTTTCATGACTTATCAGATCCTTGATCAATTACAACATAACCTCATTGCTCTTCTCATTCCCGGAGATTTGCTTATGAGCAAACTGAGGTAAGGAAGCCAGTCTTTCAGGTTCATAAAGTTTCATCAAAGTAAGTGTTCTGTGTAGTTTCTTGCCAGGTGATCACAGCTTTTTATTTTCTTTTAACCTCTGTAGAACTTTAACAGTTACATTTCCTTTAGAGATTTTGTTTTTCTAAATTGAGAATTTGGGAGTTTTATTTTTAAAGCAAAAACAGCGCCTTCAGATAAATGACTTCTATGAATACGCTGAGGATACGTTTCGTAACATAAAAGTATGTACAAGCATTATTTGGTTAATACTTTAGATTTTGTGCAAGATCTAATGACTCCAGTAGCATAAGATGTTACCTTCATTGAAATAAATAAAAATGGGTGACATTGTAATACGTGTTTACATACTTTTGTGAATTCTTAAAAGTGTGTGAAATTTTTGTGCTGGAAACAATATATTGATTCAGATTTCCTAAATGTTGCCCATTACACCAGATCATATCTGATTTACATGACAGAGTAGGCTGTTGCTCTCTAAAACCATTTTGGAAACATTTTTGTTATAGTAACTCTGTATTGCTTTCACTTAAATAGATAATAGTCTAGATTTGTGACATTGAGAAAACCCACCATATGTCCCCATCTCTCAAAAGGGAAACACCACTAGACCTTAAGGACCGCTGCATTTACTGCCTTAGTACATGCTTCTTCATTCATTTTTACATTTAAGGTAAGTAGATGGCCCCTCTCTTGCAACACCCACACGGTGCCACAAGAATGAACACATCTGCGATGTATGAATGTGATGCTACTCTGCTTTATAAACATCAATTGTGAGCAGGAAGACTCATAGGAGTCTTGCTGAAAGTAATAGTATGAACCTGGGCATGTCATTTTTCTCCTCTGGGCCCAGATTTTCTCACATTATGAATAATCCAGCTGGATGGGAATCCCAAGCATCAGATTGGCGGCTGGTGGACTGACTAATCAACAAAGATGCTCTCCATGGTTGAATGGGAAGAGTATTCCCTGGGCTTGAACTCCTGTTGAACCCTTCCTATTTTCTTACCTGCCAACTCCCATGTAGACCTGCCAGCTTGCCTGGCATTTGCTTTGTGATCCCTCTACCAGAATGACATTTCCAGACATCCCCAGCCCGAACACTCCCAAGACTCTTAGGGCATCACAGCTAATTTCCAGACTAGAATCTTATCCTACATGGTTATGTGAGAAAGAGCTTCTGTATAGACTGAACATGTGGACATTTGGCACCTTAAAAATTCATTCCCAATATTAGGAAAGGAAGAACTCTATATCCAATTAAATGAAAGAAACTATACAAATGATGGAAACCGTCTCTAACCTTCAGTTTCCAAAAAGCTGGACTTGCTGTGGTGGTGAATCTGCTCATCAATTTGAGAAACAGGAAGCATTTGCAAATATCAACAAATATATTTGACTTTAAGGGAAAACAAACCTACAGTAAGCTTAGTTCATAGGAATGTTGTCAATGATAGGAAAATTATAATGATGACTGATTTCAACCTGTAAAAAGGGGATAAGCAGATTATTCTATCACAACTTATCATAGGCTGAGTCTCATCTCAGAAAAATTGTCTTTCAGTGAACAACTTACTATGAAGAGAAATTTGAATGAATCAACAGTACAATGGAGAAAGCAAGATAAAAGTATTCATGTTAATTTTATGACAAATAGTGGAGATGACTGATAGGTTATACTTGTTTTAAAAGCGATATAATTTATCATCAGTGAATGTTGACAAAACAGCTTCAAAATTGCATCAAATGAAGGAGTGTTGTGAAGGCATTCAGCCAGGAATTTCCTGACTTTGGCCCCTAGATGACCTCATACCTTAAATGGTTAAAACAAACTAAAAAGAATTTAAATCTTACATGTTTATGATGCCATTCCCACTTTATTTATTTTTGGTTAGCTCAGAGTAACATAATAAAAACCAGGTAATTCTACTGAGGGGCAATTGCAATACGTTGAAATGTTCACATTGGAAATACTTAGATACTCTTCAGTTTTTATTCCTTTTTCATATGCCATTGTTGTCAATTTAAAGTGTAAGAGAACTCACAAAGATAGAACCACAGGTTAAAAACGTCATAAACTGTCTTTTTCCTAAATTCCTATGAACATTGCCAGTTGAGCATCATATCATAAAAGACTTCCTTACCTTCATCTGTTAAAGAATTATTTAAAATTAGAGAAAAAAATCAAGTGAAAATATACATCTTTTTTTCATTGGCTTTTGTAAGAATGATCATGGTACTGTAGTTCTTCGTCATCAACAGTTGTCCGAGCATAGATAACACAAAAGCGGGTATTACTTGATGTATCTGGTATATAGAAAAGGAAAAAAAAAAAAGTCTTCCATGTGATAGCTTCTCTTGCATCTGGAGGTTTATAAATCTCTTGGCAACATTCACACACATTTAGACTGACAATAAACAATAGTAGGATTCAACAGAAAAAAAAATTCAACATTCTATTTCCTAGTCTTTAATGAAATACTCAGTGAATTTCGCACACACAAAAGGCTATGATCTTTCAACAACTTCATCTGAAACCATTTGAAAATCGAAGGTGTTGAGAAATTATTTTGTTGAAAGCATATTTATACAGTTCTAAATTCCCTTGAGCCTTATTTTAAGAAGAGATCAGATTCATCTTACCAAAGAGGAACTATTCCAAGAATTAGGAAAGTCAAGTTTATATCATTTCAGCCTGTAATGTCGCCTTAATCTTCTCCATTTGCATTTCAAACCTTCTCAGTCTCAAAGGAAAAAAAAAAAGAAAAGTAAACATATCTTGTTTATACCTTCCTGCTGTTTTCAATTTCAGTGTATCTAGTCACAAAAAAAAAAAAAAAAAAAAGATCATCACTTTTAGCATTAACATTTATGGTTAAGGACCTAAGGCCATTGATCCGCATACATTGACATTCGGAAGGCCCACAGCCAATCTTTAATACATGAACAGTAACATCAGGACCAGGTCTAAAGTACTAAACAGATGGAGCCCAAGATACCACTTGCCCTACTTTCAGAGCAGCCACGATGCATTTGTAAATCATTTTCAGAGAACCCTGCCGGTTTCCACCAGCTAAAGAGGAACCCCAGGCATGTCACAATGCTGCAGATTAGTGCCATAACAAAACTAAAGAAGGGCGTGATTCAAATGTGGGCTACTGTTATGGCGAAGTACATTTATGTCTCTGCTTTTGCTTTAGTTTGATGCCCTACGTAGAAAGGGCAGTTCGTAAATTCTAAAGATACTACAGCTTTAAACTTTCATTTTTAATACATAATCAAAAAACAAAAACAAAAAAAAAAAAGAAAGAGAAAGAAAAAGAGACTCGACCGCTGTCTTTCTTAGAGTTCCTAGAATGGATACAAGGAGAATTTGACAAAATCTTTTCTATTCTGTACTCTCTAGGACAGTACTTTATAAATGGCTTTCAATATGTAGCCTCATGTAATTTTCTGAACTGTTCTCAGAGGTGGGCCATGGGTCTCAGTTCCAATTTGGAACAAACCAGATATTTTGGTACTAAGCTCTTTACAAAACCCAACGCAGACTTTTTGTAATAAGTGGTCCTCTCTGATTAATTCTAAGTATAAGTGGTTGTTTAAGCAACCTATGGAATGGGAGAAGATATTTGCAAATAACATATCGGGTAAGGGGCTAGTATCCAAAATCCATAAACAACTTATCAAATTCAACATCCAAAAACTAAATAATCCACTTAAGAAATGAGCAGAAGATATGAACAGACATTTCTCAAAAGAAGACATCCAGATGGCTCACAGACACATGAAAAAATGCTCAACATCGCTCTTCATCAGGGAAAAACAAATCAAAACAACAATGAGATACCACCTCACACCTGTCAGAATGGCTAAAATTAACAACTCAGGAAACAACAGATGTTGGTGAGGATGAAAAGAAAGGGGAACACTATTACACCATTGGTGGGAGTGCAAACTGGTGCAGCCACTCTGGAAAGCAGTATGGAGGTTCCTCAAAAAGTTAAAAATAGAACTACCCTATGACCCAGCAATTGCATCACTAGATATTTATCTAAAGAATACGAAAATACTGGTTCAAATGGACACATGCACCCCCGTGTTTATAGTAGCACTATCAAAAATAGACAAATTATGGAAGGAGCCTAAATATCCATCGACTGATGAATGGATAAAGAAGGTGTGTGTGTGTGTGTGTGTGTGTGTGTGTGTGTGTGTGTGTGTGTGTACACACACTGGAATATTACTCAGCCATCAAAAAGAATGAAATCTTGCCATTTGCAATGACAGGATGGAACTTGAGGGTATTATATGAAGCGAAATAAGTCCGTCAAAGAAAGACAAATATCATATGATTTCACTCTTATATAAAACTTAAGAAACAAAACAAATTAACATAGGGAAAGGGAAGGAAAAATGAAATAAGATAAAAACAGGGAGGGAGGCAAACCATACAAGACTCTTAACTATAGAGAACAAAGAAACCATCCAGAGGGTTGCTGGAGGAGTGTTGGTGGGGGATGGGCTAAATGGATGATGGCCATGAAGGAGGGCACATGTTGGCATGACCACTGGCTGTTATAGGTAAGTGATGAATCGCTAAATTCTACTCCTGAAACCAATACTACACTATATGTTAACTTGAATTTAAATAACAACTTGGAAGAAAAAAGGTTACGTAAATAAAATACCAGACTGTTGAAAATTCTATTTGCACTGATTTGTTAAATGCCTTTTTGTACAGAAATTAATTGACCTCTGTCTATTCTCCATTTTCCTGACTGAGTAGAGTCCCATTTCTCTCATTCATTTTTAACATTCTTGAGATTTCCCAATATGTCTATGTATCTTATGTATAGATTGATTTCTCCTGAGGTTTTACTTCTCCTTTGTCAGTGATTTCCAAGTCGGTACCATAGAGCTCTTTTCAATTCCAGTTTATCTAGTCAGACACCACAAATATTTTTCAAAATTACTTTTGTGCAGGATCAGTTGTGGGGAATTGACCAGGGACTGAATATTCCTCTGTTTCTTTTACATATTGAGATGCATATATACTATATGAGTTTAAGAAGGATTTGTGAAAAGAAAGTGAGAAAAGGAGAAAGAGATGGAGGGAGGAGTGTGGGAGGAGAAGAAGGGGGAGAAGAAGAAGAGGATGTAGAAGGAGGAGGGGGTGGAGGAGAAGGGGACAATGATGACAATGGGGCAGGAAGAGGGAAACAAGGAAGGAAGGACTGAAGGAAGGAATGAAGGAAAGCTAAAAAAAAAATCAAAACCAAAACATACTTTCCTAGACCATGAGAGTGTTAATATTAAGGAGAAATTTGAATTTGGAATCAGGAAGCATTAGTTCTGAAGTCTTCACGAGATGACAGATGTGGTCATCTCAGACCATCTCAGACATTTTCAGTCAAAAAATGGAATAAAGTGTTCCTAGTAGTGGATCCTGTCCCATGCAGTTTTGGTGACCTGTCTGACACTTTAGGAATACAGATAAGCTCTGAATATCTTAAAGATACACTAGATAAGCTTTTCCTCCTCAGGTGACTGGGCTTTCCCAAAGGAAAAGTCTGTGCAGGACTTCAAAGACTGTCCAACTTCTCGGAAGCCTTCCAAAGCCTTCTATAATGCAAATGTTGCTAACACAAGTCTTTCCCACACCCATATCTCTGGCACGCTTATAGAAATTCCAAAGAATGTTCATTTTTAAAATATAATCTTCCTCCAAGGATAGCAGTGAGAGGCATCACCTAAAAGCATGAACCATGTTCAACCATGAACAATTTTTTGCTACCCTCCACCTGCCCAGGGACATCTAACAGTGTCTGAAGATTAGTATCTCATGGGTAGAGGCCAGAAATATCACTGATAAATATCCTACTTGCACAGAATAGTCTGCCCAAACAAAGAATCATCCCAACACAAATATCGATAGTGCTAAGACTGAGAAACTCTTAAGAGCACAGAACTGTGAACCTCAATGCGTAAGTCACTGCTTGGAGTCCTTCACATAATTCTGTGTTCTCCCACGTCTGAACTTTGCATTAAACTTATAAAAGATTTCTGCTGAGGTCATCATTGTTTGTAGATGAAGCTGTATGAGTCAGAATAAATTAGGATACATCTATTTTCCAGGGAGAAATTAGGAAATTAAGGTGAAAGTATGGAAGCAAAATGCCATTGGTCCCGATGGCCATGTTATTAGGTTTTGCACACTTTCTAACTTTAGTTAAAATGAATATTAAAACAGGCTTTTTGACATTCTTCTTTGACATGCCTTTTTAAAAATGTTTCTGGGTTTTACCCATGTGATTAAATTGATCGAGCTTTCCTAATTTCATTGATATGCAGTATCCCGTTGTATGAATACACTCCAGCTTATTTTTCTGTGCCACTGCTGTGCATATTTGAGTTGTTTCCAGTTTTCTACTGCTGGAGAAGTTCTGCTATAAACTTTCGTTTGTGTCTTTAAGCACACTTGAGAAGAAAAATTGGGTTATATTCAAGTTTATTAATAATGTCAAAAGATTTTTCCAAAAAAATGTACTTTACATGCACACCAACAGATCAAGCATTCTAGTCATCCACACCTTCACCAGAATTTGATATTGTCTGACTTTTAATTTTTTTAATTTAAATAAACTGATTTTGGGTTTAATTATCATTGCTTTGATGACTAACTAGAGTGAGTTTTCCCCCCTGTAGTAACTAGCCACTCTTGATTGGTTCTTTTTTTGATTCCTATGTTTACTCTTATCCTCCTGGGTTTTCACGTTTCCATCTGGGATCTTTTTTCCTTTCCTGAAGAAAGATAGAGATACAGGCAGATACAAATAGAGACATATGTGCAGGCTTCCTGGAAATGATTTCTCTGATTCTCTTCTCCGTTTCTAAAGAATATTTACACTGCATATGGAATTCTGTGTTAGCAGTTATTAATTTCATCATTTTAAGTATTTATTCCATTTTCTTGTGGCTTCAGGCATTGAAATGGAAATGTCAGCTATCAGGATAAGTAGTCCTTCTCTGAAGATAGTAGGTCTTTTTCTTCTTTAGGCTTTAAAGATTTCTCTTTTTGTGTTTGGTTTTGAAGCTCAGTTATCAACCAAATACATACTTAGGATTATTGTATCTTGATCCAGGAAAAGGTAGGTTACTGGGCATAAACGGAGATACTTCATGATGAAGACTACATTTTTCTGTTACTGACATAGTGATTCCCGACTCTGTGTGATTGGTTTCTGCATGATATTCCTTTTTTCCACCCTTTTGCTCTTTGTGAATTTTGTTTTTATTTTTATTTAAACTTTGTTTCCTGCAGGCAGGACGTGATTGAGTCTTGTTTTTTGGGTTTGTTTGTTTATTGTTTTGTTTTTCATTCAGTCTGATATTCTCTGCCCTAAATTTGGAAAGTCTAGACCATTTTCTGATAATGTGATTGTGGAAATGTTTGACGTGGAGGCTACCTTTTTCTATGTGTTTTCTATTTGCCTCATTTATTCTTCACTCCTTCCCTGCCTTCTTTCAAATTGAGTGGGTTTTTTTTTAGTATTTAGTTTTATCTACTATGGTGGAATGAATAAAGGCCCTCCAAAGATGCCCGCACCCCATCCCCAGGACTCAACTAATATGCCACATGACATAGTAGACATGACTTTGCGGATGCGAGTAAATGAAGGGAATTAAGATGGGGAGATGCTCCTGCATTATCCAAATGGGCCCCGTAGAGTCACAAGGTTTCTTATGAGAGAGAGGCAGGAGGATTAGAGCTGGTAGTCGTAGATGTGATGCTCGAAGCAAGATGTTGGAGGGAGAAGAGGAAGGAGCCACAAGCGAGGAATGCAGTCAGTCACCGGAAGCTGAAAACTCGAGGAAACAGATTCCCCCTCCCAGAACTTCTCAAAGGAACCGGTCCTGCCAGAACCTTGACTTTATCTCAGCAATACTCATTTTGGGCTTCTGACTCCCAGACCTAAAAAAGAATACATTTGTGTTACTCTAAACCACTAAGTCTGTAGTAACGTGGTAACGTAGTAATGTGGGTGCCTGGAAGGGGGATGCGGCCATAACCCATACCTAAACATTTGGAAGTGTCTTTGGAATTGGATAACCCGCGAAGGTTGAAGGGATTTGGAGGCACATGATATAGAAGAAGCCTAGATTGACTTGAACAGAAGGTTAGTCGAAATATGGATGCTAAAGTCTGTCGGTGAGGTCTCAGAAGGACGTGAAAACTGCTATCATCTTAGAGAATACCTAACTCATTGTAGACTGCTGATAGAAGTAAATGTTAAAGCACTGCTCCTGAGGGCTCAGAAGGAAATGAGAAACATGTCCAGGGAAACTGGAAGAAAGAGGGTGCTTGTTATACATTTCAGAAACCTTAGCCGAATTGTGTCCTGTAGTTGTGTGGAAAGCCAACAACTATCAAGCAATGAATTTTGAAATTTAGCTGGATGATATTTCCAAACCTGATGTTGAAGGCGTAGACTGGTTTCTTCCTGCTGCCTATAGAAAAATGTGAGAGGAAAGCAAAAAAAAAATTGAGGGGAGCACCTTTAAACAAGAAGAAGCCAGAACTTGGGGTGTCTGGGTGGCTCAGTCGGTTAAGCATCCAACTTCGGCTCAGGTCATCATCTCACGGTCTGTGGGTTCGAGCCCCGCGTCCGGCTCTGGGCTGACAGCTCAGAGTCTGGAGCCTGCTTCGGATTCTGTGTCTCCCTCTCTCTCTCTCTCTGCCCCTCTCCTGTTCGCACTCTTTCTTTCAAAAATAAATAAACATTAAAAAAAAATTTTTAAAGAAGCCAGGACTTGATGATTTGGGAAATTCTCAGCCTTCCAGTTTATAAAAGATTCTAAATTAGGAGATTTGCTATAAAAAATGCATGCTCTGGTGAGAAAGCCAGGAGTGTGGCTGAATAACTTTTGCTGGTGCCTTGACTCTGCTTCAAAGGTCAGAATATTCGGTCACACAAAGGCATGAGATTTAAGAGATCAGGCATGTCTGATGGAGCCCTTGAGCCATCTCAGCAGAAGCTGAGAGTAGAGATGGGATTACCCGGGAAAGATCGGTGGGGGATCCTCTTATGTATTAAGAGTGAATTTCTGTGACACACACAGGAGACCCACAAGGGTTGGCGAATGTATGTCAGTGGACACCCTGCCAGCATACATTGAAAGAGACAGAAAGAAGACACAATGAAAACGAAAACTCAGACTCCCTAAGTTCTACAGGCAGAAAACAAGCTGATAAAACTACTCCACGTCTAACACACTGTACCTTTCATTCCGAAGTGAAGGATGGCTCCAAGAGTGGGGCTGTGGGCCTGGAGGGTAGATCCTCGGACTACGGAAGATAATTCCCAGGTCTTGAAATCTAATGGGGTATTCCCAGTCGGGTTTCAAAATTGCTTGAGACCAGTGAGTGACTCCCTTTCTCCCTTAATTTGCTCCCTTTTGGAATCAGAATGTCTGTAACTGTTATCCTATGCCTAGCCCAGGACTGTATTTAGGGGGCAGCCAACTCATTTTCTAGTGTCACAGGTCACAGGTGGATAGAGGCTTTGTGCTGGAATGGATGACACCCAAAGTCTTACCATCGCTAATCTAGACGATTTCGATGATGAGATTTGGGACTTTTGAGCTGATGAGACCCAGATGAGATTTAGGGCTTGAGTTAATACTGCAGTGGATTGAGAGTTTTAGGGACGTTGGATTAGGTGGCTGTATTTTGCTTGTCGGGATGGACCAAATTTGGAGGAGGAACCATAGAGATCGTGGACCGTAGTAAGCTGAATAATATAATGTATTACAGCAGCAAGAATAGTAAATGAAGGCGCCTACCCTGTTGGATTATTGACTATAACTCTTTTAATGTTGGATTATTGACTATAACTCTTTTAATGTTTTAGTGGTGGTTGTCAAATTTACAATATGTGTCTTCCAAAAATATGTTGTTACTTCTCATCACACATCAGAACCTCAGGAGCCCCTGGGTGGCTCAGTCGATTAAGCATCCGACTCTTGGTTTCGGCTCAGGTCAGGATCTCACAGCTTTGTGCGTTCGAGCCCCACGTCAGGTTCAGCACTGGCAGCATGGAGCCTGCTTGGGATTCTCTCTCTCCTTCTCTCTGCCCCTCCCCAACTCACACTGTCTCTGTCTCTCTCAAGATAAATAAATAAGCTTAAAAATAATTTTAATTTGGTTTTTTTAATTTAAAAAATTTTTTTCTAGTTTATTTATCCTGAGAGAGACAGAGACCGTGGGAATGGGGGACGGGCAGAGAGAGAGAGTCCCACACAATCTCTGGGTGCTGCTAGCCACAGAGCCCAATGTGGGCTCGAACTCATGAAGCCACGATCATGACCTGAGCCGAGACTGAGTCGGGCACTTAACCGACTGGGCCACCCGGGTGCCCCTAAAACTTCGTTTTTGATAAATAATTCTTGGCTGACAGTTTCTTTCAGTTGGTTTCAGCATTTTAAAGAAGCTGTTCTAGTGCTTTCTTGCTCATGAACTTCAGGTAGCAACGCTGTAGTCATTTTCAGCTCGTTCCTCTGTGTGTATAACCTGGCCAGTTAGACATCTTCTCAATCACCTCAATCACCATCTTTACCCTCCTTTCCAAACTTTTAAACACCCACACTTTCTCCAGTTTTGAGCATTCCTTATGAATATGATAGAGCCATTGTGTATTTTAGTACTTGGGTGTGTATTATTTTTATTCCTCATGCCTCTAGTGTTGTTATTTGAAGAAGCCAGTATCTATCTAGACTTACCAGAATATATCGCTTTTCAGCCCTTTGGCTAAGATCGAATGTAGACTTACCTGAATATTTCTCAGTTCATTTGCTTTTTATTCCCTCTTGCATCACGGGTGCTGCATTTGGGATTATTTCCCTTCTGCTAGAAATAAATGGGAATTTTCTCTAGTGAGGTTTGTTTGTAGCAGTCTCTCTCTCTCTCTCTCTCTCTCTCATTTTCATGTGTTTTAAAAGTTTCAGTTTGCCCTTTTTCTTGGAATATATTCCCCAGTTTTCAGTTATTTATTCTCAGAACATCGCGCATTATATTTACTTCCTTTTGTCTTTCTCTATTTCTTTCGAGAACTCACTCAATTGCTGTTGCAATTGTCACTTCTCTAAAGCTAATCTATCATTTGTCCCTGCTTGCTTTTAACATCTTTTTTTTCTTTGCCTTTGGTGTCCAGAATTTTACTTTGATGCATCTGGCTGTATTTTTCTTTTTTAATCCGGCCTAAGATTCAATGGTATCTTTGTCCCAGTGCCCTGGTGAGAGAATCTGAGCCTGGAACGTGTATTAAGTAGTCATGCTTTAATTGCGAGACAACACCCCAGAATAGAAAGACGCCTGGGTGGCTCAGTCTGTTGTTCCCACCTCTTGATTTCGGCTTAGGTCATGATCTCATGGTCATGGGATCCCACACTGCATCAGGCTGTGTGCTGATAGCGTGGAGCCTGCTTGGGATTCTCTCTCTCTGCCCATCCCCCACTCGTGCATGGACATGTTCTCTCTCTCAAAATAGATAAATAATCATTATAAATAAATAAATAAATAAGGGGAAAACATGGTGAGGCAGGGAAGGGTGGGAAGCAATACAAGATGATGGGTCACTATTCTAGAGATGAATTCATTTGACGTTACAACATGAGACAGCCAGTCAGTCATACAGCAGGTGTGGCTGCTGAACTACTCAGGATGTCTCCAGAACAGCTCTCCCCCCCAAAACACAGAGCCTCAGAGAAGTCCGTGGAGGGAAGTGGGGACAAAGCATAATTGTAAAGATTACTCCTGTTTCCTATATTGGATTGGTCAAAGTTTGCAAAATTCTCAACCATTATGACTTAAAATAGTGCCTCTGTCTTACTTTTTTTTTCCCTCTCTTCTCCTGGAATACCAATAAAAAGTTGTGTTATATCTCTCTTTCATAGTTCCCTTTTTCCTCACTGCTGCATTCTGGATAATCTCCTTAACTCTGACTTCCTGTTCACTCTTTTTCTCTTTACTAAAATAATTTTCTACCAGATATTTTCATGAAGTTTTTTATATCGGTTACTATATTTTTCGTTCCTTGAAGTCCTGTTTGGTTCTTTGTAAGATCTGCTTGGACATTGTTCATACTCCTAATTTTTACTAATGCAGGTTGGAACTAATATAGCCAATCCCCTTTTGATTTTTTACTTACATTATATATATTTAGTTTATATTATGGAATTATGGAATTCTCATATTCTGACATCTTTCTGCATATAACTTTTCTCTTCGTTTTATTGTTGCCTCTCACATATGGTGCCTTTGAGGGAGTTGGATACAAGGAGGTCATAAGTTTTGCCTGAAAAGTCCATGTTTCTCTGAATTTATCTATGAATTCTTTGAGGCTTGAGATGAAGTTGTGTGTTTCTGCAGAGCAGATTGCACTTTTCAAGGAACCTGGGACACTATAAACCCAAGATCATTTGAGGCTTTTTGTTTTGGGTCTTTTTTTTTTTTTTTTTTTTTTTGGATCAACAAACTATCGTATACATCTATGTTGGAAACCTGTGGTGTGGGTGGTGCCTTGTAGTCATGAATTATTATTATTTTTTTTAATGTTTGTTTTTGAGAGAGAGACAGAGTGTGAGCGGGGAAGGGGCAGAGAGAGAGAGGGAGACACAGAATCCAAAGTAGGCTCCAGGCTCTGAGCTGTTGGCACAGAGCCTGACGCGGGGCTCGAACTCCCCAACCGCCTGATTGTGTGTGACCTGAGCCGAAGTCGGACGCTTAACCGACTGAGCCACCCAGGCGCCCCTTAAAGATCATGAATTCTTAAGATTTTTTTCCATCCTAGCCCACATTTCAAGACAGTGCTCTTCATTTCAGAACTAGTGGTGAAGAGAGTGTTAGGTTTATTTCTAGTTTAGTACATTGGGAGTAGACCCTTTGAGTGTTAACTTTAGGAGGATTCTTTCTAACTTTTCCCCACTGAAAGGGCCCTGAGTTTTGTCTCATGTCCCCCAACTTCCCAAACAACCATTAAAACTAAAATTTCAGTTTACCTGTGACCTCAAGTTGTAAGCCATCTACAGTGTTTGTCTTTTGACTGGAGTGTTCTGTACTTTCTTGTCAAATGATTGAGATGCTTCAGAAAAATTTTAAAATATTGCTTCAGCATGTTTTCAACAAGATAAGCAAGCATGTCGGGCTCCTAGAATGCTTCATCCCAGGAATTGGAACCACATATCTATAACTGGAACTACACACACACACACACACACACACACACCTCACTATATATATTGCATATATATCACTACGTGTGTGTGTGTGTGTGTGTGTGTGTGTGTGTGTGCATGCAGGTGAGGGTATACCATTTCAAGTGTAAGAATAAGGATATCTCTTAGATTCTGTAAGAGGAATTACTAGCCCAGTGTTTCTACCACTGAGGTCATCATGGTATTTAGAAAACATTTGTGTCTTTCCTAAGTCAGTATAGAACAATGAGGCTTGAAACGGGCAAGTTACTCTTTTAAAGGTGAAGAAAAAGAACATGTTGGAAAAAGCCAAGGTGGTAAAATGGAAAATCCCAGCGTGACCTCCAGACACGCTCATATCCACCCAACGAGAAACCATTGTTCACCTGCAAATTACATTTTCTCAACTTGCTTAATGATTCCCCATGAACAAACTACCACAACCTAATGTTGCAATGGCCCAGCTGACTCCCGCCTTGCATCCGAGTGAGTCATTCCTGCGTAATGCAGGTAAAGGGTTTGAAGTTAAAATGCCATGACCGACAACAGCTCAAAACGAGTTTAATTACTAGAATCTATTTACCCTAGAGATGCTCCCCTAATGTCTTTAAAGTAAATGAAGTTGCTTTTCCAACTCTGTATCTATACCCAGGAAAATTAACAGAGTATTTGAGATGGCGCTTTATAACCAATGCTTAGCAAAGAAGCCATTGTAAAACTATCCGAATATAACCTATTAACTCTTAGTAATCTCTCTGTCTTGTATTTCATGAAAATGTGAACCCCCCCAAAGTAATCATGTGTAAAATACCATTTAAATAATTTTATTGTCGGTACTAATGTAACAAACCTAAAATCTACTGTACCTCAGTGGATAATGAAGTTCCCCCAGATTAATTGGGTTATTTTATTATAATGTACACACCTCAAAAAGAAATGTCATGGATGCAATAAAAATCATTGCACAGAAATAGGAATCAAACACTTCCCAGGAGATATTAATGTCAGCACAGGTGTGTGGAATGTACAAGCTCACTTCGCTTGCTAAATTTAAATCTTGGGGAAACTATCGCAAACCCTTCAGAATGTGCCCCACTTTCACTACAGACTTTGTGAATTTATAGCTAGCCAGTGGCATGACTGGAGGATGAATTCAGTCTAGTCATTGCTTAGAATGTTGACGGAAAACCTCCTTAAGTACATTTTTACGTGAAGCAAACAGAACGAGAGCACTAACTCTTATCCAGAAATCACTCTTGGAAGATCACTCCTTTCATGAAAATTCATGGAACCCAAGAACATTGAAAGGACTCGGAAATGATCTAACCAACCTACTTGCTTCATTTTATAGATGAGAAGACAAAAGGGCAAAAAGGTTGAAGTTCTTGCCCAGAGTCGAGCAGTTAGTTATTAACAGTACTGAAATTAAAGTTCAAATTGTCTGACTATCTGGCCACCTGTTATTAATTCTTTCCTTTTCAGAGGTAGCGAAGGCACTAAGTCATGTGACTTCACATCATCCTCAGTCATTCTTTGGAATGCTGTGTGTTCTTTCTACTTAAAATGTGGAGGTGATTGTCCTGGTTTTTTTCATTCTAGTACCCAGTTGGCATTAGTGTTACGATTAGGGTCTCAGCCTTTTCTCTCATTTCATTTCCTTCTCTAGTGCCAATATCTATAAACAAAGACCCTCATTTATAAGATTTCAAAGCTGAAGAGTCCTCTGCTGCTAAATGATCAGGCTCCAGTCTACACATCCTTGAGAAAAGAAGCGGGGCTCTTTCTGCTTACAAACGTGAAATAAAGCACATCCGGAAATTTTCTTTATATTCATGTAAAAATGCTTGTGAAGTGTTTTCCCCTTCCTATCATGTCTATCCTGCCTCATCTGAAATCTTTGGCTCAAATGAGCAAATTCTTATATTCTTAGATTCAGCTTGTACTAAAGTTTCACTTGCCCTATCAGAACATAATACTCTATTGACTGATTTTACACTCTGTTTTTGCACACAGTGAACCACAAAATACTGAATTTCCTTGTGAATAATGATTAGAAAAATTAGCAAAATTTAAATGCACACTGACAATGACAGTAGTCATTTTCTTATAACCACAGCTGTCGTTAGTTTTCTTCTACCCAACTTCACTTCTTAAACATTATGTAAAGTCAATAAAGGTGTCTTTAAATATAACAATGTGTAATTTAATATGTAATTTGATATTGTGTGCCATCATTCAGAAATATGCTTAGCAAGGAAAGTTAAGGAAAACAATTTAGACCCGATGAATAAAAAGTCAGGATAACTGGCATTAAAAAAAACAAAAAACTAAAGCATGACAATGATAGAAAGACCATGAAATTTTAAGGCAAAGACTATTATTTGGTCCTAGAATCTCAACTCTGGAAGCAATTGGTCAGGGGCTGAGATGAGTTTCCCAGGGCCGTCAAACCCAGCCAATGAATCTGCATTTCCAAATTTTTTACATTCTTTACTTTTAGAATTTTGATTTCATTTTGTATAGCTTTTTTATGTTTCTATGAGAGCCTCCATCTTTCCATTCATTGCGATCGTTTTTCTTTAATTCCTGTATGCTAACCCTATCATCTCGATGTTCTTGAGTCTATTTCTTTTGACTGGTTTTTCTCTTGAATATGGATTGTGTCTTCCTGTTTCTCCACCTGTCTAATAATCTTCATTTCATGCTGGAAATTGCGCAGCATACTTTTCAGGAACTCTGAATTCCGGGGACTCTGTCAATTCCTCAGAAAAGTGTTAATTTTTGACCTTGCGTGCAATGAAATCTCTGGCTGATCACTGTGTACTTGTGGAAGAGCGGCTTTGACTTTGTCCTGATGGCTCTGCATGGTTTTGTTCATCTTCTAACAGGAGTCGCTTAGTCCTGAGACAGGCTTAATTCTTCAGACATGGCTCTTGAGGCATTTCAGTGCTTCGTCAGGTATTCACTAAGCCAGTCCAAGTCGGTAAGACTCAGATTCCGAGCTCAGTCTCCCCGCGGTGGGCAACAGCTGAGATCTCTGCTCAGTTCTTTCAGTCTTCCCAGCTGTTGTAGTTCATTCGTGTCCCTGCATTCTCTTCATGGAGACACAGTGCCAGCCAAAGATTCGCTGAGGATTTTGATGCAGATTTTGGAGCGCCTGCCCCCTGTGTTTCTCTTCTATTTCAGATTTCCTCCCTTTATTTTCACACATTTATAGGTGTCTTGAGCTGTACCCTCCAGACATCTCAAATCAATAAGACTGCACTTGCTGATTGAGTCCCACATGCTGCAGCTTAAGGAATGGAGGGTGCCTTCGGGAAAAAAAGCTCTATACCTATGTTCTGTCTCATGGCTTTACTCTTTTAAGAGTTGAATCCCCTCCAGTTTCTGCTTGCCTTGGGTCTCTTTCCAATACCTTCAAATCCATTTTTTTTTAAGTTTATTTTATTTATTTTGAGAGAGAGAGAGCATGAGCAGGGGATGGGCAGAGAGAGGGAGAGAAAGAATCCCAAGCAGACTCTGTGCTGTCAGTGTGGAGCCTGACATGGGGCTCGATCCCCTGAACCACGAGATTATGACCTGAGTTAAAACCAGGACACTGACCCTTAACCGACTGAGCCACCCAGGGGCCCCTCCAATACCTTCACATGGTTGTGTTTCTTCTATTTATTTTTTTAAGAGTTTTAAATTTATACCTATACACTGGTTACTTCTTTGCAAGCATTTACACCCTTATCTTTTCTGGACTTCTCTTGAATAAGAAATAAACTTTAATGTGTTTTAATCCACTATCTTTGGGTCTCTGTTACTATGAAGCCAAACCTAATCTTAACAGACACAGCGACGATCAGAATACACTGCCTGAGAAATGGAATTATCAGTCTCAGGGTGAACCTGAGACAGGAGGCAGAGTGGGTTCCACGGGAAGACAGCTGCTTCAAATGCCATTTGCCGAAACTGCAAAACGCAACCAGCAGACAGAGAAAAAAATGGCAAAGTTTTGCCAGCCTTGGTAGTAAAGGTTCTATAAAAGTATCCCATAAATTGAAAACAAACAAACAAACAAATCTAAGTAGGACACTAGGGAGAGCTTCCTTTTTTTACACGTTCAATGATCATCAATTCCAAATTTAAAAGACTTCCAACACATAAAATATGAGGTCCCAAAGCCGTATGATCTAGTCTGACTGTCCATGCCACCCGGTCGTCGGCTAGAAAAACATCCTCGCTATCCCTATACGCCATTCAGAATGCAAGGTGACTTTTTGGTTATATTGCCTTTTTGTCCTTTCAGATTGGATTTACTTTTGTTTTCACTTCCCGTTAGTGGGATGACTACACACGGTGACTTGCTCTCAATTACACGTGCAGATATGCTGATAGATACTCACACATAGAACATCATTGCCTAGGATTCCCAACTAAGACCAGAAACAGAAGCCCGGACACAGAAAATGACCAAACACCATTGGCTGATGCTACGTTTCTGGCACAAGGATAGAGCTTCTTGGAGGTCTCCCCCCTTGCTTGCCTTCCTCTTCTGGCCGGACATCAGAAGACAGGGAAACAGGAGGCAGCTCCGGTGAATTGGATGATGTTGTCATGGGTGGAAGCCACAGGTGGTGAGAGAGAAAACGTGACACCCAGTTGCTTTCAGCTACTCAACTGCTTCTCTAATCCATGACTAAGTAAAAAACTAATTTGAGCTGATTATATGCAATCAAGTTTGTTTGTTTTCTGAATAGGTTCAGTCCCTGCTGGAGTTCGGGAAAGCTCTCTTTATCAAATTGAAATCTCTTCATGGAAGAATAATACTGTTTATTGTTGTTGTTGTTACTGTCCCCAGGGAGTTGACAGATGCGGGACTGTATTTCCCATTACACAACATTTTCCCTATCTTAATCTCTCTTATATGTTATTGTTCTGTGGTCCCCTAACCTTCTGCCACCATTACCACTTTGTACTAAGGAAAGCCAGCAACAGGGTTCTGTGCTGGGCAATGTTGATTGACATCTTGCTACCCACCCATAACACAGTCACCATGGAGCCAGAACATGTCTCTCTTTCTCTCTCTCCCCACACATACACTCCACCTGCCTATACTACCCCCCCAACACACACACACACACACACACACACACACACACACACACACCCCATAACATCGGAGGGCTTTTTAAATCTTTTTATTTCTGTCCCTGGAATTGGAAAACAAAGCCCTCGGTTTATCAGGTTGTGTAAAATATTTCCCAAACCATGACAACGCGTACTTGTTATGTACTCGTTATCATCAGCTCCGTGGCTCTCCCTGTCCACACTTTCTGCAGCCTGACGGGTTAGCATCTCTGCGTGCTCTGTGCTGTAGATTCAGTTACCTCTGAATCATAAGCAGAGCCTGCAATAACCTGGCGAGGCACTCCTTCCATCCGTACGCCGGAGTTCTCTTCTCTCCCCACCCCTTGAAGCACCACCACCGTTCCCGGCTTCCCTGAAGAGCCTTTGACATCAGCTTCTGGTCTTGGAAAGATGACAATTTAGAGACTCGGGTTGCTGTCGCGAGAGCGCACAAGAACACCAGCTAGGAAAGCGACATTGCTTTCTGTGCAGGTTGTAAACGCCACTCTTCCCAATTCTCATGTTAGGTGTGCTGTAATCTAAGGAGCATGCTTGTCTCTGAAATGTAAATCTTCACTTAGACTTTCTAAGCAAGTTTTCAATCCTGGAGAATTAATGTCCTGCACATCTTCTGCAACTCACTGAGGAGGTGTGAACTTTATATATCGAGGCTATTGACTCCCCCTAACAGTAGGATATGATCTTTGAAATATTTATTTCCCAAAGAAAGCATCTCCTCAAATTGTTTCCTTCATACGAATGTCTGGATCGCTCCTTTGAAAAAAATGGAAGTCATCTGAGAGGGAGGTGGCGAGAGTCTGAAGAGGATGTTTTTTCCCTGTCACATGTGGACACCAGACTGGCTAACTTAGGGTCTTCAGAAATCTGTCAAGTCTGAGTAAGAAATATAAGAAAATATTAAAATGCCTCCACGGGGTTGAAGTGTCTGTCTGTGCAAGTTTAAAGGAATGTAAATTCTTTTAAAAAAAGTTTTTTGTTTTTTTTTTATTTTGAGAGAGAGAGAGAGAGCAGAGAGAGAGGAAGGGAGACAGAGAGAATCCTAAGCAGGCTCCATACCATCAGCACAGAGCCTGAGGCAGGACTTGAACTCACAAACTGTGAGATCATGACCTGAGCTGAAATTAAGAGTCAGACCTTTAACCGACTGAGCCACCCAGGCACCCCAAGAATGTAAGTTCTTTTTAATTGCTTGGAAATTTTAAGGAAGAAAAGACGACCTTCTTCTGGAACAATTCCTTTCTGGGATGGAATGGCTGGGTGGCTCAGTTGGTTAAGGGTCTGAATCTTGATTTCAGCTCAGGTCATGATCTCAGGGTTGTGGGATTGAGCCCCAAACTGGGCTCTGCACTGAGCAAGCAAGGAGCCTGCTTGGGATTCAATCTCCGCTCCTCTCTCTGGCCCTTCCCCTGCTGTGCTCATTCTCTCTCTCAAAATAAATAAGTATTTTTAAAAAAAACAAAAACTGCTTAGAATAAAAAAAAAAAAAAAAAACACCCTCTCACCAGTGATATCATCACATTGCCTTTCTTCAAACATTAACCCCTTAACACCTCAAGGGCCTTTCAACCAGCTGAAGACAAAGCAATGGAAACCACACACTTGCTTTGTTGACTTGCAGGTGTGTGTCTAACGCATTCTTTCTCAGACTAGGGTATTTGGAACACCTATATTAGAATCCCCCAAGATCTTTCTTTTTTAGTGGATTACTGGGCTATTTTTCAGAGCTACTGAATCAGAATCTTTGAGTTAGGAGCTCTGAAATCTGTATTTTTAATAAGTAATCATATAGTTCTTACAAAACACCAAACTTGAAGAGGCAGGTCAAGAAATATGGCAAAAAGAGAGGCCTGCCAATATTAAGCATATATTAAATATATAATATTAAATGTATATTAATATATATTAAATTATATTTATTATTACATTATTATTAAATATATTAATATATATCAAGTATCAAACATATATGTCAGATATATAGATATATATATATGAAATGGAAGCAAAATGAAATTTAGCTGGGACTTTCCAGATAAAAGCATATGTAATAAAAATCAACTATATTATATTTTGTTTTGTTTTGTTTGTTTGTTTTAATATGAAATTCATTGTCAAATTGGTTTCCATACAACACCCAGTGCTCATCCCAACGGTGCCCTCCTCAATACCCATCACCCACCCTTCCCTCCCTCCCACCCCCCATCAACCCTCAGTTTATTCTCAGTTTTCAAGAGTCTCTTATGGTTTGCCTTCTTCCCTTTCTGTAACCTTTTTTTCCCCCCCTTCCCCTCCCCCATGGTCTTCTGTTAAGTTTCTCAGGATCCACATAAGAGTGAAAACATATGGGATCTGTCTTTCTCTGTAGGACTTATTTCACTTAACATAACACTCTCCAGTTCCATCCACGTTGCTACCAAAGGCCAGATTTCATTCTTTCTCATTGCCAACTAGTATTCCATTGTGTATATAAACCACAATTTCTTTATCCATTCATCAGTTGATGGACATTTAGGCTCTTTCCATCATTTGGCTATTGTTGAAAGTGCTACTGTAAACATTGGGGTACCAGTGCCCCTGTGCATCAGCACTCCTGTATCCCTTGGGTGAATTCCTAGCAATGCTATTGCTGGGTCATAGGGTAGATCTATATTACATTTTTTAAGGTACCCAAGTTCTGTCTCTCTTCAGCATGCCTGTTAAATTAATATTGAAAATAAAAAAAAATGAAACAAACGTGCAAATTGAAGCACAGTAGACCCTTGCATTCTCATGTTCAAAGTTAGTTATTAGTGATTGCTTTTTTTTTTTTCTTAAGACCACAGAAAGCGGAAGTGGGAATGAGCCTGGAAATATCAATATTCTTTGGGATTTTGTACTTCTTTTCATCTTCAAAGTGCCTTACAAAATTCTCTAATTAGGCTCACACGCTCTGGCTCCTAGTTGTATCTCTAATCATAAGACAGCATACCTGCTCTTCGTTCCTTAGCTCTGATAAACGTGCCATTCTTAATCATTACTAAATTAAAGGGGAAAAAAGTGTTTGTAATAATTTCTACTTAATTAAAACAAATCTGGACATTTCCTTAAATGTAAGTCCAATTGCCTGGACCCTAATCTATATTAGCAAAGTTTGGCCATTATTTATTCAGCACACAGATAAGTTTTAATTGTGGAATTATCTAGAATTAAACGTAGTGGTTAAAACAGTTGCATTTCTGACCAACCTAAAATATTACTCGAAAGGATTTCATTTATTTCCTTGAAAAATGTTTAGTTTTACATATCCTTACTGTTTTAAAAATCACTTTTTAGCGGGCTGTGCTTTTTAATAAACTTTTAGGTGTATGTGAGATAGGTTAGTCTTTAAATCGAGAACTAAACGTGGACATCAGGAAGTCTATATTTTATTTTCATTTCTGGCACCAACTAGTTATATGATTTCAGATAAGTCATTTATCATTTCTGGATGTTGGTTTCCTCCTCTGTAAATTAGAGACGTATCTTCCAGCTCTATGACCCTAAGAGTAACTGTATGCCTCTCAGCATGTCTAGCCACGCACGTGTGTTCAAGAAGCCTGTTTAGCGTGTTCTGTTAACATCAGGTGCCTGTAGAGCTTGAGCATCAGAAGAAGCTACCTGGTCACCAGGCATTTCATCCCTCAGCTATAATATGGCCAATTAAATAGCAGTAGAACTCGCCAAAAATAGAAGCATCTGAACCTAAGTCTTTCAAGCGTGTCTTTGGCTCGAACCCACGTTGTATGGACAAAGACTATCGAGTCACCCAAATAATGTTTACGGAGTCACTGGAAAATGTTACCTTTACTTTCTTCCCTCCATCCCTAACCGAGGCCTTCTTCAGAATTCAAGTCCCTTTCTCTTGTTTCGCCTGCTGTGGAAAAGTATGAAAATAAATTGCCGTTTGAAGCTTTATTAATTACTCACACCTTGAGTGAAGGTGATGTCGTGTCCTTTTCCGAGAGCATGTGTTGGGTTGAGATGAGGAGGAAGGTGAAAGCTTTGGTCTGGGGGGAGCGTGGGTGTCGGGGAAGGGACATGATCTCCGTCAAACTGGAAGAAAGAATGAGAGAGTGAATGACGAGAATGGAGGATGCACACATGGTCGTCCAGGAAGCAGAAAGCCCCTGCCTGCCCACGTGATGCAGCAAACCGTAGCGATGGCCTGGTCACGAGGACCTATTCCTGCAAACAGGACTCCCTGCATTTGCAACCTCCTGGGGGCATATTCCTTTCAGGTCTAGACTGTGGACCACAAATATAAAAAATAAAAGATATGGGCCACCTGGGTGGCTCAGTCAGTTGAGCGTCTGACTCTGGCTCAGGTCACGATCTCACCGTTTGTGGTCCGGGCCCTGCGTCGGGCTCTGTGCTGACAGCTCAGAGCCTGGAGCCTGCTTCCAATTCTGTGTCTCCCTCTCTCTCTGGCCCTCCCCTGCTCACACTCTGTCTCACTCTCTCTCTCAAAAATAAATAAACCTTAAAAAAATTTTTTAAATAAAAGATAAAAAGAGAGAGACAGACAGACAGACAAAGAGAAGAAAGAAAAGCAAAATCGATTCCAACAAGTCAAAGGTCCCCATGAGTTCCATGACTATGTGAGTCCATGCATGTGTGCTGGTGGCCCGGGACCAGGAAGGGTTAACAGAAGTAAAACGGTCTCGCTTCAAAGTGGGTGGAAAGGTAAAGAACATAAGGATCACATCTGCCTCTTAATAAACATACGATGCGATATCTGGATAGATAATTGTGTTTTCTGTGGATGCTGTGAATTCTCCCTTTGATAGGATCTATTTCCTTGGGTACCTTGGTTTAGAGATGATCCAAAGAAATACTGGTAATAACCTCAGAAGCAAAAAAGGAATCCAAAATATTCTGATTTGATAGTTTACTCCTAGTGGACTCTTTTTTAATGTTTATTTATTTTATAAGAGAGAGACAGAGACAGCACGAGCGGGGTAGGGGCAGAGAGAGAGGAAGACACAGAATCTGAAGCGGACTCCAGGCTCTGAGCTGTCAGCACAGAGCCTGACGCAGGACTCGAACCCACAAACTACGAGATCACGACCTGAGCTGAAGTTGGATGCTTAACCGAATCAGCCACCTGGTCGCCCTGTCACAGTGGACTCTTGCGAAGGAACACCACTGTGATGGATTCACATTTTAACTAAATAAAGCATGTGCCTTTTCTCTCAGCACAATGTTCTGTTAGGAATTGGTACCATTGCTTTGGTCAGACACCCCTCCACGGCAGTTCGACAATCATGAAACCCAGTCTGTAAGCAATGAGGACTTTAGGGTAAGCATATTCTTTTCTTTTTCAATATATGAAATTTATTGTCAAATTGGTTTCCATACAACACCCAGTGCTCATCCCAAAAGGTGCCCTCCTCAATACCCATCACCCACCCTCCCCTCCCTCCCACCCCCCATCAATAGGGTAAGCATGTTCAACAAAGAAAGACCCAGCATGCCCACTCTAATTTGAATTTAAGATAAAGAACAAATATATTTTTTAGTATCACTATATCTCATACACTGTTTGAGCCATACTTCCCCTTGGTTTCTCTGAAATTCAGGTTTCGCAGAGCATTGAATTCAATATGGCGACTTTAGGTGGTTTTCAGCAGAACTATTTCAGCCTAATCTTGATGGTTTGAACTGAAATATGGAGACACACTTTGTTCCTTTTTCACATTATCCTGTTACCAAAAAGAACAGGATACTGACTCATTCCCGCAGGTTTGCAATTAAAATACCGAGTGTGTGACCATGTGCGGCCATAGCCTTTGGCCCAATTTTATCATTTTAAATAACCATTTCTAAACAAGGGGAGAGTGCTTGCAAATTACGGAACACTTGCATAATCCGCATAACGTCAGGATTGAATCCAGATTAAATAAGTGAGAGTCAATGATTCACTGGTGCTTTGTTAGTCACTACATGAGTGTAATTGTGTAATACGTCTCTGTATTTTTCACTCCTGCCTGTCTTTAGGAGACACAACGCATTGTTTTCCCTGTGTGACATGCTCTGTGCTCCAACACGGCTTCAGACCCAGTCACAGCCCCGGCTGGTCTCACAGGCCCTGAGAACCCCACCTGGAACCCTGAAAGTGGCCAGGTACTCGTCGCCTGAATGCCAGTTGACCCTTGAACAACGCAGTTTTGAAAAACCTTGTTTGTGCACAGGTTTTCTTCCACAGTAGAGTTCTATAAATTTATTTTGTCTCCCTTATGATCTTCTTAATAACATCTTTTCTTTTATATACTGTATGAGGCATATATACATATAACATACAGAATACATTTCACTCAACTGTTTATGTGATCAGCAAGGCTTCCGGTCAACAGTAGGCTATCAGTAGTTAAGTTCTGGGGGAGTCCAAAGTTACAGGTGGATTTTCAACTGCACAGGGCTTGGTGCACCTAAAAGGTCAACTACACACTCTGTGCACCATCAGTAGGGCCTTTTGGCAGATGAGATTGACTCATTCAGTTCCACTCAAGCATCTTTGGTTTCCTACCTTCTAAGCACAATGTACGAGTCAGGAAAGAAAATAGTCAAATAGGAAATAAAAAAGCGTAAATCTTTCTGAAAGAGTCTTCACTAGTCTTCTACAGCCCCTGATTCTCATATGCCCCATCAGTCTCAGTAGATAACTCCCTTTCAGCATCAGAGAGAAGAGGCGATGCCTCTTCAGACCCTAAGCCCAGGGAAAGGGCTGATTCTGTTGAGGCAAGTCCTGTCCTTCCATACCTGCCCTTGATCTGTCTTCCTCCTCTCTCTTCGGATCTCTAGTCTTTTGTTTATCCCCGCGCTGTTTTCATCTTCAACCTCCCTCTCTTCTGTCTACTGCTCCACCACTGGTGTGCATTCTCAAGTGTCTCCTCTATCAGAAAAATGGAAATAAAAATCTTGCCCTTCGCCCCTGTTGTTTCCAGCCATCTCTCTCTTTCCCTTCCTTTAAAAGGGGTCTTCGAACACATCTTCAGTCCCGCACGCTCCTTAACCTCTATAAACACCGATTTCTGCCCCTGCTTCTCTCCCAGAATTTCCCAATAATCACCCAGTTGTTCAATCTAGCAGACTTTTTTGTTTCGTTCCTTATTTAATAAGACCTTTCTGCAACCTTGGACACTCACTTTTTGGGGTTCATGACACTGCTTTCTCCTTAACTTTATCCCACATCTCTTGCTGTCTCTCCTCAGGTTCTTTTGTTGGCTTACCTTCCACAAAGCTTGCCTTAAATTTGTGTCATTTCCAAGTGTTTCCTTCTGAACTCCCATCTCATAGTAATGAACACCTTATCCCTGTGTGATTTCAATTCTTCCCATTGCATCAACCACCATGTGTGTTTTAGAGCAGAAACTGTGAACTCAAGCTGAGTTGAAAGCCAAGCTCCGCTCCTCGTCCGTGAGGCTGTAGAAGGGAAATCACTAACTGTTCCTCCCCACACCAAAAACTATCGTCAGTACCCTGCAGCCACAAACCACTGGGGATAACACTACCATTCGTTACAACAACCACACAGACTACTGGGAACAGCAAGGTGTCTGAGTAAGAGGATGCTAGGAAGAACCTAATACAGGATCTGGGTATCAGTTGGGTGATTGAGGGCGGGTCTAAGGAAGAGGGCAAATGGTCTAGACAGGGTGTTGTGGACAATAACCAAGCAAACAAATAAATGTAAAAAGCCAAATGTTTGTCATTCAATTTTACTTGAGCTGCATCACAAGATACACACACACACACACACACACACACACACACCATGGTTGCATATATAGTGGCAACGAAGTGGTTGGAATGATGACAAAGAACATAATTCCCATGTACTTGCTCTGGAGAAAATCAGACAGAGGGACGGGCAAGCTGCCAAAACTTTCGGTCTTTCAGATGCACGCTACAAAGTGCAGTCGCTTCTCTGAAGTTTGTCTGACTTCATCTGCACAACCCAAGTCCAGAAATGAGCTTGCCAATCTACCACAGTCATTTCTCCATCAAGAGTTCCAGTATCTCCCTGTTGAGTCTTTCCTGGAGTATCTTACTCCTCTGGTTTCCTTGTTTCCCCATAAAATGAAAAATCACAACAATTCAGTGAAGCCATATTCAATGGAAACAAACTTCAGAAAGGGTCTGCAATATTAATTAGAATGTAACTTAAAATGTCCCCAGTACCCACGCTGTGCTCTATTCAGATAACATGGCTGCAGATGAGGTTAAGATGCCTCTGCCTTACATTTTTGGATCAATCATAAAATTTGGGTCAGTGATAAATCAAGTATGGAATCAGGTATCTAATTTGAATGTCATTGTAAATATATATTTCTTAATTGAAGAATTAATACTCTGCAGAATTTAAATGTTTGCTCCTTGGTGACTGTTGAATCCAAACCCTCTTTCCACAATTGAGAATATAGGATCTTAATAAAAACAGTCCATTTCTTTTCTTTTTTAATTCAAGTTAGCACATAGCGAAAAAGAGTCTGTTTCCATAACAGTCTCTTTGTAATATTTATTGGGTCTAAAATCATAAATGGTTAGTCCAATCTAGTAAAGATGATTTCACTGACAGTCTCAATCATTTGCTTATCAAACACTCAATTATAATAGAAGTAATATTTATTTGCCCGTTTGCTAGATGCTACATGCTATGTTAAGCATTTTACATAAATTATCACATTTAATCCCAACAGTAATTCCATGACAAGGGTAACATTATTTTTCAGGTTTTATATAGATGAGGAAACTTGATTTAGCAAATTTAAGGAACTTGTCCAAGGTCACACAGCTTGTAAAATTCACACTTGCTTTCCTTAGTCCAGAGTCTGAGCTATGGAAGGGAAAATTCTATCACCACGAGAACCTGTGATTCCTGAGGCCACATGGACATGAATATCTTTAAGTAGCTCTGAATTATTTCCTTAGGCGTTTCCCTCACATTCTCCATTCATTTCATCACACGTTTTTGGTGATCTGTTTCCTGAAAGACCCTGTACCAAGTGACTCCGACTAGGAACCACCCAGAGAGGTGAAATTGGGGAGCAGTTCTCAGAGTCTTAGCTCATGGCTCGAAGCTAAGGCAGGAAGACTTCTGTGGTGTATCCTCCTTCTGGGTCAGGTGTCCCAGTAACAGGGGGAAATAATCGAAGGCAGCGTTGCACCCTATACTCTGTGTGCACGTAACCCTTAGACATCTCGGCTAACTGCTATTTGACGTTACTACAAAGAGAGAAGGGCAGAAGGAGCTTGTAGCCAGAGCTGAACGCAGTGGCCAAATATTTCAAAGAGAACTTCTCTGCTTCACAAAATAACCATCATGCTTAGTTATTTTTTGGAAGAGTGGGTCCATCAGTATATTTTTTCCCTTCGGGCACTAGGAAAATTGGCCCTGGATTTTGCTTCCTGTTGTAATAAGGATCCAGGCTTTGTGCTCCTGGACAGTTTTTTGTTTTTTGTTTGTTGCTTTTTTTCTTTTTTTTCAAAATGGTTTCCAGACTCCATTTTCCATTTAGTACACTCTGTCCTGTTTTCTTTTTTTTTTTTTTTTATATGAAGTTTATTGACAAATTGGTTTCCATACAACACCCAGTGCTCATCCCAAAAGGTGTCCTGTTTTCCATACGCTTTCATGTTGAACAATGTTACAAACCTTTCTTTAGTCCCACATAATTGCTAAATAAATGGCCAACCGTGAATATCAGCAGCAGACTGTATTTACTTCCTTCTAAGCTGTTTTTCTTGCATTTTTTAAAAATGGTGAAATTCAGAATAGGATCATGTTCTGTTACAGACAAGCTCCTAGATTACATCCAGATAGAGTATCCATTATTCCCAATTAAATAATTTTATTTCTGAGTACAAGAGAGGAATGGGAAAAACCACTTACCGTGCACTCAGTGTTGACGATGAGTACCATTGATTGTCTCCCTGCCCTGTGCCAGAAATTAAGATAGAGACTTTGCTTATCTCATAACTCCTTACAACATCTCCATAAAGTGAATATTGTTCCCATTTCACAGATGATAAACTAAAGCCCAGAGATGCTACACAGAGTGAATGACAAATGTTATTCAATAATAAAAACTCAGATTACATCCCAATATTACTTTAACAAACTTAATTGGTACTGTAAATCTGAGACATCCCCATTGTTTCCAAGTCCTAATTAAAAAAAAAAAAAAAGGCATCGTAAAATTGGCCACATACAGCACTAGTCATAGAATGTAAACTTAATCATTAATTTAACCATACACATCGTTTAGTTTTGCTACATAGTTATTGGTCTAAAAAAGAATCACAGATGCCCCAGGGGGAAAAAGAAAAGCCCCTCTTGCCACTTGTCATTTCTGCTGCCAGGTTGCCAGGCGGAAGTGTCTGTTAAAACTCTGACTTCGGGGGCGCCTGAGTGGCTCCGTCAGTTAAGCGTCCCACTCTTGGTTTCGGTTCAGGTCACGGTCTCACGGTTTGTGAGATCAAGCCCTGCATCAGGCTCTGCGCTGACAGCCAGGGCCCTGCTTGGGATTTTTCTCTCTCCCCCTCTCTTTCTGCCCCTCCCCGGCTCATGCTCTCTAAATAAATAAATAAACAAACAAACTCTAAAAATAAACAAACAAACAAAAACCTCTGACTTTATGGGGTGCCTGGGTGGCTCAGTCATTTAAGCATCTGACTCTTGATTTCAGCTCAGGTCATGATCTCATGGTTCATGAGTTCGAACCCTGCATCAGGATCCTTGCTAACAGTGCCGAGCCTGCTTGGAATTCTCGATCACCGTCTCTCTCTTCCCCTTCCCAGTGCCCCCCCCCAATAAATAATTAAAAAAAAAACAAAAAACCTCTGACTTTGGGGTAAATTTTTACCCCTTGACTCCTATGTACCACTTCTCCTCAGTGAGACACTGCAAAGGGCAGATGCAAAAATTACCTTTAATTTGGAGCCACTGACAGGCAAGTTACAGGGATAGATGAGGATATCATAGGAAACAGAATCCATATCAGTCATTCGGAAATAAAATTAGATGTGTGAGCAATATGTCATTTTCCCCCTGAGTTTACCTCTTTTTAACCTCATTCTCCCTTCTTTGACTGGCTTCTTAAGTTCCCCTGCTTCCCTCAAAATCCACCCAGAATCCCCCTTCTCAGTTCTCTTGGCAATGAAAAAGAAAGAATTCTCCTGCCCAGGTTCCTTAGGACTTTGCCTCAAGCGAAGAATGGAAAAGAGACTTGCCTTTTGCAGGCGCCCAGTGCCTAAGGAATAATGCTCTCTGGAGAGCCTTTGAGACGCGTTAGTTAGTTCCTCCATTAACTAGCAGTTACTAGTACTCTCTGCCCGCTCCTGGCCTTAGTTCATTCAGTTAGTAAAACCGTTTGCTGATTCATTTTCTTCTCTTTTTTAGTTACTTCACATTTCTGTCACAGGTGCCGAATTAAACCCGTCCTAAACCTGAATTAAATATGTCTTATTCCCCCCACCATTCCTTCCTACAAGGCATGCATGCTAGGCCCACAGCCAACTGATATTTAAAACACACACACACACACACACACACACTTCTATTGAATATCCAGGAGATAATAGCTACAGCTGTTAACTATAAAGGAAAATTCATGCTACACATGAAGTTATTTACTTGTGTTACTTTAGAGCATTTTCTGACAGAGAATATGAGAATTCTTTCATATACTACCATGCTTCAAGAATAGATATTCATCTCCAGGAAAATGGCTCTCTTGAGTTATTTATTTGAGAATAATAATAATAGAATCCTGGAAACTTCTAGAAGCTGGAAAATGACTTGCAATAGCAGCAGGAACCTGCCCAAGTTGTTCTCTTTTCCTCCTTTCAAACCCTTACATATGTGTTCATTTAGTCCTGCTAAGTGAATTTTTTATTTAAAATGAAATGCTCTAGGGCGCCTGGGTGGCTCAATCGGTTGAGCGTCTGACTTCGACTCAGGTCGTGATCTCACTGTTTGTGAGTTCAAGCCCCACGTCATGCTCTGTGCTGACAGCTCAGAGCCTGGAGCCTGCTTCAGATTCTGGGTCTCCCTCTCTCTGCCCCTCTCCATTCATGCTCTGTCGCTGTCTGTCTCTCTCTCTCTCTCTCTCAAAAATAAACATTACAATTTTTAAAAATTTTTAAAAATGTCCTCTAATGATAATGCATAACCAAATGATTAAAATAAGGAGGTCTTCCTTCTTCCCTTCCTTCTTTCTTTCCTTCCTTCCTTCCTTCGTTCCTACTTCATTTCTTTCTATTACTGAAAACTCATGATAGAAAGACATTTTAAAATTTACCAGCAGAATTGAATTGCTCATTCTAATCATCCACTCAATACCTGTGAATTCATAAAAAAATGATGATACACATTAACTGTATTCATTTGGGTAGCAATAAAAAAAGCAATTCTAGGATATTTCAAAGCTGTATCTATCAATTCCATTTACAATAAATAGAGATTTCCTTCTTCATGTTGCCTTCTTGATAAGTCAGTAAAAACTGCCCCATAATCAACTGAATGGATCGTAATGATACTTAAATTTAAGAAATTTGCTATCATTCATTTCGTTTTTTTTTTCTGAAATGCTGTATTCTCTGAAGAATGAAGATAGGCAATTCATCTTTACCACTGAGGGTGTCGGAATGTGTATTTTTGGAATATAAAGACATACTTTTCATGCTATGATAAAACACATATACTTTGGGGTTGCTCCAAAGCCAAACAGTGCTGCCAACAGATAGTAAAATTCTCTGGGGATTCATCTGTGAGAAACTGAGGTCAAACTTTGAACTTGGTGTTGCAGACAAGTGACAACGAAAATGTAACTCATTACACATTGTCAAGTGTGGAGCTAGAACCTTAGAAGCATATCTAGAAATGTCAACTACATATGTGGGAAATGAAATGCATGTATAGCAATTTGTAGAAATAGAAAATTATCTCTAATTATTCTTATTTAAAGCAGATTGTTCTGAAACTGTAATTGACTTTATGATTTTGCACATCTGAGCTTTATTTTCCTGCTTACCATTTAAGTAAACAATACATGTATCTTTTTAAACTACCAGTTAGCATCTCAGTACATGAACAAATATCCCTCCTTTGACCAATCAAATATAGACATAAATCTTTGACACGATTGGACTGAAAGCACGTTACATAGAAAGGTCTTGAAACACCCACAAATGTGTAGGAAATAGAAGTAGTATGGGTTTGGAGAGATCACAGTTGAACTATTTTCCAATAGGATGCAAACGAACCTTTTCGTCCCCTTTTGTAAGAGCGTCAAGAGGCTATTTTTCACCTCGTTGGTTTCCTCAATAATGTAAGCTTCTTGTAAGTTGCCTGTGAAACAATCAAATGGAGGTTGTAATCTCTGTGTCCATCCCAAGCTTGTTTACAATGATACTCACTTGCCCTTAAAACGGGGACTTGTTTTTTTCATCTCACCATGTGTGCAGTTAGTTACTTTCAAGAAATTATAAAAAACTTAATTCATAACAGTAAAACACAAAAATTAAACAGCAAAACAAAAACGCCAATACAATCAAGAAATTAAAAAAAAAACCTTATCTTTTATTTTTAAGAATTATTCTTAAAGAGTTTTAAAATTTGAAAGCCATTGAAACAGGGCCCCGGTCGGATCCAATATATTATTTTCCAAAAAGGTGTTTAATGGGCCTCTACAGGGACATTTCCTAAATCCTAAACATAGCAATAATAGAGACGACTCTCATTAATAGATAATGACTAATGCTTTAAGCCACGCAAACTATTTCTGGGGTTCCCCACAACCCTGTGAGGTGATACGATTTATCTCCATTTTCTAGTTGAAGGAAGCAAGACCTACTGAATTTAAATGTCTGGCTCAAAATCATACAACTAGAAAAGGGCAGAGCAGTGGTCTGAAGTCTGCTCAGCACAGCTCCAATAGTCTTAACACATTCCATGTTGCTTCCGGTGGCCCTGAGGCAGAGTGTTCCTGGTCGTCACAGATCAATAATGATTATCTGCAATGAACAAGCTGGAAAAAGGGAAAACATATTGCTGGCTTGCAAATTTGGTTGCCACCATTTAATGTCTTTCATTTCCCTATTCCAAAGACTGTATTATTTCCTAACAAAACTGAAAAAAAAAAGGAATATATTTTGTGAGTGTATCACGCGTTTGGTTAATAAAATGCCTAACTAGAGTTGATGAATTTATCCCTCTAGGCATGTCAACATTCTATATTTGAAAAGTATAAAATGTACAACGGGGCCATTTTTTGCCATCTTTTAAAATAATCAAAACTTGCCTCACGACTTGGAATTTAAAACTCATTTTCAATCATTGGTTGACAGAGTCTTTATGTCAATTAGATACAGATGCCTAACCTCTGACTCCGTTGGAATTTATTTTACATCACAAGTTCCACCTCTCTCAAAAGAATACTCTCTTAAATTCCTTTTGCTACAAGAGATGAGACACACTGCTAAAGAAAATGAAAATAAAGGTACGTCCTTTCCAGTAAAGGACAATGAGCGTCTTTCCACAAATAACCAAAGAGGAGGTCAGACACTAAATTCCTGCCGTGGCCACCCTCTTGGTAATCCTCCAAAATTTGTAGGGTAGGCGTAGATCCTTGCTAAGGCTGGGTCCCGCTCAATAAACATTAAAGACCCGCTCCTGATTTTTCCCTCTCCCCAACACAGTCAAGTACACATCCGAGTATTACATTTTGTCCTGAGACTCATGTGGACATAAACTATAAGGAAGAGAGTATGGGGAAATTTTGAGCCAGGTTCTGTATCCCTGGCAGAAGCAATACATAATTATTGAGTGGATGCTCTGAAAATCTGTTCAAGCTCACGCTTTGGTAATAGAATGGAAGTGATGATCACTATACCTGGTAACAGTAAGAAAGAAAACGAAGATTCATAGTTATTTCTGGTCCCTGTTGTCTTCTTTGGTGAGTAAACAGTGTGTAGTCAGGTGCCAAATTCAAGCTATCCACGTATTTTAGTTGGCTAAGCTAATTTCAAAAAAATTTGAATAAGCCACCAATATTTTTAAAAAAGAACATCTTACACAAAAAAATCTGTATCCTAGTTCTTTTGAAAAATCAAACCTCTGTATCCTGTCACCAGAAATTCTCCCTGGAGCAAAGTGAGACTCATTCATTTCTACAAATGTTTAAATGTGCACAGCATTCTTATAAGAGATGAGTAGAACACTTAAGAAAGGCCAAAGATAAGATCATTTTCTAATTTCCTTTTTTGTGCTTTTTTTTTTTTTGGCTTGTTTGTTTTTCTTTCTAAGTTGCGATTGGGGGAGGACAGGTAGGGAAAGTTGAAAAGGAGGCAGGAGACAAGTTACCAGCAAGGTTAGTTGGATTGTTCTCTCATTAATAAGAACACATTTTGAAGCACTTACGCACATTACATTTTATGCGTCTACCTAGTGATACTCCAGTGTATCCATTCGATAGAAAGTTCCTTACCTTCTACAGAGTCTCACTTGGTGAGAATGCAAATTTATTTCCAAATTAGAAAATAATCTTTCAGTACACCCACCAATACGTGTTGCCATACAAGTGCTCAAAACTGACAACAACAACAAAATTAATGCAGAAAGGGACAAAGAAGTGTTTTGGGTTATACAGCAGACTGTGTATGTACCTACGTCAAACTGCTTTCGCTAGTTAACGGTGCTTTAGCTTTTAGGAAATGGGTGTCATTGTTTAAATGTCCTGTAATAAATCATCTCTGTGAAATCAGACTAGGATTGTAGTTAAAGCACAACTTTCAAGTTTGTTAGATGATGGTAATTGTACCCATGCCAAAATCCCATGGTGCTCTGGGGGAAGAGACTATGTGTTAAGGTAGATTAAAATCACTATACATTGATTACTGATTTTTAAGTGATAATAAGTGTCAAAAACTGAGTCATTAAAATGGAGCTTTATGACCAGGCAAATATGTCTGTAGGTACCTGTCTCAGAGTCGCAGGTTCAAGTTCCCCTTAACCCTTAACCGAGTGGTTTTTTTACCTGTGGTTCATGGATCCCCTAGACGTTCACAGAAGAGCTTTATGAGGTCAGACCACGAAGCCCTAAAATGGAAAACAAAACTTGGTGTGTATGAGCTTTTGATGTTTTGGTGTGTGTGTGTGCGTGTGTGTGTGTGTGTTAGGAAGAGGACCTATAATTTTAATCCATTGCACAAACCCCATTATAATTGACTAATAAACACTGAGAGGAAAATAACAACTATAATTTGGGTCATTTGTTTAATAAGGTTAACCAACGAGTCAGTTGTAACTTGGATCATTATTCACTTATGTCAATGGGCGAAATGACAGCCAACGTTTAATCAGGCAGCTACGAGAGCGCGCGCTGTCCCATCGGCAGCTTGGCATTCATGGCTCAGCTGCCTACAAAAGGAGTTGAGTTTAGAGCCGTGATGTCAGGTGACCCTTGCATTTAATAACTGTGACAGCGGACACAAGGACTCTGTTTGCTCTTTCTGCCAACAGTTTGAGGGGCATCAGAATGGAAAGGGTGTCAGGTGGAAGGCTATTGACGAGAAAGCAGGAGGGAGTTCTTGTGGAGACATTTCACACATTGTGAATGCTTTGTGAGACTTGATTTAACAGAATACATTTCTGCAACACTAAATGCATTTTGTACAGCAGCAAGCTTTCCTTAACAAATCCGTATGTTTCAAAAAAAAACCAGATGAATTGTATACCATGCTTCAGGGAAGAAAACTTTAATGATCCAGAGCAAACAATAACTTTTCCCTTTACCCTCTAAAAGTACATTTTGTGAATTCTGTACTGTCTAACGTTAGATTGATCGCATATCCTGTGATGTTCTTTTTCCTCTAGAGGCAAGGAATGGGAAGAGGGGGAAAAAACCACATTCACTTTGAGGCTTTTCCTTCAAATTGTCAGTTGATAAACATAATTTCTCTGTATTTTTGCTTCACTGATCGGAAAGGCTGGTCGTTAATGGCCTTTTATTACAAACTTCCTCTAGTACGCAGCCCAGCAATTAGGCATGGGCACGCTCCGTGACCCCTCGTTGCCTCGCCACCGGCTTTGATCAGAACTTTGCTCAGTGACACACATCTAATAACCAGGAGGGGCATGAACTGAACCATCAACACCTTGATTTATTCCTCAACTCACATCCTCGGCCAAATAGGGGTGTAATTCGCTGCTATGCCAATTGCCAATATCACCTTGTGTTCGGGCTGGGGCAAAAACAAAACAAAACAAAATGGAAAAACAAAACAGGCATGCCTGGCTACAAACAAAAGCATGAGGACAGCTCAGCAGGAATTGCAGCCTCCGTGACCGCCTGGTGCGGTCGCTTAGAAGCAAAGAAATGTTGCCATCAGTTTTGTCGCTTTGCTTTGCCTTCAGTGAAGTTTCTTTCTCTCTCTCTCTTTTTTTAATTTAGTACAATAGAACCAAAAAGAGAAAGGACTTTTGGGAAGAGCGCCGTAACTGACAAGCAGGATTCTTCTCCGGTAACATTCCAAGCTGTATAGTCCAAAATCATGAACATTCGATTCGGCATGGTTCTTCACACCGGAAAGAGTTGAGAAATGATCACCAAACTTTTTTTTTTTTTTAATCTTCACTAATGGATAGGAGAAAACAAAATGGCCGTGACTTACAGCACCTGCCCCAACACTGCAACCCCAAGAGTAGCATAAAACAAAGCAACTAAAATTCCCATAACCGAAAGTTCTGCATCAGTGGTCCCAAACTGTAAGGTTTCACGAATCACCTGGGGATCTTGTTACCATGCAGATTCCAGTTTGAAAGGGCTAAGGTGGGACCAGAGTTTCAGCATTTCTAACAGGGACTCCCCGCCTCAGTCCCCCCCCCACTCTCCCCCCACCCTACTTCCACCCTACCTCCACCCTACCCCACACCCCACCCCCACACACACCTCCCCCACCCCACCCTTCCCCACCCACCCCGGCCCCCAGGTGAGGCCAATGCCTCTGGTCCTTGAACCACTCACTCTTTGACTGGCAAAGTGCTAAGTAAGTCAGAGAGTAACCATATTTTAGCCCGATTAATCCTCAATGTAGTCTGTGTGTCACTTCATTTTGCATTTAAAGATATTCTGGACTCCTGCCCACCGGATTAGAAGCATAATAAAGCATTTAGAATGAGCTCTGAAGAAAGTTATCAAATACTCTTCCTTAGAGACATTTAGTAAGATTCCATGATAATTTATAAAGATGTGTTTTTGTTATTATTGTGGAAAATGTGGAAGATACAAAAACGGTAACCAGGTCAACAAAAATCACCCATAATCTCATTTTCCAGAGATGGAGTCTTAACATAATGATGTATATTTCTCATTAGAATCAAAGGTACTTACACATTTGAGACCTAATTCTTTTCTTTGATTCTTTAATAAAGTTTAAATTGTATTAAACATTATTGCTGTTTTATTCATTTTTCTCCTGAAAAATGAGATTTAGTATTCTGGTCATTGGGCGTACTATAATTTATGAAATGATTTCCTTTCATACAACATGTATGTTGCTTCTGAAATTTTCTTATTTAAAATATTACAGAAACATAGTAATGACGTTTTTAAAATATCTGTCACTATAACAACTTGTTACAATTTTGTGTGTTATGTGTATTATGTATTGTAGTCTTACAATAAAGTAAGCTAGGGAAAAGGTTATTAAGAAAATTATAAAGAAGAGAAAATACATTTACGATACTGTACTGTGTTTACTTTAAAAATCTCAGTATAGGGGCTCCTGGGTGGCCCAGTTGGTTGAGAGTCTGACTCTTGATTTCAGCTTACGTCATGATCTCACCCTTTATGAGATCGAACCCCCTGTCTGGTTCTGTACTGACAGCCCAGAGTCTGCCTGGGATTGTCTCTCTCTCTCCTTCTCTCTCTGCCCCTCTCTAACTCATGCTCTGTCTCTCTCTCGAAATAAATAAATAAACTTTAAAAAAATCCCAGTATAAGTGGATGCACAGAGTTCAAACCTGTGCTGTTTAAGAAGTTACTGTACATCAAAATAGCTGATATTAGACAGGATTCTGTTGGCCTCGAATGATTAAAATACAATTCAGACTAGCTTTAAGAAGAGTGGTGGTGAAATTTATTCACTCCCATAACTAGGATAATAAGTGTATCGTCCGTCTGAGCCACATGACTTTCATTTAGATCAAATAACTATTTTTCTAAATTACTTTTGATTATTTTGAATTCCACAATTTCTCATACACATTCAAACATTGTGACTGCTAATATTTGGGCTCTGTTTGCAAAAAACTAAAAAGACATCTGTAAAAGTTAAACGACAAAAGTTTTGGGGCGCCTGGGTGGCTCAGTTGGTTAAGCCTCTGACTCTTGATTTCAGCTCACGGTTCATGGGTTCAAGCCCCACATCCAGCTCCAAGCTGACATTGCTGAACCTGCTTGGGATTCTCTCCTCTCTCTGTCCCTCCCCTGCTCCAGCTCTGTGTGTCTCTCTCAAAATAAATAAAATTCAAAAAAAGAAAAAAAAGCTCTATGTCAATGTCATGTGTTTTAAATAAAAGTTACTTCCAAAATTATTTTCAGTTTTCATCCCACTTATAGATGGTGGTTTGTTTTATTTATGGCACCAAATCAGATATTATTATAAATGATATCCTAAATTCAATGGAAAATTTCAACACTAAAGATCAAGTTTTTGTTTTTAAGGTGATACAAATACAGATTTGGATGGAGTGTAGGATCATGGTAACAGTGATGCTCTTATTAATAGGAAATCTATAGACCAATGATATTCTACCAAATGAAATGTAAGCTGTTTTTCTTAAAAATGACAAATACAGGGGCGCCTGGGTGGCGCAGTCGGTTAAGCGTCCGACTTCAGCCAGGTCACGATCTCGCGGTCTGTGAGTTCGAGCCCCGCGTCAGGCTCTGGGCTGATGGCTCAGAGCCTGGAGCCTGTTTCCGATTCTGTGTCTCCCTCTCTCTCTGCCCCTCCCCCGTTCATGCTTTGTCTCTCTCTGTCCCAAAAATAAATAAATGTTGAAAAAAAAATTAAAAAAAAAAATGACAAATACATTTATATCCTACGGTGGTTTTTTTTGTTTGTTTTGGTTTTTTGTTTGTTTGTTTTCTGATGAAGCTGATTTTGAACACACACACACACGTACACAATTTAGGATGGGTGTGAACCCTGCATCCTTTTTGTTGCCACCATGATAGGATTCTCAGAAGGTTTACGTCTCTGAAGGACCGTTTTATAAATCAACTGAAGTGCTCCGCAATGACATTGAACCTTTGGTAAACGAGTCATCGAAATTCTCGTTGCATTTGGTTCGAAATCAGTTGGAAATCTTTAAGAAATAGAGCAACAAAATAATTCACCTTCTGAAGATTTTTGCCAACTACAATTATTGATAACAACGTTTGTAAATAGGGATATGATGATTTGAGAACAAAATTGTGTGTGCTATTTACCTTTGAGGTGTTACAATTCTGCTTTGCAATGCCTCAACGTGAAGATGATATCTTCAGGTGATTTTCCTTTTTTGTACCGAAAAAATATATATTCTATACCAAGACAGAATGAAATTGAGAAACCCTAGTATTGTGTGGCTTTTAATTTTGTGAAACATTCAAATATAAATAAGGACAACTTATTCGATGAGTTTTGATTTCTAAAAATATCTTATTTATGTGTGTGGTGTTTGTGTGTGTGTGTGAGAGAGAGAGAGAGAGAGAGAGAGAGAAATCTTTATTTCTTCAAGGAAAGACAAAATGTGTTAACCAGGGCTCCTTCTGGGTAGTGGAACAGAAGAGTCTGAGAAGGAACATCACTTTTTTTTAATGTTTATTTATTTGTTTTGAGATGGGGGAGCAGAGAGGGAGGGAGAGAGAGAATCCCAAGCAGGCTCCATGCCCAAAGCCCAACACGGGGCTTGATCTCACAACTGTGGGTTCATGACTTGAGCTGAAATCAAGAGTCTGACCCCTAATTGACTGAGCCACCCAGGCGCCCCAGGAACATAATTTTTATTTGCATCTTACTATCTGAAAATTGTATCTTGAGCATGGATTGCTTTTATGATAATCAAACTTTTTGTGAATCTAAGAACATAGATAAAGGCAGTACCTTGAAACACATTAGTCCACCCCCCTTCATGGGTATTAGAAGGAACTTTAGAAATCTTTAAAACTCCAAGTTCATAATTCTAATGGTGACGATTTTGAGAACTGCGCCTGGCCAGAGAAAGAGAAGTCTAGACATTGGTTCAGGTTTTAGGTAACGTCAAAGCCACCATTCTAGTTAACAAAGACAAACACATCTTGTTCAGAGGGCTGGGGTTTTCTGTGATCATTTATTTTGTTTCCGTGTCAGCCAGACCCAGTCACCAAATCCAAGTAATTTCCCATGGAAAAAAAGGAACATATTAATCTTGGAAGTAGATAATTGACTATTTTAAGCCTGGAGAATTAATCGATGTTACCTTCGTATATTTCACCACCGGTGTGATCTCCAAGGAAAGAATGAGCAGAGTAGTTACATTTGTTGAACTTACCTTGGCAGCAAAGAGCACTTTTTCTGGCAGTGATCATGTACTTAGCTGATAAAGGAAAAAATATGTTTGAGAGACCACATGTGAGCGTTAGGAGACATTATTTTCCTGGAAATCTTCTTGGTCCCGAAGAAACTGCTAGTTGCCATCCAAACGGCAACCCAAGCTTTTCTGCAAGACATTTTAGATCTATAGATAAATACAGACGTAGATGCAAATAAAGATCTCTTGCAATATTTAGGCATTCGATACTAAGTAACTAGATTATTCAACAGACAATTACCTGATTTTTTTTTTCTCACACCAGATGGCTTAGCATCACGATACAACCATAATTTCTTTCAGGATCCAAAGTTTTGTGTCTGCAAGGGCATACTTCTAGATCAAGTGTTTGGTCTCAGAAGAAAGTTAAAGTTAATCTCATCTATCCATACACTCAACTCTAAGAGAATGCATTGTTTTCCCAGCTTTAAGAGGTATCAGGTCTCTCTGTGACACCATCCCAGACCATTTTAGTCAGAAACAGGTGAAGCAGAGAATGTTATAAAATAGCCATACTGGATGAATTTCATGAGCCATTGACAACCATGACATAATCCAAAACTATTTTACAAAACATTTACATTTCTCCAGAATTAGTTTCATGAGTTCAGGGGGTTTCTACTGGGAAACTTGCTGAGGATGGGTCATGAACTTTGAATAATGTCAAGAGCTTGACCTCTAAATGTGGTTACCAGGTTGGCATTCTGACATGCTCTCCTTTGCCTCGTCACTACGGAAAGGAACAAATAAAGGTAAAATGTCATGACACCTAAACTCAAGGCAAGCATCCATGTGAAATAAAACAAGACAATATGCAAAATTATTTTATCCTCTCGTGTGCCCGGACTCAAGTCAGCTATAGTTCCTTTTTCCCTTTTGAAGTCGAAGTCAGACATTTAGCTAAATATGGTCTTTTCTCTCTTCTCAAGAACAGGTGTCCCCCAGGGCAGGCATGTACTTTCTCTCATTTTATCGCAGTTCTCTTCTATAACAGAGAACATACGTGACCAAGGGAAGACTCCGCTTAGAACGTATGTGTCCTCCAGAGGGGAGATTTTTGTACAGCTGCTTCCGCCGGGCCGTGGGAAGAGTGGATACGGAGAGGAGAATGAAGTTCTGAGCTAACATGCCACCAGGAAGGATAGGACTTGGGATGGTGCGGTAAGAGGAATTCTAAGACGGCCTTCAAGATTTGTGCCCCTGATATGCCCACCCTGTGAACCTCCTGCCATGCAGCTTGGGCAGGACCTATGAGCAAGATGATAGATAAGATGACAGGTAAGTCCTGCGTTAGAGCACCCAGAGAAACAGAACCAAAAAGAGAGATTGTAATAGGTAAATACCGTGCATAGAGATACAGATGATTGGAATTGGCTCACGTGGCCGTGGAGGCTGAGAAGTCCCCAACCTGCCACCTGCAGGGGAAGGAGGAAAGCCAGCATCACGCAGCCTGAGTCGGAAAGCTTCAGAATCAAGGGTGTTAATGATCTAAGTCCCAGAGTCCGAAGGCCTGAGAACCAGGAGGTCTGAGGTCTGAGGGGCAGGAGAAGATGAACATCCCAGCTCTAGAAAGAGAGAATTTCACCTTGCCTTGCCTTTTTTGTCTATTTAGGTGCTCAATGGCTTGGATGATGCCACATTGGTGAAGGCAGATCTTCTTCACTTAGTCTACCCATTCCAATGCTATTCCAGAAATGCTCCCAAAGGCACACCCAGAAATAATGTTTTACCAGCTCTCTGGGGATCGCTTGGCCCAGTCAAATTGACACATAAAATTAACCATCATAATTTTCACGATCCGTGTGTTATATGGCGAAGGGAAAGGGTCTTTTCGGGTATAATTAAAATCCCCAAGCAGTTGATTTTGTGTTAATCAAAAGGGAGATTATCTTGGGTGGGCCTGACCTAAGCAGGGGAGACTTTTAAAAGAGGATCTATAGGGCCAGTATAGAAGGAGTCAGAAAGATCTGAAGCAGCAGAGATGCTGCCCTGAATAACCAGGAGCAGCCACATGGCAAGGATGACGGGTGAACTCTAATTGCTGAGTATCAGTCTTCAAGCCACAAGAAATTGAATTTTGCCAGCCATTAGTGGGCACGGAGGAGGAGTCTAAGCTCCACATATTCCACACTCCCAGGCTGCTACCCTGATTTCCCAGTCGTGGGACACTGTGGAGAGGATCCTGCTAAGCTGAACCCAGACTTCTGGCCAGTGGAAACTGTGAAACAATACCTCTGTGTTCCAAGCTGCTGCAACGGTGGTTCCGTGTGATGCAGCTACGAGTAGCAAACAAATCCAGAGGGAATAAATGACGAGCACTACAGGCAAAAAGTTGGTCCAGCTGGGACCTGAGTCCTTCCAATCCGTACCCTTTCCCTGCCTTTCTCCCCCGGAGCCGTTATATTCTTCTCTTTGGAGAGGAAGGGAGTATGCCTTCTACCCATTTAGGTAACACAATAAATTCTGGTAGATACGATTTTAAAATACGAACCAATGTGTTTCTGGTCTCTCCATTCTGGCCAAGGCATCCTGGACTTTCTGTCGCCGGTAAGCACAGAAGGGAAGTCAGTTCTCAGCTCGTAAGTGTCAAACTGGGCGTTCAAAAACTCAGGGCAGGAACAGAAATGTGAGAGTGAGTATTTTGAATTTTAAACAATCCCAAATGTTGTTTTATTATAAAAGCTGAAGCTTGTGCTGTAAATAAGAGATGTGGGAACTATAGTTGGTGGTGGAAGAGCCAGTTTATCTGCCCTGGCCATGGTAATGGTTCCATGATCTGAGGCGCTACAGAGTCAGCAAGGTGCCGTCTGGTGAACTGCCTGAGAAAGTTCTATGACCCGCCCCCTCCCGCAGTGGGTCCTCTGCCTCAGAGAAGCAAACAGTAGGCTTCCCAAGAGGTCTGGGAACAAGCTGGAATCCGGCTGCCCTTCAGTTCCCAGGAGGGTCTGTGAAGGAAGCGGGTGTGGAGGGGGACACCGTCTCCCAGAGACTCTCCCCACCCGTGTGGTGTGGCCACGGAAGAACAGAGACAAGCACGGAGTCTGTGAGGCGACAGAACACGGGGGAGGGAGGAGGGGTCCTCATGCTTCCTGAAGCTCCGGGATGATGCTGGAGAGCTTCCAAACTTCTCACGAACCAAGAAAGACGGGACGGGTTGCAATAAAAGGACTTACTGACCCTTTGCTCCAGGTGACCTCCAATGCCTCTTCCAGGTCTAGTTTCTCAAAGTGTAATTAACATACACTGTTCTGTTAGTTTCAGGTGTGCCACATATCGATTCAACAATTCTGTGTATGGCTTAGCGCTCACCGCAATGAGTTGTCACCTTCTGTCACCACACAATGTTCTTGTGAGATTATCGACCGTATTCCTTCTACTGTACTTTTCATTTCCGGGACATATTTGCTTTAAAATTGTAAGTCTGTACCTCTTTTTAAAAATTTTTAAAAATATTTATTTATGTATGGGAGAGCGCAAGCAGGGGAGGGGCCGAGAGAGGGGAACAGAGGATCTGAAGCCGGCTCTGTGCTGACAGGCTGACAGCAGAGAGCCCAATGTGGGGCTCGAACTCGCCAACCGCGAGATCGTGACCTGAGCCGAAGTCGGACACTCAACTGACTGAGCCACCCAGGTGCCCCAGAAGTTTGTACTTCTTAATCCCTTTATCTGTTCCACCCATTCCCCTACCCATATTCCCTCTGGCAGCTACCAGTTTGTTCTCTGTATTTAAGAGTAGCTTTTTTGCTTTTTGTCGTTGTTGTTGTTGTTGTTGCTCATTTGTTTTGTTTCTTAGATTCCACATATAAATGAAATAATATGGTATTTGTCTTTCTCTGACTGACTTATTTCACTTAGCCATATACCCCCTAGGTCCATCCGTATTGTTGCAAATGGCAAGATCTCGTTCTTTCTTACGGCTGAGTAATATTCCATTGTGTCTATCCACCACATCTTCTTTATCCATTCACCTGTTGATGGACACTTGGGCTGCTTCCCTCTCTTGGCTCTTGTAAATAATGCTGCTAGAAACATCAAGGTGCATGTGTCTTTTTGGATTCGTGTTTCCGTTTTCTTTGGGTAAGTCCCTAATACTGGGATTACTGGATCGTATAGTATGGTACTGGCACAAAAATAGATCAGTGGGATAGAATAGAGCCCAGAAACAAACCCATGTTTATAAGGTCAATTAATCTAAAAAAACAAAAGAGGCAAAAATATACAATGGGGAAAAGACAGTCTCTTCAATAAATGACACTGAGCACGCTGGACAGTTCCAGATCTAATAATACTCCATGACTTTATAATAGATGCCCTCAGCAAGGTCTAGGGATGAACCCAAAAGTTAAAGTTAGGTGACTGAGACAGATAGCAGCTCATCTTCTTCAATTATACAGCATGTGTCACCTGCCGTGACAGTGAACAGTCTTAGCTGTTCATCCCCTGCCCTAAGCATACGGTGGAAATTTGAGACACTGGAGATTTCCTTCTTCACATGCCCTGTGTTCAGTTTTCCTTTGTACTCCCATCCACTGGATTGCGACATTTCTGAGCTGGCAGTTTGGGCCCTCGCTTCTTTCCTTCCGCACCTGACTTCTAGGAAACGGACCAGTTCCCCAGCCCTTTGGCAGTGCAGGGAGCCACATAAAGATAACCTCTGGGCACAGGGTACCTTCCCATTTTGGTAGCAGTCGCTAACGTGCATATCCTTTCAGTGGCGGCGTGGATTCGCACTCTGTGGCAGGCGTTAGCAATGCAGATTCCCTCTAACTTGTTAACACAGTGGCCTGAATCCCAAAAGATGCGGTCGGCCTTTTGTGAAGCAATGTGCAAGCATCACAACGCACCTTTAAAACTTCCTATGCTCTGCTATTACGTGATTAGTAGAGTCCGCGGAAGCTGGAGTTTTACCTGGATCGCATTCTTCTAGGACATCCCAAATCAGGCTTCGCAGGTGGTTCTGAAACGGTGACGGATCCTCAATCCCCACCGGTCAGTAACCTGCCCAGTGTGGAGTGCCACAGTGCTCTGATACAGAACGTTGCCCCACGTAGTATATATAGCATGCACAAGCACCCTAGAATATGGTTTATAGCATCTTTATTGATACTATGAATGACAGATATTAACTACCTATTATAATAGAAGAATATTATAAAACTGGGCAACATTAGATATTTCCCTGGCTGTATTTTTCTTTTCATGTACACCATAGAATGCTGTGCTGTTTTGGACTACTTAGGTTAATGTTAGTCCATTAATGAGGTTAATGTTGAACAGGCTTGAAAGATGCTTTTCCAGATTTGAGCGGTGCAGTGAGGATGGGCGGAAGAAGATACGTAGGCTGAGAGTATCCTCTTTGCCCTTCAACAATGTGTTGAGAACATCTTCAGTGTAGATATTATCACTTATTTCCATATATATCAAGCACCGCCCTCAACTTTTCCACACCTCTTTAGCTCCTTTTTATACAGCCTTTATGGCCCTTAGAAATTCCATGTAAGTAGTAGAGATATTATTAAATTCCATCTAAGTAGTAGAGATATTATTTTCGTTACCTGATTTGCTGCAACTTAAGGGCAATGACATTGAACTTCTCGTTTATGATCACTCCGCAGTGTCTAGCAAAGATGTATTTGCTATATATTTCTGGCTGGATAAATAGTTTTGAATGAATGAGTGAGTGAGTGAGTGAGTGAATGAATGAAACTCAATGTAAACCAGAACTACCCAGTGGGCTTTACCCTGGCTGTCACTATTCTTCACTAAATGTGCCTTTGGCCAGCCCCATATCTGAACGCCCGATGTCAAACACGGATCAGATTCAAACTTACAATTATAAAACAAATATGCCCCAGAAATGAAAGGTACAGTAAAGGGAATACGGTCAATAATATCACAAGAACATTGTGTGGTGACAGACGGTGACAACTTAATTGTGGTGAGCACTAAGTCATACACAGAATTGTTGAATCTGACCAAACACATTAAGGATGCTGAAGACGAATGTTCCCGGCGACTATTTGGTAGGCTGGACGTGTGTTAGGTCCTCCTCTGCCATCTTGTACATGGTCTACCAATGACCCCTTTCAGTGTGGAAGAATTACATTACATCATCTGTAGGCCCGTGAAACAAACTCTAAGGTGTGTGGTTAAAATCTTACCAGAAGCAAGTTGGTGTCATCAAAGTTAAGTCAAAAGCAGAAGACAGGTAGAAATTTCTGACAGGGAGTGGCAGACCGAACTCGCAACTGGTGCCTTCCCCGGAAAATTGTCGTGAGGCTGTCATCTCTGACGTATACTATGAATGCACACCCAGGTGCCTTTCAATCCCCTTCAAATTTGGGGCTGCCTCTTCCCGCTCTTTCTCTTCAATATTTGGCTTACGCCCCTATGTCTACAGAGAAAGCCAGGATCAAATGATGGTCGTCTTACTTTTTTATATATTGAGGCAGGTGGTCAAGGAAAATCTCGTGAGTGCCTTCTAGATGACAGACATGTGCCAGGTGCTGAGAAAACAGCAAACAGACCGATGCCATCCTTTCTTGGAGTCACTGCAGATCCACACAGGCTGAATACACAGCGAATCTCTGAGATTCTTAAAGGAAACTAGCATTCACAGTTTTGTTTGTTTGTTTGTTTGTTTTAATGAAAATTTTATTTCAGGTCCAAAAGGTGAGCGACAAGATCGTAATTCCAACAGAGGATGTAAAAGGTTTGGGTCGAATCTTGAAATGGCAAATAAAAGGACTCCATTCTCTAGCACTGTTTGATGGTTATAGTTGAAATGCCCCTTACAAATTTAGTTTGACCTTTCAAAATTAATTAATATACAAGCCTTGGAAGAAACTCAGGAGCAGCGAGATCCTCAGGACAGTGAGAGTTTGGGTTTTTTTCCTTCTGAATGTACTATGTGATATTAGGACACAAAATGAGCGGTGTTTCTAGCTATTAAAAACCGCTTTTATCTATGTTTTATCTGCCAATGGACCGGAAGGGTTTTTCAGTCTCACGCAATCTGTGATTCAGGAACAAATTACACAACAGCTTCGTTGCAGAATATTTTTAAATGAGTCGTGTTCGTGTGCTAGAACTTTTAGGAAATCGTCATTGTATTTTTTCCCCTTGTTATTGCTGCTGTTTTCATGTATTCTCGTCCCTCCTCATCGTGTTCTCTATCTTTTCCTTTGTCTCTGTTTCGAAATAATTTTCAATCCTTCTTTAGATCTTCAGCAGAATCACCAGATCTCATCATGGAGGCAACATGTGGGAAATGTGCACGGGTCTGATCCAGAAGAGGCATAATTCATTGCCTCTAACATTTGACTGTCTAGAACCGAGTCGCATGGCCTAACGGGAAGCAAAGGAGCCTCGAGCATATTCTAGACATATGCCCGGTGCTTCCGTTTCACATCAAAATGAGGTAAAATGGATTTTGGTAGGCAACTGTAGTCCCCAACTCAACCACCATGCTTACGGTTTCTTATGATATTTCCGGTATCTTACTAAGAAGACCAGTTAAGAAGATAAAAACAAAGAGAAACTATTTTTTAAGTGATAACATAATAAAATAGATTTTACATGACAAATATATTTCATTAACCTACTGGAAATTGTAATCTTACATGGGACTAGGTTGAGACACAGACCCAAAACTGAATTACTTAAGAGTGGATATAATCAATGTTAATTTCTTCCTCTCGATGTTGGTTATGAAAAACCTTGAACGTTTCTCCCAAACCAATAGCTATATGATCTAAAATTGAGGGCAAGAAAAGTATGCAAACCTCTAGTGTCTCATTTTTTCTATTCTTCAATGCAAATTTTTATGTTCACAAGTAATATTACATCACTGAGCTCAACAATTCTGGGAAAGGAGTCAACTTCCTTTGTTGCTGTAACTTTCTCCTTCCGGCCACCTTCACCAAATCTACAAAGTGGTATGAGCGCAGAGAAATGACGGTGTCATTTTCAAGGCGCTGGACATCAATTTTGCTTTCCAGATAAGCACTATATGAACCTACCGGAACAGGGCGGTGTTTTCAATGCCCATGTGTGACAGAAGCCAAAAGGTTTTAAAGCAAACACACAAACGTGTCATCTAATAGTCCATCAGCCAGCCCTTGCCACACCGATAAACCTTTTATCTCTCTTTCCCAGATTTTAATCAGCAGCTTGGTTTGCATGTTTCTTGTGTCACTGCAGCAACGAACCTAACGGGGATTCTTTATGCCCTGAGAAATCAACTCATCTGAGCCTAAATGAAACATTTCACTGTCTTGTTTTATCTCCCTCTCTATTCACATTAACATAATAGCTTTTAATTGGATTGTATTTGTGATTAGAGTCAGCAAAGGTGGCATTCTCTCAGAGGAAATTGACCGAGAGGCAAATGTCTGAGACTCCATCTGGGGGACCGTTCTCAGCTCTTGCCCAGGGAAAGATGCTGCAGGAAACCCAGCCTCGGGAGTCACCGGACAACTCGCTTTCCCTGACAACTCCCGGTGCAAGTCTGCTCTGCTTCTCATAAAGACTTACAGACTCAAGTATCTGAAATACTCTATTAGTATTCAAATGCGCATTCTCAAAAATAGTGTATTGACAAAAGGATGCTATAAGTGAGGGAATTGTGATATAACCCCAGGTGTAGGGGGCCTCCACCCAAAGCTGACACCCGAAGCTGAATCTGAAAATCAAATGACTGGCATGTATGATATATAGATACATAGGAAATACACCTTTGTATCAGAAAAACATTATAAATGAAATTACAACTAACCGAGTAAATACATTTGTAATTTATGTCACCACTCCAGGGCTACTATCCTTAATATACAAATTCCAACAAATTAATTGAAAAAAAATACCAATGGCACATATGGATAAATGATACAAAAGGGAATTTGCTAAAGAGGTACAAATGTCCACCTAGCATATGAAAACAAATACTCTTCGGGACTGGAAGACATTTAAATTAAGACAACATTTCTTACCTTGCAAATAAACGAACAAATAAATCAGGTGTTTAATGCTTCCAGAGAACAAAGTATAAATACTTTTCAACATCCAACATACTTCCAAAAATTCTAGCAATTGGACCAAACCAGGAAACGCGAGGGATGCACATTGGAAAGGAAGTGGTAAAACTGTGTGCACGTTTCTGTATATATTTATGTATGTAGAGAATTCTGAAGAATCCACCCAAAACTATTAGAGCTAATAAATCAGCGAGGTTACAATGCAAGATCAATGTACAGAAATCAACTGTATTTCTATATACTATCAATGAACAATCTGAAAACAAAAAGTGAGAAAACAGCTCGATTTATAATAGCAACCACAAGAATTAGGTACTTGGAAATAGATTTAACAAAAGATGTGCAAGATTTTCATATCGTAAACTATAAAATACTGCTGAAAGAAACTTAAAAAGACCTACGTAAGTTGAAAGACACCCCGTTTTCACAGATTTGAAAATGTACTATTGTTGAAGTGGCCATGCTCCTCCAAATGGATGTACAGATTCAGTGGAATCCATGTCAAAATTTGAGATATTGTAGAAGTTGACACGCCGATTCTAAAATTCATATGGAAATTCAAGGAACCCAGGTGCCCAAAATAAATCATTTTAAGAGAAAAATACAATGGGGAACTCACACTTCCTTATTCCCAACTTTACCACACTGCTAAAATTTTCAAGACAGTGTTGTACTGGCGTAAAAGATTAGCATATAGATCAATGGAGTAGACTTGGGAGTCCAGAAATAAGCCCTTATTTTGATACTCGATTTATTTTTGACAAGAGAATGCATACAAGGCCAGATGGTATATCACATGTTAAGAGTACTATTTCTAAGTTATTCCCCGATGTCAGTGCAAAATGCTCCTCCCTTTGATCTGAGTAACAACAATAAAACCCATCTCAGAAATCAACTCAAGCATATGCATACCTATTGCCCACCTCCCCCCCAACCCCAGCATCACATCAGACACACATAGAATAATCCTTTGGAGACAATCATCACAAAAGGAAAAACTAGGAACGGCTAAATCACTTCCGTCCCATTGAAAGATTCAAAGCCAACCTGTAACAAATTTAGAAGCCCAATAGTTGCCAAAGGTAGACAATGAAGTTCAATGCATCACTTTTATTTTTTGAATGTATTCACTTGCTTATTTCACACAAATGCACATTCTAGACCTACTATGTATCAGATGTTATGCTAGACACTGGGAATGGAAAGAATATTTCACACAAATGCACATTCTAGATCTCCAGCAAACCCACAGTTTAGTCAGGGCCAGGAAATTCATTCACCTGCTGGTTTCCACCTAGATCAAGAACCAGATGTTGTGCTTATTTTTTAAGATATGAAAACATTTAGAACATAGCCCTGCATATAAGGAATACACAGCCCTCTGTAAGAGGGGATGAACAGATAGGTAGAAAAATTAGGTAAATTGAAAGATGATAGATGATAGATAGAAAATAAGTAAAATAAAACTGTACACATGCAATATAAAACATCTTTACGGGGTTTGGTATAGTCACAAAGGTTGGCATGGTGAATTCTAGGGAGGAAGAAGAGGTTCAAGGAGTCTGAACTTAATTCCATAGGCAATAGTAAGTCTCCAACCCAGAAAGGGCAATTTCATTTTGCTCTGGCCCCTGGTCCAGAGAAAATAAATACCATTGACTTGATGTCACTACAAGTGTAAGCGACATTATTTCTATCCTGTAAAAAAATAATAGCAGCTATTAGAAAGATTTTTCCTAAGCTTTATTTGCAGTTGTAAACTAAACAGATACTTGTAAAAAATGGCCACTTAAAATGTTAATTTTATGAATGTTTACAATAATCAAAGTCAAAGGATTAACAAGCCTAAGGGGAAGGTGATGGAGAAAGAATGGAAAATTAATTCAGTGTCTTACAAAGTATGAAGGAATCCTATGTATTTACAAAATAATAACAATAGTTAAGCCCATGAATATAAGATACTTGTGTTTTTATTACATTTTTCAAAAAAAAAATTGCAAGTTAGGAAGTGTACTATAAAAAGGCAAGAGTCAGACTATGAATCAATGTCTCCAACTTAGCCAAAGCCAGATGGGAGTTTTCCACTGGGGGTCCCTCTTTCTGCTTTCTCACCAAAGGCTCTCTAGATTTCCCTGGATGATTTTCGCCGCATAAGACAATATCCCTGCGGTTTCAAAAGAATGCCATTTCAACTTGTTTCTGGCAGAATCTAGTCTCTCTATACGTTATTTGCGATTTGAGGATTCTCCAAAAAGCCTAATTTGTGATTCTCAGGTCTTCTGATCCTGCGTGTTGAATTCACAGAAGTCCTTCCGATACCTACTGCGCAGGTAGGTTCAGTAACCATAGCAGTGGCTGCGTCCTGACCAAACACCATGCATCCATTTCCTGAGGATGCCATGCCCAGCCAGCCCCACAAAGAGCAGCTTCTACAAAAGCAAATTCTTCATGCCTGAAACGTAGAAAAATGGAAGCAGGTTCTGATGGTCATGATAGGATTTCCTAAATAGTCTAAAGAAGACACCCCATTTCCTAAAAACTTGATATAATTAAAGAAACAAGAACACGTCTGCTGAGACCCACAACTCAAGGGCCCGTCTACATTGAGAAAAGACCACTGTTACAGAGATGGCGGTTATTGCCGCCATCTTCCTGAACGTCCATTACTTCCTTGGCGCTCAGGGAAGCACATTCCATACGTCTCGGGTAATTTCATTCACTCCTTACAGCAACTCTTCAGGAATCCATCGCTCTCTTCATTTTACAGAAAAGGGAACAGGTTTGCAGCCTTACGTGACCTGCCTAAAGTTGCCCAGTTGGATGGCAGAGAAGAGGTTCAAGCCTCCGCCCATCAGACTCCAAAAGAAGTTTTCAGAGAGTTCAGATGAGTTCTGTGTGAGTTGTTTTTTGGTATCCTTATACTTGCCTCACTCGGCCTGAACTTTATCCTCCGAAAGAATAGCTGAAGAGCAGAATCAGTACACTCTGGTTCTTCTAAGAAGCACCAAGGGAACTTCAGTGTCCTTCCGCTGTATTGTCACTACATGGTGGCAGAGTCTGGACCCACAGTACTTGCCACGGCCGCTCTCAACATTCTAGTATCTAGAACTTTAAACTTGGTCATAAACTGAAAGAGAGGGGCTGCCTGCGAGCTCAGTAAGACCATACAGTATGTTCTAGGTAATGTTTTCTGCATGCTTATGGAATGACACTAACTCCAGAGCCAAGGGTAGTGACGCGTGCCTGTCACCACTGCTGTTTCCCAAGGGCCTTGAGAACCAGGCCCACAAGTGTGAAAAGTCTCTGGTAAGTTCAGCATACGTGTGTGTCATTGGGAGTCTTCTCCCTACTGGTCTTAGCTCCACCTCCCAGACCAGTTTCCTTTTCTACCTGACAGTGTAGCAACAATTTCAAAACTGGTTTAACTGTCGTGTCACGTTGGTGTTTTATTTTTCTATAAAGATTTCTCCTTGAGGAAAACAGCCTTCGTCAACAACAACCGGCCTGTCTGTAAAAACAAACAAACAAACAAAAAACAGCAAGCTTAAATTTTTCCTGCCATTTGGCTTTCTCTTCTCTCAGGTAAACGTTGTTCCCAACACATGGCCACTCTGTCCCTGACAAACTGGGGTTTGCCTTTGCAATGCTACCTTTCATAGAAGAAGAAAAAAGAAAGAAAAGGAAGAGGAATGGAGGAAGTAAGGGTATTGCTGGAGAGGTGACACCCTCCTAAGGCTGCATCTCAGAGACCCATTGGGCTTTCCTCCAGCAAGTGGTCAGCCACTCCCTAAAGCTCCCAATCTGTGAGTCTTAGAGGGTTTTTTTATTTTTTTTAATGTTTATTCATTTTTGAGAGAGAGCATCAGCAGGGGAGTGGCAAACAGAGAGGGACAGAGAGAGAATTCCAAGCACCCTCCATGCTGTCAGCACAGAGCCTGACGTGAGGCTCGAACTCACGAGCCATGAGATCATGACCTGAGCTGAAGTCGGACACTCAACCGACTGAGCCACCCAGGTGCCCCTCTTAGATGCTCCATCACATTGAAAATTGGACACATGCCTACCCCTTCTGCCCATTCATGAATTTTCCCCTGGAAAATAACTACTTGAAACTAATAGGAAAACTCAAGCCCGTGGAAGCTTTTTCTAGGTCAGGTTTTTGTTCTTGCTGTAAAGCAAAATATAAAAGTGTAAAATCCAAGGTTTGACCTCTGAATCTTTTTCATCACATGGATCTTAAATTTTAACAACTTACCCTTGAGATGCTGTCCTTGTTTTTCTGTCCCTTGTTTCCTATCATTTTTGATGCCAAAGCTTTTTGTAGCCTTTTCTGAAAATTACTTTTTTGTGATTAAAATACAATTTTCAAAGGCTTCCAAACCACCACTTGCTTTATTTTGGCAAAAAAAAAAAACAAAACAAGACAAAACAACCCTCCCACCTCCCAAATATTGCTGATAAATCAACAAGACTGGAATTAGAGCTCTTTCTCTATAAGAGTACGTGGCTTTCCAGGTAATGTCTTGGGTTTCTGTAACTCGGGTGGGAATAAAAGTCAGACAGGGATCCAGGCTAAATGAGCTTTTTAAAAAGTGTTTCTTGAGTGGTAGTACACTTTGACAACAAATGCCAAGAAAATAGGCTTCTCATGTCTAATCAATCTTTCCCAAATGCCTCATCAAAAGGGATCTTGGCGAACAGGTTTAAGCAACGAATATCGCCGGAATTCTAAGTGAGTAAATATGCTCTTACCAATGGTTTTAAAAAGAAAGCCAGGTGAATTTCCAACAAGATGTCTCCCCCCCCCACCCCCCCAGTGAAGGAGTGTTTACAAGTCTCCATCCAGGTTTGTGTCCAGGCAGGTGCTCTGATTGGAGGTGTACATCCAGAGACGCTTCCAGAACTTAACAGAAAACACTATCCTGGTTGCTATTTGTTTGTTTGTATGTTTGCTCGTTTTCATTTCTCTGACTAAAGATTGCTACTGAGGCACTTGAAAGAAGCATAGGGTAGAGTGTCATTGGTGGTACTGCACATCTTGGAGGTAAGAACGTGAGTACCCCGAGACGTTGTATCACTCTCGTCCCATTTGTTTCTTTGATCCTTACCGGACACCACTCGCTGATACCACACATCATATTTCCAGTTCACCGAGTGGCACAATATTCTCCAAAATGATGTCTGCACACTTCCAGGCAAGCACAAGATGATAACAGAACCAAAATGTATTGAGCACCTAATATATGCCCGGCTGTGTGTCAAGCGCATACATACATTTTCCCATTTAATCCTTGTAATATCCGTGAGAGAGAAATATCATTAATCCCATTGACAATTGAGGAGACCGGGAGCTAAGTCACTCAAACAGAATCCGAGTCATCAGGTGTTAGAGCCTTATCATGTGTGTTCTCCATCCATGCAGTTTCCATCTTCCGTGACTCTGCAGTCTTGTTGAAGAAATAAGACATTGCTACCCAAAATGCTGGCCAAAACTTCCCCCAACACACACACACACACACACACACACACACAGAATAGCACAACTAAATAATATATTGAAAGGGAAATATAGCATTACCATTATTACTAAGAGTTTTGAGCAATTCAAGAGGAGAAAATTTTAAAACCTAGTGAAGAACATCTTTAAAAGGGGAGAAGAAATGGAATTGGTTTGGTCTGGCAGGTGGGATTGGAAGATCAGGAGGGTTTCCAGGGTCGTACAGAGGACCTTGAGGTCATGTTGACATTATACAATGTGGACGCTTCCATTTGATCAACAGCTTCAGTAGCAAGAAGTCATGCTTTCTATGGATGCAAATGGCGAGGTGAAATGCAGTTCCCCGTGTGGAATCTCATCGAAATGTATTAACTTTGACCCTGGAGTTCCATTTCTAGAAATCTTTACCCAAGACAAAAGAAGAGATTCAGGAAAAAAAAATGAACTCATTCAAAACATGTATGTTGAGCATCGCTGTGTGCTGGCTTTCCAGGTAATGTCTTGGACCCTATGACATAGCAGCAAACCACACCAGGAAGTTGCTCTCGGACTTTCGAAGAGTCTTTCCTGAAGCATTACTTACAAGACCACCACCACCACCAGCTGGTTCCAAACTACATGTCCGACAACAGGGGGGTGTTTAAATAAACCGTATCATGTCCATAGGACTAAACCCTAAGCAGCCATGAAAAATCATGTTTTCAAGTATATTTAAGAGCACCAAGAGATATTCCCGGTAATGCATCACAAACAAACAAACAGATCTTTCCCCCTGGGGCTAAGTAGCTTGCCAGGTCAAATTTTAGGCTTCTCTAATTCCGCTGGGAATAAAAATCTAAGAGAGATTCAGGCCAAGTAGGTTTTTCAGTCGGTCCTGCTTGCATTATGATCCCCAATTTTCAAAATATGTATGATAGTATTCCAATTCTAAATGCCTATTTATAGTGATAGCTAACTGAGCGTAGTTATTCCTGGTGGCAGCATTACATTTAATTTTTATTTTCTTATTTATATGTCTATGTTTTCTAAAAAATGTGCAATGTTTTCTGACCAAAAAAAATTTTTTTAAATAAAAGAACAGAGATGAGTACTGAGTAAGGTATGGAATTGTTGAATCGTTATATTGCACGCCTGAAATTAACCTAACACTGTCTGTTAATTACACTTCAATTAAAAAAAAAAAGAGGAAGGAAAAAGAAAGAACAGGAATTAAGACAATCTCACCCACATAATTTGTTGCCCTTCCTTCAAATGGCATCAGAATAACTGTGATATTTCCTTACACTGGAGGTCTCTCCCAAGTGTCTCCCAAGTGTCTTCAGAGGTACAGCTCCTGTTTGTGGAATAACTGCCTTTACCATAGAAGTACAACGGAATTATTTTAAATGGTAAGATTCAGTTAATGCCATTTCTCGCTCAGTTGGTCTCCTGTCCAGAAACTGGATCTGCCAGTTGTACCTCTCAGAGAGCCTGAAGTGAATCAGCCCATCCAGGTTTTGTGGTTCCACGTCCATCATGTCTGGGCAGTTCCATCTTGAGAGACAAACAGCCTTTCAGCGAATTTACAAGGTGGATTGCAAGAACCTTGCAAAGTTCAGGAAACCACAAGTCACATAAGAAATAAGACTAAGGTTGCCGGCTTCCTAAAATTTCTTCTGAAAAACAAAGTGACTAATAGTGAAGATATTTCTGTAAAGACTCTCAACACAAAGTAAGCATTTAATAACATTCGTTTCTATCCTCCTTCCTTATCTGTTTTAATCATATCTTAAGACAACATGCACTCATAAACTTTCATAACTAAGTCAGATTGTCAGAAACGTTGCCACCATGATAATATGGTTGCACAAAGTTTAGGCCATGAAAGGTTGGGATTTTTTTTTTCCTTTTTAATGACCTAATAGTCAACACTCTTGGAATACATCACATATATGGAAGGAGACGATAATTGGTAAGAGTTTGTATTTATAGTTGACAAATGATTTCTTTTTCCATTAAAAGAAGAAAATCTACGCTAAGGATGTGTGGGGGCAGGCATGATTACGTCAGGTTACTCATTCCAATGAGGGTGAGAAGTCTTGCTTCAAAAGGAATTTCATTATGCCTTGTCCCCTTTTCATATTCAAACACGGGAGTCAGGATTGAAACCCTGGATTTTTCGGATGTCTGCATTCTAAAAGATTTTGTTTATGTTAAGGCTTAGGTCACTTTAATAGGTATGTTTTAAGGAAAACATTACCTTTGTATGACCTCTGGGATTTGAAGGTGAAAACTCAGTCACTGGAAAAAAAAGTTGTCGTGGATGAAATCTCCAACCTTAAAGACAGTCATCCTGTGACTGTCTTCCTACAGCAATAAAAAACATTGAACCACAGCTGGGGCAAAGTAGGTTCTGATGGATCATGATTCTTAACTAGAGAAACACAGACTGGCTAAAACAAAACAAAACAAAACAAAACACCCATGGTAAAGGAAAATAAACTAGCAGAATTTTCTAGAAGCAGCAAAACATTTTCAGGAAGCAGGTTCTAACCTCCCCCCACCCCATTCTTAAATTGTTATTATAAGCTAAGCATTTTACCTCCAGAGGGAAGAATAAATTTCTGCTGGTTATCATATATCAGAATTACACAGGACATCATCTGTTAATGATCATTTATTCCTAGCTACTTGAAGAATAATACCCAGTAATTATAGCAAATGTAAGTCAAATAGTAATAGCATACTTTACATAGTATAGTAATTATAAGTTATGTCCATGCATCTGGGACAAGGGTCTTTTATGCTCGGTATTAAATCTGAACTGCAATTTATTCATAATACCACGGCTAGGATTGAAGAAAGGAAGCTTGCCTGTAGAAAGGAGACCTGTCCCCCGTTTACATTTCCAATAAGTCATTTGAAGAAAACTGCTCTTTGCATGCCTTGCTAAACCCAATTACCACCAAGACATCATAAACAAATATTCATTGCATTTACAGCTGGTTCTTTATTGCACAATGCAAAATGTATTGTTAAAATTTAAACCATTTAAAGGGAGTAAGCGCCCAGATTTCTGCATTCATTTAAAATTTAATTGAAAAAAAACTCAAGCATGTGTTGCAATATTTTCTTATTTGGAGACTGCTGCTAAATGAACAATCATATAATACTCTCAAGTCTAGCAAAAGTCAGATAGAAATGTGGGCATCTCTGGCTTTGATATTTCATAATGCAGGAACCTATCAGTTCACTTAAGTGAAGCGAGATTAAATAAAAGTTTTATAAAAAATTCTAAGATAAGATGGAACCATTACAAATGACAATAACTTAGGGCGCCCGGGTGGCTGAGTCGGTTGGGCCTCCGACTTCGGCTCAGGTCATGATCTCACAGTCCGTGAGTTCGAGCCCTATGTCAGTCTCTGTCCTGACCGCTCAGAGCCTGGAGCCCGTTTTGGATTCTGTGTCTCCCTCTCCCTATGCCCCTCCCCCACGCATACCCGCGCACCGTCTCTGGCTCTCAAAAAATAAGTAAACATTTCAAAAATTAAAAAATATGACAATAACTTGATTCATTAAAAGAAAATAAAAGATTCTTCAAGGCTCTGCCTCAGGCTTATCCAACAGCTCCAGCCACGCTGAAAGAATCCCCCTCTAGGCCTTCTATCCTACAATGAAATTGCTCTTTGGTGACAGAAACCCAGCACTCAGGTTTTACGTTAAATCCTCTTCCTTAATTCTTCCTCCGAGAAGCCTTCCATGCCCCCTCTCCAATCATCTTATGTTACGCCCCACTGATGGCCTCCATTAACATCCTTTGCCTTTCTCTGATTGTCATTTGTATCGTATTTCATTGCAACTGCTTGTTTATTTCTCTACTAATCTCTTCTCATGGGGGGCGCGGGCAGGAGCATTGTTCCAGCTCAAGGCCAAACGCCAAACGTCTGGTACCTACCACAGTGACTGGCACAGAGCATGAGCCCAGTAGACATTTGTTTTGTTAATGAATGACCCTAGGTCTGCGGTCTCCTGTTGCTGTCCAGAGAAAAGCTTTGGAGATGGGGTGGGGAGGGCAAGGTTGCCGGCACGGGCCAGGGAATATCAGGCAGTGTGCTGGGAAGAAGTCTACCCAGGTCCCATGAAGTTTGATCGTTTAATCCGTAAGCAGGTTTCTTTTTCACCCTGTCTCCATTCCCTGTCCTTTGCTTGCCTGATTTTATGTATCAGAGCTTCTCACATGCTAATGTTTATTAATGAAATTCCATGAAGGGCATTTGCCATGCTTATTTGCTCACAGAAACTTTTGTTCTGAGAGCGCCTACCTACTAAGATATATGTGGTGCCCAGGAAACGTAATGGGAGAGCTGTCCTGAGTAACTCTTTCTGTGGTATTATATTTAGCTCTGCATCTATAACATGAGAATAAAACTTGTCTGCAATGATCTGATAGGAACAATACAGATGTTATTATGAATCAAAGCATCTACTGATCCCGCTGATCTATTGCATGATAAGGACTTGCATGACACCGCACAGGAGGGAGGGATTTCTTGACTGAAAAAGGAAAAGGCTCCACATAGAAACATCTCTGTGCATCATGAATTTTAATTCTTCTACAGATTTCCAGACTCCCATTTGTTTATCATCCAATAGTATTTATTAAGCAAGTGCTTCATATATCTGTGTTTAATATTAAATAAATAGTCTTCAAATGAATACTTAAATCAATACATGATGATGATCTTTAACAATTCATGTCTTTCTCATTGTGTTTAAGACCAAACCTCCCAGGGGCGCCTGGGTGGCTCAGTCTGTTAAGCGTTCGACTACGGCTCAGGCCATGATCTCATGGTTTGTGAGTTCGAGCCCCACATTGGGCTCTGTGCTGACAGCTCAGAGCCTGGAGCCTGCTTCAGATTCTGTCTCCCTCTCTCTCTGCCTGTCCCCTACATGTGTTCTCTCTCTCTTTCAAAAATAAGTAAAAACGTTTTAAAAATTAAAAAAAAAAAAAGACCACCTCCCAGCAGAAGGTGCAACCAAATGCAGAATGCACTTGAGAAGACTTCCATACTCCATTCATTGTTCCCAGTTTTATGCCTACCTTACTGATGTGCTCTATGCAATACAAGTCAGGATGAGATTTCATCGATTTGTTTCTTTGTTTTCCATTAAGATTTGTCTTTCTAGAATAACTTTGATATTAGGACAACTGAACCAATATCACTGTGAGAAGCCAACTTCTAGCATTTCGGGCAGAAGGGAGACAACAAAGGGCCAGCTGAGCAATGCCATTATGTCCAGGAATGAAAGGAATAACAACCATAAAATTAACTACAAGCCTATAATATTATTAAGTAATTTCATAGAGTCGAACAAAACTCTCATAGTTTACGTTAATACGATGACTTTGCGTTTCACAATATTTCTGTTATCCTCTGTGTATGAGGAGACTGGGAAAGACATTTAGGAATTTTTTAACCAAAGAACTGTTGCTATTTACTGATGGCAAGGACATAAGCATTTTGACAGTTGAGGGGAACTATAGTCACACTAAAATTTTGGAAAACAGATCTGAAAAAAAAGAAAGAAAAGAGACGAGGGGCTTCCCATGAGTCCTCCACTTCAATGACCCAAACTCCTAAGATGAAACAACATTAAGTCAAAAGGGTAGAGCCAATGATTTTTATACAGTTACTTTTAAACTTAGCCTGAACTTGACATGGAAACATCACGTTTTCCCTGAAACTAGGGAAAGATTCTAATATACCTACCTAAATCAGTACCCTCGCGAGTAGCCAACTTCTAGCGTGCTAGGCAGCCCGAGATGGACTCATATCGTTAGTATAATCTCGAGAGTGGCATCCATCATCTTTACCTTACTCCATGTATTAGCAGCAAGTTACAGATCCTTCTCACACTCAATGGTAGAGGATCGTATGAGCACATGAACACGAGGACCAGGGCAGGTGGGGCCACTATAAAGTCTGTCCACTACAGCCACTAACAACCTGTGAATTGTACACCATTTAGCAGCTACTACTAGCAAAGAAAGGATTCTTTTCATTGGCACCAGCTGGGAAAACCCAAAGGAAAGACTCAGACTGGCCCAGCCGACATCAGAGGTCCATCACTGGACCGTCAACTGCAGCCAAAGATGCACAGCTCGTAAGTTATTAAGACAAGTAGGAAAAAAGTTGGATCCAAGAAATGGGGGTTAGGGTTAGGGTTAGGGTTAGGGTTAGGGTTAGGCCTACCCGAAGAGTGGCCCATCCGGCTTTCCAAATCCTAGCTATCCCAAATCGGGTGGCCACTGTTCTATAAAACCTGATCCATGAGATTGCTTTCTGGTCTTTCATACTTGGAAGTCTAGCTTTTCTCCCAATTTCAATCAGACTGAGGGAAGAAATAAAGAAATACCCTTTTTGGGTGGCCCTGGGTGGCTCAGTCGGTTAAGCATCCCGCTCTTTGATTTCAGCTCAGCTCATGATCTCACAGTCTATAAGTTTGAGCCCCACATTGGGCTCTGTGCTGACAGTGCAGCCTGCTTGGGATTCTCTCTCTCCCCCTCTCTCTCTGCCCCTCCCCTGCCCCCTCTCTCTCTTTCTCTCCCTCTCTTTCTCTCAAGATAAATAAATAAACATTTTTTTAAAAAGAAAGAACTACCCCTTTACTCACAAGGACTGCCAGATACATCATAGTTTTTAGCCTTGAGATATGGAGGTAAATATTTTAAATGTAACAACATCTGAAATGATTCTTCTGTAGCCAAATAAAATAAAATACCTTCGAGAGGAAGCTCAGGGTATATTCCTTCTACTATTTGCGATAGTTCCACAATGTCTATTTGCTCTCTTCTTAACAACCTATTAAGGCTTATCCATACTACAATGAAATCATGCTACAGAGGTAAAAACTCGAATTAAGAAACACTGCTTAAATTACTCACATTTTCAACATGTCAGATGCAAATTGCGAGACTAAAATTCAGAAATTTTTTAGTAACATATTTTACCTGCCTGGCTTAACTGAGCCTGTATAGAAGTAGATAAATAATACTGTACGTTTAATAAATAGGGGTCAGGAGAAGGTACTCATAAATATAATTAAAATAGAAACCCACCACTGAGAAACCAGTCTAGAACTTCCTTCTATATTTGAAAACAATACCATAGTCTCGAGCTCTTAATGATTTTCAGTTCATAGTATTTATTTTTAGAAGACTAAGGCTACAGAAGCCGCTCTTCCTAATCTCAATATTTTCAATTTCCACATCTAACACATGAAAAGCACTAACACGCAATCTGACTGAGCTCTTACCGATGACCGAAAATGCTCCCACCGTGGCACATTCAAAATTAAAAAGGCATTGGCTCGTTTGATAAAGAAGTACAAAATATTTAGCTGTGTGATGCAAACTTTAAGAGACAATAACAAAATAAGGATAGTGAAGAATTTCCAGAAACGCTCTTTTTGTGTGTTTGGGATGTTAAAGCAGGAAAGCAAATTGCCAAAGAAGAACAGAAACATAAATTAGTTCTAGAGACAGCTAAGACATCTTTATGGAAAGAGAAAATGGATGGATCCAGCCTTCGAGCATGGAGGTGGAGTTAAAGGGCATGAGTTTGTCTTCTATCAGGCAATCCTTAAAGCCAGTGAATGGTAATGCCTCTAAAAAATGTCACTTTTCAGGATATCCTTTTTTATATGCATTTCCCAAGCGGAGGTGAAGTGGGAGGGCAGCCCTTTATTGGGGCATCCAGTCTATCAGCTAAAACTAGACGTCCCGGAGCCAGGATCTCAAATATTACATGACTGACCTAACCCCTAAGGTTTCCGTATTGACAGTGGCATAGAGTTAACACTGTTATTTGGCGGCCTTTTGTGGTTTGTTTTGTTTTGTTGGGGGTGTGTGTGTGTGTTGTTTGTTTGTTTTGGTTTTGGTTTTGGTTTTGGTTTTGGTTTTGGTTTCTGATGGGATCTTAAAAACAAGTCATGTTCTGAATGTAGTTAATTCCAAGGAACATTTTACCTTGATTGATTGAAGCACATTCTAAACATCTTTTTGACGCACACGGGCATAAATTCTTAGGTTATGTATGGAGTTACCAGGCAGTTTAGAAAACAGTACTTTGGGGAAAAACAAAGCAATCCTCTGATTTGTGTATCGGGAACATACAGTTCTTGTCGACTTCGTGAAGGCTATGTCATCCCTGAGAGATCTTGACAAACTTTTGGTTAATGACGACTTCAGACACTTCCCAATCCCCAGTCTCCCAAATGCTGTGAAACTGATAACGGTCCTCTTTTAAACCAAGAATCAGTGACGCTCAACTGTTTCATAAATAAGATGCCGAAGAACTGTGGCACAGAAGGTGGCATGGAAAAATAGTGATGGGCCGAGACTTTGCAGTCCAATTACAGAAATCTGGCTGGCAAATAACCGCTCCTTAAGTCTTTGTTTTTCTCTGTAGAGTGAATTTAAAGATAGTACCTACCATCTGTGGGCGTTCTCTGAAATGATGTGTATTGAGTGCCTAACCCATAGGAAACCTCGATAAGACTGTTACAGTGATTACTGTGTCCCACGTATTATTTGACTAGAAGTGTTCCATTTTTTGTCTCTTTTAGTCCCCAGAGCAATCCGTTCTCTTCACAGACCTAGGAGACAGGCTCTGCAAGGGTCAGACATTTGCAGAAGGTCCCAGGGATAAGCAGCAGAACCAAAATTGAAGCTCCAATCTGTGTGCCTTCAGCCTGTTGTCTCTCCCTCAGCAAGATGGGAGGACTGGAGTCTTCTTGTCTCCCCAAAGACCGAAGATATAGTATTCCAAAGAAAAGGAGGAAAAGAATCCTCCAAGTATCTTCTGATAGACCGTCTTAAAGCTAAATCTGGTGCTTGCATGGAGCAGAGAAAATTCTGACCAGCAAAATAACTTCCTTTCCAGCTCTTTAACATGACCTGCTTTTTTTTTTTTTGTAGGAAATTTAATCATGCATCTGTTCATTCATTCATTTAACAATTGTTAAGTATCTATTATGTACTCAACCCGGACAACACTCCATGTGGGTGCCAGCCACCTAATGGAGGAGGGTGGCTGGCTTGTATATTAACCGGAGGCATAAATCCCCAAGTGATGTGAGAAACAGAGAAGCTTTGAAAGAGATGTAATTCAATGAAATTAGGAAGCAGAGTAGCAGTCCATTAGAGAGGTGGGTGCCATCTGAAAAATTCTTTGGACAACTCAGTCAGTGGGAGAAAAACTCAAGACCCATGAGAGAAAGCACGATAGAAATTCAAACAGAGTTTCTCAACCAGGATCATCAGCGTGTTGGTATTAGAAATACAAAGAGAAGAGTGATGGGTTATTTAAAGAAATAGCTCCTTCTTCAAGTCTTATGCAACAACAGTTTACCAGTCAATAAATTGGCAAGACCATCCCCTAAAAAAAAAATGGGTGTTTCCACATTGCTTTACCAGATGGAAAAAGATTATAGTTAGAGAATCAGAAGTCTGTTCCTAAAATCTTTAGCGTATATACGTCCTTTGTATTTTGAGAAGAGGAGTGAATTTCTCTCAGCATATCAAGCGCTATATATTTTAGCCATTGGACAATCCTCAGTGTGTACCTTGAATTATACTGATTTATCATCTTTAGCTCTATTTTGCTGTAGCACATTTTCCCCACAGATTTTCATGGTGACCGGCTGTGCAAGAGTCATCTAGTAATCATGATAACAAAATACAGGGTCATACACAAAAACCTGGCTCTCTCCTTTACCTTCTCATTTTCCAGCAGCTCTGGTTGCTGAAGTCTCTCAACTCATTCCTCAAGCCAGGACATCTGTGGGCTTTCCACTGAATTGTAACAGCGGAGCATGATGTAGACTGGAGACTGCCAACGGTCTCAAAACCGTAAGAAAAGGAAACTCATACCACGCAGTTCCCTTCTCCCTGTGTCAACCTGCCTCCTGGATCTGCCTGCTTTGGGTTTCCTTCCATTGCCCTCACATAGTTATTTCTTTATGTTTTATCCAGAATATATAGTTATCGGCAAGAAAAGTTCATCCAACTGGAGCTTGACTATAAACAAAAACAAAATTCCAGACTTGAAGGTCCGAAAGTCAAAGTTGCACTTACTAATACCATGTTTTAAGAAGCACTTTGAGACTATCGAAGTGAAGACTCCCCCGATATCTTCTTTTGTAATGAAATTGAAAAATCTTTGTCTACTACAGAGAATTTCCATACAACGTCCACAGATCTTCCACACTGGAGAATCATTTTGCAATTTCAACTGATTTGTTTTACAAACCCGATCCCTAACAACTTTGGGTGACCATAGCTTTGGCTAATTCAGGCATTGTGCAAGAGTCTTAAACCGCATCTGTTACAAATAGCTTGCAAAGATAAATCAGAATTCAGGGAGTTCCGATCATCTCATTTGCCAAAGACGCTTCCCAGTAAAGGTTAAGTTGAGTATACAGAAGTATCTATTATCCAGAGGAGGTCTTGAGATAGTGAAACATGCTTCTACATGTGTACTTCACAGAGTTGGCGATCTAAGATGGACACGTTTGAGTTCGGGATTAAGAATTGGGAGATACTCGCTTCCCCGCCTTTTGCCCAAGATCAAGTGTAATCTCTGTTCTTATCAGTTTAATATCTGATTCGTCCTCTATTGAGGACAATGTATTAAACAGATTTTGGAGCAGGGAGACAGAACAGGGGCTTGCTCCAGTCGCTCTACGCATGGACCTGGTGTTACTTCCAGGAACGGTGTGCACCACCCCCAAGGGCACCAGTATCCCTGCAAATGGCATGCTGCTTCTGGCTTTTGAAGCCATCCCGTGGAGCCATGCCCAGAGGAGGAGGCCCACTGGTTTCCTCGCGGTCCTGCAGCAGAGGCCGGGCAGGAAGCCAAGTAGCCAAGCTCTAGTGTGCCCATGAGCACCTAAGGCCTACCTTCTGCGTGGGACCGCACGTGTCCACCGTCACATGTCAGCTGACCTGTGTGTTTGTGGCCACCAGACTCGGTCTCACCACATCGCATCTGCTACAGGAAAGTCCCGGCCTCCCCCTCTCTCCTGGTGTCTCCATCTCTCCCCTGTGTCACCCTCTTGCCCCCCCCCCCAGGAAGAATTAGAAGATAGATGTTGGAAAGCAGATGACAGAGGAAGAAACAATTAAGTCTATTGGTCAGGCCATCCCTTTGTTGCTGGTTTAAGAGACTTCAACCAGTCTCAGTTTAGACTTCTTTTAGTTATTATAGCATCTAGTATATAGTATCTAGACATTTGTCATTTCTCTTATCAGAAATATGACCCATATGTAAAATTGTATCTCTCTTTGTGAAACAAACCTCCCTTTAATTCCTCATCATTCATAAAGCCCTAGTACAACAGTACACATTCTTTCTGCCATTAGACTCAAGTATCCTATTTATTGCTACAAATAGACCTATGATCTAATAAAGACAGATGCACTAATATTTTTTTGCATGCAGGAGATATGTTGAAACACCTATTTCTCCCTCTTAAGTAATAGAAACTGGCATTTGAGAAACTTTAGAATTAAAACTTAATGAATCCAATTAAAGTACTCAAGGTCATCTTAAAAAGATAAAAGGAATTCCAAGCCAGCACGACTAGATAGTAAAAGGATTGCATCTCTGAGTACACTCATGAGGAGAATGTGTAGACACAAGGGCTCGGCTCCTGAACCAGAGGAAAAGGAATCCCAGAAGCAAAGCTTAGCAATGTCCATGCAAACAGGACGAAGCTTTAGGCAAAGAAAAGTTAGGATTTAATTTCAGGAAAGACTATATTTTAGAAAGCTCACTTGGTCAGCCCAAGGCCATACCTAGTAAGATCACCCTGACGTCAAGTACATCTCTACTGCAAAGATGGGTATATCAGAAAACCTCATTCATTCATTCACTCATTCATTTGTTTAACCAGCTTCTACTGAGTGCCCACAAAATGCTGACACTGAACAGGAGTCGGATAAAATGATGGCGAGCGAAACAGACAGGACTCACACTCATTTGCTTTCACTGTGATAGGAATGATAAGCAATGATTGAATAAGCTAGAACATAATCACAAGTAGTGATAAGCTCTATAAAGAAAATGTTTAGGAGATTGTAAAAAATAGTAGTAAGAAATGGGATCGGGGAGGTTTGGACACATACCCGAAGATCATACTATTCTAATTTTTTTTTTAATGTTTACGTATGTTTGAGGTGGGGGAGGGGCAGGGAGGAAGGCACAGAATCTGAAGCAGGCTCCAGGCTCTGAGCTGTCAACACAGAGCCCGATGCAGGGCTCAAACTCACGAATCACGAGATCATGGTCTGAGCTGAAGTGGGACACCTAACCGACCGAGCCCCCCAGGCGCCCCAAGATCATAGCGTTCTGAATTGATGGGCAGGCATGTGATCCCATGCATTCTGATCCCAGAGCCCATCTTTCTAAATCACATAACATGTCGGCAGAGCAAACATGCAGAGAATACAACTCTAACCTGTTTTTAGTTAGATCTTTTATTTTCAAATTGATCCTTGCTATCAGGCCGGCTCTTACAGAGTGGCCCAGTCTCTGCTCCTGTGCCATCACCATTGACCCTTATCATTCATTTAAATGTCCTTTCCCACAAGCAAATCTTGAAATCCAGGATCAGAATCTTCTGCTATGGCCATGCCCGTTCTTGACCCAGGGGCTCGACACCAGAATATAAAAGTCCATATTGAAGGGCTCAGATTCAAAGCGTTTTTTCGATAGCGCATTTATCTCTGTGTTCTGATACCAACATTATAAAGGCTGGGGGAAGGACCGTTTACACGGGAAACAAGTAAAAACAGTGTATTCCAACAACAACAACAACAAAAAAAAAAACGCAACGGAATCCATTGCTTCTCCTTCCACGTGTAGAATTTTGATCCTAAAATAATTCTTTGAAAAACTCAAAGGGAACGAAGCCCATTACATTTCTAAAAAAAGGACAATCCTTTCTAGATTCACTGAAGTCTGATGTATGACAAGCTTCGTTTCAAACACGCTTTTAAAAACATGATGTAAGTCTGACAAGTCAGACTTTGTAACTTGGCAAAGGCAAAGTTTCTGAAATGTATTTATGTATGTGTTGGGTGTAAACTGTTATTGTACTGGAAAGTTCTTGAAAGGGATTTTTATAAGTCTCATCTTGTCTCTCTCAAGTGGCTGTTAAAAATAGAGAGTTTATTGGCAACTATTTTTCCTTGTGTTAGAGAAGGATTAGCTTAATCCTGGTGAAATATCTTAACACTTCACTATATCCAATTTTATACAACTAAACTTTCATTATGCATAATACTAAAATAACTGCCCGTCTCCTAAGTGATTCAGAAGTTATACATTTGCCAGGTTTGTTTTTATAGACCTGTGAAACTTAAACACTATTCTCTAAATGAGGCCATGTTTTGCTTTCCTACCTACACCTGAATCATTTTAATTTTGGAGTAATGTTTATCTTTTTTATTTTTTTCTACAAAATGTTAGAAGCTTCCTCTGTGTATTGCATCCGGCATGATAGGATTAGTCAAGCAAATGTTGGGATCTTCACTATGGTGCACAGTTTACAAAGCTATTTGAGCTCGTCCTTTCAGATGTAGGACATTTGTGTATATGACCCGATAGCTCTCCTCCTTTCCAATTATAAAAAGTCCAGTTAGGACATTTTTCCCCTCTCACCCCCACATTCGGGGCCAGTCCAAAGCTAAGTTAAACAGGCCCTATGTGTCCTAATTCCCCATCAACACATATAACTTCTCTTTTGTTTTTCTTCTCTGGTGTTTCCTCTTTTTTCTCCTCATTTAAAAACACCTACTGTCCTTTCAGGAACAAAACCTGATATCAAGAAATAATCTGACTTTGTTTCTGATAGAAAAATTTGCATTCCCTCTCATAGGTGTATTTGTCTTCTAAATCTTATCTCTACTCTTCAAATGAAAGAATGTGCCCCTTGTTAAAGAATTTCAGAGGGTTGTTTGTCACTCATGTAAAGGCATGTACCTTGTAGCTGCGTGATCTGGACCACGGAGCATCCAAGGTCAGCGACGGAGAAAGAGACAAATGGAGGAGGCACGCCGGCTCTTTCTTGCCTTAGAGCCATTTCTTCCTTTGCCAGTCCGTTGGCCAGGACAAGTCAGGTGCCTCAACCCAATTACCGGGGAAGTGATGAAATGTGGCTCTTTGGCTGAGCAAAAAACGATCTTGGCTTCTTTCCTTACCCTTTGCTCTCCTCTTCCTACACAGAAAACACACCCGTCTCCCCACAATAGATAATCCCAACTCCTGGCCGGTCCCTGCACATGACTCAAAGCCTAGATGGTGCTCAGTGGTGTCTTCATCAAAATTAGATACGACTCTTTTGATCCGGAGATGCATGAACTAAAATGGACACATTTTCCCCACATACTCACACCCAAAAAGCTACAGTGCAATGATGACAGGATAACCTCGATGGACATGCCCATTCAGAAGGGGGAAGACCAGAAGACAGGAAGCAGCCATGATCCCGTGGCACTTCTGAAATGCTGATGGTGGCAGTCCTGCCCTGTGAGAGCTGAATACGTCTCAGTTCTGTCCCTTGCTGCACCCCAGCCACCCTCGGGGGCTTCCTTCTCGTCCATTTTCCAACTTGGCCACGTACGAAGTGACCTTTAGAGGACAGGCCCTCTTTGAGGACTGTTCAGCTTTTCAGCTCAGTTCCAACGTCAGGGATTTTGATGACACAGAGTTGAGCGTTATTTTTTCCATGTTCAGTTACCTTGGTACTTCATTTCCCTCCAGGACCAAGTTGGTTCCTGATCTTAGTCTGCAAGCATTTGGCTTCTAGAAAAAGATGGTTGGTGGGCACGGATGATCTTCCACAGTTAGGTATAAATTAGATCCTCCCAGGAGTTCTGAGATGGAAGTATTGCCACTTTGACTTTTGACAGATGGAGAATTGGGAAGATACTTCGGGAAGCAAAGTATCCTTCCTAGAATGCCTCCGAATAGGCACAGAGGTAATGCTCACATTGCCAGTATGACATTACGTGGGCATATTGATGTGTCCAAGTGGTCTGACTGGGCCAACCCTGGAGACAATGGAACATAAAATTTGGAAATTGGACTCCTTCCAAACAACTCAAGACTTGCAGTCACTACATGTAGGTCGTGTATACTATTTTTGTATCTTTCGTGCCACAGGCATTAGGCTTTGGGTTAGTTGTGTGCTTTTAAGCCAACCACTAAGATGTTCTGTTGGATCGGATGGGTGCCTGTCTCTACATTCACCAGGAGAGGCCGGACACAACTTATTTGTTATAACGCTGAGTCTCGCATTGTGCAATCAAAACTTAGGAAGTACCTTTTGCTGATTATGAGAAACATAACATTAAAAAAAAACAACAACTTCATTTCTTTTTTGTCCCTATGGCTTAATTCTGCAAGGGCACAATTGGATGTGGCAACTATCTACTTGTTCTGATTTCTCATCATGAGTTTTAAACAGCTCATGCTGTGGGGACTGACATTTCCAGGTCACAGTCAAAAGGCATAGCCAAGGCTTTCGGTCATGTCTAATTCTACTTTGTACATGTGCTACCTTTCCTCAGAGCATAATTTTGTTTTAGAAATGAATTACATTAACGACACCTCAGAAGCACCGATTTAAATCCTGCCCTGCCAACCATCTTGGGGGGATTTGGTTACATCACTGAATTGCTTAACTAAAACCTCCACTTGATTCCAGTGAATTTTAAAGTAATACAACTCTTTGAAAAGTTCCCCCTTCCTCTCCTTCTCTCCCTCCTCTTTCCCTCCCTCTTCTTCTTCCTCCTCCTTATTAGCATTTTTTTAAGAGACAGAGAGCAAGCAGGGGAGAAGGACAGAGGGAGAGAGAGACAGACAGAATCTTAAGCAGACTCCACGCTCAGCACAGAGCCCAACATGGGGCTTGATCCCGCGACCCTGGGATCATGACCTGAGCCGAAATCAAGAGTCAGACGCTCAACCGACAGAGCCACCGAGGCACCCCAGTCCTCCTCCTTATTATTTTTTTAATGAGATTGATACCCAAGATCTCACAACATTTCCGGATGTAGACTGTCTCTGACTTGGGCCCTACCCCCACATAAATTGTGGCGGGGCTGGGATTAGGACAAGATGAGCCCAGAACTCCCCTGAGGCCCATGACTTAAAAGGATGCCCAAAATAGTCAAGAGATTAGCAATATTTAAATGCAATATATTAAAAAACATAAATGAATGCAAATAATCCCCGATGAATAAAATGTCACATTTTAGAACGAAGACGCATTGTTGTTTGTTTTATTCTCCTGCGTTCTTGTGGGAAGGGACCAACCATTTCCGATCGGCCTGGGCCCACAGTCAGAGAGGCCACAGTGATCCTAGCCGTGGGATGATAAGGCGTGACAGATGGCAGAGAGACGGGGCAACACGAGGCTTTCTATAGTCATGATTTTGTACGGGAGAGCTTATGTTCCCGTTTCTACTGGGTTCACAATATGACAGGGGGTTCACAATACGAGAGGGTGTTTTCTTTTTTTTTTTTGTTTTGTTTTTTGTTTTTTTTGTTTTTTTTGTTTTTTTTTTATATATGAAATTTATTGACAAATTGGTTTCCATACAACACCCAGTGCTCATCCCAAAAGGTGCCCTCCTCAATACCCATCAGAGTGGCCAAAATGAACAAATCAGGAGACTATAGATGCTGGAGAGGATGTGGAGAAACGGGAACCCTCTTGCACTGTTGGTGGGAATGCAAATTGGTGCAGCCGCTCTGGAAAGCAGTGTGGAGGTTCCTCAGAAAATTAAAAACAGACCTACCCTATGACCCAGCAATAGCACTGCTAGGAATTTATCCAAGGGATACAGGAGTACTGATGCATAGGGGCACTTGTAACCCAATGTTCATAGCAGCACTCTCAACGAGAGGGTGTTTTCATAAAGGCATGTGGGGTGTGCCTATTTCCCCTCCTCCTCAGACTGCAGCCCTGAGCAGTGACCTTGGCAGAGCCTCAGCTGGTGCCTTTAGTCCTCGTCCTGTCTTCAGCTTCTCCAGCTTCCAAAGAGCTGTTCCCCTAATCGAGTCTGTGGCTCCTTTCAGCCAAGGTTCAGATGATTCCACGCTGTGCAGGCAGATGCTTAGCAAGGACTCCAAGGAATCTAGAACCTGGGGCCAGAGGAATTCACGGCTAAAGCCGGATCAAAATTAGTGAGTATCGTGAAACTCGACATGACCGAATTTCCATTTTCTCGCTGAGCACATCACATTCTAAACTGCCGCGGGCCACACTGGAGAGCTGCCTCCCACGGACCGCATCGCTTCCCTGGGACAGTGTGTTCTCGGGGCTGAGTGCCCACCGACTTACAATGAGCTTCCGGGGGCAGCTCTGTACCTTGAAGGCAGGCTGTGCTGATCTAGGAAAACTGTTCGATGCCAACAGAATCTGGAAAAATGCAAATAAACAAGTAAATAAATAAAAAAAATCAATCAAATAGATAGCTGGTTTACTGTAGAAAATTTTTTAAAAAACAGACGTTTTTGCATGTGGATCAGCTATCTGTATATTTCCATTATGAGTATCCTTTAACAGAATGTATAAAGTGATGTGTGACAAATGCTTCAGAGCTGTTACTTTTGAATTTTTTTCTTTGGTACATTTCATTTGCAGTCTCGTAAAATTCTCTGACTTGGTCCTCTTTTGGAGCATTCTACTTTGCTAGGTTCCATAAATGATTTTTTTGAATGTTTATTCATTTATTTTAAGAGAGAGAGAGAGTCAGCAGGGGAGGAGCAGAGAGAGAGAGGGGGGAGAGAGGCTCCCCAGCAGGCTCCATGCTGTCAGTGCAGAGCCCGATGCGGGGCCTGAACCCACGAACCGTGAGATCGTAACCTGAGCCAAAATCAAGCCAAAATCAGACGCTTCACTGACTGAGCCCCCCAGGCGCCCCAGTGATTTCTTTTAACTTTGGAGAGAAAGGCGGGTGTGTACCCAGTGGTCTTGTTCATTCTTCCCATTTCACTTAATGTGTATCTCTCAAAATGAAGGAGCACGACTTGAAATATACCTCTCCAGAGAGAAATGCTCATAGTAAACATCCACCTTGTTTCATGCGTCAGTTGGATGGCAGTTGGTGAAGATAACTATTTAGTAGTAACATATGTTACTACCAGCAACTGGTTCAAGAGTTGCTTCACCAGAACCAGCTCCCCCCCCCCAGTTTCCGGAGTACACCCTTTCCTCAAGGAGGAGGCTGTGAGCCAGTAAAGAATCCTAGTAATTGACCTCGGTCTATACATCAAGTCTAAATAGACACGGAGTAAATTGCATAGCATTTGGTAAAACAAGTTACTCACTGTTCCTCTTTCAACCCATAATGACTGTAATTCAATTAGGCTTATTGGCTGTTATTCAATATGATGCTACTGTAAAATTGTTCCTTTGCAATACAAACTTTAGAGTTAAAGAGCCTGCTTTTCTTCTGAAAGCGCATAAGCTCTCTTGCACTGGAACAGGATTTCATTATATTTAAAAACTTTTTCCACTGTTTACTTTATCACTGGGGTCAGATAAAGGAGCCAGAGTCAAAATTAGTCTCTTGCTCTGGGATGGGGGAGAGAAACCCCAGTGGAAATCAACGGTGGGTTTATTTGTATTTCCATAGTGCAGAAATTACAGGAACATTAGCAATGTTGGAAGAAAAAGCATGGGAGAAGGGTAATGTCCATAATCTTATTATTATGATTATTATTATTCCTAAAAGACGCTACAAATAATCTGGGATATTCTGTACAGGGTATTTAAAATAGTCTACGGATCATGAATATTTTCAATTAATTTCAAAATTTTTCACCATACGACAGAATACTGCCCATGCTAAGCCTACCATAAGGAAGTTATGAATAGTTTTCCTTATCTACCCACAAAAAAAAGTGCCTGGATATACAGCTGACTTTTAAATTAAAAAAAAAATGTTTTACAGGTTTGAGGAATTTTCATGCAACTTAAAAGAGAATCCGATCTGAGTAGATATGAACCAGAGGATGGGCTTGAGTTATTATCTCTGTGATGAGTTACTAAAACTCTCTCTGTCTTGTGTGTCAAAGAGGGCTTTTTGTGAGGAGTAAATGAGTTTGTACATACAGTACTTGGAAGAGTCCCTGGGGCATCATTGCAAGTCTCAAAACAAAAACATAGCTACTTTACTCAGACCAACGCCACTCTCGTCGTCATCATGTGAAATAATATAGAACTCATGACTGCCACTCCTTCCACCAACCAGTTGATGCTCTGAGAATACCATTTGGTCTTCCCTACATCAGAGTTATACCCCTCTGGACACACACACACACACACACACACACCTAATTTACATAATCTGGGGAAGTAAGGATGATGACTATACCATTTGTGACCCTTACTGTGCATAGCACCCATGAGAACTTGAAGAAATACTTTATGAAGTTTTGATTTGACAACATTGGGGCCAACCCTCATGATTCATACCACTATAGGATCTAAACATTCATATCTAGACCTAAATTAATATAAGATATTTGGAATACTAAAAAATATAAGTCATTGTGTGTCTTCTGAAATTGCTTAGAAAATGTCCAAATGCCTCCCGTGTTACTCTTATTCCTGAGCAGCGGAAGCTGGAACTTGTTATTTTCATTCAAGTGTTCTGATATTCATATTACTTGGATTTCTCTAATATTATCTGGCTGACTTAGCTCAAGGTCACTTATTCTGAAATCACCATGAGGTCATATGGAATGGAATTTGACACTGAACAAAAGAGGCCAGTTTAACTTTCCCTTGACATTTGCACTTTGTATACAAGCATCTTTTAGATTTACCATCATGGAGAAAATCAGTCAACTTCATATTGTCAGGTTTCTTAGTATGTCAGACATCTTGTTAAAAGTGATAAATTCAATTAGTTTGTTGAATTTACAGAACGTCAATCAACTTGACATGTTTCTTTTCCCTCACCACAGTAAATAAACTAACCAGTTTTCTTTTCCCCCTCTTCCCTTCTGCTCCCCACCAACCAATATCACCAGGCGTAGTATGAGCTTTGGAAAAACTTATTCATTACCAACCATTTACCAATTCATTTATCATATCAAATATTTTCAAAGTTGTGTATTTCATAGCACACTAACTATTGAAACAATGGTAATCCATAATACTGTCCCAAAAGGCTACTACTGCATTTATATGTAAAAGAATATTTATCCATGGAAATTACAAAGAATATATCTGAAAGTGAAGTTCAATAGCAAAGTGAAATGAAATATTACACAATATTCCTTGAATATGCATATCTTATAAAGTGATCTGCCTTAAGAAGTGATATACGGGGGGGTACCTGGGTGGCTCAGTCCGTTGGGCATCCGACTCTTGACCTCAGATCAGGTGTTGATCTCAGGGTCTTGGGTTCAAGCCCCACTTTGGGCTCTGTGCTGGGAAGGAGTCTTCTTAGAGAGAGAGAGAGAGAGAGAGAGAGAGAGAGAGAGAAGGGGAGCCTGGATGGCTGGTTGGTTAAGTGGCCGACTTAGGCTGAGGTCATGATCTCATGGTTCATGAGTTCGAGTCCTGCATCAGGCTCTGTGCTGAGAGCTCGGAGCCTGGAGCCTGCTTCAGATTCTGTGTCTCCCTCTCTCTCTGCCCCTCCCCTGCTCACACTCTATCTCTCTCTCTCAAAAATAAACATTAAAAAAATATTTTAAAGAAATGGTATAAGGAAAATATCGTTACAACCGATGTATAAAGTATTTTTAAAGTTGCGTATTTCACTAACTATTGAAACCATGGTAACCCACAATACTGCCACAAAACAGACGATGCAAGTATTAGGGGAGGGAAATGAGACCTTTATTTGAGGTCATCTGCCAGTTATCTTATGGCTATATGGTCCTTTAAGGGTGGTTCCGGAGCTCTAAATCTCTTCTGGGCACTTTGGATCAACTCTTAAGTTTATCCAAGGATGGACTGAAGTTGGGGAAAGGGATGATGTGCTCGCAAAATAAGCCCCTAACTGACCCTTGACTGGCCTGTGTAACGGACAACTGTGGGTCAAACCCTCCGCTTGTCAGGGCTCTTTGTTGCGACTGTTTGGAAGGCGGGCCCCGCTGTGCTCTCCACCCAGAGCAGGAAACACGGGCACACCACCGGCTGGATGCACGAATGCCCATGCACTGCCTAGAAAATCAGATGATTCTTTAGTTAACCGATGCAAAACCATTCCCTTTTGTGACAGCTGACAGGCTTACATACCCCCAGATACCAGCCAAATCCTACGCCTCATTGTTTTATAAGGGGTGCTGTGCTGTCACAGACCTCAGGGGAGTCCAGCACTTCTGAGTGTTCACCCCCCCGACCCCGACCCCCGGCCCCAGGCCACTTGCCACCACTCGTGTCTTACTCAACCATCTGCCTCCTGCAGGGGAGGGGGAGGCGTTTCTCTTCCTATTAGTGGGTGGTCCTTCTCCGTCTGCCCTGCGTCAGTGTAATGGGGCACCTCGTTTGACTCCCGTGATACAGGAAGACAGTTCGCAGACTATTTTCTCCCCAGAAAGGTGTTAACCTCCAAGGTGCTTTCGTTGTGCTCTCTTTCTGCCCAAGTAATAGGGAATTGTTGGGCTTCACATCTTGGGTGGCTCAGTAAGTCTGAGATGAGGCTTAAGAATTGGCGTGAAATGCTGCTGCCGGCTGTGGGGACCCCAGTTTGAGAACCCTATCTAAGCCTACTGAAACTGACTTACCTCCTGGGACTGGGTAGGGATCCTGCCTTCCCTGATATATATGGTGACCTGAGACTTGAACAAAATTGAGGTTCCGTTAGGGAGGAAGAAGAGAGGGAGGGGCTCTTTGGCATTTACTCCTGCATTAAAGTATGACAAATAGGTACACGGCCCCAGGAGATCTTGATCAAAAGACACAACTCTCCATGAATGAAGTAGACTGGACCACAAAAAATCCACGCCCAAATCTCTAACAAGAATTTCTGGGATATTTAGATATTCAAGCAGGCACCCACATTGCCTTGGAGTAGAGAATTCTCTCCTCCTCATGCTGACTCTGAGACTACTGGGGGCCCTAGGCCACTTAATTTAAACTCCCAGCTGCTTAGGGTCTATGGGATATGTACTGAGGCCATATAACATTTGTTTCTACCTCGAGTGCTATTGTCAGGCTTGAGGGTATGATTCTCCTAATCTCTGATCCCATCCTGGGGGCCCATGAGAATTCAGACCACTCTAGGTAAAACACACTAAACAGTTCTGTTTCATTCTGGGGTCCTCCTGGTCTCCTGGTCCTCATCCAAAAAGGTTACAAAGATCCTTTCTGCTTTCGGGTCCTCAAACTTATCATGGCGTGACAGTTAATTTTTGCGTCAAGTTGACTGGGCTTAAGGACGCCCAAACCGCTGGTAAAACATTGTTTCTGGGCATTTCTGTGAGGGTTTCCAGAGAAGATGAGTGTCTGAAGTGGTGAACTAAGGAAGGAAGATCTGTCCTTGCCAATGTGGGTGGACATCATCATCCCATCTACTGAGGGCCCAAATAGAACAAAAAAGGCAGAGGAGGGGCAAATTCACTTTCTCTCTTCTTGAGGTGGAGTATCTGTCTTTCCTGTCCTGGGACACCAGAGCTCCTGGTTCTTGGAGAATTATACCATTGGCATATATCAGCCTCCGTAGTCATGTGAGAACCAATTCTCATAATCCACTCTCATCTATCTATATATCTATCTTTCTATCTTATTGATTCTGTTTCTCTGGAGGACCCTAACTAACACACATGGAATTCTAGTATTTACTCCTTTGCCCATCATGAACTTGGCTGAGCAGTGAGGTATAGGCACAAAAGCCCATATGAAAAGCCAGGCATCTATCTCAATCCTTTTTCCTCTGGACAGACTCCCCTTCTTCCCTACCTGGGAAATCTTTAACCATTCTGAAAGAAGAAAAACTACTCTTCTAATTATTTTCCTTTTGTGGCCAGATTTCCATTTTGAAACTTGTAATACAATAATTTCCATTTTTTTATTCTCTGATGTTCTGTGTAGGAAAATTTCCTATAGGCAATAGGATACAGAGGAAAATAGCACAAACATAAAATAGATTTATTAAAAATAAAGAAACTATGCCACAATAATAAAATTGAAAATCATAACCTATGCCCTGTCCCCAATCAACTATCCCTTTGAATATGCCATACTTTGTCTTATATATTTGAGAGAGCATTGAGCATAGAATTATGTATTCACCGGGGCGCCTGGGTGGCTTAGTTGGTTGAGCGTCTGACTTCGGCTCAGGTCATGATCTCACGGCCGTGAGTTCAAGCCCCATGTCGGGCTCTGTGCTGACAGCTCGGAGCCTGGAGCTTGCTTGGGATTCTGGGTCTCCCTCTCTCTCTGCCCCTAACCCACTCTCATTCTGTCTCTGTCTCTCTCAAAAATAAATAAATATAAAAAAAAAAAGAATTATGTATCTGCCAGTGGAAAAATTATGTTAAGGAGAAACTTGACTGATCTTTACAAAATTATCACTGTTTTCTACCATAACAATGTTTTTTTCCAACATATCCTGATCCTTCAGCTTTCGGAAAGACTCCTAGAGCCCAGAGATAGAGCGCTTTTTCTCCTTGAGTAGCGGTAATTCACAGTGAAGAGGAAGATTTGGGTGCTTCTCCGAATGAGTTGTATTATAGGTTCTGATAGAGGGTACTGGCGATGGATGGGATTTTAGAAGGAATTTTTATGAATTTTGATGAAGTGAAGCCAGGGACCTTTGTAGCAGCTTAGCATATGTTTTAGTTTTGGGTGGTCATTTCCTTGATTGATTAATGATGATAATGATTTAAATATGCCAGGAGCATACACACTTGTCATCCACAGCATTCTATAAAAATTTTTATAGTTCTAAGTAGTAACATCAGTAATTGATTAGAACATTTAGACTGTGAGCTAACTGGACTGGTTATACAGGTAAGTTAAATGAGATAATATACATTAAAATACACTGCAAATATGTAAATATAAACTATATTTATATAGTTTATATATTTTTATATATATTATATACATATAATTATATGTTAATATAAACTATTAACAACGCCGTAGCCCATGAAACCTGTTCTCATTTCTCCAATTTAAGATTAGAAATTGGGACCTTCTAGTTCAAATGAAAATTCAGGTTAGTGAATAAATATGGCCAACAGACACATGGAAAGATGCTCGACACCACTAATTATCAGGGAAATACAAATCTAAACCACAATGATATACCAACTCTCACCAGTCAGAATGGCTGGTATCATACCAGGAAACACTAAGCGTTGGCAAAGATGTACAGAAAAGAGAACACTCATGCACTGTTGGTGGGAATGCAAACTGGTACAGCCACTTTGAAAAACAGTTTGGAGTTTCCTCAAAAAATTCAAAATAGAACAATATATGATCCAACAATTTCATTTCTGGGTATTTATCCAAAGAAAAAAAAACACTAAGTAAAAAAAAAATATATATATATAGCACTATGTTTATATTGCAGCATTATTTACAATAGCCAACATATGGAAGCAACCCAAGTGTCCATTCACAGATGAATGGATAAAGTTGTACACACACACACACACACACACACACACATACACACATGCACACACACACACATGCCCACACCAAATGGAATATTACTCAGCCATAAAAAATAACAAAATCTTGTCATTTGCAACAACATGCACGAACCAAGAGATTATGCTAGTTGAAATAAATCTGACAGAGGACAAAAACTGTATATTTCCACCTATCTGTGGAATCCTAACAACAAAACAAATGAACAAAGAAAAGCAGACACAGATTCATAAATACAGAGAACAAACAGGTGATTGCTAGAAGGTGGGCTGTGGGTGAAATAGGTAAACAGGATTAAGAGGTAACAACTTTCAGTTACAAAATAGATAAGACACAGGGGATGAAAAGTACAGCACAAGATATATACTCATTAATGCTGCAATAACTCGGTACGGTGACAGATGGTAACTACACTTACTCTGGTGAGTATTGCATAGTGAATAGAATTGCCAAACCACTATGTTGGACACCTGAAACTAACAGGACATTGTATGTCAACTCATTTACAAAAGAAAGAAAATGTAGGTAAGGGGCATTGCCTCAAACTGTATTCTGGATTACCATTGTTTAAATAGCGTACTGTGAATTATACAACTTTAAAAATCTTCTGTACAACAGTTGAAAAGATATTTTCCATATACCTTTTCTTTTCTTTTCTTCTTTTCTTTTCTTTCTTTTCTTTTCTTTTCTTTTCTTTTCTTTTCTTTTCTTTAAGTAGGCTTCATGCCCATGCAGAGCCCAGTGTGGGGCTTGAACCCAAGACCCTGAGATCAGACCTGAGCTGAGATCAAGAGTCGAATGCCCGACGAACTGAGCCCCCCGGGCTCCCCCTGTATACCATTTCTTAAGGAGGATCACTTTATAAGAGATGCACACTCATGGAATATTGTGTAATACTTCATTTCACTTTACTATTGAACTTCACTTTCAGATACATTCTTTGTAATTGCCATGGATAAATATCCTTTTACATATAAATGCTACTAACTGCTTCATAACTAAGTAAAGGCAGAGGAAACTATGTAGGTTGTTCTTTAAAGTCACATGAACTTGGGGCACCTGGGGGCTCAGTTGGTTGAGTGCCCGACTTCTGCTCAGGTCCTGATCTCACGGTTCGTGAGCTCAAGCCCCATGTTGGGCTCACTGCTGTCACCGCAGAGACCACATCGGACCCTCTCTCTGCCCCTCCTCTGTTTGCACACTCTCAAAAATAAACATTAAGTAAATAAACATTAAAAATTAAAAATTAAAAAAAATAAGGTCCATAAACTTGGACTTTAATAACTACCATAGGCCATGAGTCGTTAGAAAAATGTCTCTACTCACGTCATTTAGAGAACGGTTTTGTGCAACGGGCAGTTTCAGACATCAGCAAGCATCACAGGTACAAGGCTTACACATCTCTTTCAATGTCAATGCTTCATCAAGAGCTCTCCACTTTCACTGCAATTCAGGTGTAGGGCAGCAAAGTGGAGACCCAAGGCAATTAATGAAATCACTGTCACTTCCACACAAATAATTGTCCATCAAAATGCCAAAATTTTCAAAAGCCAGAAAAATGATAACCCTGACTCAACTATATGGACAATTGTGACAATTCTTAACCCGATTTTCTTGTGTGCTCTTAATTTTTATTTTTACACTGAGATATACAAATACTTAAGCCAAAGTACTCTTTCTGGTTGACACTTCATTTTTTAATATTTATTTTTAAATTTACATCCAAGTTAGTTAGCATATAGTGCTATAATGATTTTAGGAGTAGATTCCAGTGATTCATCCCCTGTGTATAACACCCAGTGCTCATCCAAACAAGTGACCTCCCTGACGCCCCTTACCCATTTAGCCCATCCGCCCCCCACAACCCCTCCAGCGACCCTCAGTTTGTTATCTATATTTAAGGGTCTTTTGTGCTTTGTACCCTTCCCTGTTTTTGAATTATTTTTGTTTCCCTTTCCTTAGGTTCATTCTGCTTTGTATCTTTAATTCCTTATATGAATGAAGTCATATGATATTTGTCTTTCTCTGACTGGCTAATTCTGCTTAGCATAATACCCTCTAGTTCCATCCGTGTAGTTGCAAATTTTTAACATAAAAGATGCTGGGTGATGCTAAACAATTCATCAGGAGTTATTGAATGACAGTGTCTTTGAAAACAGAAGATTCCCAAGTACCTTCATTAACCCATCAAAAATGTCCAGGTTTTCCACAACCAAAAGACATGTGGGAAAATGTTTCAAAACACAAAACAGAAGAAGGAGAAGGAGAACAAGAAGGAGGAGGAGGAAGAGGAGGAGGGGGGAGGACAAGGAGGGGGATGGAGGGGGAGGGGAGGAGGAGTGGGAGGAAGAAGAAGGCAAGTATAGTGAAACTTTGGCTTGCGAGCGTAATTTGTTCTGGAAACATGCTTGTAACCCAAAGCACTTGGATATAAAAGCAGATTTCTCCATAAGAAATAGTGGAAACTTAGGTGATCTGTTCCACAACCCAAACATATTCATATAAAAATGATTACAGTACTGTCATATACTACAAAATAAGGAGGAAAATGCAAACTATAAAGAAAAATAAACAAATTAACCTGCACTTACCTATGAAAACCTGATGGCTGAGGTGAGGGAGACAAAAGAGAGGAGGGTTATTATGTAGGACAGCTTTCACTCTCACTAACAGAATCACTGCTATCGATTGGCTCAATGGAAGCTTTTTCTGCATGGGGGCCATTGTATCCACTCACATGGATGTTGACTACAGTCCAGTGTTCATAAACTCTTGTCATGTACCGTATTTAATGTAACTGGCAATAAGGCAGCAGAGGAAAGGGTCTCTATGGGCAGGCCTACCTAGAAGGAGGGATAAGCTTACTCTTGTATGGAAAAGGAAAGGACTGACCACAGGTTCCTTTGAAGTGACAAAAAATACCCTAGTACCAGTTGTGGGCACCTTCCAAAATTCTGAAAAATCACTGATTTCTGCCAAACTCCGTGGCCTGAGACCAGCATCCAAGCATGGGAGATGATCATCCACAATCCCACACTGAGAGAGAGAGAGTGAGGGAGAGAGAGAGAGGGAGGGAGGGAGGGAGAACCATTGGCTCAGTTGTGATCATGTGAAGTTCATTGCCACATACTACTCATATTGCAAGACATTGCTCATTTGTCAAGTTAAAATTTATTAGAAATGTTGGCTCATCTTTGCTCAACTCTCAGAACAAGTTACTTGCAATCCAAGGTTTTACTGTGTATGTATTTACTACCTTCCTTCCACTACTCGTTTTAAAACACCATTCCCCACCCCTATAAATTCACTACAGAAGGGCCAAGTGATTATTTTATTTATTTCTGGACTTGAAATAATATTTATTTCTATCATATGTTGTATGAGGGCATGAGCTCAGAGTTATTTATTTTCATTCCAGAGGTTTGGCATTTGAAGTCATTGTAATATATTTTTAAAATAACAGAGGCCAAAGATAAAGAAAATTTAACTAGCCATAAAGGCAAAAATCACTTAGAAATATAAAAAAATAGATGCTAAAATTTTCTTTGGTTTAAAAAACTGGTTTTATACCAAGAGCTTTCTTTTAATATTTTATTTTTGGGATAAACTTTCAAGTTGTTTTAGACACCTAAATATTGGAAAATCCTATCAACATACTCTAGCAACTGCCCCTACGTTTGTAGAAAATAATTCACTGAACGGAATTTGTGAACATTCTTCTAAACGGAATGTTTTCTGTGACAGCTAGTGAAACAGAAAAGAAAGAAAGAAATCTCACAGTCGTGAAATCGAGCCCTGTGTCAGGGTCTGCAATGGGGGAGAAGCCTGATTAGTATTCTCTCTCTCCCTCCCTCTCTGCCCCCTCCACAGCTCTCGTTTTTTCTCTCTCTCTCAAGAAAGAAAGAAAAAACATATTTGATGGACAGGTACAGCGTTTTTTGTGGCCTCAAGACACTCCATTACGATAACATAGTTTCTCAAACAAGCTTTATCCCCAACACACCCTCTTCTAAACATAATCTTTTGTTTCAGCCTTACCCTATCTTTAACATTCCCATGCATTATCCTTCTTAAACAGCTATCCTCTATTATAACTGTTCAGTCATTGCTGAATCTCTCTAGCCTACCACTCCCCTCCATAAATGCTCACCATCTGATCATCTAGAAATGCAGAAATACAATGCAGGCCACATAGGTAATTTCAAATTTCTAGTAGCCACTTAGATTCCAACTCGATTTGGAAGCTGAATTATCACTGGAAATCTTTTTAAGTTTACTTATTTCTTTTGAGAGAGAGAGGGAGAGGGGAGGTGCAGAGAAGGAGGGAGAGAGAAAATCCCAACCAACCTCCACACTGCCAGTGCAGTGTGGCTTAATCTCACAAACACAAGGCTTAACGTGTTTGTGGCCCTAAGACACAGGGCTTAATCTTATAAACTTTGAGATCGTGATGTCAGCCGAGATCAATAGTTGGACACTTAACCGGCTGAGCCACCCAGGTGCCCCTCATTGGAAATCTTTGATGTGGGTTTAGATGCCATGAAATTTACAGATCCAAAAACTGAATCGTACATACTCTAAGAAGTCCCAATAACTAAAAAGCAGAAGTTTTAAATGTAAATTTCAATTTGTAAAAATTAAAATTAAAGATTCCATTTCCCCCACAGGCCACATGCGGGGAGTGATATCCAGGACTATAACGTACACACTATTCACATATTACCACCCACTGTGCGTGCAGGAGTGAGGGGAATAGACACATGTGCTGTTAAACTTGAGCACAGACACACACATATATGTGCATGCGGCACGTATGATGGTCAGTGATAACAACCGTCTATGCTGAAGTTAAAGAGCTCTACACAGCAGATTGCCCAAGCCAGCAACCAACAATCCCTAACACGCCTGCCTGTAGGCACCTGTAGGTTCCCACCAAGAACCTAGCCTACGTGCCTTCTTTTGAATCGGGGCTAAGCCTGTGGTGGCTCCCATCATGAGAATGTAGCAGATAGGATTCTATACGGCTTTTTAGCCTCATCTTTAAAAGCAGCTTTCATTTTTGTTTTCTCAGAAACCAGTCACCATGTGAAGAATCTCACGTTAGACTAGTTGATGATGAACGACCACAGAGAGAAAGAAGCCACATGAAGAACCAAGGAAAACCCACCGATGACCAGCACCATATGAGTCCACGTCGGGTCCCGTGGTCCCATCTGATCTCTTCCGGGAGACTAAGGGAGGAAAGGGCTAACCATCTCAGCCAGACTGCAGATGGCACGCCCTCCTAGCAGATGCCTCGAGCACTGTGGGACACTCAAGCCACCCTGGCTGGGCCTTTTTCAAAAGCTTACCTCAAAAAATCATTGGCAAATTAAACAGGTATCATTTTAAGCCAGTCATGTAGTCGTGTTTGTATAGAACAAAGAACTGATGCGGAAACTGACACATACAAGCAACGTGTTCCTGTAACAAAACCTAAAACCTGTGCGGAGAAAGAGTCTGGAAAAACAGCAAGGAGACTATTCGGTGGAACCTGGAAAGGTAGTAAGGAGACTGCTTTGGAAGCTGGAGAAAAACCCAGAAGCCAGCTAAGTAGTGGCAGAAAACTTAGCGAAACTGCTACCTGTAGTAACTCACAAGATGGAAAAAAGCACCTCAAAACGTGTAGATCTGGCTAAGGAGATTCCAGGAAGAAATGTGGAAGGTCCCAGTTGTCTCCTTTTAACTACGTATAAGGTCTTGCAAGAGAGAAATAAGCAAAAAAAAAGAATCTGTCTAGTTTTTTTCATCAAAATTTAATGGAAATATAGAGTACCCGGGGTCGTCTCTCCAGTTAGCCAAAAATCTTCAAAGTAACAAGTGGCTTTAAGGAAACAAATACAAGACTGCCAGGAGCACTTGGCTTCAGGGTCAACACTAAGTCAAGGATGCAGCTGGAAGGCCTTTGTTAAAGACCAGATTGACACAAGTCAGCAAGTCAAAGATTCTCTCATCTGGACAAAAAGGCGTCTAAGATTCTTAAGGGTAGTATCTCACACCATCTCACTCAAAGGCCAAAGTAGAGAAGGGCCGGTCTTGAAGAGGTTTGTAATAACGGCTTTTCCCTAATGGATTTGACTATAATCTGTTACATAGGAAATCCACAATATTTTAGAGGACATTTTAGCCGATAAACTAGGTAATTCCAAGGTTCAATAAAAGACTAGCAAAGAATTGAGATTTGTGTGCATGACTATTTTCAAGTACCAAATTATCATAGAACATAAAATCACACGAACAAATGTAGAAGCATAGTACAAATGTGTTTTTCCTTCTGGTTCTTATAAGTAATTCAACTTAATATGAGCAATCAATGCATGCAGACTCAGCATCTGACTTCAGCTCAGGTCATGAGCTCATGGCTCATGAGTTCAAGCCCCACGTGGGGCTCTGTGCTGACAGCTCGGAGCCTGGAGCCTGCTTTGGATTCTGTGCCTCTCTCTCTCTCTGCCCCTCCCCTGCTCATATTCTGTCTCTCTCTCCCTCTCAAGAATAAACATTTAAAAAATGAACACTTAATTTATCCAAAGCAACTGTTTTAGTAATCCCATACTAACAAGTTCATTCCCCTGTTTCTCCCTCTGACTGCCATAACTTGCCCTGGAAGAGACAAATCATCATTTAGATCAGTAAAGATTTATACTGAGGAAACAGAAAGTGAAAAGTTGATAGAAAGGTCAGCCATTGTGAACATTACCCGTTGAACTACCTGTGGTTTACACTCGACAGTGTCCAAACAGGGCTGGAATGTTAACGCTTGTATCACGATCCCCTATCTGTCATCCATTTGACTTAAGCATACTGACTTTAAATTATATCGTCAGCTTTACTAAAAAATAAATAAGCCAAAAGTGCCAATGACAGTGTCTAAGAAAGAATGCCATTTTTATTTCTGTGACAATTCTTTTTCACGTAATCTCATCATTGCAGCTACGAAACGGCATTCCAAAGTTTCCGAGGTATAGACATGCCTTCTCCGCTTTCACTTGCTGGTATACTCGCACCCACGTTAAACGACTTACAAGGTGTTTCCTTTCAATTCTTGTTATCCGCAAATAAACACGGCAGGCGGGGAAATAAACACAGTGGAAGCATTGAATGCTCTTTTGGATTCAGTAACTGGAGGCCCCATTTTCTGTCCCACTTTTAGACATCCTCCCCCAACTGTCAGTTTTGTGCAGCCTACGTAAAAGTATGAAAGTTTGTGTATCGGGGAGGAGTGTGCCTATGTGTGCGTGCAGGCCCATGCACACATGTGTTGAAAGAGAAAAGTGGCTGGGGGAAATGAAGAAGAAACCGTTTCTATTCTGATGGCCGCTGTGCTTTACTTCTTATTTTTCAGCGTTTCCACACCATATCGGAACCAAATCAGCCCCAATTCTTCTCCACTAACAATGTCCTTAGGGCATAGTAAAGTGCCAAGATTGGTTACATTCCTTTCTGTGCGAGGCCACTCTTGTTCCCTTATTAGAATCTGTTGCTTGTCAGCAGGCATTTAGTAACCTAATTGGAACACCCTCTCCTTCTAAATCAACTAAAAATTCTCAGCTTATATTTCAATTCCATTTCCAGGCAAGCCTCCGCTAGCCCCTGGTTTCCTCCTCTTCTAGGAATACATGATTGTTTTCTTTCCGAAGCATGAGGCCGACATTATAGCTTGCCCCTCGGGGAAGGATAATTTGCTCATTGTGGATTAGTTGCCTTCAGCAGGTAAGTCTCACCTGGGTCACATCCTTTAAGGGTATATCCATGGACAGAGCTGCCTGAAAACTTTCACTGGAATGTACAAAACTCTGCCCTGGCTTGTCTTGCTCTATGATGCATTTTCTTTCCTGGGCTAATTTTCTCTCAAAAAGCTAATGCCATTATAACTGGATCAGTAACTTGTTGCATTTTATTCCATGCTGTTTTGGTTTTCTGTGCTGCCCATCAGACAAGCTGTACCTAGAGGAATGTGGACTGGCATTCTGGAAATTTCTGACTCCACTGTTGCACAAAACCTCTAAAAGAAGTTTCGCTTAACCTGCCCAGCCTCATGTCTACGTTAAACTGGATAATTAGTAAATATATGTGTATGGTGCTGTATGTAGGAGGAGTGCTCTCAATGCCACATGCATAGTGTGCCCCGAAAATAAGAAATTTGGGCTGTCTGGCCAAAAAACATAAAATGTTTCATATCCTACAATCTGCCCAGTTTACTATTCTAGGAGAAGCTTGTAAAGAATCGTGTTATGTCTTAGCACATTTTGGCCCTGAAAAATAATGTCTCCCAACCATAATATCACCAGGAAACCGGTGTTACCATAAATGACCCTCTTCGTGCAATTCACGGATTGCACGAATTACGTACGTGTGCATTTTGGCGGGGGGTGGGTAAGCAGTCATAGCTTTTATCATTTTCTCAAATGAGACAGACTCTTCAAAAACATAGTAATAACTGGTGCTCCAGGTTAACTGATATTTTGGAAGCTATTGAAAATACAGACGGTAGTTTAAATAATTAAAGGGGCACCTGAGTGGCTCAGTCGGTTGAGCGTCCGACTTCAGCTCAGGTCATGATCTCACAGTTCGTGAGTTCAAGCCCCACATCAGGCTCACTGCGGTCAGCACAGAGCCCACTTCAGATCCTCTGTCCCCCTCTCTCACTGCCTCTTCCCCATGTGCGCTCTCTCAAAATAAAAATTAAAAATTAAAAAAAATTATTTAATGGTACCGGTTTTCTTCTTCTTTTTTTTAATTATCTCACATGACTATCTTTGGCTTTTCCTTTATATTAATTTCCCATACACATCCATCACTCCATTACTCGTGATTCTATAGCATCCGTTATTCAAATGAATCTGATGTGCTGTGCTCTTTAAAGCTCACTAAACGTGATGGTCCCTACCTGCTAGGTAGTGAAAAGGAACATAGAAGTGAAAAATAGTCTACAACTGCAGACTCTTTGCTGCTTGAATTAGGAGTAGTTTGTGGATGATAGGGGAATACAAATAGAGTAGTTTCTGGCAGGAAAGTATTTTGCGATAAATTAAAACTAAGTATGTGAAGAAGCAAACCTTGAAAACGCACAGGCCAATAAATTAGAAGTAATTCAGTAGGTTTGCCTAAATTAGTCAGATTAACTAAACTAATTCCTAAATTCGTTAATACTTTTCATAAAAGTTTTATTTCATAATGTGTTTATAACCCCTAACATCACAACATGTCTTTTTTGTGCTTGGATGTATCATCATGTTTATTGGGTAGTTATGAAAATCCCATTATAAATCATGTAACCAAGCTATTTATTTTTCAAACGAGGAGGCAAACTCATTTCAACTGTAATTTTGTGATTGCTGTTTCCTTAGAGGAATATTTACAATTCTTTAAAGGAATAATAACCAGAAAAATATTCTTTTCCAAGAGTTACCATCCAAGATGTCCTCCAATGACCTCCGTCTCCTTGAATACAAACAGTTGCAGAAGGAAGTCACAGTGGGAGAAGAGCTTCATGGGTTGTTGCTGACTTTGAAGACAGAAGAAGAGGAACATGAGGCAAAGAATTTGGGTGGCTGTAGAATCGGGGAGGGGTCACCCGCCAGTGAACAAGAAATAGGGAACGTTAGTCCTGTGAGTGCAAGAAACCGAATTTGCCAACAAATTGCCAACTGTTGTCCCCTCCAGTCTTCAAAAAGGAAGACATGATTCCTGCTGACACCTTGATCTTAGGGACCCAGGTGAGACTTCTGACCTACAGAGCTGTAAAGATAAATTTGTGTTGTCTTCAGCGACTGGATCTGTGGCAATTTATTGTAACAGTAATAAGAAACTGATGCAGGTGTGTTTTGCATGTGGAAGGGATGTGAATTATGGAGTACTAGATGGGAGACTGGTTGGTGACCAGCCTCCAAGATGGTCCCCAGCGATTGCTGCCTCCTGGTATTCATACCCTTGTGTAAGCCCCTTCCCAAGTGGACCAGAGATTGTCTGTGCGGCCAACAAAGTGATGGTATGGTACTGTACTATTGATTTATTGCTTCTCAACTCCAAAGTCACTTTTTTGTTGTTGTTGTTGTTTGTGCCTGTTTGATGAAATGCATACCGCTCTTGAGACATTCTTCCTTTGCCGCCTGGCACTATGTTAAGCTTTGTCAATAGAGGGCGCTGTAGAGACTTTTCGGGAGGAAAGATTTTCTCTCCCTGGTTGTGTGGGGCTCACCTGGCAGCTTCCTGAAGCCCCTGGGGTTCTCTAGCTGCCATCTCCTACAGTAAGGCCACCTCCTCTAGCATCAATTTTCTCAAGAGCAGGAGACTACTGACCGTCTCTAGTGAGACACAGCCCAGTAAGAGCTTTACCCAGAACTCTGGGGGTAGATTTGCACGGCTTTGCAGATCTCTCTGACATTCAGTGAGCCTTGGTCACACCTTCTGCAGCTAGGTGTGTATCTCAGCCCTGAGGAAGGGTCTTTTCCTTGAGGGTTTTCTTCGTCCCAGAGGGAATGGTTGTTCCTTATTTCATGTATTCCTATATTCTTTAGAGTTTTTACTTCGTAGCTAATCCCCTTATTATCCTGGTCCGGTATCATGGTTAGTGGATTCTCTACATTAAACTTTCCCTATTCAAGGTCCTGTGTATTTCCTCTTTCCTGGTTGGACCCCGACCCAGTCACTTCTGCATTTGGTTGTAAAAGTCACCGTAGCTTCTGTCTTGTCACGCATTCTCTGATCGTATGCTTTGGGGAAAGCCGACTGCCACGATCTGAGCAGCAATTGGAGAGGCCCGTGTAGTGGAGAGCTGAAGCTTCTGGCCAACAGCCATCTGAGGCGGCTTCAACCTGGGTGCGCCAGCCCGGTCGAGCCTTCAGATGGGACTGCAGCCCTGGCTGACAGAACTGCAACTACTTGAGAAACCCTGACAGAGAGCCCCCCAGCTAACTGCTTGCAGATTCCTGGCTTCAGATACTAAGAAAGATAATAAGTTTGTGGTCTTAAGTCACTAAGTTTGGGGATAATATGTAGCAATAGACACCTAATACACTTGTCTTAAGGCTTACTTTATAGTTTTTAATGTTTATTTATTTATTTTTGAGAGAAAGAGAGAGAGAGTCCCAAGCAGGCTCCACACTGTCAGCACAGAGCCGAGAGTGAGGCTCGAACTCGTGAACTGTGAGATCATGACCTGAGCCGAAGTCAAGAGTTGGACACTTAACTGAGCCACCCAGGTGTTCCAAGCTTATTTTAAATATAAAGAAAATTATTTTTAGTCAAAATATAATGAAATATCTTTGTAATCAATAATTTTTTTTTAATTTTTTTTTTTGAGAGAGGGAGAAAGAGAACATGAGCAGGGAAGGGGCAGAGAGAGGGAGACACAGAATCCAAAGCAGTCTCCAGGCTCTGAGCTGTCAGCACAGAACCTGATGTGGGGCTCAAACCAATGAGCCATGAGATCATGACCTGAGCCAAAGTCGGAGGCTTAACCACCTGAGCCACTCAGGCACCCCTGTAATCAAGGATTTTGATCAGTCCATAGACTGATCATTCCACCACATGCTGGAAGTGACTCAGGGAGCATATGTAACATCCATTCTGTCAGAAAGCTCCCGAAGGGTGACCAGAGGCAGCTATTTCACGCCGCTCAGCTTCAGTCTCTCAAAATATGACCAATACCATCTACTTCAAACTGAATTAAGTGGGTGAATCGATGCAAAGGATTTATAGTAAGTGCTGGGCAAAGGGCAGATGCTATTAGAATTAATAAAACTCTAATCCACATAGAGTACTGGAACCATTCACAACGGTTTGTTTAAAACTAATTTAATCTGAAGCATGTATTTTTATGGACTCATCTTCCAAGCATGCTATGTCAGAACCTCTTGGCTATATTGCATTAACTGCTCCTTTATTTCTTTATAATTTTCACCAGACTATAAGCTTCAGGAAGGCAGATGTTATGTTCCTCCTACTCACAATTATAGCCTCAACGGCTAGAATAATATCTGAAATATACCAAAGAATAATACCTGCTAAATAAATGATGACTCTAACTCATACAATAATATCCCCGCAGAAATTTTTGTTAAAACCATCTTTGCGAGTGTTGAACTACACTTAAAATATCCTAACTTTTTAAATAGTATCGATATTAAGTATTTGAGATACCATCAGACTATTCAATTAATACCAAACAGGGCTCCAAGTAAACTTGAGAATCTTCATGGAAATAAAATGCAAGAACACTACATCCTTTACCAAAATTTCAGATATCTTCCCACTATAATCAATAGTTTAAGAGATTTCCTTGGTACACTGCTTATATTTTATCATTCTTCACCCCTTAATAACAAGCCTGGACCTTTTTTTTTTTTTTTTTTTTTGGCCAATAATTTTCATTGCAACAATTACCGGTATTCTAGGACAATACTCCTTTTTTGGTTGACAATCTCTCTCTTCACTGCTGGTTGTACAACGGGTGGCTCATGATGTCACCTCTTTCATCCTATGAAGTGAGTACATTCAGAGTCAAGGACAACGTGTTCCATATTTACAATAAAATTATGTTTTCCTCATTAAAAGGCAAATCCTTCATTTCAAAAACGTGAAGAATTCTTAAAATGGTATGCCAGATGGCTAAATTTACGTGCTGAAGAAAGCCTAATTCAGGAATACTTTCTGGCACCAGTCCCGAAACATTTTCATTTGATTATGGGTTGAACATATTTTCATTCATCTGAAACTCTTGCCTCTCTGTATGTTGTTCTGAGATAGGCAAACTCATGTTGGTAGACTAATTGGCCTCAAAAAACAGGGCACTCTGTTTAAATGATCTATTTCTGTTGACCTGTTGGAAAGGTGGCCTCACGCCGGATGACACGTGTCCAGGTAGCGAGGTCACATACGTCCATAGTGAAACGCAACTCGGCTGTGCCTTGATACATTTCACGGCTCTTTGCTTTTCTGTTTTGTTTTGGCCGTGTTTCTTTTTCTTGTTTTCTCTTTTCTAATCTTTCAATGGTGCGTTTCCTCCTAGCTTTAGGTTGAAAATAATTGCTAAAGCAAGTTTCTCTTTTCACTAGTCATTACCATAGGTTCGTGAATTATTTCAGATCATGCTTGGGCTTTTTTAAAAAGTCATTTTCCCTTCCCCTCCCCCCTGGTCTTCTGTTAAGTTTCTCAGGATCCACATAAGAGTGAAACCATATGGGATCTGTCTTTCTCTGTAGGACTTATTTCACTTAGCATCACACTCTCCAGTTCCATCCACGTTGCTACAAAAAGTGAGAGAGGGAGGGAACCAAACCATAAGAGACTCTTAAAAACTGAGAACAAACTGAGGGTGGATGGGGGGTGGGAGGGAGGGGAGGGCGGGTGATGGGCATCGAGGAGGGCACCTGTTGGGATGAGCACTGGGTGTTGTACGGAAACCAATCGGACCATAAATTTCATATTAATAAAAAAATAATTAAAAAATTTTTAAAAAGCCATTTCCCACCCCCCATTTTTGTGTGTGTGAATTAGGGCTTCTTCAGCTCTTCCACTGGCTGGCGCTCTTCCCATGTAAGCCCGTCCACTCTGGTGTTCCTCACGCGACACCTTCGCTATTGCAGTAAGCCGGAAAGTGTCAAGTGTGTGTGTTTGAGACTCATCTCGAGCTGAACTACAGTTTGCACATCTGTCCACCTGTGTAATAGCAAGTATCCCGCCTTATTTCATCGGGCTGCACTAAGAATTACATGAGATGCCGCGCGTGACAAGGTTCCATGAGCTGCAATGCGTTCTAAAGCTATGCGGTGTAATTGTGCTCCGCTAACCTACTTAATGTTTGCTGTCTTTCCTCGAATTGCATCTTTATGCACCAAGATCCTCTACCCAGCCGGTTGCAGTAGATTCCTCTTTAAAGACCCACTCAGACTCGACTCTCTCCCAGAACTCTTCTATGAGACCGTTCGCTGGGTCTTCGAGCTTGGAACTTCTAACTCCGAACTTCTGTAACTTACCTCTCCCTTGACATCACTGCTGATCATCCTCTCTCCCGCCTTCCCCTCCAAGCCTCTTGTCCTGGGATGCTCCTTTGTGGTACATGAAAATATTGAAAACTGACTTCAGTAACTTAAGTCTTTTACACATAAAGTTTATATTAAAATATTTACATTAAAACCTTCACTTGGGATTTTTTAAGTTAAAATTTAAGTGTTTGTTTCTCAGACTTTCTCTATTTCGACTCAAAATGAATACCTCCCTCTAGCCTCTGTGACCAGAAAAGAATGAAATTTGTCATACAACTGATTAACTGAATTATCTCTCTAAAAAAATAATTCTCGGCAAAACTCAAGCGACAAACCCCAGGTCAACTTTGGATGCAGATTCTGTTTAAAACAATGCTTGTCGATTACTTTTTTCCCCCGGGTACTTGGGGATATTTTTCAAGCCCAACATTTGGCTTAACAGTAAGAGGGTGTCTGGCTTACTCTGCCCATTTTCAGCATCATCTCATCTAGAGGTCCACTGAGACAAAGAGTAAAGAGAGATGGAGGAAAGCACAGTTTGCTAAAGTGTGATAATATCTTCCCAAGACTCGTATGTTTATCAGCTTTAAAAATTAGGTGAGAATGGATGTAGGTATAACAACATTAAAACATCAAGACATGCCTGCTGAAATATTCACTGTCCTCCAAGAATCTATTTTGTAGCCAAGGAAAAATACGTTAGAATTTTTTTTTATGTCCTTCATAACCATCTTATGAACAAATATGTTGATTTTGACATTCCAGAATTGAATGGGCGTGGTGCCTGGGCGGCTCAGTCGGTTAAGCTTTGGACTTTGGCTCAGGTCATGATCTCATGGCTAGTGAGTTCCAGCCCCGCACTGGGCTCTGTGCTGACAGCTCGGAGCTGGGAGCCTGCTTCAGATTCTGTGTGTGTGTTTCTCTCTCTCTCTCTCTCTCTCTCTCAAAAATAAATAAACATTAAAAAAAAAAAAAGAATTGAATAGGCAACCTGTATCTCACATTCTTGGAATACAACTTTTGCTAAGCAAAATACTATGCAAGGAAATTTTTTCATGGTAATTTACCTCTCTGCTTCCCAAGTTGTATGTTCTCAAAATACTTCATTAAACATAAGTTTTAATAAAGTACCTTGTCTAAGTTTGCACAATCCAAGCAAACTTCATAAAACACTTTGCAAAACTTCGTTTAATTAAACACAATACCACACCTCGCTTTAAACGTAATGATCATAATTTCTTACAGACAGTTTTTAATGAGTTTGCACTTCGCTATACCCCTCATATATTTTCCTCTCCTTCCAGGCACAGGTGATGAAATTGTGATCAACATTATGAAATTGGATCACAATTATTTCTTTAATCAAAACAAACCAAGCCTTATGCCATAGGTGTGGAAATCCATATTGCTGTGCTTTCCAATTGCAGTCATATTTTGTAATCAGCACTTTCGGCCAAACACAAGGTGTAAATAATATGGAAAAAGGAGAAGGCATGTTCTGTCTCATGCCGTTGCCAGGTATGTTTCATATTTAGATATAAACAATGAGAGAAATTCAAATTTCACAACAGTTGAGTCATTTCTGCCGCTGTCAATGCTTGTAGTTTATTTGTAGTTTCTCATGATTTTATGAACCGTAAAGCTGTTCTCTTGTTGGCGATTCTTTCTCCCCTTAAATGATTACACTTCTGCCATGTTACCCATGCTCATTCCATTTGATACTAAGCAGTAATTCAATAGAAGTCTCTCGCAGAGAAAAACTCAAACCTCATGTACTTATCAAATGCCGTCAATGCCCAAAGCAGGGAGTCACTGGGGAAAAATACAACAGAAGACATGATCGCAAAGTTGCTAATATCTCATGCACTTTGCATCTAAAATCTGGGATTCCTGAGCCTGAATGCCCGTAAAGCATCAGAGTCTGATATCCTAAGTGGCCCCAGCAGAAACATCATTCTAACAGCCTTGTTTCGGAGGTGACTATGAACAAATTACAAGTAAGCCAAATTGGTTCTCTTTGCTGTACCATCACATTAAGGGCTTGAGGTCCTTACGATGACATCTGGCTGAGTGGAAGAATTGCCCAACAGCCCCGTGGGATTTTCGAACTCCTGCATTAAATACTAGAACACACTGGAGAGAAATCCCACTTCTGTATGAGGAAGACAATATGGAGGGAATGTGTTAAGAATATGTTCACCTTGGCCATTCCCATTTCTGAAGCCTTTGTTTCCCACGCCGATTTATTGCTAAGTACTTGAGGAAGAGGTAGGAGGTGCTATGAAAAGATTAAATAGCCATAAAGTCATTATCAGTATTTGTATTCATTTCCAACTGAAGTTCTTCTGTGAATAAATATTCTAAACAGCAGGATGGCCAATCCATGGTGCTGATATAAAAGATTGACATTTTTATATGGATTTTCCTCTTGCCTTATTCTCCAGCTCTTTTCTAGTCTGGAAAATATATCTATTAATGTGCAATCTTTCAAATTCCATTCTTATTTTAATAATAATCACAAATTAATGATGTGTAGTCACATGTCCATTTTCTTGGAGGAAAATAACCATATGCTTCAATAACTAAAACTTCTATTTCCACAAACTAATTAAAAGGCCTTGTGGTACAGTAATCAGAAAAACAGGTGTTTCATTTAGTTTCTCTCCCTTCAAGGTTGAAGAGTTGCAATTCAAACTTCCCCGTGATTCCTTTAAAGTCAAGGAAAGTCACATCGCTCTACGCTGCCTATCACACGACAATACCCTTCTGTACCACCCCAGGATTACGACAGAATATAAATTAAGAAAAGAAAGTACACTCTTTTTATAGTGCAATATGCTAAATTGTGACTGGGATTTTTCACAATAGATTTGGGAGATTTTAGCTCTGCAAAAGAAAAAAGGCTCGAATGCTGTTTACTTTTCTCTTCGATAGATTGAGTATAATATATATGGATACGTATATATAAATTTAATCTTCCAAGAGATGTGGCCTGCTATAGGAGATATAGGAGATATATTCCATTCTTCTTTCCCCAAATGTAATCATCTTATCAAAACCACATCTCTAGGACATGTTCTTGTGAGTACAGGGTGCATTACATACGATTTCATAATACGCACCGTAAGTCTGGAAGACTTCGACCCTATCCCTGCTGTTGATTATTTAGACTCTGACATATTGCAATAAAACATTTCATCAAGCACTCCAGTCCAGGGAACGATAGGCATCAAAACTGTATTGGTAATGCAAAATAAATGGATCGGGGTTGAAAATAATGAGTTTGGTGGATTGTATCTGTCACTGTGAATTATTATTGTTGAACATGATAGGGCAAAGCACTACAAAAATAAAGCTTGTCTTCTCTAGTTAAAGGTGAGACAACTACCTCTAATGAGGTACAGAAACTCAAGTGTGAATTATGCACACTTTATTAATTATTAATTATACACACAAAAGGTTTATCTGCAGGCCCAACCTTGCATTTTTGTGTGTATATAACCATAGAACAAAAAAGTCCCCCTTGCTAAAGCTGGTGGTAGTTCACAGTGGCTCTCGCCAGAAACCGAAGGAGACGTTCCATTTGGCCACATCTGACCACGCAGAGAAAAAAAAACCACACACAAAAACACAAAAACCAAAAACTTGAACATGTGACAAGGCACCAGCAAGGTGCTGTGCTGATTCTTCTACTAATTTGCTCTGTGATAACCTGACTTACCTCCGGAACTCAGATTCAGTATCTGTAAATTAAATTGTCTTTAAATTCAACTCTAGCTTCAAAACATGCCTTGATCCTTTATATAAAGAATTTTTTTTTAACTGAGGGAAACTGGGGGGTTTTTCTTTCTACAGGCAGAAAGCTTCGTGGAGGATGTACCTGAAGGATAACTTAGGTTGCTTCTCTTAAGGAACGCAAACATGAGGGAAATGGATGCCCGTTATTGGGGAGAAAAAGGATAATAGAATATTCTTCTTCACTAGGCAATGTTGACCAATCAGAGCAAGGGGAGAGGAGAGTTGGGGTTGGGTCAACTTGCACAAAGAAGCTTCTAGAAAAGGAAGAGCAACAACCCACATGTTTTCAATTGCGCAGACTTTGAAGTTCACACAATCTGGTTGAGTAGATCTTGAGGACGCCTTCTCCTAAGTTCCCCTGACAGAAAAGGACACAAACATCCCTGAAGGGAAGGAGAATCTGGGCTGTTGATCAGGGCTCAACACGGGATATAAATCTGTGGGAAGGCTAGTATCATCTACACCGTACTTGTATAAACGTATCTAATTGTATTTATGGCTTCAAATTGTATTCTAAAGTATAATCATAAGTAGACATTACGTTTACATTAACACTGCTTGTATTAAGTTATTTAAACAACGTTGGAGTTTATAACTGGAAAACAATACTGTTAGTCTGACAAATAGGCGTATCTAACTGAGGCCTTGCTCCTGGGCCCATGACATCGTATCTTATGGTCCTACCGTGGAGATGTATGTGGGAAAAGTAACAATGTATTGTCAAAAAATCAAATCAACTGCATGTAAATATTCAGCATTTTTTTACAAAAGAAAATTGCCCATTGTAATAGAGGAAACGAAAATATTGGGTGGGAATATGAAGCCAATGTGGCAATGTACGACTCCAGTCTCCCCGTGTCCCTTGATAACATGGCCACAAATCTCTCATTTGGCACTGACCTCAACATGCACTATTTTTTGCTTGCATAGATCACAGAAGAATTGAAGATAAGGAAGTCATAGGAGAAGACTCTCCTCTGGAATAACCTTGAGGTCACTCGGTTTGAGAAAAAAAAATCAGGGGCACCTGGGTGGCTCAGTCGGTTAAGCATCTGACTCTTGATTTCAGCTCAGGTCATGATCTCGTGGTTCACGAGTTCGAGCCCCACCTCAGGCCCTGTGTTCACAGTACAGAGTCTGCGTGGGATTCTCTCTCTCTCCCTCTCTCTCTCAAAATAAATAAATAAATAAAATTTAAAATTTAATTAAAAAAATTAAACTAAACATTGTTCCTCCCCCCCCACCCAAAAAAGAAATCCTTAAAACTGCATGGATGCTATGAATTTACACCACAAAAGCTAGATTAATTCTCCTTGTCCACCCTAAATCTACTTGTAAAAACTTTTTTTTTTTTTTTTTTTTTTTTTGCCAAAGTACCCATTTCTCCCTAACCCCTTCCCACATAGAAACTTTCATAGCCAGAAAGTACCATCATCCCAGGTAACTTGCAAAACTTGCCTGGAAAGAAAAGGCAAATCCCCACAAGATTTGAATGTTAATGGAGGGAGGGATAAAGGAATCAGGAGAGATCAGATTCCTTTCCTACCTTTCCTGCCTTGTTCAGTGCTCAGTGTGTAAGACAATGAAGCAGCACCTGCGGGTCCTGAGGGCAAAAGAGGGTGAGGGCAGGGGACCGAATGGAAGCAAACAGGCTCTCAAATCTAATGGCAATGCAGATATGCGCAAATGTAAATGAGGGTATAAGTATTTTTGAGCCCTTTTGGACAGAAAAAAAACAACTTGGTGAAACACTGCTTAACAAAAACAACCAATCAAACGAGGAACCCAAGAAACAGGAAATGAAATTTGAAAGTTTAAAACAAAAACAACAAAAAAAGAAATGCTTCATAATTAAACACCTGGGGACATTGTTATTGCAGAGCAAAATACAAATATATGTATCTTTGCATATATACATAATAGCACTCGAGGCCTTCAAAGTCACATGAGCAATACGGTTGTGAAAGCTTTTAGGGAAGATGGTCAAGTGATATGCTTCAAAATTGAAACAGATAATTTCAGAATATCACAGCTCTTCACTTTTTGTTGTATTTATTTTTAGTCAATATTTTCATATCTTAAATGACAGTTGAGGCAGTAATATCCCTTGGGAAACAAATTTGACTTTTAGGAAATTCTTTCTCCAATTCAATTAAAGTAAAATTAAAGGCTGTTTTGAGAATAGCAGACAGATTATGATCCCATGAGTATAAAACTATTTTTAACTATCTGTTGATCTACGCATCTTCCTTTGCCAAGGTGTAACATTTATATTCTGTTCTGCAGCAGCCCTTTCTGCTGGTTGCAGAGGGATGTCTGAAATAATGTGCGTTAAAAGCGAATGCTGCTTGGGGCGCCTGGGTGGGTCCAGAGTAAGCGTCCAGCTCTTGATTTCCACTCAGGGCATGATCTCACGGTTCCTGGGTTTGAGCCCCACATTGGGCTACGTGCTGACAGCGTGGAGCCTGCTTGGGACTCTCTCTCACTCTCTGTCTGCCCCTCCCTAGCTCATGCATGCATGCACATGCTCTCTCTCTCTCTCTCTCTCAAAATAAATAAATAACCTTTAAAAGTCAATGCTGCTTGATTCAGGGTGGTGGGATTTGCAGTGATTTGTTGTTGTGATTTTCCACTACTGGAATTTTTTTTTAATATGAAATTTGTTGTCAAATTGGTTTCCATACAAGACCCAGTACTCATCCCAACAGGTACCCTCCTCGATGCCCATCACCCACTTTCCCCTCCCTCCCACCCCCATCAACCCTCAGTTTATTCTCAGTTTTTAAGAGTCTCTTATGGTTTGGCTCCCTCCCTCTCTAACTTTTTTTTTCCTTCCCCTCTCCCATGGTCTTAAGTTTCTCAGGGTCCACATAAGAGTGAAAACATATGGTATCTGTCCTTCTCTGTATGACTTATTTCACTTAACATAACACTCTCCAGTTCCATCCATGGTGCTACAAAGGGCCATATTTCATTCTTTCTCATTGCCACGTAGTATTCCGTTGTGTATATAAACCACAATTTCTTTATCCATTCATCAGTTGATGGACATTTAAGCTCTTTCCATAATTTGGCTATTGTTGAGAGTGCTATGAACATTGGGGTACAAGTGCCCCTATGCATCAGTACTTCTGTATCCCTTGGGTAAATTCCTAGCAGTGCTATTGCTGGGTCATAAGGTAGATCTATTTTTAATTTTTTGAGGAACCTCCACACTGTTTTCCAGAGTGGCTGCACCAGTTTGCATTCCCACCAACAGTGCAAGAGGGTTCCCGTTTCTCCACATCCTCGCTAGCATCTATAGTCTCCTGATTTGTTCATTTTGGCCACTCTGACCGACGTGAGGTGGCATCTGAGTGTGGTTTTGATTTGTATTTCCCTGATGAGGAACGACGTTGAGCATCTTTTCATGTGCCTGTTGGCCATCTGGATGTCTTCTTTAGAGAAGTGTCTAGTCATGTCTTCTGCCCATTTCTTCACTGGATTATTTGTTTTGGGGTGTTGAGTTTGGTGAGTTCTTTATAGATTTTGGATACTAGCCCTTTATCCAATATGTCATTTGCACAGATCTTTTCCGATTCCGTTTGTTGCCTTTTAGTTTTGTTGATTGTTTCCTTTGCAGTGCAGAAGCTTTTTATCTTCATGAGGTCCCAATAGTTCATTTTTGCTTTTAATTCCCTTGCCTTTGGAGATGTGTCAAGTGAGAAAGTGCTGCGGCTGAGGTCAGAGAGGTTTTTTCCTGCTTTCTTCTCTAGGGTTTTGATGGTTTCCTGTCTCACGTTCAGGTCCTTTATCCATTTTGAGTTTATTTTTGTGAATGGTTTAAGAAAGGGGTCTAGTTCCATTTTTCTGCATGTTGCTGTCCAGCTCTCCCAGCACCATTTGTTAAAGGGACTGTCTTGCATCCTTTCTTAATAAAAACCCTCGAGAAAGTCGGGATAGAAGGAACATACTTAAACATCATAAACGCCATGTATGAAAAGCCTACAGCTAATATTATCCTTAATGGGGAAAAACTGAGAGCTTTCCCCTGAGATCAGGAACACGACAGGGATGTCCACTCTCACCACTGTTGTTTAACATACTGTTGGAAGTTCTAGCATCAGCAGTCAGACAACAAAAGGAAATCAAAGGCATCAAAATTGGCAAAGATGAAGTCAAGTTTTCCCTTTTTGCAGATGACATGATATTATATGTGGAAAACCCAACAGACTCCACCAAAAGTCTGCTAGAACTGATACATGAATTCAGCAAAGTCGCAGGATACAAAATCAATGTAGAGAAATCAGTTACATTCTTAAAATTTTTTTAACGTTTGTTTATTTTTGAGACAGAGAGAGACAGAGCATGAATGGGGGAGGGGCAGAGAGAGAAGGAGACACAGAATCAGAAACAGGCTCCAGGCTCTGAGCCATTAGTCCAGAGCCCGACGCGGGGCTCAAACCCACAGACCACGAGATCGTGACCTGAGCTGAAGTCAGACGCTTAACCGACTGAGCCACCCAGGCGCCCCGAGTTGCATTCTTATACACTAACAATGAAGCAACAGAAAGACAAATAAAGAAACTGATCCCATTCGCAATTGCACCAAGAAGCATAAAATACCTAGGAATAAATCTAACCAAAGATGTAAAAGATCTGTATGCTGAAAACTATAGAAAGCTTATGAAGGAAATTGAAGAAGATATAAAGAAATGGAAAAACATTCCATGCTCATGGATTGGAAGAATAAATATTGTCAACATGTCAATACTACCTAAAGCTATCTACACATTCAATGCAATCCCAATCAAAATTGCACCAGCATTCTTCTCGAAGCTAGAACAAGCAATCCTAAAATTTGTGTGGAACCAGAAAAGGCCCCGAAGAGCCAAAGTAATTTTGAAGAAGACCAAAGCGGGAGGCATCACAATCCCAGACTTAAGCCTCTACCACAAAGCTGTAATCATCAAGACAGCATTGGCACAAAAACAGACACATAGACCAATGGAATAGAATAGAAACCCCAGAACTAGACCCACAAAAGTATGGAATTTTTAAAATAATGAACAAATATATATTTTTATTTATAAAACAAAGGAGGTAATCACTCTTTAAAAAAAATAAATGATTAATATCTCCAGAGTTCTGGGTGGCTAAGACTCTTGGTTACAGCTCAGGTCATGATCTCACCATTTGTGAGATTGAGTCTGGCAGTGGGGTCCACGCTTATGGCACGGAGCCTGCTTGGGATTCTCTCTCTCCCTCTCTCTCTCTCTGCCCCTGCGCTGCTCATGCTCTCTCCCTCTCTCTCAAATACACTTTAAAAAATAATAATAATAAATATAAAAAATAAAAGACTAATATCTCAATAGCAAGTTCTAGAAAATCTATTCAGATGAGCTCTTCACATTCTTAATTATAATCCACTTCTATATGTATTATAATAGAGGGAGGCACAGACAAACATAGAGGGGTTTCGAAGACATAGAAGAAACCACTAATCCGGCTTTGAGATACAATAGGTGTTGAAGATGGGTTCTAACGACTGAATAGGAGTTTTCTGGATGGGGACTGAGAGGGAGGAGAAGTGCAGGACAGTATGACTGGTCCAGTGAACTGTATGTGCCAACAGCAAGCAGTTAAGTAGCATGAGTTCACAGAACTGCAAATGGGTCAATATTGCTGGCATGAAGCAGGGCAAACAGGACTCAGAATGGTAAGAGAGGAGCAAAGACTGTGTCCTCTGATATCATGAAGTTTCCGGTCTAGTGAGTGCTAATAAAGCAACAGACGAGAACTGACAACGGGATAAGCGCCCTGATGGGGAAAAATGCAGACTTTTCTACCCCTTCTATTTTGAGCCTCTTTATCCTGTGATAAAGGACCTGAAAGAAAGGGACAACCATTTTCTTTACTGTTTCTCCCAGAAGACATGCGTAGACTATTTTCCCCTTCCCTACCCCCCAAACCAAGAGCACACTGCACACACAATATGGTAGCCAATTTGACAATATATTAGATTTCGAAAAAAAGAAGACATGTTAGAGTCTCCAGTGGCCTGATCTAATTTCCCAGGAGGGGCATGCAGATGAGCACCCCAGCACGAAACTAATTATAACCCTTGCCATATTTTGTTTCATATGTCTTTATATGTCTTATTTCCCCCCACTCCCTAAACCAAATTACTTGAGGACATGGGTATTTTCTTATACATAGGACCTATGCCTCCTTGGGCTCTAAATAAATATGTGCTTCTTGACATTCAAGAGAGACACAAACAAAAAGATTAAATATATCTGCATTTCACTATGAAATATATATATATATATATATATATTCCATTGTAGCTAACATACATTGTTATATTAGTTGCATATATAGTTGTTATATATCCCATATATATATATATATATATATATCATTGTAGCTAACATACATCGTTATATTAGTTGCAGGTGTACAATACAGTGATTCAACACTTCCCTACATCACCCGGTGTGCCTCACGACAAGTGCATCCTTGATCCCCATCTCCTAGTTCACCCATCCTCCCGCCCCCACCCTCTGGCAACCAGCAGTTCATTTTCTATAGTTAAGAGCCTATTTCTTGGCTTGTCTCTCTCTCTTTTTTGTAATCCTTTGCTCGTTTGTTTTATTTCTTAAGTTCCACATGAGTGAAATCATATGGTATTTGTCTTTCTCTGCCTGACTTATTTCACTTAGCATTATACTTTCTTTTTTTTTAATGTTTATTTATTTTTGAGACAGGGAGAGACAGAGCATGAATGGGGGAGGGTCAGAGAGAGAGGGAGGCACAGAATCTGAAGCAGGCTCCAGGCTCTGAGCTGTCAGCACAGAGCCCGATGCGGGGCTCGAACTCACGGACCGTGAGATCATGACCTGAGCCGAAGTCAGATGCTTAACCGACTGAGCCACCCAGGCGCCCCTATACTTTCTAGTTTCATCCATGTCATTGCAAATGGCAAGATTTCATTCTTTATGACTGAATAATATTTCTGTGTGTGTGTGTGTGTGTGTGTCTATCGATGGATACAGGCTGCTTCCATATTTTGGTTATTGTAAATAATGCTGTTATAAACATAGGGGTGCATGTTTCCCTTTGGATTAGTGTTTTTGTATTCTTTGGGTAAATACCCAGAAACGCGATTGCTGGATCATAGAGTAGTTCTATTTTCAACTTTTTAAGGAACCTCCACACTCTTTTCTCAGTGGCTGCACCAGTTTGCATTCCCACCAACAGTGCGTAGGGGTTCCTTTTTCACCACTTCTTCACCAACACTTGTTTCTTGTGTTTTTGATTTTAGCCATTCTAACAAGTGTGAGGTGAAATCTCATCATGGTTTTTGATTTGCATTTATTTCCCTGATGGTGAGTGACGCTAAGCATCTTTTCACGTACCTGTTGGCCATCTGTACCTCTTTGGAAAAATGTCTGTTCATGTCTTCTGCCCATCTTTTAAATGGATTATCTGTTTTGGGGGTGTTTAGTTGTAGAATTTCTTTATGTTTTTTGGATACTAACCCTTTATCGGATATGTCATTTGCAAATACCCTCTCCCATTTCGTAGGCTGCCTCTTAGTTTTGTTGGGTGTTTCCTATGCTGTGCAGAAGCTTTTTATTTTGAGGTAGTCCCAACAGTTTATTTTTGCCTTTGTTTCCTTTGCTTCAGGAGACATATCTAGAAAACCGTGGCTATGGCTGATGTCAGAGACATTAGTGCCTGTGCTCTCCTCTAGGATTTTTATGGTTTTAGGTCTCATATTTAGGTCTTTAATCCATTTTGAGGAATTTATATATTTTTTGATGTTAATACTTGCAGCACCAATCGAATTTTTTCAAGTCTGCTTATTCCAACACAAACGTAATGTTATTTCTTTGTGGTAAATGTCCTTAAGTGTTAACGTGATTATGAACTAAAGAACAGCGGTAGGATTTTTCATCACAGACATTTTTTTCGCTTGAATAATAGACTTTGCTGATCTTCTTTCTAAAGCTGTAGACACAGAACTACATGGACTCATATGAAGCAAGGCGGAGCTTCTTGGTTTCATCCAGTGCTAGGACGCAGTGGCATCTGGAATCATATCTCATTACATTTGGAGGAAGTACATTTGATTGTCAGGAATAGGTCTCCCCTAAGGCATTTCTCATTTGTAGGGGCAAGGCAGGTGCCTTCTCTTAGAATTATGCCATCTAAAAAGGCATGTCTTATTTCAATATTAATTTAGTAACAAGCTAGCCACAGTAATTACCTCTTTAGTTCTGCTAAAGTACGTTTCCTTGTCTAGACTTGGGCCAATGATTGCATTAAATTGGCTACAAAGACAATCTACTCAACGTATGACTAAAGACAAAAGGAACGAAGAAGCCAATGCTTTTCCAGATAGATTTATCATGAAAAAGATCAGCTCAGGGGGCTGAAATGGGGAATGTGCTGTACTCTGTAGTGGGAAAGTTATGATAATGAGAAATGCCACACATATCCTTAGAACTGCACACTTATCAAAGGGGCTTTCACATACATGATTTCATTCCATTAATTTATCAAAAGGCCAAAAGGAGTCCAAATAACTCCCTGGCTACGTGCATCTCACTCACATCTTGTACATTCTGCATATGAACGAAGTAGCTTTTATGAGACTTGTCTGCCTAAAAAGGGAAGTCAACTGACAAGTGGAAAACACAAGATCAACCTTGGGCCAATTTCTCCATGATGACATCGTTTTTCTCAGTTATTATGCAAAGTACCATAAAGAGGTCATTCAACCCCCTTATTCCCTTGGGGTAGAGAAATAAGTTATTGATAAATAAAGGTGTCATTTACCTTAACTACAAGGTGTTTGAGCTAAAGAATCTACAGAAATATCCCCCTTGGAATATAATATTCTCCTTGGAATATTCTTGGAATATTCTCTCCTTGGAAATATTCTCCTTGGAATATAATAAATTATTCCTCAACTCCACCAATGAATTTAACATTTTTAAAAAATCTTTATCAGGTCATGTTTATTGAGGAGATATAATACTTCATGAAAACAAGGCCAACAAGGGGCTGAGCTGCTGTGGTTCTCAGAATAAATCTCTTTATTTCTTAACCAAAACATCTAATCGTATATTTGAAAAGGGGGACACCATTTAGATTTATTTCACCTGCTAACTCCTAGGACTTCAGGTAAAGTTTCGCAGATGACAATATCTTTTTCAAAAAGTATTCATCTGCACTCTTTCTTGGATGGTTAAGTTCCATAGCAAGAAATGCCACAAGGAATGTTCAAGCCAGTCATTTAGGTGATGCAAGAACACTATTTGGCTTCCTGAGTATTTGCAGAGAAAGGTCCTTCACTGGTGATGTACAGACTGGATTGCAAAACTGACCCCAGGTGTTGGGCTCAGGCTTCAGGTCTAATCTAGGGGGAAGATTATCAGTCAAATCCCTGTACTGTGAAGCCACAGTTATTTGGCCCAGTGGAGGTATTCTTTGAAAGTAAAACAAAACAACAAAATGAACATCAAGTCCCCTGACACCTGGCCAGTCTTCAGGTGCACCGTGCTCCTCGCCTGGATGTGAACCTCGGGCTTCGTTCCTTCCTCAGGTACGTCTTGATCTCTAGCTCACCTTTCAGCACTGCCCGGCAATGGAATATCACGATTCCAGACTGAGAAAACAATTCTTCTGGAGTTAGGGAAATGAAGAACGTTTCTGGAAATCCCCTCGGCTTTACACCAATATTGTACTCATGTTTGGAAAATACCACTTTGTTGGTCTTTCCATTTTAATCTGCTTCAGTAGTTCCTGTCTTAATTCAGAAACCAAATGTGTGGCATACCAGGGAAGTCTTGGGCCAACTCCAGATCAATAAAACCAGAAAATAGCCATCAACCAGCTAACCAAAGTTGCTGTCCTTGCCAGATTTTATGCAAAAAAAATTGAAAAGTGCTTACAAATTACATAACATAATCACACTGACAGTTTCAGATATGACTGGACTGAAGGTCAAGCAGAGAGAGTTGACGCCTTTCTGTCCTGGTCATCCACATTTATAAGTAATCTGAAGGAAACACGTGAGTATGCCAGAGGAAAATATTTTGTTCGTTACATCACAAAAGAGAGAATGAATTTGCCTTCTTGACTTACACACCTGATTTTTCTTTTCTGGTTTCTTTCCCCTGGACTTTGCAATGGAGGGAACGTTGATCAATGTTGAATCCATGAACCCGACAATTCATTCTCTTCCTCAGATTTTGATCTCAATAATCATGATCATAATAATCTATGAATTATAATAATCATATGATAATAATAATCATAGACTTAGGGACATTTAGAGACAGAAGGAAGCTGTATGCAACATTCATTCATTCAGCACCTATTCTGAGTAAGGCCCTCGTGCAACTCTATTTTCAAACACAAGAAGCCAGCATGTTTAATGATTGTTTTGGGGTCACTCAATCAGTATAGAGCCAGGCCTCCAGACATCCAGGACTCTTGAGTCCAAGGCACTTCTGTTCCCTTTTGACCACGCTCATTTCTCTCCCACAATCAATTATGTCTCCCATATTAGACCCTAGGTCAACGTGCTGACAAGACCAAAAATTGTCTTCACTGAAGATACCATTTGACATTTATTTGGGGTAAGTTCATAAATAAATGGACAAATTGCCTAATGGCTAGCCTGCACTAAGGGCCAAACTAAAATTTTTAAAGGAAGTTATGAACCACAAATAATAAAAATTCTATTAAAATTGAAACCAGGAAACACGACCCGTTGAGCGGTTAATCAAAAAAACAATCAGATCAAGAGGCAAGATCTTTGTCTGCAGGCCATGGTAAAAGGCTAGGAGAAAAACTGGTAAGTTTGTGGTCTCCATAAAGCAATTGATAACTAGGCCTTCAAATGATGAGAACTGTCAAAGGCTCTTTAAGAGAAATAGAATGCCCCCATCCATACCCTTCTACAGATTACTAATGACCACTGCCTTCCGATGAAGAATCTGCATATCAACGGTAATGCATCAAATGTATTTCCTCACAATGAACGTATTAGTAATTATACTTAACTTTCAGGATGCCTGAGTGGTTCACTCGGTTGAGCATCCGACTTCGGATCAGGTCATGATCCCGTAGTTCATGGGTTCAAGCCCCACCCTGGGCTCTGTGCTGATAGCTCGGAGCCTGGAGCCTGCTTCGGATTCTGTGTCTCCCCCTGCCCTCTGCTCCTCCCCCGTTTGCGCTCTGTCTCTCTCACTCCCTCAAAAATAAGCACTTAAAAATTTTTTTAATTAAAAAAATAATTATACTTAACTTTCCAGAAGAGATACTGAATTTTGCTATTAAACATGTTTAGCATTTCACATGTTTCCCATTTATAAATTATTTTCCTGAGTAATCTATATTTCCCTTAGGATTTTTTTTACATTCAGCATCACCATCTCATTTTTTCTCATTTTCAGACATTAAACAGAAATGAATCAGTGGCAGAGGTTCTGCAATTTATGGCATCCCACACAGCAGCCTGTGGACATGAACTGCCCCTACTATCCTGGAGTGCAAGGCAGGAAAAATTGAGTCAACATATGCCTCCCACAATGGCTTAAGTAATTTATCCATTATCAATTATCTAAACGTTAGTTTCTAATCTTAACCTTATCTCTTAACATGCCAAGTTTCCTTCTGTCAGTTATATCTATACAAAAATGCAAACTCATTTTGATCTGTCCCTGGTTAGGAATGGTAAATGAGTTCTTAAAGTCATCATAAAATGCTTAAAATCTAAGTAGTCTTTCTTTTTAAATATCCACAACAATAGTCCATCCATAGCTACTGAAGAATTTATCAAAACATATGAATACTCAGAACAAATTTATGGAATGTAACACAGATTACAGCAATCTGGAAAAACACAGAGTTATATCCAGATTTCACCAATATAGATTTTTTTAATGTTTTTTTTAATTTATTTTGAGAGAGAGAGAGAGAGGGAGAGAACAGGAGAGGGACAGAAAGAGAATCCCAAGCAGGCTCCACACTGTAAGCACACAGCCCAGCTCGGGGCTCAATCCCATGAACCATGAGATCATGACCTGAGCCAAAATCAAGAGTCAGATGTTTCACCAACTGAGCCACTTGGGTGCCCCTTGTCAATGTAGATTTATTGTGGGGTTTAGACATCTAAGTCTAAAGGTAGAGCAAGTTTCCTTATATATAGTTTTGGGCCATACAAATGGGGAGAGAGAGGGTGATGGTAATTAAATTATTCATATGACTTCTTTCAGTCTGTCTTTGTCTTTAACTGGTCTTCAAACCTTCAAGCTGGTGATTGGAACATCCATTCTGGACTCCCGGACACTCCTGTTGATGACCCTACCACATCCCTGGATTATGCCATTTCGTTTCCCACTTGCAGAGCATACCCCATCCATTAAGCACCATAAAAATTCTATTCTGTCTATAACTTTAGTAAAGTTAATTAATTCATTTTTCATAAAAATGCCTTGGCAAACCCAGATGAAAGTCTTATATTGAGGCAATCAACTACTTTTCTCCAGATAATTGCCACCTGGGCTGAGAAATTGAAAACATGCCAACCTAAAATGCTTTTAAAGACTTCAACCAACATTCTCTCCAAAAATGAAGAAATAAAAAGCCACAGGGCAGGATCATGGATCTCACACTCCATTCTTAACACTGAACAGCATCGCATATTTATATTACAGGGACTTGTCCTCCAAATTTGACCCGGGGCTGGCCTCTGAATTTGTACAGGGAGCGGAAGGGGAGGGAGAGGGGCTGGATGGTCCAGAAAAACCAGAAACAAACTGTCTTATTAAATTACCTGTATTTGTAAGCAAGCTGAAAAAAATACACATCTGCCAGCCTCCAGCCCTAAGCTCTGCAGTTTAACTTTCAGACGTCATAAAACAACCTTGTGGTGTCTGCCTCATTTCTTTGATTTCTTTGACTCTTCGTGACCTTGCAGACAAACCGATACAAGGACTTAGTCCCTCTCTTCGTTTGCTATAAAATCTTGCTTTAAAGCAAATGTACTCTTCCCAGAGAACAAAAAGGAAAGGTTTTCTTTTTAAAGAAGTCGTATGTCGTTCTCCTAACTCACAGAAGCATTTGTAGTTACTTAAAAACAAAACAAAACAGGGGCGCCTGGGTGGCGCAGCCGGTTAAGCGTCCGACTTCAGCCAGGTCACGATCTCGCGGTCCGTGAGTTCGAGCCCCGCGTCAGGCTCTGGGCTCATGGCTCAGAGCCTGGAGCCTGTTTCCGATTCTGTGTCTCCCTCTCTCTCTGCCCCTCCCCCGTTCATGCTCTGTCTCTCTCTGTCCCAAAAAAAATAAATAAACGTTGAAAAAAAAAAAATTAAAAAAAAAAAAAAAACAAAACAAAGCATGCATTTATTGAGGAATTTTTGAGTCATTACGGTTTTAAAATACAAAAGAGGTGTGGAGAGGTAAAGATACTTGAAATAAGATTTAAGTTTTCTGTATTTGCACCGTAACTGGCTTTAGTTTCTGTTACGTTACTGCATTGCTCAAAAGCTGGGAACATCAGTAGTCTAGCTGAACTGGGTGAGTTGGTTAATCAGTGTACATATAGTCCGGCCAATCTGGTCATTCCACGTACATGTATCTTTAATCTGATTATTTTTGTGGAATCCATTACATTGATCTAGTTAATATCTCTTATTAACAAGAAGGGTGACATTAAGACTACATAACACTGACGGCTTTATATTATCCTGTCCTGGCTGAATGGCGAGGGATACCTCAGGTGGTGACGAGTACATTTAATGACATCATTTTTTGTACTCAAGAACCAAATCCATTTGGATGCAGTCCAAGGGAGACGAACCTGAAGACAAGTTCCACTTTGTAAAAAGTGTAATAAAAAGTATATTAGAAAAAAAAAAAACAAAAACTTGGGCTAAAAATGTTATGTAATAAAATGCTATCTAATAAAATCTTTTTACTGAATCACCTCATCGCAAATCATCTTAATTACCTTGTAATAATTGAATATTCAATACAACTAAATATTTCAAATTGTGATGATGCTATTTGGCTTATACGCAGAAAATCACCATTGAGTTAAAAATATCAGCCCCAAACTGTGTGCATAGCAAGATTTATGAAGACTCTTTGGGTTTATAAAAAACATGCCCTCCTCCTAAAAAGCCAGCGCAGGAGGATTTTTCCCATTTTACAACCGCTGTGTTTAAGTCAACTTCTCAAGCTCACACAGCTAATAAGAAATTCTTTCCCAAGCTGTATCTGCATCTCCATACTTTTGCGATCTGTTCCCGTAATTACTTTAAAGTTTAGAGATTACTTTTAATGATCTTAAACATTTCTCAGTTCCATCTTCAGACACCCAAACACTTTGGGATACACACTCATCAGAGGTTTCATTAACCACCCCACTCTTCAGCTCCCCAGTTGACTTGCCTGGGGAAATTACCTGTGTTTCTGGTTTCCCCTCTATAAATTAAAGATAATAATAAAACCTACCTCCTATGGTAGATGTGAAAACTAAATGGGCTATCATATTTGTGATGAGCATAACATAACATATAGAAAAGGTGAGTCGCTCTGCTGCCCACCAGACACTAACGTAGCACTGTGTGTCAACAACAGGCAAATAAAGACTTTTTAAAAAGAGTAGCTCAATGAGGATTTTCTGCATTAGCAATGGAGGGAAGAGAAAACCACAGTGAATCATCTCCCTTGAATCCTTCCAACTTCCTCAAATTTGCTCCCGGGCTAAGCAGGCCCCTTACAAAATCTACTATGCCTATAGCACAGTTGCTAAGAGAAGTAACCCCAGGTCGGCATGGAGCAAGGGGTGACCATTGATCCAGAAGGGATACCCTTATGTGGGAACAGCCAGTCCTTGAAGTTGGTTGGTATCCACTAGTTGGTAACCACTGGTGTGGTTTTGCATAATCATAATGATATAATATTTAGATCAATTCAACTCTGCAAATGTAATGAGGAAACAGGGGGTGATTGCTACAGTTAATGGGGGAGTGGACTGATGGGGATAAAAGCATGGGTTTCAAGTTGAGAGACCTGGGATCAAATCTGGTTCTCCCTCGCTGGGTCCTTTGGGAAGTCGCTTCAGCTTCCTCTTGTATTCCTAAGGCCCCACCCCAGTTCAAGCCACTCATTGCCCACCTAACTGGTTTCCTTGCCTACAAACCCATCATCCACACTGTCACCAGAATGGGGTTATAAACTAAAATGATGGAAGCCCAACTAAATTTGAATTTCAGATAAAGATCAAACAATGTTTCAGAATAAGTATGTTTTGTGCCAAAGTATTATTCCTTGTTATCTGAAATTCAGAATTAACTAAGGTTCCTGTTTCCTGGGTTTCTCTTTTTTTCTCTTTTTTCCTGAGTCTGGCAATGGTACACCAGAGTTACCTACCAAAAACGTAGATCTGATCGGATATTCCCATCTTTAAATCATCAAGTAGCATCTTGTAAGTGAAGTGTTTGGTTACAATTTCAATCCACTGACATACACAACTACTTTCTATCTTTTTCAACATCATCTTCCACCACTTCTCATCTTCCCGTTTTCCCAACGATTTGACTTTGTGCCTACTTTCAAGTTTTCAATTCTTCCAGAAATTCCAACTCATATCAGGCATATCTTTTCTCTCTCTCACTTCCACACACACTCCTACGCATCTGTGCACCTGGGTGGCCTAAGTGCTTCTTTTGTATTCTTTTAAATTTATGATAGACAATAGAAAGATAGATAGATAGATAGATACATTGATACATTGATAGATACATAGATACACAGATACATAGATACACAGATAGATAAGGAAATGGAATTTTCCAGAAAAGATTTTAGCAACCGTCAACAATGGTCACCCAGTCTGCTAATGCACAAGAGTCCTTCTGCACTTAGAGATCTCTTTATGTTATTCATTATTCCATTCAACAGTCATTTCTTCAGTGGCTAGTCAAGTAATGCATATATAAAATGTGTAGGGGGACAGAGCGTGCATGATATAGGAGATGAAGCCATTTCCATGTTCAAGAGGCCAACAGTCAGAGTAGCTAGAGCCCCTACCTTCTCTACCCAATTTCCTTTTTTTCAAGTACATGAGGTACTTTGCCTCCAAAGCACAGTACTACATTACTCTCCATTACTCCTAGGAATGCCACAAGAGTGCACTGTAGAAGATTGTCACTGAGCTGCAACTATTGTTCAGCATTAGAAAGTTACGGGACACCTGGGTGGCTCAGTCGATTTAGGGTCTGACTCTTGATCCCGGCTCAGGTCATGATGTCACAGTTCATGGGTTTGAGCCCCAGGTCTGGCTCCATGCTGAGAGCGTGGGGTCCGCTTAGGATTCTCTTTCCCTCTCTCTGCCCTTCCCCACTCATGTGCTCTCTCTCTCTCTCTCTCAAAATAAATAAATAAACTTTAAAGAAAAACAAAACAAAAGAAAGTTATCAAAAAAGGAGCACCTTGAAGAAAGTTCTTGTTGAATTGGAACCCATGCTCAGTGGGAAAGGATGGCAGAGAAGCACCAGTAAAAAATTCTTTAAGCTTTTAATTCACACGAGGGACTGAGCCCCAGGGAACAGATGTACATAGACCTACAGGGAAAATGGTGGAGACAGCAAGAGGTATTGGTGGGCTCTTATTTCAGACTCTCGAAAGATTCCTGCAGTTCCAAAGCAGATAGAATGAGCGTTAGGGTTGCGTGATCCCATCCTTGAACGTAATATGTGTACCTAGAGAATGGATCAGCCCTGAACCCGAGTGTCAACAACATTTGCTCTCAGAAGAAATGGAACAGTCTGTGCTTGAAGGGACTCCTCCTCTTGAATCCCATTCGAAAGTACACTTTCCTAGAGCAGTCTGTCAGGAGACGTCATTATTCCTAGACACTTTGCAGATTGACTAGGACAGCTTCCTCTTCCAAAGAGAGGTGCACAGTGACCTGGACACTTTGGACAAATCAAGAGAACTGGTAACGGCCGTGTGTTTAGATTTATTTTAAGTGAACTTGCAGTAAACGCACGATGTTCTTCAAATAGTCACCCGCCCCCCCCCCAGCCTATTTATGATATAATTGTAAATTCACTGAGGTCATTCATCCCACATTACTGCATCTTTGCTCCTCATCTTTCAATGCTGCTGCCTGTTTCCGTTGTCCTCCGGCAGACATCGCTGTCACTAGGGCCAATTACGGCATCTATTTAGCTTTGCCTTCTGACCGAATGGACGCCTTGTTCTCCCACCGATGACAGTCTTAGAAGGCTACAGCCAAACTGGCCGTTAGCTTCTGACCTCTCCGTAGCCGATCTTATTATGGTAATTGCAAGGCTGGAAGGAGCAGACACCAGCCCAATTACACCTGTCCCTGTCCCAATTCAGCCTGGGCTTAAATTACTCCATGGGGTAGCATGACGTGGTTCAGCCGAACAACTTTTTCTCTATTCTTGTGAAATTTGGAGACAGACATTCCTAATTATGCTTGTCATTAGGCTATAATGACCCAGTATTTCTTTAAATGGCGTCATTCTTTATCAAGGAAACCAAGGCACTACAGTAATTGATAACGTTCCCGAGGATTTCAAAGCAAACAAATCTTTAAAATGGGACTCCTCAATTTATAACAGCGCATAAACAGAAAACAAGGCATCTAATGTTTTCTTTCGCAGTCATTTCAATATTAATGCTATACACAGATGTGAGTGTTTAATATTAATAAGTCTTTATAAATATTATATTTGTATTACCTAAATCTGTAAAACTATACATAATTAATTCTATAAATGGATAGCTGTGTGGCATATATACACAATTATGTTAAAGAATATATATGCGCACGTTATGGCTAAATGAATTAGTTTTTTTTAAACTGCTTTATATAAAACATTGGGGAGGGGAAGCTTTTAAATTCGTTTGAAAATTAAATGTTCTCGCTGAGCATCCTAGAACACCGATGTATAATAATATGCCCCTATGAATCTAAACTGAAATTAACTACACATAGTCCTTTTTATTTTAGTTAACTCTTACTAGAATGCTCTATTTACTTTCTTACCTTCTCCCAGAGAATTGCCCTCGAAACACGAGAAGCAAAAATACCAGAGTCCCCAGTTGGTTCAGTCACTTATAAGTCGTTACAGAGGTCTCGAGATGCTTCTAGTTTGAAGCCAAGTCCCTTCCAGGAATAGGAGTTCTTGAGACCCTAAGTCCAGAAGCTCTTCTATATTCAATCCTAGTGCGATGGTGGGGTCTTCTGCCCCTCTTCTCTTTATTGGAAGAGCTAGTTTGGTGATTCTGGAGAGAGCAGCCTGGGCTCTATTAACACCCTGCTGCCTTGAATGGAAGAGCTTATTCTCCATGTTATTCTCTTCTCCACCATCCCCATGGGACACTAAAGGCAGGGTCGTTCTCTGGACTCCAGAAACTGAATTAGAATAACATAAGATCTCCCCCCAAAAGAATCAGAGCATGGCCCGAGACTAATACCAGAGACTGTCTTCACCCACATCCACGGGGTTCCCCCATTACTGAGATCTATCGTTGCTTTTACATCGACCAGAGGTCTGACTTCCCCACCAGACCAGAGTGCACGGTGGGAACTACTGGGCTGTGTTCCAGAAACCCCATTCCTGATCATGAAACTGCTTCCTTTTTCCCTCAGCCCGTTTCCTACACTGGGGGTGACAGTCACTACCAGAAAGAGGGCCATCTTGAGATTTAGCGAAGAAAGAATTTACAGGTCTCGACTCAGGGCTCCACACGCAGTGGGGATTTCATCCATGTTAGTATTCTACAAGGTACGCAGTCAAACAGAGCTGAGCTTGAGTCTTGGCTCCCATGTTTACAAAACTGTAGGGAACTTGAGCCAAACACTTAATTTCTCTAAATGTGAGTGTTACATGAGATGATGTATGCAAAGTTGTTGGCACTCTCTTGACCTGCCCCCCAAATATCTCACTGGCCCTTGCACTCTCTTTCTTTGGATGACTGGGTCCTACACCCGCACAGTGTATATGACCACACATCATCATACGATTGCATTTCCTTTTCACTGGAGGAATGTTAGGCTCTTCCTACTTCTCCTGACTGGTCTTGCTTACCTGCTGCCTCTGTCATCTCTGCTTCTTCTGAGGCGGAGACCTCCAATTTTGTGATTCCTGCCACCGGGTACTGGCTGGCCTTCCTTTCCTCCCTCTGAGATCACTTTCATTCACAGTGTCTTCATCGATGGATGGATATCATCAGTCACTGGGGATAATACACCTGCAGTGGCTCTTACACCTCATGAAGTCCCTGTCAGAAGCCAAAAAGACACTGTCATGACGAGCAGAGCCTTCTGCCCCTGTGTTTACCCGCAGACTCTTCAGAAGCACCCTGAGCCCACGTCAGGAACAAGTCCTTTCAGAAAGCCTGTTTGGCCTCTCTCTTTCTCTCTCTCCTCCAATCTCTCCAGTCATTCCTTCTTAAAGTCTTAAGTCCTATTTATCTTGAAATTATGGTGACATCTTTTCAACTCCAGTCAGACATCAGTCTAGGGGTGTCTCTGCTTTGGGGTTTTTAGATCAGTTGGCAACAAACAGGGGTAGCAACAAAACTGTCTCAAAACCACTGAGATCACTGAGTGTACAAAGCAGAGATTCTCCTAAAACACAAGTGGGTATTTGTTAACCCCTGTTCATCGTTCTGTTTCTCGGCTGACCCTCCCTACTTCCTTGGTGAACCAGAACATATCAAAGGCCTTTTAAAAAATCATATTTGGGGCACCTGGGTGTTCCGTTGGTTGAGTGTCTGACTCTTGATTTCAGCTCAGATCATGATCCCACGATTGTAGGACTGAACCCCTCATCGGGCTCCATGCTGTGCATTGGGCTCCTGCTTAAGATTCTCTCTCTTTCCCTCTGCCCCTTTCCCTCTCTTGTGCTCTCTCTCTCTCTCTCTCTATCTCTCTAAAATAAGCAAACAAAAAACCCCAAAGGCAAACAAACAGCAAAACATATCAAAGGCTCTAAATGTTGTTGCTTCTAAAGAGGCTATTCCTTGGAGATTACCTGTGCCTGTCTTACCCAGCGTTGACTGATGCCGAAGAAGAAGAAGAGAAAGAGGGAGAAGACAAGAAGAATGATGATGTGTGTCTATGATTTAATCATTCCTGGATAAGACCTCATCGATATCAACATTTACCCAAATCAAAGTGAGTTTCCTAAACTCGGGTCAAAATAAACGCAAAGGATAGAAACAGAAGAAGTGGGGAGGGTCATCTTTTTAACCAAATAAAGTGCACCAGGTTTTCTCTCTCTCCCTCTCTCTCTCTTCGGTGGACAATATGTGGTTGCCTGGCTAGAGCTTGTCATCTGTGTTTATCTCATCTGGTCATCTGTAATTAGATTGCAAGCCCCTATGGGCAGTGGCTGTGGAGTTGTAATCCAATTTTGCACACAGTGTCTGGCACATTCTCTTAACCATAAAGAGGGTGCTCAATAAATATTTATTGATGATGGTTATCTTTAATTCCTCAGGAAGCTTAGGCAACTCTAGGCCACTCTACTTAGCTGAATGATAATGGAATTGATAAACTATCATGGGGGAAAACACATGTGTGGTAGGTTTTTAAAAACCAACGCACCATCAAATATTCAAAATGGGAGGCTGCATTTAGTACCCGAGGGACGCGAAAGGTCTAATGCATTACTTTGTGCCAAACCTGTAACAGTGATCTGAGCGCTGGAAGAGACAAAACATCATAAACCAGGGCTTTACATGTGACTCTTCTGGCACTTTCTTTAAGTGATGCTGAAGTTTATAATATTGGAGGTTTTCTCTTCACCTACCAAATTTTCTGATAAGTCAAATAAATGGGTCCACAAAGCCAATGCTATTTTAATTATTGGCAAACATATTCATCAACCCCAGATGGTTTTTCTTTGTTAAAAGTCACGGAACTGACATCACTGGGAACATGATACACATTTGGCTGATTACAGTCTCTTCCAACTACAAAACGTTTCTAACCCTTGCACACGAAGCCTTACACAAGAAGTGAACTAATCGGGGATGTTTCTTTCTCTACATTTGAAAGAAAAAAAAAAGTTTAACTGCTCCTGAAATGCCTCCAAACACACAGGTCTAATTAGAAACACACGTAAAGCCCGTAAGAGAACAGGTGCTTTTTTTGGTCACTTCTAAAAAGTGACACAGTGAGGCAAGAAATTCCGGAACACAGGAAAACCTGGGGACACTCTTTAAAGGCTTGTTTAGATGCGAAGAGAAGGCTGTGCCTGCACGGGGTACTCAGGAAATACAACTGCTGCATTAAGCAATGCCCACTGGATGGGATGCCCCAGCCAGTGGGAAAATTTGGCCATCCTTCTGATACTCTAGTGGCAAGAGTTTTGAGCCATACATTTTGTGGGCCTTTCCCCTACTCTTCAATGCAAGTATGAGGTTAAAGAAATATGTTGTGTAAGAGGTAAAAGGGTGAGACACAGAGACAGAGAACAAGGAGTTCAAGAAGAAAGCAGTGAGATTGCCCAACATGGGCTTGCCCATTCGGAACATTGGAGAAGACAGAATCCATTGTTTCTTGCAGATGATTCCTTTGGAATTCTTTTCTTGGCTTCTGAGACCGGTTCACCTTGTGACCTTAAATTTTTCCCTTACTGCCTGGTTCCTTTGCCTTTGTGTCTTACTCTGCTCTTCAATACGAGGAGCTTCTGTTGATTGAAAAATGGATAGAAAATAGAAGAATTCCATAGTCATGCAGATAATGAAGACCCTTCACCCGGATCTCTCTCACCAGAGCTAAGGTTAAAGTGCTTGCTGTCTTTTATCTAGTTATCGCTAAAAAAAGGTTTCCTCCTCATGGTTAGGGATGTGGTTTTCAGGCCAGTTTCTCTTGTAGTTGATACGTTCCTGCCCATGCCCAGTATGTTAGCATTCGCAACTGGACGGTCAGGAGTCCATCTCGTGACTCATGTGGGATTGGAGTTTTGGCTTTCAGATGCTGCCTTCAGTTTCTCAGAATTGGATCTTATCGTCACGGAGTCTAGAACTGCACTCTTCCTGGGTGAATTGTTACCACGTGAAAAAAGTAAGTGAAATAGCAGAATGTTTGTGTGCGTCATCCAGGATGACCAGAGAAAATGATATAGGGAATGATCTTTAGGGACTAGTATAAAATAGTGCCCCTGAAAGAAACTGTCCAGTGGTCAGAAACACCCTTCCCCCAGCTGGAACCCACCTCAATCCCGTGAATACCATGCTGTGGCCAGGATGCCAGGGCACTGACCATGGGCATTAACTGATTCTATTTCCTTCAGCCAATTGTTCCATAGCTCTGATCCTCGATTGTCCCTTCCATGAAATACACACTTGTGAAAAGGTGACTGCTGAGATCCCTTCCAGCCCCAGGAGCTCAGGAAAGCAGTAAATGATCGTCAAGGTTCCCAAGAGTAAAGAGGCTGGTCAAAGGTCTGTTTTCGTCCCTGCTTCCCTGATCAGTAGCTGCGTAAACTCGATTTTGAGCAAGTGTGCCCCCTCTCTAAGCCCCAGCACCCTTATCTTAAAAGTGGGGCTGACGACACTATGTACCTGCAAGACTTGTCGTGGGGTTGATGAAGTTGACGCACGTAGCATGCCTGGCCCAGGGTAAGAGCTCAGTAAATCTAAAGCATCATTATAACTTTGATATTAGCATTACGATTGCTTTTCTCGGTTCTCACAACACATGTGTCGGAGATTATTGCCAGCAGCAAGGGATTGAGAGCACAGCTGTGTGGCCAGGCTGCATGGACTGGCACCTCCTCTTGGTCACCGAGATGACCACATGACCCCTGACCTTAAGTTCACAATTCCTACCGCTAAAGTTTCTATTGCCTTCGGGGCAGGCGTTGGGGGGTTGCATCTTTTTATTTTTGTCCTTATGGTTTTCTGTGCATTCCAAATTCTCTACATGTAATAGCAATTACTTTTAAGACAGAAAAAAAGAAAAGCCCGTTTTGTGTGTTTTAAATTCAATCTTCCCTAGATCACGCACTGACCCTTGATGAATGCATAAACTGCTATTTATTTTATGGACACGAATCATTTCTTTGTTCAGAGTAAAAGTTTGCCCTGTCCTCATTCAAGTCACAAAGGGGAACACGTTTGCTTTATGAATTGGTGCGACAGGTATTCGTGGACACATCCCGAGGCCTCCAGCAACCTGAAATTTCTCCCCAGAGCTTTGTCGCTATGGGATAAGACAAATAAGATTCCAGGAGTGTCCTTGGGCATTCCTCAAAACTGGTGACTTCAGGGGTGCCTGGCTGGTGCAGTCAGTAGAGAATGTGACCCTTGATCTCAGAGTCGCACCTTCACGCCCCACATTGGGCACGGAGCCTACTTAGAAAAGAATCGTGAGTTCAGTTAGGACACAAACAGAGACGCTGGGGACCCATGCAGTGGCCTGCAGAGACAGGGAATGTCCTGCGTTTTCTGCCTGAGGTGATCAAACAATTCTATTTATTACGAGCTCATCTTCTGCTAAACGGGGCAGGTAGGTAAAAGGCCTCAAATAGTGCCTTTCATCACTCCAGATTATTAACTACAATGAAGGCTTCTTAGACAAGAGGGGGAACAAATCCTAGAAAGAAGGCCAGAAAGCAACCATTTTCAAGGGGAGAAGCAAGGAGTGCCAGTAGGTAGGGGTGCAGGAGAATATATAACACAGCCAGAAGGAAGAAAAAAAAACTATTTCCTGTGATTAATATGAATGATGAAGACTTTCAGATAAATTTATATACATACAACTTTACAGTTGATAAAACATTTTACATACATCAACGCTTAGCAAACATTCCTACTAATGTGTGGCTCGGGGCAAAGGAACACGTGTGTGCCCTGTGTGTGTTTAGGAGGATGCAGAAAGACAAAGAATGGGCATAGCCTGTGGTAGAAGAACCCAGAAAGCCTGAAGTTTCTTTCAAGACTTGAGATCGTATCTGAAAATGATACAGATTTCTCATTTCTCTACAGTAAAAGAATGGAACCAAACCCTGGTTGTCTGATCCTTTGCCCATGACCTTCCTAAAGTGCCATGCTATCTGTCTCTCTCTCTCTTTTAATGTTTATTTACCTATTTCGAGAGAGAGAGAGAGAGAGCAAGTGGGGGAGGTGCAGAGAGAGAGGGAGAGAGAAGTGCAAGCAGGGTCCCGCTGTCAGCTCAAGAGCCCGACGCAGGGCTCAAACCCATAAACCCTGAGATCATGACTTGAGCAGAAACCAAGAGTCGGATGCTTAACCGACTGAGCCGGCGCCCCCATCCTGTCTCTTCCTCTGGGTAATAGGACACACTGAAGAAATGCCATTCGGTCCCTGTTCCACTGAACACTCAGCTCCATAGGTGTCAGCAATTATGGAAAAGGATGTTAGTATCCCAGGGAGGGGGGAAGCGAAACCGCAGGTGGGAACTCCCTGCTCCGTAGGTAGGGAGGTGAATAGGTAGAGTCTGATGAAGCAAAGTGGGCGCTGTGCCGTCTTCCTGGAGCACGTATGCAGGCTGAGACTGAAAGCCTGCCAGCAGTCATCAGACGTGATCACGACCCACTTTGACTGACTCATGTAGGAACAAATGATACAGTCATTAAAGATCCACGGTACAGCTCCCGAGACTTTGAAGTGCAGGTCAGGAAACCGAGACCTGAGGGCACAGGTAGTATCTTTATTTCTCTTTCGTCGTACAGCCCGACTTCAGAAAAGAAGATGAAGTCCTTAACGATTCGTTTAGTCAATGGTAGAGGAACAACCAACATGTTTCTATCTGAATTAAGCCCTTCTTTTCTTTTGATAAATTTATTTTTAACGTGTATTTATTTGGGAGAAGGAAAGAGACAGAATGCAAGCTGGGGAGGGAGGGGCAAGAGAGAAGGAGACCCAGAATCCGAAGCGGGCTCCAGGCCCTGAGCTGTCAGCACAGAGCCCGACGCGGGGCTGGAACTCACAGACCGTGAGATCATGACCTGAGCCGAAGTCGGACGCTTAACCGACTGAACCACGCAGGCGCCCCCAAATGAAGCCCTTCTAACTCATACTTGCTGGGAAAAAAATCCAGCATGTATAGTAAGAGGGTCTTTTTCCTTGTCAAAGTTATGATTTCTAACTGCTGGCTGGCAGGTGAAGGTTATTTTACAAAGAACAGGTGGGAAATACTGCTTCTAGCTTCTCTCCTTTTTCACAAGGGTCTATTCGCCCTTTTATTTAATTTTATTTTTAGCCACCTGAAATCAGACATTATGGTTGGTATTGCTGCTGTCACTGTTGCTTTCTCGTGGTATTATTGTTATCGGTATTGCTTTTATTGTCAATGCTTACGTTTACCCGGATGACGACCATTTTCTCTGATCAAAATGACTTCTTGCAGGACAGCTCGTAACAATTCTCTCAGTTACATTTCTTCACAAAATAATTCTTAATAGGTCTTGCAGGCGAGGCATGCAAATAGTCTCTTGGTCTAGCAAAGTCTTCATTTTCCTCTACTCTTGAACGGTGGAGGAACCGGACAGGGACTTTGCAACTGGCCGTGATTTTCCCTCGGCGTGGAGAGGTCACTCGGCTGTTTCCTGGGCTATTTTTGAGATGTCTGCTGCCAGTATAATTGTTCCTTTTTCTAGATAAGCCTGTTCCCCAAAATTGCTTTTAAGTTCTTTGGGTTTTTCTGGTCTTGGTTTATTTTATTTTATTTTATTTATTTATTTTGGTGTTCTGCAGCTTAACCATGAGATGGCCAGGGGGCATTTTATGTCTCCTTCTGGGACTTGATGTGTGTCTTCATTCTAAATATTTGTACCTCGCATCACTTTTGAAAAGTTATCAACCATTATCTTTTTTTTTAATATCTCCTCTTCCCCTTCTCTGCTCTTTCCTTAGAACTCCGACTCTTCCAGACCTACACCAGAGTTTTTTTCTGTTCTCGTGTCTCTTCACTTCTTCAGATTTTCTAACTCTCTCTGTTATATTCTGGGTAATTCATTCATAATTTATTCCCTTCCAGTTAATTTCTTTCTTCAGCTGCGTCTAAGTCACAGTCGATTTGCCTATTGGGTATTAACTTCCACAATTATATATATTTTTCACTGCGAAAGTTCTATTGCGTTCTTTTTCAAGCCCGCATCTCTTCTTGGGGACTTGTCTTTCCTTTTGCTTCTTTGTCTTCTTTTCTCTCTCCCGGCGGGAAGAGCAGAGAAAAGCTGCTCCTTCAGAGGCATCTCCAGCAGGACAGCCAGTACGGCCTCTGCAATGTCACATCCAGGGTGCAGGCCACCCAGAAAGGGAGGGTGACTTAGGATGAGACAGCCATCTTCTGGCAATGCAACTCCCCAAGGGGGCCGACAGCTGAGGGCTGTCCAGCAGCTGGACGGCAAGTCCTTGAAGCCACTGCCAGGGCCAAGGCATAGGGCAGGTGCTACGTGTTTTCTCCACACTCCTATGAGGTAGGTACTATGACCAAGCATCACTCAGAAGTGGGGAAACTGAGGCACGTGGGGAATAAGTAAGCCGCCCAGCCAACCATGACCCAATCAATGAGGTGGCAGCACCAATATGTAAATAGAGGGCATCTGGTTCTCCAGCCTGTGTGAGTCCTGTTGCGCTGGCGTACCTGAGGTCATGGCTGCTGTCCTCCCCCATCCTTATAGGAGCACATTACTATTCTATTTTGCTATTTTTGTATCCCAATTCCCACACCCATTCTTCCCTTCTACACGTAAATGGTATTGTGCTAGAGAGATCACATTCATCTTGTGTGTGTGTGTGTGTGTGTGTGTGTGTGTGTGTGTTTAATTCAGCACTGTTTTTAAGACCTATCTATGTTAACACATATGCTTCTATTTTATGTCATTGACTTATCCAATAACTCAACTCTTTAACTACTTGTATTTTTTAGTTTCTTTCAGATTTGATTTTACTTTGTCAAGTTCTGGGGGTAAAGAGGTAATAGACTTGGTTGTTGAATGTATAGATTGTTGATTGCACTGAGTTTGTTCTTTGTGTCTGTTTCAGCATTTGATTGCAAGCTCATCTTCCGTAGGATTTTCGGTCCCAAGCGCCTGGACTGGGGAAGGCCTCCCTAGAGGGGCTTTGACTTTGATTCTCGCCGATGTCCCAGGGAACAGCACTGACCTTGGACTGATTTTATGTTAATTTCTCAGCTAGCAATTTAACTTCCAACCCTACCTAAGGAACAAGACTGGCATTCTGATTTTTTATAAGAAGACTTGGCTCTGCCTTGAGACCAACACGAAATACGATTGTTTTTGTCTCCTTACATTTGTGAGCAGGTTTTTTTTCCAGTCCCCTCTTGCTCTGTGCATAGCCCTTCAGACATCTGGATCCAGGCCGGGCTTCCATTATAGCGCCTTCTTCACACGGTCTTATCTGCCATTTAGGCATCAGCGGTAAAACCCAGCCCTGCGGCTAGTGTTGGTACCACCCTCCTCTTCTCCCAGTCTCTCACCTGCTCAAAGAGCACTTGTAGTTCTAATATCTAGGTCGTCCCTGTCTTTCTGGTGAGTTCAGCTGACATCTTCAAAAAAGGTTTGCTGTATTTTATTTGGCATTTCCAGATATTGTTGCTGGAAGGTCGGTCGATGGGCTTAGAGTGTCATGTTGCCCGCACCGGAACCATGTGTTCTGCGGTCCAGCGGGAGAAGAAGAACTCACCTACCTGGACAGCGACAGCCTTTTGTTTTCAATTGCTCTACTGAGATCTAATCCATGCCGTGAAATTCACACTTTAAAGCACTCAACATAGTGGATTTTAGGCTCTTCACAGAGTTGCGCAACCAGCACCACAGTCCATTTTGGGGCATTTTTAACATCACCAAAAACGTGTACCCTCGTAGCAGTCACTTTCCATTTCCTCCACCCGCCCCACCCCCCCTCAACACCTGGTAACCACTAATCTGCTTTCTGTCCTATGGATTTGCCTGTTCTGGACATTTCATGTAAGTGGAATAATATCGTATCTGCCTTTCGTTTCTTGGCTTCTTTCCTGCAGTGTAAGGTTTCCAGGGTCCATCCATATCGTAGCCTTCACGACTACTTCATTCCCCTTTCCTGCTGAATAAAATTCCCTTGTATGGATACAAGGGAATAGATACAAATTTTGCTTGTTCATATTAACGGAAATTTGGGTTGTGGCCACTTTTTTCACTATTATCAGTTATGCTGCTGTGACCGTTCAGGTATAAGATTTTGCATGAACATGTGTTTATTTATTTCACGAATATATTTCCTTTCACAACACGTAGGAGAGGAATTCCTGGGTCACCTGGCAACTCTATGCCTAACATTTTTCAAACGTTTTTCCAAAACAGTTGCACCATTTTACGTTCCCACCAGCAGTGTGTGAAGGTTTCAGGCATCTCTTATCATGCTAAATGCAATGGATTCGATGGGGTGTTGAGTGGTAGGTGACTAGACATTCCCACATCTCTCTTATTCACTCTTGTACTGGATTGGCATCCCTGGCTGTCCTACAAGCACCTCAAGCCCAACAAGTTCCCGATGGAAATCATCATCCCTCTGCCCTCCTGTAAATGTGCTTCTCTTATATCCACCAATGTGCCCAATACAGAAATCTCAGGGGCGCCTGGGTGGCGCAGTCGGTTAAGTGTCCGACTTCAGCCAGGTCACGATCTCGCGGTCCGTGAGTTCGAGCCCCGCGTCGGGCTCTGGGCTGAAGGCTCAGAGCCTGGAGCCTGTTTCTGATTCTGTGTCTCCCTCTCTCTCTGCCCCTCCCCCGTTCATGCTCTGTCTCTCTCTGTCTCAAAAATAAATAAAAAACGTTAAAAAAAAATTAAAAAAAAAAAAAGAAATCTCAGAGTCATTCTGGCTTCCTGATCTCACTAATGCCCCATTTTTAAGCACCCCTCCAGACCTGAGTTTTCTGCTTTCAGAAGAGCTCACAAAGCTCTGTGTTCGTTCTCTGTGTCTCAAAACTGTCATACTCTCCATTCACTTTCTCACTTCACTCACTGCAATGTCCAGTTGATGGATTTCCTACCTACCTGCCACCTATCAACCATCCCGTGGGCACGTGGCCATTGTAAACTGCAAACTGCAAATCCAATCACATCCTCCCTCTGCTTAATTTTCTGGTGGCTTCCCCATACTAACAGGACAATCCCCAAATCCTATAGCTTCTGGACCCCTTCAGGATGTAGACCACACTCACCTCCGCAAAGTCTATCTTGCCGTTTGCTACAACACAATCTCTGTCCCTGCCAACTGAACTCAATCTCCAGCTCTCCTCTGCCTGTAACACTCTCTCCATTTTCTTGATCACATCATCTGACTTTTACCACCCAAGTTTATATTTAATGACATGCTATCTTGTACTTTTTAGTAGCTTTACGCTGTGACTCCCCCACTAGATGAGGACTGCCCACGATTTTTGCCCAGTGCCAGGCCACGGTAGGAATTCAGTTTAATCGTGTGGTCGCACGTCAGCTCTCCCCCTGGCTGTCTTGCAGGATTTACCCGTAAGAATTCCATGGAAAGCACAAACACGGTGTATCATCTTCTGTCGGCAACATTTCTCCAGTCTCTATTCTGGCCATATTACAATATGCCGGGATCTTGTGTTACTGGATAGATTGGGATTTGGGGTCTTGAGACATACCTATCATTATTGTTGATGTATTTATATTTGCAAATTAACTATCTAGTGGTCCTTGCATATCATCTGGGGGAAGGACAAGGATGGTTCTGTGTCAACTAATTCTAGTGAAATTGAAGTAGATTACCTACTCTCTAAGCTCTCTCAGAATTTTACCAACTCAGAAGCAGAGAGTTATGGACTCTCTTTAATAAACTCCCTTGCTTGTCATCCACTGACCATAACTCACATCTCACTGGAGCATTAACCAGAGGTGGAAACTTCTCATTTCATCAGACGCTGCTTTTCTGCTGGTTTATATAGAACTTTTATTTGTGCCAAGCGCTTTGATATTTGGGGGCTTTATTAGTTCTCCTTCCCCAAAGTCCCAGGAACTAGATAAGAGAGTTTACCAACCTTTCACAGGTAAGAGAACCAAACTGCTCACCTACCATCAAACTGCAATTAGAACTTACAACTGCCAAAGCCTGTGTCTTGTTCGGTTTGTTATACTTTTATGCTGCATATGTTTTCTCCTTTTTGCTTGTCTTTTTGCTATCTATGTGTTACTTTAAGGTTTTAAGCGCCTCCAGAACAGTCAACAAAACTTGCATTTGAAACATGCAGAGGAGTTTTGAAAAACGGTCACTATTCAAACTCTACAACAGGTACAGGGCAAAAATTGTTTTGGAGCGTTTGTAATTAACACTTTGGGTGTTTATAATTACAAACTTCCTGAAGTTCTATGGGATATAATTGAGCTGTGTGACACAGCTCATGGCATTTCATGAGCATTTCAAATGATGCGGAACATAAGGTCTTAGCTAGTTTGTTCCCTGCTTTAGAACATGCAAAGAATCTTGAACAACGAAGTCTAAAATCACCTAAAATTGCCATCGTATCTGACATATTCTTGCTCATCGTATGGACCAACCATCATCAGCTTGATTGGCATTCCAAATATAGGCAATACATATTAATTGTACCAAATTTAAAAAGATGGTTCTCGTTAGTTGCTCAACTTCTGTTCAATACTGACAACCAAACGTTACTTTAAAAAATATAAAATTATATATATATAAAATATAAAAATTATATATATAAAATTATATATTATATATAATATGTATATATATGTGTATATATATATATATATATATAATGCAACCTATCAGATGGCAGGCTAATTTACATTACCCGACCACTGATTCTTAACTTTCAAATGCGTCCTTAGTTATCCCATTTTGTGTCACTTTTCAAAATCCCTTTTACCACTAACACCTTAATGGAAAAATGCCCTGTTTTTTGATTTGTGGAAGATTTACAAGAAATGCCCACAAATGCCTATGTTCACCCCCCCCACACACACACACACAAACACACACACACACACACACACACACACACACACGCAGCCTCAATTCAAGTTGTCTAATGATTGCCCCTAATTCTCTTACTGGGGAACTGATGGCATTGTGTGTGTCAGATACAACTCCTATCTTCACAAGACAGAACTATGTTGTCTCCAGAATTTCAATTAAAAAAAAAACCAAAACAGTCTTTGGGATTATGTGCATATTCCACAGGTGACATCTGGAAAACGTGAAGCACTTTCACCAAGGAAGTCCTTGGAGTAAGTCCTCTTGTTCCTCTCGAGCTACAAGAATACAAATAACGTTCTGACGTGCCGTTGTGTCAAGGAGTGCCCTTTAGCACTTGTTCAGTGTTCTAAGATTGCTAACTGAAAACACTAAGCTGCTGAATCAGGTGGCTTGGTGGAGAGCAGCACTGCCCAATAGAAACATAACATAAGTCACCAATGTGGGCAACGTGTATAATTTTGAATTTTCTAAGTCGTCACAGTTAAAAAGTAAAAAAATATATATATATGGCATTAGTTTTCATAGCACATTTCATTTAACATAATATAGTATCATTTCAAGATGCAATAAATATAAAAGTAATTGAGCCGTAACTGAGCCAATACGAAGTCTACGAGATCTCGGGCGAAGTACACCCACCCAACACGTGTCCATTCCGACTGACCACGTAGCACTAGCCCCCCGGGCTGTACCGTGCTGTCTTGGACAGTGTATGTCTAGAGTGTCTCTTGCCATCCTTTGTGGTAGCACCAAGATATCAAGGCTGGCTTTGCCTTTAATGTGCCCACAGTTCTCATCACAAAGAGATGCCCTGGTTTACGTCAGCTAACAACCTCAATAACAAACCAAAGAGGAAAAAAAAAATCTATTCTCTGAGTTCGATCCCAGGAATGGGATTCGGTCTTCCCTACAAGCAAAAATATGGCCAAAGACTGGCCACCCACTCACTAGCTCCATCCTCCACTTCCCTCTCAAGCAAGCAAACAAAAGAACAACGGCCATCGAACCTGTCTGAGTCTCCTTGTAACCACAGCCTGGGTGTCTCCATATTGTCCTGCTGTTACAGGGACACACGTCAACTTCTTTGATGATAGCTACACAGGAGGAACAGGAAAGGACGGGGTGTGATCCGCCAGCCTCAGGCCCAAGGGCAGAGATTGAAAACCCACGATATGAACGAACACAGAAGTCGTCATTGGAAGGTTGACTGAATTCATTGTAGTTTGAGCACTCTTCTTTCCATCTTTTCCTCCCGTGCAGAAGCACTGCTCCCAAAATACACCTGTGTGTGCAATACAATATTCTGTGGAGGGAAAAATACTCCCTGATCCCGTGCCCCACCGCATTAAGATCGATAGGCCTGCAATTTAACCCAAAGCGGAGCGGCCACAAACGCTCTTCTCTTTCACACGTAAATATTTAATCCGTGTTGGGACGCGCTATTCGACGTGCCGGAGTCATGCCTTCCCATCGTGGGTTTCACAGATTAATTACAAATTGCTAAACAGGCAGGACCTCAGTGGCCCCATTCATTGGGTCATGGACACAAGACTTTACCCGGAAAACCCGTCTCCTGCACTCCTGAGCAAGGAGAGAAAGGTAAACTTGGGGATGGAAGCATTCCAGGGGTTGGGACTAGACATACATTTGGGGTGTGGACCAGGTTTTGTGGAAGCAGGCAGCTTGATGCGATCTGAGTTAAAACGTTAGACAAGTAATTTATCATTGCTCATCTCCTCTCTACACGCGCATGAAAGAGAGGCACAGGAGAAATAAACTGCAAGGGAAACTCTCAGGTTAAAGAAATTGTACTCAGGTTGAGATCTAACAAAACCACACAGTGGAATTTGGCTTGTCCCTGTTCCTCTTTCTTTTTCTTTCTTTCTTTCTTTCTTTCTTTCTTTCTTTCTTTCTTTCTTTCTTTCTTCTTTTGTGTTGTACTAGCTTTAATTCTTGTAACAGCTCTCTGATGCAGATATTCTTTGTTCTTCTCTTTTAGAGATGAGAAAGTACGCACAGAGAGGTTAAGTAATTTGTTCAAGCTTACTCAGCTTGTAAGACGGAGCTGGGCTACAAAACCCAGGCAGTCTAGATCTGGAGGCAGACCTTCAACTGTCTCTGTAACATATGGTCATCCTGCACATGGGTGGGCAGAAGAGTGTTTCTCTAGAAACACTAGGTTGGAAGTCCTATTAGTCTTTAAAATAATAACTTCCTCAATGTGTCCCAAACTGCTACCAGTAGGGTCCCTCTTTCTGATGAACATAACTTCCAAGGGGCCCTAATGAAGCGTGAATATTATCGGCATTGTTTATACACGAGCACAAAATGTTTACCAGCTTTGATGATAATAACAATTAAAGAAAATCATTTCACTGTTAGGAATAGAATCCTGAGGAAATTGAACACAGGATGAGTTTCTTAGGACAGGAGGAGGGATCCAGAAAAATATGGAATCGGCATGAAGCTATCAGAGAGGAAAAGGATAAAGGAAAACCAATGCAAATAAGCAAAGATTAATACAGGACACTGTTGTCTATATATTTAGCCAAAAGTTCACTCTGTCCAAAACCCAGCAAAGCATTAAAAACTCTAACCCAGTGAAGATTCAACAAAAAGTAAAAGGCAACGAACTCTTGTCCAAGCATCTCATTTTTGCATTTCTCAATAGTTACATTCAACAGGTATTGTAATATAAGCATAGCACACATATTTTGAACATAAACAGACCGAACTCTGTTCTGAACATGTGCTTGGATTTTTTTTCTTGAATCCTCACGTAAATCCTGTACAAAAAAAAGGTCTCATTATCCCCCTGATATAGGCGACAGACCTGAAGCCCTTGATTGTATCCCAATCTAAGTTCTGTAGGACACACAAGATGGCTTTCTTGGGGCAAAACTTAGAAGACGCAGCTGGTCCATAATAATGAAAACAAAATGTGAAGGTATCATTAAGATCCCCTGTTTCTCTCCAGTGTCCATTGAAATCCGATGCCTTTACACAAGAGCCATTAACTTGCCCTTTTGACTCTAGCATTGTTTTTAAAATAAAGAATCCTTGTATCAGAAAGCCTTACAGAGTAAGAGAGGGATGGGGTAACTAACTTCTTATGTATTGTATCTTTTTACCATCCACTTTCTCTTCTCCTATCCTTAAAAACTGATCAATCGCCAGAATGTGCTTAAAAAGTTATACTTGAAAATTGAGCGTGAGAGGTAATTACAATTAAACACCCTACAACTGGTTCATGTGGATGATCACAGGCCACTTCACAGAATCTAATTCAGAGGTGATGGCCCCTTAGGCTCTTGATGGGTGGAGATCATCTTGCAGTTTTCCTAAAATAAGAGGTTTCCACAAGAGGAAGAACACTTCCTTTTAAGTTTGGCTACCTATGGAAATAAACGGGGTCCCCTTGAAAAATAACCACTATTGCAACACGGGATTAATTTTTTGTAGGGCAACGTGTTGGGCCATTACGTCAGTGGTTCTTTATCTTTTGGTGCCACACGCTCCACAGAGAAACCTCTTGAAATTTTAAAAATATTGCCTCTGAAAAAGACACATATACACCTACCCAAATCTGGGCAATTGTATAGACCTCACTAAGCCTACACATGCGATGCCCTCTGTGAGATATCGTATACACGGATTAAGACCAGTTGAGCGAAACCGAGGGCTAGACTAGCAGATACTGTCAGGGGGCTGGGGCTGTATGTTTGAAACATCTAAATTCACGAAACAAGGGCATTCCCAGCTCCTATGTTGAGCTATATCATGAGACACATTTATTTTAAAAGCCTCCTAGAACAATAGAGAGAAATTACCTCTCCAGAACCTGACCACCGGCTTCCTCTTCATTTTACAGTGATGCGTCTTTTTTCAGTGCGTCTCTCTCTTAGGAATATATACAAGAGAATAAATCATGTTCACCTGTAATATCAGGGGAAAGCGATGTTGCTAATTAAGAGCAGGGCAATTCGAACTTCTTCTTAGCCCTGGGGAGGAATACCCAGGTGTGCTGAGACAGATACGCTCGGAGGAAGAAAAAGAGACGCTCTATAGTCAAACACACAGCACTAGGCTTCTTTCGTGAATTGATTTTCCCACTGGGTGACATCCTGGCAATTTCTGTTACCCAACCAATGATGTAACTAACTACATGGAGCTGAGAGCTGGGTCAGATAAAAAAAAAAAAAATGTTTAATCTAACAAAAGCAGCGTCAGTCTTTGCCGCGAAGGGAAGCTGATTTAACAGGCAATAGCAGATTAAATAGGAAGCTGAAACAGGGAGAAAAAATCATATTAAACCGTTAAAAAATGAAGATAGAGGAACATCACAATGCCAGTTATTTGGAGAAAAAGCACAACGTTACCATAGAACTTTCAACAATAAGATAAATGATATCTGCTTTAGATGTACAAAAATAGGTCTTTTGTTCTCAGTATATATTTTAAATTAAATGCTATTGTTTAATTAATAGACTGTCGTTTCATGCATTAAAGAAAAGCATAAGGTCATATGACGATCTTAGACCACAGAGTTACTTTCGAATCTCAAAAACAAGGACAGCCAATGTGGTTCAAAGCTTGGAGCATAAGCCACCTATGTTTTAATTACCCATGGTATTTAAAAAATCAGATTCTTGGGCCCCACTCACCTGTTGAATCAAGAACGGAAGAGTAAAGTCTGGGACTTTGCATTTTAACAAAGGTGATCGGGCGTCAACCTACTAAAATTTGAGAACTGCTGATTCTCGTACCCTCACTTGGAACTCTCCAGAAAATGTCATCATAAAAAAGTGGTTCTCCCTAGAAACACCCCTTTGTCCCCCATTGCTACAGACTGGGACTTTTCTCCCGTGTTCACTCTCCCTCCTCCCCATCACTAAAACCCCTTTTTCGCTTTTTGGGAGATCCCGCACTCACCCTGTTTTTTGCCCCACGACAGCCCAGTATTGTTTATGCAGGCTGAGTACAAATGAGGGAGTAGAGAGGTCTGTATTCCCAGATCTCACTGTTGCTATTTCCTGTTGATGAGGCTCCCACCCTGTGACCCCATCCTGGCTCTCACACTATCCCACCGCTATGGTGGAACACCTAGGTTAAGGACAGTGACACAAAAGGAACCTTTTCTGTTCCAAGACCCACCCGTCCCTCCTCACGTACAACGGTGAGGTGGAAAAAGAGCGGGGGGAGGCAAGGTCGTACAAGTGAATCTCTAAAGACCCTTTTTGTCTCATCATTATTAAGGCTATCGTCAAACAGATTCATTCCCAAGGGAGGAATTCCCAATGGAGAGGAAAAAAGAATGGAAGCAACAGGACATAAGAAAATGAAGGACGGGTAAGAAATCCAATTCTTGTACCATTCAGAATAAAGAGGTGGCCAGAGAGTCCAGGCTGGACCGAAACTGCCAGCAGGGTTGTGGCCGGGAAGAGGGCCCTCACCTCCATCCCCACCCCCAAGGTCTTGCTTCATAGTTCTGGTCCTCAGTTCCTGCTAATCGTATCACCCCATCCAACCCATTGCCCAGTAGGGCGCAGCAAGACAAGAGTGGGCACAAGCCTTTCCTCCTAGGATGGAAGTGTTCTGCTGTCTCAAGAGGAGTTGTGGACCTTTTCCTACAAGGACCCCTCACTGAGACTCTAGAATTCCATTATCTGTTAGCGTCTCACAGATCAGAGTCAATACAAGTTTTAGAGTCTTCTGTTAGTCTGCCTGAAACAGAGCCATCAGTTACTCATTCACTCATTCCGATTACATATGTGAAATTAATACCAGTTTTCTGAATAACTGAACTGTTTTATCATGACCAATCTTTACACGTTTGGCAGCCTCTCAACCAATGAGCTTTGGATGCAAAGAAACCTCAGTTTAAGCCAAGCTCTGCCACGTACTAACTGCATGATTTGAAACAACAGATTCAGTCTAACAGAGCTCAGGTTTCCACATCCGTGAAATGAAGATGATAATTCTCTACCTGGAATGAGTTCTTGTGAGGTTTTAATGAACCAGTGTGTATTGACCTCTTCGACATGGACCATGTGTCTTGGGCAAACAAGCAGTCCTTTTACACGTGCTAAATTCTCTGGTGGAGGCTGGGGTGTCAATAAAGAACTTCAGAAGGTGGTGAGGAGGTTAGGGGTGGGTGAAACAGGTGGAGGTGATCAAAAGGTACTAACTTCTAGTTATAAGTCCTAGTGATCTCATGGACCACATGGTGACTATAGCTCACAAAGTGAACTCTTTGAAAGTTGCAAAGAGTAAATCTCCAAAGCTCTCGTCACAAGAAAAAAAGATTTGTAACTGTATTTGGTGATGGATGTTAACTAAACTTATATACGTACATTTTGCAATATGTACGTATACAGTAAAGCCTTGGATTGCAGGCAACTTGTTCTGCGAGTGTTCCGCAAGACGAGCAGACATTTCTGATAAATTTTAACTTGATACACGAGCGACGTCTTGCGAGACGAGTCGTACGTGATGCTGAACGCCACATGATCACAACAGAGCCAATGGCCCGCAGTGAAGGGACGCCCTCCAATTTTGAGCTCAGGAAGATCACTCTAACCACAGTGAGGACTAGCTGTCCTGTAAAGAATCTGGGACTTGCAGTTTCCAGTAAGTGATAGCTGGTATTATTTATTGAATCATTTGCCTCTTGCAGATTAGAATAACCCTCATGTCGTCTAGGGAATATTTTTCACGTGCCTCTTTCCTTACTGAGGTATTGTGTCTGTTGCTTAACTCGTCATAAATTATGTTATTGGCATTCTACTCATCAGCAAGAATAGCGAAAGCAGTTCTAGATAATATAACAACTTAACACCTGAAAGACAGCTGCCTACCTATTGATGTTGTTCAAAACACACCCAGGATTTAATGCACAGGGGCTTCTGGTTCTTTGGAAGTCTCTCATTATAAGAAGCCCTACAATTCAGGTCGGTGTTTCAAATACTTGACTGTTTGCAGTAATAACCAGTCTCAGCTGATAGATCACTCTCATTACTCATTTTTGTAACCCAAACTTGTCACCTTTCTCCTGCCACTCTCAGGAGTAAAACCTCAGGCGTAAGCCTCAAGCAGCACAAACCCACACAGTCCCAAATGCAGGTGGAGGCTGAATGCCTAGAAAATTCCAAAGCTATTTTCTTGTCTTCTTGTGATGCTAGGCAGCTATGCTCTAGTGTCAATAGAACAGAATTGCTCTTGGCTGTAACTTTTTTTAAACTTTGAGGCTGAAAATGAATCCCATCCACCAGGGCACCACTTAATGTACATGCAGGAGAAAGGGGGTGAGATCACTTATTTTCTTCCGTAAAATTCGTAAGAGATGGGCTCGCGTCATCGAGCATCTTGATTCTTTGGAAGATGTTTTAGAATCATCTATTAGCTTGGAACATTAGTCACAGACAATAAGCATCCCAAGAGACATATATGTGAGTCACTGACCGTCTCCAACAGACAAGCAAGAAAGTCAACTGAGTCCCACAGGCCTCCCCATGAGTCACTCCACAGTGAAGGAACTCTGCTCCTGTAAAAAGAGCCCAGCACTCAACAACCCCCATCTGTCACTGTTAAGTTAAATTCTTTGCATAGGTCTGCCTACATTTTTAAATCCATCACTGCTCCTGTACCAACCACAGCATTGTTTTGAAAGTTTGCATTTTCCGGTTTTCCCCCCTTTTTTTGTTACTGTCTGAACATGACCACATTTATTCATAGGCATTTTGAAACGTGTGTCAAGTGCTTTTTATTTTTTTACTTTTTTTAGTTTAAATTTTAGTTAGTGAACATACAGTGCAACATCCGTTTCAGGAGGAGAATTCAGGGATTCATCACGTACATGCAACATCCAGTGCTTATCACAAGAAGTGCCCTCCTGAGTGCCCATCACCCATCTAGCCCATCCCCCACGCACCTCCCTCCACCCACCCTCAGTTTATTCTCTATCCTGAAGAGTCTCAGCGGTTGGTTTCCCTCTCTCCTCTCCCCCCCGCCCCCATATGTTCATCTGTTTTGTTTCCGAAATTCCACATAGGAGTGAAATCATATGGTATTTGTCTTTCTCTGATTCAAGTGCTTTCTAAACATTTAGCACTGGGTTAAGTAATATAAATGTAACACATAAATGTCTATTATTTTTTGCATTAAGAAAAGATAGCTATGGGGCGCCTGGGTGGCGCAGTCGGTTAAGCGTCCGACTTCGGCCAGGTCACGATCTCGCGGTCCGTGAGTTCGAGCCCCGCGTCAGGCTCTGGGCTGATGGCTCGGAGCCTGGAGCCTGTTTCCGATTCTGTGTCTCCCTCTCTCTCTGCCCCTCCCCCGTTCATGCTCTGTCTCTCTCTGTCCCAAAAATAAATAAACGTTGAAAAAAAAAATATATTAAAAAAAAAAAAAAAGAAAAGATAGCTATGCATGCGGAAAAGATCTAAAGAGATGTGAAAAACTCTTCTGGGGTTATTTTAAACTTTTTTTTTACTCTCTTATTATTACATAGTTTCCTGTGCTAATCTTTTATTAATAAGAGTATTGCTGCTAATGATAATAATAATTACTGGGTGCTTTCAACGTGTCATGAACATACCAATACTTGCTGTCCATGCATTAATACTAACTCTAGGAAGTAGTTAGTATTATTAACACAGTTTGCAGATGAGGAAACTAGGAGTCACAAACATTAACTCACGTGTTCAAGGCCCAACAGTGAGAAAGTGGTACAGCCAGCCACTGGGATCATGACTCTAGGTTCTGTTCTCTTAACCATTATGCGATGCCACGGTCGATGCCAACACAAAATACGTATGCCTGACCTCGAGAAAATTCGAGCTGTGGAGAAAGTCCGTAACATATTGCATGATGATACGAAAATATATAAGAGCTGACAAAAAGCAGATACCCGATGAATAGCAGGGTCGATAAAAACTCAAAGGTCGGCATGTTTCCAGCACACTGAAGACGTCCGGGGAATGTTTACGTCTGTGAAGGCTTTGAGTTGGCTGTACGAGGATGCACGAGCCCAGGACCCTGCAGGGAAAGTGGCTGAGTAGGAATGTCCCTGGAGAGCCTGGGGAGGAGGAGGGAGCTAAGATGGTGAGGCAGGGCTGGTCTGTAAAAGGCCTTTACTGTCAGGGCGCTTGCCTTTGGCCAAGGCACAGACCCACCGGAAACAGGAAGAGGCTCTCTGACGTTGAAAGATCACGGGCTTCAGAGTCCAAAGTCCTACACTCAACCCCATACGCTCACCCCACGTGTGACCTCGGGCAACTTACTTCATCTTTCTACCCTCCGGTTTCTGGAAAAATGGCTTTTGAAATTAAAATATGCACCTTGCAGGGTATTTCCTGGGTGGGAGATCATTTGCACAGAACGTTGTGCTCCATACCTTGTAGCTTTTCAATAAACAGCAGCCATCTTTCTCTTAATTTGAAGGCTTTTGTTGCAAAGATGGTTCCATGGCTTAAAATAGTTTTGATCTTCCTGCATATAATTTCCCTCAGGCAGGAGACTGTGTATTCATTGCAGAAGAAAATCTGCTTCGTTATTTTTTTCTAAATAAGGATTTATTTTGTTCTACTATGAATGTGCAAAAAAAAAAAAAACAATGTCGATAATCCAAACTCTCTAATATTAACATTTTGGTGTATTTTCTCATTTAGTTTCCCCTGGGTGTGATATTCTTTTATTCGCCATGATCATTGGATATGTATCATTATTGACCTTCATTTTTTAATTTACGTGTTGCTTTTGCTAAACAGTATTACAGAGATTGGTAATTTACCAGATTCCGTTCTAATTGTCTTCAGCAGCTTTCAAAAATAAAAATTCACTCAAAAGTTGGAGATTTGCCATATTAACACGAGAAATATTTAAAAAAAAAATTGAACCAAATACAGGTTATTGTTCTATTCCTCAAAGGAAGTTTCTAGACTAAGATACAATCCCTGCCCTCTCCCTCCAGGAGCTTCCTAGGGCAGACAAAATAAGGTTACAAATGACACGGAATGAAGCATCACGGGATGTGAGTACAATTTCAGTGTGTCTCCAAAGCTGTTCCTGGACCGTGTTGCACATCATTGAGTATCTTGTGGAAAGCATCGCTGAGGTGCTTATACTCAATCGGACGGATCCTCAAGTGGACGTGTTAAAAATCTATTACATTGTTTTGCACTTTTTCCTCCCCGACGCCTGCTCAGAAAGCATGGGCCCTTCCCCACTCCTCTGCTCTGCCTGTCAATTTCTGGCCACTCATGGAACATTTTGCAATTTGTGAAAGAAAGGAAAGCTTTGAAAACAGAACCAGGTTCTTTTTTTTAGTGATATACAATGTTGACAGAAATATACTCCAGAGGAATTTAATGCAGCTTTTTTTGGTTCCTGGCACCGCTCCTTTAGTGCATCAGTAAGTGAAAAATGAGCTCGGAAACTCCTGACTACGGAGCAGGAGCAGGAGAGCCTTCCCCTCAAAGCCAACGATTAGATTCTACTGTACAAACAGGGAAATGTCTCTGAACTCCTCACCTCTGAAAGGTAAACACTGAGAAGGAAATACTCCTCCCACGTGCTTTGAAGCATTCACCTTGTAAAAGAAAAAAGAAAAAAAAAAGGACTTCTTTAAAGAGTTCTTCATGCAGAGAGAAGAGGAAGTTCTTTGAAGTCCAGGATAATTTGGGGGGACCACGAAACCAACCATGCTTCTACCTACAAGCAATCCTGACCTTTTGGACCAAAAGCAAGAGAACCACAACCGGGTTATTCGTCAGTGTGAGCAAAAACAGAAAATGAAAATCTCCAGGAAAAGTTACAAAAACTATAACCACCCAAGAAACGGCTGCCTTTATACTCTCTCCCAGCTCCCTGTCATTCCATAGTGGAGAGAGAAAAATAAATCCATTGAGATTTTTTTCTCCTATAAAAGTAGCATTACGTGATAGAAAAGATATATCTTTGTGAAGAGATCCAGATAGAGTCATGTGTCTTTCCTTTTAATTAATTCAGTACCCCAAGCCAGGACCCAAGGGTTAAGTACCCCTCTGATTTAAATTTAAATGGTAAATTAAATAGCTTATTGAAGGATGTTTAGAAAGCATTCCACAAAGACAGCTGGAAAATTCCCAGGAGGATGGGCCGCTTGGGCAATGTCCTATTGATTCTTCTATTTGTCCACATGGTTCTCGCCCAAACCCCAACAGCCTATGCAGCTAATTCAATCCTTCATCTTATGTCTCCCTCGGAGATTCTGAGCCACAATTGATGGTCACCATTCTTTTGCACAGTCACAGTGAGAAGAATGTCTTAAGTCATCTCAGAGACCTCTGTACGGGTTTGGATGTTTTACACCAGAAACTTTGACACAGAAGTTTTAGAGGCATGGAAAGGCCAAATATTTTTGTTTTACTATACATAGTTGTAAAACTACTGCTCTTCTAGAAAAGATACGTTTTATTTTATTAAAACAAAAAGTATGTGTGTGGCTTCCACTCTTCTCCTACTTCTAAATGTCTACAGCACAGCCTGTTGGCTTGGCTGGCCTGACGCTAAGGAGAACAAGGCAGCAGAACTGTTTGCCCCACGGGCCAGACAGCTCTGACCCCTGTGAAATGACCGTCCACCCACCCCGTCCATCATGGGCGGGAGTCCCTCGATGTCACAGGGATGGTGATGAATCTGGGCAAATAGAATAAAAAGTGATTTTTTAATAATTTCATAGAGGCTTAGGACCTTATAAAGTCTATGGTAGGTCATCATCTCTGGTTTTTAAAAATACCAAACACTGTATGTAAATAAGTCAATAGATACATGTCGTCTTATGCTTCGAGACTTCAAAGAAAAATTCTCAAAACCTTCCTCAGTGTTCAGTAATGGCTCCAAATGATATGGGTTCCCTTTCTTCTATCCTAAATCTAGGGAGAATACCCTCAATCCACACACTACAGTCACAGGACAAATGAAAGTACACACTTTCCATAGCACATAGGGCATAGGCAGACTATGCCACGCATGCATAGCCATGGCAAGATGTGGTTCGAATTGTACATATAAAGAGGTCCAAGGTAAGTTTTAAATTCAATAAATATTTACGGTCGATTATGTGCCGGGCACTATCTTTTACACATTAGGAGTCCCGATGAAAATACGGCTGATCCGTTCACAAAGGTTTACGTAAGGTAAGGAAGAAACACTCCACGGATGTTTTCTGAGCCTCTGAGAAAAATACGGAGGGATTCAATTGTGAGGCAGCTGCTCAAAATGCTAACAAGGGGAGAGACAGAGTGCCAGCTAAACGGAGCAAGGATGTAGTGCTACATGGCATTCTTATTAGTCTACTTTATCTCTTACATGCAATTTTATTCCTCACTGCTGTGAATCTTTATTTCTCACACTTGTAGAGTGTTTTATGTCATTCGAGGCCCATAGCATCTTTTGAGGACGGGTATTTTTACTCACATTTTGCAAGTGAGGGAACTGAGCCTCATGAAGGCCTAATACTTTTCTCACAGTAAAGTAGCTAATAATTAGTTAGACCCAAAACTTGGGCCCAGTTAATCCAGATCTAAATCCTATCAATACTCCTTCATGTCATGTTAGTCACTGCGCAGGCCTTCTCCAGTGACAAACAGATCATATTCCAATACTTTGTTTGGGAACCTAAATCTGAATTTAGTCTCTGTAGAAACTACTCTATAAATGGCAGTAAAATCCCAGTCTTGTACAAGAAAAACAGTTCAACCCGTAGGAAAATGAGCCATGTAGACTTGTCAGACAGAATTCTGGGATCTGGAAACAAGAGATTTGCGATGACAGCCCCTCACTACCCTAGGTATTTGCATTTTTTGCAAAAAATACTTCGTATGCCAGAATGAAGCTATAATTGGTGAAACTGCATGTACTATTTCGGACAGAAGCAAAAGCAAAAGGCTAGTGTAGGAAGAAGAGAGGTTAGGGCTTACTTAGAAATCAAGCACAGAGGTCACTTCCACTTAAGATACCCTTGATTTCCATAGCTTTGTTTCTTCTTCACTTAAAAAAAAATTCCAGGGGCGCCTGGGTGGTGGCTCAGTCAATTAAGCGTCTGACTTCGGCTCAGGTCATGATCTCAAGGTTGGTGAGTTCAAGCTCCGCATTGGGCTCTGGGTGGTGCAGTGCCTGCCTGGGATTTTCTCTCTCTCTCTCTCTCTCTCTCTCTCTCTCTCTCTCTGTGCCCCTCCCCACTCTAAATAAGTAAATAAATAAATAAACTTAAAAAATTGCAAAACATACCAGAAATATACAAAAGTACACAAATATAAATACACCTCAATGAATTACCATAAATTAAAAGCCCATGTAAAATCCTTGAAGTTCAAGAAGGAAGACGTTGCTAGAACTTTGGACACTGCTTTCTACTGTCCCCAGCTCAAAACACTCGCTGTCCCCTGATGGAAACAATGTTACTTTTATAGCAATCCCTTGCCCTTACTAACTATGCATTCATCCTTAAATCTTTTACTCAAATTTTGCCTATTTGTTGAACTTTATACATATAGGATCATACAATAAGAATTTTTTAGAGTCTAGCTCCTTTTATTTATTTATTTTTAATTTTTTTAATGTTTATTTATTTTGGAGAGAGACAGAGATAGCATGTGAGTGGGTTAGGGATAGAGAGAGAAGGAGACACAGAATCTGAAGCAGGCTCCAGGCTCCAAGCTGTCAGCACAGAGCCTGACGCAGGGCTCGAACTCATGAGCTGTGACATCATGACCTGAGCTGAAGTCGGACGCTCAACCGACTGAGCCACCTAGGCGCCCCTAGCTCCTTTTAATCAACATTATGTTTATCACATTCAACTGTTTTTGAGCAGTTTTAATTCATTTCTTTTCATAAGCTTTATAAATCCCACTGGACATGTGTCAGTTCTGAAATTGGTTTTGGTTTTTAACAAGTAAACAAAATCCGGAAATGAGCATTCTTGTGCATGATTATTCACACTTTTCTCTTAGTATATACCGACAAGTAGAATTTCAGGTTGTAGTAAATGTAAATGCTTAATTTTAATAGATAATGCCAAAATGTCTCTAAGATGGTACCAATTTTCACTCTCACACGCAATGTGTTAGAGTTCCAGTCTTTGCCAACACTTGGTAATGTCAGGTTTTTTTAATATTAGCCATTCTGGTGAATGAATCACGTTATATAAATGTGGTTTCAGTGAACATTTTCCTGATTACTAATGAGATTGAACACCTTTTATAAATTTACTGGACAGTTGGATGTCCTTTTTTCAGAAGTGCCAGTTAAAGTCTTTTACCTATTTTGTATGGATTATATGTCTTTTACATACTTGATTTGTTGGAGTTCATTATACATTGAATATTTGTTAGTTACACATGCTGCAAAATCTCTTCCTGTTCTGTGGCTTGCATTTTTACTGTCTTGTGTCTTCTGATGAAGAGAAGTTATTAAATTTAGTGCAATTTAAATTTCCAATTGTTTCCTTTACGGCCAGTAGTTTTTATATACTGTTTAGAAAATCTTTATATGTTCATGAAAATATGTCCCTATATGATCTCCCAGATGTCATAGCTCAGTACGATCCACCTGGAATAACTTTTTGCACATGGTAACAGATAGGAATCAAAAGTAATTGTTTTGCCCCATTACTAATCAATTGGCCCAGTACCACTTGTTGAAAAAAAAACCCAAACAACACCTTTCAGGACGCACGGGTGGCTCAGTTGGTTAAGCACCTGACTCTTGATTTTGGCTCAAGTCATGGTCTCGTGGTTTGTCAACTGAAGCTCCATGTCAGGCCCCAAGCTGACAGTGTGGAGCCTGCTTGGGATTCTCTCTCTCTTCCCTTTCTCTGTCCCTCCCCAATTCTCTCTCTCAAAATAAATAAATAAACTTAAAAAAAAATGCCTTTCCCCCACTGCTCTACAGTTCAACATTGTCAAAAACAAGCGTACAATCATGTATCTATCTCTGAGCTCTCTAATTTCATTCCCATGCCCTTGTGACAAATTAGACTCTTAATGACTATGTGTTTATAAATATGTCTTGATATTTATTATGGCAAGTCCTCTCATCTACTTCTTTCACTAATTCTACTATTGGTCTGTCTTTTATTTTCATAATTTTTTCAGAATCACACACACAGAGTTTGTGGCTGATTGGAATTGGAGAAAGTCGACATTTTTTTACAGTATTTAGTCCTCCAGTGATACGCCCCTCCATTTATGTAGGCCTTTAATTTTTCTGAATACTGTTTTGAAGTTTCCAGTGAGGGAAACTTACACATATTTTGTCAGATTCATGTTGATATATTTCATGTTATTAATGCTATTATAAATTATATATTTTTTAAATTCTACATTATTTCTTATATAGAGAAACACAAATTGATTTTAATAGCTTTAAGTCACATATGCTAAACTGTACATATTTTAAGTGTACAGTTTGATAAGTATTGACATTTGTATACAGCTAAGAGACACCATCACAATATTACGAGAGTGAGCATATCCATCACTCCCAAAAGTTACCTTATTCTTTTTTGCCTCCTACTGTTTCTTTTCTTTTTTTTAACATGTATTTATTTCTGAGAGACAGAGAGAGACAGAGCATGAGTGGGGGAGGAGCAGAGAGAGAGGGAGACACAGAATCTGAAACAGGCTCCAGGCTCCGAGCTGTCAGCACAGAGCCCTAGGCAGGGCTCGAACTCACGAACCATGAGATCATGACCTGAGCTGAAGTTGGCCACATAACCGACTGAGCCACCCAGGCACCCCAACTTGTTCTTTTTTGTAACTGTCCTACCCCCTCCATGACCTCCAGTCCCTATTTGAGCCCAGATTTGCTTTTTGCACTTTAGTTTGCATTTTCTAGAATTTTATTATTTTTTTATAATTTTTATTTAAATTCCAGTTAGTTAACATACAGTGTAATACTAGTTTCGGGTATAGAATGTAGTGATTCAACACTTCCATACAACACCAGGTGCTCATCACAACAAGCTCACTCCTTGATCTCCATCACCTATTTAACCCATCGCCCTGCCCACCTCCCCTCTGGTAACCATCAGTCATCAGTTTGTTCTCTGTAGTTAAGATTATGTTTCTTGGTTTGCCTCTCTCTGTCTCTTTTTTTCCCTCTGCTCATTTGTTTTGTGTCTCAAATTCCACATATTAGTGAAATCATATGGTATTTGTCTTTCTCTAACTGACTTATTTCACTTAACACTGTCTAGTTCTACCCACATCATTGCAAAAGGCAAGACATCATTCTTTTTTATCACTGACTAATATTTCATTGTGTATATATACCATATCTTCTTTATCCATTCATCACTCGATGGTCATGCAGGGTGTTTCCATAATTTGGCTATTGTAGATAATGCTGCTATAAACATCAGGGTGCATGTATCCCTTTGAATTAGTATTTTTGTATTCTTTGAGTAAATACCTCGTAGTGCAATTGCTGGATCATAGAGTAGTTCTATTTTTAACTTTTTGAGGAACCGCCATACTGTTTTCCACAGTGGCTGCACCAGTTTGCATTCCCACCAACAGTTCAAGAGGGTTCCCCTTTCTCCACATCCTTACACATCCTCCACATCCCCTTTCTCCAACATCTGCTGTTTCCTGTGTTGTTAATTTTAGTCATTCTGACAGGTGTGAGGTGGTATCTCAGCATGGTTTTGATTTGTATTTCCCTGATGGTAAGTGATATTGAGCATCTTCTCATGTGTCTGTTGGCCATCTGGATGTCTTCTTTTCAGAAATGTCTGTTCATATCTTCTGCCCATTTTTAATGGGATTGTTTGTTTTTTGGGTGCTGAGTTTAATAAGTTCTTTATTTATTTTGGACACTAACCCTTTCTATGTCATTTGCAAATACCTTCTCCCGTTCCATAGTCTGCCTTTTAGTTTTGTTGATTGTTCCCTTCACTATGCAGAAGACTTTCATTTTGATGAAGTCCCAATAGTTTATTTCTGCTTTTGTTTCCCTTGCCTCAGGAGACATATCTGGAAAGAAGTTTCTATGGCTGATGTCAAAGAGGTTACTACCTGTGTTCTTCTGTAGGATTTGTATGGTTTCAGGTCTCACATTTAGGTCTTTAATCCAGTTGGAATTTATTTTTGTGTATGGGATAAGAAAGTGATCCAGTTTCATTCTTTTGCATGTTGCTGTCCAGTTTTCCAAACACCATTTATTGAAGAGACTACAGTGTCTTTTTCCATTGAATATTCTCTCCTGCTTTGTCAAAGATTAATTGACCATATATTTGTAGGCTCATTTCTGGGTTTTCTTAGAATTTTACTATTAATGAATTCATATAGTATGTACTTTTTAAAATCTGGCTTCATTCCCTCACCATTTTTGTTTTGATATTCATTCGTGTCGTTTCATGTGTGAATAATCATCCATTATATTGTTGAGGAATATTGCATGTATGGATATACCACAATTTTTTTATCTATTTACCGGTTGATGGGCATTTGAGTTACTAAGAACATTTGTGCACAAGTCTTTGTGTGGGCATATGCTTTCATTTTTCACGCATAGTTACCTGTAAGTGAAATGGATGGAGTGTATGGTAGGCATATGAAAATCATTAAGCCAGTTTTCATATCAGAATCATTTTGTATTATTCTACAAGCAATGCATGAGACCTCCAATTGTTCCACAGCCACACCAGTCTTTTTAATCTTAGCCATTCTAGTAAGTGTGTAGTCTTATCTAATTGAGGTTTTAATTTGCAATTCCTTAATAATTAATGATGTAGAACATCTTTTCATATATCTGTTTCCGATTTTCATATCCTCTTTGGGAAGTGTCTATTCAGGTCGTTTGCCCATTTCTTTTTTGTTGGATGGCTTCCTTTCTTATTATTGAATTGTGAAAGTTCTTTATCTATTCTGAATATAAACCCTTAAAAGATACATGATTTGAAAATTCTTCTGCTCCATGGCTTATTTTCCATTTTCTTAATAGTATTTTTCAAAGAGCACAAAGTTTTAATTTTGATGGATTATAATTTATCAACTTTTTTTCTTTTATGAATCATACTTTTGGCATTGTGTCTAAGAAATCTTTGCTTAACCCCAGGTGCTATGGACTTAATTATGCCCCACTCTGTTCATATATTGAAGCTCTAATACCCAACATAACTATATTTGGAGATAGGGATTATAAGGAGGTAATTAAGGTCAAATGTGAGCTTAAGAGTAGGGGCCCTGATTCAAGATGATTAGTTTCCTTATGAGAAAAGATACCAAAGAACCTGCAAACTCTTTACCATGTGAAGATACAATAAGAAGGTGGCACCTACAGGCCAGAAAGAGAGCTCTTGCCAGAAACTGAGTCAGCCATCACCTTGATCTTGGACCTGCCAGTCTTCAGAAAGGTGGGAAATAAATTTCTGTTGTTTAAGCCACCTAGTCTACGGTATTTTTTTATAGCAGTCCATGCAAACTAATACACTAGATGATAAAAAAATTTGTTCTATATTTTCTTTTAGAATTTTTATAGTTTTAGATTTTTACCTTTAGGTCTATGATTCATTTTGAATTATTATTGATCTTTAATTTATTTCAGCAATATTTTCTGGTTTTTAGTATCCTTAAGTGTTTCATTTCTTATATTTTTCATATTGTTGTAAACAGTATTTTTATTTCAATTTCTAGTTGATCATCACCAGTAGTGAGTAATGTAATTGATTTTTATGCATTGATCATATATTATGCAACCTTACTAAATGCACCAATTACTTCTAGTAGCTTTTTTTATAAACAGGATTTTCTACACATATGCAAATAAACTCAGTTTTACTTCTTTCTTCCCAATCTGGATGCCTTTTCCTTTCCTTGCCTATTACATTGTCTAGAATCTTCAGTACAATCAATGTTAAGTCAGAGTGGTCAAAGTGAAAGTCCTTATTTTGTTCTTAATCTTTAAGAGAATAAACATGGAGTGTTCTATAATAAGTATGATGTTTTCTATAGGATGTTTAAAGATAAAGGTCTTTTGGGGCACCTGGGTGGCTCAGTCAGTTAAGTGTCCGACTTCAGCTCGGGTCATGATCTTGCGGTTCATGAGTTCAAGCCCCGAGTCGGGCTCTGGGCTGACATCACAGAGCCTGGAGCCTGTTTCGGATTCTGTGTCTCCCCCTCTCTCTCTGCCCCTCCCTTGCTTGTGCTCTGTCTCTCTCTCTCAAAAAGAAATAAACATTAACAAAATTTTTTTAAAAAAGATAAAGGTTTTTTAATTGCAACTTAATTCCTTTAATTGATAAAAACATATGCAGATTATACGTTTCTTCCTTAGTGAGCTTTGGTAGTTTATGCCTTTCAAGAATTTGTCCCATACTTTTAAGTTTTCAAATTTAATACCTTAAGATGCTTCATAATGCTCTCATATTTTTCTTTTAATACATGTAGAAACTAAAAAGATGTCATTTTTCTCATTTCTCATATTGGTAATTTGTATTTTCTTTTATTTCCTAACTGATATGAATAAAGGCTTTTATAAGTATTATTGATCTTCTCCAAGAACTTGCTTTTGGTTTTACTGATTTTTCTCTATTGTTTTTCTATTTCGTTTCTTTGATTTATTTCTTATCTTGGGCTTACTTTGAGTTTCATTTACCCTTTCTCTTCTCATTTCTTAATTTAGAAGCCAAAGCCATTGACTTATGATCTTTCCTCTTTTCTAATTTGTGCTCATTGCTATACATTTTCTTCTAAATTCTGCTTTGGCTGTGTCACACAAGTTTTTAAATCTTGTGTTTTCATTTTAATTCAATTCAAAATATTTTCTATTTATTTTTATTTCTTATTTGACCCATGAGTTATTTAAGAACATATTCTTTCATTTCCAAATACCTAAGAATTTTCCAAAACTCTTTGTTGCTTTTTTATTTAGTTTCAGTGTAATCATAGAATACTGTTTATAACACTTTAATCATTTTACACTTTTTGAAATTTATTTTATCCTCATAACATGGTCTATCTGGAAAACGTTCTGTGATTCCTGGGGGGTTGGTGGGGAACCATGTGTGTTCTTGTGTTCTTTGTGGAGTTTTCTGAAACTGTTAACTAGGTTGATTGAAAGTATTTCTGTAAATATAAATTAAATTGGTTGATAGTGTTGTTCAAGTCAAATATAATTTTTAGTGATTTTCTGTCTACTTTCTATCAATCATTGAAACCTCTATGTTTGTGAATTTAACTATTTTTCTTTGCAAGCCTAGTAATTTTTACCTTATATAATTTGAAGCCCTGTCAATAAGTGCACAAATATTTAAAATTTTATGTCCTCATGATTAATTGGCCCCGTTACCATTAAGAATTGACCTTTTAAGTTTTTATTCTTTCCTCTGAAAATTACTTTTTCTGATATTTATATAATTATTCTGACTTTTTTCTGATTCATTTTAGCATTGAATTCCTGTTTCCATTATTTTACTTTTAACCTATTTGTGTCTTTATATTAAAAATTGTCTTATAGGAAGAATATAGTTGGGGCCTGCTTTTTCATTCCAGTTTTATCATCTTTGTCTTTTGATTAAGGCATTTATGCCATTTACATTTAATGTGTTTATTGTTATATTGGGATTAAGTTTCATTTTTTTTTTTTACTTGTTTTATGTTTGTCTTAAGTATTCTTTGTTCTCACTTTGTCTTCTTTGGAATTAATTTGGTATTTTTTTTATTTTGTTTTCTCTCTTTTTTTTTCCCTCATGTTTTTGTAATTGGAGTTTCTTGTACCTCCTTCTACTTCTGGGTTTACTATTTTCATCAAATTAGAAAAAAATTTTAGCCATTATTTTTTCAAATATTTTTCTGCCCTTCCCTCTCTTCTCCTTTACATGAGACTTAAACTACATATATATTAGCCTCTTTTAACTTTTCCATTGACTATTGATCTTCCATTTACTTTTTCCCCAGGCTTTGTTCTCTGTGTTTTATTTTTTATAGTTTCTATTGCTATGCCTTTAGGTTCACCTAGTTATACTCTCTTTATATATTTTCTAGTAGTTATATCAGAGATTCTACCTTGCACAGTTGACTTAGCTAACTCTAATATAACTGGCATTTTTACAATTCTTTCTAGACAATGCAATTATCTTGAAACATTTTAACTCAATCACCTCTACGACTAATATGACATTACTATCATGTGTCTTCATTCTCCACATACTTTAACATTCACAGGACATTATTATGATTTTAATCAACCAATATAGGATATATCCTCACATTTGTCATTTTTTTAAATTCTTTTATTTCTTACCAAATTTCTGACCTTCATTCTAGAATAATTTTCCACCTACTTGGAGAATAATCTTTAGTATATCCATACTGCTGTTCTACTGATGATGAATTATCTCTGTTTTTGTCTGAAAATACGTTTTATTCCTGAAGGATGTTTTCACTGAATATAGATGTTTGGGTCGCCAGTTACTTCCCCCCATTTTAAATATGTTATTCTATTGTCTTCTGATTTATTTTCCTATTGAGAACTCAGTTTCCAGTAGAATAGTTATTCCTTTAAATGCAATCTGTTTCTTTTTCCCCTCCTCTGGCTGAGGTGTGAGTTTTCTCAGTGTGATTTTCTTCTTAGTTATTCTGCATGGAGTTTATAAGGCTTATTGAATTTGCATCATGATCCTTTATCTTTTTTTCAGCTGTATCTTATCCACTATATAACTAAAATATGATATGCTATTAAAATCACATATGAAAACTTTCTAGAGCCTTTATTTGAATTCTTGTTACACTTCCCAGTTCTCTAACAAAATTCTCAATTATCTTTTATCTCTTTAAAATAATTATTGTCATTTTTCATTTTATTTTATTTTTAGACAGAGAGAGCACAAGTGGGGTGGAGGGGCAGAGGGAAAGAGAGAGAGAGAATCCAAGCAGGCTCCATGACCAGCATGGAGCCTGTCCCGGGGCTCTATCCCACAACCCTGGGATAATGACCTGAACCAAAATCAAGGGTCAGATACTCAACCAACTGAGCCACCCAGGAACCCCATCCATTATCTTTTATCTCTTTAAACATAAAAAGTAGAACTCCTTTAACATCTATGTTTGAATATTCCAATATCTGGAGCTCCTATGGGTGCATTTTGGTGATCCGAAACTTCTGCTGGTTTCCGTTCATGTTGTTTTGTCCTTTCACATTCAATTTATTCTAGAAATGATTGAAGACCAAAATCAATGTTATCTTTTTGCAGAAAGAATCTACATGTTTGAGTCTGAAAGGTATCTGGAAGTAGAAATACTCCAGGAAAGTCAACCCAATGCTAGAGATTAAGATGGTGCAAATCTGGGCTTTTCTGTTTGTAGGACGTACCATGGATTCATCCATATTCCCAGGATGCAACCCTCAGAGTCTTAACCAAAGCAAGAGTTGTTCACAGGTGTTCATAGCTTGAGTCAGTCTTGCTCATCACTACCTCATCCTTAGCTCTGCAAGACTGTCAAAGATGGGACTTACTGTTTCCATATTTGGATTATAAAAAGGGAAAAACAGTATGATTCAAAACAGCCCCAAATGTTGAGGTTATTACCCTAAACCTGCATCCTCTCCTAAATCCTGGTTCAGTTACTTATCTCTTATTTGTCTTCTCTCCAGCACATTTGAATAGACTTTTAAGACTTTTCTTTTTCCAACTAATCTGTTTTTTCTCAGCAGGGAAGTGCTTTGAAATATTTAATTTATCATTATCAAAAAGGGTAACTCTTTTTCCACTTGCCTTTGTTTTGTTTTGTTTTGTTTTCAATTGTTACTATGGCAAGGGGGACTAAGAATACGGGCAAACTAAGCTTGTGGCTGGTAGTGAACAATTGTAGGAATATAAGTATTGTTTATAATTTGAGTGCATGTTGTTTGTAATCTTCCCAAATAATTGAGGCCAGAGATGCTTCTCACTTCATCCTTGATTTAAATAAGATAGATAAATGCAATCTCAACATTGCTCTCTCTGGACTCCCCGTAGCTCTCCTCTGAGATATTTAGGTGGCCCTTACTTAAACTACCTATATTGTAATTTAATTGTTTTGTGTTTTAAGTCCGCACCCTTGGAGTAGTTTGCAAGGTACTTTAGGAGTAGGATTTTATCCTAAAATTTTTTCTACCTCCTTTTGGTACTTAAGACAATCCACATTATTAAAATGATGGGAATTCAGGGGCGTCTGGGTGGTTCAGTTAGTTAAGCATACGACTTCAGCTCAGGTCATGATCTCACGGTTCGTGAGTTCAAGCCCCGCGTCGGGCTCTGTGCTGGCAGCTCAGAGCCTGGAACCTGTTTCGGATTCTGTGTCTCCCTCTATCTCTGCCCCTCTCCCACGCATGCGTGCTCTCTCTCACACACACAAAAATAAATAAATCAATAAATGAATGAATGAATGAATAAATAAAATGAGGGAAATTTGAGAAAAAAATAGCTGAATGAGGTTCTTGTGCCTTTGGCTGCACTCCAGAAGAATCCCAAGGTCATTTTGTTGCCATCAGGATCTTCATAGCCTGCCAATGCCATCCTCTCCAACTGTCTTACAATCCTGCTTCCCCAATGCCTAGACCCAGAAAATCAATGCTCTCGTGGCTTACATGTCACGCACCCCCACAGTCACTGCATCCTCAGAGCTGTAGCTTGTAAATTCTAGTCCTTCTGCCCAGACTCCCTTCCTCTCTACTATACTGTCTCATCCCATCACTCTCCCTATCTAACACCCACAAACTCCTGCTCAGGTATGAGAACTCAGTTTAGACATCACCTCCTCCAGGAAGCTTCCCTAATTTAAATGCTGACTGTAGCATTACATCTTACCTGCCCCCATCACAGTGCTTTCAGGACTATATTTTAATCATCTCTTTACCTGTATGTCTCCTGCGCTTGACGATAAATTTCTCAAGAGGCTTCTGAATTCACTGTCTGCATACTTATTGCTTTTTCAGGTCCTAGATTCTCAATAAATACTAAGTGACTAAATACAGAGTTAGAGGGAATGAATGACTATATCCTGAATTAACAGTCCATTGTTGAAAAGTACACAAATGATGGATTGTAACAATATGTAAATGAATGTTTTAGAATATGTTGTCAGACTTCCGTCAGCCATGCTAAAACAATCAAACGTGTCTTCTTAAAGAAGAGAAAAGGGCACGCGTAATGTCCATCTTTAAAAGAAGGAAAAAGAAATACTGGTCAGCCGAAAACACAGTGCCTGGAAAGTTGCTAAGATAAATCATCAAAATGATCAATTTGCAATCACCTAGAAGAGCATAACAGACTGGGTAGCAACCGACATGGCTTTTAGAGGAACAAATCATGCCAGACCAATTTAATTTCCTTCTATGATAGAGTGACAGGCCTTGTAGATAAAAAGGAAGCAATAGATGTAATCTCTCTAGACTTCTGTAAGCCTTTGATTCTGTCCTACCTGACATTCTCATCAACAAACTGGGGAGATCTAATCTAAACCACACAAGTATTCAGTGGGTGCACAGCTGACTGGGCAGAGGCGTCCGGAGAGCGGTTGTCGGCGGCTCAACATCAGCCCAGGAGAACAGAACTGGCAAGAAGCCTTGTTGTGGGGCGTAGGATCATTTGGAATTTTTACAGTTAAAACATAAGATAAATTATTGTCTTTAAAGAAGATACATGCGTAATGAAGGATACGTTTGCAGAGGAACTGCTACAAACATATTTGGAGTCAAAAGAGCATCTCTGCACAGGATTACTTGGCATAAAACAAATGGACCAGCCAACGAATAAATACTTGGTAAGCCCCCCATCTCGGTACTGAAGAGGTTGCATTACATATGGATTAAAATCCCAAGTCTATACCAGTACCCCAGAAGTGTTAGAGCCCCCACCCGCCCACCCACCACCACTACCCATATTGTTTCCCGAGAGAAATCTCAGCTAATCAATACCCTGACCCTGACATCTGTTTGGTCTGTGTCACGTGGACTGTTGGCTGCATCCCTACTATCCCTTGTCCCACCTTCCTCAGCTGGCGACACAATCATTTCAGCCCAAACTTCCCTCTTTTTGTTCTGTCTCATAACGTCTATTTGCGCTCGCAATATCCGCCCACCTGTTCTAATCCGTGTTTTCTTCCCTTGCTCGATATCTGGAAGGTGTAGGTGAATGAGATAGATTGAATGGAAACTCAAGGTAATAAGAAGTTTTGGAAGCAATATTTAGAGATGAGGTGATCAACAGGGCCATCTAGGATTTTCTTCTTAAGGACAATTTCGGTAGGTTCGGGAGTAGGGTCTGGAAAGTAAGAGATGGAAGAAAGGCTTGATGGAGTGGGCAACTGAAAAGGATGAGGTAAAAGAGAATAATGTTAGAAGTCTGGTTTGGGATTCAGATGAGAACTGGCCATCAACTACCACCAAAAAGACAAGAGGTAACAAACGTTAATGACGATGTGGTGAAAAGGGAACCTCGTGCACTGTTGGTAGGAATATAAATTGGGGCAGCCACTGTGTGTGGAAAACAGTATGAAGTTTCCTCAAAAATTCCAAAATAGAGCTACCCTATGATCTAGAAATTTCCTTCTGGGTATTTACCCAAAGAGAATGAAAAGAGTAAGCCTAAAAAATATCTGCCCTCCCCACCCACATTTATAGCAGCATTATTTATTAATAGCCAAGACATGGAAATAACCTGTGTATATCAGTGAATGAATAAAAACGTTGCAGCACATACGTACGTCAGCCTTTACAAAGGGAAATCCTGCCATTTGCAACAACATGGATGAACCTTGAAGACACTGTACTAAGTGAAATAAGTCAGACAGAGAAAGATAATACTGTATGATCTTGCTTATATATGGAATCTAGAAAAACGACAACAACAAACTCATAGAAAAAGAGAACAGAGGTGTGGTTGCCAGAGGCAGGGTTTTGAGGGGAAGGGATAGTCGAGGGACAGCGATCAAAAAGTACAGACTTCCAGTTATAAGATAAATAAACTAGTCCCGGGGAAGGAACGGACAGCATGATGACCACAGCCAACGCTGCTGGGTGACGTACAGGGAACTTGTTAAGAAAGTAGATCCCATGAGTCCTCATCACAAGGAGAAAATTTTTTTCTTTTCTTTTTCTCTGTATTGTATCTATATGAGATGATGCAGGCTAGCTAAACTTACCATGGTAATCATTCACGATATAGGTAAGTCAAGCCATCAGGCTATACCCTTTAAACTTAACACAGTGCTGCAGGTCAATGAAACTGGGGCGGCGGCAGGGAGGGTGATTACCAATCAAGACAATGGCCCAGGGACGCCTGGGTGGCTCAGTCGGTTAAGCATCCCACTTGGGCGTAGGTCATGATTTCACGGTTCGCGGGTGGGAGCCCCATGTCGGGCTCTGTGCTGACAGCTCAGAGCCTGGAGCCTGCTTCGGATTCTGTGTCTCCCTCTCTCTCTGCTCCTCCCCCACTCACACTCTGTCTCTCTCTCTCTCTCTCTCTCTCTCAAAAATAAATAAACATTAAAAAATTTTTAAAAAAAGACAATGGCCCAAAGATAAGGCACAAGAGGTCAGAACAGCAGAGTGGAAGGAAAAGCACTTAATTTGAAATCATAAAATCTGTCACACATTTGACATTCAGAAAGTCATTCAAATTTTCCAGGCCTGATCTGTCAACTGTAAAATAAGGTTATTACCTAACCAATCAACACATGGGGATCAAATCAAATAATATATATGAAAGCACAGAAGACTATAAAGCAGTATACAACTATTAAATTATTATTCATTATTATTATACCATATATCATTATACCAGATGATACCTGCTGGTTATATAAGCTTTAAGCCAAAGAGGAAACTTCTAAAAGAAGGGCAAGAACTTTCATTAAATGTCAGGATCACCTTTAAGACCCAATGGGACATCCTTGTGTAAAACGAGACGTAGCGTCATCTCTTTGGGTGGTAACCTTGGAAATAAAAAAACTGAATTCCTTAATGATTCAGGAACCCCTCCTCAGTAGTCATTTCATCACCAGACTCAGCAGCGAAAGTCTAAGAACTCAAATCACTATCTAGATACATAATGTCAACCACAATAGTGACAGCAACGTAAAAGTCACCTTACCTCAGGTGTTATTTCAGGTGAAATGCTTTGGGGGACAGTGTTATTCATATAATTGCTTTAACACCCCAATTTGCACATATAGGCAGGATGAAAGGAACCCAGGAAGAAGTGATGCATTCAATAGCATGAATTATATTTGTCCCTTAAATTTCTCAGCTTTTCCTGGCTGGGGAGATTGTCCATTTTCTCAAACCAGTTGTACATATCCCAACTTTCTGCCCCAAATTCATGGACAGTGAATATAAACTAAAATTATCTTCTCAAACCGATCTTAACTGAATTCAGTGAATCCTGTCTTCTCTTCTTCCGTAGCACCCACTTAAAAAAAAAAAATTACTTTGCTTAAAAAAAAAGAACACATGATTTTTATACATTTTCATGGCGGACAGAACTATCCACTTTGTCTCCAATACCTTTCAGAAGAACACATTTTTAGAAAGTTAAGCGAGAACATTGTTAAGACCCTTCCTGTCCTGGTGCAAGGCTCTTTGAGATAACTTGAGAATTCACTTCTAGGCCTCTCCCTTCCCAGGAACCATGAAGCAAGAATCCAGCAGTAACCATCTCAGGAGCATTCAAATCTTTTCCATTGCTTGAGATGTCTAGATAATAGCCGGAATCCTAGTAATACCCGTCATGGGCTTACAGATTTGTGGGTTGCAAAAGTTTCCCCCAACATGCACATACTTTATGTTCTTGGACTGTCAAACTATCCCGGTGAAGTTATTGGACGCAATATCATTCTTCCCATTTCACAGGCAAGGAGACTGGTCAACACAAGCTCATGTCATTGGATATTGGTTGAACTGTACCTACACCAAGAGCTTTGCTTCCTAAGAAGGAATTCTGCTACGTCATACATTTTTTATAGCTGCTGATGTATTTTGAATATAAGTTCTCCGTAAAGGGTTTAAGTATCACTCTCAGGAGGCCGCGTGTCGATTCTAAATATTTGCTTGTAACGAATGTGATAACTTTCTTCATAAGATAAATGTGAGGGTGTGGGCAAAGTGCATCTCTGTCATTCAATGAGGTGATGCGACAAGCCCATTGCTGGTAAAGTCTGAGCAAATGAGGCCTTGGGATGGCAAGGACGTGAGTCGAAGATGATGACAGAGGAGATCCGTGATTAAAGCCAATGATCTGGAAGACAGCTATGAATTAGCCTGCTTTGGAGGAAGAACTATGTTTCACGGTGTAAAATATGGTGATGGTTTTACTCACAGCAGCTATAATTCCCTTTATAGACCTGAACGAATTCATTGTAATCCACAATGAACATTCCACAATGAAGTGTTATTTTACCATTTTACTGCAAGGGAAACTGAGTAAGCAGCCTAAAATAGAATGGAAATGGTGGCATTTTTGAATGTATTAATCATTTAAGTATTAAGTATTTATTAATTATTGGTTAGTAACAGTATTCAAGAGACATAACCCTTGGCTTAGACCTTGGTTAAATACACAAAAGAATTTTGATCTCAAAATACAATTCAAGAAACTGCATAATAAGGTTTCCCTTTTTCCCCATTTTACAGAAGGGACAGAGGGCTTAACTGGAAGAAGAAGAGAAGGAAATAGCAGATATGAGGAAGGAAGGAGGTGGGAAACCATTATGAGTGGTCACGGTTGTATTTCATGCATCCCCAAGTGAGCAGGAATTCTCAGTTAAAGGCAGGAAGCTTAAAACCTACCATCGCCTATGAATGCACTTTGATATTTTGAATTTCTTCTCCTGCGTCTAATTTCCATTTTTTGCATCCTCTCTAGTGCTTTCTTGGAATGCTGGCCACACTAACGAAGCTCAGAGGCACTTACTGATTGCAAACCTCATGTCATTGTTTGGACCCAAACAGAAAACAGAGCACTGGAGCGGCAGGAGGTGCCAGGAAAATGTGCTATAAAAATGCAAGTGGAATTAACTGACGGCAGGCAGAAGGTGGAGGGGAAGAGGGAAAGACAGTGAAAGGAAAAACTGAACAGAGCTCGGGTCTAGATAGAAAGGAGGAAAAATGTTAAGCATGATACTGCATGAAGAATTCTATTGATATTTGAAGATTACAGAATAAACATTAAGGGTACAAACTTGCAACCGGTAGGTAAGTAAGTTCTGAACAGCCAAGCAGAGCAATAGAATACTGTAACATAAAGTTCAGAGTTGCTAAAAGACTAGATCCTAATCGTTCTCACCACAAAAAAAGAGATATTTAATGCAATAGAGGTGCAAGCCTACACTGGTGGTGATCATATTACAATATATGAATGCATTAACTCAACACATTGGACACCTTAAACTTACAAATGCTAAACATCAATCCGATCTCAATAAAAACAAGAAGAAACATTATTATTTCCTCAAGAATCAGTGAGGATGTGGGGTACCCGGGTGGCCCGGTTGGTTAATCGTCTGACTCTTAACTTCAGCTCGGGTCACGATCTCACAGTTGGTGAGTTCGAGACCCACATCGGCCTCTGCTCTTACAGTGTGGAGCCTGCTTGGGATTCCCTCTCTCCCCCTCTCTGCTCTTCCCCACTCACTCTCTCTGTCTTTCAAAATACACACACACACACAAAAGAATCAGTGAAGGTGTAAGAATGAGGGAGGACTGCCTTAATAACACAGAATCACCAATGAGAATTTACTCCGTGTCCAGCTCTGTGCTGAGACTTTCCCTTTCATGACCTCAACTAATCTTTATCACATTCCTATAGCATCACTGTTTCAGTGATGAGGAAAAAAGGCCCAGAGAGATCAACTAGCTGTCCCAAAGGCACACAGCCACTCCAAGGAAAGCCTTCTCTGAAGGAAAAGAAGTAAAAAAACTAAGCATAGTATTCTAAGTATTCTCAGCATAGTATTCTTTTTTTTTTAATTTTTTAACATTTGCTTATTTTTGAGAGACAGAGAGAGACAGAGCATGAGTAGGGGAGGGGCAGAGAGAGAGAGAAAGACACAGAATCTGAAGCAGCCTCCAGGCTCTGAGCTGTGAGCACAGAGCCCGACGCGGGGCTCCAACTCACAAACTGTGAGATCATGACCTGAGCCGAAGTCAGATGCCCAACCGATGGAGCCACCCAGGTGCCTCCACTAAGCCTAGTATTCTAAGCATTATCTCATTTAGGGTAACATACGAGGCACAGAGAGGTTGAGTTGTGCATGGCCTGCCAGCTAATACATGGCCAAACCAAGATTCAAACCCCGACTGAAGAACCCTGGCCCTTAAAACAGTTTTAACAATTATACCGACCTCATGAAGTGGTCGTTATCGAATGAGCTGACTTGCGTAAAATGCTTAGCACTGCACCCGGTACCCAATAAGCACTCAACAAATATTAATGAAATCTTTTAAAAATATAATTAAATATTACATTATTACTAAGATCAGACCCTGCTGCTTCTCAAAATGTAGAATACGAAGCTGATTGCTCAATGTTCTAGGAAAAATTCACGACAAGAGAAGGAACAGCTAATACAATCACGGGCTCTTCAAGGACAGCTCTCAACTTGGATTTGAACACAATGGAGTTCTACGTGGCAATGAGAAAGAATGAAATCTGGCCCTTTGTAGCAACGTGGATGGAACTGGAGAGTGTGATGCTAAGTGAAATAAGCCATACAGAGAAAGATAGATACCATATGGTTTCACTCTTATGTGGATCCTGAGAAACTTAACAGGAACCCATGGGGGAGGGGAAGGAAAAAAAAAAAAAGAGAGGTTAGAGTGGGAGAGAGCCAGAACACCAGATTTTTAACGCTCAGTATACTGGGCATGAAGTTAAGGAGAATGATTGGCCAAGAAGAAACTGAACCAAAAGTTGCCCAGGACAGTTGCCCAGGTAGTTGGCAGTGTAGCACAGGAGGAAGATCAACTTACACAAGCGCGTTGTTTTTTTTTTTGAGGAAAAGGAAGTAGAGTAACATATTTCTCGAGCTCCCTTTCCATCACTGACCAGGGTCCCTTCCTTGTCCTCTGAGCTCCCAGAAAAGAAACAACTTTCTTCACTTTATTACCAACAATAAGGAAAAATTTGTGCCTTAGGTGCAGAGAACCTAGGGATGGACAAGAGGCTCACTCTTGTGTGTGCACTCCAGTTGGTCTCCTGTTCAAGTTCTCGCTAATAAATTGTGGGCAATGATTTTTCCTTCCTTTTGAATAATCAGGTTGTATTCCTGGTTTGGACTTTTGCAAGATGAAGGATGCTTGATCTCTCAGCCCGAGTCAAAGAGCAGAGAATTCCTGTTTGATCTTTCGACGTTGCTTTGCTGTCTAAGATGAAATTGTGTGGACAGCAAGGCCAGCTTTGGGGCTAGCAACTTGTGCAATCAGCCCACACCCTGTGCTCAGAAGGACCCTGTGCTTGATTTAACGCTTTGCTGCCACTGTCTTGAAACTCTTCAGAGTTTCATCTTTGGACGGATGTTTTGTACGTGAAATCCAATGAGACAATGACGAATATGTGTGAGCAGAGGAAATACACAGATTGTTCCTCCGTGCCTTCTCGCCCCTTTCATGAATAGCATTCGTGATGCCCCATGACCCTCGATGTGTGGAATTCATAGAGATTCAAGGAGAGCACAAGGGAAGCACGTTGCATCACTAGAAGGTGCACGTATGGAGAAGTGAAATAAAAACAGCGGAGTTACTTTTGTGCAGCATTTCCACTTTTGCTAAGAATAAACTACATATGCTGGAATATGCATTGTGTGATTTCTGTGAACACGAGTTCAGTGCTCTTATATCTGCATCAAAAACGGCATTGCGCAATATAAAGATGAATTGTGCGACGCGTGCTAACAGCTTAAATTTTTAAGTTTTCTTTACCTAGAATGACATTAAATTGCCAAAAACAGCATGGCTCGTTGAGAGAGACAGAGTGTGTGTGTGTGTGTGGAAGAACAGAAAAAGAGCTTTATATTTCAATGCCTTTAATGGCATTTTTTTCCTGTTCTGTGAGCAAGAGGCCCACATTTTTATTTTGCACTGAGTCCGCAAATGATGTAGCCAACCCTAGTTGATACGCCCCATGTGCCTGTGAGCAAGGGTGTTTCTGAGGCTCCCCTTTCTTGTTCGAGTTCGTCCCATATGTCCTGAGTCACCACTTAGCCTAGGAAACTCCTGGTGTGTTTGGGGAGGTGAGACCAGTGACTGTCCCACTGCTTTGGAGTGGTTGGATCCCTCGTAACCATTACTCACTCCCTATACCTCTCACGCCTTGGCTGCACTAAACCACCTTCTTCTGTATTCCCAGAGTCCTCAGGGAACCCCGCTAGATCACTTCCTATTCTACACTGGCTTGGCTTCTGTAGTTCTTCTTCCTCCTTAGACTGATAAGTAGTTCTTGGATGGTGAGGACGAGGACCCTGTGTCATCCATTCATCTTGTCAGGTCCAGACCTTGAGCACAGGGCCTTGGCAGAGGGCGGTCACTGAGAAACATGGTTAAACTAAGTTACATCTCCTCCCAGGGTTCACCTTCTCATCCCCCTTCACACACGTCCTCACACATACATAATAAAACCCTTTCTCCCCTGGTCCCTAATTGTAGAGGAGTAAAGTGTTTTCTTGTCTTCTCAATATCCCAATGAACTAAATACAAGAGCAAATAGTCTGATTCTACCTAAGACATACTCCCTAGCCGCCAAGAACAAACCCCTTTCTTCATCTTACGGCACCTCTCTGTCTGCCCTGCCTCCTGTCTCAGAGAGAAATGGAAGACACAAACAACAGGATAGAGGTTTACAGACCAGAGTTTCGTACCCAGATCGGTCTCTAGCACATGCCCCTGGCCACACAAGTCAAGTTTTCTGAGTTTCAGTTTCCTCATTCTATTAAATAGTGTGATAACAGTATCCTCGGACAGTAGAGTTGTGATATGCGCACGTTGTTCCTATCATGTTTGCCAGGTATTTTGTGGACCCGTAATACATAACTGATTTTATTATTACTATTCCTGTCTTCAAGAAGTTTATATTATTAGGTGTCCCATCAGGGTTACATCCTCTGAATGTTTAGTTAGGAGCAGCCAATGAGCAGAGACGCCTATAAAGCACCTGTTCTCCCTGAGCTAGTGAACAGGTTAAGCACTATGACTACGTACCGTGCTTCTCTTATGAAGAAGATTCCTGGAGCCTGAAATAAACATCTCTACTCTCTGATGATAAGTAAAGAATAGGCACCCTGGGCCGGAAGAAAATGTAAGCAAGGCACGTACGTGACTTTGTTCTTATTCATGGTTATACCAATCTGTGTACATAGAGTAGGCAGGGGGCAAAGGGGTGAGTAACCCAAGAATGTTTTGTTTGGAATGCTGGGCTAGAACGCTCTAGGCTCTGGAGTTGTATGAACCGGTCACTACCAAGCCTTGGCCAACGAATTCTGTGAAATGTACTTATGCGTCAGTAGACAATTAGGCTACACTCTGTGGTCTGAATCTGAGCATAGGATACTTATAGGTGGGGACTATATTCCTTTATTTTAGGTCTCCCTTCTAGCAGGCCAAGAGCTGCTGGCTTAATTACCTTAAGAGTAGTAAGCATCAATGTCCAGGAATACCCTTGGTCCTCTGATGGCCAGAGGGTCCCCTGATTCGCTTTCTCTTAAAATTCCACTTCTCAGAGCGGAATTTTAGGAAGGCATTTTTAGGAAGAATCCTTTATTTCTCAATATTTAGTGAGCACCTACTTTGAGAACAGAAGATTAATAAGTTACTGTCCCTCAGAAAACTTAACAGTCTTTCACAGAGTATCAGAAAAAGGTACCAATTTATTTCACTAATGACACAGTGGACTTCCTGAACTCAACATTCGGACTCATGTTGCAAACTGTAAAATTAATATTTAAAGCCACAGGCTGTGTGTGTGTCCGTGTGTGGGGGGGGAGGGGGGGCAGATGACAGCTGATGAGGGTAAAGTAAGCCAAGATTCAAAGGAGATAAGGTGACGGTGGCAGTTAATGAGTCAGCAGGTGCTGGTGGCAATGACTTCAAGAACTGGACACAGAAGCAAAAACTATTTTTAGATTCCACTTTCTGTTAATGCCAACTCTTTGCCAAAGAGCATAGGTTTTTCTTTACAGACCGAGGGCCTCCTTTTCCGGCTTTTCTCGTCCTTGCCTGTAAGTAATCTTTGGAACAATGAGTATTTCAGACCCGTCTCAAAATTTTTTCCAGGATCTAACTTTGCAGTGATTGGTCTGCTTCTTACGAACACAAGAAAATTCCTTATTTTGCCAGTCATTTATTCGATTTTCCTTCTTAGTCTTCTCTAGGATGGCCTTAATGAGGACAGAGTATTCCTGAAGGTCCTTTCTGGCCACATGGAGAGAATATTCTCTACAGACTCTGTTCTGTGTACGCTCTCCATTCCTATAATGGAATGCCAGCGATGTTACCTACAGCAGCCTGACGGATGCAACAATATGTGTATTCATCGAATATTGACTAGTGAAACGATTCTACAGCACAGGCTTTGTGATCTGTTGATCACAAGCCCTGAGATTCTAGCTTTATCCCCCTCCGCACATCACCCTCTACCCCCAGAACAAGCATTTTATTGCACGTTCCATGGCAAGATTTATGACAATTATCACCCAAATCCATAATTAGCAAGTGGTAACAGATAGGCAGATAGATCCACTTAGAGTGACACCTTTGACAGATTGACACCCCCTCCCTTTAAAAACACCTGCGAGGCTTCTCATTTTAAATGTGACTATACTCACACAGCGTTGGCAAGCCTCGTCTCGTGTTCACGGAGGAGGAGGGGGCTATAAAAGCAACATGTTCTCACAAGCATGGCAGAGCCCATGCATAAACCATTTGGCTTTGCAATTAAAAACAGGTTTGGCTTCCCTCTGCATCGGTTAGACAACGTCAAAGCAACATTCGCCCCGAAAACGTTCCCTTGTGAATTCCAATGAACTGTGAGTCTTGGGTTTCTCTTTGTTTGCATGTCTTGAGATTGAATTTTTGGAAGGGGTCTGTGTGTTCCTTTCCGGGGGTAAAGCGTCGATATGTATGTTTTGAATCACTGCTACCACCTTGGTCGCTGACACTTTCCATTCTGTGCTCCTTGCATACACGGTTAGCATTTTGGATTCGTTCCGTCAGGCTCATTACCACAGGTAAATTAACTCTCCCAGTCTGATCCTCTTGCCCTAGGAAACGAGCGTTCGTTCTAAAGACCTGCCTAAGCAATTGACTCGCACAGACTGGCCCTGAGTTTCAAAGATACTGAAAAACAGAAATGTGTTTATTCCTAGGCAGTACCGTAAACTTGACTACAATGATGTAATGATGGCTAATTACATCTTTATCACTGTCATTCCTGGATGGTGCACTTGACTGCTGGATCCCATAGTATTTGGAGAAATCACTACTTCACAGCTAAAACCCTTCCCCTTGCCGTACAACGACGAGCTTAGAAGATACGACACAGGCCAATCCCAGTTGCAGTGAAATCATCTATTTTTTACAAGATAGTTGGCTTCCTCTGTTTTTTCTCTCATTCTTTTCCCCGTTTAATTAAACAGAAAGAAACAAAAGAGATATTGCCGTTGAGTGTTTGCTGCAAAAGACAGTTTCGAAAGTTCTGCCACAGAAGAAATCGCAAAGTTGCAAAACCTAAGCCGTGATTCACAAACCGGCAGAAGAGTTCCACTCTGCCTGCGAAGAGATCTCAGCACGAGAAGAGGCCACCAGCACCCAGGCCCATCCACTGATACACAAAGTTCTGTGACAAGACAATATGGCACAAACGTCAATTTGTCGATACTAATGGTGAGGATCAACATTAATTAAAAGACAGAGACAGACAAAAAAGAACAATTAATGTCAGTGCCACGTACTTGATGTAAAAGTTACCATGGAACGATGCTTCCCCTGTTTAATTTACAATTCTCACCAAACTCCACTTGAGAAATTTTAGCTTCTTGAGTTATTTATTTAGTTTATTATATTCAGTCTCTTTGGGCGAAATTATCTTCTCTCACACTACCCCTCCAAAAGTTGTTCAATGGAGTAATTGCTAAAATGCAGAAGGACTTTTTACTGCATCATTTTGAAGTGCATAATTTGGCATAAAGGTAAAACATTTTTAGAAAGTATGAAGCAAAAACATTATCAGAACAAAGTAAATAAAAATATGCTAACACGTATAATAGTATGTGTGATTGCATTGAGAAACTTAAAAAAATGTTGAATCTATTTTGTCATGTATTTTAGTTAGATGCATGCACATAATTTCATATTTCTCACAAAAAAAATATGTGTTGCATGTTTTTGGTCTGTGGACTCACAGTGAATAGAAAAAGAAAATACGTGTTCTTAAGTATGAATTTTTATATTTGCCTTGAGGAAGGAAATCAATTCCCTCAATTAACAAGGTATTAACCATAAATAAATATTTTCCATTTTCATTAATTCCATGTACTGGAAGTTTTTTATTGACTTGGGCTCCCTTTTGCTGGACTGTGTGTTTTATAACTGTATACATTAAAGGTAGAGCATAAGAAGTAATGTTAAATTCAGTCCAGCTAAGGCAGAGAGATAAATTCACCCTCCAATGTCACGAAAATTGCATTACTACTTTGTAAAAAAAAAAAATTATGCCTGTAAAAATAAAGTAGCAATACACGTGTATGCAAATAAAATAATTCCACAAATCTTTATGTAACTCGAGTCTTCTCCATTTGTCAAAATATTGCTTAATATTGAAACGTTTCTTAATGAGCAAGGAACTATCAATTCATTTTTCAATTATCGATTGGAGGGGAAAGAAAAGCTATGCTTTTATAAGCGTATACATTTCACTAGAGAAGTGACCTTATGTGAGTATATTCTTTATTAATTCAGTGCTAACAGCTTCATCTCACGGTTGTGGATCCTCTGGTTGTGTTCCCAAATACCCAATAAATGACGCGATAAAGTGACTAGAGAAGGCTACTGAGTTAGAGAAGGGTTAAGTAATGAACTATTCAGAACTCACTTTGGAATTGCGAGAATTAGTTTTTGCGAGAGCTCCAGTAGGCCAAATGTGAAGGAGTCGTTCCAGGAGAGGGTTGGAGACTCAGAAAGTTCCCCAAGAAAATTCCTAGATCTTAATCACGAGCCTACATTTCTGTAAATCAAACGACCTCCATGTAAAGAAAAGGTACACACATCATTATATCATGATAGGGATGCGTCAGAACCGCAAAGTCCCACGGCCGAAGGGATTCTCAGCAACTGGAATTTACGTAGCAGTTTCTACAAAGTTCTGTCGGCCTCTTCGTTCTGTTTTGTTTTCAAGCAATACAGTCAATCTGAAGGGGCAGACTCTGGTTTCCTAAACTTACTGGAAGTCATATTTCCGAGGAAGCTTTCTTTCTGGAAACAAAACAAAATGAAAGCTTCTGTATTTTGGAACCACCTCCCTTCTACTGCTTATATAACGCGGAACATGAATAAGCAGGCAGGTCCTCCCTTTGCCCCTGTGGTTTCGAGCCAGGGACGGAGCCTCAGAGTGAAATTCTGTGTCTCTTCCTTTTCATTTTGGGTCCCACACCTCCTGTAAAAACATGGCTGAAAGCACAGACTTACCACACAGGTGTGGGTTCGAAGTAGCTAGTAAAAATGATTTTAAAACACTTGGAAACTGCCAAGCTCTGAGAAAACGCTTATTAAAGACTAATAAAATTGTGAAAACGGAGGAGAAAACATCCAGTCAACTTTTTTTTCTTTTTTTTTTTTTTTTTTTTTTTTTGCGCACTTTAAGGAAGTCGGTTTGGACTCCACGTACGTGGGCCTGGCCTTGGTGGATTCGGGCAAGAAAAACGAGCTGGGCCGTGATTTCACAATAGAGGGAGGGCCAGGGAGGGTGAAAACAGCAGCTCAGGATGCGCGAGGTCACCCATGAAGGCACAGTCACTTCCCCCCTCTGCCATTCTAATTGTGCACTCTCACAAGTGGAATAAAAACCCTGCGCACCTCCCTGGGCACCCCCAGGGAGGGTCCACGCTCTCCCCCCTCAACCAAGTATGAACATTGTCCCTGGAGACGGACGGTGGTCAGGGAGTCTCTTCCTGCCAGAAACCTGGACCGCGAGGCAAGCGACTGAGCGACCTGGGTGGTGTTTTGACAACCAGTCTGGGACTGTTTCGCCTACGGTGACCCTGACGGCCACCACCATGGTCTTAGGGCTCCCGACGCTGTCGCTGGATCGTCTTCTAAGAACATAATGGTTTCACAAAGACCAAAAGGAAAGGATCTTTTCCCCCAATTTGGTGGCATGTGTAGGCTGTTTAATTTTTTTTATTTAAACATTATTTGAAGCTACAAAATGATTTTGTAAAGCTAACTCAATTAATCAGCTGAATTCTCTGTGGCTACTTCGTTCCTGAGAATGTAGTGACTCCAGTCTTTATTCGGTAGGCACACTTTTCAAACCTGCTTAAGTCTAAGAATCTCCCAGGATGTTTGTTGAAAATACACATTCCTGAGCACCGCCCTAGACCCAAGGAATCAAAATCCCTAAAAAGGAGTCCCGAACATATACAGTTTTGTAAGCATTGCAGGCATTGCTTATGATCAAGCAAGTTTGGGAAATCCAACTTAATTTGAATAGATTCAGTGCTGGAAATAACAAAATGCCCCAAATGAAGAAAGAGAGCGATCTCTATTATGTATCTCCAAGAAGCACAGCGATCTCTTTCCTTGGAGACTTTCTGATTTCTGGTGTATAGATTTAGAGATAGCACAACCCACCAGGAGTTGCTGTGCAGTTCAAACATGCACAAACACATACGCAAATACTTTTAAAAGCAGTCTCACAAGCTTTAGGGAAGTATCCAGGACAGAAATTATAAGCAAAGAGCCTCAAACATAGTGGAAAAAAAAAAAAAAAAAAAAAAAAAAAAAAAAAAAAAAACAACCCAAAACTGCTAAACAATGTTAAATGAAAGAGAAAATTATGCAGTCACATAATGATATCTAATTATCCAGCTACTTGGCATCTCATGAGAATCTAGCCCAATGTAGTGAATTTGGTGTATCGTGTAGATGGGAGCCTAAGCAGTGTGTGTGTTTGTATAGATATTCGTGTAGGAGTCCAAGAACGCAGCTTCTAAAGACAAAAGCTGGTAAGAGTATGTTGCTTTGGGTGAGATAGAAAGGAGCAGTTACAAAAAAAATATAGTGCTTTCTTTTCGGGATTATTACTTCTGAACTGAAAATAATATTCATTGCAAAGCCAAGAAACGCCAAGAAATATGTCGTAGGAAAATGGTTATCTTTTTGTCACTATTTGATTGAGAAAACCGTGTCCAACTACCCCACATCACAATAATTAATAAGTTCTGATATTTGGTAGAGAAGACAAAGTTATCCAGGCTGCCTAACGCAGAAGTTTACATAACAAACAAGTAAAGAAGAAAAAACAAAACAAAACAGGATGAGTTCAGTTGGGCCAATTCCTACAAACTCACTGTACTACAATCTCCTCTAAGGTAATACCTCTTATAAGTCAAATAGCCCTTCCTACCCCCCATCTCCACCAAATCCACATGAAGTTGAAGCAGTGGGGTGCAGATGAACACTGTTTTATCTCACCGTGCAATTAAGATTTTAGGTATTTCTCCCAGAGACTTCTTCTGAGTAAATTGCTACTACCACTGACCATAGGAATACTCTCTTTTGGTGTATCACAAACATAGCAATCTTGAATAAATCAATGGCTTCGTATCGCCTTATTACAAACACAGAAACTGAGGTACAGTGGGCTGATTTGCCTGTGCTCACAGGAGCTGGAAGGGATTTTTAGATCAGAGAGGCCAGTCAATATTCCAGAAATACCCGGCGACAAGCAGGGAGCGAACGGTAATTACTGTCATTATGAGTTTTATCTGTATATCCAATTCAATAATCGTCGTGTCCATAAAACTTCACAAAGGGAAAAACCATGATAAATAATGTAATGCCAAAGTAACAAAATGAAATTTCCACCTCTAGAAATTTTAGTGACTTTGACTACAGTGGCAATCTGTATCCCAGATCATTGCTTGGCCTTTCACTTAGCTTAAATGCCTCTAGGGGATCCTAATAGCTATATGATATGTTTGCTTTGGAATCAGATACCTGGAACTGTTAGCAGATGGCCTGAACACTCGCTGATAAATTCGACCTTGTCTGTTTGCTTATTTGTTACCTGCATGTTGTGATTGAACATTCCCACTCAAAGATTGGCTTTAAAATTAAAAGCGAGAGTCTGGAAAATTGTTCAGATGATATTCATAGGCTGAGGTCAACGGTAGTACCTTAAGTCTATTTCCAAATGGAGATAAAAAAGGAAATGTAACTGCCTCTCCATTTGTTTTTATTTACCTATAGACAGAGAACACGTAAAGACTTCCAGAGAGCCCCAATCCGTTGTGAAAATAAGGTTTAACCCCCAAACTGTGTCTGCTTTTTCCTCATTTCTCTGGATTTGGCTGCAGGAAAGTGCAAAGTGAGATCAAACAGCAAGCCAAGGAACTTCTTTTTCATCTGTTCTCATCTCCCCATCCCCACCCCTGCCAGGCCACCAGCGCGAGCCAGGCGATGTTGTAAATCCAGGGAGAGTTTATAGGCAAGAGCATAATGTCTCCCGGACTCCCAGCAGAAGACACCCGGAGTCGCTTCAAACGCGAACAGTCCCGGGTTTCGGCACACCAAATCACTGAGACAGGGGACAGTCCAGCCAGACAGAGGACCCAGCATCTCACGCTTCTTTTGTGGCCAGCAGAAACGTCCAGTAAATGGCGACCGCACAGCCCCTGGACAAGAGAAACCCATGCGTACAAACCCACATGAAAAAGAGGGCCCAAGCGTAGCATCGGTCAGGCATCAGATACCCACTGAGAACCCACGAGTATATGTAGCATATGGCCACAGAAGAAAAATCAGCCTAAGATACGGTCCAGCCCTCAAGGAGTTTATAATCTCCGTGAGCAGATGAGATTTAAACATGAGAGCATCTTTGCCAAAAAAGTGACACATGAAAGGTACACAAATATAACTGTAGCAATAAATACATCCTTCGGCATTTCTAAAAAAGTGAGATCACAGGCTCCCGACGTGGCCGGGAAAGGAATAAATTACACAGGTTGAGCAGTTACAGATCTAAGGGAAGTGGGGGGTAGGACAATAATTATTTCTGATGTTAAGGATTTGCCCTCACATCTCATTGTCCCTGACCCACCTTACTTCATTGAAGATACTCTCTAGCCAGTGAAAAGCTGAGAGGTGAGATCGCCATCACAGAGGAAGTAGCAACAGAAACAAACACTCAAAGGTGTTTTTCCTTTTGTTAGGTTTTCAATTGGCTTGATTTGACTTATTTCCTCCCTGTAGAAATGTTTGAGGCTGGATGTGCTGACTGCTCTCGGAAGGACGAGGCGGGGGTGTTGAGGAAACCTCTGAGCACGCTGAATAATTACGCTCTGCTTTTCTGCATATACACTTCTGATATCACAGTAATGGTAGTCGTAACAAGTCAGTGCAGATTCGCAAAAACAAAGTTAATGAAGAAGCGAAGACTGCATTCAACTCGTCATTTTTTTTAAGTTCCTTTGTTATGTCTCGCCGTTCTCGCCCAAACTTCCTCCACAATTCTCTACTTGTTTCTAACATTGACTTAATGTATTCAGACACCTTATCCGCCGTACATTTTTCACAATTCAGCTCTGACAGGAATGTCTCTTTAGCCCTGTGGCAGATAGAAACCCATACTTTTGCAGCTGCCCACAATGCATGTGGGTTACCAAGGTCATTTCCATGGCTATTGCAAACATAGAAGAGCTGACTCCCCACCTAAAAAATAAAAACAACAAAAGGATGGAGAAAGAAAGGGAAGGATGGGAAGAGAAGGAGAGGAAGGAAGGGAAGGGAAGGGAAGGGAAGGGAAGGGAAGGGAAGGGAAAGGGAAATGAAAGGAAGGGAAACGAAAGGAAAGGAAAGAAGAAAGAAAGAAAGAAAGAAAGAAAGAAAGAAAGAAGAGACAGAAAGGAGAGAAAGAAAGAAAGAAAGAAAGAGAAAGAGAAAGAAAGGGAGAAAGAAAGAGACAAAGGGGGTAAGGGGGGAGAGAGAGAAAGAGAAGAAAAGGAAGGAAGGAAGGAAGGAAGGAAGGAAGGAAGGAAGGAAGGAAGGAAAAAAAGGAAGGGAAGAAGGAAAGGAGAGAGAGAGAAAAAGAGAAAGAAAGAAACAAAGGGAGAGAGAGAGAAAGAACAGAACAGTAAGCGTGTATTGTTTCACAGCCCTGTCTTGGCTTGTCACAGATATTTCCCTTGACTGAAATAATAGTGCAATAAAGTTACAGCATCAATTACTTCAACAGCAAGCCTCCCACCCACACAACCTTGCCACTCAAATGTCTTGCTTGTTTTTCTTGTTACCTTATTATGATCAGTCTCTACGTCAAGTCTCAGTTTGACTAACCTGTTGGCCATAGGTACTACTAGTCGATCAACTTTCATCCCATTTAACAAAAGGAAGACCATGGCCTTGAACGCTCCTGCCTCCTCCACTACCCTCAAGGTTCAGCCAGATGATCTCGCTCATCGGTGGTGCCTGAGACTGAGGGGCCCTTTAGGACCACAGACTCTTTTTCTTTAGTCCTTCCTTTTATAATGAAGATGTTGCTTGAGAGAAGTTGTCAGCTCAGCATTCGATCCATTGAGAAAGATATTAAGGACTATGTCTTTTTCCCTTCTTCACCTTTACATTTGGAGGAAGGACATTCCAGCAACTTGTAAGGGAATGAGGAACCCAAACTGTGGCCAGAAATAAAAATGATAATACTGACACTGACATGTTGCTCCCTGTATGCCAAGCACAGTTTTGAGAAGCTGGCCCCGGGCCACTCGTGAACCCCTCATCACACTTCAGTGCTGTGGGTGCTCTAATTACCCCCATTTTATAGACCAGAACCTTAGGGTGCAGAGAACTGCTTGTGTTGCCCAAGGTCACATGCACAACAGGTAAGTGACACAGTCAGAATGGAAATCCAGGCAGCTCGATTCCAGATTTACACTCTGAACTCCTACCGTTCTGCTGAAAACAAGTCACGAGCAATTGCTTAGCAGTTTTGGTGCAGTTAGAACATTCATGAAATCTGGTCCAGGTAAAAATTCTAAGTACAAAAAGTCATGGGGGGAAAAAATGGCAAATGGGCTTGAGGAGTGATTGCCCCCAATCCATCATTAAACCCTGAGACTCTGAATCCGTGTATCGAATTTTCTACACCTCAAGCCACATATGGATAACTATGTTTCAGATCCAAGAAGCACTGAGCTGGGTTTCCTCGTCCACGTCCACGTAATGGAAACAACAGTACCCTACCTTGTAGGGTTGCCGTGAGGATGAAGGCAATGCGTGCAGAGCAAAGCCCCTGGCATAGAGGCCGACACATGATACGTGATCAATACGTAGCAGCTACTACTTATAACGGTTATTGGATTGCTTCCCTGTCTTCCTCACTATCAGATTTACCTCGCGCTTCGGTATCTACTCTCACTTCAGAAAGCAAATAAATGTTCCCACTCACCCATCAAAACAAACCACAATGCTATGAAACGATATCCTCAACAGAACCCCTATTGAGAAACAGGGAATACGCAAGCCAGTATTTCCTGGACTTAATAATCAGCTCTCAAACGAAGCACTTATACACGATGGTGAAAGTTGTTTTAGAAAGATCTGTTAGAGCAGATACAAAGATGGAAACTCGGATAGGCGTGCTGACTGAAAGAAGAAAGTTACAGCCATGTAGTTCTAATTAGATAAGGCACATCCAAATACATTTACGACTTGGGAACGTAACTCCATGTGTTTGCGGAGCCATGAGAGCAACTTTCTCCTGCGCAGTCTTCTCTTCAGCCTGATTTTCTCCGCCTCCCCCTTCCCTTCAGGGAAGGAGAACAGATGTCAAAGCATGTGAAGGACCACAGCTTCCAGACTTCACGGAAAAGGGCCAGGCGAGGCCAACCGCCTAGCTTTTTTTCCCATTGCTCCGGCCTTGGCTTTTCCCCATTCCGCTTCAAACACAGAGTTGGAGTCTTCCTTCCAGTGGTCACAGAGGCCACTGGGTTCCAGGCACAACCCAAGAGGGTGTTTCTCCTACCTCGATACGGACAATGTAAAGTTCATTACAGCGCAAACGTCAAGGGCCGCACCTAATCTAATTCATACATCCGGATTTCTATTTCCCACACTGACAGAGCAAACGTTCATTCGAGTAGATGTGACCAACAGAGATAGGTTTAGACCCGCACGTGTCTTCGTCTTTATCTGTATATTTGTGTGCCTGGATTTGTATGTGTCCGTATACGCATGTGTGCAAACATATGTGTGCCCATCTGTGTGTCGTCTGAGGGTGTATCTGCCTATATGTGTCCGTGCATTTCTGTGTCTCTCTTTATCAGTTGTGTCTGTAGGTGTTTGTGTGTCTGTGTGATGTGACTCAGTGTCTATATGTCAGTGGGCTTGTATGCTGTGCACATCTGTGTGTGTGTGTGTGTGTGTGTGCGTATACACATGCATGCCCGTGGGAGCAGCGATGCAAAAATAAACGCAAACGCGTTCTACAGCACAATGTTGCTGTTTCAGAGACCAGCCCCGGATGCGCACTTGATCCAAGCTTGGTCTGAGCAAGGTTAGCAAAAGAGGGGGAAGGAGAGTGGATGGGCCAAACGTGCAAGAGCCAAGGACCCTGATGCGTTTGTGGCTGCGCCTGATTCATGCCACTACTGCCCACACTGAGCGGACCGCCTTCTCATGCACTTTTGAAGGGATGTATGAGAGCATATCCCTGGGGCCACGGCGGTTCCCACTTGAGACATGAGTCCTGCACACATCCTACACTTGACCAAAGGAAATATATTTCCCTGGAAATGTTGGCGCAAAATGACAACACTATTACGTGAAAGGTGAAGAATCAGGAATGATGCAGATGGAAAATACGGACTTGACAGAAAGAAACCTGCAGAGCGGCTAACTTAACATGCCACTGTCATTGAGTGCAGCAACTGTCCTGTGCAAAAGAGATCTTCTGAGCTATTAATAAAAGTTCCTGAAGAAACATGAACAGTGGTTGACTGCCAGGTGCTCTTACGAATAAGATTTAACCTGATGTGATAAGGCTGAAGATACTTAGGACAGCTGCTGACAGTCTCAGAAGAGGGAGACACCCTCACAGAAATACAGCCTTTGCTTTGTAAAATCTCATAGAAGAAATAAGGTGACACCTCGCGAGACCTCTAATCGCGAAGCTTTGGGAAAGACCGGAATGGCTTAATTAGCCACTGATTAGCTTTTGATGAGAGATAGCCTCTTCGAAAATATTTGAATTCACCAGCTTGATAAAAACTTTTACACACCAATTCTGGTCTCTCATCGGGAAGCTAATACCCAGGATGATTTCTCCAGGTATTTTTCTTCTCGAACATTCACTGATCATTATCCTTAGGATAATTCTGCAAGAGAGCAGAATTCTAAACAGCCCCAATCCCCATCCCAGCCCTATGCTTGCATGAAAAATTATTTTTTGGGTGGCTTGAAGAGGAGCTAAAGAAAAAGAACAAAGGTGATCTGAAAAGTAACTTTGGAAAAGTTTGAGAGCCAGAATGACTAGGTGTGTGTGCGTGTGTGTGTGTCTGTGTGTGCGCGTGCGCATGTGTGTAACTACAATAATTGATATCAGGGCACATTTTTTTACAAGGTCCTGGGCTGGTAATCACAAGACCTGAATTCCACTCTTTACCCTTCACTGATTTCCTGATTGACCTCTGGCAAGTTGCTTCAAGTCTCCTCAGGGTGGTTTCAAGGGCCCCTCTTGGCCAAGTCGTGTTGATTTGAATCCTTTCTCAACCACTTTATAGTTGTGTAACTTTAGGCAAACTACTTCACCTCTCGTGCCTCTGTATTCTTGTCAGAGTGTAGGGGCACCTGGGTGGCTCAATCGGTGAAGCGTCGGACTTCGGCTCAGGTCATGATCTCACAGTTCGTGAGTTCGTGCCCTGCGTCGGGCTCTGTACTGACAGCTCAGAGTCTGGACCTTGCTTTGGATTCTGTCTCCCTCTCTCTGCCCCTCCCCTGCTTGCACTCTCTCTCTTTCTCTCAAAACTAAATAAAAGACATTTAAAAAAAAATAAAAAGAGCTCACAGGGTGGTAGAGAAGGGCAAATGAGGTAACAAATATAAAACACTGTTTGGAGGGTCAAAAATCCTAATAAATATTAGCCATTGTTATTAGCTCTGACTCACATTCTCCTCAGGTAGAGCAGGAGAGGGTCAGAACAGATGATCTCATGAATTCTTTCAGTCTTCAGGAAAACCGTCATATAGAATACAGCTAATAAGCCAGACTCCCAGAGCCCCTACAGCCACAAGGAACCCACCTGTGATCTTACTCACCAAAGCTCATCCCTCCGTGTTGTGGGTTGGTCACCCCCGCCCTCCTGATTCCTCATCTGCCTGCGGTTCTGACGACCGTGTTTATCTGATTTCTCAGACTACAGTAAGTTAGATGCCCGAATTAGGAAGGAGAAAGAATGTTGGAGGCAAGAGAGATTGCAAACAGTCTGATGTTAAGAGAGTGAACAACTGCAATCACAGAATGAAGTATGAGCCCCACCGTGACTCTGTCATTAAAACATTCTTGAAATACGTTGAGTAAACCGTTCAAGGAAGCTATTAACTCTAGAGCTATTTCTATTAAAAATTACTCACATTTTGGGGCACCTGGGTGGTTCAGTTGGTTGAGCGTCCGACTTTGGCTCAGGTCATGATCTCACAGTTCATGGGTTCGAGCCCCGCGTCGGGCTCTGTGCTGACAGCTCGGAGCCTGGAGCCTGCTTCAGATTCTGTGTCTCCCTCTCTCTCTTCTCCTCCCAGCTCATTTTCTTTCTTTCTTCCTTCCTTCCTTTCTTTCTTTCTTTCTCTCTCTCTCTCTCCCCCTCCCTCCCTCCCTCTCTCAAAAATAAATAAACTCAAAATTTTTTTGTAAAAATTACTCACATTTTATAAGCTAGGGGATTATCGGTTTCTGATAATTTCCTTTTTTGGCAAGATGTTATTGGTTATTATTGAAGCCTCTCTTCAGATTTGCTGGCCCTCTTTCATTTCTCCTGGCTGGGCATCTCCAGACCCACAATGGATGTGGCAGGGCTGTGCAGAACTCGTTTTTTGTTCCCAATGGGGAGGTAGATACAAGGCGAGACTATCAGGCCAGGTAATCAGCACCGGCTCCACCAAAGCCTCCCCCACGTAAGCCTGATGACTCTTCTAGCACCACGGGAATATCTGTTACGATATTTCCAGCACACGATGATAGAAAGCCCCATCACAAAATGCCTTCAATATCAAGGACATTTATGGTTTCACGTGATTGCAAATCCGGAGAGTGAAAGCTTCCAGGCACAGAATGATCAACGGCACAAGAATGTCAACAAAAGACTATGTTTCTTTCTCTTGCCTGCCTACCGTCCTCAACACCCACTTCATCTTACGGGTGGTTGCCCTGTAGTCCTCGGATGGTGTCAGTGAAATTGGAGCTGTGAGCTCTCTTGTTTGTATCTAGTAAGATGAAGAGAGAAGGCTCTACCTCAAACGCTGAGTGTAAGTCCTTCCCTCAGCCTGTCGGGGGGATTCCAGTCATAGACCTATCCCCGGACCAGTAAGAGAACCAGTAAGATTGTCCCCCATCAGGCGTGATCTGCTCCTAGAGTGGAGAACGACGTCGTCTGTTCCTTTGTCATCTGGAAGAGGGGTAAACACATAAATGACTGGGACCCTTACGAAGGAATACAAGGGAATAGGTGTCGGGTGGGTAACTGAAAGTTTCTGCTCCACAAAGTAATAATAAAATTCACTACTGGATTATTAAAATGGCATTTCCATTTTTAATCTACCTGTACTCTCCTTCCTCAAAGCATTCGTGTCAGGTGGTTATTAGAATAAAAATCGTGAAGACGGTGGGCAAAGGCATTCTCCCATGAATTATTTCTATTTCTCCTAGGACTCCACTATTTTAATTTAAAATCAAGCACCAAGATCTTTCAACTTTTTATATGCCACCTAAGAAATGTGATGGCAACTCCCACAAAACCAAGCTTTATTAAGAGAAAGCAATCTGGAACATGGATAGATTTCATTTCCCTAAGGGCAAAAGAATATGCAGTGTAGCAGATCCATTTGATAGGGAAGAAATATGTAGAATAAAACCGAGAGCATGATACAGTGGGAAAAGTCTCAGACCAGAAATTGGAGGATTTTTGTTTTTGACCCACCTCAGCCACTGAAGAATTGTGTCCGTGTAAGTCCTTTAAGAATAGAACTGAATTGGAGGTTGCAAAATGGCACCCCATAAGCTCAGTCTGGCTCTATTGTGAATTTCTTGGTGGAGCGGGGAGGGGGACGGAGGGTAACATCTACTGTCCAGCTGTATGTGACATAACCCTCCCGTTGAAGCATAGTGACAGAGCTCCTGAGAGTATACACAATCAACCACCAAAATTCAGGAATTATATACAATGGTTCAGAGTCATATACAATGAAAATAGGCTTAGAAGTTATCCCCAGAGCCACCGAAGACCCATTATATCATCAACATATCAAAAAATTAATGTCTTCATTCAGAATTACTGAATGCCAGGGATAATTGCAAGATAGTTCATATAACTCAAGCCAAAATCTTTTTTATCATCCTGTATTATATGACCCTGGCCGTTAAAAGAAAAAATGAGGGTAGTGTTTTAAAGGGACAATCTTGTCAAAACGGCTACTCTGATTTTTCTTTTTTAGTTTGTTTATTCAGAGAGAGAGAGAGAAAGAGAGAGGGGGAGGGACACAGAGAGAGAGAGAGAGAGAGAGAGAGAGAGGCAATCCCAAGCAGGCTCCACACGGACAGTGCAGAGCTCCACACGGGGCTCGAACTCACGAACTGTGAGATAATGACCTGAGCTGAAACCAAGAGTCGGATGCTTAACGGACTGAGCCACCCAGATGCCCCAACTCTGATGTCTGAATTTCATGAAGTCCATCCTTCTTACGAATCTACATGTGCTCTAGCAGTACAAATTACCTCTTCCTGGAATCAGAAGGATTGGCCATGTATACACGTAGATGCCACTTTAGCTCAGTTTACTTGCAAAAGAGCACCTGACTCGGTCTCATCACGCGATAGTGAGACCTTTGTCTAGCTGGGAAGCTTCGTTCCTTCAAAGAAGCACCACCAGCCACAGCGCTCCTCTGGGCCCGTGGAACGTCTTTCCTGATGCATGTGTCAGAGCCTATGCAAAAGTGCAGCCAATGCATTTCCTTTTAACTGCTCAGAACTATTCATCAGCATTAAAGGTTTTTGGCACATGTTGAACATTACCTAATCATATGTCGGTACAGAAGCTTTTAGCATCTCGTCACTGTTCATGGTGAGCCATCCTCAATGTTGTAATATCACTGATATCTCCAGAAGATAACCCAAAGTTGTCTACTGGCTATATAATTTGTAAGATGTTAATACAGACTGGAATGATCAGAAGACAAAATTATTTTTATCATCTTTTCCTGATAGTGGTGTTGATAAAATTTAAAAGTGGCCTCGGGGGCGGCTCCCTTGAGTACCGGTGTGTGTTTGTCTGCTTATGTGTTTTAAACAAGTGACTTAAACTGCCAGGTGGGCTAATCATTTTTCACTCTTTGCCAAAGACTTGCCTACTTTCTGACTCTAGGGTCAGCTTCTGACATTCGCTCTCTCTTGTTGGAAAAAGTTGCTATTTTCAACGTGTTAGTCCTTGATCCCAGTGAGTGTCAAAGAATGAACCTCAAAGAAACTTTCAGGAAAGTCCCAAGAAAAGTTTGAAGAGTGTGCCTCCATTAGCAGATAAAACAGTTTCCAAAGATCCTTAGTAAATTGCTTTCTGAAAACCCAAGCAATTCAATTAAAAAATAACACATAAATCCTGCATTAAACTTTTGTTGCTTAAATGCAGTTGCTCCCTGCCAGAGCCCGAGGGTTTTCCCAAGCAGTGATTAGGAAAATGAGCAAAGTGATCCCTTTGACCGCATTAATTGATCTGTACAGTGGAATTTCAGAAATCTTTTACTGAACTAATTATGTAATTTTAAAGCTAATCTGATGAAATAATTAAGGAAAAAAACCCCCACAACTTTTCTGGGTCCTTTAGATTAACATTTCAAAGCTCTCCAACATCTGGCCCACTTGCCCTTTACAATATTTTCAACATGGCGTCATTGCATAAATGTGCATTCCAGCCATCTGGGTCTTGGCCCTCCCTCCTCTTTGCCGTCGTTCACCACGTGTCCTGGCTTGAGGTGTTTTCATTTGTCTTTATCCTCTTCTTGGCGAAACTCAAGTCCTGCTTCCTCCAGAAAGTTTTTGCAAATGGCTTCCTCTCTGAACCCCTACGGTACTGATCATCTATTCCACACATTGTACAATCTCTTGACTTATTGCTATAACTTTGTATCTCTGTGGCCATTCTTTAACCGACCAGGTATTTCTACTTCCTATGCCTCACATAGATTGCCTGTTCCCAGGGATGTTGTGTATTTGTCTTTATGTCTGTTCAGAGCCTTAGGAAATGCCCAGCCTAATGTGTGGCTGATATTGATTATACTAGCTGATTTGAATAGGTGAACTGATCTAGTTAAATCATTCACTTGGAATACAAAGCTAGAGCAATGGACTGTCAGGTGATAGTTGTAAGATGACTAACCGTATGTATAGTCCAGAAACCTGAAAGAGATTTCCAAGTCTGCCACTTAGGAGCTAGCTTGGACAAGTCATTTCATCTCCCAACTTCATTTTACTCATCTGTCAAACTGGAAGGATAATAATGACTCTCTTAAATAAAAAGCTTCTCCACAGCAAAGGAAACAATCAATAAAACTAGAAGTAAGCCTACAGAATAAGAGAAGATATTGGCAAATGACACATCTGGTAAAGGATTAGTAGCCAAAATATATAAAGAATGTATACAATTCAACACCAAAAAAGAAAAATAATTAATCCAATTGAAAAATGGGCAGAAGACGGGAACAGGCATTTCTCCAAAGAAGAAGTACAGATGGCCAACAGGTACGTGAAAAGATGCTCCACATCACTCATCATCGGGGAAATGCAAATCAAAACTACAATGAGATACCACCTCACACCGGTCAGAATGGCTAAAATTAACAACACAAGAGACAACAGGTATTGGTGAGGCTGTGGAAAAGAGGGGATCCTCTTGCACTGTTGGCAAGAATGCAAACTGGTGCAGCCACTGTGGGAAAGAGTATGCAGGTTCCTCAAAAAGTTAAACATAAAAGTACCCTATGATCCAGCAGTTGCACTACTGAGTATTTACCCAAAAAATACAAAAACACTAATTCTAAAGGATACATGCACCTCTATGTTTATGGCAGCATTATTTACAATAGTCAGGATATGGAAGCAGCCCAAGTGTCTATCAATAGATGGGCAGATAAAGAAGATGTGCAGATATACGTGTGTGTGTGTATATGTGTGTAGGTGTGTGTGTGTGTGTGTGTGTGTGTGTGTGTATTATTTGGCCATAAAAAAAAAAACAAATCTTGCTATTTGCAATGACATGGATGGAGCTAGAGATTATAATGCTAAGGAAAATAGGTCAGTCAGAGAAAGATAAATACCATACGATTTCATTTATATGTGGAATATAAGAAACAAAACAAGCAAAAAGGGGGAGGGGGGAGAGAGAGAGGCAAACCAAGAAACAGACTCTTAACTAGAGAACAAACTGATGGTCACCAGAGGGGAAGTGGGTGGGGGCGGGTGAAACAGGCGAAAGGGATTAAGAGTGAGCTTGTCGTGATGAGCACCATGTGATTAAAATAAAAGCTTCAAAACAAAATGACTTTCTTACCTATTTCACTAGATGACTGTGGGAGCCAAGTGAAGTAATGTCTTTGAAAGTGTTTGTGCAAAATTATTTACCTTACAAATATGAATGGTCATTGTTAGGTGAAAGAAACACTACCTTTAGAAATCCCATATCAAGTGTAGTAAAGAGTTCCTAAAAGTATCAACACTGCTGTTAGTTTCGAGGTATATTGTGACAGGGCGTCTGGGTGGCTCGGTGGGTCCAGCATCCGACTTCAGCTCAGGTCATGATCTCAGAGCCTGGAGCCTGCTTCGGATTCTGTCTCCCTCTCTCTCTGTCCCTCCCCCTGCTCATGCTCTGTCTGTGTCGCTGTCACAAAAATAAATAAATATTTTAAAAATATTTAAAAATAAGGTATATTGTGATCAACTTTATACAGTGCTGTAGATCAGGTTATTGTTCTTAGTTTACAGATGAAAGCTGGAGGATTTCTAGAACTAGCTAATGATTGGTGTAAAATGAATGACAGCACCAAAATGAGATGCCTTCCTTGTTCTAGTCAGTAGTTTTGAGCCAGTGGCCACCATGACTTCTTTCTAAATTTTTCTTTAAGCACCATTAAAGGTCTGATTCTTAGCGATAGATATGAAGCAACCCTCCCAAAATACCAATCAGTCCTCTTTAGAGTTCCTGGCACCCTACATCAGTATACATAACGTCTCTGAATTCATAATTGGGCTCCATATCTCTTCCGTCTTCCAGTGTTCTTCTGCAGTCCTCTGACCCACACGCCATTTTCTTAAGTCCAGATCTTTACCATTTCTTCGTTGCTAACTTCCTCTGAGACAATTCCATTTGGAGGTCCCACAAGACTCTCACAATGAAGAAAACCAAACCTGACTTGCCATCTCTTCCCTCTCACACTTCCCGTCCTGAAAATGGCAACTCTTTCTATGTTGTCCATCTCAAGACATGCACAGCCATCCACACGGTAGCCAAAACCAAAAACTGAGAAGCCATCCTCGGCCTCAGTTTGCTTCAAGACTTACTCATTCCTGCTAATTCTGTCTCTTTCCCTTCTCGTCAGTTCGTAGGCTTCCATGAACCTGCATGTCCAAGACCTGGGGTTAGCTCTCCGTTGCTTTACATCACCATCACTGCCTTCTAAGTGTATTCCCCATGATCAGGTTTGCCTCCCTTCAACTCATTGTCCATTCTGGACCAGAAGAATCCCTTTAAGACACAAACCAAGTCCTATCAATCCTTTTCACTCCAGTGCCAACCTCACTGGCTCCCCATTTCCATCCACCAGGGGGATGTAAAAAGAACCATGCATCCAACTCCTTCACGTGAAGTCAGGGCCTTCCCCACCCAGATCATACCCTTCCTCCCTTGAAGTCTCAACATAGATGTCAATGTCCCCTGAAGGATCTCTCTATGAACTCTCTTCTGAAAACTGACTGGGTAGCATGCTATACCTACCCAACTGAGCATTCTCTCACTATCCTCTAATTACCTTCTTCTTGTCTGTACAACCCAGTAGTTTGAAACCTCCTTCAGAACAGGACCAATCTTTCACCAAGTTGTTTCAGTTACTCCTGTCCCCTGAGCCCATCCATGGTATCTGATACATAATATGCTCTCAATAAAGAAAATAAGTAAGTTATTCTCCCTTCCTCTCCACCTACTTTTCTTCATCCTGAGCTAGTCTACCCTTCTGCTCTGTTGGATGTTAGGAATCATGTTTCTTTCAAGACATCTTAAGTCTATATGTTCTGGTCAGTCCTTACTCTGCACACCTTCTCAATGTGTCTACTAAATGAACGTGTATCGTTTCCACTTTTCAGAACGCCGTGGTCAAAACTGACTGTTGAGGTGCTGCGTATACAGCATCTCTCAACATCAACTTCGAACTCCTTGGGTCAGCTCCTCTGTTCTTAGACCTTCAATTCTCCCTGACTCCCTACGTTCACCAGCACTCAGATGCTGCCCACTAAAGGTGATTTAGGCTGTGCTGTCATTCCGTCCAGTGTTCACAAACCCGAGCTTCTGTCGATGGTGCATCGCCGCACATCTTTCTGCATTCACTGTCTCGTAACACGGGCTGTTCATTATACTTCCATCTGGCAAGGAACTGGAGTGTTCACTGACAGAGAGGTAGAGAGCAACGTGCCCAACCGAGAGCCAAGCAGGACTTTTAAGCCAAAGATGTGCTTTCTCCCTAATCCGGGGCTCCCCCTTTCATGTTGGACAAGCGATTCTTAATACATTAGGTTATTCACCTATTAGGAGAAGGATTTGTAAGATTCCTACTGGCTCTATACAAGGGTATATTACAAAAGAAATAATCGCCAAAACAAATGACATATCTGATGGCCAATCAATGACAGTCAAAATGGACTATACCATAGTAGACAGAAATCTCTTTAAAATGCTTGAAACATGTTTTGAAATAGCTAGAGTAAAAAGCATAGAGCTAGATCATCCAGTATTTTAGATTTACAGTCATACATCCTGTGTGCTTAGCATGAATATTCTTAGGGAATGTCATTTCACAGCTTTCTACTTAGAATACATTTGAATAGCATTCACCAAATTAGCAGTCTTCCAAGGACAAAGGACCTAGAATCAAATAACAAACAAATATTCAAGCCAGCGTCAAACCGTTCAAAGTATACTACATAGACCCCATTTTCTTACTTATTTTTTAGTAAAATGCATATTTAATTTGTTTAAACCATTCAGACAGAATGTCCAGTAACTAAGGTAAATGCGTTTATGAGAAAAGAGGTAGCAAGCAGATAAGGCAGCGGACCCAAAAAATCTGTAAAATTAACTCCATTTTCTTTTGGTTTTATATAGATAGTCACTGCCTTCACCACAATATCAGACGCTGTGGTTTGTGCTCCAAATGTTCTTTTGTTCCAACATAGCTATCTACATGAACATCAGAATGATCACTGCCACAATGAGATTTTTTTTGTCTTACTTTAGTAATAATATTCCTATAAGCTTATTCCAGTAAGCTGGTAAAACTGTGTGTGTGTGTGTGTGTGTGTGCATGTGTGTGTGTGTGTATATATATATATATATATATTTCAGATTCTGTGTCTTCCTCTCTCTCTCTGCCCTTCCCCTGCTCACACTCTGTCTCTCTCTCTCTCTCTCAAAAATAAACATTAAAATTATAAGATGAAGCATTTACACATTTAAAAAATTACTAAAACTTACTGATCTTAAACCATATTGATTTCCCTTATTTTTATAGGTTGGGATGTAACAGTGGTCATATTATTTCATGTTTAATCTACATAGTATTCATTTATGCTGTCATGTTGTAGTTAGCTTACATATTTCCTAATTTGGAGATGTTTTGATAGTTTAAAATATAAGGGCCTTATAGATAGTGCTGCTGTGAATGTCTTCACTCAAATTTCTCCTTTTACACATGCCTAACAATTAAATGATGGTCTCAAGGCCTAGAAAAATGTATAGCTCTTATGACATCATTCTGGGTTTGTGGCCAGCAAGATTAAACCAATTTATAAATGCCACCAATGACAGCCACATGCGAATACACATCCCCCTATAGTCCAGTCCTCAGTAGTTTTTTAAATATGGCTTCGTGTTTTATTAGGGTAATTGGCAGAGGAAGATACCTAAAATCTGCATAACTTTCATTTACTTTACTATTGATGACAATGCGCATCGTCACCATGATCCCTTACAACTTCATCCACACAGTGGACATCTAAGGACCAGGCTGTGTGCCAAGGGCTGTGTTAAGACAAGACCGTAAGGAGGAACGGGACACTATCTGTCCTCCCAGGGGGGTACGTGTATAAAAGAGAAGCCACAACAAAACACTGCTGCTACATCCATACAATGGAATACTACGTAACAGTGAAAAGCAAACTGATGCATGCAACAACCGGGAAGAGTTTCAAGAGCAAGATGCTAAGTGAAAGAAGGCAGGCTAATAAGCTGTATACTGTATCAGCCCATTTATATGATTTTCTGGAAAAGCCCAAAGCATATTAACAGGAAACGGATCGGTGGTTACCTGGTCGTAGGGTAGAGCGACAGGCCTGAGGGAAGGTGCTGGGTGACAGACACATTCTGTATCTGGGCTCTGATGGATTGCATGGCCACCTATACTGTCGAACGCACACAGCTGTACTCCGAAAAAGGATGAGCTTCACTAAATATACATAGTATTTCAACATGCCTGACTCAGAAGTGCTGCGTGCCTCCACTTAGAGTATGTGATAAGAGTGAAGGCTGCTGGGATTTGTATTTCTTCCACATCCCTTCCTGACTATGTGACCCTACATACTTATTTAACCTCAACCTCAGTGTGCCAATCCCTAAATTGGGTGTAATACTTCATGGGGTTGTTAGGAAAGATCATCAATGCAAAGCATCTCAGAGACTGTAAGAGCTCAATGGATTTTTTTTTCTTATTGGAGTGTTACAGTGGACTGATATACACTGTCCAGTGGAAAATGGGCAAGTGGCCAGAAAAGCCAACACAGGAAAGAAGGAGTACAAATATCCATGAATTACAGAAAAATAGCTTTGGCCTCACTACGAACCAGCAAGATAAATATTAAACACAAACATCACTTTTGCTTACAAAACATGAAGTTTTCTTTCTTTCTTTCTTTTCTTTTTTCTAAGAATGAGACCCCACAGGGGGTGCAGCTGTTGGAACACATACCGGTATGTCACTGGTAGATGTCACTAGACCTACATTTACAGAAAACAACTTGGTGGCAGGACCAAGGGTATGAAAGTATTAAAACTCTTCAGTCTAGTCATTTGGCTTTTAAAAATGTCTCCTGTAAGTGCTGATTCATAGGGGCACATGCACCCCAATGTTTATAGCGGCACTTTCAACCATAACCAAATTACAGAAAGAGCCCAAACGTCCATCCACTGATGAATGGATCAAGAAGATGTGGTTTCTATGCACAATGGAAAACTACTTGGCAACGAGAAAGCATGAAATCCCGCCATTTGCAATAACACAGATGGAGAGGGAACCGGAGGGTATTGTGCTGAGTGAAATAAGTCAGTCAGAGAAAGACAGATACCATATGTTTTCACTTGTATGTGGAACTTGAGAAACTTAACAGAGAGCATGGGGGAAGAAAAAGGGAAAATTAGTTTCAAACAGAGGGAGGTAAACCATAAGGGACTCTTAAATACGGAGAACAAACTGAGGGTGGATGGGGAGGAGGGGGAGAGGGGAAATGGGTGACGGGCACTGAGGAGGGCACTTGTGGGGATGAGCACTGGGTGTTGTACGTAAGTGATGAACCACGGGAATCTACCCCCAAAACCAAGAGCACACTGGATACACTGTATGTTAGCCAACTTGCCAATAAATTATTTTTTTTCTTTTTTTTAACGTTTATTTTATTTTTGGGACAGAGAGAGACAGAGCATGAACGGGGGAGGGGCAGAGAGAGAGGGAGACACAGAATCGGAAACAGGCTCCAGGCTCTGAGCCGTCAGCCCAGAGCCCGACGCGGGGCTCGAACTCACGGACCGCAAGATCGTGACCTGGCTGAAGTCGGACGCTCAACCGACTGCACCACCCAGCGCCCCTAAATTATATTTTTAAAAAACAGTCAAAAAAGATCAAGAGTATCAGTGAAGCTCAGAGAGATTTATGCGCAAGGTCAACTATAATGATTAATTTATAAAGGAAAAAAATGGCAACTCCCTAAGTCTTAAAGAAATAAATTTCGATATCTGCACACTGCTATGTAACCACACAAAAATATGTTTTGCAAAATTACTAAATGGGCACAGGAAGAAATACAGCCAAAACATGGACTTTTTTGGTAGATCTGCAGATCCACCTCCTGAAGAAAACTTGAAGCTTCTCTCGTGGCAAAAATTGAGAATTATACTCTGTGCCAAAAGGCCAAAAAGCCTAAGAACGATTATGGGGGCCTGGGAAGGTCAAATATCCCAGAGTAATTAGAGTATGGCGTTCACAGGAAGAAGCGATAAGATACAAAATAAAAAATTAGCCATCGCGAGTTTTTAAAAAGATCGGTCTGTGGTGCTAACAAGCCCAGGCTGTATTTTGCAAACACAAACCATTAGGGCTTTTTAAGACAAGCCTTAAAACAACTGTTTTATTTTAGAAAGATACCTCTGGTGAGTAGGGCCGTCCCGTTTTCCTCCTTTGGACATTTACCACATGGAATTAGAGATTTTGAAGTAGCTGCAAAATTAAGAGCAAGAGATATCTCCCAAGTTCAGCCCACCAGATAGGTGATTACAACTCAGCTACATTCACGGTGATTTAGGACACATCATTATGGTTTCACAAATGCTTGTTGAATCCATTATTTTCATAGGAAGGCAAGCCCATCGTTGCCATCACCTGTTTTTTTATTGTTTGAGTTGGAGGATTTTCTAACGAAGTCTTGTTTCCTCAACTTTGATCTTTTTTTCTTTTTTCTTTTTTTTAACTTCTGGGCTGTTTTGCCCCACTTTTAGAACATGGTTTAGCTCCCGGGTATTTTTCAAATTCTATTTTTTTTTTTAATTCTCGATGGGTTAATAGGCTCCTGCTTGTGCCATATAGAACCCTAAATCAGCAGCCCAGGTAAGGTGAGTCGTTCCCCCTTTGCTTTTCAAACTCTGAATCATCATTTTGCAAAATGGCAGTCACTGCTTCTAAATAGCAGTCAAGGCCACTGGAGTGGTTACTCCCTGAACAAAATGCCGTCTCCTTGGCCAAACTTTTATCAGAAGGCGTTGCAGAAACTCATTAAGTCACTTGAGTCAAAGATCCAGGTGAGCCATTCTGAACCTCCACCCAGTTCACCTTTTCCCTCTGGTAACAATTAATTATATTTTTCCCTTTTCCTACTCCCACCTCCACTAACATTCAATGTTCCACATGGCCACACACACTCACTCCGAGTTTACAAGCTCATATAAGGTTCACCCGCTTGGCGCTCACAGGAGAGAGATAAGAAATAAAATGTCTACAGCTTTTCTACCCAGTGCCTGGCAGCAGGAAAAACAAAAATTTTAACTTAGTCCTACAAGTCCTGTAACTTAATCTTAAACATTCTCCATTTGACTTCACATTTGAACTTCTTAATGAAAAAAGATATAGAAGGCAAACACTCTACATGAAAGTATTCAAGGGAAAGTGTGCTGTCTTATTAGTTATTCAAGCAATTAGCACAGCATACATTGTTAGACCCAGTCTGGGTGTATAATTGGTGAAGCTCAGAAGTGCGTGAATCGTCACAGACAGTGCATGGGCTCTGTGGTTAATCGAACTGGGCTGGAATACCAGCCCTCTCATTTCCCAGCCGTGTGACTTTAAACAAAGCGTTCCACCTCACAGGGCCATGACTTCACCTATTGAACTAATACCTATCTCAGAGGGTTGCCTTGGGGATTCATTGTAATAACATATTTAATGCTAAGCAGCATGGCTATTCCTCGGGAGGTAATAATGCAACGATAATAAACACCCTAATAACACCATTCTAAGCATACTATCTAAATTAATTCAGTCCTGCCAACAGCCTCATGAGGGAGATACAGTTGTCCCTTACAATGCAGGTTTAGGGGCGCTGACCCCCTTTACGGTCGAAAATCCATGTATAACTTTTGACCCCCCCCAAAACTTAATAGCTTATTACTGACTAGGAACCTTATCAATAACATAAACGCTTGAGTAACACATATTTTGCACGTCGTATGTATTATAGACTGTATTCTTATGATAAAGTAAGCTAGAGAAAAAATACTATTGAGAAAATCATAAGATAAAATACACTACTGTGTTCTACTGTATTAATGGAAAACAAAACTCTACAAGTAGACCTGTGCAGTTCAAACCCGTGTTGTTCAAAAGTCAGCCTTACCACTACTATGTCATTTTACAGAAGGGGAAACTACACAGAAATGTGAATTTCTTTATTTAAGATCATAAAGATATGAATTGCATAAATCAGATTCCAATCCAGAATCTACATGTTAAACCACAATGCCTCTGAATGCATTCCCTTCTCTCCTTAAAGATCAAAGAAGAGGGTTAACTGCCTATGACCCAACAATTGCACTACTAGGTATTTGTCCAAAGATACAAAAATGCTGATTCGAAGGGGCACATGCACCCCAATGTTTATAGCAGTGCTATCGACAATAGCCAAATTTTGGAAAGAGTCCAAATGTCCATCGACTGACAAATGGATAGAGAAGATATGGTATGCATATACATGTATATATATACATACAATGGAATATTACTCAATGATCAAAAAGAATGAAATCTTGCCATTTGCAACGACGTGGATGGAACTAGAGTGTATTATGCTAAGTGAAATAAGTCCGTCAGAGAAAAACAAATGTCATACGGCTTCACTCATATGTGGAACTGAAGAAACAAAACAGATGAACGTAGGGGAAGGGAAGCAAAAATAGGATAAAAACAGAGATGGAGGCAAACCATAAGAGACTCTTAAATACAGAAAACCGGGGCGCCTGGGTGGCGCAGTCGGTTAAGCGTCCGACTTCAGCCAGGTCACGATCTCGCGGTCTGTGAGTTCGAGCCCCGCGTCAGGCTCTGGGCTGATGGCTCAGAGCCTGGAGCCTGTTTCCGATTCTGTGTCTCCCTCTCTCTCTGCCCCTCCCCCGTTCATGCTCTGTCTCTCTCTGTCCCAAAAATAAATAAACGTTGAAAAAAAAAAATTTTTTTAAATACAGAAAACCAACTGAGGGTTGCTGGAGGGGTGTTGGGTGGGGGGATGGCCTAAAGGGGTGAGGGGGCATTAAGGAGGGCACATGTCGAGATGAGCACTGGATGTTATATGTAAGTGATGCACCACTAAATTCTATTCCTGACACTATGTTAACTAGGATTAAAAACAAACAAACAAACAAAACTCACAGTCATCTTGAGGGTTAGTAATTGAGTTGGAAGCTAGGACCTGCAAACCTAGGTCTCCAACTCCATTCCTGTGTATTTCCCCAAGAAGAAAAATAAAAACAAAAGACATAATAAAGTATCGGGTAAACGTAGATGTTGAGCTCTAAGAAACTGGAATAGAATGTTGCACTATTGCTCTGTTATAATGAGGAGTCTGGTTACAGTGACTGCTTAGTCGGTACAGACCGGTTCTGAAATAGTCCTCTCAGGTCCCTACCCTGCTTACGAGCTCCACAATGCTCTGGAAAGATCCTGTCTAAGGAGCTCCAAGGAGGAAACCACTGCTTCAGCGAGTACTCCTGTCCACGTTCTGTCTCGTGCCAGTAAATCTTACATAGTTACAACTGGTCCCCAGCAACACTCCAAAGTAGGCAGAGCTGGATTTTGGTGCTGCGTCCCTCCCTTTCTCCCTGGTGTCTCTCCCTCCGACTCACTGACCCCCTCATGCCCACCCTCTGTCGGTGAAGTAACAAGTCCCTCCAGTAAAATGGCAGTCAATAGAGTTGACACGGTCTAGCTGGTGATGGAGGCCCTGGAAGTCACCTGGTAGAAACAGCTGCCCACCTTCTCACCCACCAGACAGACCATTACCGTTGGCATCATTGGTAGACCCATCAAAGCCTCCTAAGCCTCCCACGCTTTGGGGGTCACGAACACACTTAACAAGTCTTGCGTCATGCCTCCATATCTAATCCACAGGTATTTTCCCACACCCACCCAAACAGCTGCACTGGCCACGCAGTTCAAGGCCAGCAGCAGGGAGGATAGAGCCAGCTGTAATTGAAGACAGGGGAGGTGTGGATATGTTATCTGGGCCCCGCCTGCTTCTGACCCGAAGCAAGAGGAGCCTCGGAAACCATTCTGGCTCTCCTAAGGGAAGAGGCGATGAGGGTCAAGGAGAGGTAGTGACAAGAGACTCTCTTTCCTTAAGTGAACTCACGGGTGATGGGGCTGCAAGGTGCTAGGAGATGGGTCACCACCTATCCCCGGGAAGACTTACTGGCCCGACGAGGATGATCACAGTTAACACTTATCGGAGCACTTACCATGCCAAGCATTCTCCAAAACTCCTTCCTGGAATACCTCAGCATCCTTACTCCAGTTCTCTGATGTCGGTACTATTACCCCTATTGTACAGATGTGAACAAAGACGGGGAAAGCTTAAGCAATCCTTCCCCAGCTTACATGGCAAGTGAGGGAGACAGGATACAAACCCAGCAGTCTGCTGTCGGAGCCCTTGTTCCAAACGCCTTATCCACGAATAATCAAAGCAGGGGTTGGCAGGCTTTTCCTGGGATGACTCAGATAGTAACTGTTTTTAGGCTTAGCAGGCCATATAGTTTCTGTCACAACTTACACACTCTGCCACAATCAACTGAAAGCGACTCTTGACTTACGTATGAAATTTTTTTTTAATGTTTATTTATTTTTGAAAGACAGAGACAGAGTGTGAGCAGGGGAGGGGCAGAGAGAAAAGGGAGACACGGAATCTGAAGCAGGCTCCAGGCTCGGAACTGTCAGCACAGAGCCCAATGTGGGGCTTGAACCCACGAACCGTAACATCAGGACCTGAGCCAAAGTCGGATGCTTAACCGACTGAGCCACCCAGGGGCCCCTTGACTTATTTAAACCAATGGGCTTTGCCGTGTTTCAATAAAACTGTTTATGGGGCGCCTGAGTGGCTCAGTTGGTTGAGCATCCAACTTTGGCTCAGGTAACGAACTCGTGGTTCATGAGTTCGAGCCCCGCTTTGGGCTCTGTGATGACAACTCAGAGCCTGGAGCCTGCTTCGGATTCTGTGTCTCCCTCTCTCTCTGCCCTTCTGCTGCTCATGCTCTCTCTCTCCCTCCCTCAAAAAATAAATAAACATTAAAAAAATTTAAAAAAAAAAACCTTTATTTATGAACAAGGAAATTTGAATTTCATACCATTTCCTGTATCATGAAATAGTCTTCCTTTGATTTAATCTTTTCCCCAACGACTTAAATACGTATAAACCATTCTTAGCTCATAGACCATATAGAAACCAGCAACAGGCCAGTTTTGGGCCACAGACCATGGTTTGCTGATCCCTGATCAAAAAGACGGAAAGAAAATTAAAACAAAGACATTTGGAGAGAAACATGAATCGCGTTATTTTTTTTTCTGCCACGGTCATGTCGTATTTATTTCCATCTGAAAGTTATTCCTATCATTCTTTTTCCTACCATTTGAACCCGTGCAGTCCACCTGCAGAATCTGGTTCAAATGTCCAGGTTTTGTAAGCCGTGTGGCCTTGGGCAGCTAACGTAACTGTAAGTCACAGCTTCCTCCTTTTCTTAACAGTAGTTATGTCACCACGTTGTTTGTCGCATGCTAAAAAGTCCTTTACTATCCTGCCCATTCTCCTCCATCACACCCCAAACGCAGCCCCCACAGGAAAACAACAACAACGACGACGACAACAAAACTTCTGCCTTGTTCCATATTCTCAACATTCCGGGAAAAACAAAATCTCATCTACACAGAATCCGTGCTGTTTGTCTTGAGCTCACTCCCCTGTAGCGTCTAGCTGCCTTCTCGTGTGTGCCCGTTGCCAATTTTTCACTCGTCTGGCTTTGACTGTTTCACACGTTTGCAATGCTCACGGGTCACAAGGAGAACAGGCAGATGCAAAGCCTTCATAAAGAAACTCTGTGAATTAGCACAGGCACTATTTTTCTCTTATTTAATTTCACCTTATTTTATCAGGCCGTAGGTGTGTGGGACGCTACTCTGGGACGGGAGGTAAGGCGACGAGCCCACTGAAGCGTGTTGCTGAGACCGCTGAGACCACTGATCGCTACCATGAGCTTCATTGTCTAATATTTATTGAACATTTACTGTGTCTCTGGCTCTGTGAAGTTCCCTCATCATTTTCCATTATAGGGACGGATGAAATGCACAATCGGGATGCTAACGAAAACGCGGAAGTTACCAGGGAAATCCATGACTCGGCTGTAAGTCCCGTTGCATCATTATCTCAGCCTCACTGTTTTCTTCTCAAAAGACTTGTGGGCAGGTAGCACCAGTAAAGTTCACCATTTATCGGCTGGCAAATCAGCTGAGCATGACTTGGTTATCTGATTCTCTATTTCAGAGGACTGATGGGGTATGTTCTCAGAAGCGCATGACGATTCATCAGGAAAGAGTGAGCTCTGGTTCCCAGAAAATGCCTTACTCGTCATTTTGAGGTTTCCCTATCACCAGAGCCAAATGTTTAGCCCCGGTGGTCTTGAAGAGCAAGGAAGATCCTGGCCCTTTTTGAGAAAGAAATAGGCTCTTTGTAACTTATAGAGCGTGCTGATGGGAAATCACGTAATCGTTGCCCAGATAATTTTAGCAATTAGGCATCTCGGTTGGAAGCGTTTGCCATGGCTTCAGTGTGCTTTAGCAGACAAGTGCCCAGCTTCCTTCGTAGGGCTGACCCCAGCGCCTCCAAAGCCTTCGGTACGTTTTGTTTCGTGGTGAGTTAGATGAGAGCTCTTCCTGCTTCCCAGACCAGCTAGGAGTATACACGGGACAAGTCTGTTGATGAAATGTTTTATTCTAATTTTTGATTTCTTTCTGGAACCACAAAACTACTCAACGAATTGAAGACCTGACGGTGAAGCTATTGGCCCAAGTGGTTTCTTGATTTGGTTGTAAAATCAAACTCTAAGGAGTGAATAGAGAGATCATTGGACACTGAACCCCTCCCTCTCCCCCCCCCCCCAGGAAATCCATCTTGGACGAAAATGTGAAGTAGGCAGAGTTGACCTCCAGACGCGGCCACGTCTGAGCCAACATCCTCACTGCTGCTTCCTTGGAGGTGATTTCATGCTGCCTGATCCCTCGTAGTTAACAGAAGTAAGGTAACACTGGAGTATATCCTCTCTCTTCCAGTACAGTGCGATCTTTTATTTTGAGAAATTACAATGATGCTAATGCACAGCAATAAATACATCATAGCAGCATCTCATGCATTTATCACAAGATGGTGGGGATGAGGTTTCCTAGTAGGATCCTTCCAGGGACCTCCCCTCTTAAACCAACAGACAGCCAACCCTCACTTACTCCACCAACATGTGCACGGCCATTTTGCTATCCGTTCATAATCCATTACCCAATTTGGGGGGCATAATTAGAGACATAAATGCCTGCTATAAACAAAGGTTTATAAAATCTTATAATCTACTATCTAATAGAAATGCAACTCCCCATTCCCTGCCGGGGGAAACAAGGGATCTGTGAGAAGGTCTGCTCTCTCTCCACGCCTCACCCCCTCCTACACACGCGGAGACTTTATGCAAGAGTAATGGGAACGGAGAGTCCTAACGTATAAAGGCAGCAAACGTATCTTTGTTGGTTCAGAAACATCCTTGTCTCTTAGTTCACTATCAAGAACACTGCTTAAAGAATGGCTGGCGTCTAGTAGTCAATCAATACTTTTTAAAACATTTTTTTGTGTTTATGATTTATTTTGAGGGAGAGAGAGAGACAGAGCATGAGCCAGAGAGGGGCAGAGAGAGGGAGACACAGAATCCGAAGCAGGCTCCAGGCTCTGAGCCGTCAGCACAGAGCCCGACGCGGGGCTCGAACTCATGGACCGCGAGATCATGCCGTGAGCCGAAGTCAGATGCTTAACCGACTGAGCCACCCAGGCGCCCCAATCAATATTTCTTAAATGACAAAAAAAAATGTGACTAATTTGTCAAGTCTGGGGAAGCAACCAGAAGACACGCTTTTTTGTTGTTGTTCTGGGTGCTCTGTGAGTTACTGTCTAAAGAAATTCTTACTCAAAACGTTTAAATATCTGGAGCCAATAAATATTTCTCCTGTATGTTGCTTCAAGTGCTTATATCCATTCTTATTTTCCCATCTTAAAAAAAAAAAAAGGTTTTTAAGTATAACCCTACCCAAGAGAAATGGAAACTTATATCCCTACAAAAATGCATTCACAAATGTTTAGGGTGGCTTTATTTGTAGTCACCCAAAACTAGAAACCACCTAAATGTCCCTCGTGTGCAGAATGGTGCATATGCCAACTGGTGGTACATCCGTGCAGGGAACACTACTTGCTGATAAAAAGTTGCAGGCTACGAACACATGCAGCAACACGGATGAACTCAAAAGCATTACGCTAAGTGAACGAAGCCAGAGTTAAAAGGCTGCATATTACGATTCCATTTACAGAAACTTTTTGTCAAGACAAAACCATAGAAACAGCATTGCCTGTGGTTGGGGGCGGGAGAAAGGACTGACTGAAAAGTCGTACGGGACATCGGTGGGCACGATGGACTTGCTTTACATCTCGATTCTGATGTTGGTTACTCAACGGAACCCACTTACGGAACCTCATGCAGAACCTAGCACTTAAAAAGGTGGATTTGTAAATCACACCTTAATTTATCAAAATGACAGGAAAAGTGTACCAATGCTCTGCAGCTCAGTCAGGTGGACAGATTCTTGCAGGTGTTCACTTTTCGGACCTGCTAAAATGCACCTTTTTTTCTTTTCTTCCCTTTTTTGAGCTTTAAAGTTAGAACCAACAAAGGCAGCATCTGTTTAGAGAGACGAATACTATGGAGATTTGGTTACATTTTTAGGGATTTGTGTTTGGAGGCATTACTGAGGGGACCAAAGTTAAAACACTGTAAGAACCTGTGGGTCTCATAATATACCGATCCACCAGAACTGTACGTTTTCACCTGGCTAGAATGTAACAAGGATAAATTAGTTAATGTCTGCAAAGGACTGTGAGCATGAAAAGCACCAGGTGAGTTCTAGAGCACCATTGTTTATGCTGAGACTGGACTCGAGGCAAAAGCATTTTCAAAAGCAGGATGTGGCCAGGATTTTCTATCACTCTGCGCTGATTTTCCAACCAGCTCCCGCACAGAAGTTACAGAGCTCTGCATCCCTGTACTGAGGTGTAGACCACTCAAAAGAAGAAAGCCTCTATACAGATGCTACGGAAACAATAGCAAGGTGGAAGCTTGGCCAAGAGGACCTTTCAAAGACAAGAGCAAAGGCATGGAAGCAAACACCTTAGAAGGAAATAGAGCAAAGCATATTATGGATTACAGAACACCCTACCTTCTGGAATAGGTGTGTGTTCCAAAGTACACTGCATACCAAGAATTATTCTACTAGAAGTTTATTATGGAGAAATAAAGAATCTCTTTGTAAGTAATACCATCTGAAAGAATACGATGGGCAAGTTCAGGATTTTATAGATTAAATTTCTGACAAAAGGTCACGGTCTTCACTGGAGAGCTCTGCGGCCGAAGACCGATGTGCCCAGATTCAGGGCTCATTATCTCTTCCTTCAAACACGGTGAACACAGCTAACTGCAGCCCACGGACGATCCAGACCCTCCCGCCACACTTTTCCTCCCAAATATTTGCATGTGTTGTTTTTTATTTTTCTCTCCCTTTATTTCCCCTGCTTCTTCTCTGGTTGAAGTACCAAGTAATAGCAAAGACCTGGCCAAAAGCCAAAGAGTCTGAGGGAGAACGAGGAGAAAAGAGAGGTCTGGCGAAGCATCCGGTGGGATATTCTGGCCTTGAGTCATTAGACTTTCCACTGTAAGAGCATGACAAATGAACCTGCAGGTGTACCTGCTAAACTGAAAAAGCAAAACGAAGGCACGGCCCTCATTTTTCTAACCTAAATGTCGAATAAAGTCATGGGAAGGCCAGGTGTCTACACAACTTTGATGGGCAGCACAGCACAGTGAAAAATTTTATTAGACCAAGTATTTAAAAATTTTTTTTTCCTTGATGTTTATTTATTTTTAAGAGACAGAGAGAGAGAAAGCACAAGTGGGGAAGAGGCAGGGAGAGGGGGAGACACAGAAGCCAACGCAGGCTTCAGGCTCCAAGCTGTCAGCACAGAGCCCGATGCGGGGCTCGAACCCACGCAGTGTGAGATCATGACCTGAGCCGGTCAGACGCTCAACCGACTGAGCCACCCACGCGCCCCTTATTGGACCAAGTATTATGAAATCTCAATTCTGCCATAAAATAGCTGGCCCACATTGTGCAGGGCGTGTGGACTCGCTGGACCTCAGTTTCTGCACCTGTGAAATTAGAGCATCTCATGAGATCATCTCTAGGATCCTTTTCTAATGTCCAGATTCTATTTGTTCCCCTTTAAGGTAAAATAGCTATATGTGAACCTAGAAATAACTGCGAGATTTGTCTCTTTCCATTCCCCAATTTTTGAAACATGTTAACAGGAAACAGTACCATTACCGATACTGCAATTGTTAGTTGCTTTATTTTTATGAAGAATGGGAACCTCCTGTTGAGCCTTAACCACACCCACCATTCAAAGACAGGCCTGGATACACTTACAGAATGAATAGAATGTTCAAAACAAAAACAAAAAACCACTACTTGCAGGCAGGCCGAGGGGACTCCTGTTAGGAGATTATTCCGCAGAGAAAAGGATCCTGCAAAGCAAACCCAATCAGGAAGTGTTACGCTTAGAAGAGCAAGCGATTCCGACCACCTGATGTCCAGCACTTGGCTCTGCCTACCCGCCCAGCCCCCACGGGACTCTTAGCCAACCTACACGACGCAATGCCTCCACGGAAGAGCAGCATCTCCAGCGTTATGTAGCGCAAGCTCCTTGAGAACACCAAAAGATGGGCAGGGGAGGAGAAATGGCAGGAGAAATGGTATCTCCTGGCTGGACTGCCTGCCTGGAAGCCACAACTATTTAGCCAACTGTCACAGTAGGGACCCAACCCAGAAGTGCACACCCTGAGTGGCAGGGACTCCCACAGGCAAGGGGTTCCAGTCAGGAAGGTGCTGAAGCTGGATGGACTTTGCAGGCTCCCCAACTCCAAGGGGAGGCACACAGATGGGCTGTGTGTGTGTGTGTGTGTGTGTGTGTGTAGATATGAAATGGTCCTCCCAACGTCCAGTTATGAGGGTGGCAGGAGGAATGGGAAGTAATTGGTCCAGAGGACCAGAACAGAAACAGGAATATGACCCAGCAAAATTCAGGTTGGAGTTGTGTCTTTAATTCCCAATATTGCCGTAATACTATGATTTTTTCACAGAAGATATCATAGGAAAGGAGCTACAATTATTCATCCAATTCACTATGTAAGTATTGAAGAGAAGGAGATATATACTTCATGTAAGTAAACACTGAAAGAAAGTCACACAATTCCTTCTCTGCTCTCAGCTGAATGTTAGGGATTTCCTGGTCTCTGCTGGGAACCCAGAGGCCCTTCTCAGCCTCACCTTTCCCTTCCTTCATTCCATAGTTTGGCTTCTGTCCATCTGTATCATCATATGTTACAGTACTACTTTGAAAACTTCTAGTGTATACAGCGAAAAGGGCCATCCCATTCAGTTAGACACTTAGGGCATTGAGGATTTGGATCAACTCAGTCCCTAACTTCAAAAATATTTTAAGTTAGGGGCGCCTGGGTGGCTCAGGCGGTTAAGCATCCAACTTCAGCTCAGGTCATGATCTCATGGTTATGATCTCAGGTCATGATCTCAGGGTTCAAGTCCTGGGTCAGGCTCTGTGCTGACAGCTCAGAGCCTGGAGCCTGCTTCAGATTCTGTGTCTCCCTCTCTCTGCCCCTCCCCTGCTCATGCTCTGTCTCTTCTCTCAAAAATAAATAAACATTAAAACATTTTTTAAAATTTTAAGTCATATTTTATATTTTAGAGGAAACTATCAAGAAGAAATTTGATGCCTGCAAAATATAAATGCAGACTTACTTATTATAACAGAGTAAAGATCCATAGAACAGAGGCTGAGCTTGTTTACAAGGAAAATTAAATCATGAAATTAGGATTCTCGTCCATATAGTTGGCATTAGGTTATTCTATTACTACAATTTCTCTCTCCCTCTCCCTCCCCCGCCCTTTTGTCTCTACTCCTCCCCTTTCTTATCTCTAGGAAAACCTTCCCATAATATCATCTGACATTTTGTAAGGGCTCTAGGTCTTATCCACCGTAGTGATGACTCCCGTAGATTCTGGGGCATCTGAGTGGTCCAGATACAAGTGGCATCCTTCCATTCAAGTCGGCAGGCTGCTGAAACTCAGGAACTGGGGTGAAAGTACAGGTCAGGTGTTCCTACTCATACGTGATCCTCCCCCCCCCCAGCCAAGTTACCCATTCCTTCTCTCATTCATTTCATTTTTATGTTTTCCATCCAATCTTTTATTCAACAAATACTTTGGAGTCCAACTGTTCTTTAGAGGAAATGCAAGGCACCTTGTGATATACTTGTAACTTTTATCATGTTCTACTTTATTATTTAGCTGTCCTTCAATAAGGCATGACTATGTGCCAGGAACTGGACTGGACACTTCATATGCATTCGTTCATTTAATCTTGACAGCAAATCTGTGAAGCCTGGGGGCCTTCCATGGTTGGTGTGTAAAGAAATGGGCTCAGAAGATTCAGTAGCACCTTGGTAGGTAGGAGAGATGTGTCTTCCTGACTCCAATGTCTGTTCTTTTTCTGGAACATACTAGATAACATCAGAGCTCCTCTGATTCAAGCAGAGTTCAGGGATTCAGCTCAGATCTCCCCTTCCTTGAGGAGCTCTGTAGATCTTTAGGGCTCCCCAATTTGAAAGCCATGGCCCTACTATACTCCTCTAACCCCTGCATGATTTACATCTCCTCAAAGATAAGAATAGTATCTTATTCATTGTACTAATTTCCATAGCATCTTGCCCTGGGCCATGAACTGTGAAGGGTGCTCAGGAAAGAGGGGCTGAATTTTTCAGCCCTCCGTTGTATGCAAATTTATGCCAGAGAACAGTTGTCATCCTTTATGAATTTGCAAGGCCATTGTGTTTGATCGCTGCTATCCTTGACGATGAGCGAATTCACCATAAGGTAAGACTTTAGGACTTAGGTTCTAGGAATAGGACTTCACAGCATCAGAAATTTTCAGAAGGCTAGTCTTTGTGTGTGTGTGTGTGTGTGTGTGTGTGTGTGTTTATGATATCTCTAAGCAGAGTTGAGAGAACTCGAGTATAAATATCTAATTTCTACTCCTATTTTTGCCAAGTATCAGGTAGGCCAGTAGAACATGTGACTAGCTATCCAGGAAGCGCAGACCGGCCTAAGAAAACCAGCCATCAGGATAAAACGACAAGAAAAATTTTACCTTGGTGGCTCCTGGAGATTGGGAGAATGGTCTGAGGCAAGCTGTGGAGGGCAGACACATCTAGCTTCTCTTGTCACATGGAATGCAGGTAGACAATTTCAGAGACTCACATCTCCCTGGAGAACCCACCTGGGAAATGTTGCCCAACTGCATCCCAAAGAACCCTGGTGTCCCAAGATGGTGAGGGACATGAATTCATACAGATTCTGTGGACAGTTGGGGGAAATATTGCTACCGACCTCTGCTCTTAGATATTCTCAATGCATTTGAAAAACTAAAGTCTCCAGAAGACTTGCTCACATTTACCAAGCTTCCTTAGCCTTAGAAATGTTTTCCAAGGACTACCAACCTTGCAGAATACTAGCTTTCATTACACTCATTTTTAGTATTTACATGTAGCAAAATGCGACATTCTTTAGGTATTACTACCCTCAGTCATTGACCTTGGTCTAGGAACACAGAAGTAGCCGCAGGCCTGCTTGAATTTTAATGAGTGGACCAGAGGGTCCAGGGGACCCTGACCCAGAGGACAGGGGTTGGTAAACTACTGCCAGAGGGCCTTTACCTCCCCCCATGTCATTATAAATAAAGTTTTATTGGAACACAACCACACCCCTTCATTTACATAAGGTCTTTGTCAGCTTTCAGTTACAAGGGCAGAGTTGAGTAGTTGTGACAGCAATCATGTGGCCTACAAAGCCTAAAACCTTACTATCTGGCCGTTTACAAAAAAAATGTTGGCCTACCCCCGGTCAAGAGCATCTCATTTCTACTTAAACCATGTTTCACAAAAAATCGAATTTTATTTTATTTCATTTTGGTTTTAAGGTTTATTTATTTATTTTGAGGGAGAGAGCACACATGCACACACGTGCACGCAGGAAAGGGCTGCCTGGGCACAGCCCCACTCAGGGTTCCATCTCACAAACCTTGAGATCATGACCTGAGCCAAAATCAAGAGTCAGATGCGTAACCCAGGCGCCACCAAAATGTGAATTTTTAGAAACCATTGCAGCACCGTTTCTACCTTCAATTTCTCTTAAGTCCAGACTCCCATGCATATTTATTTACTGAGGTGCTTTGCCGTATTTCCAGTGTGAGACCCAATGCCCAAGAGCAATGGAAATAATCCATGGTTTGTACTACCCATGGGTTTAGCCTGAATGGATGAACCGATTCTTACTGGGGTTTTTTCTCTTTTCCTACCTTTGCTTTTGTTCAGATTTTTATTCCCTTCGGTTACGCCTCCTACTCTCACCTTCCAAGGCTTTTCAGTTCAAAGAAATTGTCTGAAGGACCCTCGCAATTCCCACTGGTTCTGACACAAATCACACCCTTTGCGGTACCCTCTCCAAACGTGAACTGCAAAGTGCAGGGTCTCTGTCTCCACGTGGAGGGTGGGAGGGTGCCACGTTCATGTTAACACCCAACTCCAGCTCTGACTCCGGCTCCAACTCTGTTTAAATGTGCTAACTGTGACAACACTTTAACAACATAAATAAAAGTTGAATCCCAATGCAATTTGTCAACGAAATCCCTTGAGAGCATCTTTCTGCAGAAGAAAGTCCCAGGACTGTTCCTTTAAGGAAACACATGGATTGTGTTCTTTGCTTCTCCCAACATTCAGAATTAAGCCCCTCCAAATGGCTTACACACCGAAGTTTATAACCTCAGCCTACACAAGTCCAGTGCAAAAAGATCTACAGCCTGCAGGCAGAGCGAGGAAGCTCTTTAAAGATGAATCATTTTCATAAATGAGTGCAGAGGGAGGTCAGGCCAGGGGACAAGGAAGGTTCCATGTGTGCCTGAGATAAGGCCCCATCCATCCTCCTCTTGCTGTCGGGTCTTGATGGGTGAACATTGCCTTGAGCTCCCATAAAACATGTTGTTTGCAGAAAACTTGCAGGTGGTTCATAAAAAAGTCCAAACTGTTACCATGAAATTTATCTCCCGCTGCGGGATCTGTTTATAATAGAAACGAAGAATCTCAAATAGAAATTAAGTATCTCAGACTGACTTATATTGGCTGGGAGAATTGAAAAATTCAACCTGCTTCCCAATCGTTGCACTAAAAACGTCAAAGTATTTGTATTGATGACATCTTGACAAGATACAAGTATGTTCAAAAGAAAAATAATGTGCATTGTGTGCACAGCCCTTTATCCCCGGGGTGCGAATAAGCTAGGTGAGATTTTATTGGGAGAATTTAATCAGACGACTGAACTCTTCATCACATTTTATTTCTGAAGAGTGTCAAGGATCTGTTATTTACAATTTTCCCATCTGTATGGTCAAAGTGAAAAGGGCATCTCAATTTTTTTTTAAGTTATTAGGAGATGTTCATTATCTTGAAGCCAAACGGAGATTGGGGGCAACGGTAATGTTGGCCATAATTTGACTTATCTCCATACAGAAGTGGAAGGGAAATGCTGGGACGATTCACACAGACAATTCAGACCTTAAAACCTCTGGTACTGGAAATAAAGAGATAAGTGAGGGAGAGAGGTGCTAAATTTTGTTTGTGTTTGTAATTGACTCAATTTATCACATCCCATGCACCTATACCCGATCGGTGGTTTCAAGTTGCTGGAAATAGTTGCAGACATCAGTTTCAAATTGATGAACTTAGCACAGCTACACGGCAGGACGGTACGCTGAGAACAGTTCACAGAATCTGAGCGTGTCAGAGCTGGAGGGGATTCGGGGGAGTCTGCCGCCCAGGATTTCAACCCCTGAGCACAAACGTGGAAGGCGATTGTACGCAAAACGAAGGCCTTGGTGTGCTCCCTCTACCGGGTGGGTCGCTGTGGTCTAGACCCACATGCCATCACACGCACCCTCCGACCCCTCCTCCTCCCTCCACCCAGGATCAGCCCTCGCAGTGGGCCGAGCGGCACCGTAGCCAATCCAACACCTTTATTTGACATGTGTGTGTCATGAGACCGGCTTTAAGCGACAGCAAGACACCAGCGACGCTCCTCCAACACCTTCTCGGTGCTGTTGCGCCTCGCGTCTACCTGCCTCGGACCCCACACTCTGGCCACCCTGGCCACACCCACCCACTGGGGCCCACTCTCCTGAAAGCTCCTGTGCTCCCCACCAAAATGGTGTCCCACTCCTAACTTCAGGCAAAATTCGCATTTTATCCACCTCGTTCCATCCCTCGCTGCCTGGAAAAGAGGTCTAAGGTCTTCACAGTCCTAGACCTTAAGGTTGCCCTCGTTTTACTGGTAACACGTTGAAAGGGGCTATATAATTCTGGCCAGATGTGTTACCCCAAAAGAATGGATTTGTAACTATGGAGCGTCAGGCATTGTGGTAACCAGAAAGGGGTATATTTGAAATCAGGGGCCTTCTCCGCACTTAAGTGGCCACTTATATCTTTTTTATAAATATGTAGGTGTTGGGGCACCTGGGCAGCTCCGTCGGATAAACGTCCAGCTCTTGATTTTGGCTCAGGTCATGATCTCGGGGTTTGTGAGTTTGAGCCTCGAGAGGGGCTCTGTGCTAGCAGTGGGGCCTGCTTGGGATTCTCTCCCTCTCTCTCTCTCCCTCTCTCTCTCTCTGCCCCTCCCCTACTCGCATTCTGTCTCTCTCTCTTTCTCTCTCTCCCAAAATAGATCAACAAACTTTATAATAAATTTTTATAATAAATAAATCAATCAGTGTTCGGAATGTTACATTGCAGGAATCTACTAAGTGCCATGCCATCAATGGTGTTTAACTGGTATTCTCTAAAGCATATAACGGGGGTCTGGGTAATATGCTAGAAGGCAGTCTTGTCTGCGTCGCTGAATGATCGGTATTTGTGATTTTAAAATCATCACATAGGTATGACGTCATCAGCCTGCTCGTCTTGTCCTCCACTTCAAGCAGGATTCTATCTCACAAATGAGGACACGAAGGAGTTACTTTCCTAATCCTAAAGGCTTCGACGAAAAGATTTCTCCTCGATCTCTCTCTCGTTTCAGTGTTCAATATCACACGCTATGGTGGAATGCTTTCCAGTCTAAGCCCCTCCCATGACAAGGCTTGAGACAAGCCCAAGACTCATTCATTCCTTGAACAAATATATACTGTGAGCTCATCCAACATGCAAAGAAAGTTTCATGTAGCCTAAAATCAAGCAAGAAAAAAATGACAAATTTAAATATTTTTGTCAGTTGTGCTATAATAACAAATAGTAATAATTATAATACTTAGAACTTATATAAGCTTACTAACACAACAAAAAATACTATGCTAAGGATTTCATTAAAAATAATTTACTCCTGGGATGCGTGGATGGCTCAGTTAGTTAAGTTAAGTGACCAACTCTTGATTTTGGCTCAGGTCATGATCCCCCGGTTCGTGAATTCAAGGCCCACACTGGGCTCTGTACTGAAAGCGTGCAGCCTGTTTGGGATTCTCTCTCTCTCCTTCTCTCTCTGCCCCTACCTCCTACACACATGCACACACACACTCTCTCTCTTTAAAAATAAATAAAAAAATAATTTACTCCTATAGCAACAGTATGGAGTGCTATTATTCCCATTTACAGGTGAGAAAATTGAAGCTTCCGTTAAGTCACTTGCTCAAGGTCATCTAGCTAGAACGTGGCAGAGCCGGGGGGTTATCAAATGAAATTTCAAGCTTTCTAAAATATTTTCAATATTTCCCACTTGCATGACCTCAAGGCACCCACTAATAATTTTTATCTAGAAGAAAAATAAACCTACTCTGTGTTCCAATGTGCCACCAACTGTCTCCATTTATTTTCAAGCTGTGTTGGTCTTAGCTCAACTTCTGAAATGGCAGTTCTCACAGGATAAGTTTATGAAGGACACTACACTGGACTATAATACTGCTTTTACTAATCATCTTGATATTTTGCCAATGGAGGCTTAGTGTTGAATTGCTGATATAGTAATCTGCCTTGGTCCAAAAGGAAACCTTCAAAAAAAAAAAAAATCCCAAGACCCTATTCTCCCCTGCCCAACCCAAACGGGTGTAAGTTGTATTTCTCCCCACCAAATAGACAGCAGAATTTTTTGGTCATTTAGAATTGTTTTAATAAAATTGATTTAAGTGAGTCATTGTCCTAATTTACTCACCCATTCTCCAAGCTTTTATAGAATACCTATGATGAAGCACAAGACACATCAGAAAATGGAAAGATGAGCCCAATGCCAACCCTCTCCTCAAACAGTCTTGTGAGGGAGGTAAGATACGAGCATCAATAAAAATAACATAAGGTAAAAAGTGGGAGGGGCCATGAGAAAATAAGCATCCAGTTTGGAGGTGATCAAATTAGGCTTTGTGGTAAAGAGGCCTTTGAGTCAGCACTTGAAGGCAGGAGAAATAAATGCCCATTCTATCAAAGTCTAGCAAAGCAAAGAGAATGTTTGATATGTAAGAACAAAAGGACTTTTTATTGAACAAAAAGTGTAGGCTGCATTAGATCTTGTGACTGTCACACAAAGGAGTCTGAATTTTATTCTTGTAGAAGGAGGAATTCATGAAGGATTTTTGAACAGGGAGGAGGCAGACATTAAAGCTTTGCTTTAGTACTATTGGTTCATCTCACACCAGACATCAACGCTTCCTGAAACAAAGAAAACACTGAATACACGTTTCAGGATTTGTTGGGGCAGCACAGGGAGTTGGGAGGAGAGACTATCGGAACCGTCAAGGGATATTTTATTCGAGCCCAAACTAGAAGGTGGCAATAGAGAGGAAAGAACAGATGACAAGGATTTTCTAGAAAAACAGTTGACATAATCAGATACCAGATCTCAGGTGATGGAGAGAGACAAGAAAGAATCCAATATGAGTCCTGAATTACAGGTAGGATAGAAGTAGCAATATCCAATAGCACAGAGAATTAGAAATAGGATTTCTAGTTGCCCAAAGCTTGTCGCTTTTGTAAATATTGGTCTGAACCTTCATAGCCCACAATGTGCATGGATTCCATCAGCAATAAAACATCGTATGATATGATAATACACAGTAGAGGCAAACATGGAAGCACGTGCATTGACGAGGACATTTGCAGATCAATATTAAAACTGTAGTGAGAAAGGACGTTTGGGGAATGAGAAAGTGAAAAACCTGCAAAACAATTGGCTCATTATTCAGAAGAATCACTTGACTCTGGCAGGTTGCAATCATTCTCTTGGAGAAAACAAACCAAAAAAAAAAAAAAAAGCAAAAACAGATAAAAACAATGAAGAAGATTGAGGAATTAGGCTTAATTCTAGCCTGAGAGTCATATTTTGGAGAAGAACCATAGGAAATATAATTTCATATATCTCCAGCCAAGATGAAATAATGGCAGCCAAATTTGCCTCCCACCTGAAACAACCAAAGACCCAAAATGGATCCAAATGTATGAAAGAATGGTAAGATCACGTATATCAGACAATGAAGAGCAGTGATCCTTGAAAGACGAGGGGCACACAGGATGAGGTTTCTAAGAGCCCCGGCTTTCTGCCCTGAGAGCTTCCAGGCCACCGTGCAAAGAGGGGCAATTCAGGTGGAGCTTGGCATAGTGTGTGAGTTGTGGAGGTAGAGGTGAGGCTCTGGGGAGAGCAAAGCAGTCCTGCTCTAAGGACAAAGTATCAGAGAAGAGACAGCTGCTGAGAAAGGGACATTTGCAGGGGCTCCCCTCTGATGCTGAACTGAGTACTAATCATCTCACGCGCGTGATGAAGCAACCCAATGGCAGGAAAACCATCCAGAAGAATTTAGAAGAGGTAACAGAGCCTGGTACCTATGTAGGGTTAGGGGTAGTTCTCATGAGTCGGACTGGAAAGCCTGAAGACTCACAGGGCATTACACAGAGTAATAAACGGGTCCATCCTCAGTAGTGGGGTATAATTATTCATGGACTGTGCACTGTTCCAATTCACCTAACAAATCTTGACAGCAAGAGCCAGAGGATCAAACTGTTTCCAAGTAACTCAACTACATCTTACAACAAAGTTCAAGAATGTTTACAGAAATTAAAAAAAAATATATCCAGCACCCAATACTGTAAATTTCACAATGTTTGGCATCTAATCAAAAAGCACCAGGCAAATGAAAGAGAAAGAAAATATGATGCATCCCAAAAAGAATAATCCATCCATCAAAACATACCTAGAACAGACACAGATATTAGAGTTTTCAGATAAGGACATTCAAGCCACTATAACAAATCTATTCCATTTATTCAAAAGTTAAGTAGAAAGATGGAAAATACTTAAAAACCCTGGTGCACGTTCTAGAGATGAAGACATCAATGTATGACATGGGAATCTCACTGGATGGGATTAATGACCGATGAGATGTTAGAGGAGAAAAATTAATAAACTTGAAGACATAGCAATAAAAACTATCCCAAATGAAACACAGACAGAAACGCAGAGGGAAAAACAAAAAGAACAGCACATCACTGGGCTATGAGAAAATTTCAAGCAGCCGGATGCGTGTGTAATTGGAGTCTCCCAAAGAAGAGGGGAGGGGAAGAAAATTATCTGAAAAAAATAATAATAATGGCTGAAATTATTGAAAATTTCATGAAAACTATAGACCCTTAGATCCAGGAAGTTCAATAAATCCCAAGCAGCAGACACATGAAGAAAATCACGCTGAGGCGGGTTAGAAGCAAATTGTTCAAAACCGGTGATACAGAGAAAATCTTAAAAGCAATCAGAGGAAATGTTACATTCCACACCCCAATATTGGAAGAACGACCAACGATGAAGATGACAGCAGATTTCTGTTCAGAAACAATCCAGCGAGGAAACAGAAGACCAATTCTTTAAATAAAAATAGACAAATCTATATGAAGACTACCACACATTCATAACATCTATTCAGCCAAAAAACACCCCTAAATCCTTTAATTACAAAACATTTTGTTGGATGGTGATCCATTCCATCCATTATGTTGGATGGAATCAAAACCCTTAGATTCCTCAGCTGCACAGCAAAGGGTTGAATACATAATCTCTACTTATTCTTCCAGTTCTTTTATGATTTTATTTATTTTTGTGAGTAGCCCACACACCCCTACTCAAATCATAACAACCTCTACAATTTGTCATGAACTAGGTGCTCAGGGTACAGAATAAAAAGTACCAGGTTCCCAGATTTGGAGCTATCTAAAACTTGACTTGGAATCCCTTTTGGATCTAGGGACCTAGGAGTAAATAACAACGCAAGATACAAAGCCATGTGGGAAGTACTCTAACCTAGGCGTGGTAAGAGACCTAACGTGCCTGGGAAGAGAAAGCTACGCAGAACTGATGCTTCAGCAACGCTGAGGTCGAGGAGATCTCTCCACACTGGAAAGGAGGCCGGAAGGGATCAAGTACAGCATGTGTAAAGGCACAGGAGTGCCAGGGAATAGTCACATCACTAAAGAGAGTGCACATGTCAAGAGTTCAAGTGCATGTGGCAGATTGGCATATAAGGAAGTTGAGGGGATCCTAACAGGGTCCCCCGTTGAGTCATGAAGGGATTTCCATGTCATGTAAAGAGGCTGGTTTCCAATCTTCAGGTAGTAAGGAATAACGGAAAGATGTACTTTTAATACAAAAAGGATTTGTATTTATATATTAGAAAAATATTAGGGCTAATGCAATAGCTCCCCTCCACATATCTACCCAAGCCTGCCCCTCTTACGGAGATTTTAGGTAAAAGAGTAACAAGTAAATGATCATATTAGCACTTTAAACATATCACAAAGGGAGATCCAAATCTGAGAGATACCTGGAACTGGAAAATTGAAAGAATCCCTGATTGCAACAGAATGATCATCAGTTGGGGGATATAAGGCCCATCCGAGGTAACTTCCTTTTGGGGGGAATCAAAGAAGATTTTTTTTTTACATCAGCAGTGTCATTCAAATGGGCCTAAATGCTGAGATGAGGAAAGAGAAGAAAGAGCTTTTCACTCGGAAGGACAAGCGTAAGAAATGATACGGGGGCACCTGGATGGCTCAGTCGGTTGAGCGTCCGACTTTGGCTCAGGTCAAGATCTCACAGTTCGTGGGTTCGAGCCCCGTGTCAGGCTCTGTGCTGATGGCTCAGACCCTGGTGCCCGCTTCAGATTCTGTGTCTCCCTGTCTCTCCGCCCCTCCCTGCTCACACTCTGTCTCTCAAAAATGAATAAATGTAAAAAAAATGTATATATTTTTTAAAGAAACGGTACAGAACAAGGAAGGCACTATATAATATCTCAAAATTGCAACCATTCCAGTGGGACTGAAGCAAAGGGTCCTGACTGGAGCATAAATGAGAAAGGGGCTGGGTTGGACACAGGGGGACATCCACAAAGGGCCTTTGGGCAGCCAGCTAAGCTTTAGGGAACTATTGGCAATGTCTCAACAGGAGCTAGGCAGAGTGGTGGAAGATGGGAAGGTTGGGGTGCATTCGAAGGGAGGGGGCCGGAGACCTGGTTATGAAAGTGCTCGAATAGTCCAGTTGATGCTTAACTGAGGGCTGAGCTGGCATGGTAGCACTGGAGGGACAAATGCCAGAGCCATCACGGAAGCCACGTGTGCTGGGGGTTGGGAGGGGAGTTGCAGGATTTCTGGAAAGCCAGAAAGCCTCAGGCTCAAAACTTACTCGGGCCCTTTTTGAGTTTCCTCTTGTTATCCATGAACTCCAGACTGGAGTTAGTAATCTGGACCTATTCGTGCCAGCATGTCCCATAAAGATATAAAAGGAGATACACAAGTTCACAAATAGACATACACATAGATAGAAAGATACACAGATAGGCTGATACCAAGGTACATCGACTCACGGATTGGAAGGATACCTGCTTGTTATTCCAGAACTCCAGTGTGCATTACACGAAGGGAAAAAAACGTTCCCAACTTTAGCTCCAGACATTTCTAAAAAACTGGGTGATAGGTCAGAGCGTGAGTGGGATGAACAGGCGTTCTAACTTTTCCAAACCAGTTTTTCCATCTCTCCATTACCTGACATGACCAGAATAACAGGCTTGCCTGCTGTTTAAACATAAAGACGCTCCTACTTTTCCCCCAAATGCCCCGAGTCCATTTATGTGCACAGAGAAATTCCGTTTTAAGCTCTCTTCCTAAATACACATGAACAGCACCGTGAGTGACATGATGTTGTGGAGTCAACCATGCTGGCTCTCGGAGCCTATGTGAAGTTCCAGGTGTTTCAAAACCTCGGGCTCAGGGCACCACACTCTTCCTAAAGCTTTTATGACAGGTCTAATCCCCAGCTGAATGCAAACAGCAACAATCCGATGGGTTACCATAGTGGTGAAGGCAGTTCGCACATTTCATAAATGCTGATCACGCTTTTAAGTCACCACGTTCTTTCTTGTGCAACCTCGCTTGAATTGCTAGGTAGCTTAGTTGGGTTTATTAGTTAATGCTATATGATACATAGTAATAACAATTAATTCTATCACATTCAAAAGGAAGTAGCAAAAAGATCCTTCACTGTGGTTTAGAAAGCAGAGGTAATTATAGCTCTACCCTATAATTTCATGGTTTATCTCTTTCTAGAAGCATGCCACTGGATGGTAACAATGGAGATGCTATGCAATGTTCGTTGAGAAACCGGGAGCCATGTGAGATGGTCAAGGGACTTACCCATAAAAATGGGAACTGTTGCTGGAGACACAAGGCTAAGGAAGACCTGACCCACAGCGATTTTTACTAGACAACGGGAACTCCTATTTGAATGAAATTCCCAATCGATTTCAAATCGAGTGACCAGTATCTTCTCTAAGGTCTCCTAGATAGGAAGGTGCTCTGGTGCCACGCTAGTGTGTGGCTGTCTGTCAGAATAACTGTCCCTCCCCTGTCCTGATGTCCTGACACAGTAATACAAGAACTGGGCACTTACGGTTACAACCTGGGTTTGCATTTTGCCTCATAGGCAGCTCTACGATTTTAGAGGAAAGACTTGCCCCACAGAGCTCAGGTGTCTCGTCTATAAATTGAGCCCAATACCTAACTTAGATTATTATTGAGAAAGCAGGTAAAAGGGCTTTGCAAACTCTAAATCCTGAAAAAAAAATCATTCTCACGCGTGTTTGTTACCTGACACGCTATGATCACAGGAATACAACGTATTCCATGAGAAGCACTAAAATGCTTTTCATTAAAAGTTTATGAAATGAAAACGGTTACGCATGGCTTTCTGAACCATCGTAATTTCACATTTCGCCTTCACCCTTGCTATAGGAGTGCCATTTCAGGTGGATATTAACACGGGTGCTATTTAGCAAGGCCCTTATGAAGAAATAGGTACACAGCTAAGTACAGAAATATTATGCAGTCAGCCACGGTTACTGCTTAGATGATGAAGCAAAAGACGGCTGAACCGAAACGAGCACATGTCTAGCACTGTGTTGTGCAAAACCCTTTCATGTCCAGGGAGAGGAGGTCGAATGGGATTCCCTTACTAGTCTTAGAATCTCTGTCTATTGGATCGGAGCATCTGTAGTAACGTTTGGAATACTAATGTCGTTTCCTGTTGTAAAGAAACAAAACTAGTTAAGTCTTGATGTCCGTCTGCGCCATCCCCCCCCCAACATCTGACCAAGAAAAAACCAAAATGTGTCAAGTTTACAAAGGGCGACATGAAAACAAAACCCGACAACAGAGAAAATGCTAAGAGAGGTCTGGAGTTAAGACTCTAGAAATATTCGTAGGGCTTTGGAAATGGTACCGATGTCTGCTCAAACCTGACACCAGACTTAAGCCTCTCCCACTCCCAAGCCAATTTGGATGAAAACCAGCTGCACTGGAGGTTCAGCTATGTAAGAACCTGTATTGTCATTCCCAGACCTGTTTAAGCCCTTTTAATAGATCAAGTCAGGATGCTATCCTCATAATTTAGTGTTGTGAATAGTACAAATAAAGCCTTCAATGACATCTAATCAGAGTATTTTCTTTTCTCTTCCCCTAGACCATTATTCCACAGAGGTCCAGATTTCCCCGGCCTGTCAGTCACTGGAACTACAGGCCGCCCAAGCGCATTTGAAAGCCATCGGGTAGCTAATTTGCCAAGATAGATTTAAAAGACATGAGACAGCTTCTGGTTGTGGTCTCTCTGGCTCCTACCACACAAAGCGGAGTCCTGAAGCGCACGGGGGCATTTCTTTTGCTGCTGGTGAGCTATTGTTTAAACATTGATTGCCTCTTTTTTCTATCATTCACTTACCACCCCCCCCGCCTCCCCATACACCGCGCCACCAGTCACAGACTTCATTCACGGCCCATCACCTGAAAGCTACGTGCTCGACACGCTGACAAAAATGAGCCACTTACAGGTCAGCGCTACGGGGGAAAATAACACTCGTAGATATTAACTCAGCCTTGAGTGAATTTTTCTTATCTACTCAAAAGACTTACATGCTTTTTATGGCAATGAACTCAGATACATACAACAGAAAATGAAGTAATTCATGTTAAAGTAATTTCATAATGCAAAAAAGAAGGACTATACAAATGCAAGACATTTGAGAAATATAGGGCACATCTCGGGAGGAAATAAAAAGATCCTAGCCAATTTTTCCCAGCCGACTGCACACAGAGCAAGTACCTGGAGATTTGGGGGCCGGGGAAGGAACACAGATTTCAGAACCGGACCCAGTTGTGAGTCCTGAGTTGGTCTTGTTGGTGACCATGGACAACTTCTTTCCTTTCCCTACACCTCAATTCCTCATTCGAAACATGGAGATAATATCGTCTATCTCATAGGGTCATTGGGAGTAAAAATGAACTAATTTGCATAAAATTAAACAATCTCTGCCTTAGACTGAGCTGTCAATAAATAGTAGTCATTATTATTATTTTATTATTACTAATTGCTTTGTGTTCTGTGATCAGAAGCTCAGTGGTTTTTTTTTTCCACAAAGCATAACACAGAAAAAACCCACAAAGCACAGAAAGAGCAATAATAATCTTAAACACATGTATATAGTATCAACTATGAGCCATGCGTAATTGAATCAAGAAATTGAGGCATAAAGAAATAAAGCAATTTGCCAAAGGTCTTATGGCTAATAAGTAGTGAAGGGGGATTTGAACCTGAGAAGTCTGACTGCTGAGTCTAGGCTGCTGACCTCTATACCCTAAAATAAATATATTCCAAAGGCAGCTATCTGTAATAGTTGTGGTCCTTTGGGTTGTAAAAACCAGAAGCACACCTAAATGAACTTGAGTAAGAAGGGTTTATTGCAAGCCCGACGGAGGCTCTTGAGGCCATGAAGGTCAAGTTCCCAGTCACGAGTCACAGGAGCTAGAGCCAGAGAGTTCGTTTTGAGTTCAGGGCGGTGCTGGGGCCTCGGCATTCTGCGTGACTTCTGTTCCCATGTTCCGATGGAAGGGTCCATCACTCCACAAAATGTTGCAAGTCTATTCTCCCACAGCTCAATTCCTCCATAGTCCAATTAGAGATTCCAAGGAAAGGACTCGCCATGATGCATTTTAAGGGTGGTGCCCGCCTCTGAGCCCGTCAGGTCGGCCGAAGAGTCTGTGTGCCTGCGCAAACGTGGCGGCCTCCATCCACCATGAGCAGAAGCTTCAGAGGAAGGAATTATTTACAAACACTTCCAAGTAGATCTTTCCACCGTGACCTTGCTTTCCTCTTCCCCTCCTCTTTGCGGGAGGCTGAGGAACACAGGAGTTGAAGTCGGTCTTTGGAATCAGTGAGTCCCCAAACCAGACTCATCTCTGCCATTCCTGGCCGCGTGAAATCAGACAAGTTACCAAATGTCTCTGGGACTGTCTCCCCAGGTGTAAAATGGGGGCGATAATAATAAGAACCGCCTTATCGGTGTACTTTGAGTATTGAAAATATATAAAACACCTTGGCATAAATCTTGGCACACAGGAAGGGTTCAGTAAATGTTACCTATAACTTTATCATTATTCCAAGCCCGAGAGGCTTCAAAAATTTACTTCAGCCTTTTGAGTGTTGAGCCCTCCAAGCTCCTTTGTCCCCTTCCCTTCCAAATTTTTGCTTTCTCAACATCCCTGTGGTCACGCCATCCAAGGGACCAGAAAGTGAGAACAGATGCAAAACTCGGCAGAGTAAGGCAGTGTGTAGACAAGTGTGTGTGTCACAGACCCTGCTGATTGCCACCTTTTTTGTCTTTTTCCTTAGTAACAGCATCTCAATCTTATTTATCTTAACGTGGCGTGCAGCTAACATCGCATTTCCAGCTTCCTTTGCAACTAATGTGACCTCGGGACTGAAGTCTGACCAATGGGATGAAAGCAGAGTTTTGTGGTTTTCCATGATGCTGTTTAAAGCAACCTGACTCTAGTTGCACCCTTTGGCCCATCTGTCTTTCTGCTTCTCCAGTCTACAGCATAAACATGTTGGTTCATGTTCCAGGAGCCACATTAGGAAATGGAAGCCATCTGTTAAGGGTGATAAGAGAGGGATAGAGAGAAAGAGAGAGACAGACAGAGAGAGTCTGAGTCCCAGAAATCTATCAAGGCTCCATACCAGCTCTGGACTACCCGCTTCCAGATTTTTATTTTGCAAACACCCTCTATCTTGCTTAAGCCATTCGTTGTTAGTTCAGGTTATTTGTATCAAAATATAATAGAATATTATCCTGATGCAATAAATCTGGAAGTCTTGAATTGATATCTAATAATTGAAATGTTAGAGATACATTAATCAGAAAAGAAGGGATAAGGGGCACCTGGGTGGCTCAGTCAGTTGAGGGTCTGACTTCAGCTCAGGTCATGATCTCACGGTTCGTGGGTTCGAGCGCCGGGTCGGGCTCTGTGCTGACAGCTCAGAGCTTGGAACCTACTTCAGATTCTGTGTCTCCCTCTCTTTCTGCCCCTCCCCTGCTCACACTCTGTCTCTGTCTCTGTCTCTCAAAAAGAAGCAAATGTAAAAAAGAGAGAGAGAGAGAGAATGGATAAGTGAAAAGGAGAAGATAGAAGAAATAGATAGGATCCTTGCAGTCAGAAATCATCTTCTTTGAAAGAAAAACCACATGCTATAGGAGAGTTTTTGTCTAGTGTGATTAGCCCAAAGGGAAATTATCATAAGCTGGTACTCCACGCTTAGATACACATGTAGATGCCTAGATGCCCACCAGAGACACTAACTGGCTGAATGCAGCAAGTGAGTAAAGGACTCGAACTTTATCTTGATTCCTCGTTTTCAAATGGACGTCCTAAACCCGACCTTACCAAAGTAATCTGAAAATTATTTCAGACATCACCCGAAATACTTCAGTAACATCCTCACACGTTTTCTCGCATTCCTTGCCAACCAATTCTGCGGTGAAACGTCGGTTCAACCACCGACACAAATTCCCATGAAAACAACGAGCAGAAGAACTCAAGGCCTCGAGAATGTCTGCAAGGTCCGGCCTGCCGTATCTTGTGACTCATGCTTTATTTGACTGATAGAAGTATGTTGTGGCTGTATAATCCTTACTCAGTTTCAAAACTTACTCAGCCTAGTTGGGACTCTCTTTCGTCATTGGGAAAATGTTGCTTCTTTTCCCCCAAAGTGTCTTCCAAAATTTAGAAGACATTCATTCGTGCACGCTTGCATTCATTCATTCATTCATCCACTCATTCATTCATTCTTTCATCCATTCAATGTTAATTAGGCACTTAAAACCTCCCAGTTTCTTCTCAAGTCTTTGGGGACCACAAGCGAACAAAACAAAATTCCCGTCCGTACAGAACTTATTCTGTAGCTGGGGACACCGAGAAGAGAGTTGGAGGAAACTGTTTATTCAGTTATGGTCGCTCTGATGGTGGGGCTGTGGCCACGTGGTCTCCCTGATGGCTGGACCGGCTGCTCTGTCAGGGTCTGCCAACAGAGGGCGCCAGAGGGAGACTGCGATGGTTAGGAGGGAGAAGGCACCTGCTTCTTCCCATTTGCCTCTTGTCTTCTGCCAACTGTACCCCAGCAACTGCTCATCACCTGTCAACGACAGTTGATTCCAGAAGCTGCAAGCGATTCCAATTTTCCGTTTTCCACACTGCAAGAACCAGCCTCACTGTACCCCCCACACAGAGACCCCCATCCCAGACAGGCAGTGCCCCTTCCTCAGAGGATAGAATTTCAGCTCATAAAGCCCCTCCTACGGGCCTCTGAGTTTTAATAATCCCAGCCTCTTCCTTTGTTTCCCCAGCCTGCCTCACTCCATCAGCACTGCCTCAACGAGTGCCACAGACGCTGTGCCTTCAACAACGGAAGTTTATTTTCTCAGCTCTCCGGGCTGGAAGTCTGGGCTCAAGATGCAGACAGGCTTGTGTCTTCTGAGGCCAGTCTCCTTGGTTCGCAGCTGGCCGCCTTCTCCCTGTGTCTTCACGCGCTGAGTCCCAGTCTCTTTTTTATAAGGACACCAGTCATATTGGATTGGGGCCCCCCTCCAATGACCTCATTTTAATGTAACTGTCTCTTTAAAGGTCCTGTCTCCAAATACAGCCACACGTTGAAGTCCTGGGGTTCGGGACTTCAACCTGTGAATTTTGGGGAAGACACAGTTCAGCCCAAAACGTAGCCCTCGCGGCTTCCTACAGTTACCACTTCCGTGAAACCTCAGTCGCTTTTTATTTATTTATTTATTTATTTATTTATTTATTTTTGGCCTTTTCCATCCTCCGACACTTCATTAAGACTCTTCTATACTAAACGCTCTCTGTTAATTAGATGATGTGGTTTCTTGTCTCTCCAATGGCTCCTGGCTGATACAGTATGTCACATGGTGATGATTCTAGGGAGGGAGAAACAAAAAAACCAAGTCGAGAAAGGGGGTAGGGAGTGCTGAGGAGAGGGTGGCTTTTAAGCAACAGAGGATGGCTGGGAAAGAATTCACCAGAAGGTGACATTTGAACCACAAGCTGGAGGAGGTGAAGGAATAAACCATGAGGCTCTCTTGGGGCAAAAGCATCTCCTGGCAGAAGAGGGAGCATGGTGATAAAAGCACTAAAATTCTTATTGAACCTTGTGCAACGCTCTTTGAGACAAGTCACTGCAGGACCCGGAGCTGTTGAGTAACCCTCCCTCTGAGGGACTTTCTGTCACATGCATATCAGCCATTGCGGGTGGGGAGCTGGGCAGCACTGAGCAACTCTCACGTTAGAAAATAACAATCGAGAATTTTAGAGCTGGCCAGGATCTTGTGGTTCATTAACCCACAGTGCAGGTTTCGTAGATCTAGACCTAGAGAGATGAGTTCACTTGACCAGGTCCACGCGGGCGGTTGCGCACACTGGGCTAGTTCCCCGCTACTAAGTTCGGAAGTCGGTGCAAGGCACCCCTGTGTGCAACTTCCACATCAATAATCGCAACAAACGTCGAGTTGAGTGGAAGCAGATGGTTAGGGACCAATGTCCACCAGGAATGTCCAGTTCTCAGGTAAGAATATAAAGCGTCATTGCTCCAACAAAACTTCGGGGGTGTGCTAATTTATCTTGGACACGTGTGTGTAAAGGAACGGGCACTGCTTTGCAGCTTAATAAAGAAGCAACGATGATGCCATTATCACACTTCAGTGCAGTTTTTAGCGTTTCCTGGCCCATATTGCAGGTACAAGCCTAATCTTGGATTCTCTTCCCACTCTGGACCTAACCTCAGCTGCTTCTCTCCCCTCTCCGAAGCTGTCAAGAGTGGTCCCTGCAGAGGTGGCCTTCCACCCCTTGGAATAGGATGATCTTCCCTGTTCCTTCATCCGTAAGGCCACCAGGACACCCAAGGCAGCAACACCTGCTTGTAGAAACAAAGCCTGGCAGCTGACAGGATTCTGATGACAAGGCTAACAGCATGAGGAAAGGCATGGCACAAGCCATTCTGCGAGCAGTGTTCCGAAGCTCACCTGGCCAAGCTCTCGGTATAGGATGTGTATGCTTTTGCGCCATGAAGATAAAGGCTTTTGTTTTCTTTCTAGACGAGATGGCAAGAGCTTTCCTGTGCTTGTTGGCTCTGCTTTGGGACCTAAAGTACATTGTCACCATTGCACACTGACTCCTGACAGTGGACCCAGAGAAGTTAAGATGATTGCCTTGAGAAACTCAAGCAGTGCGTCAAAATATCTGATACGTGCTGCCTTCCTAACCCATGGATTCCCACAGTGTGTTTGGCTTAAATGGGAACCTCGTACCTACTATGTTTTTCTGTATCTACTAAGGATTCCTTTCATTATCATTAACAGATACAGTAAAACCTTGGTTTGTGAGCATAATTTGTTCTGGAAACATGCTTGTAATCCAAAGCACTTGTGTATCAAAGGGAATTTCAAGAACCCTTGGTTCAGTTGTGATCATGTGACGTTCGCCGTCCTGTACGACTCCTATTGAAAGACCTCGCTTATTTATCAAGTTAAAGTGTATTAGAAATGTTTGCTCGTCTTGAGGGACACTCACAGAACAGTTTACTCGCAATCCAAGGAGGTACTGTATTTATTTATGTTGACTTATATACAAGGCAGAGGGGCAGGTAATGACAATTACAATACATAAAATTCTTAGCCTCTAAAATGGTTATCAGATAACTGAGAACAGCGGAAGCTGAAAAGACTTTGTGATTTTCTTTCTGGTTTATTTTAAAATTGGAGACTGAGGCCAAGGTGGTTGAGTTAACCAACTGAACACAAGTGGGGAGTAGTATGGATTAAGAGAAATACAAAGATTTTAGAGGAAGAAAAACCATGAGATTGTTGTTGCTGGGGAAGCTTGAGTAGGAGAACATTGTTATTTTAGTGAAATACATGTAATGCTGCATTTAAAGATAATTTCTGTAGAGACACGTTTTCACATATGTGCTACATACAGCATGGTTTTCAACTTGGTTTCCATCATAAATATAGTTGAATATAAATTCAATGCCTTTGGGAAGGAGGAGGGCGGAGGGCGTGGGGAAAAAGCGTCTTTTACTTTATACACGTGACTACTAAATGGTAACTTTTTATATCAGGAGTCCTTAATATTATAAGAAAAATTTTTAAATAGATGAACTCAAAGTGATCATCAATAAAGCTCAGCACGCAGAGGGTCAATCAACCCAGGCTTCACCAGTGAAAGAGAAGGGCTGAAAACACTGTTCTTGAATAAATGGAATATCCAACAACTCCCAGTGTCTAGAACTCACTGTGTATTCAGAAAAGTGGCCCAGAAAAAAAAAAGTCTTACCAAAATAAAAAGCCAAAAGCTAAACATGATAGTCTAATAGAGAACCAAAAAAGAAAGACTCCACAGCAAGACAGAGCTCTATCAGGACATTAGCCCTCCATCTCCAGGGAAATTGAATCACTTTTGATTAAATGATGATAAGAGCTGAAAAAATAATCCTAGAATTAATGTACCTAAGCATTGGCTTATGTGTGCTTGGAACATTTAAACCTCGAGTGTTAGTTGCTAACTTATCCAAATGGACTTCTCTGAGATAAATTACCAATACTTAGGTTTTATTGTTGGCATTCGGAGTTTCTTTCTTTCTTTCTTTCTTTCCTTGTTTCTTTCTTTCTTTGCTTGTTTTACCTAATATGTTTTGCTCTTTTAGTTTTTTATTCGGTTTTGTTGTGTGCTTGATTTCGACAGCATTCTGATCACCAAGCGGATGATTTGGACAATAATATGGGAAAGACAAGCTGTGGCCGGCTGGGGCACCTGGAGAGTCTTCGGGAAGAAAGTAAGACTCTCGAGCGGAGCTTCAGTATTTCAATAGCCTTTCTTTCGCTGTCAATTGAAAGTGGAGCTAATGAAAATTTGGCACCCTGCCCCTCTCCCCCACTCCCTGTAAAGCCATTTTTTTTCCTTTTTTTTTATGCATCTGTCATGGTAGCTTTGGGCAAATGGTAAGCTACATTTATCTATAAAATGTAAACCACTGCTTATGTTGTTGTTGTTTTTATTTGTTCGAGTCCCCTAAATATTGAATATTGTATAATAAATATAGTTGCACACACGGGATCTCATGAGACACAGATAATTCCCACTTTTTACATAAGTACTGTGTTCCATAGCCATGGGAAAACATCCAGTGCCAGCCACCAAAGCCTCAGACGGTTCGGTCCATCGCATCAACTTTCTCTGTGATCTGACACCCCTCTTGAACCCACAGATGTCCCCCAGCCCACAAAAAGAGCCAACATAGCAATAATTCATGCTTTATATCCGGTTTTTTAGCGGGTGGGTTGTTTTTAATTTTAATTTTATTTTTAAGTAAGCTCTACACCCAATGTGGAGCTTGAACTCACAACCCCGAGATCAAGAGTCCCACGCTCCACCAACTGAGCCAGCCAGGCACCCCATGCTTGCTATCACAGTAAGCTGAAACAGACATCACGACTGGGAGCAGAGATACAAATGAAATAGATGGAAAAGAGGTTTACTCTCCCCAGCTTGTAAAATTCCGGGGCCGTCCCTGATCTTCCTGCTCATTCCGTAGCTGTCCTCAGCCTGCTTCCTCCCTTACCGTCCAGTCCAGTTGCTGTGGGGGTAAGAATACTCCCCTACTCTCACAGCTTCCGCTTGAGGCGAGGGGGGACTGCTACAGTCTGTGTCTTGCCTCCCAGTGGGCGCTATCCCTGTGCTTTGGCCCCCCGCTCTGCCATCACTCCCCTCACTTCCGTCTTAAACGTGATGCCAAGTCCCGATTCTCACTTGCACCTGTAAGGATGAAGCTGCAGGTGTTTACCTGTCTAGAAGTCTCCAGAAGTCAGTGCAAATCAGGCCAGTTGCCCCTAGCAACAACAATTAATAGGTAGGAGGGTTCCAGGCTCAGGCAGTGTCTCTTTCCAATTATATGTACTCATTTTCATGAGGTGTTATTTAATTCCCAAGGTCTCATGATAAATGGTACCAATGTCATTCAGCTTTCAAACGCAATTTGTGATGGCGCTACGTAAAAAGACCCTATATTAAATAAAAATTAGTCTTAATATTAGGTCCCTCTGTTCTCTGCGCAAGAAAACTCATTGCAGAGCAATTCTCATTTGGAGTAATACATCTCTGCTTTGAGAACCATGATAGCAGAAAACTGCGTAAAAGAGAAGGAAACGGAGCTCCAAAATGTCAAACAACATCTGTTTCCCATTTCTGAGAATTACAGAGCTTTCTGCAGCCCTGTAACCCCTTAGCCCACATTGTATCTGTCCCTTCATAGTTTATGAGCTTTATCTTCAGAAGCCTTTCAGTAAATGAAACCTGATATAGAAAGTGAATCTCTACTTTAGGCTCTCTCCAAGGATTAGGGACGAGATTTATTAGAACAACACCGTTCATGCCGTGATGCTTTAAGGTTGTGTCAACATTTCAATTATAAACCCATGCTTCCACGGGTGTGTACGCCCTGGAAAAGAAAATAATTCTTCAGCTTCAAATTTGGAAAGCGGGATAGTCATTTGAGGTCCATGTTTGGTTCCTTCGAATTTTAAAAAGCTGCAGGTGACTGACCTTTCTAAGTGCGGAAAATTTTACCCCACATACTTGTGTCACTGGGTACTTCAAGACCATCCCGCAGTCAAAGCAAAAAATGCAATGCTGAGATGATAAGTTAAATAATTAGAGCAAAGAGTCTAAATAGGATCATTCTGGAAAACTGCAAAGTGAGTCAGTATTTTCACATGGATTCTAAGAACGAGGCAGAGGCTATTTTGTCACGTGGAGTAATCGGTCTGTCACATTATTCTTCCAGCTATAACTTTAGGTCAACCAGGCAGCGGTGGTTTCTGCTGAGTGACCCGCAAGCCACACCCCTGCTGTCTGGAAGAGCAGTGGCTCAGAGGTCTGAGGCGGGGGTGGGGGGGGGGGGTGGCGGGGGGAGGTCAAGGTCAACCTAAAACAAAGAGGTGGGTGTGTGAGTTCATTTTTGGTGCCCTCCTCCCTTAGAGTTCACCACTCTCCGTCTGCCCCCCCACCCCCCACCCCACACTGTCCCCTTAGCCTGTCCTCCATCCTGAATCATGGCTCTGGTTCTAAGACTATCTCCTGGCACCTTCCTTGTCACTGGACACCATGCTTCGGTGGAAGCTTACCTGCCGTCCGCTTGACTGGTGGGGAGATAAGAAAGCGTCTCGGAGGTTTTTACTGATCACTAGCAGCTGCTGTGTGGTCACATGGCTGCCCGTCTCAAAGCTCTTTGCATCTTCAAGGAACAAAACCAGTGAAACGGGGGCACCGCCACAGGTTCAGTGGGAAGGTATGTTAAAGCAAGGGGTTTAAAAGCACTCTTCAATGAGGTATAGTTTTTGCAATGGAGTATTACTCGGCCCTAAAAAAGAATGAAATCTTGCCGTTCGCAACGACACGAATGGAGCTAGATGGTGCGATGCTGGGTGAAAGAAGTCAGGGAAAGACAAATACCATATGATTTCACTCAAATGTGGAGTTTAAGAAACAAAAGAAAAGAAAAAGAGAGATCAACTAACAAACAGACTCTTAACTACAGAGAACAAACTGATGGTTACCAAAGGGCAGGTGGATGGGGGGATGGGAGAAATAGGTGACAGGGATTGAGGAGTGCGCCTGGGGGTGCCTGGGTGGCTCAGTGGGTTAAGCATCCGACTTCGGCTTAGGTTATGCTCTCAAGTTTCATGAGTTCAAGCCCCCCCACCGGGGTCTGCACTGCCTGCCTGAGATTCTCTCTCTCATCCTTTCTCTGTTTCTCCCCCTCTTGCTCTCTTCCTCAAAATAAATAAATAAACTTTATAAAGAAAAGAAGTGCACTCGTGACAAGCACTGAGTGATGTGTGGAAGTGTTGAATCACTGTATCTTACACCTGAAACTAACGTGATACTATGCTAACTATCTAGAATTGAAAAAAAACTTTTTAAAAAGCACTCTTCAAAAAAAATTTTTAAAAAAAGCACTCTTCAAGTAACATCACATGGGGCAACAGTACAATTCTTCTGTAATTAAGAGATTTAATGAATTTTTCTACTTTTCTATAGTATGTAGAGAGTTGCTCATAAATTAGAAGTTCCATGAGAGCAGGGATCTGCTGTTTTATTCCCTGCAAAACACCAAATATCTAGCACCTAGAACATTGTCCTCAATGAAGAAAAAAATATCCACTAACATAAAGAAATGAGTATCTGTATGTTAGCATCTGGAGTGGAGTGATCACATAAGCAATAAGGGAGTAGCTAAGAGAAATACCAAAGAGCAATGCTTGCTCTTTTTTCTGACTCTTAAAGACCCCCCAACCCTTTACTATGTAGAATTTGAAACTGAAACAAAGGTTAAGTTTTGTGTCTCATCAACTGCGTCTCCTATTTCTCAAATATGAAAAGTGTCTCAAAAGCAATTTGGATTTTAAAAAATAGACAGTGCTCTGCTAATCCAATCAACCAGACTGTGAGTGCCTTGAAGGTAGGCGAGTACAATTTCTTACCCAGTTGTCATGTCCACAAAGATCGTACAATTTCTTACCCAGTTGTCATGTCCACAAAGATCCTGAGTGGTGGCTTGCACACAGAACGTGTTTGTAAAATGTTGGATTTCTTCCTGAGAATCAAGACTTTCCCATCTGTCCTCTGCGGCAAACATCTCATCCAAACTGCTGATGAACGTCGGGGTCCCCCCTTCCTGTTGATCTGCTCTCTCTTCCTCACAGAGGCTCAGGCAGAGCAAGAAGAAGGGACAAAGGAGAAGACGAAAGATCTTGTAGGTATCTGGATAATAGGAGGTCCGTGTCTGGGGGATTTCCACGTATTGCTAATCTCTAGTGAATAATTTTTCGGCAGCAGACCTTTACGAAGTATTATCTTTATGAAGAAAACGGCGTGTTCACTTGTTAATGAAGTCTCGTGCCACTGTCAGCAGAGGAACTGAACTTGGCTCCTTGACCCCTCTTGGCCCATCCTTTCTCTTCTACCTTTAAACAGCCAGATGGTCTCGACGGTGTCCGGAGCTGATAATCTGCACTACTCCATCCATCTTCTGTTACAGCTCTGTGGCCCTTCTGGAGCACTAAGATTGCACTCAAGTTCCCTGTAAATCTAATTCTACTGCAGTCAGCCCACAGAGTTCTAGACCTTTCTACGGAAAGCAAGGGTGCTTGTATCCTCAGAGCTGTGCCCTTCCAGGCTGCTGAAAAGAGGGAGACCCTCTATGTAAATAAATAAATAATAAACAAACAAATACATAAAAGTGTGCCTAAGTGTTTACCTCCTTACTTTTAATAGCAGTTTCTTCATGAGAATAAGGGGGGGGGGGCGGGAATCTCCACGTACCGGCATAATCAGAGTCTGATTTCATTCCAGCAACTAACAACAAAACAATAACAAAAAAAGCAGGGGCGCTTCTTTTTTTTTTTTTTTTTTTTGTAGTCGTTTAATTAAATTCTTTCAAGCCGTGTGCAGCAACACTGCTGGGTAGATCTTGTAAGAAGAGATAATTAAAACACAAACAAACTAGTTCTTTCATTTGGAATAGCCACCAGTGCACATGCTCAGGGCGGCTGGCCCTCACGGAATCCCAAAGGGTCCTTAGTATGCAAACCCAGTAGGCTTGAGAAAGAGGGTCGGCAGTTTGTTTGAAAGCTACAAACCCCTTCACGCTGGGAATCGGGCAAGATATCTCTGGAAAGTCAGACTTTTTCTGAGACGCTGCCAAAGGAGCTGGGCCAATGAAATGGTGCCTTTGGCAACAGGCTCTCAACAGACTTGCGGGGCTCAGAAAAAGAGGTTTCTCGGTCTCGGGCTCAGGTGAGGCAATCAGGGACTGCTAGGCCTTTCAAAAAACGAAATAAAGTAGGAAAAGGACAGAAAAATATGTTCACACTTGCACACGTGTTTTTCCCAAAATGCTACTAGATTCTGTTTTCTGATGCCACGTGTGGTGTGATTGGATTCAGAGTGATGGATCAATCCCACCACGCTATTGATGACGTTCCCAGGGGATATTCGGGATAACTGGCAACCTTACTAAATGCAGTAAGGCACACTGACCCGTGTGGGGTCTCTGCAATACCTTTAAGACAGCGCAGCATTTGCAGTGAGATAACACCTAAATTTGAACCGGTCTTCCTCTGTGGTCTTGACAAAGTCACGATTCTTTCTGAGCATCAATCTCCGCATCTCGAAATTGTTCATGATGATACCTGGACTTCAGCACAGCTGTGATGGACAGCTCCAGGCACGTTAAGAGGGGTCCCACCTTGGGCATAAGCCCTGGTACCTACAGCTTTTCTGCCCTCGAGCTTTCTCTGAGGACCTTGGAAACCACTCTGCCCAGGCACTAGCCCAGTCTAAGAGACAGGGAGAGTATTACCTCCACCCCGGCTCCTCCCCAGCAGCCCTGAAGCAATGGGGGACAGGAGTCCCTGGATAAATGCCCAGCGCCCCCCCCCCACCGCACCTTGTCTGGAAGGCCAGTTCAGAAGTGGGTTCATGTGGCCTTTCTCTGCACCTGCTCAACGTGCACTCCCTGACCTCAGATTCCTGGCATCGACTCCCAGATAAACTACTGGCCTCCTAATTCTTGTTTCCGCTTCTGCTTTACAGATACTAAACTAAGCCATTTCTTCTTCTTTGTCCCATATTTGTTGCACGGCTTACATAAGGTAATATGTGGAAAGATTTCCTTGTGAACTCTAAGCACGTGGGTAAATGTGGGTGGCAAATACTAAGATGTCATTAGCTATTGTTTCGATCCAAGCTGATACTGGAAACATTGAAATTGCATTATCACGCTATGTGTTTTCCCTATTCCAAGCATGCTATCGCTGTTATTGATAATAAACATGTTCCGGGCACCAAAAATACATGTAGCACTAGGGGAAAGTAAACAATTGAGCAACTTCGGTGGACGGAATTACCCATATCCTATCAAGTCTCTGTAATTTACTCTTGTAAATTAAGTTCTTCCCCCTCTCATCCTCCCATGCACTTCGTGCTGAGCCTTCCATGCTCAGCTTATCCATCCGTTCATTCATTCACCAGTGTCTGCTGAATATGGCTCTTCGCCATATTCAAGTATACTCCAAGTATCTTCCTCCTCAAAAATGCAAAAACCCCGAACTCCTTCTCCAGGTATCATCTTCATTCTCTTCTTCCCTTTATGGCCACACTTGCCCAAACGGTCATCCACACAAACTTTCTTAACTGCTCATCTTCCATGCCTGGTGCTTGACTTCAAACTCTTACTAAGGTCGTGAATTGCCTCCATGTTAATAAATCCCAAAGGACAACCGTCTTCATTTTAACTGATTTCTGAGCAGCATTTCACGCTCTTGGCCACTCACTCCTTTTTTGGCTTTCTGTGATTCCTGCTTTCCTGGTTGCTTCTTATAGTTCTGGCCGGTGCTAGAAATCTCTTCTTACTTCTACGCTTATTGCATTCCAGGGCACTTCCAGTTGCTTCTCCTCCAGATCAGTTGAGGTCCTTCACTTAAAGCAAGGGCGTCCAAAGATGGTTAACAAATAATTCAAATTAAGGGTTTGGGGTAGCTAGGAGAAATACCCCAAATCATCCCAAGTATGACTGGTCCTTGCAGACAGGAAACCGTCGGCAGCAAGCCAAGCCCTGGACACGGAAGCTGGTCCAAGAACATCCCAGGAATTCAAGGTGGCTGCAGTTTCACTACTGCTAACCCTGGGGCACCACTGCCTGGAGGATGTAGATTTGCCTCAACCGCTACAATGGCCAAGAGCAACATTCTGCACCTCCTGAATCTAGACCCAGTGCCCGTGCAAGTGGCCAGGGAATCTGCACCGCACAGCCAAAACCAAGTTTATGACACCTGTCAAGTGAGGTGTTCTGCCCCCCACCAAGTCTCATGAAAGGTGGAATCCCACAGCCATAGGAAGATGGCTTAGATGCTGGGCAGCCAAAAATAATGGCAGTTAGCCACGACCTTGCCCAGTCAAATGTAGTCTGAAGCTTTTCCTGAAATGACCTCTTCTCTTGGGAAATCTTACCAGCTCCCACGGCTTTGAAACTCTCTTATACGTCAGTGACTCTCAAATCTGGACTTCCAGCTCACGCCTCTTTTCTGAGGTTCAGAGTCACACATTCAAACGCATACCTGACGGCTCCATTTGGATGTCTCATAGATATTTCAAACTTAAGAGGTCCGCATTTGATCTCTTGCTCTTCATGGCCATTCGCAAGCCAGAGATGCCCTTCCTGACCGCCAGCTATGAAGGTCCTCGAGATCAGAAGCTGTATCAGTTTTGCTCACGACCGTAGTCCCTGTGCCTGACGTTCATTTCTTCCCTCAGTCATCCATCCATTTTTTATTTAGCCAGTCAGTCAACCGATGTGACTGGAGCACCTACCGTGGTGCCCAAAGTGAAGACATGTCCCTGCCTTCATTGGAGCTTGCCCCTCGTGGAGAAGGTGCTCTCAAATGCACAGCGAGAACTACCCCTGACCTCAGCCAAGAGCTTCTCCCTCTCCCGTGACTCCTACAACTCCAGTCATACGGGTCACTCTATGCCGTGCTGATCTACCTGCCTCTCTCCTCCACTGGAGTATAAGTTTGAAAGCAGAGGTATTTTTTTGTTTCTTTCTTTATCTTCAGTATTGGGGCCTGAATGCTAGACACATGGTAAGCACGCAGCCAGGCATAACTTGCATAAGATCTAAGGTCACACTTGCACAATACCTGATCAATCAAAACGCTGAATTTAAGAACAGGATCTTGTCATCTTTTTTTTCCTACTTATTGAACTTCCCACCCCCCCCCACTGCCCACATTTCCACCACAAGTGTCTAGACCCAAAGTCATTGTGAGCAAAGAAAAAAGTACATTAATAGTAAGTCCTATCACCACCATTTGCAAACGGCTTCCAGCTGCATGTGTCTCCACCAGCAAATGCACCCGGACAGTCCCTGAGTGAGAAGCTAGCGCTGGGACATACCTAACTCCCTGAGAAAGAATGTTTCCTTTTAACACATCTGTGGATTTCTTTTTTTTTTTTTTTCATTTTTTTATGTTTATTTATTCTTGAGAGGTGGGAGGAGTGGGGAAGGGGCAGAGAGAGACAGGGACACAGAATCTGAAGCAGGCTCCAGGCCCCGAGCTGTCAGCACAGAACCGGATGCGGGGTTCGAACTCAGGGACCATGAGATCATGACCTGAGCTGAAGTCGGATGCTTAACCGACTGGGCCACCCAGGTGCCCCATCACATCTGTGGATTTCAAACAAATATTTGTGGACTTCTTAGAAAAAAATGGCATCAGGCCTTAAAAACACACACTGTTTGTTGCTTCAATCTGCTATGAGGAAAAATTTGCAAATTATTAAGGTAACATGATTGTGATGTCTGTAGTCCCTCAATCCCAAATTGAAAACCACACTCTGCCTATGAAGTTTTGTTTCTTGGGTGTACTTTCATTATAAGGCTTTAGTTTGATTACGATTTTTTAAAAATCGAACTTCGTGGACTTTGAGACTCTTCAGGAGAAAAAATGAGATTGAACATTTAAAGTCAAGTCTGACCTAGAAAATAATGGCTCTGTAGTTACTATAACTGGAAAACCATGTGAACTGTGAACGTTTATAACTTTTGAGCCATCATAAGTTTTGCAAATACTGAATTTTATTTTATTTCAATATTTTTTCAATGTTTATTTATTTTTGACAGAGAGAGACAGAGCATGAGCGGGGGAAGGGCAGAGAGAGAGGGAGACACAGAACCCGAAGCAGGCTCCAGGCTCTGGGCTGTCAGCACAGAGCCTGACATGGGGCTCAAACTCACGAACCGTGAGATCATGACCTGAGCTGAAGTTGGCCGTTTAACTGACTGAGCCACCCAGGTGCCCCTGCACTTTAATTTAAGGTCTGCCTGGAAAAAACGTTTGGAGTGGCTTTAGGGACAGCAGGCTGCCTTACTGCCAAACTTACCTCCCAGTTCAGTTGTTAATACCTAAAATTATGCCATTAAAATTGCATTCCTTTGGCTTAAGGTTTGGTTCTCCATGTAAAATGCAATTATCCCCAGGAAAGGCCATACTTAAAATAGTGACCACCATTTACCCCTAACTCTTGTCTCGGTGTTTAAACATGGGTTCAAGTAGAGAAAAAGGAGGATATGATTCTTAGGTCCACCAAAAGGAAATGAGTCCAGAAAAGAAAATCTGGAAGTTCTAGGTCAATGAAATGACATCTTTGCCTGAAACTCTGTCCTGAAAAATTAATTTTTAAAAAATTTCTTTAATGTTTACTTTTGAGAGAGAGAGACAGACAGAGCACGAGCCAAGAGGGGCAGAGAGAGAGGCAGACACAGAATCCGAAGCAGACTCCAGGCTCCGAGCTGTCAGCACAGAGCCTGACGCAGGGCTCGAACTCATAAACTGTGAGATTATGACCTAAACCAAAGTCGGACGCTTAACCTAATGAGTCCCCCAGGCGCCCTATGCCCTGAAAAAACAATCTGAAACACTGGAGATTGGGTTGTGCAAAGCAATCTGACTATATCTGCATGTAGAGAAGAAAAAGAAAATCCATAAGAAAATCTTCCTTGAGACATCTCTTGGAGTTTCTCTCATGCGTTACCAGATTAAAATAAACAACCGATAATCTCAAAGCAAACTGCTTCTGATGTCTGTCACTTAATACTAAGCTGCTATATTTAGCATTCCTAGATAAATAAACTCATTCCTGGCCAACACCGGAATTAAAGAACCCAAAGGGGCTTTATGAAAATTCCCCTAGGTAATCGATACTTTTAACTGAGTTAGTCCTGGATCAAATACCTGAAATGAAATGTGATAATGAGCTGTCACACCTAGGAGCCAACCACCTATGGCCAAAAAAGAATCATCCAGACGTCGTCTGGCCTCAGAAAATCAACGTATCAAATATCCTGTCCAACTGCATCTTGAGCTATGAAGAAGAAAGCTGAGTACAAACTCACTGAGATATTTGGAAAGGACTTCCCCATGATGTCACTGGACAACTTCACCTTGGTTCCACATCTTTCTCTGGCTATAGAGAGAGAGCATCCTTTTCCTGCTCTTTCCATGACTCGGTGTTTTCCTTCCCCTGCAGAACAGAGAGGGCCATGGTGAGCATTCCAGTCACCTCCGACTGAGGCCAGGTCTCTCCACTGGGACTCCCCCCCGACACAACAGTCCCATCTGACGCTGCTGAACGAGGCTGATGGTCAGACTAAAGCAGACATTCCCAAAGGATCAGAAATGTGGAGCGTGAGCAAGGACTAGTCACTTCAACATCACTGGCCCCGGTCGATTATTAAATGCCTACGGTGGTGACGCCCCACAGTGAACTAAAAAAGTTAAGTTTTCTGTTCTGGAGACAAATGGATTATTTGTGTAAAAGACCCAGACTTTGAGGCGGCCATATTCGTGAAAACCTTCTCTGCTTAAAATTTGAGGAATCGGGCTCAAAAATGATATTTCTGTACCACAGAAGCCTTGATCAGCGCTTCCTTGGTGGTGGTGGTGGTGTTACTTACGCAAACAGCATGGCGCTGAGAATAGAAAAGTTAAAATACACATCCGACCGAGCTGTCACAGCTGGGGACGAAGTGCAGAAGACCAAGGTGGCCCAATTTGCCAAGTTTCTCTTTGGCACCATATGTTTATATGGTCCCAATCTCCATATGTTGAAATCCTAACCCCCAGTGAGATGGTTGGAGGCGAGCAGGTCACGAGGGTGGAGCGACATGAATGGGATTAGTGTCCTTATAGAAGAGACCCCACAGAGCCCCCTCCCGACCTCCCACCGTGTGAGGGCACGGTCAGAAGGCGGCTGTCTGTGAACCAGGAAGCTGGTCTGAGCCAGACACGGACTCTGCCGGCACCGTGAGCCTGGACGTGGCAGCGTCCAGACCCGTGAGAAGTAAATGCTTGTCGTTTAAGCCCCCAGCCTGTGATTTTTTGTGCCACAGCAGCCCAAACAGATTATGACAGAATTCTAGCGCATGTTTTATGCTTCTAGGTAAGCTACCAGGCACTGGGGACATTTGTCAAAAGCAGTCACAAATTAGATCACTTAAGTTTTCAGGCAAGCTTGATCTGACAATAGTTGGATGGGAACGATCTTCATTTCTTATGTGCTGAAATCATCAGCTCTAATAAATTTCACAGTTTCCTCTTTCTCTACACTTCACTGAGCAGACTGGGGCAAGAACCCACTCAGAAATGACCTCACAGGATTTTAAGTGATAAGGTCACTCGGTTCCAAAAGAAAACTATAAAAGTAGCTCTTCTCCAGGTCCCAAGATCCTTTCCTTGTGCCTTTTAATCCAGATGTGTCCTACTTTCTAATGCCATCCCCCTCCCACCTTCCCACCACGGCCCACTTCACCCTCTGATGCTTTCCTATTACTCCAGCCTTTCCCACTCAGAAGTAAAATAGAACCATCCGGGATTATTTGAGACCTAGACCAAGGTATCTGTGCCTTCATACGTATCATTTCCTCCGGCATGCTTAGAGCTTAAGACATTCTGGAACCCACTGACCACCCATTGGTGGGGAGTGGGGAGGAGACCCAGATAGCCCACAGACACAGCTAGAGGTGTTTGTGCAGGGACCTTTTCCTCAAATCCTCACAAAAACCTTTATCTGTAAGCCTAAGTGTCCCTTCAAAGAAAGTTAAATGAATTCCCTGAGGTCACATAGCTAATAAGGGCCAGTGTGGGGATCCCAACTGATATCTGTCTCTTAATCTACTGCTGATGGGCTTTTCACTCTGCCCAACCGAACCCAAGTGAATCCTTGGTGGGGGATCTTGACACTGGTCCATGAAGGTAAGTGAGACTGTGGGTCCGCAAAGCCCCTCAAGTTGTGGTAAGTAACCACACAACATCTCATGGGATCTCGTGGGATTTTCTTTGCCTACCTGCATTTTGTCTTTGTCCTATTCTAGCTTCAATGCCTTTCCATTCCAACCTAGCCTTGAGGTTTGTTTGTTTTAATGTTTATTTATTTATTTTGAGAGAGAGCGAGAGAGAGAGAGCAAGCAGGGGAGGGGCAGAGAGAGAGGAGAGAGAGAATCCCAAGCAGGCTCCGTGCCGTCAGCACAGAGCCTGATGTGGGGCTCAATCCCACAAACCGGGAGATCATGACCTGAGCCAAAATCAAGAGTCGGACGCTTAACCAACTGAGCCATCCAGGCGCCCGGTTTTATTTTTTAAATCAATTATTATTCATTCTGTCTTTAGAGTACAAACCCTCTAAAGACCTTGAGGCACCATACAGAAAATTATTGCATAATGAACACTAAACATTTGGATTAGCAAGAAGATATAACTGGGAACATGGCATTCCCACTTTCTTCTAATCCGGGGGGAAAGGGCGAGGTTCCACCAGATTAAAATGGTCCCTTTCCCCCTACAGCTCCAGTCAGGCTTCCTGTCACCCTGACTGGATACGAAGCCATGACCTGACAGAACTTCTAACTTGACCTTCACCCCCATCCTCCCAAAAATGTGCATGTACTGCCTTACCAACATCCTGCACATACCCCCTAAATCATCAGACCCCACTGCTTCTCCAAAATGATTTAAACCGTCAAGAAAACAACACCTAGGACCTCCAGGGGAAGTTCATGTGTCCAGTGGAGGGTAAGCGTGTCATGGGTCCTATCCGATTGTGACTGCCGTCTTGATGACATCTCCACTGGAGCCCAAGCAAGAAGGGAGATTGAACCCATTGGGAGCTGCAGAGTGTAGGCATTGGCATGGAAATAAGTAAAGACATCAACGGGGACTCTTCTTCTAAGTCTTCTCCAGTGTCATGGTTGAATTGTGTTCCTCCTTCTCCAGAAAAAAAAAGGGGGGGGGGGGGATATCCTGAAGCCCTGACCCACAGTGCCTCAGAAAGGGAGCTTATTTGGAGATCGGGTCTTCACGGAGGTAATCAAGATAAAGTGAGGTCGTTCAGGTGAGTGTAAGTGCAATATGACAGCTGTCCTTGTATAAAGGGACAATTAGGACACAGAGACAGACATGCACAGAACAGGGAGACACTGTGGAGGGACATGGGGAGAAGAAGGCCATCTACAAGCCAAGGAGACAGCACTGGAACAGACTCTTCTCTCACGACCCTCAGAAGGAGCCAGCCTGCTGACACCTTGATCTTGGACTTCCAGCCTCCAGAACCGTGACAGACTACATTTCTGCTACTTAAGCCGCCCAGCTTGTGGCACTGCGTCGAAGTAGCTAGCAAACTAAAAAAACCAGAGGACTCGTTACCGTACTCGGACACTTGATGGTTGTCCTGAAAAAACCCAGAATTGCATTATCTTCCGAAGGCCAAAAGGGGAATGCCTGGAGAATAAATCCTCCAGCCCATTAGGAGGTGTTCCTATCCCAGGAAAATGAGGTGAAGGAACGTAGTTGATCCCAAGGTCACAAGTTAGATGCTAGCTCTCACATCAGGGTGGCCTAACTGTGGAGGAGTGTTCCGGAGCTAAAATCCATTTAGAAGTAAAGCTTATGTAATGTGGGAGGCACATATTTCTGTATCAACACGAAGAATCTGAGAAGATTCTTCACAAATGCCGTAGTGTGAGTCCATTAGGGTGCAGGGGAGGGAAGGGCAGGGAAGAGTAGCTCTCCCGTGGGATCCAGGAGACAGCTACCAGCTTGGTCTGGAATAGGTCTCCAAAGACAACCTGAGCCTTCTCATCTTCCAAACGGACTCTAACTTCAGTTGGGATGTAATGTGGGCCGGAGGGAGGGACGGCAGAACACAAAGATAACAAATTCAGGCATCTCAGATAAATGCCTTTACTGTGACTTTGCCCATGATTTAGTCTCTTGTGTGGGCATTTCCCTGGGGATCTCCGGCCTGCAGGAGAGGCCGATGTCAGCCTTGCTCCATATGTAAAGTCCCCGGGGAACTCTATGGAAATGGGCACTGAGTGTTCCCTTTGGACGGAATTTCAGAATCTGCAATGTGTTCTCTTGAATCGTGACTCTCGTTAGACTCATCACCTAGACCCAAAGTTGCTTAATCAGCTTGTGCCCGAGGCTTACCATCTCCCAAACAGGGATGATATTATTGGGTTATGTATTAAGACCATGGGCTGAAAAAGTGCGCTAGCGGAAAATAATCGGTACACAAATACCAGACGAGGGCCTTCGGTGCATTTTTCCAGTCCTACTTCTACACAGACAGGAGGGCTCACCTCGTGCAGTGAGATAACTTAGTTTCCACTCTGTTCTTGTATACCGGGTCCTGCATCAATGTCCTGTCGCTGCTATCGCGAATTATCACAAACTTGGTGGCTCCGAACAACAGAAACGTACTCTCTCACGGCTGTGGAGAGGAGAAGCGGGAAGCCAAGCTTTTTGCAGGACCACACCCCCTGCAGAGGCTCTGGGAGAGATGCCATTGCTTGCCTCTTCCAGCTTCTGCTGGCTGCAGGCATTCGTTGACTTGTGTCCCCATCACCCTGATCTCTGCCTCCATCTTCACACCGTCTCCTCCTCTGAGCGGGTCTCCTTCACCCCTCCCTCTCTCAGAAGCAAGCACGTGGTTGCATTTAGGGCCCACATAGAAAATCAATATGATCTCTTCTTCCTCTCAACATCCTTAAACCGATCGCATCTTTAGAAAAAAAAAAACAAAAACAACAACAACAACAACAAAAAAAAAAAAACCTAGGGTCATTTTTGCATGTACAGCACAGCTCAATTTTTAAAAAATTTTTTAATTGTTTTATTTATTTTTGAGAGAGAGAGAGCCAGAGCACCAGCAGGGGAGGGGAAGAGAGAGAGGGAGACACGGAATCCGAAGCAGGCTCCAGGCTCTGAGCGGTCAGCACGGAGCCCGACGCGGGGCTCGAACTCACGGACCGTGAGATCATGACCCGAGCCGGAGTCAGATGCTTAACCGACTGAGCCACCCAGGTGCTCCAACCAATCACGCCGTTTGCAGTAGAATGTAATATCCATGTTTGTGCCATCTTCACGGTTTCCAGGGATTCAGAAGTGAATATATCGTTTAAGGGGAGGAGCGGAGGAAGGTTCATTTTTTTTCCTGCGCACCATAAGCCCGAACCACAAAGCCTAATTTAGGGCTACATTTGGAAGCCTGTCTGTCTCCTAAAGATGACCACTGCCCCTAACGAGGGATTTTCATTTCAGCCCTTAATCCCAGACCCCACATTACGTGGCGTCTGAGATGTGTGTGAGATTAAGATTTCAATGTTGACCTGAGTCATACCCCTTCCTTTCTCTCCTCTATTTGTAACATCTAGCCAGTGAGTTACTGAAAAGTGACAAAAGTGGATCTCGCTCATCCTAATTCCGATAAGACTAATAAGAGAAGCCAAGATTTCAATCCCCGTGTGTGCTTTTTCTTCTAGATTCCCGAGGGTTCTACCTGGTCTACGAAAGAGCGTATAAAAACTGCATCTATGAAACACCTTGTCTTGTCCCTCGACAATCTACCACTGAGAAATTGTGTGCAAAGCCCTGTGTTTTTCTTCTCAACCGCAGGGAAGAGAATGAAACTTTCCATACAAAAGTACAGTTTTTACATCCCCACATGCTGGAAAGCTTCACGGTTCAAATACCACTTTTTTTCTCCAAGATTTTATAAAAGCATAGATTTTTCTTTCTTTTACTATTTCTTTTTTACCCTCAATCCACCCAAATCCTTATCTGTCTAGAATCATGTAGCACAGAGAAAAAAAAACTGAAAGTAAGAATTTCTTTTCTTTTTTTTAAGTGTTTTAATGTTTATTTATTTTTGAGAGAGAGAGAGAGAGAGAGATTGACAGAGTGTGAGCAGGCAAGGGGCAGAGAGAGAGGGAGTACACAGAATCTGAAGCAGGCTCCAGGCTCCGAGCTGTCAGCACAGAGCCCGACGCAGGGTTCGAACCCACAAACAGCAAGATCATGACCTGAGCTGAAGCCAGATGCTTAACTGACTGAGCCACCCAGATGCCCTGGAAAATAAGAATTTGGAAAAGCACTCTGGAAAATTCGAATTCAGTGTAAAACTTATAATTTTGCAAAAGATGACGTTTGAGGGAATTATAGTTACTTGATCTAATAGCTGAATTAAGGAGCTACCTGGGATGGAGCATAATTTAAGATTTGTTACCCAAAATGGGGGTGTCTGGGGGGCTCAGTCGGTTGAGCGTCCAACTTCGGCTCAGGTCATGATCTCACAGTTTCTGAGTTTGAGCCTCGCGTCAGGCTCTGTGCTGACAGCTCAGAGCCTGGAGCCTGCTTCAGATTCTGTGTCTCCCTCTCTCTCTGCCCCTCCCCTGCTCATGCTCTGTCTCTCTCTGTCTCTCAATAATAAACAAACATTAAAAAAAAGTTAGAAAAAAAAAGATTTGTTACCCAAAATGAATATAGATATAGATTAGATATGTAGATATAGGTATAGATATAGGTAATGTTGCTTTAAATATTAAATAAATATATACATGTATTTAGAAGTTTGGTTGGAGATCAGAAATCATCTGCGACACTTCAAGGGACAAGGCTTTGGAAATTCAATGGGGCTCAACCTTAGCTGTATGTTAAAACCTTCTGAGAGCTTTCTGAAAAATGCCAGTGCCTGGGCCCCGCCCCAAAACAGTCAAATGAGAACTTTCTCCAAGGGTTCTAAATGTGGAGCTAATGTTAGGAACCAGAGTCAATGCTGACTTTAGACCTTCACAACCTAGAGTGAAGTGTCCTGCCTATTGTCTGCCTGTGGGTGTCGAAGAGTACACAGAGAAAAGACTGTGCGTGAGCAGCGAGAAATAGTAAATAATTTAAAATAAAACGGTTGTAAGGGAAGGCAAAGAGGGCCGCCAGCAGCCCAAGAAATGCGGGAATGGCTGCCAGGCGGAAGGATTGTGAAATGATGTGCAGTCCCCTATGAAAATGTAAATCCTACTTAAATCCTTTATCACCCAACTGTGTGGGGACCAGGGAGCTGGCTTTGCGAAAATACATCTTTGGAACTTCTTCCTAGAAGTTTCAAGTTTGGGGGAAGAAAGATGGCAACAGACTGAAATTCCAGAACTGGATAGTTAGGAAAATCCTCCGGAGGTGTGTGTATATATATATATATATATATATACACACACACATATATATATACACATATATATGTGTGTGTATATATATATACGTGTACGTATATATATGTATATACGTATATATATGTATATGCGTATATATATGTGTACGTGTGTGTGTGTGTGTGTGTGTGTGTATATATATATAAATAGGGGAATCTCCACAGAAAGTCCTTTTACCAAGCTGTCCGTGTTTGTGTATAATGCGGTCATCACTCGTGTGTATTCCTCTGAGAGTTGCTCAGTTGAAGTAGTCATAATCGGACGGCAACTCCTCCCAATTTCCTGTCATCATTTTCCACATATCTACCATCATCATTCTTGCAAATGAAAGAAAAACAGCTAAAATTATTTGAAACTGATGAAGGGACTTTTCGTTACGTGAAGTTTTTGCCTTTGATTTAGCAAATTGCTTAGATATTCTTTGATTCACATCAACATAAACTGTAAACTGTGGCCTCTATTTCATTTTCCCGGGTTCCTCCCCCTGGTCCTTGATGTTCTCCAACTCTCATCCAAGGTCTGATGTGCTAATTTGCTCATCAGTACCCACTAGCCTCCCCTGGCTTAATTAATAAATATTTGCGACAGAAGCAGGGTAAACAGAAGTCTAATTCATGAACTTGATCATTGTTTATCCCCCCACTGTGACCCTCACTTGAAGCCATGGTCCTGAGTCTTATCAGTAGGCACTGTTTCTTTTTTTTTTTTTTTTTTTTTTTGCCTCGTTATTTGCATATCAAATATATCATTTTAAGCAGACTGCTCACAGCCCTTGCTCCCGGGCAGTTACAGACCCAGTTGCCCACTGGAGCTGCAGAAAAACATCTGTAAACCACTGTGATTACAAGAGAAGAAACGGGGGCAGGGATTATTCTTGTCTCTCATTCAGACTCCGTCCTCCAGAAATCAAAATCTTCTTCGCGTCCTGCTTTTGTGTGCTTAATTGATTGACAGATTGATTCGTTTTTAATTGGAGGACCTACTCTCCTGAAATCAGAATGCAACACAGGATCCTCCAACATCTAAACTTTGAATTTCCTGTCCCCAAAAGATCACTTGACCCCTAGGGACGGATGCCTCAGCAGATGGGAAGGGGGATTTGGCTGCATGATCATTATGGAGAATTGGGGTACACTGGGAAATCGCTGGGCTTCCAAATATCTTCCCTTGAAACAACTTCCCCTAAATTCCAACCAGGATGATGGTGGCTACTGCTTCAGACGGAGTCCCGTTGTTTTGTAATGCTCAGGAATTTGAAGGTACAGGATTAGGAGAGCTACCATAATTCTAGCCCTATCATTTGGATTTGATCTGCTGAATTTACCAATCCCCATCCCCCACCCCCCGGCCAGAATCCACCTTCTGTCATTTACGGGACACCTTGCGTGTGTTAGATTATTCAAATGCAACGTTCAAATCTCTGACGGGGTTAACGGTATTTCAAAGATTTTAGAATTGTGTTTCAAAGCTGTTTTATTCGCATGACCCACTTCTCTACAGAGTGTTTTGGAGACGTGATCTTCGGGCACTTGAAACCAAGATAACCAAGCAAGATCCAGCCCTGAGGCTGACGGCTGGCTTTTAAGAGCTCCACACAGAGCCCCCAGGAGCAAGAATAAGAAGGAAAGGATACTATCATGGGCTACATTAATTATGTACCTAAAAGTAGCATTGTCTTCTTCCTCAAAAAAACTAAGATATCACGACGTAAAAGCCATGTGTCAGACCCAGTCAATGTACTAAATGAACTAGGCAGGAGGGCTGGAAAACAGTACTGCGGTTCTTTACCGAGGGCACGATCACATGGTACAAAGAGCGCTAGAATTGAGAGGCAGAAGGGCTGAGAATTATACCAACTCTCCCACCAACCGTCCGCCATTTGAGGAAGGTCCATGCTGTCTCTGAACATCTATTCTCCCATCTGTACGAGGATATGATTGGATTACATTCACATGCATTGAACTACGCACCTCAGAAGTGTTGCCACGTGTTCTTTTAAAACATTTATGTGATCAAATAATCTGGGGGTGTCACTGTATTTCTTACACACACGTAACCGTGGGGATTTGCCATACGCATTAGTATATCAGGTACATCCTTGAGACATCCTAATAAAGCTTTACAACGAATAAACCAACTTAACTGTGGTTTCCCAAACATATTTTACCAGGAACCCTCACTCCTATGTGTGTTCAAAACAGTTTGGCAGAGCGGGACAAGATTTCTCAAAGGGCCCTCCAACTGTGATCAGCCCCGCCTGGAGTCAAATAGGCCAGGCTCATTAATGGTACAGCCGAACGTAGCGCTTGTAAGTGGCATCTCAGAAACCAGACAGCCCAGGTTCAAAACCACAGCTACTTTACCTCCTGGCTTTGTGACCTTAGTCCCACTATTTAACGTCTCTGTACTTGGGTCCTTCATCTGGAGAGCTGAGATAGCAATGCGATCTATTTCATAAGGACATTATGAGGATTGAATGAGTTAATAAAATATATCAAATGCTTAGCAGATTACCTAACGCCTAGTAAGTGCAGTACAAGCGTTAACATGACTGCTGCGATATCACAAACCCTTGTCAAATGTAAGAATCGAAAAGAAGGAAGAGCAACGTGAAGGGAAGGGACATTGGCTGAATACCTACTGTATACATATATAAAGTCTCATTAAACCCCCATAAAAAGACTAAGATCAAAATATAATCATTTCGTTTGACGGGTCAGTAAAATAAAACTCCGAGGTATTAAGGAATTTGCCTGATATTCCTCAGATATTAACGTGAAAACGCGAAGTATCCCTGACTTCCAAACACAAGTTCTTTCCACCATATTCTACTGCCTTAAGGGTGAGAGGTAACAACCTATCATTCTAGAGATAAAGAAATGAATCAGAGAAGCGAAAATATGCCCTAAGACAGCACAATAAGATTCAAATTAGAAAATAATCCATATCCTGTCGCCCAACCCTGTAATGTGTTCATTACTAGAAGCCCAAATGCAGGACATGGGCAAAGGGAAGAAGGAACTATCACTAATTTTGATCTCGTGGCAATTTTCTACATTAAGATTATTTTGTCTCTTCATGGAGTACCTACTGTATGTATTATGTCCCATTTTAGTGGAGATTTTGCTCTCCCCTACCTACCTCAGATTATGTTTTTAAAGAAGCATAGACATTTAAAGGTCAAATTAATTCTACCGCCTCCAGAAAGGATTGGATCAAAATAATTCTCAAACGATAATCCTTTACCCTATTCTACTTTTAAATATTCAGAGAGGAAAATTCTGTGACTTTGGTAAAAAAAAAAAAAAAATCAAACATTACTAATATATTTAAAATTTCATAATATGCAAGGACCTTTGAGACGTTGGTGAAAATAAAAACACATTAATCAAAAAAAAAAAAAGAGAGAGAGAGAAAATGGAATAAGAAGATGAATTGATTTTCCATGATGAGGTGCAGTATCGTGCATTAAGAAGTGAAATTCAGGACCAAGGACTTGGGGAAGTAATTTATGGGATATTAATCTTCCCTTTTAGCAGGCAAGGCACAACTTAACTTAGATATGTCTGCTGCATCCAAAGTTTTAAAATATGGGGTCAAAAAATATATCCCTGCCACGTATCCCATCCTGCCATTCTGTTGGGTTCCTCTTATCACTCAAACTGGTTTTTTACAGCAATGTCAAAGATGATAGAGCTTAGAGAGATTTCCATTTTGCAAGTAAAAAAGGGCAGACAGGTTGTGTACAGCCTGGCGTGTACTTAGATGGAGCGGCCAGCCGCTTAATCCCCGTCATCAGAGCCACCCTGGGACCGCGGGGCATCTGATCTAGCGGGCAACGTGCGGAGAGAGGGAGGGGCGCTCGGAAGGCTTCTCAGCATCTGAAATTCCCCATTTCTGCTCCGTGAGTGAGAGAAGGAAGGGATGGTGGTACTGCTCTGATTTGGGTGAGAGACAACAATCTCTTTCCGTGCGAGTTTACGATGATGAGCAACCCGTACGGGGATTGACACGGGACTCCTTTTAACCTATGCAGCAGATAAACCAGAGGTCTGTCGACAGGACATAGCTAGAAAGGCCCAGTGTGAATTTGGGAGGACAGATGCCAATGGAGGAGGGGGTCCTTGGCAAGTCCTATTTTATCCCTTTGCTTTGCTTTCAGGGATACACTCATGGGCACGAGAGGATGGATGGTCCCCTTGCAAATGCAGAAGGCAGTGCCTACCTCAAAATGGTTTGGGGCGCCTGGGTGGCTCAGTTGGTTGCGCTTCCAACTTCTGCTCAGGTCATGATCTCACGGCTCAGGAGTCCGAGCCCTGGGTCAGGCTGTTTGGTGACGGCTCGGAGCCTGGAGCCTGCTTCCGATTCTGTGTCTCCCTCTCCTCTTCCCCTCCCCTGCTCATGCCCTGTCTCTCTCTCTCCTTCAAAAATAAGTAAACATTAAAAAAAATTTTTTTTTTTAATGTTTTGGCCAAGTTTGTACTTTGGGGGCTAGCTCTCCATTCTCAGAGAACCAGTACAAGTTGGGGCTTTTTCCCTCGGGACTAACAGAGATAAAGGTTGATCTCTGTCCCTGGGGCTGAGACAGAAGCTTGCTCACCAGAATGTAAAAAAATAAATAAACGGAAAATTCCTGAGATCCTAAGATTTTTGTGATGCAAATCCAAAGGAATTCTCCCACCTGGAGATTCCTGCCCTTCCCTCCACCGCACCCCCCTCACCAGGTCACAATTAGAGGCAAATGCACAGCAAAGCGGTGGTTTCTGGGAGAACTACGAGGGCATTCGCTTAACGTCTAGGATCTTTCCAAAGCTGACCTTCAAATGTACACTTGAATGAGAGCAAGACAGCTAGGGGCTGCTTGCAGTTCTCCGCGTGCTTAGTTCTTACCAATCTTATCTACCACGCAAAATAGCCAAATCCGTCCTGGGAGAGACATCTTCCCCATCTGTCTCAGCAAGGAATACCTCGTATTTACAAACCGCCCAACAGAAATGCCCATTAGGAATCTCTCACAAGCATTAAAGAGGAAGGTGAGCTGAGAGTACACACTTCCTAGGCTCTACTCTTCAAGAAAATCTAGCGTGTGTTGTCATAGCCTGAGACATTGAGCCCCAAATGCCCTTTGCACCCCTAAGATTGTCCACTTTGTTTCTCAACTTTGAACCCCCTGTGACGATGCCTAAGCATGAACTCTTAGTGTATCACTTCCGTTTATAGGAAACAGTTCCTGACTCCTTTTCCCACAATGAAATTTACCCATGCAGAAACCTTTCCATGAAGGGCTGTCTTAAAAGAAAACTCGGGTGCTGACATAACCCATTTGTATGTGCAAGGAGCAGACTTTCGAGAGAATCGTCAGTTAGAGTGTGCCATTTCAGAGTTAAAACAAAAAAGAAAGTTCTGCAGCCCCTAAATATCTTTCTCTCCAGTGTCCCAAATACTTATGCAATGGAGAAGGCTCCAGAAAGCCCCCTTTTACATGCAAATATGTTTTTACCCTAAAGGGCCCCACATTAGTCCATTATCACATTAGCAGATTAGTTTATCAGATTAGCAGAGCACAGCCCTGAGGAAAAGAGACACAGGACAGGTAAATTTAACCAGGCATACTCTCCTCCGGGAAGAGGGAGTGGAGACCAGAGTCATTTTCCAGGCGGGAAGCTATCAGCCCAGAAAACCAAGACACCAGAGAATCACATGGTTGTCAGGTTTCCACTCCCAGATGCTGGCCCCCGGGCACCTTGGACTCCAGCAGCCTGTCTATTGTCCAAAGCCTGCACTCTGTGGGTGACTCCTGGCTCTACGGCTTTCCAAATTAACCTCCACTGTGCCTCAGTTCCCTTATCTACACAATGGGAATAATAATGGTACCTACTTCATAGGGCTATCGGATTACATATTGATTTAATTAAATGAATTAGCCTATGTGGAGCACCTAGAATAGTGCATGGCAAATAGAAGTACTACGTGTTAGCATCAAGAGACAATAAACGAGCCAAAGATCCCATTTGTGTAAGCACACACATATGCATTATAGAGAAAGGTTGGAAGAGTATATGCTGAATGTTAATGACTCTGTGGTAGAAATCGCCATTGATTCTTTTCTTACGCACCTACGATTTAAAAATGTAACATCGAAGGATGTGTATTGGCACAAGAAAATACTCATGATACAGTACACGAAAAATTAACAATGCTGAATTAAACTTCCTGTTTTACTACAAATAAATATAGTTTTATTTGACCAAAAATAACAACGTGTATATTTCTTTTTTTTTTTTTTTTTTTTTAATTTTTTTTTTCAACGTTTTTATTTATTTCTGGGACAGAGAGAGACAGAGCATGAACGGGGGAGGGGCAGAGAGAGAGGGAGACACAGAATCGGAAACAGGCTCCAGGCTCCGAGCCATCAGCCCAGAGCCCGACGCGGGGCTCGAACTCACGGACCGCGAGATCGTGACCTGGCTGAAGTCGGACGCTTAACCGACTGCGCCACCCAGGCGCCCCCAACGTGTATATTTCAAAAAAAAAAAAAAAAAAGACTAACAATGGCCTTCCCCACATGACAGGATTGCAGAGACTCTTAATTTCTTCCGGATGTCTTTACACATTTTCCAAATCTTCAATAACAAACACATGATGCTTTTAAAACAGAAGAAAACACCAACTGTTATCAAAAATAAAGATTAATCATGAGAGTTCCATTCAAAAAATAGAAAAGTTGAGGTTGAAGCAAGGAATGAAATTAGTAGAAAACCCGCTGGACCTCATCGCCTTTCCTCTGCTCAGAGTTGGCCCTGAGCCATGCCCAAATTGGATGTGCAAGGACTAAGGAACTGTGAGAACCAAGAAAGAAAAAGTCTGGGAGAGGCTTCAAGATGCGGGGCAAGAGAGTAGAGCTTAGAGCTAACCATGAGTTCCAGGTAAGAAGTTCCCTACCGCCATCCAGGGCAAGTGTGGAAGGGCAGAGCCGAGCTCCTCTCCTCCCAATTTTGCCTGTAGCCAACCAAACGCACATTTGCAAAACCAAAGCACTGAAAGGACTCTTCTTCTTACTCTTAGAATTTCTGAGGAAGTTAGAGAGGAAAAGAAATAGGAGTCGCCTTATTTCATAAGTAAGGAAAGTAAGACCCATGAAAATAAAGTCAGTAAGTTGCTCCGGAGTCAAGAATGAACACCCACAAAGCCAGTTCCTGGTGATTATTTCGGTGGCAACAGGGAGGAGGGAACGATCTTCTTTTCTGGCACTCCTTCCAGCCTCCAGCTCCCATCTAGTAAACTTGTACATATTAAAGTATTAGAAGCAGAATGTGTTAATTTACCAGGGGAGATCAGGATTTTGTAAATCCTGCTGAGTATACAGGAAAATCTAATGCCCGGACACGAATTGCTCATGGCGGCAGCCTAAAAATCAAAGATGCGAAGGCCTGAAGTCACTTTCCCAAGACTCTTCAAATCAGGCAGCAGATCCATCGCTTGAGATACGCCCAGGACCCCAATATCAGTCAGTCTTGTTTCTTAAGACCACGTCTCCATAGTAGGGTGTGTGTGTGTGTGTGTGTGTGTGTGTGTGTGTGTGTGTGTTGTATGTATTCCTCAAAACGCAAAAGGTAGGAGAGATCCAAGGGTGGTAACAGGAAAGACTACCGCATCAAACAGACCTGGGTTAGAGTCTACATCGCTCTCTTTTCTTCCTGAGTCATTTTGAGAGAGCTGCTCACCTCACTACGTCATGGCTCATCATCTATGACACAGGGTTTATAAAACCTACCTCCAGTGCTCTTAGGTGATTCTAGACGTCCGATGCAAAGCGCCCACCTAACACGACCTTTAGCCCAGAGTCGGCACCCAATACTTGGTGCAGCTGGGGTTAAAAAAAAACTACAGACAAGTAAAGAAGTTTTCTTCTCAGAGTCCTACAACCTGTCTTAGTTTGGGGCGGGTGCCGGGAGTTCCCTTGTTGACCTAGGCTTTTGGGAAGGAAGGGAACACCCGCCTCGGCAGTGTCGCCGGCCTCCTGACCGACCTTAGCTTCCTGATCACCCATGAGCATCCACCTCTCTGCAAATACCATGTCTAAGAAAGCCATGAATCCAATATTAAGTGGCCACATATTTGAAAACAAAAGTTGCCTTAGGAAGCAAGTCTCTAGTTCAGGAAATACTTACTCCATGCCTAGTACTGAAATTGCTTTGAGAAATGAGGTACAGGGAATGTTTTTTTTTTTCTTTAAAGTATACTATATTTAACCCAGGAGCCCAAACAAACATCATTTTCCGAGTAAATCCGCGGTGCCGGATTCAAATACTCCTCGCCACAGTGTTGCAATCTAACCTAGACACTCGGTGGTGAGTTTACGGGCCCCAGGTTCGTATCCAGCTCTCTTCTGGAGAACTGATTCCTACACGGAGCAATTGTTTCCACTCACATCTTCCTATGTGTCTTCAATATAAACACCCCCGTTCACCCTGCAAGTCCAAACACCCCGTCCCTACAGTTCTGCCACCCCCAGAAAATGCAAGAGCATTTCTCAAAGTCCCAGAACTCCACAGCTTTGCAAACTTCCTGTGTCAAGCGTGGAGAGGGGATGGGGGTGGGGGTGGGGGTGGGGAAAGGACACTGAGTTCCTCTGGAGCCCCCTCCTGACATTTCCAGACTTATTAGCCGGTTTTCACACTGACTTCAATCAACCTCTTTAATCCTCCAAGGAAAGAGCATTTTTAATTCACCGATTGGCCGATAAGCTTGAAGCCAAAAAATGATTTACACGTAGATGAATTGTACTTTACAAGATGGAGTTTGGAGCATTAGCCGCGGATCTGAATTTCCTATCTGTCATTTTATTTGCCACATTCATTTTTTCTCTGCCATTACCCTTGCTGATTGTGATCTTTCAGCGCTATTGGGCCCCTGCTTCCACAGTTTTTAATCTGCCTTTAATCCCATAGATTTTAAATATTCCCGGCACCGAGAGACTGGAGGCAATTAACTGCCCTTCTGATGCTCTCCTTATCAGTTTCCTCCTTGTATCTCCCAGAAGCAGCCTCAAGACACTTCCAGGCTGACAAATACTACCCGCATTTCAGATGAAGCATCCACTGCCAATGGGGAGGTGAAGCCCAGCTGTGCAGGCTGACGTTGAGCAATCACGGTCCTCGCCGAGGAGGAAGCGGGCCGGAGAGGTTTGGGGGCCGCGCGCGGCGCCGTATGCTGGAAGCCCCGGGTCCCGCGCCCTGAAACAATGGCCTCGCCACGTGTTTGGGGACTTGACAGATACGTGACCCATCCCATCTCTTCAATCTGATCGCCGTGTTTAACCAGAAAGCCGTGTCCAGCTCTCTGGCTTTAATGAAGGATTCAGATGGGATGTCAGACGGAGAATCAGAGAGAAGAGCTCCTTGACTCTGGCTCCCGTCCCCTCCCCGGCTCTTGGTTAATTTCGTGCTCGTTTCTGGTTTTTAACGTGTCACGCTTAGGAGCTGCCCCCCGGATTTCCCAACCAACCACTAGTTGGTAAAGTTTCAGCACCTCTGACCGAAGCCCAGTCAGACTTGAACGAAGTCAGATGCTCCGGCAGAACTTCAGACGTCATCCTGCTGTGTCAAAGGCTCACGGGCTCTGAGTAGACCCGAGGAGCCTAAGCAGGGTGAGCCGCTTAGAAGGAACAATGTGACTCCCGAAAACCCATGTGCTCCGTCCACTAGTACGTGTGCATTTAAATACACCCTAAAAAGCACTAGGACTCTAGTTAGAGGCCACCCGGAGTCCTTACCAGAGCGTCGCCCGTCTGGAAGTGCTCTCCGTTGGCCTCTCGCGGAAGACAAATAAGTTGGCCTGTGTCGCTGACCCCTGTCACTGATTCCTGAGTAGAAGTTTGAGCCTTTCACCTTCGTCGTAGTTGGGCGTTCCAATGAAACACCGAATGCAGAGCTGCGACCCAAAAAAGACGGGGAGAAGATATTCCTGACACCTCCGGGCCCCAGAACCCCGAGGGCCCCAGCCTCCTCTGCAGACACAATTATTTGGTAGCAACCTGGCTTGCAAATGACTGAGCTACTTGGACTTTTCGGGAGAAGGATATGCACGTCGGTTGTAGGCACAGAAAACACATCCGAAATTCTCGTACATTCTTACAGGGAGGTCAGGCTGCCATTAGTTCACGTCCACCGAGGGGACGGCCTTGGTCGGCGCATTCTTCCGCGACCTACTCGATCGTTTCGGTTGCACCAAATGTGTTATGCCAACACCTCCTGGTGGGTACGCCCGAGTGTGTCCCTGACGGAGAAGCCCTACCCCTCCCGCAAGTGGGGGAAAAAACGATACAAGTTTCTGGCTTCCCTCAGTGAAAGGGTTGGGCCCCCCGATCAAACGATGTTTGCTGGAGATGAAAAACAGGCGTTCGATAAACAGGCCACGGTGCATCCAACCGGCGCTCTGTGTCTTCTGGAAGCTGCTCTGTTTCTTACAGTACAAAACTCACAGAGGGTTACGTCAAACAGGGAGAAAGGATACGGCGGGGAAGACAAGGCGTTACGTGCATGTGGTTAATTGATTAACTGCACTTTCTGCACTAAGAGAAAACGGCAGGCCCTTTCGGTGAGGCCTCACGGCCACCCCAGACCACGGCCAGTGGATGGGTACTGGGTACGGGCGGAGCCCCAAAGCGATGTTGAGGCATTGTCTATAAACGACGCCCAGCACCGTAAACAAGGGAAGCGTCGAGAGAAAGCAAGTGATGGGGAAGAGGCCAGAACTTGGTTACAGAATGGCATCAGCTCCGGGCAGCAGCTCTCACTGTGTTGTTTTGCTGTGACTTGCAGCTTTGCTAAAGCATTTTAAAGATTCTTGCGGGTCTTTTTCAAGCTGCCAGCTCTAGCCTACGAATTATGGTAATGTGCCACTTCTGAGCCCTCGGCAGGATTTGCAACAGAGAAATCACATCAGCCTATGCTGATTAACAATTCCATTCCATCCAGAGATTTATATAAAAAAACTATCTTACATTTTGCTTTTTAATAAGAATGATCGCTATCTCAAATTGAGTCCCAGCAAATTTTAATAAAGGCCCAAGGTTGAGTGGCATTTTGCATGCTGATTTAGCTGTGATTGCTGGCTTTTGATGAGCACTAGCCTGGCATGCATAGCTCTCCTCAGAGCAGGTTTAAAGACCAGGAGTAAGGAAAAGGATAAAAATAAAAACTTCCAACTAAAATTCGAGGTCTTTTCTTTCTATGATTGATTACTAAATAAATACGAACATGTATCTTTGGATTCCGCCTGAGAGTGAAATTCCCTACAGCTAAACAGCTGTTTTTTTAATGGCTTTTAATATACTAACCTGTCAAAATATGTTAACTGTGATGACTGCAATTATTATTTTAAAAGATGTTATCCGTCCGTTTATCTGTCTTCTCCCCCGATATTTCTTCTCAGGTCGAATGGAGAATCACAAGCAACTCACGTTTTTTGTCTCCTGAGAAGTAAACTGTCAATAAATAAGTATCTCTTGGGGGGAGGCATTCTTCTTTGTTTGTTAAAAGAGAAGGCACACTAATTGTTCTGAACAATAAAACTAGATTTTCAACCTTTGCCGGTGGGCGATGAAAGACGGCTCCAAGAGGGCGAAGGTTATACGGAAGCAGCAATTATGGATGTTTGGGGATATTTTTCGTACCTTAAAAAACTAAACAAATCAGTGGTTATAGTTTTACGGGATGGTGTTACTGCCATGTTGTTGGATGGCATTTGTCCCCATTGCCGCTGATCTTATTATTTTGCAGATGGATCGATGTACGCAATTCCACACCGCCATGAAAGTCACCCCAAACAGTTAAGGGGACATTCTACTCATGCTTGCCTGCCTCCCAAAGACAGGTTTGATTGACCAATGCAGAGCAGGAGTTTTTTTTTTAAAAAAAAGCTAAAGAATGCAAATGGAATTCAGCTCATTAGCCAAAGATCAAATTTCACCAACTAGGTAGAGATCCTGACCTAGAAAAATGTTACAACTAAATCACAGAAAGAACTACATCTCGAAAATGCATAAAACGGGTTTCAACAGAATGTTGGCAGGAAGAAAGTACCTTTCCAATAGGCAAGGACTTCTTGGAAATAGCATTTTCCCCCACAGAAACCCTTGTCTAGTCCTTGTTTTAAAGGGTACAACAGAAAATGAGCAAATATAATGTTCATTACAAAAGAAAGTAATCGCATGACTTATTATGTAATAACTTAGCTATCCAATATTATCAAGGAGCTTTCTAGATAACTGAAGTCTATCCCTTGATATTATTGTAACCACCCACAGTAGAAATTTACTTATAACTTTTTTCATTTTTATACTTTCTTTTAAAAAATACTGGGAAAGTTAACCACTTTTGTTTCAGTTACTCATAATGCTCATTTCTGCGACATTGTAAATACTATGTAAATGATGAATAATGATAACATAACTATTATATATGATTACTCACTTGCTCAGTAAGTATGTATTGAGCTTCCACGATAAGCCCGACACATTGCCAAGTCCTGGGACACAGTGATAAAGAAGACGTAAGTCTTCTACGGTAGCTTACTGTCTACCACAGGAACAAGGAAGAGAGACATTTATCACACAGGGTGATCAATGCTGTGACAAGAGAATATACTGGGTGCTATGGAAAGCCACTGACTGATGAGAAGGGAATCAGGAAAAAGATCGATAGTAGCTAAGTTAAAAAAGAGTGGAGATCTTGGAGTTGAGAAAGCAGAAATATCAATAAATCATAGTACCTGTAAGTAGCAGGATATTCAAAGCATTTAGCAAATATTTATGAGCATCTATTATGTGCCAACCACATTTCTACATGCTGGACTAGAGTCACGAAGAGATAGTTAGTCCTGGCTCTCGTGAATGTTACACTTGAATAAAGAGAGCCCCAAACCAGTATTTTTTAAAAGCAAACTTGAATCGTTACATTGTACACAGGAAACTAATGTAACACTGTACATTAACTATACTTCGAATAAAAAAATTTTTGGAAAGCTACCAAATCCACAATTCCACGTAAAAATGAGTAAGTACTACAAAGACAATTAACTGCAAAGATGGGCTTGAAAGTCATTGGAAGGCTATCTCAGATCAGATGACCAGAAAAGATTTAAGGGATTTTATGCCAAGGGAAATTGGTAACAACTAGAGGGTTAAAAAAAAAAAAAAAAAAAAAAAAAGGCGATCAGGTTTCCATTTTAGAAATCCATCACAGCTGCCCGAAGAAGAATCACTTGGAAAGGAGCAAGTCTGAAATCTGGGAGACCCAGTAGGAAACAGTTGCTTTAATTTGGGTGAGAGAGAAGCAAGTAATCTGCCTTCAGGTAATAAATGGTCCTCCACCGCGACAGTGGTACCATGGAGAGAACTGGACAGTTCTGGAGCTACTGAGGAGGTGACAAGGATTTTCATTTCCCCAAACATCTTACATATTCCCACATGTTGCCTTTATTTGTGCTTTTTATTACTTCTTTCTTCACTATATTCACCTGTCAAAACTCTAACCCCTCAAATAAAGAGTAAAATTTAAGAAACACAAATATAAAAGAATGAGAATAAAATAAGAGTAATGTAAGTTTTCACTAGGATGTGTTGGGGGGGGACTTATCAATAATAAGAGCAAATGAAAAAACAAAGAATATGAATACACAATTTACAAAAGGAAGCTTAAGTGGTCAATGAGAATATATAAAGGAGATATTAACTTCACTAAAAAATGACCAAAGAAAACAGTGATAAGAAACTATTTTCACCCATTATATTCCCAAAAATATCTAACGGGTGAAAAGAGTAAATTTTATATACTCTTACATTAGCAATGATGAAGAAAACTAAGTATCTTCATATATTGCCTATAAGAATTGAAATTGATAGCATTTCTGGAAGGGAATCAGGCTTTTGAGATTTATACTCTTTCCTGGTGAAATCATTCTGAGAACTTGTCCAAAGGAAAGAATCAGTAATGTACATAAATCTTCATGTATATGGATGTTCATTGCAGCTTAATTTATATTAGAAAAAAAGAGACTAAATATTCCATTAATGGACAATTAATTAAATAAATTACAACAAATACAAAAGGCAGTATCATGTAACAGCATAAAAGCATCAATTAAAGAATATTTAATAACCCAAGAACACATGTGATATCTTTCATTTTTAACACAGTGATAGTTATTAATTATGTTAAAAATGAAAATGGAAAAATTATCCAAAAAACCCCACATAGATCACCGTTTTATATATCTTGGTTTTTTTTCACATGTTCTACCATGAATAGATGCCACAAAGATACTTGGTTAAAATTAATATCTATTTTTGATTTTATATACGAATAGAAGAAAATTTTTTTAACATACTAAATAGTGAAATATTGGAGGAAATCTCATTGAATTGACTGCCACTTAATATTTTTCCGAGAGTTTCAGACTAAATAGGACAAGAAAATAAATAAGAGACACATAAATTTTGACAAAAAGATAAAATTATTCTTTAGAGATGTATGTTTCTCTACCCAAAATCAACTTGAAAACTCTTAGACAAAATGAAATGCTTAGTAAGGTGAGTAATTAAAAATATGTGTCATAAGGCAGAACTGTGGAGACAATAAAAAGATCAGTAGTTGCCAGGAAGGGGGTGAGGCAGACAGAAAGGCAATGCAAAGGGGATTTTTAGGACAGTAGAATTACTCTGTGTGATATAATGGCGAATACACGTCATTACGTGTTTGTCCAAACCCATGACTGTACGACTCCAAAAGTGGACCCTAAGGCAAACTATAGACTTTGAGTGATTATGATGTATAAATAAAGGTTCGTCTTTGGTAAAAAAAAAATATATATATATATTATATTATATTATATTATATTATATTATATTATATTATTTTTATATATTTTATATTATTTTTTACTATTTATATATTTTATATATTTATATTATTTATATATATGTTATTTTTTATTATATGCATAATATATATACACCATTCTCTCAGGTGATGTGGATAACGGGGGAGGCTGGGGGGAGGGGGAGGGGGAACATGGGAAACCTCTGTCCTGCCCTCCAATTTTTGTGTAAACCTAAAACAGCTCCAAACAAAGGGCTTAAAAACAAACAAACAAACAAACAAACAAAAGCCCCCAAAGCCATCAGCGTCCATGTAGGCCATTGATACCAGTTAGAAAACATAAAGGAAAGAATTTCTCCTTCACAATAGCAGCCTCAAGATGCAGAATAGTCACAAATCAGTAAGTAAAAGACCAACACTCCAGTGGTAAAAACGACAAGGGAGACGAGCCTCTGAAATGATGAAAACTGGGTAGCTGTTAATGTTGCGAGAGTGTGCGAAAATGAACAATTCTATACATACTAATGGGGGGTATAAAATAATATGACCAGTTTAGAAAGTACTTTTGACAGTATGTTTCAGGTATACATTCTTTACAATAAATACAAATCAAAATTTAAAACCAGAAACCACCAAATACCACGTAATGTCTTTGTCTTTAGTGATACTTCCAGAAGGATGAGTTTTCTCCAATCCTTGAACTCTCAGGTCTTCCCCTCCCCCCATTTACATTTAGTCCTATTTCACATTTGCATCTGGTCTTTCTCTGAGAAACTTTCTAAGTTCTTTGCACACTGTAGGTACCTGTTAAATGTTTCCATAACTGAATTCCAAATTACAGAAAATCTGTTTTTAGGAACAATCTGATATTTATAACCAAGAAGCCAAAGTGTGTTATAATCGACCCACCATTTTGTAAACATTTTCCAAACCACTATAAACTCAGCATTAATTATTCCTTCTTACATTTACGTTGAACAGATTTTAGCAACTTAAAAAATATATAAGGTGACCCAAAAGTTAGCATGCACCCCACACACAAATCATTGTATAAAATATATGTGTGTGTATATTTAAGTATCCATATATCCACCTGTATTTATCTCTATGTATTCATGTATCCACGTGTATCTATACCAGAATTAGAATTAGTCCTATAGGTGACATTATGAGGAGATGATATATTTTCAAGTGATAACCTAGCTGTTAATAAATAGTCTTGGTAAATTAAAAATATTCACCCACTCATCATCCTCGTTGCATCAGATGATGTTTGATGGGTTTTCAAGAGATTACATTGCATAACCTCTTCCCTTCAGGCAAATATAAGATACTATTGGGCTCATTTCAGAAATAATAAAACTGAGATCCAGAGAATGCATCACTTTCCCAGGGTTACCCAATTGGTTGATAGGAGATTGAGAACTAAAATCAAGTTTTTCTAGCTCCAAACTAAATATTCCTATTAAACCATGAAGAATTTGATACACTCACTTGCCACGTACAGGAAATAAAAATATTTATTGCTGGTTTCTTTCTCCAGATTCTGTCATTCAATCATACATGTACATGTATGTGTGCATATGTGCAAGAGAGAAAGGCCAAAGATACCAATTACAAAAAAAAAAAAGAGTATCATGAAGGAGAAGTAAAGGGAAATATTACAATGACTCCTGAGTTTCAAGTTGGGGTTACTTGAGAATGACAGTTCCTCCTCAATATCTAGGAAGCTACTTGGAAAACTAAAAAAAGTGGAATGAGAAGTCAGATGGAAAGAAATTGGTAGGAAAAGAGAATAAAGAGGAAATAGGAGGATCCCAAAGATTGAATCTGAGGCAAGCCCAACGATGAGGTAGGAGGGAATCAAAAGGTAAGAAGAAATGCTGTGGCTCGCACCATGACCCGGACATCCCCTCCTCGATGCTTCCATCCTCCAAATAAAGAACCAAGAAAGGTAGGAGTGGAATCAATCAGATTCTCTTTCTCGAGAATAGGAATTGGGACCCATCAGTTGGTGGTGGGAACTGAAGCCCATGGTCATGATGACTTCTGAAACCAGCAAACATGAAGATAGGAAATCCTGGAAGGATCCAGGAGAAAGAGGGGGAGGAGGCAACGCCAGCTAAGAGATCCAATTAAATCCATGAGCAAAAATGAGATTGTAGCGATTTCAGTCCTTTTTGTCTTCCCAGTCCACGTTTCTTAGCAATAAACACAGTGGAAACCAAGGCACGTGGACTTGCAAAAAATTTCAGTCTCTACTGTTTGAAAACAAAGAGCGAGTATTGACTTTGAAAATAAACTATGAGGGGCACCTGGGTGGCTCAGTTGGTTAAGCGTCCAACTTCGGCTCAGTTCACGATCTCACGGCTTGTGAGATGGAGCCCGGCATCGGGCTCTGTGCCGACAGCTCAGAGCCTGGAGTCTGTCTCAGATTCTGTGTCTCCCTCTCTCTCTGCTCGCCGCCGCCCCCCCCACTCATGCTCTCTCTCTGTCTCTCAAAAATAAATAAACATTTTAAAAATTTGAAAATAAACTATGAACAGAGTGGTAAGTGATAAAGACAAGTGGAGACAGTTCAAGAGAGAACGTAAGTGTGGTGTGACAGGCAGTCTGTGTTTCCTTCATTACACTTCCAGTATTTCCTGATTTGTAGAGTAAGCCTGTGTTATAATTTTGGGGAATCAATAAATTTCCTTTCGGGGCACCGGGGTGGTTCAATCGGTTAAGCGTCTGGCTTCGGCTCAGGCTATGATCTCAAAGTTTGTGAGTTCGAGCCCCGCGTCGGGCTCTGTGCTGACGGCTCAGTGCCTGGAGCCTGCTTTGGATTCTGTTTCTCCCTCCCTCTCTCTCTGCCCCTTCCCCACTCACACTCTGTCTCTTAAAAATAAATAAACATTAAAAAATTAACAAAAATAAATAAATTTACTTCCAAGAAAAGAAGTGGTGAGGAAGATATGGAAACCAATGGAATAAACCAAAAGTTTAAGGGACACCTGGGTGGCTCAGTTGGTTAAGCATCCGACTCTTGGTTTCGGCTCAGATCATGATCTCACAGTTCATGAGATTGAGTCCCACATCAGGCTCTGTGCTGAGAGTGTGGAGCCTGCATGGGATTCTCTGCCTCTGTCTCTCTCTCTGTCCACCCACCCCTCTCAAAAATAAACAAACATAACTGCAAAAAAAAAAAAAAAAAACCCAGAAGCTTAAATATGAATATAAGAGAGATGGATAGAGAAGAAATGTGAGCAAGTAGGGGCCAGGGACACTGGTCAGCAAGAAGGATCTGTGATGGTCGGAGAGCAGAAGGGGCGGAGTCAATGGTAACCGATAAAGAGAAAGAGATCCTTGCAAGGGGCTACCTTCAGAAGGATGTAGGATGGGTTAAAAGTGAGGCATAGGATAAAAGCTGGGCCTGACTAAGAAACAATGAACAGACATCTCGTCCTTGGGGAAGGTGGGAGGGATGGGGAAGATAAGAGGATGAGTACAAAGATTTACAAGAATCAGACAAGGGGATGATTGACCTTTCGAGGGGGTTTAATTTTGTATGTAAAAAGAAATGGAAGAAGGCGGGGGAGTTCTGCACTGTGAACACACACGCATACACGATGAGGGAGTGGGGAAATCGTGGGTATCAATAGGGAGTCCTAGGAGATAAACATCAGATGACCACCTGGATGCTCTCAAAGTCCATTTAAAGTTACTTCTGAACAGGATCAAATCTGTACCTCGCTGTGACTTGACCCCAGGTCCATCATATCCATCAGACTGAGTAGATACAGAAGCTACTGCCTCTAATACTTCCAGGGGGCTCCGAAAATGTTTTAATTTTTTTTTTAAGTTTAGAGGGAAAACAATGAACATTTTAGGGAGGATGATTATAGTCATCTTTCTACCAAAGAAGTCATAAAATATGAGTTTCAATATTTTTAAAGTATTTTTAAAAATATTTTAATATTTAAAATATTAAACACTAAACTTAAAATTTTTTTCAATTTTTTTTTCAATATTTTTTAACGAAGGGCCCTTGGAAGTTATGAGGATGTGCGCTCTCAGGGCAGCGAATGACAAAGTCAGTGGGAAGGGTTGTCAGGGAATAAAAACACTGTCCAAGAGGACAAAAGATGGAGGTGATGGGTTTTACTGAAGGCGTTACGTATGTGGCTGATGGTGCGGATTTTAAGGCAGAGCCTCATCAAGAGAGAAGAATTGAAATGAGACAAGGCTGAGACGGAGCAAAAGAGGAAGGAAGCAGGTACACAGAAGAGGAAGAGAGGTGGAGTAAAGGGTGTGATTGGAGACTGGGAGCTCCAGGCGTGAGACCATAGCAACCGAGAGGTGCCTTGTGGTAACGAGGCTAAGGAAGCTTGCTGGTAGGGCACACGATTCAGGTGCTGGGGGGCCAATTACAGGGGGGAAGGATCTGTGGATGCGGCCGTCCACATCAGGTACACAGGGAATCCAGAGGCTCTCAGAATTTGGGGCCAGCAGATCAACAACTCTCCAAAGAGCCTCTTGCACGGATATCGCAAAATCGAGTCCTTGTGCGGTAGCCAGAAGAACACTGAGGTAGGATGGATGAGAAGACCTGGTTCCAGGTTGGCTTTGTCACTAGCCAGGTATGAATGGGACAGATAAACTCGGATACGTGTCACGTCTCCTAACGGTTCTATTAATACTGTGCTTGCCTGAAAGCAACAGGCTGGACATTTTCAATCCTTTGATGTGTCCCCAAGCTCTTATTTCCTTTGTTCCATAGTTCCATCCTGGGTGCAACACAGATTGCATTAGAAGAGCGGTCCGCATCATCGGGGCGCCTGGGTGGCTCAGTCGGTTGGGCGTCTGACTTCGGTTCAGGTCATGATCTCGCGGTCCGTGAGTTCGAGCCTCATGTGGAGCCCCGCATCGAGCCCCGCAAGGGGCTCTGGGCTGACAGCTTGCAGCCTGCTTCAGATTCTGTGTCTCTGTCTCTGTCTGCCCCTCCCCCGCTCGCACTCTGACTCTCTCTCAAAAAGAAAAAGAAAGAAAAAGAAAAAGAAGAACAAGAGTGGTCTGCATCATAGATACCCGTCCAAAGGGTTAAGAGGTAGACAAACCTTATAAACGGGTAGAAACACATAGGTACAGAGACATGGAGATTTCCTCTTTTGTTCAAGAGGAGAAACCTTTTTGTTATCATCGTATCACTTCTCCCTTTTCAGTAATAACCATGAAAGAAAATGCCTCCACTTTTCCATTTCTTGTCTTTTGAAGTTAATTCCAATCCTAACTGTAAATCAGAAATGGTACAATCTTTTGATATGTTACAGAGCAGTGAAAATTTAATTTAAATAGTATCTTCCTTTTTTTAAGTGCCTTGTTCAATTGAAGCAGAAGCAGCTGGGAATGATGGCTCAGTTAAGAATAAAAAGTAACATCAAAGTAATGTCTGTCATTATGATTTCAAACAGCATGTGTCACTTGGAAAGGTTTGGGTAAAATATTAAAAAAAAAATGTGGTAGACTAAGTGAAATAGAACACAAGCATATAAAAAGTGAGATACCCTGTGCATTTCTGAATTACTTGGCTCCCAAAAAGTCTAAAGGCCAATTTTGAAAATGAACAAGCCCATTGGACATTAAATTCTTGCACGACTATGTGTGTATGTGTGTGAGGCATCACCGTTCATTTACAAACGCCTCATACAGGTTCTTGGCTTCAAAAGTAAGCGTGCTTTTTTGTTACTAGAAGCACCGAGCTCAGAAAGGGTCCCTGCCTCCATAGGGTCCAAGCGCTGCGCTGGCAGTGAGGTGGGAGGGTCCCTGCAGAGAAAGGGAGGAGCAGAGAGGGAGGGGCGGAGCATCTCGCAGGCCACGCCCCCACGCTCTTCCTGGCTTCTCCACGGACACTAACTCACTGCCGCGGATCCTAAATTCCCCAGCCTGATGTTAATTTGGAGAACAACGCAAGTCACTGAAAGAGGTAAGATTTCTAGAGGAACGGCGGGCTTTTCCTACGAAGTGAACAGGGGTGTACGGACAACAGCCCTCAAAGCCAATAAGCTCTAAATGTGCACATTAGTAGACTTCCAAGGAGGAGAGGGCTTGAGCCGGCTCCCAGCAGAGTCATTCGTTTAATGTCAAAGACCTTCCAGAGCACATACAGTGAAGAGTCCTAGCATCACTGGCTTGCACGAGCTGAGTCTCCGTTGTGTCAGTGAACAGCCACCTTCGTCTCTGAGAGGAGGCAGCGAAGTCAGACCCGCTGGCAAACCCATCGGCAAACACAGGCTGGTGTCTGTGACACCGGAGGACCCTCTGTCGGGCTTAAAGGCACGTTCAGGAACACCAGCCCCAGCTCCTGGGTGCTCCATGACACTGCTGCTCTGAGCCCTGATAAGATGCTATCAGCAGTCCCCCCTAAGTACTTAAAGCACTTTAAGCAGATCACTGGGGCAATTACCATAAAGAGGGAAAGATATGGACCTTTCTTGATGGCAGATTAATATTGACCAAAAGCCATTGATTTTTCTCTGCATCTTATTTCCGATGGCAAACCTGTCTTGCAGCCACCTGAAGTTGGTTGGTTGGTCGGTTGGTGTGTGATTGTACCAGAGAGTGAGTGATAATATTCACATACGGCTATTTCAATGAATAGCCCTGCTTTTAAATGTCTGTGTGGTTTTGTGCGTTTGGTTTTCCCACTGAGGTGCTAGGAGACCGTGCGAATATAAATGGTTACAAAGATTCTTATGTTCCATATAAATACCATTAATTAAGTGCCTACTATATTTCAGGCACTGTATCAGCCATTACACATGTAGCATAACTTAACTTTCACAGAATTATACCTACTGCAAGTATGCTATCCTTACACTAAAGATGAGGAAAGTGATGTCCAGAAAGATCGAGAAACCTGCTCAAGCTTAGAGAGTAAGCAAAGAAGGAGGGACTGGAATCCAATATACATTGGTATAGTTCTATACAATTCTAAAAGTAATTTTACATCTATCCCATTAACTATTCAGGAATTTTCCAGTGCAAAGGTATTGGAGAAGTAGAATTCAGGGTATGCAAAGGTTAATCGTATGTGATGATTGTTATAAAAATTTTTTTAAAGACAGAATGATGACTGTGAAGTATCTAGCCTGGGCCACTAAGCCCATGATAGTGGCTTCATGTGACAGTCAGGAGAAGAACGAAAAGAAACAAGGGATTAGCAGAAGGTGTGAAATGACAAGTTCACTTGGGGACAGCTTGCTTTGTTTTGGGTTTGTAAAACACATTTTTAGGTTATTAAAGCAAGGGCAAAAAAAAGAAAGGAAAATTGGGAGGCGAAGTGAGGAAGAGTGATAAATCGTGCATTATGTCACCTCTCCCAACACAATCATCCTCAATTTTGTCTTCCAATGTTTTGTTGTATGTCTTTTTGCTTTTACTTGCAGTGGAAGGCATACATCTCAAGATGCTTCTTTCTTTTTCCCGACGTGATATTTCAAAGGCATTGCCACATAATCTTCACATTTGTCTTTCTTCCTGGATTGCATCTCATCCAGTGGCTATACTAGATAGCTGACTCCACAGTTTCTTATACTGTTGGCATCTTGCTTCCGTGTGGCTTTTTGGTATTTTAAATCATCTTGTGTTGAGGAAATTTATGTACTTCTCTTAGGGCAAATGCTGTGAAATATGATGCTGGGTGGATCCATTTCTATTTATTTTTTGATGCTGGTAAACTCGAGTGAAATATGTGCTGGACATGTGAATTGTGCATCTACCATTCAGGAGAAAGTCAAGGCCAGAGATGCCGATCTGGGACGAAAGAGGAAGATGTGGGGGATGGGTGCAGTCTTGGGTGCTGTGGGAGTCTTCAGACAGGACTCCTAATTCTTTGACACCTCTTCTAATGAGACGTTAGACCTATGTCCCCTCCCCATGAGTCTGGAAGGACTTGTGAATGCTTCGAAAGAAACGTTTCGATGGCTGGAGGGCGTGGGGTGGCTCAAATGACAGGAGGCAGACAACGCTACCCAAGGCAGGGTCATTAGGCTTACGCCGTGTCTGCCTGTTTCTTTTGGCATGCTCGTTCACTCTATGTTCCCAGCTGCCATGCTGGGACAAGCCCTAGCTCCATACGGATGGTCTGGTGGAAGGTCAGATGACACTACTCTTAAATCATCCCAGCCCAAGGCCCGGAATTGCAAGTGAAGAAGCCTTCAGATGACCCCTACCTCCTATTGTTCGAATGGTACCCCACGTTCCTGATCAGGTAACATGGAACAGAAGCAAGCCATCCTCACCACACCCTGTTCCAATTCCTGATCCACAGAACACGAGAGCAGAATAAAATGATTAAGGCTTCGCGACTCCCAGTTTAGGGTAGTTTGGTATATGGCAAGAACTGAAACAGCAAATGGCACCTACAAGTGGGTTGTGCTTTAACAGAATCTAAAGTGGGTGGCATTTTAGGGATAGACAGAAGCCCCATGGGCCCCGTGGACGTTATCACTGAAGGCAAGTGAAGATGTAATGAACTCAACCATCGAGGCGAGGGGAATTTTAGGAAGATTGTGGAAGGCGTCATCTGTCCCTTAATACCCCAAAATGAATTCAGAGAGTAAAAGAAGTAAACTAAAGAATTAATTACTCTGGTTTTGATGATCATTTGGAGGAAATGTAACTGCTAACAAATTAGGAGGCAGTGTGACAGCAAGCCAGCATCCCCAAGATAAGAAATGGCCTCAGCGCAAAGATCAAATCCTAGGTCACGAAGACTGGGTCTCAGGGTGAAGACAATTTCGAATGTAGAGAATCCACAAGAATTATAAAATGGTGGTTGTGTTGTCCCATTAAGTTGGGGGTGGGTTTTATAATGCAAAAGATACCGGAAACATGCACAAATGAGATTGTCAGATCACAAGAACCTTGAGTGGAAAAGGAGGAAAGCAATTCGACGCCGCCAGAGAGAGGGAGGGAAAACGGGATATTTCATAAGCAGGATGAGAAGAGATATTCCTTAAAGGAAGAGATTGCTCCTTAGTCCTAAAAGGAATATAACTTCTTTCCCTCAGCATGATTATTTGGAGATTCAGCCGTGTCATTTCTTGTATTCCACTGTACACAAGGTGGTTTTCCATCCACCCTTTGACAGGCATTTGAGTTGTTTCCAGATTTTGGTGATTATAAAGGATGCTGCTATGAACATTCATGTACAGGTCTAAGCTTTCATTTCTGGAACATAAATTCCTAGAAGTGGAATTGCTGAGTCATATAGGATGTGTATGTACTTTTTGAAGAAACTCTCAGACTGTTTTCCAGAGAAGCTGTGCCATTTTGCATTCCTACCAGCAACGTACGAGAGTTCCAGGGGCTCCACACCCATCATTGCTTGGTATCATCAGCATTTTCGATTTTAGCAGTTCTAATAGGCATGTACTGGTTTTAACTTATGTTTCCAGTGACTAATGACCTTTTCATTCGCTTCTGTTCCTACTCCTTATCTTCATGGTGACGCCTGTGTTCAAATCTTTTGTTCCTTTTTAAGTGGCTTGTTGGTTTACTTCCTGTTGCATTTCAAGAGTTCTTTATTTTGTTTTGTGTTTAAATGTGTATTTATTTACTTATTTTAGAGAGAGAGGGAAGGAGACAGTCCCAAGCAGGCTCCGTGCTGACAGCCCGGAGCCCACGAGGGGCTTGGAGTCACCCACTGTGAGATCATGAGCTGAGCTGAAATCAAGAGATGAACGCTCACCCTTCAGAGCCAGTTTATTTTGGATACAAGATCTTGGTAGGTAGGTGATGTGCAGATGTTTTCTCTCAATCTGCAGCCTGTCTTTCCAATCTCTTAACTGTGTTCTTCAAAGAAAACGTTTGAATTAAGAAACGTTTGAATTAACGTGTGAAATTAAGAAAACGTTCTTAATTTTGATGAAATCCAACTTATTGATTTTTCCTTTATGGATACTATTTGCCAAACCGAGGGTGGGAGGGCTTATCAGAATGAGGAACTTCCTTAAAGATGTTGGATCATCCCAGATCCTGTTTGTAGTAGGGGTTACAAGAATCTATGCACATGTTAAGACACACAGAAATTATACACCAAAAAAATGTGAATGCAAAGTTTCAAAAAAATCTTTCATATCTAACTAATATATCTGCAGGGAAATAAATGTGACTGGCACGCATCAGAGCTTTCTCACGCAGACAACCTTATTTTTATTAAAGCAGACACAAAACATCAAAAAGCAGCCTTTAATCCTGACATGTAGCTAGAACATGAGTGGCATAAGTTTATACTCTGACACTCTTCCATCTTTTAATATAACTTATGTGTCAATTATATGCTACTTTCAATTGTTGACCAATAGGAAAAGAATCAATTCTTTCAGGAAGTTTGCCCAGGAGAAAAGATGCTGATGTTTCATTTATATCCAAGCAGGATGGCATACAGGGAAAAGGACTGGAGAAGACCAGGGCTGCTTCAGATTATCCAACAACAAATGAGCGGATGGCAGGTGTCTAAGTGACCCAAAACATTTAGGACCTTTCAAAAGTATTCAGATTACTGACTCCACCTGCAGATGAACAAAATCGAACAATCTGGTCTTTTTCCCCACCTTTATAACTAATCAAAGCCTGAAAGGTCTCAAAAGAACCTTCTAATTGGTTTCATTGTTTTGTTTATTGTGCTTATCACAGAACAGTTAACATTTACATTTCTAATAGACCACCGTGACATTTCAGTTGGTTTTAAATGACCCTTAATGGTTTTCTATGTTCCGGCAGAGCCAGAGGATCCATTCTGCTCTTCGCCCTGATGGCCTTAGAAAGTATGACTATCGAAGCGTGGGTTCACACGTGTATTAGAAGGGTTAATGTTTGATCTCATCCCGCCATCCGTGATGCGGACGTGACACCAGGAGCTGACCAGTGTAGACTGCCTGCTTTTTCCTGTTTCTGCCTTGCGTTTTCTCACTTCTGTGGCTTTCCTCACGTGATCTCCTCCTCCACAACACCCTTTCCCATCATTTTGCATCCCTCCAGGAAGCCACCCTTAATTCCACAGGCTGGCGCAGAGCCCCCTCCCCTCTCCAGCGCTGCTGCCTTGTTGGTTACCATTATTTGAGTATCGATCACATCCTTCCTCCTATGTGGTTTATTACATATTGATCCCTTATCTCCATTCCACCACGGCTTCTTGCAGGAAAACATCATGCTTTACTCAGTTTTCTCTCTCAGAACGCCTTGAACCTTGAGTCCTTTAATAGGTGACTTGCAAATGTTTCCTCCCATTCTGTGGTTTGTCTTTTCATTGTTCCCTGGGTTCTTCAAGGAGCAAACTTGTAAACTTGGATGAAGTCCAATTCATTAATTTCTTCTTTTATAAATAATGTGTCGGGTGTCATAGTTCAGAACTCTTTGCCACATCTAGAGATTAAAGCGAGCACGGGGAGGAATCTACAAAGGGTCATCCTGACGGAATACTGAGGGAGTGTTGGAATTGTTCTGTATCCTCTTCGTGATGGTAGTTAACAAGAATTGATGCATGTGTTAAAACTCATCGAAGTGTACAGCAAAATATTTATTTAGCACTTTCTAAAGTGCTAAAAGAATATTTTATTAAGCACTTTCTAAAGTACTAAAAGAATATCTGCTTGATTCAATTGTACCATTAAGGGAACTATTTTTGCTAACGTACCTTAAGAATTTAACTCCCCTAACCAAAAGTCACACGCTCATGTCCCATGAGCTAAGGAAGCTAAGTAAATACTGTGTCTCCATCAGCAATCTAGATTAAGCACTGGCTCTATGCAAAAGTACTTTTTCCCCTCTTTTTAGATTACTTCCAATGGCAACCAGACATGTCCCTAGTGGCCTGTGAGCCACAGCAGAATAAAGATATTGTCCAGCTCGGGAGGCTCTCCATTTATCCCCCTAGCTGGAGTGATGCAAACAGCGCCCCGTCTATACTGTGTGTCTACAGTATGAGCCCTTCCTGGAAGGAGAAAAGTGACGTGAACACAGGAGGAGGAGGCAGAAAGAAAACTAGCTTCTCAGTGCCTTCCTGCTCCTCTGGGAGATGTCTTCAAAGTGGTGAGGTGCGGGAATATACTTCAGCTCTGGGCACTCTACCACGGGCCACACCATCTTGGGAACTGGTCTGTGTATCTTGAACACGCCTGATTATATCCTGGCTTCCTGCACAATTTTGTAGGAGTTCGCCTGCAATGTCCCCACTAGAGATGTGTATTGGCATGCACGGAGCAGGAAATGCTGAAAGCCTCCCAGACCTCACACACAGAAAGGAACTTTATTGCAGGGCACCTGCGTGGCTCAGAAGGTTAAGCGTTCGGTTCTCGACTTCGGCTCAAGCCATGATCTCATGGTTCCTGGGATGGAGCCCCGTGTCGGGCTCCACGCTGACAGCACAGAGCCTGCTTGTGATTATCTCTCTCCCCCTCTCTCTGCCCCTCCCCTACTTGCGTGCTCTTTCTTTCTGTCTCTCAAAATAAACTTTTTTTTTTAAGTTTAAATTAAAAAATAAATAAATAAAAAAGAACTTCACTGCTCCTGAACCCAAAGCTCAATGGCTTTCCACCAGAAAACTTGGTCTCTGATTCCTTGACTCTGCCAATAAGGAAACAGGACAAGGTTTATGAAAGTTGCCCAAAACTTGCCACAGCAAGGTTGAAACAACTTTAAAACAGACAAAACGCAGATGAAATTGTCTTGGGTGTGCACAGATTCACCCTCTGATTCAATCAGCTTTTGTTTAAAGTCAAGGAATATCTGTTGAGAAAAAACAGCTGAACCTTCCTTTGATAACACAGTCACTTCGTTTTGAGACGATGACCCAGGTGGACTGTCATTTTGGGAAGACAGACAGCTCAAAAGCGTCACGTCGATGTATATGCATGATGGATGTATACACGTACAGTGCCTTAAGGTCTCCTGGTCCCTGCGCAAAACTAAACTTGCCACAAACTAAATCCATTAATTAGTAACATAATTACAGATTCAATCCTCAACTAATCTAGACAATGGAAAAGGCCCATGCAGTTGGCACTTACACCCTACCCCTAATAAATTGCATACAATTCTTTGCGGCACTGTGTGCCCCACCCTTTCCTAAGTGGCAGTCATCTGTGGTCACGTGGTGCCGTAGTAACATAGAGCCAATCAGCCTTGCAGACGACAGTAAATTGGGATTCCAAGTGCAAACTCCTTACAGGTTAGCCTCCCCTCCAAGGAAGCCTATGGAAACTCAGGATAGACTTAAATTTCCGCTTGGCAACCTGTTACCATTGCAGAAACTATCGATTTCCTTCTTCCCCTCTATCATGATTTTATGTGTCTGAGAACTGGCAGAAAGAAAAAAAAAGTGCTGTTAACTGTCAAATTGTTTCTAAGGACAGAGAGCATCCATGGAAAATAAAATTAAAACTAATTAAGATCAGGCCCCTGTAGGATAACACTACATTTGAAGGAGTTTGAAAAGACAAAAAATACAAACAAGTTAAACTTGCTTTTACAGGAGTTGCTGCTTTTGTTTTCTTAAGAGCATCTGAAATAACAAAGTAAGTTACTTGATATCATTTAGTTTATCAGTCTATACTAAAAGAATATCCAGTCACAACTGAAATGAATTGAACAAACACAGAAGTCCCTGCTCTCATGGAACCTACATTCTCATGAGCAACACAGACAGCAGAAAGACAAGCACACAGGATAGCAAGTGTAATGTCAAGTAATGAAAAGTGTGATGTAGAAAAAAATAAGCAAACAAAGAGGGAGCGATCAGAAGAATCATGACAGACTGGATGATCCAGAAGTTCTCCATCTGGAAGGAGATTTCTGAGCAAACTGAAGTTGGGAGGGAGTAATACAACTATAAAAATTTTATACAGAGATTATTCAACAAATCATCCTGGGAAAAAAAGCGCCTCAATTATTTGAGGGGGAAAAAGATGTTTCTATTACATTTTAAAGCAAAGTTAAATCCAGATGGCTTAAATTAGTTACATGTAAAATAGAGACAATTATTTTTTAAAGCAAAGAAATATAGGTAAATATTTGTGTAATCTTGGGTTGGGGAAGGATGTGCTAAGCATCTGAGCAAAACAGAAAATGCTAGGGAGAAAGCTAAATTACACGAAAATGCAGAATTCTGGCATGCTCGGAAAGACCCACAAACAAAATAAATGAAGAAATGACAGGATGAGAAAATAGCGAAATACAAAGATTTAAAATCTCAATATATAAAGAATTTTCAAAATAAAAACAATGCTTTCAGATAATAAGATTATCTGAAATTTTAGATAATGTTAAGAAGCAATTCACAAAAAGAGAAACAAAAACTATCAATACAGACGAAAAAAGTTCAAGCCTCACTTGTGTTAAAGAAATGAAAATTGAAACAGGATGGATATGCCATCCTTTTCCATTCAAGTCGGCCAAGAGTGTTTAGAGATAATACAGGGCAGAGAATAAGCACTTCAGACACTGCTGTGGGGAATGGTCCAGCCTGCTGGGCAAATTGGCCATATATATGCATGCGTCCTGAGGAAATATTCATGTATGCAAACTAAGATTCACAAACGAGAATACTGATGCATTACTTACGGTTTCTCCAAAGTCACCGAGTTCAAGGTGGAATATGAGAGGGAAAGTGAGGAGAGACAGTAGGAAAGTCTGTGTGAGATTTTAGTGCCAATCAGAGCAGATACACTTGGGCTTGTTTGATATGATAACATTTTAAGTAAGATTTGAATTGCAAAGAAGCTCAGCAGAAATGTATGGACATACATCTTGAACTATATATATATATGTATATGTGTGTGTGTGTATATATATATACATATGTATATATATGTATATATATGTGTATACATATGTATATACATGTGTGTATATATGTATACATATGTATATATATGTGTGTATACATGTGTATATACGTGTGTATATATATACATGTGTATATATATGTATATATATGTGTATACATATGTATATACATGTGTGTATATGTATACATATGTATATATATGTATGTATATGTGTATACATATGTATATACATGTGTGTGTATATATACATATGTATATATATGTATATATATGTATACATATGTATATACATGTGTGTATATATGTATACATATATATGTATATATGTGTATACATATGTATATACATGTGTGTATATATGTATACATATATATGTATATATGTGTATACATATGTATATACATGTGTGTGTATATATACATATGTATATATATGTATATATATGTGTATACATATGTATATACGTGTGTGTGTATATATATACATATGTATATATGTGTATATATATGTGTATACATATGTATATACATGTGTATATACATATGTATATACATGTGTGTATATATATACATATGTATATATATATACATACACACACACATATACATTTATATACACATATATAGTGCAAATTTACATACAAATTGGAAATAACCCAAATTTTCAATATTAATAAGTTGATTAAATAACCACATACCCATACTGAAAACTACTTGCAATTATATTGTCTATACTTCGTGATTTGGGAAATGTCTATAATTAATTGCAGAAGATTTTTTTTTAATTACAAATAGTATACACAATATAATCCCAATGATACTTAAGGGAAAAAATCCATAATTTATGTATGGAATAATGATAATGTGTCTAGAAAAAGACAAAGACTGTACATTTCTATATCAAAATAATAACAGGGTTATCGCTTGGCAGAAGAATTATGGATGATAAAGTGAACACTTTAAAAATGAGTAAATTGTTGGGGCGCCTGGGTGGCGCAGTCGGTTAAGCGTCCGACTTCAGCCAGGTCACGATCTCGCGGTCCGTGAGTTCGAGCCCCGCGTCAGGCTCTGGGCTGATGGCTCAGAGCCTGGAGCCTGTTCCAATTCTGTGTCTCCCTCTCTCTCTGCCCCTCCCCCGTTCATGCTCTGTCTCTCTCTGTCCCAAAAAAAATAAATAAACGTTGGAAAAAAAAAAAAATTTAAAAATGAGTAAATTGTAAGTCTGGAGGCCTTTATATACAATGATTCTGGAGGCCTAATATTATATTTAATTAATTACTATCATGTATCAATATGTCAACATATTAAGTATATTATAACACTAAATAATTTTGTACAATATATATCTTAATTAAACTTATATTATAAAATCTTATAAATTTAAATTGTTTATTAATTGTTAATATAAAATCTCCATGATATAGCCTCAACCACGTAAGAAATAAAACACTTCCTCTTTGAACAGATTCATGAACACTTGTCCCGTTTAGCTCTGATTTTAACTAGATACCTAACTATTACACAAACCAGGAGCGAAATATATTTCTCTTTTTCCCTAATTTTCTCTATAGCCAGATGGCGCTTCTCCAAGTCAGGAATTAATTGTTCTACATACTAAAACAGGCCGCAAAGGAGAGCAAGCATCGGGAGACAATTGAGAAATGATAAGAATTACCAGCATTCGTATAGTGCTTCGGAGTCCTAGAAAGTTTCACACACATACGCACACTTACATTCAATAGCAACCGTGTAATGTAGCTGGAGAAGGCAAATGAAGGTGTCGTTTTTACAGACAGAGGAATCAGGCAGCCAGGAGTCCACGCGACTAACCCAAGAAGAGATCTTTGATTCTCTGCCTTCTCTACATAACCAAACGTAGTCAAAATGTGAGGTTTTAGACCAGTAATTGGCCAGCTCCTAATTACCAAGCCAAGCCTGAGAAAACACTTCTTTACTATCCTTTTAAATACATGCCATACAGAACTCTACTGTTAAACTCAAATGAACTAAAACTGACTTAGTCTGGATCCTTTTGAAAGCGCTACCACAGTCCTAAAGATAGAAGGAAACATCTGGGATATTGCGAAAGGAAGGATCGGATTCCTGCTCTGAGTAAGAAAATGCTTTTACGGGGGCGCCTGGGTGGCGCAGTCGGTGAAGCGTCCGACTTCAGCCCAGGTCACAATCTCGTCTGGGCTGATGGCTCGGAGCCTGGAGCCTGTTTCCGATTCTGTGTCTCCCTCTCTCTCTGCCCCTCCCCCGTTCATGCTCTGTCTCTCTCTGTCCCAAAAATAAATAAATGTTGAAAAAAAAAAATTAAGAAAAAAAAAAAAAGAAAATGCTTTTACGGCCAAAAATCTATGGATTCTGCATGGATGGCTGAAGAGAACATAGAGGCCAAAAGCAGTCACCAATAAATTCCAATCTTCTCCCTACTGTCCACGTCAATGAAATGATGGAATATTAAAATATACCCAGAGGCGTGTATTCTGCTGCTGTCAGTTTCACCTAGAGAGGTGTAAAATTAATCTTTTTAGGACAGGCTAGACAACGGGAAAAGTCAACTCCAGAAAATATTCCGAAATATGTCACTAAAATAAACTCCATTTTCTCCAATGCTGCTGTCGGATGCAACGAGTACTAACGGCCTACATCCCATGGAAATTCTAACAAGAAACCGGGTATGGAAAAAAACATATTCCCTTTCACTTGGGCATTTCTCACAGTCATGTTAAACTAAAATTGCCTTATTGTGATTTGGTTATTCACCACAAGATTGACCTAGTGACCTCAATCGAAACGTGAGTATAATCTCAAATTCTTGTCTGTCCTTTCAACCCCTTCTCTAAACTCAACAGTGACCCATGTCCATCACCAGATTCTGTCACCTCTGATTTGAACTCACAACTGTATAGTGAAACCATTCCAGCCGGCTCATCCTATGGCCCTACTAACACTGCCTTAACCCACCACCTCTCACCTGTACAACTGCTACCTCTTCCTACATGCCCTCCCAGCCTTCATGTTGTTATTATCAATTCATTCCTAAACCCCCATCATTTCACCCATCTCGCACCCAACTCTGTTGGGTGCCATTTGCAAAAATTAAACAGTTCTTATTATAGAAGTCACATATATTCTCACTGTGAGAAATCTGAACATTCTAAGGACATGAGGATTTCTTTAATCCCCCAGTTATACCTCCTGAAGACAATCCTGATTTTTTAAAAATCCATTTCAAAACAAAACGATGAAGATGCCTAATAATGGCTGGAGTGACTGACTCTCCTGCATTGATTCTCTAACTTGGCTCATCTAATTTAAATAAAAATATAATATTGGGACAGAGACTATTTCTTGCTTGCCCAGAGGATTTAATGTTATCATAAATTACACTCAGTTTTCTCATCATGTCAATTTTGTGTCTGTTCTAAATGTGATCCTCCTGGCTAGAAATAAGAATGACATTGCATTTGCTTTATTATTTGGGAATAGTTTTAATCTGGTGAGAAAGAAGAAATTCAAGAAAAAATTTAGTTAAAAGGCACTAAAGAGAATAAAATTGAGACTGCTAAAAAGAAAAATTAAATCAAGGAGGTATGCTAGAGTAACGAATGATTCCAAAATCTCAGTGGTTTACTCCAACAAAAGTTTGCTTCTTACTGATGCTACCTGCCTGTCATGGGTCTTTTCCAACTCTGCTATACTTGATTTCTTTTCAGGAGCCAGACTAATGCAGTAGTCTCTGTCCAGAGTCTTGATAAATGCTTGAGGAAGGGAAAACAGAGCATGGTGAATCAAATCTGGCTTTTAGAACATCTTTCAAATAATGTCTCACATGTCATTAGCCAGAACAGTCATACGGCTAAGTCCGAAATCATTGGAGTGGAAAAGTATAACTGTGGCTAGGGAAAGGCAGCAAATATTTGTGAACATGCAGGTGACCCCACATGTCTGATGCTATTATGATCTAATCTTATGGAAGTTCCAGACAATGCAATAAGACAAGAAAAGTATGTAAGGAGCACAGATTTTAGAGAGGGGATACAATTATCATTGTAAACAGGTAATTACTTTCCTAGAAAACTGAAAACAAAGAACTGAAAAGTTATTAGAATTACTAAGATATTCTGTTAAGATGGCTAGTAAAATAGACAGGAATCAATAGCTTTCCTACACACAAGTAATAACAAGTTAAAAAAGGAAGCTACTAGGCTTGATGTTCCAGTTTGAAGTAAAGAATTCAAATTCCAACTTCACAATTCTATTCATAGTATTTAATGTTGCATAGCATCAATTCTAAGCACTTTGTACATATGTGAGTTATTTAATTCTCACACCACTTTTTATCCCCATTTTAGAGATGAGGAAAGTAAAACAAAAAGAGATTAAGTAACTTGCCATAGTTCAAAGAGCCAGGAACTGGCAAAGACAGAATTCAAATCTACATACTATAATAGCTCCAGGGCCTATGCTTTTTACACTATTTTGTTTCTCTTATCTACCTAAGAAAACATGTACAGACATGATACAAATATTTCACCAGTTACAGAGATTATTGTTTTTAACTTTATAACACAAAAAAAATATGTCACAATAGCTATGATTATTTACAGCTCCAAACAAAATAGCAAACTTGATTAGAACCATATTCTTTCTTTTACTCATGAGGATAAGCAGACAAAAGCAAGTTATCACATTAATACAGGAATAACAGAAGTAAGACCAGGCTACATTCCTAAATCTACTAAATTATTTGTGTTGTTTACATTAAGAGACTCCATCATCTACAAATCAATACACTTTCTGCGAAGGAAAAACCCTTTTCATTTAACTGAAGACTTAAAATGGTAATAGTAACCAAATTGCTTTTTTTTTTTAATTCCACAAAAGACAGAAGAAAACGTCCTGATCGTAAAACTCAAAATGGGATGAGCCCAGCATTGCTGCCAATTTTGTTATCATTCCCATTAGGAATCTTGGCAAACTGAAGAGGAATCCATGAAGAAAGTGAAAGATGAATTTTGTGTTGTGTCAGGTGAGTCCTTTCTGGGCCACCACCTGTGGGTTGGGCATGAGCTCTCCTTGGCATGGGCTTTACTTGGAAAAGGAAACCCTGTGAGGCTGGGTCAACAAGAGAAGAAAAGGCACGAATCCTTATAACTAGGCTATCCTCCCAAAAGAGAGGGGTGCAAGGTCTAGATGGCTTCTGCTCCTGTAGTGTAGGTCTATGTCCCCCTATAGGACTTTGGCTCCCTGCCATTTACTGTTTTTATAGGACCCTCCCCCCCAAAAAAGAGAAAGCAGCCTTGTCGGTGGGGGCAATAGACAGGCTACTTAGGAATCAGCAGCATGGAAATGGGGGTACCAGCTGTTACTGGACTTGCCTGGCAATGCCAGCTGCCCAGAACACGAAGTCCACATGGCAAACAGAATTTTGCAGTAGCCTCACTTTGGGAAGTACCTCACATCCATTGGGACTCTGAGCTCAGGTGCAGTCCCTGGAAAGGGGACATCTCTAGGTCTCCACGCAATTTTCTGGCCAATCCAGAAAAAAACAGCTGAATTATCACTTCGGATAATTTTCTTACTGCATCATAGTCGGAAAGAGAGCTTGACGTTCTGGGCCTAAAGGTGCACCAAGTCAGGTTAAAAGATTTTCTTCCAAGCCAATTTCAATTTAAAGGGAATCCCCAAGTTAAAAAAAAAAAAAGTTAGATTTTAAGAACACTGTAGTGTTTCAAGCAATACATTAGTTGCTTTATCTACCATTTTATGAAATCCTTCTGATAACAGCATGATGGAGAGGTTACACTTCCCACTTTAGAGACGACCAGGCCTGGATTCAGGAAGGCAGAATAAATTTTCCAGTGCCACACGTCTGGTATGTGACAAAGCAGAGATTTGAACTGACACTGGGATGAGTCTTAAACCAGTTTTCTTAACCACTACTCCGCTCTACCCATCTTAAACTGTTGACTACCCTTGTGAAAGTGTCTATAAACTGAAATCACTAGGGGCGCCTGGGTGGCTCAGTCGGTTAAGCGTCCGACTTCGGCTCAGGTCATGATCTCACGGTCTGGTAGTTCAGCCCGCATCGGGCTCTGTGCTGATGGCTCAGAGCCTGGAGCCTGTTTCAGATTCTGTGTCTCCCTCTCTCTCTGACCCTCCCCTGTTCATGCTCTGTCTCTCCCTGTCTCAAAAATAAATAAACGTTAAAAAAAAAAAAAAAAAAAAAAACAACTGAAATCACTATTTGCTTTTTCCACATTTGGTACATGTCCTGGCACGAAGGCCTTAAATATATGCTTATTGAGTGAGTCAATAATTGACAAAGGCTAAGTGAAGAAAAAGTAGGATATTTGAAGCTTGATATAATCTAAATGTTTCTGCTTTGATTTTGGTACATCTTGTCAAATTGCCTTACGATGTGGACTTAAAATAATTCAGAGAAAGCAGAGTTTGTGTCAGGTCAGCTGTTATAAAAGTAAATTTTATTCAGTGATATGAATATCAGTCCAATAATGCCACGGGTCAAATTCCTTCCTGCATATTTACTACGATATGCAAGCGCATATATGAAGACAGAAGGAAGAGGGATGAGTATTTTAAGGCCTCTAAATTAGACCTGCTAGAGGAGAATATATTGAAACATAAAGTAATTTGCAGTAAGTAAACTTGTCTTCTGATCTTGAATTTTGGCAAAATATCAAGAAATTTGGAAGGGATCAGATTCCTTTTACCTTCAGGAAAAAGAAGTAGGATGTCTTCTGCCTTCATAAAGCCAGGAAAGCGTATGTACAAACCAGCTGAGGACATCCATCATTTCTTGGATTATCCATGCAAACAACAAAAAGGAAAGTCTTTCCTCCTATGGCGTTCTGTTTCCCTTGGTGAGAACTGACCGGAGGAACCAAGGATGAACTGAGACTGGAGGCTCTACAGATCTCTCAGGCAGACAACAGCAGAACGTGAAATGCAGTGAGGTGCTTGAGGACAAACACTGAATTCCTGTCCTCACTACCAGATGAAATTTTCCCTGAGTCACCCAAGGAAGTTGAACATTTGATGTTGGGTAGTCATGGCATTAAGTCTTAACTGCTTTATCTCTAAATCCTATGAGCCATCATAATAGGGGTAATGACCCTTTTCTACTTCACAAAGATGGTTTGCAGATTAACTAATTAATGATTATAAAGTGTTACATCTTATTAAGTTTATTATGATCATTAAGTTCTCATGATGAAGAGATAAATTTTGAAATGTGATGTTCAGTAGGTGGCGTTCTTCCCTCTGGATCTATAGTGAATCCTAGCTATGTTCTAGGGACCAGCTCTGACATCTTTGGACACTTAATTGTTGAAACAACACTATCAATGAGCACTTTCTCCGGGCACATGGAAGAGTAAAGGAGGGCATAACTATATTTCATCATCATTTGACTATCATCCCTACAAGCTTTGATATTGGCTTCCTAAATAATACATAGTATATAATCAAGTACACATCTTCCAGTAAATTTTTTTAAGTATAGTATAAATACTATATTAATCTATAAAAAACAAAATGTGAAATAAATTTATAGTTATGGAAAAATGTGTACAAATAAAATATATTTATGGAAATATATAAATGTAATAAAATATAATAATAGCCAACATTCATGGAGCATTTAATTAAGTACTATTTAATTGCCTTGAGTTGTTTCATTAAATGCACTCAACAATCTTTTTTTTTTTTCTTCCAGTGACAGAAAATGAACTCATTTTGTACTTTTTTCTATTCCGTATCATTGAGTTCAACTTTTTGAGTTGCACTGTTTTGGCTTAGGCACATCTCTAACCGAAAGACTTTTTAAAAAATTCGTTTTACAGAAGACAAATGGAGGAACAGAAATATTACGTAATTTGCCTAAGGGCATACAGAATGTAGGCGATGGAAACACCTACATGAACCGAAGCTGTCTGAATCCAAATGTCCACCTCTCATCTGCTAAACCTTATTTCCTCCCATGCTGCCTGCCTACACATCACCTAGTCGCCATGAGAAAATGCTTACAACAATTTTATTTTGAACACAGAACATAAAATTTACATTTCCTTTATGAAAAACATGGAAGATTTTGATTGAATATAGGCAGAAATGTTATTATGGTAATATTTTGGAATTATTTTTTAAAAGGCTTGAGTTACATTGTTTGTATAATAAATTTTTTGTTTACACACGTAAGTATATATTCTACTATTGCTAAACTTCTGAATGGTGCCCTTGTTTTCTTTCCCTATTAATTCAGGGAGTGTCTGCGTGGGGAACAGTTTGGGGAGGGATGAGTGGTGAGAGGGATTATGGGCTTTAGAACGTCTGGATGGAGTTTCCTGGAGACAATGACAACACCAAAGCTCTGTACTTTTCCTCCACAGGTGGAGAGTTTGGCCCCAGGACATTGTTTAGGTGGTAGAACTTACTGGCAAGTGAACAGACAGAAATTTCAGAATGCCTTGTGAATAGCTACCACTGTACTATCACCTTAAGAATTTTAATCCTCGATATAGCTAATGATCCTATTGTATATGTTGATCAACAACCACGATATGTGATATGGGTATCACTGCATTATATTTTGGCCTGCCCCAATAAGACCAGAACACAAATATTGATTTAGACTTCTTTTCCAATGTAGAATATGATCAATAACTAAGAGAAAAATCCAAAATACATAGACTCTGACCTGTCCTTAAAAAACACAGGAATCACCATAACTGTTTTTTAAAGATAATTTTTAGTTATAACTGTAAGGAGAAACCTTACAGGGTTTCCGACAGGAGAAAAAGTCCATAAAGTGCTAGACTTCATGGGGAAATGCATCAGAAAAAAAAAAAAATGCTTCTAAAACTTCCATAAAATTGCGTGCAGACTCAGCTTAAGAAAACCGGAAATGAGGCACCAATTTTAAGGAAAATGGCTGCTCTTACTGTCATTGCTGGCATTTCAACTGTGGTGAGTGGAATTTTTGCCTTCTGGGACTGAAGAGTCCAGTGGAACTCTGACTGCAGTGAAGCTTGGAACTCGGAATTCCAGAGTCAACCCTCAAGCCCAGTGTCTTGTGGCCCCAATATGGCTACCATATACTTTCTCATTGATGCCAATAGGAAAGGGGTTCACTTTTATTCTAGAAATGAAAGCCAATAGGACTCTATGTAAAAGATGAGGAAGAAAAGAAAAAGATTAAAACTTTGTTAACAGTCTCTTGTGGCTGTAATCCAGCATGGTGGGTCTTAACCGTTTTTGTGATGCGTGACCTAATCTCTGGATGTGTTCCTGGTAGTGAGGAAAGAGAATACATGGGGCTGGGCTTCAAATGATAGATCTAACATTATTTTTGGAAGTTCACAGTAACCAAACGGTGACAGTTAACTCCCCGCAGGTAACACAGGTAAAATAAATTTAAAAAAAATAAATCACAACGTTACGCATTTTTAACGCTGTCTCTCTGAATGATCTATATGCGTACCACTGCATGTAAGTAACTACATTTTCTCAAACTTATATCAAACTCATCACAGGCTGTCTTCACATAGGAGCTTGATGAAGCATCCTAAGAAAATTCCCAAGAGACAACTTTGAAACAACCCAAACAACTTTTGAAAGGTCTTTTTGCGTCAAAATTATAGAATCGCGCGACAAAAGCTTACACGGCTTGACCTACACTTGTCACATATACAAACACTTCTCTACGAATCACTTACACAGAAACACTTATACTTGAATTGACTTCCGAGAAGCATCATGAAATCCGTTTTCTCATCGGTAAAGGGGAGCTAATAACAGCGACTCTACCTAACTCATTTGGATCAGGGGAGCTTATTTGGAAATTAAAGCCCAAGGGAGAAAAAATGCCGTTCGAACACAGTTGGTTCAAATTTGTCTTTTTTCTAAATTTGACGAAAGTGTCATTCTCAAAGGAGGACACCGTTTCTGGAGAAATGCACCTAGTGTTAGAGAAGGAAGTGACACATGCCCAGAATAGAGGAAATCAGCCAAATACATTCTGGGCACTAACATGGAGACAGATGCTGAAGTCAGAGAGCTCTCACGTGCACCCGCCTCCATCACCGTCACTTTGAATAATGTCGAGGTATCATACGTACACAAAACTTAACATTTAAATCACAGAAGAGCAGCTATTTTCTGTACCACCCACTGCAGATGGTCCTTCCTGTCTTCTGAAGCGCTCCATGAGCCAGTAAATTTTATCACATTCTCTCTCTATTTTTGAGAGAGAGAGAGAGAAAATGCACATAAGTTGGAGAGGAGAAAAGAAAGAGGGAGCGAGAGAGACTCCCAAGCAGGCTCCACGCTGCCAGCACAGAGCCCGATTCAGAGTTTGACTTCACGACGTGTACGATCATGACCTGAGCCGAAATCAAGAGTCAGACGCTGAATCGATGAGTCATCCGGGTGGCCCTGACATTCTCTCATCAATCCCTAACCCTTTAGTTTAGTGTGTCAAGCCCACTTCTATCTAGGACCTTTGCACTTGCTGTCCCCTCATCTGGATGGCTATTCCCCAGGTCTTGGCAAAGCTTGCAACTTCACTTCCTCCTGGTCCTGTCTCCGATGAGATTCCCTGCCCGGCACTCCTTGCCCACCTTCCCTGCTCTGTGGAGACAGAGAAGCCTGACTCCCTCAGTTGCTGTCAGTTTATGTAATAGTTAGTAAGCACTCATCAAACGCTCCCTGCGTATCAGATTTGCTAGACAATTACAGCTCTATATCCTCACCACCACTCAAAAAAATCTGTATCATGACCTCCCCGTTACAGATGAGGAAACTGATCCTAAAGAGGTTAGGTAACCTGTCGCAAATCACAGAGAAAAACCAGGTAATCTGTCAGCAACCAGCACTAATCACCACCATGTGGACAGCATTTTGCTGGTTGAGGATATAATGAAGTCGCCATGATTCACCTCTGCGGTCAAGGAGCTTCCAATCTAGTGGAGAAGAAGGTTGAATGGTTAGAGAAAGCACCCAAAGGAAGGGGGAATCACAGGAAATGGAAGCAGGAAGATTTCACAGACGTTATGGACTAAAGGTTTGCGTTCCTCTCCCCCCAAATTCAAATGTTGAAGTTCTAATCCCAACACTGTGATGGAATTAGGGGGTGGGACCCTTGGGACGTAATTAGGTTTAGATGAGGTCATGGGGCGGGGTCCTTCAGATGAAGCTAGGGCCCTTCTTTATTTTATTTTATTTTATTTTTATTGTATTTTAGAGAGAGAGAGAGCATGAGCAGGGAAGAGGGGAGAGAGAGGGAGAGAGAGAGTCTTGAGCAAGCTCCATGCTCTGCATGGAGCCCAACGCGGGGCTGGATCACGGCCATGAGATCATGACCTGTGCCGAAATCCCGAGACCCACACCAACCCAACTGAGCCCCCTAGGCGCCCCAGAATTAGGGCCCTTTGAAGAAAAAAACCAGGGAGCTTTCTCTCTCCCCCACCCTCTCTCTTCTTCCCCAAGCCAGGCAGGAAGTGAGCCCCCTCACCAGGAGCTGAGTCAGCCAGCACCTGGATCTTGGGACCTCCAGCCACCAGACTGCAAAAAATAAAAATCTGTTGTTTGCATCGCCTACTCGGTGGTATTTTGTCAGGGCAGCCCGAGCAGACCTAGATAGCAGACAAGTGTGGTTTGAGCAAACCAGCAGGAGAAGTAGCATTTCAATAAACGAAGCGGCATTTTTGGCAGTGGAAGTTGCCTTTTAGCAACACATCAGTCCCTAGGTATAGAGCGTATCAAACAAGATTTCTTATTCAGATTGAGAAAAATAAATATCTGTGTTGCTTTTTTAAAGATAGTCAGAATAAAGCTAAAACAGGCATAGATTTAAGAAGGTGGAAACGATGTGTCTGTGCGGGGAGAAAGATGAATGGGTGAGAGGGAACCGGGTTCACCCCTCTGTCTGCAACATCGGAGGAGACTCTGTGCTCCAGCCCCTCCGGTGGAGGAGGATTTCCCTCCGGTGGACTGGAGCCGCAGGCCACGGTCGGCAGATGTGGACATTTCTTTGTGTCACAGAGTTTTAGAGAGAGTTTTGCCCCGAGCAGCACCTGTAAAGTGCCATTTGCTGTCACAGTTAGTTTAGTTGCAAATCGGTTCAGTTTCACAAGCACGGTCCGCCTGGGATCTGAAAACCCTCGTGATGTTTTTTCTGCCCCTGACATCATTGTTATCGGCAGTCAGGACACGGCAATCCGAAGCTAGCTGACAACTGAGTTCATGATGCCTACGGCAAAAATATCAAACGCGTTCTCCCACAGCTGGGCTAGGTCTGCCTCCTAGACAGATGTAAAAACTTGTTCCAGATAGTGAAGTTGGAAAGTGTGCCTTGAGACACCCAGAGACTAGCTCAGTGGTTCTCAAATTTGGCTGCACAAGCAGATCACCTGGGAACTTTTTTTTAAGGCTATTTATTTTGAGAGCGAGCACACGCATAAGCAGAAGAGGGGCAGAGAGAGAGGGAGACAGAGAGATTCCCAAGCAGGCTCCATGCTGTCAGCACAGAGCCCAACGTGGGGCTCGAACTCATGAACCTTGAGATCATGACCTGAACCAAAGTCAAGAGTAAGATACTTGACCAACTGAGCCACCGTGGCGCCCAGATTACCTGGGAATTTTTAAGAACTCCTCATGCTCTGGGGTTAGGACTCAGGCATCTCTCTATATTTTAAAGTTCCCAAGGTGATTCCAAGGTGAAGTTAAAGGTTGAGAATCATTGCTTCCATTTGTCTGGTGGTTTCAAACCTGCATCCACATTCGAATTATCTGGAGAGTTTTCACAAAACAGTGAGGTACCGATCCTACCCTTAGAGAGACTGATTCCACGGGTCTGGGATCAGGAATATCTAAAAACTCCCAAGGTGACTCTAACAGGCACCCAGGGGGAGAACTATTGGAACTAATTCCATACTTATCATTGTATTTGTGAAGTTCTTTAGAAGGAACTTGGTGATTGAATAATAATAGCCAGGCCCTCAGTAATATGAGACCCCAAAGAAGAAGGGATACAGAAGGGCTACAGTTGCCCTCAAGACTGGAAAAGAGAAGAGGAGTTTATCTTTTGGCCACAGCTTTCTGAGCCAACTGTGTTCTTAGACCAATTAGACAAATTATGCTACAAACTAAGACTGAACACCAATCAGATATCTATGGAGAAATCTTAATACGTTTGTTACTCAAAATTTTCAGGGGCAGAAAGATCCAGCCCTTAAGAAAATTGTCCTTGAAATCTTGTTCAGGCTCCAGGAAAAACAGGAGCTTGTGATTCGCCTTGTATTTTTTGCTGCCTTTTTCTCCTGTGTCGACGGCTTCCAAGTATTGAGCGGTATGACGATATTTACCTTATGAAGTTCCATCAGCCCTGAGATTCAGCATGTCCAAACTGAAACCGTCCTCTCCTCCCATGAAATCATTTCAGTCTTCCAATCTCACTGTCTCTGGGAGTGGTGCCTCAATTTCTTTCTCTGCTCAAGCTCAAAGCCTTGGGTTGTTTTTTTTTTTCCTTCTTTCTTACATCAAGTTAGAAATCACGTGGTGAAATTCTCTCCCACACACAGATGACATCCACCCTTTCCTCTGCATCTCCAGGGACTACACGATACACGAGTCCCCCTCATCCACGTGGACACATTGCAGGACCCCCAATGGATGCTTGAAACTGCACCCCATGTATTATGTTTTATTTCCCATCCATCCGTCCATCTATACATACCTATGATAAAGTCTAACATAAAACAGGCGTGGTTAAGAGATTAACAACAGTAACTAATAATAAAATAGAAGAATTAGAATAACAGACTAATGAAAAGTTGTGTGAATGTGGCCTCTCTTCTCTCTCTCTCTCAAGATATCATGTTGTACTGTATTCAGTTTTCTTGTGATGATGTGAGAAGATAAAATGCCTACGTGATGATAGATGAAGCGAGGTGAATGACGTAGGCACTGTGACATAGCGTGAGGCTACTAGTGACCTTCCGACGTTACTTCGGAAAGGATCATCTGCTTCCGAACCACGGTTGACCATGGGGAGCTGAAACCACTGAGAAAGGAAGGTAGGGTACTAGACCGTCATTCTCTTCCCAGTGTGAATTACTGAACATTATCATCCTTATCTCGTCCTTGAACATCACTGACAAAACTTACATGTGTGTCATTTTCATCCTGTCACTTTCCAATTTATAAACTCCAAAGTGACCCTATTTTCTACCACTTCTAAACTACATCTGTTCTCAAGATGCATCATCCATGGATTTTACACTCCTGTTCCAATCTTACACGCCCAATGATGCCCATAAGCATTTCTGCCTTTATTTCATCACTTATCCTTGGGGTGTTCTCTGTCCTCGCTGCTCACCCACATCCCACCTATGCTGGTAAGCCCAGCAGGATAGCTACAAAAGCCACTGTCACAAAGTACCCTTGTCTTTCAAGTTCAGTTCAAGAATTGAGACAGGCTAAGGTTAGTGTTTAGATGACAAATCTCGTCAAGTAAATTATAAATTGCTATTTATGTTCAAGACAGAATGAAGAACATAAATGAGTTGACGTCAGTTTCCACTGGAACCATCTATATGTGTGCTGTTCTGCTGACCCAGATTCAGTGACTCTTACTAACTTCAAAGGCTGCTTGTTCCAAGGCGATTCAGAGGAGTAGGAAACGAGAGCAATGCTCCAGAATAACTGAGCCTTGAACAGTAGTGCATCCAGAGAACATGGCTTACAACAAATAGAAAAGCCTAAAAAATTAAAGAAAAGTGCATCTCCCTCACTTGAGTGGACCCACACCTCAGCAAAAGACAGACGAGCCCCATGAAGCTTATGTTATATCATGAAACACACAACTTCAGGAAACTTTGTGATTTGCACATTTACAGGGAAAACAGAAATTAGTAGTTGTTCAGAATTCATTTTACAGACCACCGCTGTTACACCGAATCATTCTGAACTGTTCCTGTTAGAATAAAGAAGTTTCTAAGGTTCCTCACAAAGTTAAAAATAGAACTACCCTACGGCGCAGCAGTTGCACTACTAGGTATTTATCCAAGGGATACAGGTGTGCTGTTTCGAAGGGACACATGCACCCCCATGTTGATAGCACTATCGACAATAGCCAAAGTATGGAAAGAGCCCAAATGTCTGTCGATGGATGAATGGATAAAGAAGATGTGGTGTGTGTATATATATATATATACACACACACACACGCTGGAGTTGATGGATGAATGGATAAAGAAGATGTGGTATACACACACACACACACACACACACACACACACTGGAGTATTACTCGGCAATCAAAAAGAATGAAATCTTGCCATTTGCAACTACGTGGATGGAACTGGAAGGTATTGTGCTAAGTGAAATTAGTCAGTCAGAGAAAGACAAAAATCATATGACTTCATATGTGGAATTTAAGATACAAAACAGAAGAACATAAGTGAAGGGAAGCAAAAATAATATAAAAACAGGGAGGGGGGCAAGACATAAAAGATTCTTAAATATAGAGAATTGAGGGTTGCTAGAAGGGTTGTGGGTAGGGGGACGGGCTAAATGGGTAAGGGGCATTAAGGAGGACACTTGTTGGGATGAGCACTGGGTGTTATACACAGGGGATGAATCACTGGAATCTACTCCTGAAATCATTAGTGCACTATATGCTAACTTGGATGTAAATTAAAAAAATAAAATAAAATAAAAATAAATAAAATAAAAAAAATAAATAAAATAAAATAAAATAAAAAAGAAAGAGTAAAGAAGTTTCCAGAATAGCAGTTCCCACGGATTTTCTGTGGGGAGCAAAGACCCCAGAGGACTTCGTGCACCACACGGCAGGAGATACCTAACAATATGAAATTACACCACAGCGCAGAGCCTTAGCAGAAGGTCCTGGATTGCTCCCCTCCAGGCTGTGTGCCCCTGTTTTCATTTCCAGCCCTGGGCCTGATGAGGTTTGCAGGCCAGACCAAATCATCATCGCCTAGTGATGTCAGATCTTTGTAGGATTTTTGTTGCTTTTTGATACTGAATCACCGAGGACCATCTGTATTAAGAAAGCGCGTTTTGCTGAGTCCGGGGATACATTTCTTTTCATTATTTTCAAAAGAAACATTGAATTGCTTTGCTGGTTCACGGTTTTCAATCCCTTTGCGTTTTTCTTGCATGTACACTATTGTCATTGAGGTTATGGAGCTTGGGAGAAAAGAAAATTCAAGAATAGGAGTGGAAGTCGTGTTATGAATACAATTCAAGTGGTGAGTTTTTCTACCCACAGAAAACAGCTCTCCCGATGCCCCTCGTGTTTGAGAGCGTGTCCTCCGAGCTGCGGTCGCGCCACACGTGCTCCAGTCGGGGCACGGGTTACGCTGTGCTTTCATTTCTGTCCTTGCTTCCCGCCTTCCCGCTAGACACAGGGCTTTTTTAGGACAGGAACTGTGGCGTTCACCTCCGCATTCCCATGGCCTAGGCAGGGCTCAATAAATGTCTGTGGAATGAGCCAGAGATAGAATTCTGTGCTTTCACACGTATGGGAATTGGAACAGTATTTGTATAAAGACTAAAGAAAAAAGGCTATTATGGTAAACAGAAAGAAGATGCTGGAACAGAAACTAATCCCCGAGGGGTGAAAATCAGAAACGGTTATAGAAAAATTTGAGACAATTTTTCTTTTTTTTACATCCCAGAATCATGGAAGAGTCCGTGCAAGAAAAACTAACACAGATCTCCGTCTACGAGGCCAGGTTCAGATGAGGGGCTAATGGGCCTCTACACATGCTTAGAGCCCTTCCTTTGCAGAGTCCGTGGGACAAAAGTAAAGGGACTTTACTCCTCAGTCAAGGGAGCAGATTGTCTGAGGGAGCAAACCAATGGGAATAATTGAAAAGATGAAAAGTGGAAGGATTAGGATTTTTTAAATGCTTATTTATTTTTGAGAAAGGCTGGGGGGAGGGTCAGAGAGGAAGGGAGAGAGAGAGAATTCCAAGCAGGCTCCGCACTGTCAGCACAGAGCTCGACGCAGGGCTTGATCTCACAAACCATGAGATCATGACCTGAGCTGAAATCAAGAGTCAGACTCTTACCTGACTGAGCCACCCAGGCGCCCCAGGGGTTAGGAATTTTACTGGAGTATAACATATATACTAAATTTGTCCATGCACTAGTTTTGGATTTTACTGAGCTCCAATACAACAGAATAAATCTAATGAACTTTGGCCCCAGATGTCAATACCCTGGTGGCCTTTGAAAATAAATATGCCAGGACCTCCCCAAGTGGGAACAGAGAGGTTCTCTGCGAGAGTCATCTTAGGATGCCCCCTAAAAATACAGGATTTCAAGTACCTTAAGAAGCAGTTTTACATAGTTTTTTCACGGGTATAGACTCTGGAATCAGACAACCTAGATCCAAATCCTAGTTCTACTGCTTACCAGCTATGTTACTTTGCAAAAGCTATTTACTCTCTCTGTACCCGGTTACTTTGGATAAAATCAAATGTCTTATCTCACTGGTTTTTGTAAAGATTCAGTAAGATGAGGGACACCTGGGTGGCTCAGTCGGTTGAGCATCCGACTTCGGCTCAGGTCCTGATCTCATGGTTTGTGAGTTCAAGCCCTGCATCAGGTTCTCGGCTATCTGCACAGAGCTCACTTCAGAGCCTCTGTCCCCCACTCTCTCTGCACCTCCCACGCTCATACTCTCTCTCTCCTCTCTCTCTCTCTCTCAAAAATAAACACTTGAAAAAAGATTCAGGAAGATGACAGGTAGTAAGCAGTCAACAAATAATTGTCTTTTTCTGTAATAATCATCCTACTGAGTGTGGTTGTAATTTATGTTCTACAGAAGACCACTGGACACTATTTAATAGTTCCGCACAAGACAACTGAGGAAGATTACTGGTTTACTGGTGTATCTCTGGCCCTTTAAGGCTGACACTGGAGTAGGAGAGTCGGGTCTTCCCAGGATGTCCTCACGTGCTCAAAAGGCAAGCAGTCTGATGGAGCATGAATCTGATCAATATGACAATGAATGAACTTTATCAACAACTCATCTTGTTCTCACGCACAATGCAAAATTTCAAAACAACAGAAAAAGGCAAAGAATTAAAAGGTAATAAACCAAATTAACTAATGTTATCTCTGGGTGAAGAAATGATATGTAACTTTTTTTTTTTTTTGCTTTATGTACACTTTTTACATATTACACATTTTCTTGTCAAGATGAGATCTTGAGGGACAGGAAAATGAGTTCATTTCAGATCATCTAACTTATCTCAACAGAAGCTGGATTTTTTTTCTCTGTTTACTACGTTTTTTGCGTTACTTACTAGATTTTAAGACTTCTCTCCGTGGGGCGCCTGGGTGGCTCAGTCGGTTGAGTGTCCGACTTCGGTTCAGGTCACGATCTCATGGTTCGTGGGTTTGAGCCCCGTGTTGGGCTCTGTGCTGACAGCTCAGAGCCTGGAGCCTGCTTTGGATTCTGTGTCTCCCTGTCTCTCTGTCCCCCACCCCCCCACTCACACTCTGTCTCTCTCTCCTTCAAAAAAATAAACGTTAAAAAAAAGAGACTTCTCTCTGTAGGAATGAGTCAGACATCAAAATTCTTCAGCAATAAAATTGCCAGTTTGATAAACCAAAGACCCACTTAGTATACTCCTGGGTAATGTGTTCAATGACTTACCTGGAAAAACCATTCAGTGTCTCCATACAAACTTGTGGCAAGCTGTGATCTTATTTCTTTATCTAGACACGATCACATTTATATTTTATTGGTGCTTTGTAGGAAGAAGCCTATCTGTGATCGTCAATTAGAAAAAAGACAAATTCAGATTGCACATGTTAGACTCAAAAATGTCATTGAGGTCTTTTAAAAACCTAGCAAAACCTGTTAAGGCTTTTCATGGAGGTATGTATCAGGTAAGGCACACTTCTTGCAGCAAAATCTTAGGTTCCCGTGAGCCAGATATTAAAGACCACTTTGATAGTCCTGTTACCCAAGTAATTTGACCTACATAAGTAACAGCCCTCCCTTAAAAGTTCTCCAATGTTCCTTGGCCTTATCTCTCAGGAGATTCGTGTTTATAAAATGTGACTATATCATTTTACTGATATGAATAGCATACTTTTACGCTTAATAATACATACATCATATTTCACTTGTACCTCGACTAGTTGCCCAGGCTCCCCACCGCAATGGCAAATTGAAAGACATACCTGCATCACAATCATTAACATTACCCAATTATTTGCAGCAAAGAGCATTAAAGAAAAGGTCATGGAGGGCCACCTATGTGGCTCAGTCAGTGATCCCAGGGTCATGGGATCAAGCCCCGCGTTGAGCTCTGTGCTGAGCATGGAACCTGAGTAAGATTCTTTCTCTCTCTCTCTCTGTCTCTCTCTCTCCCTCTGTCCTTCTCCCCTTCTCTCTCTCTCTCTAAAATAATTTTTAAAAAACTAAATTTTTTTTAAAAGGTCATATAGTTAATGGGAAAAAATTACAAAGGGAAGAAAGATTGGTTCATTAATGGAGTACCTGCTATGTGTTAATGAAATGACAGAACATACCAAAACAGAGCCAAAAATCAAACTGAATGACAACATGAAGGGGTGGGAATTCAAAGAGACTTCAGTGGCATAGGTATTTGTTTAAAGGAAGCATAAAGATAAAGCCCATTGATATTGCGGCAGGACTTCCAAATGATCAGTGAGACACCAGAACCTTCTGTGTTTGAGGATACAGGGGACTTGGACTTTAGTCCCAACCAGATCCTTAGCTGACTCTGAGTGTGTGTGTGTGTGTGTGTGTGTGTGTGTGTGTGTCACCCAAGTCACGTCACTCCCTACTTCTCTAAAGGTATGTGATTTGGAGGGCAGGAGACCTGGAAGGTTTACATTAGAGGAGCCCAGTGTCTGTGAATGTAGCAATGCACGAACGAACGAATGAATAAATGGATCGATCAATCAATCAGTCCTCTAGAAACGAAGCTCCTCTGCAGTGGAATTAGCCTCATAAAATGAAGCCTCGTCAGGCACGTAAAGTGAGAAGGGGTATGCATGCGTGCTAGTGGAAATGTTCCTTCTAGGATCTCTAGCCATGCACAGCTGGACAGTGACACGCTTCCACATGAAGCTTCCACTTGAAAAGTACAAAGAGCTGACCTGAGCCCAAACTACCGAGCAGTTACTGGGCTTTTCCAGCCTCTCTGTCGTGGACACTTTTCTTCACGCCCCCCCCCCCCCCTTGGCTTAAACACCACTCGAAGTCAACACAGAAAAGAGATACCAGTATTTCACTCATTCGTTCGTCCACTCATTCACTCATTGGTCCATTTCGCTCAACTGAGCTTGGATGTGTGTCAAGTATTTTCCTAACCAGACATTTGCCTTCGGTTTTTACCTGTGAGGTGAGAGGTTTCAGGCTCCACAGAAAGCATTTCTGACAACAAGCAGACAGACGGACACCAGGAACGCATCTGAGGAATTCCTGACACAATAGGAAGGGTATGTCAAACTCTTAAGGTGAATGGACTTACTTTCTTATCGGGGGCACAGGGGAGAGGGAAATCAGAAAGAATGGCCTGCAGTCTCTTCTCTTTCCTCCTCGTGAAGGGACCCTGGTACCTGATTGCCTCCAGTTGGCCTAATCCCAAAAGTTATTCTGGGCAGAAAGTGCAAGCATCCGGTTTTCTGTCCTATTGAGGCAGCCCATCTCCTCCTCCAGAAGATTCCTCTCCATTCTGTCCCCTTTTACTACCCATTTTCGTAGCTTTTATACCTTCCCTATGTCACCAGCTTTTCCAGAGATATATCCCATGCTTTCTAGCACGATCGGTATTTTTAGTTTGTATTAAATTATCATTTTCTTTACCATAATTCCCTCAAAGCCCTTTCTGATGTCCTGTAACAATCCCTATGACATCTGTATTCCTCCCATGTCTATAAATAAAACTTTTGAGTATCAGAGAGAAGCAGTAAAATACATCCTCTACATTACTGGAGGCAACCCATTTTTCTCAATTCTACTAATTGAGTGTCCACTGGGAAACTTCTTGTCTTCACTGCCGTGAAAAATACAAACAAGTATGTCATCCATTTCTACCCTCCGGGAACTGAAATACTAACCAACCGAGTCTTACTGTGAACCAACACAAACATAAAAGCTATACATACACACACACGCACACACACACACACATACACACATATGTATATATGTGATATATATATATATATATATATATATATATATATCACCATCCATTTCCTTTTCATAACTTAAACCTAAGCTAATTAATTACTGACAACAGATCTCAAACATAGTTTATGTCATGACTATAGGTCAACAACCCAGTGCAAAATAATACAACCTTTTAGGAGGAGAGTTATGAAAATCACAAAGCCAAGACACCTGGGCGTTTCCATCAGTTAAGCGTCTGACTCTTGATTTCAGCTCAGGTCACGATCTTATGGTCCGTGGGATCAAGCCCCACGTCAGGCTCCGCACTGACAGTGCGGAGCCTGCTTGGGATTTTCTCTCTCCCCCTCTCTCCCTGTCACTCTTCCACTCATGCATTTTCTAAATAAATAAATAAATAACACATATCAAATTAAACATCTGCTAAAAAGAAAGGAAGAAAATTACAAAAGCAAGCCAGAAGACGTATCAAATGCACAGTTCCATGAGACTTCGTCAGTACTTTATTCTCTCATTTTGTAACTCACTCCACCACACAGCTTTTTATGTTTCTATGTTAGTCCACTGGTTCTCAAAAGTCTCAGGTAAGTTTTGGGTTTTCTTTGTCTTTCTGAGGTGGGTAGGGAGTTAGGAAAAAAGGAAGTAATGGTTTTAAGAGAACTCTGGGAAACCTTCTTTAGGATAAATACTGTTGATAAGGCAAGTGTTACTGGTAAGGTATTAAAAAGTAAGGCCCAATGACTTGGGCAGCTTTGGTGGCTGAGAGGTTCCTTCAGACATCAGAGTGTTGTTGAGAATACTCAGGGCCCCTACGAGTCAGTCCAGATGTGGACCCACCAGGTATGAAGGGTCTTTTAATCTGCAAGCATTCGATTAAAATTAAGGAAGCTATAATAAAACCAAAGCAAATGGGATTGCAAGGGAACTCCAAAAGGCACCCGCTCTCTCCTGCCCTGAGTAACACCACCCTTCAAATATTATAGAATGTTGGAATCTATCGTTCGGGTAAGTCTTCTAAGGTGCCTGCACCCTCACCACCCACCAGGAAGTCATTATTGCCACTTACTTTATAACTAACTTTCATGCTGTCTTCTAAAATATCAGTAAACTGTTAGTTATCTTCAGTGGAGATAGCAATGAACTTGGGTCCAAAGTTGCGTATATTGTAACATGCCTGGGGCTCAGCAAAGCCAAGTTCCTTCTCAACAGCCTTCTTTGATGTAAACAATTCCCATTCATTTCACTTGTATTTAATGATCTAATTTTCCAATGCTTGAAACATCACTGCCTTGCTGCTTAAGCATTTCTTTCTCCAACTTTGGCTTACCTTCAAATTGAGGAGTCCCAATTGTGACAGGAAAGTATTACAATCCTCATTTTGATATGCACTCAATTCCACAGGCAGACTCTTGGGTCACATTGAAAGCTGGCAATGGCTATCTGGGTTCTGAATCGCTAATGTGGTCAGACAGTGTGCCGGTCCACAAAGGCTAACATTCTCGGAAAGGGAGGTTCATATATGTCTCACAGTTTCCGGAGTCCACAATATTTAAGGTGTCTAGGGGAACAAAGAGTTTAAGACAAAGTCCATACCTTCATGAAACGGATAACGTATTAGGAAAGGACGGGCAAATCACGGATATACGAGAGAAGACTGTAAATTCCAGCGGAAAGGCATTACCCAAGTTAAATCAAGAGATTCCAAGAAGGAATGTTATTTTATATAGAAAGAGGTGAGGGAAGAAAAGCGGGAAGGAGTAACATCGTGTGCCTGACACCGCTGAACGTGGCTTAGTTCCTTGTGTCGTGGCAGGGTGGCCTAGCACCAGCCAAGACCCAGAACTGGGCAAGCCAGCTAGGGTGAAGCGGCCACTAGGGAAGCAGAGCCAGAATCAGGTGCTAGAAGAACATCTGGTCCAACAGGCAGAACGTGGTGTGTGGGGAGAACCAGAAACAACCGCGCATGGTAACCCAGACTGCCATTCTTGGGGGGTATGGAAGTAGGGGGAATGGCGGCATGTTAAGAGAGCGGGCAGGGAGGAAAGCATTAACCCTTAGGAAAGGGGGAAACTGACGTACAGGAGGAGAACAGCAGCAGGACGGTATGTGGGGGTACCGATACGAAAAGCCATTGGAACGGGGAGCAAGGAGCCAGGCCCCTGAGGTTCCCAGCTACGAAGTCAACTCCAAACAGTAGCCAGACTAGCACGCGGTTCTCGCAATATGGATCGGGCATAAGTGGATCACGTGTATTAGCTCACCTGACCTTCCCAACAATGTCACCGAGTAAGTACTATTATTGCCACTATGCAGTTTAGAAAGCCTGAGTTTCAGAGGGATTAAGTGAAATCCTGAGGTCGGTGGCAGAGCCAGGCTTCAAGCCCAGCATCCCGGCTTCAGGGTCACGCTCTTGGCGACTACGCTGCCTTGGCTGGCGGGGGCTGACTGCTGCCTGACTATTCATAGATGATTTTCAAGGGGAATATTTTCCTGAGACCCGATGCCTCCTCTGAGCCCTCTTCTCGACTCGGCAGGACAGCCTCAGGTAGCGTTCCCTTTCAAAGCTTTATTGAAAGGCACATCACCCTTCCCAGCTGCATTTTGTTTCCAACATTTCAGGCATATGTAGGAAAGATAGAGCATAAGAAAAGCAAGTGGGTGGGAGAAACATCATCTCCCTTTCAATTATTTCCTCTCTGGATAAGATAATTGTCTGAATAAAAAGAAAAACAGCAAGAAAACAATGAACACAACAATGGGTGATACTGAAATGCCAGTTTCGCTAAGCACAGCTACAGTGAAAATAAAGAGGCAAGTTATTCCAAGGAAAGAAAGAGCGGGAAGGAGCCCTGCAAACACAGTAACTATATGTCCCACCCACCATAGTGGCTGAAGAAATGTCCCCTTTGCTAGTAGGGAAAAAGAAGAGTGTCCACACCAGGAAGTCGCAGAGAGGGGGGAAAGCAAACAAACAAAAAACTACTGACTTTAAAAAAAGCCGGGGTGGGGGGACGGCTCGGGGGCGGCTCAGTCCGTTAAGCATCCGACTTCTGATTTCGGCTCAGGTCGTGGTCTCACGGCTCATGGGTTCAAGCCCCGCATCGGGCTCTGTGCTGACAGTGCAGAGCCTGCTTGGGATTTTCTGCCTCCCTCTCTCTCTGCCCCTCCCCTGCTCGCTCTCTATCTCTCTCTCTCTCTCTCAAAATAAATAGGTAAATAAATACTTTCTTCAAAAAGGGGGAAAGAGAGGAGCCATCTTTGAGGAGGTCAGGTTAAAGTAGAAGACAGTATTGTGCTGACGTCCAGGAAAATTAGAACAAGAAAAAGGTGCTGAATTGGTCGCATATACGTCAGCTTTACCATCGTGCAGGCCATCCTTTTACTATAGGAAAACCACACTTTGAGTGCAAACGTGTTGATATGAATTTCAGTTTACCAGGTAGAAGAAAGAGTAACTCTTCTCCCTACACCACACGTTTTGCCTTTCCCTTGTTTTCTGTTTCTTTCTTTCTTTTTTTTTCCTTCTTTTTTACCAGTGAAAGTTTTACTTCCTGTATAGAATTTGGGATTGACGTCTATGGAACGAACTTTCAATCTTCTGAGCTATTTTACCGTTTATAAAGCTTATGTTTTTTGGTAAAAATGTACCAAAGGCTCATATGTATATGTATATGTATCTCTAGCTATCTCTATCTCTGTATGTTTGTAGCCACAGAGACTTAAAACCGTAATTGAAGTTTTAGAAATGACCAGGACTGGGTCCTGGCTGGGCCAGCCACTTCAGCCACTTTATTTTTTATTATTTTTATTTTTTTTTAACATTTATTTATTTTTTTTGAGACAGAGAGAGACAGAGTATGAACGGGGGAGGGGCGGAGAGAGAGGGAGACGCAGAATCGGAAGCAGGCTCCAGGCTCTGAGCCGTCAGCCCAGAGCCCGACGTGGGGCTCGAACCCACAGACCGTGAGATCGTGACCTGAGCTGAAGTCGGACGCCCAACCGACTGCGCCACCCAGGCGCCCCCACTTCAGCCACTTTAGAGACCCATACAGATTGCCATGGGTCAGTTGTACTGACAAGGTACACAAGGCAGACAAGTGATCGTATCAGCTGTGTGGAAATCTGTGGTAGAAATAAAAGATATTGACAGGATATGGCCCAAAAGAACTGTATATTGGCTCAGTTATATGTCAAAATGTGAAACGTGACAGTAAGTATGGAGCTCAAAGCACATAAAAACTACCATACCGTATCAGCCTGAGGATCCGTCCAACCCAGGGTCCCGTGTTTGTTCATGTTCTATGAGAAGTCGGGGTGGGGGGGGGTGTGAACTCTCCCTCCAAACCCCTTCATAAATGGCTGCACACCACCACCCCGTCTGTCCTAATCAAGAATGGAGCTTGTCCCCAAACTCAGCCCTACCATCCGAGACCCGTCCACCTACAGGACAGATGAGCAAAATACCCCCAGTTGTAGCCCAGGCTTTCATACTTCAGGAGAGTAAATCCTTTGTCTGGCACTGGGGCTGTGACCCTTCAGCAGAGCTGTTATGAGCACATATGCTGAACATGGAAAGCTAAGTCCGTGCTGTATACCCCGAGTCTTTAGGGTACTCTTTCCCAGACAGTTGTGTTCAGCTCATACATTCCAAGCTTCGCTTTCCCACCCCTCCCCCACCGTCCCCATTAATCCTCCCCACTCTCACCAAATGACCTGAAATCCAAGCTGGATCAGCTCATCTCTCTGCAGAAACGGGGTCTGTTGGCTTTCATTGCCTACTAAAACACGGGCTTGACAGAGCTCATAGTCTATCAACGTCTCTCCCTAGTCTATGTCATGATTTGCTTTTAGGACTTCCATCCCCCTGTAGCATCAAGGAGACACCCCCTTCCACCCCTGCAACGTTTAAAATCCAGCTCATCAGCCATCTTTCCTGTGAAGCCTTCAAGGATCCTTCCAGACAAAAAAGAATCACGTGGTCCCCTGTGTTCTCATAGTACCTTGGCCATTCATTGATTCACCAACTTAACAATTATTAATTGAACGTCCACCACGGGCCAAGTGCTGTTCGAAGCACTGGGGACGCAGCATTCAACAAAACCGACAAAGTCCCTACCCGTAGGGAGCTTACATTTGAGTGGAACAAATGAACTGGAAGAAAATATACATCGGAGGTCAATAAGGACTACAGAGAGAAGTTGAGTCGCGTAGGGGAGATAAAGAGAGCAGAGGGGTATCGCGAGGGCATTGTGATCTAAATTACACTGAGGAGGAGACCCTTCTTTAAGAGGGGAGATTGACCGGAGGCTTGAAGGAAGCAAGAGGGAATCCTGTAAAACTTCCAATGAAGAGTCTCCCAGACGGCGGAAAACAACGCAAAGGCTTGAGGTGAGAACCTATCGGCCGTGGTTGATGCCGTCCCGGAGGGCAGGGGGCTGAGTGGAATGTACAAGGGGGATGATGGCAGAAGGTGAGTTTAGGAAGGGAATAGGGGGTGGATAAGAGATAGGAGCTTACAGAACAGGCAGAACAAAGGCTTTTTCCTCGCGGGAGATGAGAAGCCTTTGGACCACGTTGAGCAGAAGAGTGACACGGTCAGATTTACATAAAAGAATCACTCTACAAAGAGCTGGTGGGAGATACTGGATGCAGAAATGCGGTTAAGAAGGAAGAGGATGCTCCCATGATACAGGAGGAAAACGTGGGTGGCTGAAATAAAAAAGGGGAAAGTGACAAGAAGTGTCAAAATCAAGAGACACTTTGAAGACAGAGTTGATAGGTTTTGCTAACATAAGGGATGTAGGTGAAAGGAAAAGAGAACTGAAGGGTAGCTCGGAGAGACTTTGCTCCATTGACACGGCGAACGAAGGAATCACTTTACTGAGATGGGCGGGTGGGACAGGTCAGAAGGGGAGGAGGAGGGGAGGACCAGTTCCTTTTTGTACGTGACACACCGGAGACACCTCTTAGACATCCTAGCAGACATACACACAAGGCAGACGGATATTCAAGTTGGGAGTTTAGGGGAGAGGTCTAGTTTAGAGACGTAAGTGGGGGGACTTGCCAGGTTATGTAGGTATTTCAAGCCATAAGATTAAGGGAAATCAGTGGGTGGGGGTGAGTATGTATACAAGAGAGATCAGAGGACTCGGCTTTGGGACTTTGCACTATTCAAAAGTTGGGTTACTAGAGAGGAACCAGACCACACAAAGCTATGTAAAATGGGCCAAGGGCTGTCAAGTAAGGAGAGAATCTAGAACCGCGAGATTTAGTAAGGTGAAGGGCATTGATAACTTTGAGAAAAAAATTAATCAAGTGGTGGAGGCCAATCCTGGTTAGCATTGATTTAAGACAGAATAAGTAAAGACCGTGATTGCAAAAGATGCTTTTGAAGACTTCCGCTCCAAAGGGATGCAGGGAAATGGAGTGGGGTCAATGGGAGGAATTTCTTAGACTAGATCGTTCAGCAAGTTTGAGGATAATAGGGAAGATCCATTAGAAGAGACAGAAAAAATTGAGGGGCCTGGGTGGTTCAGGGGTTAGGCTTGTGACTCCCGGTTTAGGCTCAGGTCATGATCTCACAGTTTGTAGGACTGAGTCCCACATGACAGAAGGAATTTGCAGTAAGGTAGTAGTGGTGCTGGCGATGACACTAGGAAGTTCTTTTACGATTGTTCTAATTTTCTTAATTATTTAGGAAACAGGATCTTTCGCCACAGCGTTGGGAAAGAGAAGGTGTCAAGCCTTCTAAGTGGGACAGTGAACGCGGAAAAGAAATGGAGTGGCGCTCCCTTGAGCGCCCCCTGGAGGTTGTGAACTGAAAGAGCCAGATTCCCGTTATCTCCCAACCCCCTCCCCGCTCCCACCACTGTATTTAGGTTAGGTGTTCATCTTACTTCCCTCACCAAATCCTAACCTCTTAAAATAGGTATCTTTTCATCATTTCTGCATTTTCAGCACCTGGCAAAAATGTCCGATAAATATTTGTCGAATCATGATTACACGAAGGACCGGACACACATAAACAAGACCCATCCCGGCCCGTCCATCCTGGGTCGATCTAAATCGGGCTTAGAAGCATCTGGGAGCCCTGGCAGTGTTGTATACAGCCCTGTACCTCTTGGAACACTGAGCAAAGAAGCTTGTACTTAGTGGTGATAGCTAGATATTTGGTTATGAAATAAGTGAGGGAAGCTTTTTAGGCCGTTACACATTCTTGTGTATTAAGAGACTCAAGTTCCCAAGATTTTGCCAGCCTAGTTAGGAAAACAGCCCGTCTTTATCCTTCATAATAACAATAGATTTTTTTGGATTTTGAGGTCGGCAAGCACACCAAGATAAGCTTAAACAAAGAACTGCTTCCCGCAACCTATGATTATCCCCTAGCCCACTTTACAGAAGGGTAACCTGGTACACGTGAGGGTCATACAAACCCAGAGGTCACAAATCTAAGCTCCTGTTCAGAAGTTGCCCAAATATAATCTATGACATACTGGCCATTCGTTTGTATTTGAACAAAAAAATAAAGAAGGTCGGTACATAAACTATAATTCATTGCTCTAATTGGACCTCCCTAAAGGGAAATAATACTTTCCCCCCAAATCGCTGTACAAATAGCGTATTGATTTATTTCTACTTTGCCTCATGCCGCACAGAATTAAAGGGAGCGTATCACTTGATATTTTCCACCAACCCAACAAAAAAAGAAAGAACTAGTAAAACCTTGCAAGCCCTGAAAATCCTCCCCAGGGTCCTCATGCCATGGTATTTGCTCAGCTTACTATATTCATCCCATATAACCCTGTTTATAACAATCAAGACCCCCCTTTTCACCTTTTACCTGCATAATGTGAGTTTCTATCCTACTTCTCCCCCACGAACAGGTGAAGAAAGGGTCGGGGAATTTCCATAGCCACCGCGTGAGACATAATCAGAGCCAGATGTCAAAGTTTCTGAATCAAGTGGACTCTTATACCATAAACATGAGTGATGTATTTATTATAGGCCTCTAATTAACAAAATATGGTTTTAACATACAGCCAGCAGAGTGCAGCCCACTGTGTGCCCATAAAATACGACTGGCAAATTGGAAGGAACATAATGACTAAATCACTGCAATTTTCACCACATTAAGAAGAACCAGCTGGAGCTGTGCATTACATCTACCTAACATCCACCATCCGAGGAGCGAAGTCAGTCTTTAGTCTTCAGTCGATATTCGGTACCTAATTCACTTAATACAAACGTTTGGGTGTGTACCGTAAGCAAACCGAAAACACACAGGTGACTGGAAATAAAAACCGGGCTCTATCTACAGCCCAAATTTCAGACGTGCTTTGAAGTCATAACTACTTTGTTTAAAATTGTCTTACATGATCATTTTGTACACTAATTTATTTGCATGCCTGTTTCAGGGGCAGAAGAGAGACAGGATAATCTGGGGCCACGTTATTCTTCAATCGTCCCTTTAGAGAATCTGCTCTAGTAGTAACAAAACGAGGCAGTTTGAATGGGCCTTCAGTGCTCATCAACTCTTTCTTTTTTAAAAAAAATTTTTTAACGTTTATTTATTTTTGAGACAGAGAGAGACAGAGCATGAACAGGGGAGGGACGGAGAGAGAGGGAGACACAGAATCCAAAACAGGCTCTCGGCTCCGAGCTGTCTGCACAGAGCCCGACGCGGGGCTCGAACTCACGGACCGCGAGATCATGACCTGAGCCGAAGTCGGACGCTTAACCGACCGAGCCACCCAGGCGCCCCTCATCAACTCTTTCTTAATACTGCTGTCGTTATATTAATACTTAAGGCGGATGATAATGGTAATGACGAGCGTCCTAAATGGCAAAGGACTTCTTTGTGAGGTGCTCCGACAATGAATCGATCCAGGCACGTCCAGGCTACTTGGGCCTTTCACAATTGGCAGGTGTATCTTTCGTAAAGCCCCAGGTCGACCGAAAAGAGAAAGGTCTTAACGGACCACCGTGGTCCCAACCTCGCCTGCAAACGGTGTTAGGACAGCTCCAGGCCCGGCCCGTGTCTCTTACGCGGGGGGCGGCCGCACTGCCGACAAGCACGGTGGCAGACAGCTGCCAGCATCTGCCCGCCAGCGCTCACCTGGGCTCAGGAGCGATAAGAAATCATCGCCCTTCGGCGCAGCGCCAGTCGTGCGGACAGCTGACTCTCAGCTTAGAAAGGCCCGCAGCCCGGGGAGAAGGCAGGATGCCGAACACGTCAAGTGAAACCGTGCTTCTGGGGTCACACTTGGTTTTGAAAGCCGAAGGTGTCCTGATTGTATCCAGTTAACCACGCACAGGGCGGCTGTATTTTCTCTGCTATGAAAACGCAGGTGTTACCACACCAGGAAGTTGGTCACCTCGGGAGGTGGCTCTCTACAGCCCTACTTCTGGGACAAAGGTCCCCCTTACTTGCAGGCCTGCGCCCACCCCATCCCCTCCCATAGTCTCTCAAGCCCCACGTGGAGGATGGAGTTGAATAAACAAGACTTGATTCACAGACCAAATCCTCATTCCTGGAGAGTGAGAAGCGTCTTTCCTGCAACGGGCACGGAGAATGCCCTGAAACATCCGGCATCCTTGAGAGCAGAGCACAGCTTCTGGAGGGAGCCTGCTGGTGTTAGACGCAACAAGGATATAATTTCTATTAATTTGCAAAAGTGCAGTCATTCAAATGAGAGCAGCAGACGGATAAAAGATCTCATGGAGGGGGGAGCGGGGGGGGGGGAGGGCGCCCTGGTGGCTCAGTCGGTTCAGCACCCAACTCTTGGTTTCGGCTCAGGTCATGATCTCATGGTCCGTGGGTTCAAGCCCCGCGTCGAGCTCTGTGCTGACAGCTCAGAGCCTGGAACCTGCTTCGGATTCTGTGTGTCTCTCTCCCTCTCTGCACCTCCCCCACTCGCATTCTGTCTCTCTCTCTCATAAATAAACATTTAACAACAATTTTAAAAAGATCTCGTTGGGGGACGTTAATGCCACAGTCCTATTCGTTTAGGCTCTGCCTTGTAGGTCCCAACCAACAATAAGGTATCAGCACATAGAAGCATCGATCGGTAATCAAATAATCAGTAAATATCACTTGATAAACACCTATTACATATCTAATCTGTGCCCAGAATATTACTTGGTGCTAGAAAGGGATGCAAAATAAATATGAGACATTTTCCCTACTCTTTCCACATTTAAAGAGCACATGATTCACTTAACAAAAACTTTTGAGTATAATTTTAGGCTTAACTAACACACAACAGAATCCCTGGAAATAAAAGCTGGACCCTATCCATAGGCCAAATTTCAGACTTGCTTTTAAATCATCCTTTGAATCTCTAAACAAATGTATAATCATTTTTTTCCAGAGGAAGCGCAGTCAAGTCTTTTACAAAATAATATTTGCATGTTTGTTTTTTCCGGGATAAGTTTTCTTTAACCACTTCTCATATGACTAGATTTTAAAAATCACTCCCCTTCTTTATGGCCTCTTTCTAAGGACCACCCTGTTTTAAGCATCTCACTTAAGGTGATGCAGGTCTATGCATTCACCCTATGAGACTCTGTCCTCTTAGCTGGGAAATGGCAGAGTTAGGCTACATTCATATGATCATATCCTTCCCTCGTTACAAGCACCGATTTGAGCAGACTTGCTCTACAGCAGTTATACGCATCTAGACCTCCAGGGAACACCCGCAGAGGGCACAGTCTTCAGATCAGGCTTGTTGAAATGAGACCAGGATTGCACAGTGGCCACCGCGAGGCACATGGTTTCCCGAGAATTTGTCAGCAACGGCGGCCTTACGTTGCGTACTGCGACGGACTGACCGACGCACTTGCAGGGACCCCGAGTGCGCCATCCGCAAAGGCTCCTGGAGCTCAGCTGGTTGAACTCACTCACTCTGCTGAGTAGAAAACAGAGCCCTACGTGCCACGCAGCTTGTTCAGAAGCGACACTGCCCTGAGCAGGGTGCATTTCCCCAAAACGTTGGTGGCGATATTTCCGATTCCACTCGGTCTTTTCAGCCCCTTGCCACGTCTCCAGCAGGAAGTGGGGTCTCTTTTCCCACCTCCCGGGGAGAGCTTCGAGGAAGCAGATGGAACGAGGTGATGCCACATGACTTCCAAGGCTAGATCACAGTAGGCCACGTGGGTTTGCATGGCTCTCCCTCGCCCTCTCTCACTCCCTCCTCATCTCTATCTCTTTGCACATCTTTGGAGCCCTGAACCCCCGTGAAATGATTCTGATTTTCCAGAAGCCAACAACCTGGAGACACCCAGGAAGAGGCATCAGGGAGGCAGGCCCGTGCTGTTTGAGTCCTCCAGCCCTGCGGGCAGGCACGTAAGTGGTAGAGTTTCCTCTTGACGTTCCCCGACTGAGAACCACCCAACGGGGCCCAGAACCGTAAGAGATAACACCATGATGTCGTTATTTTAGGCCCTTAAGTTTGGAGATGGTTTGTCACCCAGCAATAGATAACTGGAAGCAAGACCTCTTTCTTCAAAGTCCCCCCGCCCCCACCTTCTGTAGAATTCCTTAATTTTCTTTCCCTAGAACTGCCTTGATGTGTGTGACAACAGAATTTGGCCAGGTGGCGACTCGAAGTAAGAAAGTCACTTGGGGCACCTGGGTGGCTCAGTGGGTTAAGCAGTTATGTGCATCTAGACCTCCAGGGAACAGGAGGCCTTTGACTTTGGTCTCCGACTTTGGCTCAGATCATCATCTCATGGTTCGTCAGTTCAAGCCCCGCATCGGGCTCTGTGCTGACAGCTCAGAGCCTCGAGCCTGACTCAGATTCCGTGTCTCCCTCTCTCTCTGGCTTTCCTCCATTCAGTCTCTCTCTCTCTCTCTCTCTCAAAAATAAAATAAACATCAAAAAAAACTTGTTTTTAAAGAGTCGCTTAGGGAAGTGGTCAGATCAAATCCAAGGTCCCCGCTTTTCCACATTCTCCCGTACTGCTCTTCTCCTTCCGACTGTCTTTACACCGTGCTCTGCCTTAGCAGACCTTAGAAACAAGTGCCCCACACCACAAAGGAAGACACACACAGTCGGGTCCAGTTTGATCCTTCGTGTTAAATGCGATGACCACTAGGAAGCAGTGGGCGCGTGAACAGAGCTCACAGATTCAGGTGTAAGTGAACCTGGGAGCCAATGAAGGCTCTCCTGGGTGTTCGGTCCTAGGCAATTGCTTAAACCTCAGAGCCTCAGTGTTTTCACCGGTAGATCAGAATCGTGCTCATCTCTGACACCACAGAAACGAGTACGAAGGATAGATGCAACAGCTGCTCACGGTAGGTGCTCCACAGACGTATTCGCTAATACCGTCACTGTAGCTGATCCAACTACTCATTGCCAATAATGAGCGTTGCAAACAACACAACTGGACACAATCCCTGCCTACTGGACTCCTGATTTCAGTGGCAAGGGCAGGTAGAGTGTAATTAGGTGTTTATAGGGGGGAAAAAGTTATTCTCTAAAGAAATGATTCTATGCAGTTCTCTAAAATGCAATTGAACCTGGAGTTTCTGGGGAAACAAAGATCCAAGACTGTAGAACCAGAAATTGTACAGATTTGATGAAATAACCTTGCCAGCCTGTTACTCAAATCTATGTGAAATTAAGCAAAATATCTGAAGGGATTGGAGCAAAAAGGATGTCGGGAGGTTTCTGTTTTCTGGTTTTTATTAGATTTGTCTGGGATTTTTGCTGTTGTCATTGTTGGTGGGGAGAGTGAGACCGGGCATTGACTGCAGTTAGAACACGCTCTTAGGGGGGCGCCTGGGTGGCTCGGCCGGTTGAGCGTCCGACTGCGGCTCAGGTCATGATCTCGAGGTTCGTGGGTTCGAGCCCCACGTCCGGCTCTGTGCTGACAGCTCAGAGCCTGGAGCCTGTTTCGGATTCTGTGTCTCCCTCTCTCTCTCTGCCCCTCCCCCACTCACCCTGTGTCTCTCTCGCACGCTCAAAAATAAATAAACATTAAAAAACTTTAAAAAAATAAAAAGAATACGCTCTTTGCAACCAGGCGGATGCTGGTAGCCGCACACAGTAGTTTGAGAGGAGAGGAAGGAACAGAAAATGAGAAAGCAGTCTCCAGAGAGAGTTCTCATGGCCCTGACAATTCTCAGTGGATAAGTGTCCAGGGAGAAAGGATAAAAAACAATCACAGGAAAATAGGAGCCTAACAATGGGGCTTATTCAAAGTTATTTGGGGGGGGGGGGGGCGCCGGGGTGGCTCAGTCAGTTCTGTATCCGACTTTTGATTTCAAATCAGGTCATGATCCCAGGGTTGTGGGATCCAGCCCTGGGTCGGGGTCCATGCTGAGCTTGGAGCCTCCCTGGGATTCTCTCTCTCTCGTTCTGTCCCCAGTCTTCTGCTCAGGTTCTCCTTCTCTCCCTCCCTCTCTCTCTCTCTCTCACTCTCAAAAGTTATTTAGAAGTTATTTTTAACTGATTACCATTCACTTCTATATACTGGAAAACTGGGGAGGCAATTTCTGGTTTAAAAAGATGAATGGACATCTTTGCCCCCCAAATCTGGCATTAAGAAGATACCGTCCTGGTGGTGATCCCAGGGGCTCTGGGGACCGGGAAAGAGAGTCCCTTCAACGCAGCCCTGGGCTTCAAGCACCAGGCCGTACGTTCCCTCTCTGGGAAGATGAGTGCAAGTGTTTACACATATCTTTGCCAGGGGAAGTCAACAGCAGGGACTTACCAGTGGAGTCATTCCCCGCCCACCAGACACGTCAGTCTTCTGTTTCCCATTGAGGAAAAGACTCAGACTACGAGAAGAAAAGAAAGAAAAAGGCAGGGGACCTAGTTTTGGTCCGTGCCCTGACAATCCTAGCTGCGGGACTCTGGGAGAGGCTTTCTGATTCTTCCTCCGAAAAACGCCTTCGTGGGGCTCAAAGACTTCTCCAGTCCTGTCCGGCTCTGGGATGGCTGCTTTCAGCGCACGTGTTCAAGATGCCTTTCCCTATTGTTTCCGGGGTGGTTTTGCTCCGATGCGAAATGAGAAGAGGAGCCCCCAAATCTCGACACGGATTCTCTCTCTTAGATCCGAGGACCTGCCAGCCGCTGCTGTTTTAAGAACTCGCCCCCCCCACTGGCAGCACAGGGGCTCACTCCGTACACGATCGGCAAGTGTCACCGGTGGCCCCCGGCACACCCCGCCGCCCCGTGACCCCGAAGGATGGGCTGTCCCTCTGTGCGCGTGAACCCATCAGCTACACAGCCTGCTGGATCCCAGCCCCACGGTGGGGGGGCCAAGCGGAATGGCCGCGAGAGTCTGACCTGGGAAGGGGCTGCGCTCGGGAGCTGGGCAGTTAACCATCTGGAGAAGGGGAGACCCCCTCCCCCCAACATGAAACCAAATCCAAGTCCCCAGAGCTGGGGATGCTGAGCTCCAGGACAGAGGAGAAGGGGCGCTGGGAAACTGGAGACAGAGGTCAGGGGCCGTCCCGGTGAGCGCAGGGGGCTACGGGAGCGAGTCGAGCAGGATGCAGGGAAGGCCTGATTGCGCCTGGGGTGGGGGGAAAGGAGGCCAGCAGAAAAGGCCAAGTCAGCAAGCAACACTGAGGCGGAAGATCGTGACCGTGGTCAGGAGAGTGAAACCAAAATAGTAGAAGAAACGAATGTGAAAAGGGAGGGAAGGAGGGAGGCAGACAGACAGGCAGAAAGATGCAGAGACAGTCTAGGCTGTTTGACCGAACAGCTGGTCCCACGGTCTACTAAACTGACACATAAAATGACCCATTAAATACGCTGTGTGTGAAAATGCCTGACCCAGAGGCGGGGACCCCAGAGAACTCTCCTTCCTTCTGACTCCTTATTTTGTCTCTCTGTGTTTCTCTCAATCTCTCTCTCTCTCTCTCTCTCTCTCTCTCTCTGTGTGTGTTATTGTTTGTCCCCCCACCTCTTTTTTTTTTTTACATATAACGTAAATCAGCAGACTTTGAGAACAGCAGATTATCCTCCAAGATGTGGGCGGGCCTCACCCAATCAGTTGAAAGCCTTACAGACAAAGACCGAGTTTCCTCCCTGAAAAGAAGGAATTGTGCCCCAAGATCGCAATGTACAAACTCTGCCTGGTTAAGATGAATCTCTGTACACAGATGCCTACCCCTTACTTGGTGCTGTTTCTCTGGAGAATCCTGACAAATTCAGTACGTAAAGCATTTTTTCACAATTGCCCAGCAAGAGGAGTAAGGATGACCTTATCTCCTAGATAAGAAAGCTTCAAAGAGTGTGCCGCCAGTGGCCATCCCTTGGTGACTACCTCACTGACTTCCCCCAACGTCTTTCGTCTGGAAAACAACTGACCTTTATTCAAACCTAGGTCTTTCTTGCCTCCAAATCCACGGTGTCCTAAGCTTGGCAGGGGCTTCTGCAAGGCTTTTGAAAATTTTTAGGAATATCGTTTGGCAACACTCGACCGGAGGGCCAAACAGAATTCCGTCCCACAATTCTGCGTCTCTGGCCATTACGAGGTCCCGTTGCTAAAGTGGCCTAGCCTGCAGAGCTTGGGGAGGAGCCTTGGACGTGAAGGATCTCCATCACTTCATGAACGCCAAGGCCTAGAAAAATTACCACCTCAAACGATGACTTCCTGAGGCAACGCGATACCTGAAAGTCTGTTTCATTTATTGGTCCCTACGTCGATTGGTGCCGATTCCTATGTTCGGTCCCTATGTGACATTTCTCATCCAGGGGCAAGCCTTATTCACATGCCCAGGTGAGTTCCGAGTTGTACAGGAGTGTCAAACCATCTCCTCATGAACTTGGCCCTCCCCTCAGCCCAGCAGCTTACCCTGGTGTGTGTATACCATGCCCAGAATTAATGAGCTTGGACATGTTTGCAGCTCATGGTATCTGTCAGGTGTCTCACAGGAACCTGAGGAAAGGAGGGGTTAACCACCAACGGAAGCTTAACTTCGACAGCCTTTATTAACCCTGCAAGTGATTCTAACCACTACGTTCAGGATACAGCAATGGGACCTGGTTTCCTCGCCTCTCAAGGACCGCAGAGCTGATATTTAGGAAGAAAAAACTGTTAGTACACCTGTATATGTCTCATGTGGCTTTTGCTACCTACCAATGTAATCAATGTAATCACTTTTTTTCGTGTGTGTGTGTGTGTGTGTGTGTGTGTGTGTGTGTTTTCCTGCCAGAGGTAAGTGATTTCTCCTGCTCGGAACTTCTTCTTCTGCTTTTGTCCTTCTAGTTTATTTTAAGTGTGTTTATTTATTTTGAGAGAGACAGAGACAGCGTGAGTGGGGGAAGGGCAGAGAGAGAGAGACAGAGAGGGAGAATCCCAAGGAGGCTCTGTACTGGGCTCTCGGCGAAGAGCCCCCCTGATGCGGGGCTCGAACTCATGAAACTGTGAGATCATGACCTGGGCGGAAACCAAAAGTCGGACGCTTAACCTACTGAGCCACCCCGGTGCCCCGAGAGAGAGCCCTTTTAACTATCAGATTCCCAACCAGCATTTTTCTTAGGCTTCCAGAATGAAGAATGTAGGTTGATGAGGTGAACCAGCCTGGTACCCTGAAAAGGTCATGGCCTGGAAATCAGGATGTGCAATGCAACAACTCCATCACTTAACCTCTTTGGATTCCATTCAGTTAACATGTACTGACTCTCTCATATGTATCGCACTGCGCGGTAGAGATATAAAGACAAACGAGCCACCGCCTTGCCTGTAAAACACCTAAGCTCCACTGGGACAGACATTTATGTACAAAAACGGCTGCAATAGTGGATGACCATCGCTCAACACAAAGATGACTAGATGTGCTGCAAAGTACTAGACAGAAGGACTCGTTCCATCCGGGGTGAGTTTTAGGGCATGTTTCCCAGCCCTCCCACGGCTCTGAAATTCAGCGACGTTGGGGACAAATCCAAGGAACCCTCAACACCAGGGCCATCAGGACTCGGGAGGTCTCTGAGAGGACTGGGGGTCTGTGGCTTCGGGAAGCCACACAGTCTCATGCCTGCTCAGAGCCCAGCTGCCGAGCGGAGCCCCGACGGGCAGCTGACCCGCCCGGTCTCTCCCAGCCACGAGGAGTCCACGTCAACCTTGACCACTGAACAAGCCGACTCCCGGCATCCTCCGTTGAGGACTCTGTGCCGGGAGAAGACAGGCAAAGGGGCATCTGCCACCGAGGAGCCCACGGCCAGACGGGGGCGGGAGGAGGCGAAGGATGGACAGTGAGGCTCTGACTACAAACGCAGCCCAAAGCAGAGAGCATTTGGAGGGAGGCAAACAAGGGGCCGATTAAAAGGAGGAGAACTTTCGCTTGTAGAGGAATCGAGAAAACAAAAAAAGGCTGCAGGACGCAGAAGCTCCCAACCGCCCTTTACCAACAACTGAAGTGTGGGGATCATCCCCGGTTTTCAGGTGACAACGCTGAGGCTCGGTTGGCCCAGCTGGGATGTTAACAGGGGTTTCTGATTTCAGAGTCCACATCCTTTTTTTTTTTTTTTAAGTCTATTTATTTATTTTGAGAGAGAGAGAGCGAGAGAGAGCGCGCGCATGAGCAGGGGAGGGGCAGAGAGAGAATCCCAAGCAGGCTTCGTGCTTTCAGCGCAGAGCCCAGCACAGGGCTCGATCTCACAGACCGGGAGATCGTGACCTGAGCCTATATCATGATTCAGACGCTTAACTGACTGCACCGCCCAGGAGCCCCCCCGAGTCTCGACAACCATGCTTGTTTACATCTGATGCTCTGCTGGGATGCTCCGTTTAGCCCAAAGGCAATAGAAACAGTACTGTTTTGAAGGGGAGACTGAGATAAGGAGCCCTCTGACCCGAATGCTATCGTAATGATACGTATGCAGGAGCTATGAAAGGTCTGGACCAAAGCAATCGGCAGTTGAAAAGAAAACCAAAAAAAAGACACACACGAAAAACACTGTAGAGGTAAAGTCACTGGGACCGGCTAGGGACTGGATCCAGTGAAGGAGGTGAAAAAAAAGGGAAAGTGTGTTTGGCCCCGGGAACCTCCTCCCAAATCAGAGTCATTGCCTCCATCTAACCTCCCAGATGAAGAAGCACGAAAAAGTGAATTTTCTGAATTTTTTTCTTTGCCCTAAAGTATGAATCCCACAAATTCAGATGTCTCTTGGACCCCAGGATATGGACAGCGATCCATTGCTATTTCTATAATGTCCAAGAAATTCGGCCTAAGAAAGTTTGTGTGTGTGTGTGTGTGGCGCCTGAGAGGCTCAGTCGTTTAGCACCTGACTTTGGCTCAGGTCATGATGTCACAGTTGGTGAGTTCGAGCCCCGCGTCAGGTGAGGTCGAGCCCGGCTTCTGGTAAGCTGCAGACCTGCTTCGGGTAAAAACACCAGCCCTGTGTGAGCCCCACTTCTCTCTCTCTCTCTGTCTCTCTCTTTCCTCTCCCTCCCTCTCTCTCTGCGTCTCGCTTACTTGCACCTTCTCTCCGTCTTAAAAAAAAAAAAAAGTTTATTTTGTGGAATGCAGGTAGGCAAATTTTCCTTTGTAGAAAGTCTGTTCCAATCACCTATTATTCCTATACTAGGTCTTAATGAATAGGTTTTAAATGAATAAATAAATAAGCCACAAATACGTTCAGCCTCTTTCTCTTTGGAAGGATCTTCTCCGTACCCTTCTTTCAAATCAGAACTCCAGAACCAGGAGTTGAGGAAAGAAATACAGAACGTGAGGGCACAGAAGTAGAAGGTAGGCACGCAGGACATATGGTCAGGGACCTGGGAAGAAAGGTCTTAGCTGGGTCTGTCTTCGGATATTTGGTATGGCTCCTGACACACGGCACAAAGACCTCAATCAATATTTGTTTAATGACGAATAAATGAATAAATGAATCAGATCGTCTAAATGGGAAGATCTTAGTAGAACATAGCAGAATAGGGGAGTTTTTGTAGCCACCAGTCCCATTAACCTAACATGCCAAGGTGATTAATGTTGCTTTTTCCAGAAGTCTTGGCCTGAAAAACTCAACACTGAACACCTGAAGAGAAAAAAAAAAAAAAAAAAATCCCATTAGCAAAGCTTGCTTTTCACAGTGGGAGACTCCCAGCAACCTTGCCAATATCCCTGGGGCCCAATACCTTTCTGACTTTGCAATAACTCCCAAGTTAAACAAATTGCCAAAGAGTTATAAGCTTCTTAGGAGCTGGCTGGAGTCCTCCGATTGCTCCGTCGGCTTCACTTTCCCTGCACACATGTTGGTGAGTTCCGTCGATAATTCGTGTGCCTGCAAGTTTGCCCTGCAAACCGGGGAGCGCTGGCATTTCTGGGTTCGCATCTGCTCTGTGATCTATGATCTACGATCTCCACTCCCTCCTGCCTTCACTTTGAACTGAACTGCTGTGTTAAGCAACCCCACTACCCACCACCTAACAAGCTGAGACGTGAGTCTTCATTAGAGTTACAACACTTGCAGCTTATCCCAGGCTAACCAGTAACACCAGTATTCAAACTGCAGTGTGATGATAACCACGATGACCCGGACGGAAAGACCCGTACCGCCGCCATGATGTCAAGGAACACGCGTGGCACTGGAGACGGGCGATGACAGGAGGATTAGATGGGACAGGCATTGGAGAGCCCCATGGAGAGCTAAAACAGAGGGGTAGCGTTAGACTGTGGCCCTTAATTCACACAGCAGTAACGGAAATGGAGAACTGGGAGGGACACAGTACCTTTCACCCAGGTAAAGACCAGTCCGATCCACTGGGACAGACCTTCACCGTAGAGATTACACTGTCCATTTCAGTTAACAGCCCCAATTCACAAGTCACTGTCCAATCCCCAATTTCATTTTGAGTTGGGCAAAACTTAGCTACCAGACCAACTTCGGTTTCTGCGTGGATTCCTAATATCACGTAAGACCTGTGTCACGATCTCATTACACACACAACGAGAAAGTTCTGTCGACATTTATTCCCCAGCGAAAGCTCCTTGAGAGGAATGATAAGCTAAGTTTTGTTTTGTTTTTCTTTGAAAAGCACAAATGTCTATAGTATACTGGTTCCACTCCTCTTCTGGGGTGAGACAAGGTTTATGACAAGGGGCCACACAGTTAGTTTCTATTGCTATTGACTTAAGCCTCCTCCCTGAGATTAGAAGAAACAATCATTTTATTAACGACAGTCCAAGAGTTATGGAGAACGTCTGAATCCACCTGATATCTATAATTCCATCTTTCCTCCTTAGCAGAGTTATCTTATTTCATCCGGGGCTTTTCCTAGGTGCACAAGCAAGATCTTTCAGAGGATGGGGCCCTAGGATTGGAAAGACGGAAGAGGAGGAGAGAGAGGGAGGAGGGGCTGTGCGCCTGCCCGAGGTATGCAGAAGCAAGCAAACCACACGCAAGTGTCCCGTATTCAAGACCTCCATCTGAAACAGGGTGGACTCAGATCGGAAAGGACCATGGCTGTGACCCGAATGCTTCCCGGGAACCATTCTCTCCTTGTCCAAAAATGCACTATTAGTTATCCTTGATCACTGCCATCTCTCATCCGGGCCCTTACAGATGACAGACAGAAACACTGGCCTCCTCGGAGGCCTTCCCACCTCAGTCTTTGCTAATTCTTTGCAATCACTTTATTTTCTTAGCAAAATAAATCCGCCACTCGGTGTTTTCTAGAGGCTTCATTATTTATTCTCCCACATCCAGAAATAGGTCTTGATAAAGCAATGTTACTTATAACTACTGTGCACCAGAAATCAGCCCAAGCTTTACCCACCTCTCATGGCTTCTTTCTCTAACACGTCTCTTAAGTCATTTTATGGACAGGAACTCTAGGAATTCTGTCCAATCATTTACTCGTCTTAGCGATGTACATTTGACGCAAAGAAGGCAACCGGAAATAAAATGGCTCCGGTCACCCAGGAGAAAACTGCAAAGATTTGTGGATTGTAGACATGACCCCAGATCTAAAGCGGCGGGGGTGACTGAGGTCTGATCTCACCCTGTCCACACTTCATTAGTAACGCCAGCTCACTCTTATGCATCACAGTTTGTCCACCTGAGAATAAGTTTAAGTACGAAGTTTTGCCTCTTAAAATGAAGAACAGAACAAACCCCAGTTGGACGTTGTCAAACAACTGGCAAAATAGGAACGTCACCTATCTAGCCTAATCATTACTGGTATTCATGGGCAATCCTGTGGTTTCCTTCAGAGTGGAAAGGAAAACGAGCTCTTAAAACGGGGTGGGGGGGTTCCAAAACAATGTAAGATGTCAATGTTAGGGGGAACCGGGTGAGGGGTATACCAGAACCCTGCATTATCTTTTCAACTTCTCTCTAAACCTAAGATGTTTTCCTAATAAAAAAAAAAAAAAAAAAACAAAACTTGTTTAAAAGAAGTCAGGTGGGGCCAAGGGGTGGGAAAAATAAACTCAGGGCCACCAGAGCATTGGAGAGCCGGTTCGAAACTCCAGTCTTCTCTGGCAGATAATAACCAGAGGGGGCCCCACCGGAGGTGTGCAGAGAACCTGTCCTTTTGGTAACATAGATGAACGATCTCTAGGTTGCTCTTAGTCTCTGGAGAACAGAGTCACCAACACCTCTGCGGGGCAGAGAAGACTCCAATCCCTTTGCACCTGGCAGTGCGTCTCTCCAGCTGGACAAGGAGTCACTCAGAGGGCCATTTCAGCCAAACATCGGGTGGTTTCCTGAGTGCGCGCTCTTCTCTCCATTCAAGCACGGTGCCTTGACCAGCCGTTCTCTTCCTGCAACAAACACAGCCTGGGTGTGGAATCCAGTCCCTGAAGTTACAGTGAGCGAAGACACGTGGTATCTATGAATCTCTCCTGTGTGTGCAGGGAGTGTTTTAATCTGTTCTTCAAATTGTAAGGCTTAGTAAGAAGACAAAAAAGAAGGCAGTTATATCAGCTCTGTGCAAACAAAGTTAAAGTGGCTTTGGTGCCAAGATTAAATGTGATTGAGTGCTTCTGGATGAGGGAAGAAAAAACAAAACAAAAACAAAACAAAACCCAGACCAAAAAATAGAAAACCACCACAGTCCTTTGCCAACCTTCCTAAAATAACTACCATTGTGTTGGATTAAAAGGCATTTGCTGAAGATTTTGTGAAGAATTAAGCTTGTTTGTTATTCTTTTAAAACAGGAGGCAGAATAAAAGAAAAGCTGTTAGTCAACGTTGTCTTAGAAGATAAAGCTTTCAAGATAGCAGCAGAGTTTCTGGGTCAGTGGGAAGTTTCGGCGAATGTGCTCGATTTCTTCAGAATTTCAGCTGCAAACTTAACGCTTCCTCCTTCCCCACGTCAGGGACTCCTCAGACTTGGACACTGAAAAGTGGCCTGTTCCAGGGTCCCGCGGATGAGAGGTGTCATACACCCCAGGGTTAAACTGTCACCTGCCACTAGAGGACTTGGGGACCAGAAGCAAAAAGGAAGGTAGGATTTGGCAGGCAGAGAGAAGGGAACTCCCGTATATTGCTTTGATGCTGTATCTGTTGGTTCTTCCTCCACAGTTCCAGGGGGGAGAGGGGGTAGGGAGGGAATGATGCTTTCCTGTGGAAGAGCTCCCAGACCTAAACCCAAGTGTCAGCTCTGGAGAAAGTAGCCTGATCCCACAGAAGCAGCACAGACAGTAGTTCTCAAGCAGGGTAATTATGCTCCCCGCCCCCCGCTCCCACCTCCCACCCAAAGGGACATTCTGCAACGTCGGGAAACATTTCTGGTTGTCACAGCTGCTGTTGGCATCTGGTGAACAGAACCCAGGGAGAAATTCCTGCAATGCACAGACTGCCCTCCACAACCACCAATGATCTGGCCCTAATGGCGATCTTGCCAAGATTGAGAAATGGCCCTAGAGAATGGAATGAAAATTAAAGTCCCTACTTTATCCTCTAAAAGGCTTACTTGAAGTTGTTAAAACTCCACAAGAGAATGTTCCAGGGTTCCAAGTCTTTCTGTCATCCTGCTCTAGGATCTTCACCAGCTGCTCAGATAAAAAGACCAGAAGATAATCACCAATGGCAGAAAGCAGATGTTTTGAACATATACCACAACCTCTTTCTCTGGACACTTCTGTCAATGAATCCACCGACAAACAGGTTAGATGCCTACCACACGGTCAACCCAGCGCTTGTTGCCGTAGAGAATATAAGGAGATATAGCATGCCGCTAGAATTACATATTTTCAATGTTTATTTGTATTTTAGAGAGAGACAGAGCATGAGCATGGGAGGGGCAGAGAGAGAGGGAGACACAGAATCCGAAGCAGGCTCCAGGCTCTGAGCTGTTAGCACAGAACCCGACACGGGACTCGAAATCATGAACTGCAAGATCATGACCTGAGTCAAAGTCAGACGCTTAACTGACTGAGCCACCAACATCCCCAAGTAGAATTAAAACTAAAAAAGGAACACACTTAATGGAAAATTAAAATACGATATAGAAAATATTAACAAGAAAACCTCATAAAACATACACTTAGCTAAATATTAGAATTAACAAGTTTTTATGTTTTACGTAACCGGTTTAAAAAAGTTTAATGACAAGTAACACGTTCGATAACTACCGAGTAATGTGCTTTGCAAACCAGTGAATGTCCATCAGCATTACTTTTTAATTTTTAAATTTAATAAATGGGGTCCTTTCTTCCACTGAAAGATTACACCGGCCCGGCTTTACCTACCTAAAAAAAAATAACAATAAGTGATAGCTCCAGGACAACTATCAGGAAAAAAAAATTATGAGAAGGAAACTCTTCAGAAAAGGAAGTTATCAAATTTAGGATAAATCGACATACATCACTCTTCACAAAGTCAAAGACTTTGTAATTATACTAGAAAGTAGCACAGAACTAGGTGGTAAAGAGAAAGTCTTTTTCAATGAGGACACACAAACCTTTTTTCGCTTAATTCTGCTCAAAAATGAAAAAGGAACACTGAATCCTCTGAATTTAAAAAGAGTGAAAGAATCCAAAAATAAAAATCAGATAAGTAAGAGAAAATCCACTGGACTGAAAAGAAAGGAACTTCCCAAGGCCTAAGAGACGTATGGGACATACTAAACACTGAGCGAGAGCAGCATTTAAAAACTTGTATCTGACCATTCTTCCTCGATGCTTCTACCTGGACGTTATAATTGCTGGACGCGGTCAGAGGCAAGAATTTTACAGCAAACAGAGTCTTGAGTCAGGTGAGATGAAGCTGTTCATTCCCCTTGGAGAAGCCTCTGGTCTCCCGAAGCCCAGCCAGGCTACCCAGGAGAACTCGTGGCTCCCGGGATAGAAGGCAGCAGGACTGGAGGCGGAAATGGTTTGTGCTTCCTCCTTTGGTCTGACAGTTGGGAGTTAAGTGACAGATGACAAGCCAAATCCATGAAGGTCCAGGAGCCACGCAACAGTGTTGGACTCATGAAGGGTTTGGAGGTTTGTTTTATGTGTGTGTGTGTGTGTGTGTGTGTGTGTTTTGTTTTTGGTTTTTCTGTCTGCCATTCATGTTTCCCCAATCTATCAAGCAGGGGAGGAATAAAAACTCGACAGAGCGGAACTGTGGGGAGGAAGCCCTTTACCTAAGTCAGCACCCATCCTCTGGCCTCTTTGTTTGCAGCTGGTTCAAGTTGAGAAGGTCGGCGCTTCATACGGCATCCCTGCAAAAGGGGTGTCTCACAGCCCCTTCACGTCAGCATCTCTGCACTGCCAACTTACTTCTTGGCACCCTTGTTTGCACCCTTACACTCTTCTTGAAAACAAGAATAATACCTGGCATGACTTCAAACACACTGAGCAGCAGAACTCAACAACTGCCATCCTCCAGGCACCCTTGAAAGAGGGAGAGTCACAAAAGAAGATGGACATCTGGTCTACCATGAGTCTGCCTAGAACCGCCCCAGACAACAGCGGCAGCCTCACAAAGACAGCTGCCGCCATGAGGGACCAGGAACTTGTCAGCTTTAACAGACCACATGTCGCAGGAGTGAGCAAACGCAAACAAGAGTGGTAAAGGTCTGATTAAAAACTTACATAGAGAGAGGTCCAGAAGGCATTTACTTTGGCTGAAAAAATAAAACCAATTTTATGTTTTAAAACATTTGTTACGTTTATTTATTTATTTTTGAGTGACAGAGACAGAGAGAGAGAGAGAACAAGTGGGGAAGGGGCAGGGAGAGAGAGAATCTCAAGCAGGCTCCATCCACGCCATCAGAGCAGAGCCCCAGGCAGGGCTCAATCTCACAAACCGTGAGATCATGACCAGAGTCAAAGCCAAGAGTTGGATGCTTAACCAACTGAGCCACCCGGGCGCCCCTAAAACAAAACAAATTTTTAAAATATATACATGTAAACAGATACATAGAACCCTTTCTAGAATTCGACAATTACAAACAAAAATAACTGCAAGAAAAATTACTTGTTGATTTTTTAAAGTTATTGACAGCCAGCCCACTTCTAAGACTGCAAGAGTTTAACAGCAATAAAATAAATACTTCATGACCAGATGGGTTTCCTAGACCATCTGGAACTCAGAGATTTCAACGTTGCGAAGGCACGGCCTAGGAAGACTTCGTGGAGAAAGCTGGACTTGAGCTGGCTTTGAAAACTTGACAGCCAAAAATACACTTTTCGTTGTTGTTGGTTTTTTTGTTTTTTCGTTTGTTTAATTGATTGGAGTACTCTCAAAAGTCACCATCATTTCCGTCCTTCAACAGAGAGTCTGGCAAAGTGGTCTCGGATTTCCCATTCATGCCTCCGACTTCCCCCTTAACATAACACCTCCTCCGGCTGCACTCTTCTCAGTGGGCTGCCTGCCTGACTGCTCGGGGTTGTGTCGTTCTGCCTCACAGGATGCGTCTGCGTGGTTGATGCTCCTATCTGGTCAATTCTGAAGCCAACAGCCAGCCGCCTGCTTTGGCAAAATCACCCATCAGGCCGAAGGGGCGCGGGAGGTGGCCTTCACAATAATACCTTTAACTTCCATAACTTTCCCCTTACCAAAATTTTATATAATCTATAATATCCGGTTCATATACACAGAGAAGATGGAGACACTATGACCCACATAAAGAATCAGATACGTCAACCTTGATCTGCAGCTGAGCCTCCCCCAAAGCCAGCCAGCCACAACCTCCAGACATTGATTACTCCTTGTTTAAGGCTGATAAGCATCATAATATTCTTGGTAACATATCAAAATGTGCTGACTAGAAAGCACGCCGCATTATGTCCTGGCGGGGCACTGGATGGGTGGTCCTGCAGTCAACATTCTTACTCAACCACAGAGAGAAACTAAGGCACTTGGAGTCTGAGGAAGGGAATCTTCTTGAGAAGCCACTGAACACCACCTTCTACGGCACATAGGAGTTCTTTTCTCGACATCCTAAGTGGCCTGACGGTCCAAGTAGGGCCTAATCTGGAGGCAGACGGTGCTAACATTTATGAGTTATTTCCATTATCGAGCTAATATTGGCCTCCCTGATATATTCTTATCCATCATAGTTTTAGCCTTTGGAAACACTCAGGATTCTGGGCACCAGGCAGAAGTCCTGGCAATTCAATCTCTACTCCGTCTATGGCTACACCTGCCATCAATACATGTCCACTGGGAACAAGGAGTTTCTTTGGATCCCAGTCCTACCGGGAACAAACTCTTGTTGAAACCTGTAAAGAATTACTGTTCAAAGTGAATCAGAGTTACTTACAACTTATAAGCAATATTTTGTTTAGCGATAAGAACAAAGTTGAGTACGAGAACAGTGTTAAAAAAAAAAAAAGCAGAAAAAATAGACTGATTACGTATAATCACATATGTTGAACTATTTCTAGCCTAGATATAATCTTAATATAATGAGTATTGTTAGGAGAGATAAAGATAACAATAATAACAATAATTTTATTTATAAACCTTTTTCCAGCCAATGTGCTCGGGGCATCGCATGATCATATACAATGATTAAAACACTATTAAAAAACATCAAACGAATTAAATACAAGCTATTCTTTAGATATAAAATGAAGTAACGCTAAGGAGTAGGGGCTAGTATTAGAAGTAAGGAAAAATGACACCAGGTAATAGGAAAATCACAGACTGGTTAGCATTCTGTCCACTCCAGTTACTCTGAAAAAGAATCTTGTAAATCCTCCTTCTAATGTATTTGTATCCTAAGTGTCTACTTCCTCTTTATTTCCCTCTCCCCGTATTAAAATTTCTCTCCTTTCTGAGATCCAGATCTAATTTTACGTCCCTTCAGTCCAATCCGCATGACAAACGGCTTTGTCAAAAAGAACCAACCCAATAAAAACAAAGCCAGTCATTAAAGCCATTTCTCCAAGGTTGGTGTTTTCTTGTGCTCACGATGTATTTTGGCTGTATAACCAATGACACTAAAAAAAGGAAAACCCGGTCAATGTCTGAGCATAAAGTCCATACAACTGTAATTTCCAATCTTTCCGCCATCGTGACACTCTCTCATTCTGAGTTTGGCAATAACCACTGACTCCCTCCTCCCTTCAGAAAAGATAAGGATGGTGTGAAAAACACTGTTGGTTACCTACACCACAACCGTTTCCTCCCCCTCCGCCTCCCCCGCCTTTCTTCCTTGCTAACAGAACACTATTTTTGTTCACAGTACCAGGGGTCATATGTTTGTGGAAAATGGGCCCCTCCCCAACTCCGGGGAGAAAGTTAATCCAAGACATCAATGTCAAACGCACTCCCCTTTGCCAGCAACAGGCTTGGTGTCAGCCATGTAATGAAACTCCGGCCAAGAGACACAACACCAAGTCTGACAGGAGCTTTTCGGGAGAGGTCTTCCCCCCGGCGTGCCTCAGGCTACGTGTAGATGGGATCCGTAGAACCACGGGGTCCCTATCCTGGGACCATGAGATGCAGCACCCAAAGACGAAGTCGGCACACTGGGTTCAGTGGAATAAAAACGTGGAAAGACACTGGGTCCCCGAAGAATTTATCACGTAAACCATACCTTCACCCTAAATGGCATCTCTTCTCATACAAGATAGTTTTCCTCCTTGTTTAAATCTGTTTAGCTGAGCGTCCTATCATTCGCAGCTAACAGCCCTGTCATCAACTCAAAAGGCATCTCCTTTAACAGAACTGAAATGAATTACATACTTTGGGGATTTGTATTTTTGGGAAACTCCTTCATACAACTGAGAACACTTGGAATCTTTTGAGTCAACTTGAGCAGCACTTAGGTAACATTTGAGTGCCTCGTATCTCCCAAGCATATGAATACATATCTCACCTTTTCTTAATTCCTATAATTCCACGTAAGATAGCTATCTTTTAATGTTCATAATAATGTTTATTGTAGGTAATATCCGAAGCTAGACTTTCGTTTTCTTAAGGAGTTAATCAAGTACTGAATTCTTGTTCCTGGCTACGCTCTCAGACTGAATACTGACTGCCTCAGGTTCCTACAGAATGTTCCGGGATTCATTTTGGAACCCTGGATGAAGTACTGTGCTAATAACAAAGTTTTTTTCTTGGTGGGGTCCTGTAGGCATCTCCACCCCAAATCCCGGCAACTCCGTCCTTACTCCCGCCAAAACCCTGGGAGATACCCTTCCCCTTCTCTCCCCCACCTCATGTAATCAGGCGAGAAACTGTGACTTAACCTTCCCAAGAAGCTTAGAATGTGATCTTTTCTCACCACCTCCAGTGTGAACACCCCACATTCTGGCAAACAGCTAGAATGAGGCTGAGGAAGGTCTGCACGTGCAAAATTCAAAGAGGCACTCAGTCTCAGGGTCACTTACACGGCTCTCGGTGAGTCTCTCCTTAAGTACTTAACTAAGGGAGGCCATCTTGGGGCCTACCTTATTCACCCTAGGCATGGCCTATCGTTGCAATATCTCCAGAGCTCTTCCTGACACCAATCCTTGCCCCTCGACAGTCTATTCTCAACGCAGCAGCCAGAGGGATGCTTAATAAATGTGAAGCAAATCATACCGAACCCCCCGGACCACGGGCCTTTCTGCAGATGCCGGAACACAACGCACACACACTGCTACATTAGGACCTTTATTCTGGATACTGTTCCTCCCAGAACACTTCTCCCAAATATGTGTTTTGGGTATTTCCCTCACCTATTTCAACTCTTTGCTCACGTTTCACCTTTGACCTCTAGCCTACCAGAACACCTCTGAGCCTTCCGTTGCCCTATCCAGCTTTTTGTTTTCCAGAGCACTTGTCACTTCCTAGCTTGACTTTTTGTGTGTATACCTTAGTGTCCGCCTCCCCTCGCTGAATGGCAACTGTGAGGGTGCAGGAATTTTTTTGTGCTTTGTTCTCTGGTCCATCCCGAGCGCCTGGGAAAGGCTCTAAGCACACAGAAAGTGTCCCAATAAGTATCTGCTGAATGAGCTAACTAATGCAGCAGTCTAAGAAGTGACCAGTGGTGCTAGGAAGTGAGGATGAAGCGGTGACTGATTCATGGTAGTGGCTCATAGGTCATCGTTTGAGTTTGGAGATTTATCCCAAGCACACAGTCATTGTGCTCGGTATCTTGAGTGGGTTTCAAACAGGAATGATGGAATCTGATTTATGGGGGGGGGGGGGTTTCCATTATTTATTTATTTATTTTGAGAGAGAGGGAAAGAGACAAAGTGTGTGTGTGCACAAGTCAAGGAGGGGCAGAGAGAGAGGGAGAGAGGGAGAGAGAGAGAGAGAGAGAGAGAGAGAGAGAGAGAATCCCGAGCAGGCTCCACGCTGTCAGCACAGAGCCCAACGTGGGGCTCAATGTCATGAACTGTGACATCACGACCCAAGCCAAAACCAACAGATGGACCCTTAACTGACTGAGCCCCACAGGAGCCCCAGTGTTTTAGAGTCATTTCCCTGTTACGTGGGAATGACTGAGACTGAAAAGTGGACAGAAGTGGGGGAGATGAATGCCTTAGTAAGGCAACATCTGATACACTCGGATTAGAGTGATAGAAGGAAAGGGTGGAAGAAATGGATGGACATTTTAAAAGTTGGGCCAACACACTTGCTGGTAAATTGGAAGCAGGCATCACCTTTAAAGACAGGAACGTTGATATGGTTAAAAAAAAAAAAAAATGGTTGGGGCGCCTGGGTGGCGCAGTCGGTTAAGCGTCCGACTTCAGCCAGGTCACGATCTCGCGGTCCGTGAGTTCGAGCCCCGCGTCGGGCTCTGGGCTGATGGCTCAGAGCCTGGAGCCTGTTTCCGATTCTGTGTCTCCCTCTCTCTCTGCCCCTCCCCCGTTCATGCTCTGTCTCTCTCTGTCCCAAAAATAAATAAACGTTGAAAAAAAATTAAAAAAAAAAAATGGTAGCAGGTCCACTGGAGGAAAGGGGTAGAGATGTTTTCAGGGAAGGTGGGACCGAGAAGATGCATTTTCTAAATGCTAATTTTGAGATGCCTATTAGCTACCCAAGGAGAACCATCAGAAAGTGGCTGAAGAAGCCTGGTGGATGGGGGAAAGGCCAAAGCTGGTGATGAAGGGATGAAGTCATCGGCGTCTGGAAGCTGGGCGCCTGGGTGACATCACCTAAGAAAGTCGGCTCGCAACGAAGAGAGCACGGGAGTGAAGGTATGAAATGGAAATGACATCTGGAAGACTTCCCTCGTGGAGGTTTTCTGCTCCTCGAAATCCTTGGATTTCACCTACTTTCAGAAATCTGCGTTTCTAGAGCCCCCTTCTGTGTATTTGCAGTCATTTCTAATTTCCTTCCTCGACCGTTATTTCCTCCAACGTATTCACTAATCCTCAGGCTTGGCTTTCGAGACCTAGAACCATCTTCAAAAGTCTTTCAACTCTGTCGGTGTGTCAGTTAATTCATTATGACATATATGTTAAAACAATTACATAAATTAAATAGGATTTAGTTCCTAAACTCCAAGTTGCTTCTTTATCTCCTCTTCTCCCTGACTGAAGACAATGGTATTTGTGCAACTGAGAGACAAGGAAAAACATCAGTCATTAGCGCTTCTCAAAAATATGCCGGGCGCCTGATATTTGGCCGGCACTGTATTTTAGCCTCACATCACCAAGGTGGCCCCAAATCCTATTCCTAGAACAACCTAGAGGGCTTTGGTGGCCTTCGGGGTAGTTTGTGTCAAACTAAGAGAAGGAAGATGGGGGTGGAGAAGAAGGTTAATCATTCCAAGGGGAAGAGAGAACTGTTGACTGGATATCCCCGGAGACTCTTTCTGATGACGTGACCTATCTGCCTGAGGCCACTGGTCCTCGACTGGACATGGAGATTATGGTTGGAAACAGAATCATAGGCTAAGAAATTACATTTCACCTTATTTATTCGTTGAACTTACCACACATGGCAAGCCACTGTCAGGATAAGCCTAGAACTCTGCTCAGAACAAAGTTCTCAACCCCTGAGCTCAAACACTGTATCCTCCCTTCTGGTGACAAACCTACAGTGGCTGTCCCTGGGCTCTTGTCCAGCAGCGCAGCTCGCACAGCTAATGCTAGGTCATCCGCTTCTAAAGGGTCTTTCCACTGTTTGTTTTCTCTTGCTCTTATCACAAAGGTGGATGGTCCTAGATATGTTTCTTTTTAGCCAGAATGAGGTAAGCAGAGGTCAACCCGGTGTCAACCAGAGATGTAGAAAAGCAGATATAGTTACAGTGCAAACCTGCCGGCCTAAAGTAAAACAAAAGCATTCTTTCAGTGACACTTCAAAACCAATTGAAACCATAGTGATGATCTGGGGGACGCTTTGTAGAGAGAAGTCAAGCCCAAGCCTTCACCCTCAAGGGCCCTTTGTGCTGAGCTGACAGAGGGAGGTAGATGTCTCAGGCAACTGCTTCATTTCCGCGATCTCAAGCCCAGCGCTGGGTGCACTTTGGTCCCCTCTTCAGCGGGGGACTGCACGTGAGAGAGATTGGACACTGACGGTGTCCAGCCTTTAATCCTTCACGCTGAATCTATTCTGCTCCCGAAGTAGGAGAAGGCAGCACGCTTCCTCCGGCCACTGTTTCCTCCAGGCAAAGGGGAGATACAGGACGTCGGGGTCCCCACTATGCGTTGATCTCCACCATAGCGCCTTTCTTTACATCATCACTGCCTTTCTAGGGTTTGCACATAGAAGGAACTCAATGGATATGTCAGGAATAAATTCCCTGACTTTTTTTTTTTAGTAGGCTGCACACCCAGCTCAGAACTTGAACTCAAAACCCTGAAATCATGATTTGAGCAGAGACCAAGAGTCGGATGCTCAACCGAGCCACCCAGGCGTCCCCAACCGCCTGTCTTTTAAATCTCAGTATCTCCGGGCACCTGGGCAGCTCAGTCGATTAAGCGTCCAACTTCGGCTCAGGCTGTGATCTCAAGGCTTGTGTGCTCGAGCCCCATGTTGGGCTCTGTGCTGACAGCCTCCATTTAAAAGGCTCCTAGACCAAAAAGAATCTCTCATTTTGTTCTCATTCTACTTTCCACACGATTTAAGTTGGGCTAAAGCTACTGTCACTAACTCTTCTCCTTTTTCTGTTGTGTTTTGTTTTGTTTTGTTTTGTTCCATTTTCCCACAAGCCCCAAGTCCTTCTAATTATCTTTTTCCCCGCTCAGACCCCCATCATGCTCTCTTCCTCCAATGCCCACCCGCCCTCGTCCCCCCGCGGTGATTCTTCCTCCTCTGTCATATATTTTATTTTGCTATCACCCTCACTGCCTGTCATCAAGCCCCTGCTTCTTTGTCTTAGCAAGGTGACCCCTGAAGAAATCAAATCATCCATCAGCCTTTGAGTCATAACATGATAAAAGAAAAAAAGTGCTATATGAGGTACTCTAAGAAACAACGTAATGCAACTATTGTTCAAGGGCTGTTTCCAGGCCGTCTCAAGTTTGTACTGGTCTACAACATTCTACCACCAAAAGCACTCACTTCCTATGCTCTAAGAATCTAACGAACTCACTATCGACAGACTGACTTACAGCCCCACTGGATGCAATCAATATAATTTGTTCTTTACTTCGTGATTACAAGTAACGGATGGAAATATATAAATAAAAATTATGATCAACTGAATTACTTTATAAATACACTTTACAAACCTCGAGGAATTTTGGATAGTTTACCATTTGAATTGAGAAGTTCCAGTCCAATAGGTAGATCCTGGGTCCGAGACAGTAGATGCAAAAGTAGGCATGATTGTTATGATTGTATCGTGATTGTTGTTTTCACCCGAGACTCCTGTTTGTCTTTCTAATTTGTCCTTAAGTGAAATCATGTTTAAGACAAAAGCCCCAGTCTGATAAGTTACCTGCAAACTCAGCCCATTGTCTGGCATATAAAAGACACCCAATAAATATTGACTAGATGAATAAATCCCGACATCTCGTTATTTTTGAGAAGATTAAATGAACTGAGATATACGAAAGCGCTTTGAGACACCTGGGTGGCTCAGTCAGTTAAACGTCTGACTCTTGATTTCAGCTCAGGCCACGATCTCACAGTTCATGGGACCAAGCCCCACATTGGGCTGTGCTGACAGTGCAGAGCCTGCTTGGGATTCTGTCCCTCCCTTCTCCACCTGCCTCTCCCCTTCTTGGGCTCTCTCACTCTCTCTCTGTCTTCCTCTCGCGCGCACGCACACACAAAATAAATAAACGTTAAAAAACTTTAAAAAGAAACGTACAAACACCTTGTAGACTATAAAACAGTATGCAAATGGTTCTTATTAGGACACACTGAGTACTCCTTCAACATGCTGACTAATCACATAAGGAACTAAGTAAGATTCAAATCAAAAGTACTACAGAAGTTCAACAGAGGCAAACACTGATCAAAATTAAGATTAAAACATGGATTCGTTCATATAAAAGACTCACATGCTAGAACAAAGCTTTCCACACTACACTATCTGTTCAACCACCACCGCATTCAATGACACATATTTTAGATTTTTGCTGCAATAGCATTGCACTTCAAGTACCAATGTTTATACAGATAGAATGAAAGGCTTAGCTACTCTGGAACAAAAAAATCAGTAACGCGGCGGTTCCAATAACTGAGAGGCTTCTATCTCCCTCATGTGACAGCCCGGCGCCCGGGTAGGTGAACTCGCGGCCCCTCGTGGCCTCGCGGCCCCTCGCGGACCCAGGTTCCTTCCCCGTTGTTTCTCTGCCCTGCTTTGAGTGGTCAAAGCTGGTCATGAGCTAATCAGTGCTCTAGTTCAAAGGGAAAAGAGTAGAAAGAGCACACATGCAGTACTCTAAGGCTTAGGTCTCAGAGTTGTGTACTTCCCATTATATTCCACCGGGAGGAACTCAGATGGCCGTCAATGGCACCTGGGCAACGCGGTTGCATATCAGGCGGCCACATTCCCAGACGCAGTTCTACAGCTCAACAGATTTTGGTGGAATATTAGCCACCAAGCTAGAAGGCTCTGTGAAGGATATAGGACGTGAAGTGAGCAATGAGGGTTATCTAAGATAACAGCAGCAAGTCTACAAAGAGCCATAATTACAAACTGTAAATTCCTAGGTCCCGCCTTTGCTGTCACCCAGGATCCCATTTCTTAACCTTAATCCACACGTTCTTTTTAAATAAATTCTCGAGAAAGAATAATAGAACATTGTCCCCCAAGAGTCATACGGTAGGCTTTTAAAAATAATGTTTAAAACCTTTATAATAACGTTTAAAATAATAATGTGCACAGCAACACAGCCTCCACTCAAAATAATCAAGGATATAAGAAAGTGTATGTAACAAAACTTAGCAAAATTTAGAGTGTTCATAGAGATAAGCATTCATTGCCAGAAATGAATCGGCAATAGTTTTTCACCGCAACCATTTCTGAACGAGGCTCTCTACATAGCAAATGGTTTAGATGACAAAATCACAAGAGTAAAATTAATAATCATCACCACCACCATTATCATCATCATCCACAAAGTGAATTTTAAAAATTCTTTAAATTACACCCAGTGCTGGGAGTGACACAGTGACAGCACTAGACATTCTGTGATGAGAGAATGTGATGAGCTAGCTATGAAAGACAGTTTGGAATTTTCCAGATGAATAAGAGGAGAAAGGTCTTCTAAAGAAGAAGAAAAGGAGAATCTCCATGCACCAATGACTGTTTTTATCATTCTCAAGTTTTTAAATTTGTTTAATGTTTGTTTTTAAATTTGTTTAATGTTTGTTAATGTTTGTGGCCACCCAGGGGCCACAAAAATCAAAATAAATCTTAAATTCTTTAAATGTTTAAATATTAAGGAGTCGGGATGGCCGGTTAAAACACCAAAGGAAGGAGTTATCTAAAATTTTATCGTTTATTCATTGATACAAAAGTGTTAACTCAGCACCTATTATGGGGCCCAATTCCTACACTCCAAAAGCTTTAGTCCACAATTTGGATCAGCTGCTCTTTCAAGACATGTAGGTATCCTGAGCACATGATCTCATTTAGGAGATTTTTATTCTTTCTTAGTATCTTCCATACCATAGGAGTCACGGGAGTCATTTCCTAAGTCAGATGAGAATTTCAAGACAGATATGGAGTTAAATTCAACCCCTGAACTGAAATTCTACTTCTCCACTGGTGATTGGTTGAACACTCCTGTTGGGAGAAGAATTAGACACGTAGTAATGGGCTCTTGGAGTACAGGAGAAATCTTCTGACTGCAATTATGATAAAACTTGTGGAACTGCATGACCAGGGATAAAGGAAAATCAGGCCAGGACCCAGGGAAAGTCATGCCAGGAAGCCTGAAGGAAATAAAACATGCCCCCACTTGTATCTCTTCTGTTCCATCCTGGCCTGTGTTTTACAAGCATCGGTGTGAACATGGGCCAAGTGAGTAGGAGATCCTGGATTGCCCCAGGTTGGTCAGAGGTTAAAGTACCGTCATCCGTGGTGTGAATATAGTAGAAATGGGTCAGACGCTACAACAAAGAGAATCAGGACAAAATCAACGCCTCTGGACCACCGTTTGCAAGACTTCTTTCATTCCACAGATACTCATTCATCCATTCCTTTTATTCACTAATTTCTTCATTCATTCTTCAACAACGATTCAACAATTATTTTGTGTTATTCTACACTCAAACTTTTTTTTGGGGGGAGATGACAAAAATTCACATATTTTTCTAATCAGAATAACTTGCCTGTTTTTAATGTGTATTTTGAGAGAGAGAGAGAGAGAGAGAGAGACACACAGTGCAAGTTGGGGAGGGGCAGAGAGGGAGAGAGAGAATCCCAAGCAGGCTCCACATTGTCAGTGCAGAGCCTGACGTGGGGCTCGATCCCACAAACCCTGAGATCGTGACCTGAACTGAGATCAAGAGTCAGACGCTTAACCGACTGAGCCACCCAGGGGTCCTGAGAATAACTTTAATATCTTAGAAAGCTTGGCTTAAAAAAAAAATGTTAGCAGTGACTAGACTTTGTGAGTCATCGCTTTGCAATATATACAACTATCCAATCATGGGGCGCCTGGGTGGCTCAGTCGGTTGGGCGTCCGACTTCGGCTCAGGTCATGATCTCACGGTCCGTGAGTTCGAGCCCCGCGTCGGGCTCTGTGCTGACAGCTCGAAGCCTGGAGCCTGCTTCGGATTCTGTGTCTCCCTCTCTTTCTGCCCCTCCCCTGCTCATGTTCTGTCTCTCTCTGTCTCAAAAATAAATAAAAACATTAAAGAAATTAAAAACAAAACAAATATCCAATCATTACGTTGTACACCTGAAACTAAGACGATGTGATATGTCTGTATCTCAATTAAAAACAAGAGAAAACAGTTGGGTAAATCCTCCAGCAAATGTCCACGTACTTCCAGCACAGCTGTCTCATCCCCTTAGAACTATCTCGCATAGAAGACCTGTTATACCCAGATCTTAGACCCGGGAAATGACATATTCAACTCAATAATCACTGTTAGAGCAGAGATAAGAAATCCCCCCTCTTCTTGCAAGAGAAAACAAACACCTGCAGGCATTCACCTCTTGGGACCATCGGGGCTGAGGTGTCCCTCCCACAGAATCTGCCAAAATCCACCAACAATGGCTCCGGGAGGCCTGTTTTGGCCTCGGGATTCTGTTGGTAAACTCAGCCTCCCCTGAAGGAACACACAGTCTTCATTTACATGAGGCTTTGCCTGGCACTTATCTGCGGGACTGCAGGACAAATAAAACATCACAGGGGCAGAGAAGGGGGGGAAAACAAAGCTCGTGGTTATATTATCTCCCAAGATTTGGCCCCGTTTTGATAAAAGACGGCACCCTCCCGCCCTGTCCCCTGCGGCCACACACAAACTTGTGTTCTGCTCTAACGCCGGGATCCGGGGTTAGATCTGGGTTTTAGACGGAAGATCTAAACTGACGGCTTTCGGGGCTGCCTGACTGGCTCAGCCGGTAAAGCATGCGACTCTTGATCTTGGGGTTACGAGTTCGAACCCCATGCTGGGCGAACAGCTTACTTAAACAAATAAATAAATGAACTGATAGCATTTGGCTGTGTCTGCCTTTAGGGCAGCTTAGAAAAAGTACCTGGTGGGTTGTTAAATAGTTGGCATTTTTATTACCAACTATGCTGTTGACTAGGGAGGGAATAATTACTACAGTTACTTCGGAGCATAAATTGTTAAAAATCACCCAGCTGGTTAGTGGCAGCTATCATGGTTAGGGGTGGGGTTTTGAGCTCCAAATTAATACATGCCATTCTGCAAATTAAAAATCACCTCGGGGAGCGGCCTGGGTGGCTCGGTCGGTGAAGCAGGCGACTTTGGCTCAGGTCATGATCTCACGGTTCGTGGGTTCGAGCCCCACATTGGGCTCTGCGCTCTCAGTGCAGAGACCGCTTCGGATCCTGTCTCTCTCTCTCTATCACTCCCTCGCTTGCACTCTCTCTCTAAAAATAAATGAACACTTTAAAAAACTCACCTCAGGGAAAATGGTGGGTACTTAACGAACGGTAACAATTCCTGAAGACAGAGGCATAACCTTTGCATCAAGTCCTACAGCACCAGAATCCTTGTTCTAGAAGAGAGCCCAGAAATAATCCATGCCAAGCCCTCGGATTCTAAATAAGCAAAACTAAGCTCAGGAGGGAAATTAGTGCCTGAGGCTACAAAGCTGGAGAGTTGCAGGGCCGGCTTTGCTGGCCCTTGGCGGGTGGGGGGCAGTGGTATGAGTGACCGTGGCCTTGATTTAAGATCAGGATGTGATCCTAATATATTCAAGTGGACGTGTATAGAGAGACAATGGAGTGCAATATTTGGATTAGGATTAGGACTGTCTGTCCCAGAAAGTCTAGGTCCCCAAACGGGAGCATACACTTTGCTCTGTGGCGACTCAGAGGCGAGCCTGGGACAGAGGTCCCCTTTGGGACGCTCCTTCCCGCGGACACACATGATGGCATTCGTGCCCAGTCCCTCTCTGCAGCTCACCCTGACCCTACGCTAGCTGTTCAGCCACACACCTTGGTTCAGGGCTCACAGCCCTTGTCCTAAACCTTTGCAGATAAAGAAGATTCCTACCTTCAGATTGTTTCTGGAATTGCTTTCTGCTTCAGCCCACCGCCCCCAAGAAACTGGGTTTGAAAACTAAGACACAGCAGGAAGGCATCACCGTGCTTCTGCAGCTCTATACTGTGTCTGTCACATCAGATTGCTTGACCCGTAGGGAACAATGATTTCCTTCTTGTAACAACTATGATGCTTGGTCACGTTTTCACCTGGTCAGTGCACAGGATTAACAAAGAGTTCCACATATCCAGTTAGCTCTCTAGGCTATCTAAGTAACCGTGTGTCTTCCAGAAGGCCGCCTCATTTCTATCGTTTACATTTTTATTTCCAAAGCGTTAGACTTGATCAGATCGATGTGCAAAGACTGGGGAAGCATCAGCTCTCCACTTTAGGCATACGTGGCTTATAATACACTGAGCATTTTACAAAGAAGAAGACGAAAAAGGTTAAAACATTCTGGATCAATTAACAGCTCATATCACCAGGTGGCCTTCCACGCACGTTCCCTCGTGTTTCTCCAGTTGACATACATTTGTGGGCAAATTGTGGAATTTATCTCTTACCCATCTGCGGCATCAGTTCCATGGAGGGTTAACACAAACTTCTGTGATGATTGGGAAGGGGGCGGTTTAAAAATCACACCAGCTTGGGGCCCCTGGGTGGCTCAGTTGGTGAAGCATCGGACTCTTGATTTTGGCTCAGGTCATGAGCTCGAGGTCATGAGATGGAGCCCAGAGTCAGGTTCTGCGCTGGGCGTGGGGCCTGCTTAAGGCCTCACTCTCTCTCTCTCTCTCTCTCTCTCTCCCTCTCCCTCTCCCTCTGCCCCTCCCTTGCACTCTCTCTCTCTGTCAAAAAAAAAAAAAAAAATTAAAATCACACTGGCTTAACATTTCTCCGAGTGTGTTCCAAGGAACGTTCAAGAAGAGGAAAGAGAGTTTACAGAGACAAATAAATTGAGTAAACATGGGATCAAACTAAATATTTTGCTTAACTATTCTTCTCAGAGCCTTTATTATGCTAATGTCATTATGAATCATCAAGATGTAGATCCAAATACACCATTTCCTTACCTGAGCTGCCATCGCTTCCTTTTCCAGAGTATCTGATGGGACCAGTGCCCTTCAGACTAATATTGATAATCGCAATGATGACCATGTTTCAGGACATTTTGCTAAGCTTTTCACACCACACCTCATTTAACCGTCCCAGTGACCTGGGTCCTACGTATCCCCATTTGACAGAAGAGGAAACGGGCTCAGAGAAGTTAAATCGCAAGTTCAAAGTCACACAGCTGGCAAGTTGCGGAACCAGAATTGAAGGCGTTCTGACTCCAGAATTTATACTCTTGGTTACTCTATTACATACCTGTCTGCATGACTCATGCCCAGAAGACAATTCCTGCCCCTGTCAACTCTTGTGGAGTTTGGAGAACAATTGTTTTGAGAGAGGAAGACAGGATAAAAAATGGAAACTAAGAGAAGGGGACAGGGAGGTGTCATTTGGCCCAGATTAGAACAAGGTCATTAGACAGGTCATCACTGATTTTCTGAAGGAGTAAACGTTCCCTGTCCTTGCACGGGACAGTTCGTTCCCTGTTGGCAGGATAAGGAAGAGAACAGGTTCCGTTTTTGACAGGTATATACAAAATTAATCTTCTCCCAACAGGATGTAAAGGAAGGTAAGAGGCTTGTTTTATTCTGTGCAAATAGTTCACACTGCAAAGGTGACCAGACTGACATCCCAGCCACAAAACTGGTCCAGACCACAGGTGGCCAAGGGAAACCGATGTAACTCGAAAGGTAGATTCCAAGTGAAAGTAAAAATTTGGAAAATACAGTAGAGAGGGGGAAGGCAACATCACACATAAAAAAGAATGTCATTTTTTTGAAAAAGTTAACTTCAACTGAAGCAAAAGTTTTCTCTAGGACCCTATTCCTGTAAGGCCAGCGTCTCCACTACTAACCCATAAATGAACCTGCCGACAAAATGGAAAAAAAAAAAAAAAAAAAGCCTGCCTAGTGCAATTTAATTGAGTTTCCTGGAGGGACAAGCTGAAACCAGCCAACTTTTCCATACTCCAAGAAGGAATTTGAAATCTCGCATGCCCAGTGGAAAAAAAAAAAAAAAAAAAAAGAGGGAGCAGTCTTCTGCATTTTAATATCACTGGGGCTTCTTTAAAGCTTTTGGAAGTTTCCTCAGGAGGCCAGGAGCATTCAGAAATTTAAAAATACGGAGTACTTCCCCTGTTAACTTCTTTTTTCACCTTATTTAAATGAATTCTGTTGCTCACCAAAAGTTCAGAATCCCCGGCCCAGAAAGTAAATTGAGTTCGGATATTCTTTAAAAGACAGGGCAGGGATGGACAAGGAAAGAGGGAAGCACCCAAGGCCAAAGCCCAAGGAATCCCTAAGGACCAACTCCACCCCACACCCCGCATCTTCCCACTCCCCAACTCCCACCCCTCTCCGGCCTTTTGATGGAGTGCAGGTGCCCTCCTGGATGGCCAAGGAAAGCCCAGCTGCTTCGGCTCCTGAAGGTCTAACTGGGCAGTCCACATATAGGCACTATAGTGTCTCTAAAAGGCTCTGAGCTCCTTGCAAGGTGTCAAGGCATCAAAATAAGAAACACTATTATCATTGAAGCTCTTCTAATCCAGCAGGCTTCAGCGAGCTTAGAAATGCCACTGTTCTCTCTTCAAGTCTTTTTCTCCCGAACTTTTAAAGGTTGGCATGACTGATTCATCTAACACGGCCAACAAAATGGAAAAGAAAAGCTTCGCGCAAATCCCTCCGTGTTTCTGCACAGGAGGTTACGCAGGGCAAAGAATACAACCTACTTCCTGTCCTCCCGATAGCTCAGGGCCCTGTCTGGTTATGTGGCTGTAACTTATCCTCACTCATACAAAAATTATTCATTTTCCACTCTGAGTCAGAACCCTTTCAGTCTCCCGTCGTACTCACAAAAATGCATCCACTCAAAGCCATTTTATGTTCGGGATGTTTTTCCCTTGAGCATATGTTTTGTCTCCTTTTCTCTGTGTTCCTTCAGAAATGATGGCTTCGCCTGCGTCTTCCCAATTGGTGTGGATTTGTGTACTGTTCCATTAGAAACGTGGGTTTCCCCCCCTTGCGCAGATCAGGTACACTGCGTCCCCAATTAATTATAAGCTCCCTGGAAGCAGGGGTTCACTTGGCACTTCCTATCGATCTGGACTTCGGTTCGTCATCTGCATTTGTCTATTTTATTGACAAATAAATAGCCTCATTATCAGGGGAGCAGGAGGGGACCATGAGATTTCAAGTCCCAAGAGCATCTCGTGTCAGCCCTAGGGCTCCACTGGGCACTAGGAAGAGACGGGTTTGCCGCTCACATTTACCTCTCCCTGCGTTGCAAATTCACACATTTTAGACGGGAGGCGAATACTGCTCCAAGATAGTTTCACAACTTAAGGATGTGGAAAATACCCACATCCTATTGCAAACACACCAAATGAACTCCTCAGCTGAGCTAACCATTCAACGACAACAAGACAACCAACAAGAAGTCAAAGCAGAAGGGAATATGTTGAAATATGTACTAAAACATTTCAAAGGAATGAACACACACCAACCTTCGAGACAAAGACATGGCCGTTCACATCCCCGGTTGTGACCCCCGGGACACGGGTCTCTATTCTCTCTGGTAACAGCCGTGACCACTATTAGATCATGTGTGTACTCTGCACCCTTCAACCAGACCTAGAATCCTACCAGCTCCATGTAGTACAAAAGAATGGCGATATTAATTGATCTCATCCCACAGTTGACCTTCAACAGAAAGAAAAAAGTAATCATTACAACTCCCCCCCAGCCAAGGGCACTTAGTATTCGGCACGCTTCCAGTGTTTTTGGGGCCCTCTCTCCAGCACAGAGTCTCTGAAGCCCAGACTGATAGATTGAGACCAACTCACCCACCATTACCCAGCCCCAGGGAACAGGCCCTCCCACATTACTCCTTTAATCTTTTCCTTTTGCAAGAACGAGCTCAAATACTGGGGAAGCCTTCTCCGGGCACCCCACAGGGACCGCTTCCTTCTCAGAGCATCTCTAGAAGTCATCCCTCCTTGGGCACCGAGACGGATGACTTCTCTCCACCTTGGGACGCCATTTCTTCATCCAAACACTGAGCACTGAAATGCCTAACAGGTACCGGGTGCTGGGAGGAGCTGGGAAGCCAAGGTTGCATAAACACAGACCCTGTCTTTGAGTGGTCCAGAGGCAGTGGGGGTAAACAGCTTGGCTCCTCAGAGTCTGAAAACTCCTCGGGGCCAGGAGTCTTTGTGTCTTCATTTCGTTCTCCCCACCCCCCTCAGCAGCTAGCGTGCTGCCTTTCCCAGGGGAGCTAGCACTCAGCCAAAATAAGGGGCGATGGAGACACGCAACCAGAAAATCCAAAGGGGACTTTCCCAAACACCGAGGCAGAAAAGTGCCCCCACTTTGTGCTCCAAAATTATAACGCGTACCAAGATTTCACCCCCTGAACAGGGTGATACAGGCCAATTCCTTTAGGCCTTTCTAAGTACCTTTCACCTGCTCTGTAATTAAGGAATCTTGGAGGGGATTGGAAGGGGCATGTGGGGTGGGGGCTGATGGTGCATTTACATAACAAAATATGTTTAGAGCAGGAGATTCCAGTGGCTCAAAATTCAAAAGAAACGAAAACAAATTTGCAAGGATGAGGGGCAGATTTTCACTCCTCTTAGGCTCCAGCAAATAGCTCAGTCATTCAGAATGTCCTCAGAGGGTCCTTTTTTTCCACCTGAGGGTTCAGTGGCTAAGCAGGTTATTTACTCCTAACCAGAGGCCTAAAGGAGCACAAAAGAGCGAAGTTGGTCACTGCCCCTGAGACTATGGAGCAAAAGCCACACCTTATCCTGAGGAGACTGGATGGCTCAGAGCCCTATAATTCATTCAGGGACCACTGGAATTTACCTCCTCCACAGTCCCAGACAAAGGAGTTCCAGCCACAGCCAAGTGACCCCCTCCATGCCTATGTCTGCAAACCCCCCCTTCCCCAACCCTTCCCCCACCAAGCCCTTCCACGCATTCCTGCCCCGTTGGGACACCTGCAGTAGCAAAGCAAGGGACCCAAGTCCACATTTTTTTTAAACCAATTGTAATTGCCTCCAAAGCACATTTCTATCACACAGTCTCAATAAGGTAAAGAGAATGAGAACATAAGGCCCAGCACGGATGGGAGCAGACCAGACAGGCCCAGAAAAAGCAGACAGATCAGGGCGGGATCATCTCGGTTCCGAATTAATGGCATAAATGCCTTGTTGAGAGTCAACGTGTGTTCATCAGGTGTGGTACGGAGCAAACGATAAATAAATGAAGTACCTGGTCTCTGTTTTTGTTGAGTTTACTGATGAGAGTGAGACGGGCCCGGCTCAGAGGCAGCACGCAGCTTCCCGGTATGAAATCGGAGACATTGATCTATTCTGCGGCCACACATCGTGCGGGTCTTTGGTTCCACCATCTATTTCCAGGGCAACGGGGGGAGAAAAAAGGAAACAGCAGAAAATGGCATCCATAAGCAATCATTTGCAAGTCGGAGTTTTACGGGCAGTTAAACGTAAAAACGCGCACAAATTAGGGAGACTCGTAGAGCCAAGAAGGACCCGTGTTTCGGTGCCACGCTGTGGTGTGCTAGCTGTGTGTCCGAGCGGACGATCTCGGTGTTCTAAACCTGGGTCTCCAACTTCCTGAGGAGTTCATACGGGCGATGGATATGATTAAATAGCGTATGTTCAATAATAGGATGCATATAAAGGGCTTAGCAGAGCGCCTGGTATTTAATTAGCACTCGGGAGGTGGAGAGTGGAAGACATGGTCAGTCGCCTCCCTGTCTGTCTCCCTCCTCTCCCCCACAACTTCCTCTCTCCTCCCACCTCCTGTCTCTCTCTGTCTCCCCCATCTCTCTCGCTTGTCTCTGTTCTTCCCACATAAACACACACACATACACACACGTTCCAAACCTGGACGGACCTGCTAGAGAATGACAGCTGAGTAGGTGTGGGCCTTCCTGAACCCCACTCCTAGGCTGATCACAAGTGAGTCCTGGAGGAAAGGGGTTATATCAGGACAAAGGTGAGAAAGTGAATTCGGCCTGGAGCGGACTCCAGAGTCCCAGAAATGACTGGACCTTCATTCCACGCAGACAGAGTAATGCAGGATGACTGCTCAGTCCAAAGCATTCCCCTTACGTACCCTCTAGACACGGAGGAACCCAGGGCTGGAGGCCGCTCTTAAGGGATTTTGCGGAACACAACAGAGAGCCCTGCTCACATCTCTACTCGGTGCACAAGAGGGAGATTGGGTTAATTTTCTCACATCTCTTATCTTGTCTCCACTCCATTTCTGTGTAACCGTAAATCTGCACAGGACAGAGGACACCGCTGACTCCTTCAGCAAAATCGCTTGCCTACTTGTTGCCTGTCTTCCGTTGCCATGATGGCGCGGAAGATACAAGGACTGCCCAGTGGGCTCACGGATCGAGCAGCCTGACAGATAGTTCTCATGGGTCAAGACAAACTCAGGTCAGGGTGTGTGGAGAGAGAGAACACAGACGAGGGACAGGCGGGTCAGGGACAACTTCCTAGAGACAGTGCCTCCTGAGGTGGATTTTAAGGATGACTAGGGGTTAGTCACGTGGGGCTACCAGGGGGAGACCCCTAGAAGGCCAGAGACGAGAGGAGTTTGGAATGAGGGCACCGCGTCACTCACAGCGTGTGGGAGAGTTGGGGTGCTCAAAGGGGAGAACAAGGCCGGGCCACTCAGGAAGGACCCGTTAGAGGCTAGAGTAGCTCCAGAAAATGGTAAGACTTTCCACAGTGGGACAACGTAATCAAATTTCAGTTTCAGGAACGACGCTCTGAGGACAGCGTGACTGGAGGCAAGGGCTGGGAAGTGCGGGGTGAAGTTGAAATACGTGCAGGAAGAGGTCTCGTGCCCACTCAAAAATTATAACATACACCATGATTTTAGTCCCCTGAATGAGAATAACACAGGTCAATTCCGTTAGGCGTTTTCTCAGTAGTTCAGGAAGTTTTGAGGGGACTGGAATTGTCAGGACTGGCTGACTGAAGGAATGTGGACAATAAAGGAGAAGTTAAGAATGACTCCCAGATTTCTGCCTGGCAGGTGGCCGGATCACATTGTCATTCACCAAGGAACAAATGGAAAGACGAGGACTTCAGTCTGACCGCCTCAATTTCAGGTCCCAGAGCATACAGTTGGCTGGGTCTCAGGAGAGGGCTCTGAGGTAGAAATAGGCAGGTGGGGGCCCCTGGGTGGCTCAGTTAAGCGTCCGACTTTGGCTCAAGCCACGATACTGCAGTTTGTGAGTTCGAGCCCCGCGTCGGGCTCTGTGCCGATGGCTCAGAGTCTGGAGCCTGCTTCGGATTCTGTGTTTCCCTCCCTCTCTCTGCCCCTCCCCCACTTGCTCTCTCTCTCAAAAATAAACATTTAAAAACTTAAAAAAAAAAATAGGCAACTGGATGCATCTACTCCTTGTGGAAGCTCAGCTGGGAAGTACGTACAGTAAGAAGAGACCACGCCGTGGTCCCCACACAACACCAACTCGTGGGGATGGTAAGTGGAAAGCACCTAGAGAGGAAACCAAGAGGAAGCACACAGAGATGAGAGGAAAAGGTCCCAAGGAAAACAGTGTCAAACGCAAGAAGGAAGTCAAGTAACAGTGGAAAGAGCCCCCTGGATTTAGTGCCTCAAGGAGGGCCCCCAGGATGACCTCCATCAAGGGAGTGAGCTCGAGAGGCGTGGTGTGGGTGGTTGACATTTACGCTTCTATTTGACCGGGACCCTTGACTCGTTGCTTCTTCAGCTCCTGACTTTTCGGAGGATGTAAAATGCAGATCAGGAGCTACTGGGGCCCTGCTGTAAACCCTCTTGACTCAGCAGAGGTAAAAAGCCCATCCCTGTGCTGCGTGCAAGGTTGGCAGTGGGAGGCGGGACCCACATGTGGAGGCGTCCTGCTGTTTGGGCTAAACACCCTTCAGATAAACCTGCTGATCAGGGCCAGAAGCTATATTACCTTAGTATAAAAAGTTTAGCAAAGAAGTAAAAACGCCCATATTACTTAAAGCTTTTAGAATTTCAGGGGCGCCTGGGCGGCTCACTCGGCTCAGGTCATGATCTCACGGTTCGGGGGTTCGAGCCCCGCGTCGGGCTCTGTGCTGACAGCTCAGAGCCCGGAGTCTGCCTCGGGTTCTGTGTCTCCCTCTCTCTCTGCCTCTCCCCTGCTCGTGCTCTGCCTCTCTCTCTCAAAAATAAGTAAATATCAAAAACAAAAAAAATTAAAAAACAAAACTCTTTAGAATTTCAAAGTTTCATCAAGAACTTGGTTTTTAATCCTCTTCTAACCAGAATCCGCACATCAAAACAAAGTGAAGGTCTGTGGCTTATTCTTTGCCTCTGGAGTCTTTCAGAAGAATTCCGTGCCTAAGACATGAAACCCCAATGTATTGTTTTCCTTTTTTTTTTTTTAATGTTTATTTACTTTTGAGAGCGCGCAAGTGGGGGAGGGGCAGAGAGAGAGGGGGACAGAGGATGGGAAGGGAGCTCTGCAGGGACAGCCCGAGCCGAATGTGGGGCCCAAACTCATGAACCAGGAGATCATGACCTCAGCTGAAGTCAGACACTCAACCGACTGAGCCACCCAAGCATCCCTCCACGGCCTTGTTTTCCTGAATGTCCCAGGGTCTGTGCAGGCACCTTGCCCTGGGGCCACCCTGGGGGGCGCCACAACTTTTAGCCCCAGGGCTATGATGATGGCTACCGCGTGGCATTGGCTTCCCCTTGAAGTCCCTGCAGTGCCACAGGCGGGCAGGCATGGCCAGTGACTGGGGCAGTGCTGTGAGGTTGCGCTTACCACGTCCAAGGCCATCCCGGAGCAGGTGGATGGGGGCCATGCAGGCTCACAGCCTCGCACTGGCATGTCCCTGTGCACTCGGGCTGGGGGGGGACCTTCTGCAGCCCCAGGTGAGCAGAATCTGCAAAGACCCCCACCAGGCCCTGCGTTAGGAGGGGGGGAGGGGGGACACCTCCCGCCGCTGTCTCAGGAGACTGCGACCCAGCGCCCTGCCGCGCCCGCATCCGGATATTCCAGCAAGATCCCAAAGGTGCCAGAGCTCAGTCCTCGACTTGCCAAAAACTGTCCCCACGTGGTGCCACCACTGCCAGCGCTTCTACAGGACGGAGCGGGGCCAGGGACACATCCACTGCGTGACTGAGATTGCACAGGACACGACTCAGACCCGGGGCCAGAGCACGTGGGAATATCATCCGGGCCTTCCCTCCCAGCCCCCGCTTCCTTTCTCCCCCCCCTCCCCCCCCCCCCCCCCCCCCCCGCTCACGCACGTCCGGGCACTACCATGAGCGGGCTGCTTGGGGCTGCCCCAAGGAACGGCTTTTGTCGTGTAAGCTCGGGAGCTGCCCGGAGCTGGGGGCGACCCCGTGCGTGGGGCCGGGCGGAGCCAGCAGCTCCTGGCTCTCCCCGTCTGCGTCACCGCTAGGAGGCGGTCCGCTCCCTGCTGGAGCACGACCCACCCACCCACGACCCCGGGATCCTGGCTGCCGTGCCGGAAAACCTGGAGAGCCTTGTGCACCACGCGGTGGCCCTGGGCCAGCGCACCACGTGCACTCCGGCGTGGTGGCCCCGGCCTCACTCGTGCGGCCCCAGCAGCAGGGCCACACTCTCCCGCAGGGGGGTTGAGAAGGCTCAGGGCACCGGGCAGGTCGCCTCCCTGGGGACCGGGCAGCTCACCAGGTGATCCAGGAGACGGCTGCGTGGCTGTGAGGCCAAGGCCAGCACGGCCGGAGAGGCGGGAGCGCGCGGCGAGGGGCCCCCTCCTTGCCCCCGACCTGCTGCACACCAGTCACGTGGCCACAGATGAGCACGCCCTGGAAAAAGGGGCCCGAAAGGAACCCCCGTCCCTGAGGAGCCGCCCTGACCTAGGGCTGACCTCTGAGGAGCCGGTGGGGGGGGGGGGGTCTCACCTGGCCCCTCGAAGCCCCCTGCCTTTCCCTGGAGGCTCACAGGGAGCAGGAAATTGGACGGGGAGTTTCTGCATATGGATACTCTGTAAAAACAGATAAACTTGCACAGAGTTTCTAGAGGGTTCTTAATGAACAAACAATTAAATGGATGGATTACTTATTGCCAACGCCATGATAAATTAGATAGAGGGACGAATGCCTATGTCAACTTCTTTTTTTTTTTTAATTGACAAAGTCATTTGTTATGCATCAAATTTAAAGGTCACAAAAGAAATGTACTAATTTCCAGCTGGTGTCTGGGACTTGGAGAACTAATTAGAATACAGTATCAACCGACGGTCCCACATTAAAAGACCCGAATCTCATCTGTCACCCTCTCCACCATCCTCAGTTCCAAACACGGTGGTGAAGACACCGATGATGTCGTAATTCTTCCATTTCGCTTTTTAACGTCGTGATCTTGTTTCCTTCTTTTTTCTTCCTGTTGTTTCAACAAATGCTGGCAAGAGAGAATCTGTACATAATTAAGACACGATCGTTTCATTTCAATTTCATTGACAAAATGTGTTAGCTGCCTCACATTGCTTCGAGGGATTTGAAGGTACTTGTGGTGTGGCCCATGGTTACAGAGCTTTTCTACCTCATATGCAAACACCCTAAAACACAATCCTATTCCTGGGAAAGAAACATTTCCGGCAGGGTCTGGAACAACACTGTCCAGAAACATAATGGGAAACTTATATGTAATTTACATTTTTCTGATTTGGGGAGCATAAAAGAGGAAAATTAATATCTCTTTTCGCTACCTCTCGAGTGGTAATCGATAAAACAATGGTTATGAAACTTTCATTATATAAAGACCGGCTGTCACTACTACCAAATTCAACTAAAGTGTCCTCTGACATTTACTGGGTGTCTCCTATGTTGCAAACATGCTTAGGGACTTTCATACCCGTTACCCTCTCCTTCATCCCTAACTGCCCCCAAACCCAACATAATATCTCTTCCTCCATCAAGCCCGTCCATGAGCCCAGTGTCTCTCTTTGCCATCCAACCAATGATGGTGCTTACCTTGACCAACAGTTTCGAAATGTCAGGACTCTGACAAGTGCTGGGTGGTGAAGAAGTGTTCACGGGTCTCAGACAGAATAATGATAGTCACAACAATGTCATTTTTCTTCATAAAAGCATATGAATTAAATCTAAACAATTTCCATTATTCTGAAATCGTCCTTCCTTTATTTTCTTTTCTGTTGTTGTTAAAGTGTCCCCCGCCTTTTTTTTTTTAAATGAAAGGAGGAGAGATAATGATGACGTTGATGATGGTGACGACGACAATAGACTTTTCTGTTGTTTTTGTAAATGTCCTTTTTTTTAACAATTTTTTTTCAAAAACTGATAGAATATTTATCCCTCAATCTAAAAAACTTGAATTAGGCCCGTGAGGTCCACAATTTTATGCCTGAGTCCAGCGCCTGGGGTGCCAACGGGTTGAGAAGAGGCCAGCGCTATGCTGTTGTTTAATTCCCTAATTAAGAGGATTCACTGGTTCCTCATTTTGTTGGGTTACTAGCGAAATCCTTAAAATATTCATATAAGTAGCTTCTGATCCGGTTTCCACCTCCTTTGGAGGCTTCAACCTTGCCTAACGGCCCACCCCACCCCACCCAAGCTCCAGGCACGGAGGCCCTCCTTTGTGTCCATGAACGCTCAGAATGCCTCTCTGTTCAGAGCCTTCATTCAAAGTCCTCTGCCTACAACACCCTCTCTTTGCTGCTCTCTGCCGCCTGCCCCCCAACTTCGCAGAAGGGAGATATTACAGCATACAACGTCATGTGGTTTTCCCAAAGGTAGTGTCCGAGATAGGTCCACAACCCAGATTTCCTAATGTCAAAATAGAAAAGGCTTTGCAGAATCCCTTTGCCCAGATAAGATGTGATATTGGTGGAGTGGGTGGGGTGGGGTGGGGTGTAATGGGGAGAAAAGGAAGCAGGTGAGGGATTGAAATGGAAGGGCCCAAAACAAAAGTAGCCCCTCAAACGTCTTCTGAACTCCGTCTCAAAGCCCCCTCCCATCAAGAGACAAGATAAAGGAACAGTTTCACGTTGCTCTTGGTAGGTTCAGTGTAAATCTGGATAAATCCTTTGTATCCTTAAAAAACATGGGCGCCTGGGTGGCTCACTCGGTTAAGCATCCGACTCCAGCTCAGGTCATGATCTCGCGGTCCGTGAGTTCGAACCCCGCCTCAGGCTCTGGGCTGACGGCTCGGAGCCTGGAGCCTGTTTCCGATTCTGTGTCTCCCTCTCTCTCTGCCCCTCCCCTGCTCGTGCTCTGTCTCTCTCTGTCTCAAAAATAAATTAAAAACACTAAAAAAAATTTTTAAAACAATATTTGTAAAAACAAATGAAAACGCTATCTTTCTGAAAGTGACACATGTCTCCTATTCATACACATTACACCGCATATAAAACGCCCATCTTCTCCTTCTCTTCCACCTGCTGCTTTCTCCAGAGGAATCCCCCTGGCGAAGCAATAAGCAGACAGGCTTGGGGACAGCTGGAGGTCCTCCAGCTCCTCAGCCACTCTGTCAGCGGGATCCTTTGCGCAAATCCGCTGCCTCTCAGGAACGGGGGCATCCGGGCGTCCTGGACACTGGGGACTCCTGGGAGGCACACTCCCTGTGGATGCCTCCTAAAGAACACCCCCCACCCTCCTGCCTGTTTACGGCACTTACCTGAAGAATGCTTAAGGGCCGTTTGTCATAACGGCTGTTGTGTTAGGAAAATCCCCCGGCCATGTAAACTAATGATCAGTTAATGAGGCCCCAGACGTGTTGCTTAGAGTCGAGAGCCAACAGGGGATTTGGCTCAGTAGTTCTGAGTAGTTTGCTACCACAGAAGCAAAAAGGGCACTTGAAGGTCTTTCCTTCGGACACTCTCCTATAAGAAATTATACAACAGAGCCCAACCGATAGAACACCACCCCAACCAAAACTCCTGTCCCGGCTGCCGCTCAGACCTCTGCTGGGGCTCGTTCTGGAATGACCCCCAGGAGGGAAGTCGCTTGGACTCGGAAGCAAGCGACATGACTCATTGGTTTACAAAAACTGGAATAAACAGAAGGAAGCAAGTGCCTGAAGAAACAATAGGAAATATGAATGGTTTGTCTTCTGGAAAGCCTGAGAACGGGTCCTCCTTTGGCAGGCGGGGAATCCTGCTGGATGGCCCGGCGTTGTTTTCCCAGAGTGTGCTCTTCCAGGCACTTGGCATGACATCACGCACCTGCAAGGCTTCCATGTTGCAAGAGGAGCCCCCCACCCTTCTTGATCTTTCCTCCAGCGAACCGGCGATGAGAACGAGGAGGGGCGAGGCCAAAGAAAATACGGGGCTGACCGGCTTCCTAGTAATTGATCCAGAGTCAAAGCTGAGAGAAATCTGACACAGAAACGGCACAAAGGGGGCCGGGCGTCCCTTGGCTGTGCAACGCCGTGTTCGTAAACGGCAACAAAATTAAACAGGGATGAGGGCTAATGACGATTTGACCGAACGGGAGAAAAGAGAAGAGGGGCCTGTGAAAATAGGCCGCTGGTTGAGTAATCACACAGTGTTTCTGTACCAGTAAAAATTGGGAATGCTGGCAGGGAAGGAAAAAGCAATGTAATTAGAAGTTAAAGCTGACCCTACTAGGCCACCTAAAAGCACAGCCACATCGGGGTGATAAACCCTTTGAACTGTGGCTAAGTACCAGTACTGTTTACTTTGAGGAAGGAAACTGTCAGTTCTGTTTGTTCACAATGAGCCAACCACAATGCGTCTGATGGATTTGGGGTTAGTGAAAGAGGCGCACGTCAAGTGTAGGAAACAAGGTTTATCGCGGGATTAGATTTAGGAAAAGACAAAAGTAATCAGGAGACCGCGGGGCAGGCATTGTTTGCTGTGAAACTCCAGGCATGGAGTTGTTTTTCTTGAGACTTAGCCCCACATCCTGGGCGTGTGGGTGGGAAGGGGAGCGAAGGCCCCTAAAATTCTAATTCTGCAATTCACCACCTTTAAGAAATGTACCTTGTTCCTCCACCCCCAATATTTCAGGTGGTGATTTCTTTCTTCTTGCCACAAATCCTATTTCATTCTGAGAGGAACACCGAAACGTCGCGATCCTGGGCTTATTACTGATCGGTGTGGCAGAGTCCCATCTCATCAAGGAATTCCGTTTAAAACGTTTTAAATGTTGATAACAATGCGGATGGGAAGCGATTTTTGAAAGTATACCCTTTCTGATCCTGAGAGCAAACGTAAAGCAAAGCATATAGGCCAAAGGATAAAACAAAGAAAGCTTTCATGGGCCAAGTCTAAACGTGTGTGGACTCGAGATCTGGTGAAGTTCTTTCCAGAGACTTCTATGACACAAGCATATGCAATTTGAAAAATGAAGAGTTTCACTTAAGGCTAAACACACTTGAGTCACTGGCAAGTGCTGCTACCAAAAAAAAAAAAAAAAAAAAAAAAGAAAGAAAGAAAAGAAAGAAGAGAAAAAGAAAAAAAAGAAAAAAACCCAGCAGAAGTCAAGGAAGAGGCTGGAAATTACTTTAAAAATTTACTTTAAAAACTTATTTTTTTTTCTCTAGTCCATGAACTCCTATGCTCTCGAAAGAGTTCAGTGGCTTCCAAGTTGCTTACTATACTACAACTATGACCGTTGTAATGACTTATTCTACCCTGAGGAAACGTTCGGACTTTGATATTGCCGTTTTCTGGATATAACAAACTGGTCTGTTCCCTGCTTCATCTTAATAGTCGGGAAGACAGGCTACTCCTTTTTCTGAAAGCAGATTCTTGAAAATCTGTTGGGAAACTTTGTTATGCCTTAGATCTATTTTGCTCGGCTGTTTTTGCTTTTGTTTTGTTTTGTTTGTGTGTTTGTTTTAAACGTCTGCCCTCTTTCTATGGAGATAAAAACCTCATACGTTTCCTCTGCTGAGATTCTAATATTCCACTCTGCTGGGATTATGTCCCAAGGGTGAAGAATCACTTCTTCAGATGCTCACAGCTCAGTCAATTTTGTAAAGGTGTATTTTGTGTTCTTTGTGCTGTGCAAACAATATGGTCGTTTGCCCTTTTCAAGTAAGAGATTTGGCTGAGTAAATGCTTTTCCAAACCATCCTTCAGTGGAATGTTCTGATGTGGCACCATTAGGCGTCCTACTACCCAATCCAATTTGGGAAATTGTCCCTGGGTTGCTGCTTTGCCAAAGGCACTCACAGTTGATAAGGATAATCGTCAGGGCTCTAACCACACCTCTTAAACATTCACATTCATGGTACATGGTAAGGAAACGCAAACGATCAATTTTGGTGTTGATCTGTGAGATCTGGAGCAACAGAACTGTAGTTTTTTTTTTGTTTTTGTTTTTTGTTTTGTTTTCTGTTGGGCACATTTTATGGATATATTTTAATTATCCTACAGAAACTCCTTAACTGGGGTCCTTGAATCCCGAGAATAGTAATGAGAGAATTTGATGACTCCTTTCAATAGTTCAAAGACCTTCTTGGAAATAGCGTTGCTTTAGAAGAAGAAATATACGGCAACTGAAGCCGTTTACCATATTATGAAAAAACCTGTTTACTATTTCTTCTCGTCATTTGCTGCCGGCCAAACGCTGTTGGCTCTCGTTGCACATTCCATTTTATGTGCTTTGAATAATAAAAATGAGGAAATGAATGATTACCTCCTGCAAGTAAACGTTAAAAGCTTCCATGAAGGTTTGGTCACTTAGAGGCCCTTGAACAAAGAATTGCCCTCTTGGCTCCGGGAACGTGGTTCTCTAGGACCACGCTTTACCCTGAAGAGGTAACACCACTGGGGAGATAAGACAGAAAGAGGATCCTCCTTGCCTTATCCCTGCCCCAGTCTATCAGGTCCGATACTCCAGTTCTTGGAGTTCACTGGGGCAAGAGGTGCTGCTTATTCAATCGGATAGACACAATTCTTTCCAAAATTGGAGCTGGTTAGATGTCATCTAAGGAGTGCTTGATATTAGCATCCTGCTGGACCTCGGAACCTCACCCAGGCTCAAAGCAGCTGAGGGAATGATTGGTCAGTAGTGAGCCCATGATGCACATAGGGTGAATTGTCAGCATTTGCCCGCAAGCTGAGAGAAGGCGAATTCTCCCCAAAGGCCACTGTGGGCAAAGGAGCGCTTCTGGGAGCAAGGACGCCTAGATCTCTCTCTCTGCATCGACAGGAGCCCAGGGGAATCCACTGGAAACCTCAGAACCCCCCATGCTCCTGCAGCCTCTTTCCCACCGTCCAGAGACCCTCGAGAGGAATTTTAACACACTCCTGACCCCGGGGTATGTTGGAAACTCAGAACTCCCTTGCCATCCCTGCTCCCAGAGGCTAATCCCCGTTGAGCTCAACGGCCTCCTCTAACCCCGTCTACCCCCCGCCATCTTCTGAAACCCTTTCACCGTGCCTTCTGATGCTTATATTCGACCACCTGCAAACCTCCGTTTCCTCCACCTTTCCTCCAAAATCTTCCTTCACCCTCTCGCTCTAACAGAAACCTGGCTCTCCTCTGACGCTCTGCTGAAGCTCCAAGCCTGTTCACTTGTGCCCCTGGGCCCGGAGGTAAGGAACGCCCCACCGGGACTTCCTGCCATTGGTCCCACCACCTGTTTATTTTCCTAATCCCCTTCACACTCTCACCTCTGTCCTTAACCCACTTTGCTTCCACGGTGGCTCACGAAAACCACTCCCTTACGTACATCTCCGCTCCCTCGCCTCTCTCTCTCTCGTACCCTCATCCTTCCTTGGCAAAATCACGAGCCTGGTGAACCCAACCTTCCCCCCACCGCGCCCATGCAGCCGGGCACACCTGGGGTAAAGCACACAGCTAAGCTAACTGCTCCCTTACCGGATTGAAAATCAACGGTCACTAACATTAAGCAGGACCTTCACGCTGCCATGCGCACGGACTCCCACCACCTGCGCCCACCAGTCTGCACCTGCTCCCCTAGATCCCACCTTCTGGGCTGCGGCTCCATTCGCACTTTTGATGTCCCCCCACCCCGGGTCGAACCTTCTGCCCGGGACCTGGGTTTCAGTGTCCCACCGACTTGAGGACAACGCTGCACCCAGTCTTCCCTTCCCTTCTTTACATCAGTCAAATCCCCGGGGTTGCCAAATCGGCGTGCAAACCTGCCATTCTCTGACCTTGACGAAACAATGACACAGAACTTCTTTTGATCTCACTTGTACCTCCAGCCGCCCTCTCCATTGCTACCTGCTCCTTTACGGCAAAACTGCTGGAAATTCCGTACTGGCTGTCTGTCTACAGTTTTTTCTCTCCATCTCTACTAGTTTTTTCTACAGTTTTTTCTCTCCATCTCTAGTAGTTTTTTCTACAGTTTTTTCTCTCCATCTCTAGTAGCTTTTTCTACAGTCTTTTCTCTAGTAGTCTCTTGGACTACTTCGCACACGTTTTCACCCATCCCCTGCCCCCCTTTTTCCGCCGGAACGACTTTATCGAGCCCGGCGGTGGTCCTCAGCTCACTGAATCCAACCACAGAATCTGGTCATCCTTTCGGACTCAGCAGCTGCCTTTGGCACAATCGATCGCTCTCTTCGTGAAGCATTTTTCGGCAGCTTGAAAGTCACTTGCCCTCTTGCTTCTCAGTCTCCCGTGCTGGTTTGTTCGTGGGTCTCTTTGCTGGTGTTTCTCATTCTTCTAGCCTCTAAATGGTAGAGTATCCCATGGCTCAGTCCTTGGATTGTATTTATATACATTCCCCGGGTGCACTCATCTAGTTTTGTGGCTTTAAATAGCATTTATAGTTCAGTGATTCCCAACTCGATGACTCCAGTCGGGACCTCTCCTTTGAATCCAGACTCACGTATTCAACTTCCAGGCTGGCGTTCGCACTCAGAGGTCGAATAGCTCATTCCAAACTCAGCACGTCCAAAACTGAGCTCTTGATGCTTTCTTCGAAGCCTATTCTTTTGGCAATCTTTCCTTCCTTAGCTGACGGCAATCCCATTCCAACAATTTTTCAGACCCAGAAGCTTGGCGTGATCACCGACTCCTCTTACATCTGCCTCAAATCCACCAAGTCCCGGCCGACGGGCTCTCACCCCGTGTTTGCTGTCATTACTCCTCGCCTTGATTATTGGACTCTGGCAGCCCAGTAGTCCCTCTTTCGACTCTTGCCACATACGTTGCTGCATGGCTCAGAATTATCTAGTGGCTCCCCACCTCACTCTGAGCAAAACCCACGGTCCTTGCCAAGATCAGTGGGGCCCTGCGGGATCTGGTTTCCAGGTGTTTTTCTGATTCGTTCTCCTCCTACTCCCTCACATAGCCACCGCCGAGCTAGGTGGGCCTCCTGCTTCTTCCTTAACACAGCTGAGCCGCTCCTTTGTGGCCTTTGCATTGGCTGTTCCCTCTGCCTCAAGTACTCTTCTCTTAGCTTGCTAGATAACTAGGTCCTCGTTTCCTTTGGGTCTTTAGTCACACGACTCTTTTTTTTTTTTTTAACATTTATATTTGAGAGGGAGAGACAGAGCCTGAGCCAGGGAGGGGCAGAGAGAGAGAGACAGAGACAGAATCCGAAGCAGGCTCCAGGCTCTGAGCTGTCAGCACAGAGCCCGACGCGGGGCTCGAACCCATGAACCGTGAGATCACGACCTGAGCCGGAGTCGGGCTCTTAACCGACTGGGCCACCCGGGCGCCCCTCACATGACTCTAATTTTAATGAGGCCTTTCCATGCCATCCTCCTTAAAATTTTTACCACCACCAGCTTCAACAGTATCATCCTATCTATCCTGCTTTGTTTTTCACAGACAGAATAGGTTTTACTTTTTATCTTGTTTATTTATCGTGTCTTTATTCCCACCTAGAATATTAGTTCTAACAGGGGAAGATGCTTATCTGTTCTGGTCACTCTTGAATTCTCAACCCTTGGAATAGTGCCGGGAACACAGTAGGGACCCAAAAAGATTTCTTAAAACTTACATCATTCGCCCGACACGCCTTACGTTATTCATCATCTTTTAAAGACTGTGTGTGCTGTCTTTCCAATTATACCATGCCTCCTTGCAGATGAGAGCTGTTTCCTTTTTACTTTTTTTTTTTACCCTCCGTAGTGCTTTATGTAACATTCAAAAAGAACATTAAATACATATTTATTAATTAACTGAAAAAAAAACACTGATAATATTCTAGGTAGATAAGAGATGAACTTTGGGATTCATTTAACTGCTGTGAAGTGTCATATCTCCCCCAAAACCTGAAGAAATAAAGCCGAATCACACTCTGCAAGGAGCAATGGTATCGGTATTATTACAGCCTCATCGGACCGTCACGAGCATCAAACCAGATAGAGAATTGCAAAGCTCTGTAAGAGTTACTGTTCTCATTGGTTCAGAGCGTAATATGAGTTCAGCACGGCCTTTATTTGGAGGTAAACCTTCACCAAAAACCACAGAGCAGGTAAAACATGTGTGAGGAGATTTCACAGCATGCGTGGACTTATCCCGAACGTTGAGGGATTTACAGGTTGAAGCGGCCACTGGAAACAGGCCACACGGACACGACATTTCATGAGATGGAGTCTGGAAAGGTGGAAGAAGGACCTGTGTGAGATTTTGCTCTGAATCTGGACTGGTTAAGTCTGACCACGAGTCTCACAGTTTCAGTAGCTTCTAACTCTGGGGCTCAAACAAAAGAAGGAAGAATGGGAAAGCTTCCCGAATCTCCACTCCATTCAAAACACATTAACAAGAGGAGAAAAAGACAAAAAAGGTCAAGAGTTGAGGGATTTGTGTGTTTGGACATACAAGAGGACAAAAGAGGTCAACGCCATGATGTGCGAATCTGGACGGAACTTAGAGACAAGGTTCATCCAGCTTCTGCAGACGGTGCAGCGGGCTTGTTCTAAGGGAAAGCGGACAGATTGCCTCCTGGGGCTTCCAGCAGAATAATATAATGAGTACATTATTCTTATGAATTTCTGTATATTTTTATTATTTGGTCACCACTTCTTTCTCTCTCCTTCTCTCCTTCTCTCTCTCTCTCTGGATTTTTGAGAAACACACATACAAAGCCTATTGCAAAAACAATACCCACTAGCTCCAGTGGAGATTAGATTTAGCAGAACACTTTTAATATCAGTCTGTCTCCTTGGGGATCTACTCACAGCTTTCCACCCGAGGGTGGTGGTCCCTTGACTCCCCCCAGAACTTATACCTGAAGGTGCCATACTCTGTTCTGGGTATGTCTCATCTGTATTTAGGTTCCCAGCCTGCTTCTGCATTGGGACTTCTGACCAAACTAAATTCTAGAGTTTGATCCAATAAACATAACAACATTTACTCTGAGGTCACTTGTAGGTATCAGGGGACACAGACGTATGGTACGGAAGTTAAGAACAAAGTCTGACATCAACTGTTGGCATTTCAACCTCAAATCCAAGTGCATGGCTGCTGTGCTCAGTTCTCTACTCAAGCTAAGCTTTGGAGAGCTAACCCTCCCGATGGCTTTGAGAGAGGGTGTTGTGAGGGTGTATTCTGGACATAAAGCACTTAGACAAGGGCCTGGCATCCAGCAAGCACTGCATAAATGTTTGTTCTTTTTGTTCACTCGATGAGGACCGTCAAATGGACAGAGATTAACCAACTCTATCTAGAAGCCTCATGACTTATTTTTTCACCCATGTTCCACTTAAGTGTGTGTGTATATACACAAATATGTATACACATATGTACATGTACGTATATACGTGCACATACACGCACACTTTTTTGAGTTTCAGACATAATTGCACTTCAACCCAACCTTAGGGTACGTTGCCTAAAAATAGGATCAACTACTAAACCACAATAATATAATCATACCCAGGAAAATTTATAATAATTCCATAATGGAATCTAGCAAAATATCTAAATATTGATAGCCAGGTTTTATCCATAATGATTTATATCCAAGGATAAGATAATATACATTATGTAACATATAAAATATACCTATAATAATTTATATCCAAAATATCCACGTTTCAATGTCCCTAATTGTACCAGGAATTTTTTTTTTAATAGCTGTTATATTCCAAACAGGATACAGTCAAGATTGGTGCATTGACTTTGGTTACTTATGACCCTGATAACTAAGGGCTCAAGTGACCTCCCAAGTACAAATTTTAAATATACCTTCCCAAGTAGAATTCCTTAGGTGGAGAAGTTAAGGGCTCAGATCTCTTTCTGTTTACTTCTTGTGCTCTTTTCACAGCTCAGAGAGACATCTGTTGTGGTTTCTAATGGTTGTCTTTCCATTAAATAAAACCTCAATTGAAAACAGTAACCTCAGGAGACCAGTTCCCACCCTACTCACAGCTAAGGTTTCCTGGGAGCTTTGTGGTCCCATGTGCCTTCTTATTTCTCTTTTCTTTTTTTCAACTGGTATTTTAGAAGTCCTTGCCCCCTCTCCCTTCTCTCAGTGCTTCCTCCCACTGGCCCGGCAGCTACCGTCTCAAACACGAGAGCTGGAATTGGGCTACGTTGGCCACACTGAGAAAGCTTTGTTTTTACTTCCAGACTCTTCAAAACCGTACAATTAAACCACCTAATGGCTTGATAGACTTCTCTTTAATGGGACCAGTATTCTTTTAAGTCCTGTGTTCTCTGAACTCTCCTGAGCCATTTTGAACATAAAGTTGGCATTTCCTTTTCCAACTGACGATGCTCAGGAACAAACTGCATTGAGACTTCCCAACGGGAAGAGGATTTGGTTTGCTCCTCGCCAGGGGTCACAGTGCTATCTACTGACACATTCCAAAGCCTCATAAAAGCAGTCAGACGCTGCCCAAGAAAAACACCCGTTAAGTATCATGGTTCTTGATTTTTACAGCTACTAATAACTTTTCCCTTTGAGTTTGCTCAGAGCTCTGCACATAGTTAAAACAAACAAAAACAAACAAACAAACAAACAAACATGATTTCTGGCTTGCCTACAAGTTTGCTGTGTGATTTCAGGGAAGTCACTTAACCTTTCTGATCCGTACTTTCTTTCTTGTTAAGACCAAAAAAAAAAAAAAAAAATTAGTATGGTCAGAAATCACTGAAGAATAGGCTCTATGATAACAGTTGGGTTGATTTAAAAATGTTTTTAATTGATCACCTCAAATATTTATTTAAAATTGGAGACCACGTACAGTTACTTCTAATGAGTAAGTTTTCAAACACTGAATTTCCAAAATGGGGTCTTTCCTTAAGGATCAGAGACCACACAAAGGACTTCAGTGTTGTTTTGTTTTGTTTTGGTTTTTAATCGGAAACAAGCTGAAGTTAAATAGGAGGAATTTGAAAGGGAAAGAAATTTCTCTTTTAAATGGCCTGGACTCGTCATTGTGTGGTCAAAGTAAATGGTTTAATGTGAGTTTTATTGCATCAACTATATCAATAACACTTAAGCTCTGATCCAGAAGTTTTCCATCATTTTCCCTTCGGGACCTCATTTTCTTAAGATGAATTTATCTAGCTTTTGTCCAGTACAAATATTGCCAGCTAAAGTGTTTTAGTCCTAGGCTTCTAACATCGCAGAGCCTCTGTCTTAGTTGAATACTTGATTTTTTTTTAAGATTTTTTTTTATTTTTTTAATGTTTATTTATTTTTGAGAGAGGGACAGAGAACAAACAGGGGAGGGGCAGAGAGAAAGAGAGACACAGAATCCGAAGCAGGTTCTAGGCTCCGAGCTGTCAACACAGATTGAACCCACGAACCAGGAGATCACGACCTGAGTCGAAGTTGGACACTTCACTGACTGAGCCTCCCAGGCGCCCCAAATATTTGATTTTTTTACCCCTCGTTCTTTATAGCTCCTTGGCAAATACTTTCCCAGTGTTCTTTTCCAGCAAACTATGAAAGTTTCACTTTGATAGATTTCTGCCACTCCTCTTTTGTGCTGTAAGAAGTGACAGCGAAATGGCCCAGTGTTCTGAATTATTTTGAGGATGTCACCATGGGGTGGGTGGTTATACTTTGGCCTTCCCTTCCTTGTCTCTGTTGACGCTCCTTACCCCATTTCCCAAACTCGGTAACTGTTTCTACTGTTTGAGAAGAGCTGGGAGGATCTAAACAGACTCTCAGAGTCTAGAAGTTTTAAAAATATGCACAGAGCTTATTTTCTAAATAGAGAACTTGAAACCCTAAATCCTAAGTGACTGGGTTCCTTCCCTCTATTTTCAAAAGCAAAAGACAGTATTTTATCTTAAAATTAAAGTTGACATAAATAACAATGTTTAGAGAAAACTTTCTGCAAATGTCTGAAGCCAGAGTGCCAGGCCGGGTCCCTGCTAAGGCCAAGAAGAGAATCAGGGGAAAGTCAGAGATTTCCTGTGTTTGTAATGAGTTTACTAATTAAATCTTAATTGTAAACCACGCTGAGCAAAATTTAAATGAGGCTCTGTTGCCAGCAGCCAGGTTATAATGGTAGACTTGTTTATAAGGACAGGAAAGTGACTTTCTAAACATCAGATTCCTGTGCGTTAGCCAAGATTTAGAGGAAGTCCCCATGTGGGGACGCACAGAAAGTAGCAGGAGGAGTGACGCGAGCCTCAAGACAGTTAATGACACTGAGATGTCCCCGAATTCAGTCACGGCCGGGGCTGAGAACTTTTTGTTTTGATGGACTGCAACAACACCTGTGCAGTAACCGATGTGTTTTCCCCCATTTTGGACAAACAGTCCAGTCATTTCGGCAGCAACAGAACAGGAATAGAAATGGAAATTCTTTTACTTTGTAAACTCTGATGGCTGTGTTGAAAAATAAGCTTTGCAAATAGAAGTCCAAGCACACAAGAGAATCAAAGGTGCCATGACAGGACAGGAAAGAAAGAAAGAAAGAAAGAAAGAAAGAAAGAAAGAAAGAAGAGGGAGGGAGGGAAGGAACAAAGGAAGGAAAGAAGGAAGGAAGGAAGGAAAAGAAAGAAAGAAAGAAAGAAAGAAAGAAAGAGAAAAAGAAGGGAAGGAACAAAGGAAGGAAGATAGAGAAAAAGAAAGGGAAAGAAAGGAAGGAACAAGAAAGGAAGGAAGAAGGAAAGAGAAAAGTAAAAAAGAAAGGGAAAGGAAGAAAGAAAGAAAGAAAGAGAGAGAGAGAAAGAAAGAAAGAGAAAGAGAGAAAGAAAGAAAGGGAAAGAAAAGAAAGTGAAAAAGAAAGAAAGGAGGAAAGAAAGAAAGAAAGAAAGAAAGAAAGAAAGAAAGAAAGAAAAAGTTGCTTTTAATTCCTCCGGGTACTATTCAGGCAATAAAAGGAAGGCTATAAAATAAATAAAAACAAAGTCCTGGGGCTATCTACATGGTTTAGGATAATGTATTTATTATGAGGGAAGTGAATGATTCAAAGGCTATTTTTGCTTGTGTGTTCATTTACATTCATTCATTTAAACAGCTTGCCTTACAGACTTTTGTTTTAGAAACACTGACTTATAGCTAACTTTTTTCTAGCCTCTACATATACATGTTCTGCCATCAAAACACTCCATTTTCTTCATCAGCCATTGGAAATGCGTGTATATACTGAGTTCTCTGGAAGGTACCCTCGAGAGCTAGCGACATGTCACAGCTTGGGAACTATGTGGGAAATATTCTGTCCAAATCCTAAAAGCAATTCGGTCCATACAAGAAGTGATGGCTGATACCTGCAGGCCAAACGTTTGGAGACTGGTAGACAAGTTCATTAGCATCATTCTGTCCCTTATCCTTCCCTGCTCTCCAGGGAAACCACTCATAGGAAGGATGGGAAAGATACTCCATTAATAAGAGGCTAAAATGAAAGAAGTAATACAATTTGATAATATATATAGTATTGTATATAATTATCATATAATTTATTCTACTCATCTGTGTAATTTCTAAACTACAATGTGACCTTCCCATTCCACCAAAACATTTTTTTTGATTTGCCCTCTAGACCTCCACTTGGATCAGAGTAAGAGAAACTGTCTCCAGAACAGATCGTGGGATCAGACTCCCTCCCACTTGGTCAAGTGTCATAATCCATACTCTCGGGTCTCCGCATCAGATGTAGCTGGCTTACAGGAAGTCATAATTCCAACAGGAGCCACATTAAACATGAACGCTACATGTCTCCACTCTTCACAAGGCTATTAAAGGGCTTAAAAGAAGGCACTGAGAGTATATAATTTATTATTAGTGTTGTTGTCATTTTGACCTTTTAATCCAAAAGGAAAGAACCCAAGGAAAGCATCCCCTGGAGGGCTGTGTAAAACAAGCCTCTTCCATCTCTAATTTCTTTGAGTCACTTTCTCAATTATCCCCAAAGAGAATTTTAAACTGTCTACTATTTATTTACTCAGTAAACTTAAATTGTTTTTATGGATCTTTTCCAAAACTCCCGGTTGTTGTTCCTTTGTTTTGTTTTTAAGAGGAGCCAGAGCCTAAATGGAGATTTACATAATAAAACCTCATTTCATCTTCGAAATCTTCTGAGGCTATTATGAACTACGGTACAGCACACATCTCAGAAACGCAACTTCTTTTAAGATTTGCCATCTTCCAGGTGAACGCTACGCTAGTCCCAAAATAAAAATTAGAGTGTTTTCAAAGTGTCTGCTGGTGGGTGCTGTGACCATCGGTGGCTTTTACAGAAGAGCTTGGCTGGGTCCTTTGGTTTCCATAAGAATGTTCTTCAAAAGAGACAAGGCAAGGGGCGTCTGGCTAGCTCAGTCAATTGAGCGTCTGACTCTTGATTTTGGCTCATGTCATGATCCCAGGGTCGTAGGATTGAGCCCTGTGTTGGGCTCCATGCTGAGCGTGGAGTCTGCTTAAGAGTCTCTCTCCCTCTGCCCCCTCCCTCACTCATGCGTGCTCTCTTTCCCTCTAAAATTAAAACACAGAAGGAGAGAGAAAAGGCATAAATCACTTTAAGTTTAGTTACAGGGTCAGAACTTTGGAAATACCTGATGTGGCTTTTGCTGGAAGTTGTTGAATGTACTTTTATGTTTGTTCTTTTCTTTCCCCCTTGTTTGTTCTTTTAAACCATTGTCCGGAAAGATCTATTCCTCACTCTCATCCCCATTACCAACGCCATGCCAAGAACCAAGCTGGCCTCAAGACGCCTTTCTAGGGAATCAGCCAATTCCAGGAATCCTTAGGGCTGTAGATTACTAGAAAGACTGTAACAAGCTTCATCTCCTACACTCTGAAAAAGATAAAAGAAAGACTTGACTGGCCCAGAGTTCAACTGCACCTTAACACTAGAGTCCTGCCCAGAACCTGGGCCTTGGGATCCACCCCACCAACAGCCTCGTCCTTCGGCCTCTGCAAATGGTCTAGCTCTTGTAGGCTAGAGGCAATTTCACAGGATTTACTGGGGCCGTGACAGGAGTCAGGAAGCCGGCTTTTATTGAAAATTTACTTAGTGTGGGACAGAATCCAATTTCCTTCACCATGTAAATTGTCTGCACCGAAGCACTTGTAGGTGTAAACTTAGAAAGGGCTTCCTTCACCTTTTAGGTAACGCAGAAGTTGGTGCACATTAAGAGAATTTAAATATTGTTTAGTTTAACACCTTAATTTTACAGGTTTGAAAGAGAGAGAGAGAGAACAGAAGAAATAGCCAGTCTATGGCAGAGACATCTGGGTGTTTCCTCCACAATCCCTTACACAATTGTGTCCAGGGAGCCCAGAAAGTATGAAGAAGCCAGGTGTGTTTTCCTTCAATGAGGTGGCTTAGCCCCAGTGTCAACAGGTGACTGCGCATGGCACCGTAACAGCTGACTTCGTTTCATTAAAAATGGATTTTTTCCCCCAATTAGACTTCCATTTTCCTTTAGGAATAGATTTCAGGATGTCAGGTGATAACCTGAGCTGCACCGAAATGTGCTATTGGACTGGCGGAGGTGAGATGCTAAGTAATTGCAGCCTATCAGCCAAAGGTCAGATAAGTCCCTGTGACAAGTTTCACGGCCACGTGTAGGGCTCCAGTGCCCATGGCCGCAAGCCCCAAGGTGCTGTGATCGGTCACTCTGTTCCAGACTGAGCTTAAGTGTTCGGCTGGGCCGCAGCGTCTAATTTGATTTCAGAGGAACTCCTGAGAAGTTCTAGAAGGGCCAAGACTTTTTTTTTTCTCTTTTTTTGCTTGCAAACGAGGAACTCCTGGCTTTGAAAAGCCAGAGTTCATCGAGTCTGTGGGATCCCCCCGCCCAAGGACTGTGGGAGATCGTGTTGTCCACCCAAGACTGAGGTTCATAGCTTGTGGATTCAGTGGGTTATTTAGGTATCTACACGGTGCGTGTGCAAGAGGGGGCAGTGTGTGGGGACAAAGATCTCCTGCTCACGGTCACGACAGGGAGGCGATGGCAAAGGAGAAGTGGATTTGGAGGCATTGTTCCTTTGACGACAAAGAGCTTCGGGCAGTCTGCAGGTACAGCTCCTGAATCCCAGGGCTGGCTGCCATTCAGCTGAGCCTTCTTCACCTCAGGAGGAGAGGATCGGACCACGGTAAGCTGTAGACAGCTGGTGCAAAGCCACTGAAAAAGGTAATAGCCAATCCTCAACTGGCAAACTCCACAAGAGCCAGGAATGTTGTGTCTCATAATTACTGTGTCCCCAGAACCTAGAACAGGGTCTGGCCTACAGCTGACGTTTATTATACATTTGCTGACAGGACGGTTAGTTACCGTGTTTGGGAGAAGCTCCAAGCCAAGAATGAATTCCAGAACATTCCTTAGTATCTATTAGTAGCGATGTACTAAAAATCGCAGGAGACATAAATTTAACAACAACAAAAAAGTACATCGCAAGTAGTATGGCGGAGGGCGGTGAAAAGACTGTGGCTTTGAACACAGGCAGGCCACCCTCTCAGGGTGGGGACGTCGCTTCATTTCACTGGCCTCGTTGTTTTCATCTGTAAAATGTGAATACACGATGTACCCACCTCGCAGAGGGATCGTGGGAACTAATCGAAAGCGAAGTGTATGACACAATTCCTAGCATATAACGGATGCTCATAAACAGTATTTGGGGTGGGTGGGGGCATGGAAAACATTTGTTTACTAAAAAAAAAAAAAAAAAGAAAAAAAGGCAAAAACATAGAGAAAAAGGGGCAACTCTACTGGTCGACATTCTATACATATTTTTTTTCCAGCTTTGTCGATATAACATATAATAACACTGTATGAGTTTAAGGTGAACTGTGGTGATTCTGTTACACTTCTGTGAGTGCAAATGATGAGTCCAATGAGGTCAGTTAACACAGTCATCACGGCACATGGTGACTTTTTTTCTGGTGGTGAGAACGTTCAAATTCTTTCTTAGCAACTTAACCACAGTCACCATGCTATGCTGTACATTTTATACCCAGAACTCATTCATCTTGTAACTGGAATTTTGTCTCCTTTGACCACCTTCCCCCATTTCCCCACACTGGCAACCGCCAATGCTGTTTCTGTGACTTCCATTTTTTTTTCTTTTAGAGCCACGAAGAAGTGAGGGCATGCGGTCTTTGCCTTTCTCTGTCTGATTTCTATTGGCAAAATGCCCTCGAGTTTCATTGGTTGTCACAAACGGCCTCTTTTTACAAATGGTCGAATAATATTTCGTTGTGTGTACCTACACCAATTTTTTGTATCCATTCATCAGCGGTGGACCCTTAGGTTGTTTCCATGTCTAGTGAACATTATTTTTCCCTTTCCTAGAGAATATGTGATCCCTGCCCTCCAAAAGGTCAGCATCTAACCTGGAACACAGAAACATAAACGTGAAAGAAGTTTTTATCATCTTCCTATAATTTCTATGTAGAATAGCTTTTGGGGTGCTTTAGAGTGGTGGTCAGCAAGCCTTTTCTGCAGAAGGCCAGATTTAAATTAAAAAAAAAAAAAAGTTTTAGGCTTTGGAAGCCAGGCACATTATGTTGCAAATATAAAACTCTGCGATTCTAATGCAGAAGCGGTCACAGTGTAGGAACAGATGGGGCTGTGTTCCGATATGGTAGTTTGCGGGGACTGTCATAGCCTTAGCCCCATAGACCGGGGCGGGAGGGGGGCTGAAACAACAGAAATACATTATCTCACGGTTCTGGAACCCGCAAGTCCGAGATCAAGGTGTAGGCAGAGCTGGTTTCTTCCCAGGCCCCCCTCCTTGCTCCGGATGGCCGCCTTCTCGCCCTGCACTCGCGTGATTTTCCCTCTGTGCGTGGGGGCCCTTGCCTTCTCTGGGTGGACCCAGTTTCCTCTGTTTACAAAGACACCAGTCAGATTGGATTAGGGCCCACCCTCAAGGCCTAAGTGCAACTCAACTGCCTGTTTCAAGGCCATGTCTCCTAAGCCCGTCAACAACTAAGGGGGCCGCCCGGGTGGCTCCGTCGGTTAAGAGTCCAACTTCGGCTCAGGTCGTGATCTCGTAGCTCATGGGCTCGAGCCCCGCGTCGGGCTCTGCGCTGACAGCTCGGAGCCTGGAGCCTGCTTCGGATTCTGTGTCTCCCTCTCTCTGCCCCTCCCCGCGCATGCTCTCTCTCTCTCAAATATAAATAAACATTAACAATTTTTTTTTAATCTAAGGTACCTGGGGGTTAGGACTTCAACACATGAATCTGGGGAGGGCACGGTGCAAACCATCAGGCCCAGTAAAGCCTCACTTACAAGACCAGACAGTGAGCTAGATTTGGTCCCCGGGTCGAGTCTGCAGGCCCTGCTGTAGCATATTGAGTCTAGCTGCTTCATTTCATAGAGGAGAAAATTGAAGTCAGGGGAAGGGGGGTGGCATGCCCAGGACCACCCAGCTGGTATGAGGCCAAACCAGGACTGGAACCCGGCAGGACACCCTCATCACCTCCCCAGAATCTCCCACAACCACACTCCAGGCAGCGTGAGGCCACCTCCCGTGAGCAGGGAGGCGGAGGGCCCTGTGTGACCGAGGAGCAGAGAAGACCGGCACCGCAGGAGGGCCGAGGCTGATGACACCTCGCAGACGAGGTGTTATGAGGAAGCAGCATTCGAGCGGTGGCTTGAGGACAGGAAGGACTTCCTGAAGGTCACCTCTTCCTCCCCTTCCATCCATCGCCATCTGCAATCATCCCCCTGACGTCTCCTCCCGAAGCTCTCCTTCAGTGCAAAGCCACATCCTGCTTCCTCCAGCCTCTACTCCCTGAACTCCAGTTCGGGACCCTCCCTCCATCAGTGCTCAGCTCTCTTCCCTCTCGCCTCCCTCCCTCTCCTCCATCTTCCACAACTTCGTCCTTTGGAATGTTTCAGGTCCACAGATACAAATCGTCAAGGGTTTGCCATCTTAAAACACATGCCCTGGCTCCTAAGTCTCCCTCCCTCTTCTAAGAGCAGTCTCTTCAAACACGCTCATTGCCCAGTGGGGTTCTGCCTCCCCACCCCAACTTTCCACTGGGGTCACCATGAATCTTTTGGGGCTAATGCTAATGGCCCCTGTGGGGTCTTACCCTGCTTGCTCTCTCTGCTCGGTGCTTAACACTGGGGGCCACTCTTCTCCTTTTGCCCTTCCTCCTTTTTCTTCCCTTGCCCCTGATTTTCCTTCTTTCTTGAGAGCTGCTCTTTCCCAGGTCCTTCTGCCTCTGGCCCTGGCATCTGAGCTCCTTGAGATCGGGAACGTTTCCTATCATGATCACCACTGGTGTCCCAGCATCGGTAGCAGACCCTGGCGTGCTTTAATAAGCACTCAGTAACTAGTAGCTAGTTCCTAGGTGAAAGCCCTCAAAATTCTGTCCATGGCCCCCTCTCTTCTACCCCAGACAACTCCATAGGCAATCGTGTTCCCTCGCTGGCTTTTCATTTCTTCTCAGGTGCTGAGAAGTTGCCTCTTGAGGTCCACATGTCTGGTTATGTGTATGTTCCACCAACACATCTTCTCCCATTGCTTACGGGACGTTCTGTTCTGTTATGGGTTGAACCGTGTTCCCCAAAAGGATATATTGAAGTCATAACCCCTGGTACCTATGAATATGACTTTTTCTGGAAATGGGGTCTTTGCAGATATAATCAAGTTAAGATGATGTCATGAGGGTGGGTCCTAATCCAAAATGACTGGTGTTCTTGTCAGAAGAGGGAATGTTGGACACAGACACACAGGGAGAGTCCTGAGGAAAGATGGCCATGTGAGGAGGGAGGCAGTGACTGGAGCCATATTGTCACAAGTCGAGGAACACTGAGCCCACCAGAAGCTGCGAGAGGCAAGGAAGGATCCTTACATACTTTCAGGCTCCGCAACTATGAGACAACACATTTCTGTTGTTTTAAACCACCCATTTTGTGGGAATTTTTTATGGCAATCCCAGCGAGCTCTCATTCTGGAAATTGAAGTCAGAAAAAGAGAGAGAAGGAAGGAGGAAGGAAGGAAGGAAGGAAGGAAGGAAGGAAGGAAGGAAAGAAGAAAGAGAAAGAAAGAAAGAAAGAAAGAAAGAAAGAAAGAAAGAAAGAAAGAAAGAGGGAGGAAGGAAGGAAGGAAGGAAGAAGAGGAAGGAGGGAGGGAGGAAAGAAAGAAAGGGAAAAAGAAAACAGAAAGAAAAGTCTGTTTATCCTAACGTCACTTCTCACTATTCCCCATCTTTACTCAGCCCCATAAAAATGTCAAAATCCCATACAGATGCCAGTCATCATTTGCTCCTGCATTTTTACACGTATTTGTTTTGATGAGTCAAGACCCAGTTCAAATCCTGCCTCCAAAATGCTCTCATTACTGTATTCAGCGTTTACAGAATGTACCCGGTGGGTGTCCAGTTTCCTTCCATAAAGCCAGTGATTGCAGTTCCATGGAGCTCCGACTCCTTTCTACCTCCTGAGAATCCCAGGCTCCTTAAAGGCAGTATAGGACTGACTCACACTTCCTTTTGCACCTCCCGCGGTGACGTGCAGGCATTTAGTGAACTAAGGGGACAGAGGGTGCAGAGATTAGAGATTTGGAAGTAGCAGCAGCAGGGTCTGCTTTCCCTCGTAGAGTCCGTTTATTGAGCACTTACTAGGTACGAGGCATGTTCACTGCATTATCTCAGTTAATCTTCACAAGCTTTCTTGGTGGATGGGTCAATTATCTTACCCCCGTATTACAGATGAGCAAACAATGGCTTTGGAGAAGTTCCCCACTAGTTCCTGTAAGGGGTGGCGATAAGAAACCCTTGGATTGGCTCTAAACCCCACACTGCCATGACTTGTGGTTTCCTTGGTGGTTTCTGATCATTAGAGTCGAGAAGCAGAATGACAGTTTCCCTCTGCCCCTTCCCTCTCCCTCTTTATAGGACAAAGCTGACAATCGGAAGTGAGGTCATTACTAATGTGATTGTTGGCTCACGATGGAAGTTTGTCTCTAAAGTACTGTTGAAAAGTATTCTTTAGAGCACGGAGTTGTCTAGAAATCAAGCAGAAGGTTTTGTGACTGTGGAAGGCCCCTGGGGACACTAGGGTGGTAAGAAGTGGCAGGGGTCATTCACTGAACACCTGGCCCCAGGCGGACCACACTTACCCAGGCAACTGCTGACCCTGTCTTAAAGATCTCCGAACATAAGAGCCCGCAGTCTGTTTCGGAAACCAAACCCGGTGCTACATTTCATCCACCGTAAGGAACGTGTTTTTAATATGCCAGTAATCATTAGTGTGTGGTACGTAGCCTCTGGGAGCTGTGGTTTATGTTTAGATTATAAGACCAATTACAAAGGAGAATGTGGAAGGTATTCTGGGATCCTCAAAATCAGAAACTGTATCATTACAATAGAGAGTTTATGCAAGAGGAAAGAAATGCCCAATTCCCACCTGGAGTTGTTTTGTTTTGTTTTGTTTTGTTTTGAATTTCTGCGGCAGCTCCTGGGGTATCGGCTTGAGCTCCGTTTGGGTTTTTGTCAGGATCTGGCACAGCGCTAGGCTCACTGACTTAAGCACACTTGGTAATAAACCAGTGGTTACCAGGGGCAAGGAGGAACAGAAATGGGGAGATGTTCCTCAAAGGTACTAAGTTGCAGTTGGGTAGGATGAACACATCTAGAGATCCCATGTAGAGCAGGTGACTCTGGTTCATAACACTGTACTGAATCCTGGAAATTGGCTAAGAGAGTAGATTTCAGGTGCTCTCATCACACACCAAGAATGGTAACTCTGTGAGGAGATGATAGGTTCAGTAGCTCGACTCTATTTATCATTTCCTCAAGTACATGTATTTCACATCCTCATGTTTATGCCTTAAACATATACAGTCCTACTAACAGGTGCAACAAAACAATAAAGACTTGTTAAGGGGCGATTTCTATATCCTAGAACTTCTTTTGTAAGTAGATAATCACAGCTCGTCGTTTTCGAATAACAACACTGATCCAGGCTGTGATCAGAGATGGTTGGCTATTCTCTGCCCCTGCGGCAAATCCCGTGAGAAGAGATGGAAAATTCAGTTTCAAACACAGAGAATTTTCTCGAGGGATGTCGGCTCAAAGAATGACATTTGAGCACCTCATTCCAGACACCCAACCGCTAGTCAAAATCCTTAAGATATTGACTCTATTACGTTCCCCTGGCTACTGCCTCTCCTCACATCCCATGCTTTAGTCACCCTTTCTGTTTTCTCAGAAAACCTGGACAAAAGCCAGGGCTCTGCTTCTCTGGGAGGAGGGCTCTAGGTACCCTTCAAGGATCCTCTCAAATATCACCTCCTCCATGAAGCTTTTATTCATTCCCCACTCTCGTCTCCCACTAACCAAGCATAGCTCCTTCTCCCTCCAACAGCGCCTTGCGTCTACCACTTTTTCAACATGTAATCTTTGGCCTCGTGTTTATGGTTGTGAACAGTTTTGTTTTCTGAGCTGTGAACTGTTTGTATACACCGTTTTCACACCTTGCAATCCACAGCACCGACCACATCCCTGACACACAGCAGATACTCAGTGTTTGTCGAGCGAATGAGTAAATCCGTTCTGGGCTCGCTCCTAGCACGCAGCTCGGCACGGTAGACCTCTCCAGGAACGTGGCCACATTGAATCAATGTTATTTCATGTAAATGAGTAGAGATAAGGCTTGGTTTCCTCTCCAAGGGGTGGGAAAGAAGGTTTGATCGGTTGAAACCAGGGAGGAAAAGTGTTCAGGGGTCACACGCAGGAAGGCAGTGAACCATCCAGGAGCAATCCCGTCCTCTGCTGTTTCCAGACCAGGTTTCTGAACCCCACGACGAAATGGGGGGGGGGGCGGGCAGCATTTGGTCCCCAGAGCCGTGTGAGGGAGTAGAGCTCCCAGCCCTCTCAGCCCGCAGAAAGTACCCGATCCAGGCGTGAATCATGCCTTCCTGCAGCTGGATGGGGGCCTCTCGCTGAGTCTTTTAAAGACTTCTCATGAAACTCAGGTCTCGAAAGAAGTGCATTAATGTTCGTACAGTTTTGTGGCCACAAACAAGAAACTGCAAGGGGAAAAAAAACGAAAAATGGAACAGAGCTGGGAAATCGGGCCTTGTAAGAGTTGTGGCTAGCACTTAACCACATGCTCATCTACCTGTTTCTAGGGCAATGCAGACTGGATCTGACAAAACTCTAGTCATGTTAAGAACCAGAGTAACTGCTTGAAAACTTTGCTCTTACGTCCATCCTACCTGATATTTCGCTTTCACATGACAAACGCCTTCTATTTTCAGATTGAAGTGGATGGACTTGTAATTTCTGCTTCTAACGTGGTAGGTACCGAAGGATCTTCATTCAGCTAGATGAGCCTGGGCAGTGAATGAGTATTGAAAGTGAAGTTTAAACTAACTCCTCAAGCCCTGATTTAAAGGGAGATCATACATTACCCACTAAAAAAACTATAGTGATGAAGGATGTTATTATATTAAATCAAATAAACCAATGTTTACAAATTTTTAATAGTTGGGGCACCTGGGTGGCTCAGCCGGTGAAGCGTCCGACTTCGGCTCAGGTCATGATCTCGTGGTCCGTGGGTTCGAGCCCTGCATCGGGCTCTGTGCTGACAGCTCGGAGCCTGGAGCCTGCTTCGGATTCTGTGTCTCCCTCTCTCTCTGCCCCTCCCCCGCTCACTCTCTCTCTCAAAAATAAACATTTAAAAAAAATTTTTTTAATTTAATAGTTAATTACGAAACTGTTTATGGTTCTGCTACACTTTAAAAAATTTAAGTACTGGGGGCACCTGGACGGCTCAGTCGGTTAAGCGTCCGACTTCGGCTCAGGTCATGATCTCGCGGTTTGTGGGTTCAAGCCCCATGTAGGGCTCTGTGCTGACAGCTCAGAGCCTGGAGTCTGCTTCGGATTCTGTGTCTCCCTCTCTCTCTACCCCTTCCCCGCTTGCACTCTGTCTCTCTCTCTCTCTCTCTCTCTCTCAAAAATAAATGGTTATTAAAACATTTTTTTCAATAAACATTTAAAAAATTATAAAAATTTAAGTACTGAAATCAAAAGTTCTCCTGGGCCTAAACTTAGTTGTTTTTCTTTCAAAATGGAAAAGAATTGAGGGGAGAAGGGAAAGAAATACCGTGTAATTTTGCTTAGGAAGCTTATTTTGATTTCGCCTGGATAAATAGTTTATTTAAATAAGTGAGTTCCAATGAGCACAATTTTACAGTGATTTTTCTTCTCCACTCCTTACGGTCCCCCAAGGAAATATGTTTGGGGATTTGATTTTATATTACCTCAAAACATGCCCCCCTTACGAGCTGATCACCATCTTGCTGGAAATTACGAGAGAATATTTTTGGTTGACAGTGTATTACCAAAGTAGTTTACATAATGTCAAGAAGAAAGGCAGAGAAAATAGGGTAAAAGTATCCTGAGAATCATGGACCGCCAAAAGCAACCTTTTCTTTTTTCTTTTTTGTTCTCACGGTTCATTAAAAGTGAACAGTTACAATCGACACTCCCCGTGGCTCCAGAAAGGCAGAAGTAGAAACAACGAATGCAAACAACTTTGGGGTTTCCATAAAGGACTTCATACACACCGGTGGCCGAGCTCGGCTCCGCCATGGGCTGCTGAAGAGGGTGTCCCCAGACTGGCTAAGGAGAAAAGGTAGGAGCCGGCTGACCTCTCCAAGCTATCTCCTTCCCAGGCTACTGCCCCATGTAATTGAAGGGACGTTAACCATTCGTTTGCCGTGAATGTCCCTTCTCTCCTTCAGAACCCAACTGCAGCAAAGAGAGAGTGGCATCCCACACAGTGGCATCATTTTTTCACCTGCCGCTCACGCCTCAACCCCAACAGTCTGGCTTCCACACCCCACCCCGCTCCCCCCACTGCTCCCTACAGTCACAAATGACCTACTAATTGCCAGAGCTATGGACACTTTTCAGCCCTTATCTTACATAACCTTTTGGTGGCAGGTGACCACATCCTCCTCCTTGAAACTCTATTCCTCCTTTTTTGGCTTCTCCCTCTGGCCACCGTTTCCGCCACGGCCCCTGTCACTCATTTGTCAAGGGCACCCACCAGGTGCAGGAAGCACTGCTAGAAGTTGGGATACGAAGGCCAGTGAGACCTACTCTCCACCCTAAAGGGAACCACGGAATTGCTGACTATTATTTATTGAGACCTCACTAAACGGCCGGCACAGTGCTGGATATTCCGACTGCAAAGTCTGTACTTCTTCCGCTCCACGGGGCTATTCGTCTTCCTCGGGATTTCCTTCAGATCCCTCACCTTCTGTCTTTACTCTTTTTTCTGACTATCTCGTCAGCATCCGGGATTTACACACGGGGTAAGGTGGATACAACTAAAGATACGGCTTAAGTCTACAGAGCGATTTAGCCCTTAGTTTACAGGAGAAAATGAATATATGTGTGTGTGTGTGTGTGTGTGTGTGTGTATGATCTTTCAGAAAGGAACAGGATACCAGCAGTTAAGCTGGTGGGTTAAGCACAGTATCTATTCTCTTTTCCTGTCTGAGAGTCACTGGGAAAGTGCTCTGTACTTTCTGCCCATGTTCTGAGAATAGTATTTCGTATAACTGAATGCCAGGGTTGAGAGCAAAAGATTATGTGTGAGGCAGTGCATTTCATCACCACCTTTAGCAACTTTTGAGTAAGACCAATAGGCAGCCAAACCAAAGAAACAATTAAACAGCCTCCCCAGCACAAAGACTTAAGATAGAGACCTGCCTGCATGCTCCAAAAATGCAAAGGGACAGAGAGGATCCTCTGGGTGCAACTAGACCGTCCCAGGCGAGACTTCCTGCTTCAGGCAAGATCTGAGAGCCCTTCCAGACTCTTCCAGACTCTTGCATCGTATTGTCCTGCTGGGAGGCAGAAATTCCTTTCGGACTCCTGCAAGTGATCAACTCATGCCCTAAAGCATGAAAGGGCATCACCCTTTATCATTATCTCCGTTTACAAGCCACACTTGTTATCAGTGACTAGTCAGCAATTTTTTTCATGCTCTCCAGATATTACATACATGCCCTGGTTAACCATGTAGTCAAAGCCTCACGCCAATAATTTAGGTTTAATTTAGTTCTAGAACATTTTCCCGGAGACCTTGTTTACACTAAGGTGCTCTGTGGTGAGGCGCTCTCCTTGTCTCAGGCGAAACCTCTTTGCCTGCTGTCAAAGAACGGTTGAAAAAAATAGATCAATAGTTAAAGACACAAAAAATTGTATCGCGAGCTTTGCAAATGACTTCTCAACGAAAAAAAAAATCAAAAATCCAGCTATACTAAAGTGGGAAGCCGGCTTGTTCCTGAACATTTATACACCAGTGCACTGGGTTCTTTCTGTAGCATACGTATGTGTGTGTGTGTGTGTGTGTGTGCATGTGTGTGTGCATGTGTGTGTTTACACGCCCATGTGTGCTGTGGTGGGGAGGGGGGAAGAGGGAATTAATTATGCAAACCAGTGTTTGTCAACATCTGAAAAAGAGGTCTAGGTAAACTTGTAACTTAGTCATGGCCTGAACTAAAATAAACAAATTCAACTTTTTTTTTCCCGGTACCACTTTGGGTCTTTCAAGAAGTCCTAGAAAGATCTGGAGCCCCAAAATATGTAAATTGTTAATCTCCTTCCCCAGTCCTCTGGGGGATGAGACAGTCCAGACAGGGAACCTGCCTGACTAATTTAAAACACGCAGGAAAATTATTTAACATTAGTTTAGGAGAGAAACCCTTCCGTATGCCTCTAAAATGGTACACTCCGGATTACTAGACAACTTTACTAGAAAACAGATTATTCTATGAACTGGCTTTCCTATCTCTGCTATCTGCTGCCCACAGGATACATTCTAAAGAATCTCACTTTAGGGGCGCCTGGGTGGCTCGGTTGGTTAAGCGTCCGACTTCGGCTCAGGTCATGATCTCACGGTCTGTGAGTTTGAGCCCCGCGTCAGGCTCTGTGCTGACCGCTCGGAGCCTGGAGCCTGTTTCCGATTCTGTGTCTCCCTCTCTCTCTGCCCCTCCCCTGTTCATGCTCTGTCTCTCTCTGTCTCAAAAATAAATAAACGTTAAAAAAAATTAAAAAAAAAGAATCTCACTTTAGATTGGAAGGTGGCGAACTAGGGTCCTTAGGACACATCCGCCTGCTGCCTGATTTTGTAAATAAAGTTTTATTACAACACGGCCACACCAATTCGTTCTTGGAGGTAGTGTTTATGGCTGCTTTCATGCCACAGCAGCCGAGATGAGTAGTTACGAGAGACCATATGGCCCGCCAAGCCGAAAATATTTATTTTCTGACCCTTTACAGCACAAGTTTGCAGACCTCGGTTTAGTTGTAACCGTTGGCTGTGAGCGCGTCTCAGAGTGCTCTGTCCCCACTGCATTCATGTGAAAACACGGATCCACGCTTTCTAAGCTTCAGAAGAGCTAAGCGCTGAAGTGTTTTTATTTAAAGTGTTCTCTGATGGTTCCTGCAGGCTTCCAGATGCCTCCATGGGTTCCAGCGGGGCTATACTTGAGGGGAGTAAACATCCAACCTTGGAGACGTGATCCAAGGCAATATGACAAAGCGGCCAACCTGAAGCGATAGAAGGTAGTGAAGGTTTACGTGCAAAGGGGGTCCATCTAGAGAAGAACCGAGTAGGAAACAAGCGCAGGTGATCCGCTGAAGTCATTCTACAAGACTGGTTTTGCACCACAGAGGTAATCATCGACAGAAAACCCATCCTTACCCGTAGCACCCCGCCAGAATTAGAACTCGGCAAACATTCCCAGATGCACGCATTCACATGCACATCTTCCAAACCCGTAGGAGGAACGCTCATCACCTCACATACGAGGTGGGAATAATGCCCCTCTGTTCTCTTAAAAGTCTTATACCAACACCAGCTCATTTGTGGTTCACTGAGTGCGAAACAATTACTCCCACAAACAGACAAACAGAAAGCAAAAATAGACTGGTGTATTTTTCAGTTTGTGGTCTCTTCTGTGTTTAAATACAAAGGGAGAGGTAACAAAATGAATGACTACATTCCTCCTGAAGAAGATGGGGAAGCCAGATAACCTGCCTGCGAGTTTCTCTGTGATCGCCATTACAGCACGTGTGCCTAGAAATATAATTCGGTCTGTTTTCAGGACACTCGTATTGCCGTCCGCATCAGAACCGTTAGCTTCGGGGCCCTGCAGAAGACCAAGGTCGGCCCCCGAGGGGTGGGAATGGCAGCTGTGGGGACGGTGTTTCGCGTCTGCAGCTCACCCAGTGGGGAAATCTACGCGACCCGTTTTGCACTGAACGTTCTCGGGTCACCAGAGAGCTGCTATGACAACCCACGGGAGAAAATTGCTGTTATGTTCACTGCTACCGAAAACTTTGCAGTTTGGGATGCCAAAGAGGAAGAAAGGGGCTCATCTGCTCAGCTATTCTGGATTCTAGAGTCATTTGCTGTTCTTATTGCTGTATATCAAGAAAGAAGAAAATTCAAAGGCTGTCATTTATTTCACTAATGGAATTAAAAGTGAATGTGGTCCAGAGCAGTAATCAATGCCTTGCTGGTTGTGATGGATTATGGTTTGGCCAAATAGTATGACCTTTAATTGCCTGAAAAAATGCAATTTTCCAATGTCTTTGCTGTTTTCGTGGCGATTTCCCACGCAAATACAATCTGTCATGTGCTATTTTTATTTAGCTTCAATAAAATTAGGGCTTGAAAGGTGCTGGGTTAGCCCTAGAGAGAAATTCTTTATTCCTTTAGTCCTTTGTTACTGAACACTTTTGGAGCACTTTGGTTTTGCGTGTCTGTGTGTTTTGGGGTTTTTTGTTTGTCTGTTTTTTTGTTCTTTTAGATCCACGCAGTCAATTCATTTGGTTATTGTTAATAACATCCTTTTATAATGGATAAGGTGAGGGACAAAACCCAGCCCACAAAAGGGTTAATGACTCGATTGTTCTAACTCTCAGCTCTGCCTGGAGTCCCCCCCCCCAGACACTGCTGCCACTGGGGTCAAGTGGCTAATGGGTGCTCACATGGAATTCAAGAAGAAATATCCAGTGATGGGGTCACAAATGAAACCGATCAGCTAGAGTCAATAAAAAGGTAAGAGAAGCCAATGTTCAACCTTTGATGAAATCCAAAAGTACAAATGCGAATTACCCAGGAACATCTACTCGACATCGATACTGGAAAGAAATATTGGACAGCCAATATTGCCAAGACTATCGGAAAGCCAAAAGTAGTTAAAAAAAAAATAAGTCTTGTGATTTGGCTGCTTGTTGAAAAAGGATGACTGATGATTTTAAAAGACGTACATATAAAGGGGGAAACATTAGACCTCTGCATCCAAAGGACGCTTATTCTAACAACCAAAGAGAAACAGAATATTTTCCTCTGGAGGTATGTGAGGGCCCAGATATCTCTGGCTCAACAATATCCCTTATCACAAAAATGTGTTTTCTTCCTATCTGGGTAATCTGCAGAGTCGGCATCAATAGGGTAAATAATTTGAGCTGACTTTCCAACACAAGGTAAACTCTTCAAGATTTCATCTACAAAAATTCTACCAGTCACTAGAACTGGACTTATTTGCCGAATTACCAACAGCTATGTAGGAAAAAGAAGGAGGAGGAGGGGGAGGAGGAGGAGGAGGACCTCACCAGCCCCCAGAAGGAAAGCAGACCGAAGTCCCATCAGATTTTCACTGGACATCCTCCGAGAAAAGCCAGGAGGGCAGAAGACAATGAGAGGCTCACAAAGAAAGCTTTCTGCCCTTTGAGAAATTCGGCACACAACAGCACATGACTAGGCTTTAATAGGGAGGTTTCCCTAACCGTGCAATGCAATGTCCTACTTCTCCGTCCAAACGGGGGAAGGATTCTGTGCTTCGCGCCGAGGCGCAGACACTTCAGTCATCATGTCACCCGAAACTCGAACTGGATATTTTGCTAAGACAAAGGGGCAGATTGGCAGCCAAAGTGAAAAGGGGGCGCCTGGGTGGCTCCATCGGTGAAGCGTCCGACTTCGGCTCAGGTCATGATCTCGCAGTTCGTGAGTTTGAGCCCCGCGTCGGGCTCTGCACTGACAGCTGGGAGCCTGGAGCCTAGTTCAGATTCTGTGTCCCCCCCTCTCTGCCCCTCCCCTTCTCATGCTCTGTCTCTCTCAAGAATAAACATTAAAAAAGTAAATCAGTAAAATCTTCCAAAAAAGGGTGGGGGGAGAGGAACACACACAGATAAATGGAAGGTCTTTCCTAATCATGGACCCAGGTGAGCTGTGCACGGACAGATGGAGAGAGAACCTGGTGGAAGGACTGTGGAGAGAACGCATTAAAGACCGGACTGGGGTCTGACTCGTGGCAGATACACAATATGTACTTGGAGTTGAAATGGGAGACGTGGAAGGGAAGGGGCAGGAGTTCGGAGGGAAAGACTAGGGGGAGAGGAAGTGAGGAAGGAAAGCAGAGAGGAAAGGAGGGAGGAAAGAAGGATGTGAGGGAAAGCAGAAGGAAAGAAGGAAGGAAAGAAAGGAAGGGGTGGGGGATAAGAGGGATGCAAACAGAATATTCTGCCAGGGATTTGTCTCTAGTGGCGTCCAAATAGACCGTAGCTTTAGAAATCTGATTTTGCTCCCTTAAAGAAATAGCAAGGTAGAAAACCCACAGGTTTTATTTCTGAGGTTCTTTATTTCATCGACGAATCCCCCCACAAAGTACAAAATCCAGACCCGATACGTGGCTTCACGTTTGTAAGCTGTAAAAGAAAAAAGGAAAGAAAATCAATTGGTTGCTATAACCGCTCAAAACACTCTCCGTCCAATAATCACAATAAAAATAAATATGGTTTTCCCTCCACCCCCCAAGCCGATGGCCTGTGATCCTTTTATGACCATCTACCTAAATTAAATATTAGGTACCTGGGCGGGGAGGGGTGGGGGGTTGGAATGCTAGTGAGGAGAGAGTCTTATCCTGAGGCTGGTCTGCTGATGCCGTTTCTCAGTAACTACATCAGGAAGGGCCTTCGAGAAGACATCACAGCAAATACCTTGCCAAGAAAAGTTTTCTTTTTCATCCATTTATTTTTAGTAGTGCAGCTGGGATAATCCTAATGACTGGCAGGAAAAATAAATAAATAAAAGCACCTGAGTTGACTATTTTATTAAGATCCCACCGTTTGAGAATGAAAACTTCTGGCAGAAATGTGTCCGGTGTCCCGAAGATGTCTAGCCTGTCACCCGGGCCAACGATCCTATCTCAACACACTTCACCTCTGACACGCTGTGTAGACCAGGCATGTCTCTAACCTCCCGCTGACGTAAAGGAGACGTAAAAGCCCATTCCTTCCCCACCCCCATGAAGTAGGTCTTAACATCCAAATAAAGAGGCGCCCGGGTGGCTCAGTCAGTGAGGTGTCCAACTTCGGCTCAGGTCATTATCCCCTGGTTCATGGGTTTGATCCTTGCCTCAGGCTCTACGCTGACAGCTCAGAGCCTGGAGCCGGCTTCGGATTCTGTGCCTCCTTCTCTCTCTGCCCCCCTCCACCACTCGCACTCTGTATCTCTGTCTGTCCCTCTCTCAAAAATAAATAAAAACATTATTTTTTTTAAAGTAATAACATTATATAAGGGAACTGTACACATATGGATCTTCTAGTCTTCTCCGACCGGATCTCCTTGTGTCCTGTATCCCTGTTGTCCGGCTGTGGAAGGCAGTCCCAACCACGGTTGTATGAAGCCACTTTTGCAAGTGTTTCATCTTTGCACGTAAGCTGTGTGGAACCTCGCAGGTATGAGCCCCGTTCTCTGCCTGAACAAAACTCCATTTCACCTCCCCGCTCGCTGTAGACCCGGTTTTCTGGGAGGGAACCAGGCTAATTGCCATGGCATCACGCCCACCCACTGTTTTACAGGGGAAGCCCGGTCCCACGTGTGGTCTCAAGAGCCACCTGAACAAAGTAGCTTTCCACGTTCACAAGCTTTCGATGTCCAATAAATGCTGCTCAGAAACCCACGAGATGAAAGGGAAAAGGCACTCCCGTCATTTTGACTCAAGGAGAGCTTTACTTTGATAAATGGGTACTATAAAATTTAGAAGTTTCTAGAGGGCCGGGGGCTGGGGGGGGGGGGATGGTGAATGCCAGTTTCTGAGAATTGCCTCCTGTTTGTCAGTATTTTATTTATTCATTCATTTACTTATTTATTCATTTATTTTTAATGCTGATTTTAACTTCTAACCTTCCTTCATAAGGTACAAGTGTTCTTATTTGCTTGAAAGATCCCTTTTCCCTGGTTTTCTGGGCCATTTAGTTGGAGCGTCGAGTCATTAGAAGCAGTTCTTTGATTTGACAGTTTACTAACATAACGTGTTTTTCTATGAATTAATGGTAGGCTGGCCTTTGGAAACGGCGTCAGAATAAACTTTTTGGCTGAAATGTTTCACGTCTTATGTTAGGAGAATGTCTCCTGATATTTACTGTTTAATGATTTTTTTTTTAAACGTAAGACTACTTAAGGAGATGTACTTTTAAATTATTAAAGAATAACTCAAGAAATGTTGGGCACCAATCTTTATTTCAACCGTTGAGCGTCTAGATATCCTCTGCGTCTATCTGGAATGTTTTCGGCTTCTTCAAGTTTATCAGGAACCACACTGAAATCACCTCTCTGGACAGTGGCTTCCTAATTTTATGGATCGCGAAACGATGGGGTCAAGCATCTGGTCACGGGTCAAAGGTGAATCCGTGGCAGAATTTGGACTCAAGAGATTATCCAGAGATCTGGACTCACAGCCTTGGTTCAGGGCCAATTGGGGCTTAATGTCTCGCAAACTTTAAAAAGATTCTTTTCTTATATAATAAGAGTAATTCTGAGGTAAGAAGACCGAATTAGAAATCCTACCTCATATTATTATAGTGAACTAATTAAGTTTGTTAATTGGTCGAAGTTACATTGTGGGGAATAGTGTAATTTTCTTAAATTCAACCCGGCTAATTATAAGTGGATGGTTCCAAAACACCTTAAGTACCTTCTGGCTCGCACCGACTCATTATGGTGAAAATGATCTTGATGATTTAAAACAGCTGGCCTGGCTTCCCGGTTCCCTCCGCTGTCTTCTCGGTTAGTCACCATTTTCTCAAGCGAAGAAGCGTCCTGCTTGTCCTGCTCCCGCTGGAACCGCAGAGACGACGGCCAACCACATGTGGGGGCTCCTCGGATTCTCGGCCTCGCACATCATTAAGCAAATTGTCAGCTACGTTTTAATTACGGCGCTTTTATGAGGCCCGGTGATGTAAGCAGCTCAGTGGCACGCCTTGTTTTTTTCCAAGCTCGGCTGTGTTTGTAGTGCTGGCAGTTAGGGCCGAAGCGTTTTTCATCTTGCACAAACTGAGCTAATTTATGTGGGAACCCAGACCCTTCCATGTTGTTTGCACTGCATCGATGTGCAGAGTCTAATGAGCCCTTTTTAAATGCTGGAAAAACCCTCCTTGGTTGCATTACTGAATACCCTTTTATAGCCTGCCACGGAAAACAAAGATGCTCGACCAGAAAAGAAACCAGGCTCACCTTCCCCTAATTTATTGCCTCACCCGGGAGAACGATGCCCAGGCATCATAATTGTGCGAACGAGCCCCTAATGGCCCGTGGTCTCTGGTTTGTCCCGTCTTGGGTGAAGCGAATCCCCATTAACTAATCTGGCCGTGAGTGTGAAAGGTCTGAAGGATTCCGTTGTTTATCTCCTGGTTAATAAAGATGTATGTACCCGGTGGATTATGCAAGCCAACCCTCTGGAAGTATTGTGCGTGGCGCTTGTCGAAATGCATGACCAATTAAGATATCTTCAATGACTTTCTGAACCTTGAGTGCAAAGAGGCAAAGAGCAAACCCTCTAGGAGTCGGTGTTGCCCTGATGGCGGGCAAGGAGGGACTCGACCATCTCCAAGGATAGACAGAGGCTGCCATGTCACAGCCCTGTCAGAGCTATAGAAATAATATCTGATGCAAGCTGCTAGAAATCCGGCAACGGGCTGGTGGGAATAGGAGAAGAAGCTTTAACAATAACAGTTTTATGAACTAGGCACTATGGGAGGGGGTTAAGACCTGTGTTTATCTAAGAATGCTTCTAAGCTTTTCTACTGAGATCAAAATTACGCATGGGTCGCATGTTCATTTCAATGTTGGTTTCGGTGGTACCCCATTGGTTTTGAAAATTATTTGATGTATGCGCCTCCCCCCCCGCCAAAGAAATCTTCAAAAGTCTTGCTGAAGGTAAAATCAGGGTGAATTTTCCCTGAACTAAAACTGGGTAAAGTCGTAGAACAACCAGGCTCATGTGACTGGCTCTTGCTCGTGTAAATGATGTTAGCCAAGAAAATTTGGAATTATTTACATCAGTGGGTTGATTACTGGAAAAGCCTTGTGTCTCTCTTCTCTTTCTCCTTTGTTCTTCACAAGACACAAGCCCGTGGAGGCGATTCAAAAGTGTACCTGTGGAATTGGATTAAACTCATCCGTCTTCCTCCTTCTGCTTGGGAGAAGACAAATTAATTCACTTGGAAGCTCAAGAACTTGCCTCTCAAGACTTCATCCCAAGACAGACTTCTCAGACTCACCAACATCGGAATTCAGCAGACGCTAAAACCAACTTGTGATGGTGGCAACATTCCCAGGTTAATAAGAAGAAAGGTTTTGACTTCCATTCTAAGTACCTTACTAGCATTTCAAACGGTCATGTCTTCATGGCAAGGCCATGATACGCACACAGAAGGTCAGGTGGTACATGCCTTGTCACTGTGGGTCCAACGATGCCACCTATTAGGTCCAAAGTCTTGCTTCTGCACAGGAAGTAAAAATCACCCAACTACAACAGCCGAAAAGAACGGCATTTCTTGAAGCCGATGCTCAAAGTACCCACGAAACTAAAGTTCTTCCTCATTTCAAAACCTTCTTAGGAAACGGGAGACAAGACCAGGACGAAAAGGTCATTTAGGGGAATACAAAACTGGAAAAACCATCACTGATGCAAAGTACCTCCTAAACTAAACACAAAACGCAAGGTATTGAAAGCATTTTAATTATTATTATTATTTTTTAAGTTAACGACCTTGCCCCAGCATACTGAAAGAAGTGTAACCATTAATGTTTTTTCTAGAAAAAAGACTTGTTTTCAAACGGGATCCAGCTGAGGCCTCTTCATCAACCCCCACCTCCCACCCCCAATCTGATGTCACAGGAAACCTGCTAGAAAGTTCTGTAGCCGTAAACATTTTAAACGAGAATCAGGGAACGGGAAAGAGGCAAGCCGTTCCTAACGCTGTAAGAAGGACACTTCTCCTCCAGTATGGCGCGATTTGTATGGAATTGTTCTCAACGTCCTGTGAGGACTGCAGTTGGCTTGGTTTGATGGGGATGATTTTCTAAAAATCTTTGCATGTTCTGTTTTACGTCCTCAGTAGGCCAGGACTGAAACCCAAGGGTGCTGCTGATACTAAGACACAGTACGGCAGTCTTCCTGACGATAGTTGCACGTGTGAGATGGGTCTTGAGCATTTTCCAGCCCGGACTTGCCGAACTCAAGGGGTAAACTTCAGATAAGCATCTGAGCTCTCGGGTGTTTAACTGAACCGAACCTCCCAGCCTTTTTGAGGTTTGCCGATGACTAGTAATTATATTGTCATTTAACAAAAGTATCTGCATTAAACCAGAGATATTACAGTAATGGTTAAGTTCACATCCATTAAAAACATCGTGCATCTACGGAGCACGCAGGGGTCTCCATGATGTGTGGACAGGGATGGAAACTAATGTAGGTTTGAGGCCATAAATCAATGTCTAAATACTACCTGTCAGGTTTGGAAGCTATGCTAATGCAGGAAGTGTTACTTCTTTCCAGTGTATAGAGGTCAGAGCAGGAGGGACAGATATGTAACTTAAATGGAAATGTGGAGGAAAACCCCCGAAGAATAAGAGAGTCAACATACAAACCTTGAAGAAAGCGATTATATCTAAGTCAGGATTTTAATCATCCACCTCTAAGGTAAATGCCAAATTCTTAGGTTTCCAGAGGAGGCAACAGAAGGGCAGAGGATTCGTCCCTAGAACCTAGAACCCTTTCTCCGAAGTGCTTTTCATCTTGACTAACACGGACATGGGGGTAGGAAGTAATTTGTTAATTTTCTCACTCATAAACTAAGCGAGTGAATATATAAACCCTTAACCACTTCCTAGGAGACGATGGTAATAAGCACAAGTTAATACACAAGGCCTTTTTACATTTCTTATACGCATATAATCATTTTCCCCCAGGATTATATGATGGTAATTGGTCATATGCTAAAAGTCAAAGTAAGCATCTTTAATGGACGTGGAATAAATCTGAAGTTAACATCAATAATGTATCAGTGTAAAAGTCACATGAGAAAGTATCCAGTTGTTTCTTAAAGGGATAGACGCTGTTGGTAAATGGTTGATGGTTCCTTGTCAGAGATCTGAACTCTGCGTCCAAAGGACAGAACGAAGGCGTGAAATAGAACTTGCAATAAAGACCCCACCATCCAAAAGTAGGCGGTGGCTTTCAGGACCGGAGATAGCAGGGGCCCCAGGCAGCAGAGCGACTCAGAAACATCACAAATAACAAACCCAGTCAAACTAGGATAAGAATCAAAACAGAAGTCAAAATATTTTTAAAGAACCACATTAAGAGAAGTCAGATGGAACTCAGGGGTCACAGGGGAGTCAAGTGCTCCGACGTTGCTAGGTCGCCTCCGAATGAGACAAGGCTCTGCGGGGTTGGGACCGAGTCCTCCTGCAGGAAGGATCTGAGAGTTACTCTTCCCCAGTTGTTACTGCAGCATTTCACCGCTGACACCCAGGTCTCCTCTGCTCTGCCCTGACGTTGACTCTGAAGTCCAAGGCCAGAAGGAAGAATGCCAACTCTCTTGATGGTCTTGGAAAGCTTGGGGCTTGCCATTGCAAGAGTCAATAAGTCTGCGTGCCCAAACCTCTAGGGTACTAGTCATCCTGAGGCCAAGTTCTACTGCTATCACTCGGTCTTCAAGACCCTGCAATGTCTCCCTGCTGCCCGCCTAATCGGGTCCTGCTCATCCGTGTGCTAACCTGAGTCTCAGCCCCTGTCTCTGCCACATACTCTGCTTTTGAGCTAAATCCAAATGTCTGCTCTACTTAACCTGCATGAGCTCTGTGATGTCTGGGTCCCATGCCATTATGCACGCCATTTCCTGTGACTGGAATGTCCCTGCCACCCCCTTTCACGTCCCTGTGCCCTCACACACAGCCCTGAGCCCCAAGGCTTGCTCCGACGACACCTCTCAGATGCCGTATCTCCCTCCCTTCCGTATGCCATACGTTCTGAGAACATAATCTGCCGATGGGCCCCCGCACACTGAGGGATGTTTAAACCTCAGTGTTGCATCTAGGAAAACATTGGTCTTCAAGTAAGATTAATCTGAGTCATCTTCCTTGTTCCCGCAGATAATCTTCTCCAATCAAGTAACCTCTTTTTGTAGATAGCCACTTCTGTTCCATCTTTGTACGCCCCTGTGTCTTCTGCTATGAAGTGGCTGCCATCACACCTTGAACCAGCGGCCCCACTTCAGTGCCATTTTATTCTTCTAGTTGGGGGAGCCAAAGCCGTGAAAAGGAGGTGCTCCGTGTTACCAAAGGCAATGACCTTCAGCTCCGTTGCACCGAAAGTGACGTCTGACAAATGATCTGGTTGAGTACATTTGTACAGTGCTCGCTTTACAGATATCTACAAGTCTGGGGGCGGGCGGTGAGGGGGGCGGAATCGAATGGAGGAGAACACCCATGTCTTAAGAAACAGATCCCCAGAGGCTCTGTTTCTGGCATTAGTAGCCTGACACCTCAACAGGCTTCACAATAACACTTATTGTGATTCCAGGCAGCAGGGGGTGGAGGAAATTTGAAAATCTGTCTAGAAATGCAGGAAGCAAGGCAAGGGACAGAACCAAAGCTTGAAATGCTCCAAACAGCGTTGTTTTTTTTTAAAGTAGGAACGGTTGGGTTAATTCCAGTAATACTACATAAAACTGATATTTAAAGCAGAAAGCAAGATATGATTCAACTCAGGCAAATCACCTTAAGTACGGGGGGCGGGGTGCGGGGAGGGGGGAGAAAACGATTTATAATTGAATTTAACAAGTACATCAAAAACAGATATGGTTAGGAGGAGAAATGGTAATAAGTTAGATCGGAGATTGCTTTGGACTACTTTTTCCGTCCCGAATCCAAGCATATTTGTTCGACAAGTCAGTCCTGGTTGTTGGTTTGAAAAGGTGTGGTGGCTGTCACTACTGTCATTATTATAGGATTCTAATCCAAGGATCATATTTACAAAGCAAAATATTAGCACTTGTGCCATAATTTGCTAGGATATCTTCATCCTGTTTCTTTAGAGTGATATATTTTTATGGATATTGAAATCACTTACTTTTGCTTGGGTCAATCAGCCCAAATTGAAGTATCTATTCTCTTTTTTTAATGTTTATTTATTTTTTGAGAGAGAGAGAGAAAGAGAGAGAGAGTGTGTGTGTGTGTGTGTGTGTGTGAGAGAGAGAGAGAGAGAGAGAGAGAGTGGGGGAGGGGCAGAGAGCGAGGGGGACAGAGGATCACGACCTGGAGGGAACCGTGAGATCATGACCTGTGCCAAGTCAGACACTCAACCGATTGAGCTACCCAGGGGCCCCATATTCTTTTTTTTTTTTTTTTTTTTTTTAAGGAGAGGGAAAAGGAGTTGTTCAAGAGTTCACTCAAATGGGAAAAACTAAAAGGGAGCCATTAACCACTGGCCTAATCAATCAAATACTTAGTATAGAAAAGGATGGCTAGGTCAGAAATGGGGTAATCTTCAAGTCACTTCTAGTCTTGGAATAAGAAAAGCTGTAGCCAAGGAAGACTTGATCTCTCAGCAATACAAAAAAAAAAAAAAAGTCTTCTTTTTCTTAACTTATGAGAAGTGTGGAAACACTAGAAAATATCCAGAAAAGAATGACAGAAAAGGCTCATAAGGTTAGAGCAGAGTATCTTTAGTGGCAAGTAAACTGAGAATATCTCTAGTCCCGAGAAGGGATCATCAGGCCTCCATGAAGACCTCAACGTTTGTTTCATGGAATCAATGTATGCGAAGAATATTGAATGAGTTCAAGGGTGATCATCGTGAAAAAAGGAAATGTCACGTCAGAGAATGATGAACACGACTCCCCCTTTGGGAGAAAAGAAAGTAATAGGATACGAGCATCGATTTCAGCAGGAAGAAACCAAGAGAAGTAAAGGGAGTACTTACAGAAGAATTATGAGATCCTAAACACCTAAGGAACTTGTGAAATAACCTTTTCTGGAAGTCTTCCGAAACAGTAATTTCTAGTTACATAGTTTTCAGAGACCAAATAAACTCTTTCTTTAGTCCCTAAAGCCATGTTTTAGTTAATGGGACTGATGTGATAAAGACTGGAAATATCAGGATAGAATGTTGAAAACAACAAGGAAGTAAGAACGAGAAATCGGGACTTGTATCCTGGTTCTGACCCTACCCAGTTAGGTGACTTAGGAAGACACTTAAGGTCTTCTACGGTGACATCTGTATCTATAAAAGTCTGCCTTTAACAGAGATTCTGTGAAAGAACCAGCACATCCAGATAGCATAAGATTGTTATTGCTATTGCTTGTGGAACAATTACTATCAACATTATCAACACGTAGCTGCCCAACTTCCGTTTCTAACAGTACAGGAGGCCAGGCATCCTGCAGGTTACCCCTGCTACTATGTCACAACTAAATCCTAGATCGATGAGAAGAAACATACTTTGTGATGGATTGCCGGGCTTGAATGCAGGTCCCGGAACTCTCCAAACAAATGAACAAAATAGTAATAATGAGGTGAAACCAAAAGTGGAAACAGAAAATTAGGTTGCCCTGGGAACAAATTCTCATGCCAGTTCTACGAAGTGGATAATAAGCCTGAGCCCTTTGAGGGGTGGGAGGGCTTGAGCTGAGAAGCCACGTGTCCATGAGGACGTAAACACAGCTAAAGTAGTCCAATTTCTCCCTGGCTTCTGACAACAGTGAAAATAAATTCTCCATGAAGGAGAAAGCATCCCTAGTTTAGGCCATTGGGATTTCCATTGATTAAGAGGAAGCAAATATGAACTCACAATCAATTGCCAGACACTAAATAAATAAATAAATAAATAAATGCCAGACACACATAAAAACGAGCCACCATAGGGGCACCTGGGTGGCTCAGTCGGTTAAGCATCATACTCTTAATTCAGCTCAGGTCACGATCTTGCAGTTCATGGGAGCTTACACATGGTTCTCTCTCTCTCTTTCAAAATAAATGAATAAAGTTAAAAAAAAAAAAAAAACAAGCCACCATAAGTAATAGCAGAAATGACAACATCAGGTTTAGATTTAGATGTAGATTCAAATGTAGAATCAGGTTTAGGTCTGCAGATATTCGGACACTGAGACAAAATATGAAATAATTATGTCTGAAATGTTTAAAGAATTCAAAGATTTATTTTTAAGTTAGCAAAAGTGAAAAAAAAGAGGGGTGCCTGGGTGGCTCAGTCAGTTAAGTGTCCGACTCTTGGTTTCGGCTCAGGTCATGATCTTGTGGTTCATGAGATCGAGCCCCGCATCAGGCTCCACGCTGACAGTGTGAATCCTACTTGGGATTCTCTCTCTCTCCCTGTCTCTATGCCCCTTCCTTGCTCATTCTCTCTCTCTCTCTCTCTCTCTCTAAAAATAAACTTTAAAGAAAGAGAGAGAGAGAGAGAGAGAGAGATTGTCGCAATGACCAGACAAATGTGCAAATGATCCAAGCAGAATTTTAGAAGTGGATGACATGGTTAAAATTTCAATATTGATGATTGGGATAAACAGCATAATAGACACAATTAAAGAGTGAATTTAGTAAATGGGGTGGCATATTGAAGACGTTATCCAAAATGCAGAAATCTTAGAAGTAAGGAAAAGTAGAAGATGGAATGAAAAGGTCTCCTACACATCTCAGCACAACACCAAAAGGAAAGACAAAACGGAGGACAGGGAATCAAGGATAAGGTTAAGGACATTTCAGATGATGGAAGACATGAATCCTAAAACTCAATGTCGAATAGCAAAATAAAGAAAAAAGAAATGGATGAATCATAGCAAAACTGTGAAACAGTACAGTTAAAGAACAGACCTTTAAGAGGGCAACAGCAGCCTTCACAACAGAGAAAGCAGAACACAGTGGAAAAATCACCTCAAACCGCTAAGGGAGACCAGCTAGTCATCTGGAGTTTTGCACTCAGCAAAACTATCTTTCAAGGACAAAAGCAAAATAAAGGTATTTTTAAGTAAACGAAAACCGAAATGGTTTACTGCCAAAGCTTTTCACTAAAGCAGTGCCTTTCAGACATTCTAGACGGAAAAAATGGAACGCCCGTGTGCTGGTAACGAAAGCAAAAATTCACAGACCAGCGCATCATCTTATTATGTAACTATTGTGCATTCCGCTTCCTTATGTTTTATTTTCTCTCCATTTGAAAAATAAAGGAATAAGGAAAACAAACGGTAAAAAAAACATTACAAAAAGAGAAAAAGGATAGAAAACAAAAGACAAACAGAGAGGGTAGAAATACCATTTTCCAAAAGTGACTCAAGAAGAACCAAGAAACCAGAGTATATCTTTGAAAAGTAAAAGCAAGACGAGGAGAGGGTGACAAGGCAGTTATAGAATTATCAATACTGAAAATCCATACTGGCACATTGTGCCAAGACAAAGAACGGAAAGGTAAGAATTATAAAGCATCAAACAAAACTGTCTTCATTCGATCACGATGTGACTGTCTATATGGAAAGCAAGACCAAACTAAAATATTTACAAATTAAGATTAGAATTAATAGGGTCACCTGGGGTGCTCAGTCAGTGAGGCGTCCGACTTCAGCTCAGGTCAGGATCTTGCGGTTTGTGAGTTCGTGCCCCGCAGCGGGCACTGTGCTGACGGCTCAGAGCCTGGAGTCTGCTTTGGCTTCTGTGTCTCCCTCTCTCTGCCCCTCTCCCGCCCACGCTCGGTCTCTCTCAAGCATAAATAAGAACACTGAAAAGAAAATTTTTTACAAAGATTAGAATTAATAAAAGAATTTAACAAAGTGGCTACATGTAAGAACAATATGTAAAATTCAATTGTATTTATATCCGAAGGGAATATTATATGTAAAACCTCACACTAAGAATAGATCTAGCAAAAAAACTACAAAGACCTTCGTAAAGAAAAAAAGAAAAAGAAAAAACCTGATGGAAATGCATTAAAGAAGACCTAAAAAAAAAAAATAAGTCCATGGAAATGAATGTCGTCAAGATACTAATTTTTCCAGGGCGCCCGGGTGGCTCAGTTGGGTAAGCGTCCAACTTTGGGTCAGGTCATGATCTCATGGTTCGTGAGTTCAAGCCCCACGTCGGGCTCTGTGCTGATGGCTCAGAGCCTGAAGCCTGCTTCGGATTCTGTGTCTCCCTCTCTCTCTGCCCCTCCCCTGCTCATGCTCTCTCTCTCTCTCTCTCTCTCTGTTAAAAATAAATGAACATTAAAAAAACTTTTAATAAAAAAAGTACTAATTTTTCCTAAATTGATCATTAGATTCAATGCAATTTTCAACAAAATTCAAACATTATTTTCCAAGGAATTTGGCAAGTTGTTTGTAAAATTTATAAGAAAAAGAAAAGAACAGAGAATTTCCAAGACGTTATTGAAAAGGAACAAAAAAGGGAAAGGTACTTTTGATATCAGATACCAAGGTCCATTATAAAATAATAGCAATTAAGTCTGAATGATATTAGTGTGGAGATAACAAATTGCTCAATGAAAGAGAATAGAAACCCAGACCAGATAAATGCATATATAAAAATTTGCTATATGGGTCTGGTGGCATCCCAGTTCATTGGAGAAAGGTTATAAATAAAAGTATAACTCAATAAATGATAATGACATAATTATTTATGCACATATAAAATGTGAGACATATTCCATAACTCTCATTGATCATTAAAATAAATTCCTGGTAAAAAAGCAAAATAAATAAAATAAAATAAAATAAAATAAAATAAAATAAAATAAAATAAATTCCTGGTAGATTACAAACTTAACTAAGAAAGGCAAATTTTTAATCAGATGAAAATCTAGAAAAAATATTCTTCTGATCCAAAATTGGGAAGATTTCTTAAACATACCAAAAAAAAAAAAAAAAGGAAAAGAAAAAGAGGAAAGAAAAACCCACTAACCACAAAAACAAATATATATTCCATTTTAAAAGTTAAAAGATAAGCTACAAACTTAGAAAAGAACATTTTGCAAAAAAAAATAGAATCCACAGGTGTTTTTAAACCCAGAGTATATAAAGAACTCCAAAACACAGGAGAAAAAAGATGAATGGTCTAGTGAATGAAATGGTCCAAAGATAGAAATAGGCACAAGGGAAGACAGGCTAATTAAACACCCCGATTAGCGAGCGGGGCGGTGCAAAATTAGACCACGGTGAGATATTATTTTACATCTATCAGACTGGGAAAAATGAAGAAAATTGTAGCAAATACACAGCAGGGCGATGAACCCAGATACTGTTCTAAGCGCTTATGCCCATGAACTCTCACTTAATTTTCAGAGAACCCTTAGAATTCTGCCTTCTTCCCCATCTTACACAGAGAAAAGAGGTAAACAAGGAAGTTGAAAAACCTCATCCAAGATGAACAGCTAGAAAATGATGATGATAATACGGTGCTCACAGCAAAGGTGCTGGCAAGTCTGGGAGCAAAAGGGAGTCCTAACCCCCGCTGGTGGGGATTACATTGGAACCACCGCAGTGGAGAACAACTTCCAGTATCTTGTGATACTGAGAGTGTGCATACCTTTCAACGTGCTGGTTCTGCTGCTAAGTAGATACCTAAAAGGAGCTTTTCCCCCGTGTGTTTCTGGGGACATATAAAAGCCATTCAACGCACCGTGGCTTGTCAGAGAAAAAATAAAAACTGGGGAAAATGTCAACCAACAAGAAAATGGGTGAACTGTGGCATCGTCATGCCATAGAATACAGGGGTGAAAATGAGCAAATTCTAGCTACAGGGAAACCAGTGCTGAATCATAGATGTACGAGGCAGAATTAAAAAAAAAAAACAAAAAAACAAAACTGAAATTTAGAACAATATTTTTCTTATACCCTAAACAAGCAAAATTATTATTTAGGTTAAATATATGTGTAGGCTTTCATCCGAACTGAATGTCATGAACTCCTAATACGATAACTAAATAGAAAGATAGAAAATGACGGCCAGAAGTTTAGAAAAAAGAAATTCACAACGTATGAACTCAAGGAATCTGATAAGTGATACGCTTAGGAGCACCGAATTTTCTCTCTTTTTTTAAGTTTATTTATTTATTCTGAGAGACACAGAGTGAGGAGGGGAGGGGCAGAGAGAGAGGGAGAGAGAAAATCCCAAGCCCACTCCGTGCTACCAGCTACAAGGGTTGAGACTGACTCAGGGCTCGAACTCACAAACCGTGAAATCAAGGCCTGAGCCGAAACCAAGAGGTGGACGCTTGACCGACTGAGCCACCCACGTGCTCCCGGAGTACAGAATTTTCAACGTGGGGTTTAAAATATAAACATCTTTCCTGAGCATTGAGAACAAACGCGTTTTATGAAGCATTTCTGCTGTAGAGGCTAGTCGCTCATCTATTCTAAGTTACTGAACATCATTTAGTTGTTTTCAACTGTAAGTTCAATCCGTTTACTCCTTACCCTTAGAGTTGTTCCGATTCACCCTATGTTTGTGTTTATGAAACATCTAGTGGCTGGGGGGTTTTTTGTTTGTCTTTTGTTTTTCTTTGTTTTGTTTTGTTGTTTTTTGTTTTGTTTTTCCAGATAGAGGATTCGACTATCCCACTCACATCCTCACCAGTCAATCGGGGTTGCTTGGTAAGTAGCAGATAAGTTTCTGAGCAGAACGGAGAATTTCGGGAGATAGAGGAATCACGATGTGGATGAGAAAGCACTGACTCAAGATAATTAACTCAAACTATGGGAGAATCAAGATATCACGTCCCTAAAACCGATCTCCGAAGGCTGCTCCCAGACTGCAGGCTTGCACTATACCGACATAGAAGATGTTTCATCTACAACACGTGAGATCAATTTAATTAGGACCCAGAGCTGCTCGGAACCCAGCAGCTTTTCCGTCTCCCTCCGTCAGAGTGGCAGAAGTACACGCGTGGGAAAACTGCTGACCAGCCAGCGTGGAATGAACATTACTTACCCTCTCATGTCTTCAGTTTCACCGCGTTGAACGTTTTACCCCCTCTGCCTGGGGCACTCGCCACGACCCCATTGCTTCCCCGTCCTTTTGCAAGGTAAAAATCCCTGCTCAAAGGTGAGAGTTAAGTTTAGGCACCCCCTGCCCCCGCCCCTTCAGGGACTGTCACACAACGGTCTGTGGTGGTCTCCGGGTGCACCAGCGGAAGCCCCCTCCAGACTGGAGAATGTACCCCCAGCGACTGGGAGCCCTGTCGGAGACCTTGTCTTTGGGGAAGACACTGCTGAAGAAGACCCCCCACACACACACACAAGGCCACGGCCTCGTCCCGGCTCCATTGGTCCAGCCGAGGCACCATGAGACTCCCTCTGTTTGCGTAGGCCTGCTTCCTTCCCTTCCTCGCAGATGTGGGTCCTGGAAACAGCCCACGGTCAATTCCCAGCACATCCGGGTCCGTCTCAGAGTTGACGCCTCACATCTCTCCACGTGCCTTTGGGGTAGGTGCCCGCCCGGCAGGTGTCATCAGCTCCCTACGTTTACCGGCCACTGTGCCCGTGTTTTAACCGCCAATTCATCCCTCCATCTCCTTATCCAAACCGAAAGCCTCTTGAGAGCAGGAAGCATGCCTCATTTACCTCTGCATCCTCAATACCAAGAGCCTATTAGAAAGTCAAGAAATACTTTTGAAAGAATATGCCAATTAAGGAAAGGGTACAGACAGGGATGATATTTATGCTTAGGGAGATACGCTAGTTAGGGCAAGGCTTATCGTTATAACAATTAAACCTCAAATTACAGTGGCTTAGCACAACAGAGCGGGTGTTGGCAAACTTTCTTTTTTTATAAAGGACCAGATAATAAATCTTGTAGTCGCTGAGGGCGATACAGTCTTCATTGCTACTGCTCTGCTGTTATGGTGCAAAATCGGCCATCGGCAATCGATGAACAAATGGGCGTAGCTGTGTGTTCCGATAAAACTTTATTTACAAAAATAGGTAGAGAGCCAGATTTCCAACCCCCCTCCCACAGGAGTTGATCCGTTCCCGCTCATGGGATGGTCAGTTCAGCGTCATTGGTCAGGGGGCACCCGTCCTCCTTTCGAAGTTCATGTTGCTTCAGTTCTGTCGCTCCACCTTTCCCTAGTATCCCAGAGTCCCCTCTTTCCAGCTGTGGGCAAGGAAAAGAGAGACAGCTGCTTCCTAAGATCTTTGACCTGGAAATCAAACATGGAACTGCCGCTGGTACCTCCTCTTCAAGAACTCACCGCATAAGGCACAGCGGGCTTCAAGGGGCGTAGGGACTGTAACCTCTGGCGAAACACCATCCCCCCTCACCTGTCACTCCGTGTCAGTGAGGGAAATGTGAATTTGTGGTGGAGAGCCAATTGTCTTATTACAGGAGGGCAATGTCTCCATTTTAATAAAACAGTCGTAGGCAGATGTTTCTATTCTCTCTTCTGTCTTTGTTCCCAGAATGTGCACGGTTTTCATGAAATATATGACTCATCCATTTATGTATTCTTTCCTGCATATTCAGGGATAAGCCAAAGACGCATGCACCCTCCCCCCCACTCTTAGGGAATAGTGCGGTCCGAATGAAGCCAATAATTACACATATGTGAGCCACCACGGAGATAGAGCAGTGGTAACTAACTTTAGTTTGGGGAGGCCAGAAAGGCTCAGCAGTCATTTTGGAGGTGATATGTGACAAGAACGCATTTGAAGCTGCATAAAGGGAAAGGACCGTCTTCGATAGAAACAACAGCAAGCTCCTTTACCCAAGAGCAATAAGGCTGTCGTGCTTGACGCAAGAGGGTATCGTGATGAAGCATATACTTCGGCAAGACCACTTCAGCTCCATGGTTGAGAATAGCTTGGGGGACTGCACAGAGACCGGTTGGGGGCATGTACAAGTTTATGGTAGCAGTGGTGAGGTAATAGAGTGGCTGTGCACGTGAAAAAAATGGCTGGATCCAAAAGAGAATACAGAACGTAAGACCAAAAAGACGCGATGAGACATTCCATATGCAAGAGGGAAGGTGGGAAATGAACTATTGGAGTTTCGTCAAGATGAAAAGCTTCTGGGGGGCGCCTGAGGCAGGCCCAGTCGGTTGGGTGTCCGGCTTCGGCTCAGGTCATGATCTCACGGTCTGTGGGTTCAAGCGTCGCGTCGGGCTCCGTGTTGACAGCTCGAAGCCTGGAGCCTGCTTCGGATTCTGTGTCTCCCTCTCTCTCTGCCCCTCCCCCACTGGTGCTCTGTCTCTCTCAAAAATAAATAAATATTTTTTTAATGTAAAAAAAGAAAAGCTTCTGCATGGCAAAAAAAAAAAAAACAAAAACAAACAATCAACAAAACTGAAAGGCAACCTACAGCATGGGACAAGATATTTGCAAATGATATATATGATAAATGGCTAGTACCCAAAAATCTATAAAGAACCTACAAAGTCAATACCAAAAAAAAACATATAGTCCAGTGATGAAATGGGCAGAAGACATGAATAGACACTTTTCCAAAGAAGATATCCAGATGGCCAACCGACACATGAAAAGATGCTCAACGTCACTCGTCGTCAGGGAAATCCAAATCAAAACCACACTGAGATACCACCTCACACCTGTCAGAATGGCTAAAATTAACAACCCAGGAAACAACAGATGCTGGTGAGGATGCAGAAAAAGGGGAACCCCCCTTGCCCTGTTGATGGGAACGCAAACTGGTGCAGCTGCTCTGGAGACCAGTATGGGAGTTCCTCAAAAAGTTAAAAATAGAACTACTCTATGATCCAGCGAGTGCACTACTGGGTATTAACCCAAAGGATACAAAAATACAGATTCACCCCGATGTTTATAGCAGCATTACCAACAACAGCCAAACTATGGAGAGAGCCCAAATGCCCATCATCAATGTTCATCAATGATGAATGGATAAAGAAGATGTGGGATATATTTACAATGGAATATTACTCAGCTATCAAAAAGAATGAGATCTTGCCATTTGCAACGACAGGGGTGAAGCTAGAGTCTCTTTGTATTATGCGAAGGCAAATAAGTCAGCCAGAGAAAGACAAATACCACATGATTTCACTCATATGTGGAATTTAAGAAACAAAACAGATGAGCATATGAGACGGGGGTGGGGAGGAAAGAGAGAGGGAAAGAAACCATGAGAGACTCTTAAATACAGAGAACAAGGTGAGGGTTGATGGAGGTAGGTGAGTGGAAGATGGGCTAGAGGGGTGACGGGCAGTAAGGAGGGCACTTGTTGTGATGAGCACTGGGTGTTGCACGTAAGTGATGAGTCACACAATCTACCCCTGAAACCAATATTGCATTGTATGTTAACTAACTAGAATTTAAAATTTTTTTAACATTTATTTATTTTTGAGACAGAGAGAGACAGAGCATGAACGGGGGAGGGGCAGAGAGAGAGGGAGACATAGAATCCGAAGCAGGCTCCAGGCTCTGAGCTGTCAGCACAGAGCCCGATGGGGGGCTCGAACTCACGAACCACGAGATCATGACCTGAGGTGAAGTTGGACGCTCAGCCGACTGAGCCACCCAGTTGCCCCCGCTGCTTTCCCTCTTAAAGGGAGAGGGAAGGAGAACGACATCTTTTGGGCAGTCGCCTCCATTAGCAACTCGACTCTCACAACTACCTTGTGCGGTAAATACTATATTCGTTTTACAAGAGAAGACAGAAGACGAGGTTCAGAAATGATTGCCTCAATTCAGAGGCAAAGCCCACACTGTTGCCACCCTGCCCCGTTGTTTCCAAACAAAGTTGAACTCCGTGTGTGGATTTAATCACACCTCCAATCCCAAAGAAATGTCAGACCAGCTGCATCCAGAAGTTATCTGAGTTTCCAACTTAATGGCACGCTGGCAGGCATGCTCTGCTTAAGACTAAGGAATTAATCAAACTTCATTGTATCCCTTGACACTATCTACTTTTACGCGGAAGACTGTGAACTGAATTCTGTCCAATCGTCTCCCAAACACCAGCTTGCCTCTCTCCACCGTGCAAAACTTTCCACTCGCTTTCACGGAGTCTTACGGAATTAATTGGTACGATAACTTGATAAGCTACAGCTTAATAACAACAATAAATTGCCCCTCTCCCCCGATTGTCGTCCCTGCCTCCTCCCCAAATAAAGGTGAACTATAGCCCTTCAATGGGGTTTTAAGGAAAACAGCTGGGACTCTACTGATACGGGTCAAACATGACTATCACTTCTGTTCCCCCTTCGTACCAGCCAAGGGTGATGATGACCTCTGTGGGGCTCAGAAATGATAGAGGGGGGGGTCTCCAGATGGATAACGGTGATGAACCATACCAGCGAGCACCTTTTTAATTAAGGAGACCACAAATGCTCTCTAGCACTTGTCTGAGGAATTTCCTCTTGAACATGTTTTGATTTAGACACATCTAGAGTTGAACACGATGGCTACTTTTATAAACGTCTAGAAAACATAAGACAGAAACTACGTGCTCCAAGTGAGGGTGTCAAAATACTGTCTAACGCGCAAAGAGTTAAGATTGAACTCTTCCCTCCAGAAATCCATTAATCGTGCCCTCTCTCGAAGTTTTTTCCTGTAGCCAACTTACCCCTGAGCTCCAGTTGTTGAAATAAAGTGCCCGTGATGCTGTGTCCTTGGCATTAGGTGCAAATCACCAAGCAGCTCTAATGAACGCTCGGCCCCCACAACATCATAACAACGTTTAGACTTCAAAGGCACTTAGACATCGTCTTTCTAACCTAACACCCACAGTTGGGAAGTGAAAACACGGAGACCCAGAGGGAGACAGCAACTTGTCGAGAGCCACACGGCTAGTTAGCAGCTCAAGTGGACAAGAACACCGACCAGAAACTGTGACTGGCTGTTGAAGAAGACAGAGGTTCTCAACAGAGGCTGGTAGGTGAGCAGGAAAGGGTCGGAGAGTAATTTGTGACTCTGAAAATGACTCTAAGGAAATTAAAGAGAAAACTTACAAATGGAAAGCACCAGTAAAAGTTAAGTCTCTCACCCTGACTCAACACCCAAAAGAAGCAAAGATGTAAACGTGGTGATGTCAATGTGCTCGTGGCAACACAGGTGTGTAGAGTAAGGTATATTCCATTTTTGTCTGTGGAAAAAGTTCTGAAAGGGGAAAACAAAATGCCTTTGTCTTTACTCTCACAAACGGGACCCTTGCATTTTTTTTTTTTTTTTTTTTTTTTTTTTGCTCTTCAGAGGAAGAGGAGGAGGAGGAGGGAGTGTTTTTTCTTTTAAATAAATGTTTCAAGCCGGAATAGGAACACACTATTCGTCCTGTGGGGGGATGAAGCTGAGGACCATTCCCCCCGCCAAAAAACAGACCTGTTGTGCCTGATTTTTAACATATCCGGACGCAATCGTAGGTGACATCCCTCGCATACCCTTCGCGGGTCTGCTGAAATCCTGGTTGAATGGACTGAAAATACTGCGAGGTTTTAAAGTGGGATTTCTAGCCCATGTTTCCTCAGTGAGAAAGCACACCATAGCCATTCCTTCGTCACTCCCCATCTCCAGTTTGCTGCGTTTTAATGTGTTCGCGATGGAACAGTACGTTCCTCTCCTATTAAGAGAAACCTCTCATAAAATGATGTACATTTTTTAAAAAGTTCTTATTTATTTCTTTAGAGAGAGAGATAGAGCATGAGCGAGGGAGGGGCAGAGAGAGAGGGAGAAACGGAATCTGAGGCAGGCTCCAGGCTCCCAGCTGTCAGCACAGAGTCCGACGCGGGGCTCGAACTCACGGACCGTGAGATCATGACCTGAGCGGAAGTCAGACGCTCAACCGACTGAGCCGCCCAGGCGCCCCTCTAGGAAAATGATTTAAAGGGGGTTTTACATCTTAGAACCCAAGCCATGAAACTACTTAGCTGGCTGCAAATAGACCCATCAGCTCTGCCCAAAGGTCATTCCAAATCCGCTGAATGTGAACACGCTCTTTTCAGAGGGCTAAAGATAGAGATGTTAAATTACTCTTACCTAGAGGTGGGATTGCTGGACCATATGGCAGTTCTGTTTTTTAATTTCTTTGTTTTTCAGCTTATTTATTTATTTTGAGAGAGAGAGAGAGAGAGAGAGAGAGAGAGAGAGAATCCCAAGCAGGCTCTCTGCTATCGGCACAGAGCCCAAAGTGGGGCTGTGAGATCATGACCTGAGCCGAAACCAAGAGTAGGATGCTTCACCGACTGAGCCAGCCAGGCGGCCCTATTTTTAATGTCTTGGGGAATCTCCATACTGTTTTCCATGAGCTATCTAAAGTAATCAAATCCATAAAAGCAGAGTAGGATGGGGGCTGCTAGGGTCTGGGGGGGGGCGGGGGCAGGAGGAAATGGGGGGGGTTGCCGTTCGGCGGGGATAAAGTTTCAGTTATGCAAGATGAAAACGTTTTGGAGATCTGCTGTAACAGCATTGTGCTTATGGTGAATAATACTGTCTTGTACTTAAAGTTTTGTTAGGAAGGCACGTCTCAAGTTATGTGTTGTTTTTTGTGTTTTTTTTAAAAAAAACAGAAATTGCTTGAACCGGTCAATAAAACAATGAAACCCATTCGAAGGTACTTTGGGGGCGTTCGCGTTTTGAGAATTTGGCTCAGGTTAGTTCGAAGGATTCAGAAAGAAATCTGAAGTCACGCCCACATAAGGAGACATTTGTTCAGTCCCGTTTATTTCACGTCAAAGGCCATAGCTCTCGTTGCTCTGAAGTGTTCTAGATGGTTCTCCGAGAGGTGTGCTTTTCTGCCGTGAGGTCACAGGTGGAGCTATTTCTACACTGGCGCTGTAACTAAAAGTCAACACTGGGGACACCCAGCAGAAATCAGAGAAACCGGACCCAGTCAGCCAGAGACCAAACTAAGATTCTCCCCACCCTGCCTCCGCCCCGTTGCCGGGACCAAGTTATGCCAGAGTTTAGTCCGTAGGCTGCCCATCACCCGTGGGCCATTTACACAAGGGATGAACAATCTGTGTGTCCCCTGCTTCCCTTTCAGCATAAGAGGTTAGTGACTTTATCTTGCCATCTCTCATACGTGCCTAGATACAAATGGTTCAGTGGCTAACAAGGCATTCAAATTTCTCACTGATGTTTCCTTATTCAATAAAATAGTCATAGCAATATATTTTCCCCCATGGGACTTAATAAAGCTCTTTTTATTTTGAATGGGGAGAAAAGGAAACACCATCAAACATTTTTATTCTTTGCTGAGATGGTCCTGAGGCAGGAGGAAGAGGATAATTGGAAGGAAGGGAGGGAGGACAGGTGGGCGGGGATAAGTAGAAGGAAGGAAGGAGGAAGGAAGGGAGGGAGAGAGGGAGGGAGGCAGGGAGGGAGGAGGGAAGGGCTGTTCACCAGCAAATGTGTTTCCAGGAAGTTGATGGTTGCCTGTACTTTGGCATTAGAGGGGTTTTTGGTTTTGTTTTGTTTTTTTAAACCATTGAGCCCATCTCATCATTTTCCTACCACATTTTCCCTACAAATTTGTTTGATGCAGGAAAGCACCATCAGGCTCACATCCATCCTTTTCTCTAAAACTCTCCAGTTCTGCGTAGGAAAGTCCATCGGACATGGCCTGAGAAGAATCGTTTGTGTTTGTTCACGTCCCCCAACAAGGAATCTTGCTACATCTTCGATCGGTTACATTTTTAAAATTATTCTAACGGGGATCAGGAAAAGTGCTGGGAATTCTGCTCTTCACTGGCATTCGGGATAGCCATCTACCGCCTCTCTGCGGTCATCCATGAAGGACCAACTTGTTTCTCTTCGAATTCACTGATCCCAGTTACTGCCAGGAGATGAGCCTCCAGTCCCGGGGCGGGCAGAAGGCCTGGGCATGGCTCCCAGCTCTGCCGAGTGGCCCAAGAAAAGGTAGGATTGCGCTGAGGCACAAGGAAAGTGTATGAAAGAGCTTCGGGAATGCGAACCATACCACCAAGACCTAGAATACACCTGTTCGGTGAGAGAGGTGGCCTACAGGATAGATTTCTAAGAAGCAGCAGCTAGCCCAAGAGGTCTACCCTTTCCCACACTGGTTTTCCTCTTCAAGGCACGTGAGACGGTGCAATGCAATATGAAAAGTCTGGACCCAGTCTTGAGAGGCCTGTATTGGCATATAGCTGTAACAATGTATAAATACGCACATGCGCGCGCTCACACACACACACACACACACACACACACACACGGGCTCGTGCGCGCGCGTGCGCGCGCACACACACACAGGCCATATTGGTGCACGGCGGGGTGTGAGCTCCTGGGTCAGACTGGCAGAATTTGAATCCAGGCTTTGCCACTTCCTTCCTGTGCCTCAACCTCCTCATTGCAAAGTGTGGATAATGCTGTCACATACCGTACAGGGCTGTTGAGAGGTTGACTGCGTTACTATGCGAAGTACTTAGCACAGGGTCTGGCCCAGGGTAACCTGGGGGAGGCCAGAAAGACTCCCCGCAGCCGTGGTGAAGCCAGCCGGGGGGGGGGGGGCCTGGCCGGGGTGGCCTCTCTGGGACTTACTTACCAAGGACTTTTTATAAACTGGAGGACTTTGGACGAGGGGGGTCCGTAAGGCCCTCCCGGGCTGTTAAAATGCCAGCAATTTGGCTGTAGTTGGGAATCTCTTGCGCCAACGTGCAAGTTCATGCCCTTGGGCACTTTGCCGGCTCCCTCCGTCCTTTCTCAGAAGGTAAATCGTCCCTCCTTGGGCCCTCCCTCTGCACTCCTGCACCTGCAGAGCCGCTCCCCTCCGGCAGGGCTGAGCCCTGCAGGAGCAGGGACCCCCGCGGGGGCCGTGACCGCCGGGGGGGGGGGGGGGGGGGGCGGTGGCGGCGAGGACTGGGCGCCGCCCAGCCCGGGAAGGGGCGCCCCCGGGCCCCCCCCCCCCCGGAGGACGCGGCGGGGATGCGCACGGCTGCGGCTTCCAGCGCACTCCAAGGGGGCTGCAGCAGACAGCGGCTCCGGAGTGCAGAGCTCAGCATGTTTCTGCAACTGTTTTGACGATGCTTTTGAGTGTTCCCATCACTACCGAGATGCTGCCGGTCTCCTCACGACCACAATCTATTAGCTCCAGTAGCTTTTCAGCGACTCGGCCTCGCCGCAGCTTCCTGCTTACCCTGCGCGCGTGGGGCGCTGCCAGGCCCCCGGCGGGGACCACGCGGTTAGGGGGCGATGCCACCCTCACCCCACCTCCACTGCCAAGCGGCCTGACTCCCGAGAGGTTTTCCTTTTTAAAAAGATCATCAGAAGCTCCTGCCAACAGTTTCTAACGGTGCACGATAGGCTTTCCGCGCAGACCCCCTTAAGAAAGCAGAGCTTTAGAACTCTTAGTGACAGCAAGGGCATTACAGTCAGGCTACCTAGATCTCGAAGGGCCAGAGGCATGTGAACTTCAAAAAAGGGGGCGGGTGGGGGGCTGGGGGGGAGGTGGCTTCATCTTCTGCGAGCAATTAGGTCTTGTTTATAAGGCCCGATTCTGCCCTCTTACTGGCTTTGTTTGTGGTTCTTTGGCGAACAATTGCAATCCTGTGTGTGAGTGTGTGTGCTTGTGTGGTGTGTGTGTGTGTGTGCCTCGCACACAAGCTGGAAGGGGGGGAGGGAAGATCTTCTGAAAGATACATTTTAGGTAGTGTTTTGGGTATGAACTGGGATGAATTTGAAAGAGAAAGCTCTCGAATGGAAAGCGTGAGTTCCCTGAAGAGGGGGAGTACGACGAATTTTCTTTAAAAGAAAACTCGGCTGCGTTTCCCACGGGGGGAGCAATCGAAGAGACCCCCCCCCTCCAACAGCAGGCAGGGGAAGACTGAACGTTTGAGGGGCTGCTCGCCTGGCTTCCTCACCTGTCGGAGGGGGTCGGGAAGAGGACAGCCTCGCTCATCATTTTTGTGTCTGTCAGTTGAAACTACAAAGACAACCAAAAGGAGGTCTTATCCGTTCTTTGTTAAGCTTCAGTTGGGAACAGCAGGTAGAAAGCTGCACTTTGGTTTTACTTTTTCACCACGGGGAGCTATAAATAGATGGGTGTGTGTGCGGCTTTCTGGCTAAGTTGCCTACACTTGCCTCGTGGCTCACAATCCAGGCCGTTCTGACTCCCACATGAGCATCTCAAGTCACAGCCCCCGCAGGGACATTTTCCACAACACGCGTGGGACCAGAAGAAATGGCAAGCGTGCGTTTTGTTGTTATTTTTGTTTCAGCGTTGCGTTCTCCACGTATCCTGCCCACGCTGCCGGCTCTGGATACAAGGCCCCCTTGAAGAGACAGCATTTATCGAAGGAAGAAAACATCGCCCTCCGGGGTGTTCGTTCTGCCTGTGTCCAAAAATACACCCAACTTTGTGTTTTGAAATTGTTCATTAGTGTTCTTCGGGCCGATTTGACAGGATGGCTGGCGTTTATCTACCAGACCGCATCTTCTCCAAACTCCCTTTATTACACACACACACGCACACACACACACACACACACACACACACACACTTGCTAAAGAAAATTATTTTCTTGTAGTGGGTGGCAGTCTGGGTATCAAGGGTCATAGAAGTTTGTGTTCATTTCTAGCTAAGCCTTTAACCCGCTGTGGGGGCGTATGTAGCCCCCCTGAATTGGGTTGCCATCCAGCTCTCAGGTACTGGGCACTTGGGCCACTAGGAACCATACGAGGTCCTTGTCTTTTTTTACACGTTAGAAGGAAGCCAGATCTGTGGTCCATACTTTCCTCCAATTTGTCCAAATGTGAGCAAAATGGATAAACAAAGAAGATGCACCCTCATCCACACACACACACACACACACACACACACACACCCTTTTTTCCCCTTATCTTTTTTCCTGTTTCCACCAAATCTACCTAAAAATGAAATACCAATTGCTCTGACTGTCCTATCAGTTTCTCCTCTTCTCCCTTCTCCACCCCCCCCAATATGTCTCCAGTTTAATGAATATTTACATGCTCAAAGCTGAAATATATGAGCCAATCCATGCTCTCCTCTAATGATGAGATTCTGGAACCATCTGGCCAGCCGACATGTTGGCCATATGTGTTGAACCTAATGCTTGAGTCTATGTTTCGAGTCCATTATCAGTTCGTACGGCTGCTCAGAGCCTGACACTACTGTGGTCAGAATGGTTTGCAGGTTTGAGCGCCGAGAGCCAGGGGCACGCCTCTCAAGTCCACGACCACACGTGTCGCTACCCATGGCTATTGTCTTGGAGAGGTGTTAGTTGATGGCCACGGAAAGACAGGGAGAGAGGAATCAGGGGCTAGAAACCATTATTCCCTCTCATTTGCTTGCTTTTTGGATAAATAAGACAATGTAAGAGAAATTCCTGGAGTATATTAAGTAAGTGCTCAAGGTGTGGTAGCTTTTAAAATATTTTTTTAGGGGCGCCTGGGTGGCTCAGTCGGTTAAGCGTCCGACTTCAGCCCAGGTCACGATCTCTCGGTCCGTGAGTTCGAGCCCCGCGTCGGGCTCTGGGCTGATGGCTCAGAGCCTGGGGCCTGCTTCCGATTCTGTGTCTCCCTCTCTCTCTGCCCCTCCCCCATTCATGCTTTGTCTCTCTCTGTCTCAAAAATAAATAAAACATTAATAAAATAAAATAAAATATTTTTTTAAGTTTATTTATCCTAAGAGACAGAGAAAAAGCAAGGGAGGGAAGGGGAGAGAGAGAGAGGGAAAGAGAGAGAATCCCAAGCAGACTAGGTACCTTCAGAGCAGAGCCCTATGCTGGGCTCAGACTCATGAACCGTGATATCATGACCTGAGCCAAAATATGGAGTCGGATGCTTAGCCGTCTGAGTCATCCAAGTGCCCCAGGACGTGGTAGCTTTTATTGTCCTAACGTCTTCAACTTGCCCAGACTTCAGTAGCCTGGGTGGGGGCGGGGGGCAATCAGATTCCCAAAGAAAACTATGTCTCTTCTCCTTTGCAGGGCTATTGATGGAAAATAACCTGAAAGATACGGTCCCACGAAGCTCACATTTCCAGGCAAAAGCCTCTCCACGGTTTGTTCTACTTTACCTAGGCTCGAAGACAATTATTGAACCGATTCCCACATAGAACTCTCTAGAAGGAAATGAAGCTAGAAATAACTCCTCAGCCGTCTAAAGGTTTCTTTACAGGGATCACATTTGGGAACTTTGCCTGACAACTGCCCCAGAAACTTGAAGGTGTTGAAAAATTAACCATTATTCCACAATCACTCTCTTTTCCTCCCTCTTGCCTGGTTTGACCCATTATTTGACATTCCCTTAACGCATCCCGTATGCAGACGTCTTGACAATTAATTAACTAACCTTCACAAAACTCCTCTGAGGTAGATGGATGAAAAGCACTGAGGCTTTATCTCCACTTTTCAGGAAACTAAAAACAGAAAGGTTATGACTTACCCAAAAGTCACACAGCAAGCTCACGAGCGGGCTGGAATGGGGACCGACGAATTCTGTCTCCAGCCAAACCACGGTAACTCTCGTCCTGAGGGAATATTCCTGACTCACCACAAAACCCAATATAGTTGCCTAGACCAGGCTCAACTGAGCCTGTGATACTTTCTAGAGGAAGTAGTAGCCTTGGACCAGCCTGGCCAGGAAAAATAGAATTCAATTCAGCTTAACAGGCAGAGAATAAGGATAAGGAAGATGGTCAATAAAAGATCTCTCCTTCATGGAGCCAAGCTGTCAAGCTGTCAACTTAACCTGGCGTTGCGGGGACAATGAACACAGAAATATGCTCAACTAGGAAAATGTGAGGTTCCTAGTACTGTCAGAGGAAAACAAAGCCTTCTATAAACAAAGGCCGAGGTGTCTGGGGGCCATTCAAGACAAGTTTACAGTCAGCTTTCGAAGTTCAAACTCTTGCGGTATTTTTGGCAACAGCTTACGGCATTGTAGAAGGCCTCGCTCAGGCCACCGAGTCACAACGTGACTCCGTGTGATGATGTATGGCTTCCTGCCCTTTTGTATTTTGAATTCCATTCTCCGTCTCCTTCCACGCTGTTCCCAAATGGTGCTAACTCCTGCACTCCTTACCTGACGCCACAGGACAGGACCGTTCAAAAGGCCTTTGCGGACAATACAGTTGCCACAGAAAGTAATTGGTCCGAGGAAACAACGACGGACAGATTATTGCTTAATACAATCTGGAAAGATCCCTGTTCCCTAAGAGGATGTATTGTTCAGTTATGTATGGTTTGTGAATCTGCTTAGCCGCAAGAAGGCAATGTCACTGGCAGGCTAATTACGCTACTCTTCTGACACATAAATGTCCTCCCAAACGGAGAGCCAAATACGAGCGTACGATCTACCCTCTCAACACAAACACGATGCGGAACTGCCCCGGCGTGATAGCCACTTATTATCCTGCAGCGTTGGGAACCGGGCTTCAGGTCACCTTTAAAAATTTGGAGGTGGGTTCTTCGTTTTTGGGTTTTTTTTTTTTTTGTTCTCCCGTCATGTGACACCTGCAATGCCCACGGAGTCCCACCGCAGCGTGCGTCTGTCCAGCGCTCGAAGAGAAGGCATGTTTTTGTGTTTTTTTTACTGTGAGGGCCGGTAGGATGTAGCAGCATCAAATAGAGGAGCCCAGGGCACAAATGGGGGGAGAAGGCTCTGAACCTACCAAGAAGCAGCAGAATCGTTCCAGCTACCAGCAACGGCCACAGACCAAACGCTGCTAGGCAGGTGTAGTTCAGTCGATGCAAAGGGAAAAAGCCTCCTCAACATTAAAATCTTCTCTTCGGAAAAGGTCCGATCAAAAACAAAATGTTAAGCTCACATACTTCTTTTTTTGTACATTACCATGATTGTGAAACTTCTGAGCTTTTCAAAAGGCTTGGTTAGGATGTCAAAACAGTCGTGGGGGCGCCTGGGGGGCTCAGCCCGTTACGCGTCGCAACACTGGATTGCAGCTCAGGTCACGAGGCCATCGTTTGTGAGATCGAACCCCGAGTGGGTTCTGTGCTCACAGTGCAGTGCCCGCTTGGGATTCTCTCTCTCTCTCTCTCTCTCTCTCTCTCTCTCTCCCTCACCTCTCTCTCTCTGCACCTACGCCCTCGGGTGTGAGCATGCTCGCTCTCTCGCTCTCTCTCTCAAAATAAATAAATAAACATAAAAAAAGCCCAGTTGTAACTTCCCAGGTCAAAAACAGTGAGTTTTGTATTCTTGGTGCCATTTTTCTCAAGGTAAGACCCTCCTGGAAAATGACGCAGGTTCAGGACCAGAAAGTGAGGCCCAAGTAGCCAGGGGCCCCTACAAGCGTGGCTAACCGGGATGTGCAGACTTCACTCTCTCTGTGGCATGGGGGGGGGGGGTGGGCTGCCTTCACCGCCTTCGTGGTCATTTGGAACGGAAGCCACAAGGCACTGCCTTTGGCAAGACTGGAAGTTAGTGGGGATGGACTGAGGACTCCGGGCTTGTAAACAAGTTTGTGGTGGCTGTATACACGACAATATGAGGAGAGCTGCACAAGACTTCATAATAAATCATCCTAATCATACACTTGACGACTTTTATAGGATGACGGCGTTTTATATACGACACAGCATCCTTTGGTGGCATTGCCCTTAATCACTTCCTCTTCAGTTTATTTATTATGTAATCTTGAGATGAAGTGAGCGATTACATTTCCAATTATTTTTTCTGGCCTCCATTATATTTTTATTTTACACGATCACAGCCTCTAATTGCACCTGGGTGCTGTTCGCTTCAACCTGCGGGCCCTTGACATTCCCTGTGCCTATCCCAACGACGACCTTAAAGGTGGGGAAACTCCGGTGTGACTTTGTTTGTTTCATTGCTTTTTAAATTACACCTAAGTGCAAAACTGCTTTCATACACCAGGCATCGTCTGTTGTCCCCCCCCCGAATCACAATAGCACCCCCTTTCAGCTCCACACCGCAGGCTCCCTCCTGAATATGGAAAAATGGGGGACACCTGAGCGGCGCCTCTCCTCTCCCCTCTCCCTCCTCTCTCTCGCTAAGGCATTGGGTTCTCATCTAGCAGTTTCTGATTCTCGTTTTTCAAGATTGGCACCAATAGAAAAAGAGCTTATGAACAGGAGGCTAGATTCTTATCCGACATGGGTCTCCTCTAAGGGGTGGGGGGGGGGGGCAGGTAGGGAGGATAAAGTGAAACATAGGGGAGGCAAGAAGATTCGGGAAAGATGCACAGGTGAATCACTGAGCCTTGTTCAATCCTAAGGCATATTTAAGACCGGACGACAACAGCAGTTAAATCAGACTTATAAGAAAGTAGGCTACATGTTCTTTGCCCACAGGGCTCCCCTTTGGTGGTCCCTTTTAGAACTGTCTACACTTGGGGATGAGTCGGGCACCCCCTGAAACCACACTCCTAGCTTTCCAGCAGTCAGGACCGATTCCAGCCATACTTTGTTCTATGTACCTCAAATCATGGAAACTTGCCCTGTAGGCACCTGGGTACCCAGGACCCATCCCTTTCCTGACTGGCCCTTAGGACCCACGTGGCTTTCTGCTCCTTCCCTGACAAGAGTGCTTGGCATCCCTCACCTCCCAAAAAGTGGCTTAAGCTTCCTTTTTCTAGTCTAGGAATAGTTGAGGGCGGCGGGGGGGTGGGGTGGCGGGGACAGGTGGAAAGTGAATGAAGGTCAAGAAGTGGGTCAGTGAGAAAGAATCTAGTTCACCAATAAAACCTGACAAAGTAGAAGAACGTTTTTTAAAGCATATGGAAATGATGCCATTCAAACTTTTGTTTCCAGCTAGAAATAGACCGCTACCTTTGTGAGGTTCTAAACAGGTCAGTGTTTTTAGTAGACATTTCTAATACTCCCTTTCCTGGTTACAGCGAAAAGGCGTTATGATTTTGCGGAAGAGGCATATCTAGCCATATTTAGAGGGCCTGTGGACCCCACTTTTAACAAGATGCATACAATTAGAGGTTTCTCCGATCTAGATTGGAAAGGGTTTGCAATGTCGCCACGCACCCTTCAGGGCGTTTCTCGGAGGGTTCACAAATTTCTTTGGCCCGTGTTGTTTATTTTTAATCCATCTGACACTTCCTCCCAAAGCAATAAAATATGGTCAAAGAGCCACATCCACCTCAACTATGCAAAAGTTTTAGGGCTGATTCAGAGGGTAGAACACTCAAGTTTGCAAGGAGGTATTGAAGTCATAGGACACCCCTCCGATGGGAGATGGGAAACTTCATAGTTTCTCTCATTCTAGGATGCCTTACAATTTTCATAAATGTTCATAAATTAAAGAAATCAAATTCGAGCTGGAAACATGTAGGGGGGGAAGTGTGAAAGGTAAGGTATTTTTGAAGGCATATATAAAAGAAGGCTAATTTAAATGAAGGATTCAAGACTTACTCAATTTGAAAATAATACAATGTGTTTTGTCAGAAGAGCTTGATTTGACTTCTGCCTAAGAGTGATGGGGCCATGACTCACTCATTTTTCCTGTTCAAAGTATCACCCTCGAGGCAGCGAAGAAAAGCAGGATTCTTTTATGAGGACAGACATGATGGTAGAAAATGAGCAAATCAAACAGATTTCTTTTAGTCGGTGAGATGGTAGGTGCCAATGAATTATTCTGGGCCCTACGGTCAAATGAGTGGCATTTCTTTTGTTTTTTTTTTAAAGGCCGTCTCTGCATTTTCTTTTGCTTTTTAGTTTTTTTCAAATGTATTTATTTTGGGGGGCACCTGAGTGGCTCAGTCGGTTAAGCACCCGACTTCAGCCCAGGTCGTGATCTCGCGGTTCACGAGTTCGAGCCCCACATAGGGCTCTGTGCTGACAACTCGGAGCCTGGATCCTACTTCCGATTCTGTCTCCCTCTCTCTCTCTCTGCCCCTCCCCCACTCATGCTCTGTCTCTCAAAAATGAATAAAGGTTAAAAAAAAAGATTTCTTTAATTTGTTTTTCTATTAATTTTTTTTTTTTTAAAGTAAGCCCTACACCCAATGTGGGGCTTGAACCGACAACCCTGAGATCAAGAGTCACGTGCTGTACGGACTGAGCCACCCAGGCGTCCCTGGTGTTTCTTTTAGTAACCAATAAACCAATTTCCCGTGTGTGTATACACAAATACACATAACACGCATTCTGAGTGCTTGTCTGTCATCTGTTATCTTTACATCAGTACTTTATGTACATGCGTATTTCAAAACATTGATATAAACTGTCCCCAAAGAGCCCTTGAACATTAAAAAAAAAAAAATCAAAAAAACAAAACAGTTGCTTAAGATTTCAGTAGGATACAAAGCCTGTAAATGACATCGAGGATTTTAAAAACAGCTCCTTACCAAATAGTATGCAAGGTATTCTCACTTGCGACGTTGTGGTGAATGAAATAACCATACAGTTAGCAAAGCCTATATCGCTTGTAAGGAAAGAATTCGCTACTCGTTACCAGAAAGAGCTGCTGCAAGGCAGACACCTAGGAATAGTTTCCTGTACTCTGCTACCCCCCGAGAGGTTAACATTTTAAACCGGGATGAGGACTCAAGGACAGCTTGGTGCTTGTTTTGTGTACGTACATACGTATCCAACATCCTGATGGGTGTATTATCACCTTGCACCTTATTCAGCAGACCCTTCTTCATGTGAAAACTATGTGTTTGGGGCGCCTGGTGGCTCAGTCAGTTAAGCATCGAACTGTGGGTCAAAGACACATCACGGCGGCCTTTTCTGTCCCCCATGTTAGCTGGCCCCCTAAAGCAATAAAACCTGGGCAGAAACACGGAAACTGCATCAGTCCCTCTGGCCGTCACACAAAATCACTGTGCGGGGAGGAGAGTGGGAAAATCAAAAGAAGCGAAAACTAAAAATCGGTTTTGGGGGTGTTGTTTGAACACCAATGAGCTGGCCCTGCTGCATACACGGAAGTTAACACTGGAGAATCACCCGCAAGAGCTCCCGAAGAATCTTCACGCGGGGCCCCGTTTTGGTCTCTCATCAAGTCGGGGAGAGGACGCCTTCTAAGCCGGCATTTTACCTTCTCGGTATCAGTTAGCCTTCATCTGCGCGTCTGCGTGCGTTCAGGTTACATGACTTCTACTCTCTTTATCTTAAAGCCCTGGTTTTATTGTCCTTGTTGACCCAATGCCAAAATGTAAATGTATCCCCATCAGAACTGGTGCCAAGTGTACAAACATAACTTTTTACAAGCTCAAAAAAAAAAATTTTTTTTTTTTCCTATGTAATCCAGCAGGAAAGCGATAGCTTCTCACCGTCCGTCCGTCGCTGGGTCTCCTTCCTAGACAGCCTGTTAGCAGACTTTCCCATCTAGATGGCTCCTTGGCAGAGACCGTAAATCATACCCCTGTCTCCCTCCCAGTGGACAGACTCACTGACCACGTGGACGGTTTATGGCTTCAGAATGTGAGCAGCACCTGCAAAACGGCCCCAGACCAGCTTATCATGGGAACTGCTGCTCAGAGGAGGCAGAACACCCCAGAATGGGAATCTGTCTGTTTTTCTTTCACTGGGGGCATCTCGAGTTGGGAGGCAAATACGGCCAGCCTGCTTCCTTCCTTCCACCCGCAAGGTATTGTGAGCAAACAATGAAAATGCAGCTCCCTATTCATGCTCGAGTTTTGCCATTGTGCGTCCCTCGGCGTGCTGGGGCTGCCCGGCACCACGGAAGTCCAAGATCTAATGTGTGTCTGGACACGGAGCGGCCCTGGTTACCCGGTGGCATTTAGACACCGGGGACAGAGCGACGTCCGTTTGTCAGTCTGTCGAGGGACGTTTCGCTGGTCTTCTTCAAGCGATCCTCCTTTATGTGGTGAAGCAAATCTCTCTCTACCCACGTGCTTCACCGTTCGCTCAGGAAATACCCTGGCTCTCTCTTCACGCTGGGTGCCCTTGGCCTTCTTCAAGCACCGCCTGCCAACGAAGGTATGACATTCTTCCCTGCAGAAAAGTCCATCAGGGAGCAAATATATGTATTTGTTGGAACTTTTAGACACACAGAAAGGAGTTCGATAAATGGATTTAATGCTTACTCAAAATTTAAGAATCCATTAGGAAGTTCAGTTTTACTATGTCAGTGCGATACATTTCAGACCGTAATCATACCCTTTCCAAATCCCATTTAAAGTAAACCATTTATTTTTTCTACTTTTCCCACAAGTGCCTTAATGTAGAATTTGGATACCTTTCAGAAGAGACCTGTGAGGTAATGCATTTGAGAGACATAACAATATTTATAAAGTTTGGAAAAATCTTTTGCTTAAGCGAATGGGGGAAATAATCCTCAGCTTTGGCAGAATGGGTAATAATATTGATACTAAATTTGGTTGTTTCCTACGACTTTCATAACAGATGTGGGGAGTGAGTTCTCCTTATTATTATTCTTCGGTGGTTTATAAGGCAAGACTGGAATTTTAAGGGTTCATGGCACATTATTATAGTGCAAAAAAACCCAGTCATATTGTTCTCATTTTTCTAATATTGCCTTTTTTTCCCCTTTGGTAATACAGCATAAATTTTCATGCAATAGACGAATGAAAAATGCCTCATATTCGTCCTTTTTTTTTTTCGCGTGTAACTTTTACACTCACGGGGGAAGAAAAAACAGCTCGATCAGACATTCACATTTACATTTTCTGCTTATCTACTGAAAAGCTCACAGGAGGAGCCAGAAGTTTCCTCGTATCACAAATAGGCATCCAATCTCAAATGAGAGAAGGTAGGTCAGGTCTCTCTGACTCATTCAGTCTCTGGGCTGCTGTCACCGAAGGAGGAAGCCGCAGTATGAACACCTGTCCATGAGGAACCAGACTCGAGATAGTCAGCTCATTTCACACAGACCATTGTCCAGCCATCAGATGGTAATTACTTTTAGTCCCCATCAGCCTGGCCTGGATTCCAGCCAATGGGTTGTGGGTGGAAGGGTCTGTATCACGTTTCCATTCGTCTGAGCCATCCAGTCTCTTTCTTGCTTGTTTTCAATTACATTGACATGGTGGCTTTGGCACATAGTAAGTAAATAGCAACGTATTCAAAAAGAAAGGTCTGAAAGCCAATATCTGAAAGATACTCTGGAGGTTTCAGGGAGTACAATGAAACTGGCACAGAAATTCTGGCATTCTGACCCAAAGTCATAAAATACAATTAATTAAGTTAATTGTGAACGTGTGGAATATTTCACGGAAGCCAAACGCAGCGCATGAACGCCTAGAAAGCGGTGGAAATGTTGCTGTATTTCCTACGAAATAAATAATTAGTAAATGAACTAAAACATTGAAAAGAGGGGTCAGAAAAGAGGGGAAGGGAAGTGTTGGGAGAAGATTTACTTTCATTCTTAGTTTTCAAACACCTACCTGGACAGAAGAAAATCCCCGGACGGTCTTAATATTCTAAGACCTTCCAGCATTCACTGAAAGATGATTTGCCTCAGGGTCCTTCTCTTGGACACACGTCCCCTCGCTCTTTCTGCCCCACACCCCGAAATTTCCATGCCGAGACCAACACTGATAGCCGTGCACCCTCTCGTCATATAGAAGGAGTGACCAAATTTAAAATAAAGGAACTACTGTTTTATTACGTGACCCTTGTGTTCAAGTCAACATCCCTGCCCAGTTAGACCTCCTGGTCGTTAACGGTCTCTTCCCCCACCTTGAACTCAGCCCTTTCGAGCTTTTTTCATTCCCTGCTGGTTAACCTTCACCCAGCTCCCATTTCTTTTCACCTTCCCCTCTTTCAACGCACAGCAACTGTAAAGCGCTGCATTTTCAAAATACCAAACGCACGATAGCGTTATTTGCTTTCGCCTCGTTTTATCTCCCGCAAAGCGTTTGCTCTGGGACGTGAAGAATCGTTTCCTGCCTTTGCAAAAGCTTTTGAGAAATTTAATTAAATATTTCGGCGAAAGTTTATGAAAAGCTAACATGTAGGTGTTCTACCGGACACCAACCACCCAAAGACATTTACGGTATCATCTGTATTCTCAAGGAGGTTAAAGTCCAAGAACCAAAAGGAGATACCTACGGTAAATAAGTAAAATATCCTTAAATGCCATGCGTGTTTTCGTGGCATTCTAAGCAGGATGGAGTAGAGGCATAGAGGAGGGGTAAGTGATTCTCACAGAGATATTAGAAAACCATTTCAAAATGGCTGAAAAGGATCTTGAGGGTTGAGTAGGGATCGCCAAGCAAAGTCGAAGAGTGGGTGAAGACCAGAGATACGGAGTTACGCTGTGGGTCCTGGTGGAGGTTTGGAAGGAAAGAGGCCATGACAGAGGTAAGACTAGGGAATTGTGAAGGGTCTGCCTGCTGAGTTCCACCAAGAGATCTAGACTTCTTCCCGTCCTCGACACAGAGTCCTTAAAGGGTTTTAAGTTGGGGAGCAAGTGTGATCGGATCACTGTTTGTAAATGATCTCACACCAGCACTGGCTGAAGGATGGCACTGGTGGAGACCATCGCGGGGTAGATGATGCACGATGAGAGTCTGAAATAAAGCTACAGCGATGGAGCTGGAGAGGACTGGAGAAGAGAGGTGGGAAAGAACTACAATTTTGGATTTGGTCACCAATGGGATGCCAGCAGGTAAAAGCAATGGGTATACAAATAAACGGTGTGGTACCTGTCCGGTGGCGTCCCTTTAAAGCCGAGGCAGAAATGCCACTGACGGTGACAGTCAGTGTTGCCGCACAAGAGGAATGAAGAACGTGGGAAGTCGGAGAACTTGCGTGTGGATCCCGTCTCTTCCGTTTTCTAGCTTGGCTCCTTTGAGTAAATTATCTTGGCTCTTTGAGCCTCAGGGTTCTTGTGTGCAGAAGGGGGAAGTAACAAAATATATTTTACAAAATTACCTGACACGTCATAGGCAGTCACTGACTATGACCCAGACTCAAATGTCTTTTGAAAGAAGGTCCAAGAACACTGCCTGGTAACTGCAAGGCGTCCGGCTGAGCCACGGGGCGCTAGGAAAGAGCAGAAGCGACCGGTCAGCCAAGTTGAGAAGCGGCAAGGGCAGAAAATGAGTGACTATTTAGAGCTCATGCACCATGCAGTTCGAAACATAAGCACCAAAGTCTCTCCACTCTTTGGTTAGAACCACAAACCAAGGGAAAATCCTCGCATGGGCGTAGGGTGGAAACACCAGCTGGGAACTACACCGGGCTCTTCGGTCCCACCTGTGTTAAAGCGCCACACTCGGGGTGCCTGGGTGGCTCAGTCGGTGAAGCGTCCGACTCCAGCCCGGGTCATGATCTCGCGGTCTGTGGGTTCGAGCCCCGCATCGGGCTCTGTGCTGACAGCTCAGAACCTGGAGCCTGCTTCAGATTCCGTGTCTCCCTCTGCCTCTGCCCCTCCTTATTCATGCTCTGTCTCTAAATAATAAATAAACATTAAAAATTTTTTTTTAAAAAAGCGCCACACTCAGTGGTAACTTCGCACATGAGCCCTGTGCTTGCTAAGGACGCTGTGCATAGAACATGACAAATTCTAATTTAGTCAACCCTTGTGATTTTAAAAACAAAGTTCCTTTGCTAATACAGAATGATCACTGTGCATTCGTGGCGTGTAGACACAGACACAAGACAGTGATTTGAAGACGATATTGCTTGGGGTGCCAGGGTGCTCAGCTGGTTGAGCGACTGAGCGTCCGACTTCGGCTCAGGTCACGATCTCACCGTTCCCGAGTTCGAGCCCCACGTCAGGCTCTGTGCTGATAGCTCAGAGCTTGGAGCTGCTTTGAATTCTGTGTCTTCCTCTCTCTCTGCCTCTCCCCCACTCGTGCTCTGTCTCTCAAAAATAAATAAACATTAAAAAAATAAAATAAAATAAAATAAAATAAAGAAGATACTGCTTGTCTGCTTTCATTTGAATATTTATGCATAAACAGCTTTCATGATACGTATCAGTGAAAGTAATGCAAATTGACCAACCATGAAGGTGAAAATATAAAAGCATTAGCTCTTCTCATCTACTTATCATCTAGGGATCAATGAAATGGTTGGTCTCCATAAGGCTGCGGTTTATTCCCCAGCCTCAGCTAATAATCAATCAACAAATATGTGTTGAATTCACTGGAAGCAAAATGCCGCGTCATTGAGGATACAGTGATGGGCGAGATGTACTTATGGCCCACGTGGAGCGTTGGATGTAAAATGTAAGACAGCCACCCAAGAAGTGATAATTACTTGAGCCAAAGGTAATATATGCTAAGTACCAAATGACGATGCCAGCCAGAAGTGCTATGGAAATTCAGGAGAGAAAGAGGCATCCAGGGGTCAGGGCAACCAGAAAGCTTTGTCAAGTGTTTAAAGTGGACCATGAAGAATGGTGAGCAGCTTTTATATATTTGAGGAGAAGAAAGAAAAAATAATACGTCTGTGGCATCTACTATAATCCTATAATCCCACTCTACTCTAGACAACTATTCATACAAACGAACGAACGGGAAACAAAAAACCTTTCAGGTAAGAAAATAGAAAACGTGAAGACAACATCACAGGAAGCTGGACTTCTTTCTTCATCACAAGTGATAGTCAAGATTTTTGAGTGCTTCCCATACGCTAGGCACTCTACTAACTGCTTTATCTGAATTGTTTTACCTAACCCTCGTGCTAATTTAGAATCGCTTTCAGAGATGAGTGAAACCAAGGGTTAGAGTTACACAGCGAGACGGTGGGGAGACCGGGCAGAACTTCCCACCGCTTGGCTCTGCTATCTTGCCCTAACAAAATGAACTTACGGAGCTCCTTTAAGACACATTGCGAACAACAACGTGGTCATTCGTGCACCAATTTACTGACCATCTCTAATCTACCAGACACGTGCCGGATACAGGAGATATAAAGACATAGAAACAAGTCATCGTGCTTATAGTCCAATGGTGAAGACAGGAAAATAAACAGATTTTTAGAGATACAGAGCGAGAAGTCCCTAACACAGGATGTTGTGGAAGGAGTTCTTCCTTTAGGGTGGGGAAAAGTGTCAGAGAGTCCTATCTAGAAGAAGAGACCCAAGAGATTAATTTTAAAGGAGAAAGAAGGGCTCACCAGGCATACATATGAGAAAGAAAATCTTTGGAACAGGGAACAGCATGTACAAGGAAAGAGAGTGGAGAGAAAGCTGATGCTTTTGAGGGAAATAACTCCGTTACTCAAATGGCCAAGCTTCTCTGAGCAACCCCAGTTCAACGCCACAAAAGCACGTCATTCAAACCACTGCTTCTTGGACTCTGACTTCATAGCAAAGGTCTGTAATCCAGATAAAAAGTATTAATTTTACATCATTTTTGTATCAAATCTTCAAAATCTGGTGTGGTTTTTATATTTACCGCACATCCCAGTTGGGACTAGCCAGTGGTCAAGTGCTCAATAGCCACAGGGGGCTGATGGCCTCCATGCTGACAGCACAAGTCAAGATGATTCTTTTTTTTTTTTTTAACGTTTACTTATTTTTGAGACAGAGAGAGACAGAGCACGAGGGGGGGAGGGGCAGAGAGAAGGAGACACAGAATCCGAAGCAGGCTCCGGGCTCCGAGCGGTCAGCACAGAGTCCGACGCGGGGCTCGAACCCATGAACCGTGAGATCATGACCTGAGCCGAAGTCGGATGCTCAACCGACTGAGCCACCCAGGCGCCCCAGGATCATCCATTCGTTACATACATAGGCATGATCTCATGTCTTAGCTCCACAGTTACATTGAAAGCTGCTTGAGAATTGGGTCTTTACCCTTCGTATCTCTTGGTAGCGGAGTGCTGTGAACATAGAAAAGAAATGATCAATAAATATTTATCAATCGGTTGTTAGTTGGAATTCATACGTAGAGCATAAGCAGGGTCTCAATTAGACCCTGGGGAACATGTTTCCCACCCTTGATGTGACTCTTTCAATACCAGTGAAGAACATTATTGTACTTGTTAAACTGATGATATGATATGATATGATATGATAGTTAAAATATATGTATATGTATCAATCTAATTTTTGTCCCAGTTGTTTTATTTAATTAAAGAAACTTTTACGATGACAACGTACACGCAGCTTAATCGAGTCTGGGCTATTGCTGCTGTTGCACTGTTATTGGTGGAGGTGGGAGTGGTGTTACTGCACTCACAAAAAGAATTTCCCAGTGTTATTTCAGGACAAATAACAGATCAACAGAACTACAAGAACAAATAGACAACTCCCAATCATTTTTAAGAGAGTTTTACAAACCTTTCTCCGGAGCTCGCAGAAAAAGCAGACCAAAATAAAACTCAGTATGAATATAGAAGATTTGAATAAAATAATTTACAGATGTGATCCAATAGTCCTGCAGAGGCCACTGTATCCCATAACCACAAAATATACCTCCTTTTCAAGCATATATAGAATTTTAACAAAAAACTGACCGTTTTTATAGCTGAACTATAAAGCAAATCTCAGTGGATTTCAATAGATTGAATTATGTAGATTGCATTTTCTGATTATAATGTATTTAGGCTAGAAAAAAATCTAAATGTGAATTGAAAATGCACACTAATTGGAAATTAAGAAATATACTCTCCCACAACTCATAGTTTAAAAAGAAATCACAATCGAAATTAGAAAATACTCTATGTTGGTAATACTATATATAATTATGTCTAATGTAAATTTATAAATTTTTTAAAAGGCTGAAAAATCAATGATCAAGCATCTATCAAAAAGTTAGAATAGTAAAAGCAAGTAATATTCAAAGAACATAAAAATCAAACAATACAGATAACAGAAGAATATTATAACATTTCTTTATGAATAATGAAATGGAAACAACCATATCATAGAAAGGGGTGCCCAGGTGCTCAGTCAGTTAAGCGTCTGACTCTTGATTTTGGCTCAGGTCATGATCCCAGGGTTGTGGGATCGAGCCCCACATCGGGCTCCATGCTAAAGGTGGAGTTTGCTTGGAATTCTCTCTCTGTCTCTGTCTCTCTCTTTCTCTCTCCCTCTGCCTCTCTCCCCCACTCGTGTGTGCTGTCTCTCTATGTATAAAACAATAAAAACTTTAAAAGAAAAGAAAGGATCAGCAAAGCCAAAACTTACTCCTCGGAAAAAAATAATAAATTCTAGCAAAAGTGATAAAAAAAAGAGAGGGAGAGAGAGAGAGAGAGAGAGAGAGAGAGAGAGAGAGAAAGTCACAAAAATATATCATAAATTTAAAAGAGAACCCATAACACATTCTGCAGACATTACAAGGAGAAGAAGATATTGCAAACAACTTTATGCCAATAAAATTTAAAATCTAGGTGAAATAAATTCCTAGAGAAATACAACTTACCAAAACTGACCAAAAAGAAACAGAAAATGGGACTAGTCCCATAACAGGGAAAGAGTCTATAGTTTAAGGAAATCCCGGGCCCAGTTAGTGCCACTTGAAAGGGAGAAATAATGCCAATCTACTTCAACACTGCATGCAAATAGAAAAAGCTGGGATGAAGGCTGCTGCAGCCACTCTGGAAAACAGTATGGAGGTTCCTCAAAAAAACTAAAAATAGCACTACCCTACGACCCAGCAAGTGCACTACTAGGGATTTATCCACGGATACAGATGTGCTGTTTAGAAGGGACACATGCACTCCCATGTTTATAGCAGAACTATCGACAACAGCCAATAATGGAAAGAGCCCAAATGGCCATCGATGGGTGACTGGATAAAGAAGATGTGGTATATATATAAAATGGAGTATTACTTGGCAATCAAAAAGAAGGAAATCTTGCCATTTGCAACTACATGGATGGAACTGGAGGGTATTATGCTAAGTGAAATTAGTCAGTAAGAGAAAGAAAAAAATCATATGACTTCACTCCTGTGAGGACTTTAAGAGACAAAACAGATGAACATAAGGGAAGGGAAACAAAAATAATATAAAAACAGGGAGGGGGACAAAACAGAAGAGACTCATAAACATGGAGAACAAACTGAGGGTTACTGGAGGGGTTGTGGGAGCGGGGATTGGCTAAATGGGTCAGAGGCAGTAAGGAATCTACTCCTGAAATCATTGTTGCACCAGATGCTAATTACTTTGGATGTAAATTTTAAAAAAGAAAAAAGAAAATTAAAAAAAAAAAGAAAATAGAAAAAGTAACATTCCCCAACTCTTTCTGTGAGCATAACATGACATTGGACATTGCAAGAAGGAAAATCGAAGGCCAATCTACTCATGGCCAAGATATAAAAATCTCAAACAGAAGATTAGCAAAGAAAATCTAGAGCTATTTTGAAAAAATTATACTTCACGAACAAGTAGGGTTGTTTTAAGAATGGAACACTGGCTTAATGTTCAAAAAGTGGACCATGGTTAATTCTTCACATTTACAGAAAAAAAAAAAGGAGATGTTTCATAAAAGCCAATATCCTTTTGTAGTTAAAAATTCTTAGTCAAATAGGAACAAAGGGAAACTTTCTCAAACTGATAAAACATTTCTACAAAAAAAAAATATGGATGATCACACCCAAGATAGAAGTGCCCATACGACTAATTTTATCACATCTTGCAATGTATGTTTTCACCATGGCAATAGGGCAAGGAAAAATAAATAAAAACATGATTATCAGAAAGAGAAACATAAAGTTGCCATTGTTTACAAATATTGAGATTTGGTGTGTAGAAAATAGAAAACAATCTACCGATAAGTTATTAGAATTATTAATTTAACAAGATCACTCCATAAAAGATCAACACACAAAATGACTGTATTTCTTTATGCCAAGACAATTAGGAAATTTAAAAAGTTTTCAAAAGATGCTATTTATAATATGACAAAAAATATCTAGAAATAAATCCAATACACATATATATGTATATATGCATGCGTACATATGTTTATATATGCATATATATGCAAAGACATCATTGAAAACAGTTTCCTTTAATGTTTATTTTTCAGGGAGAAAGAGAGAGAGAAAGACAGAGTCTGAGCAGGGGAGGGGCAGAGAGAGGGAGACACAGAATCAGAAGCAAACTCCAGGCTCCAAGCTGTCAGCCCAGAGCCTGACTCGAATCCACAAACCGTGAGATCATCACCTGAGCCAAAGTCGGATGTTCAACCGACTGAGCCACCCAGGGGCCCTGAAAAAACTTTTAAAGGCTTAACATAATGGATGAAGAGAATACAGTCAAGAATTGGAAGACTCATTGTTGTAACAACGTTATTTCTCCTCAAATTCATGAACCTATGGATGCTAAGTAAAAGCAATAAAAAAAAATCCCTCCTCCAGGGTGTTTCGTGACCTTTATAATGTGATTTATAAATGTATATAAAAATGCAGAAAAGCTAAAACAGTTTGAAGCACCCTTGAATTTTTCATTTCTCCTTTCTGCTCCATTCATCCCTTTCCATTCGCTTTGGAAATTTTCCTCCTGTTCCGTGTAAAATAAAGGGCTCTACTCGATATGCAAGGATCATCCCAGCTGGTATCCTAAGCTTCAATTGGGGGGCCCGCCAAAAAAAATAAGCTCTAAGACATTGAGCCTCTGACCTGTACTTTCCAAATGAGTGGCTCTCCAGTGGAGGGCTCCCACGCACACTTTCCGTGGCACTTGCGGCGCGAGTCGGAGTCTAAGAAAGCCGTTGCCCTCCGAAAAACCAGTCTCCCCTCTTCTACCTGTTCCTGGATCTTCAGGTGCGGGAGATGTCAAGGCAGAGCCAGCTTGATTCGTAGCCCTTCGTAGGCATTATGGTAGCAGTAATACCACCCCCAAGGACTGAAGGACACAAAAAAGGGAAAGCAGAGCAGGTCCATAGAACAGAGTGAGACGCAACCCACTGCAGACCTTAGCCACAGTCTGTTCCGGCCACCCACACCAGAAGAGAAAGAATTGGTGTGTACTTCATGCTTCACCAGTAGTTTCTGGTTGCTGCGAGATGAGCTGTATCTGAACAGATCCAAACCTTATAGGGCAGATGACTTTTCCCCCGGCTATTCATATCACAACTCTTTATTATGCCCAGACGTGGCACTTCTAATTATTTTGTTTCTGGTTTTTTTTTTTATTCTAGTTTGAGGCTTTCCGTCAACTAATAATATTGTCACCCTCACCCCAAAGGAACACAGGGCCAAGACAGTTGACCCCAAACCCTGTCTGTTCTCACCTTCCCCCACACTGGCATTTGTAAGCTAACCCTTGTAAGTCAGCCAGTAAGAACCTGAAGACTTTCTTCAAAAAAGCAGAAGTGAGGAGAGGAATTTGGGTTGAGTTTTCGTGGCAATTTGTGGCTAGGGCTGGGGACTCCTCCTTGGCTGCCCTCAGATACCTTTTGCTTCTCCTTGGCGATGTAGGCAGTGATAGGAGGGGCCATGGATTTCTGGTAAAGGGAAAGCATGGGACTGGCGATTACCAGCAGGGGTGATAGATATTTGGGGGAAATTCTAATTCAGTTCAGTATTATTTTGAATCTGTACACCTTTCATGGACTGCCAAGCTGAGCAATGCCTAAGCCATCACAAAACGAACGCTATATCCCCAGCATAGGACACCAGCGCCTTCAGGGTGTCTGATGTAAGGCGGGCCCTGTTCGTAGAGCTCTTTGAAGAAGTCACATGGCACAGTTTGAAAGACTCCGTAACAGTCCTTCAAACATTCCCCTAGTGACAATAAGAGGATTTCGAAGGTGAGTAAACTGCCTACTCCATAATTATGTCCAAGAAAGAGAGCTTCTTTTTCCGCCATTTACAACTACACGGTGGAATTCAGCCTTTCTGATTACTGACTGTGCCCACACTATTAGCTGTTCCAAAAAAGGAAGCATCTTTCTTGGGGCACCCAGGTGGCTCGGTCAGTTGAGCGTCCAACTTCAGCTCAAGCCATGATCTCACAGTTTGTGGGTTCGAGCCCCGCGTCGGGCTCTGTGCTGACAGCTCAGAGCGGGGAGCCTGCTCCCGGATTCTGTGTCTCCCTCTCTCTCTGCCCCTCCCCCACTCGTGTTCGGTCTCTCTCTGTCTCTCAACAATAAACACAAAAATTTTTTTTAAAAAATGAAAACATTTCTCTTAAAAGAATGTTATATAGTCATGCCTACTGTAACCCTTTAATTTTACACATGCAGACACCAAAAAAGTTCTTTGCATTCTACTTGTTCGTGGTTTTATTATCCTCATCGATCAATTTAAGTGGTTGATTAGCAAACTCCACTTCAGTTTGGAAAATGTAGACTCATTTTTAATGTTAACAAGGGGAGGAGGAAACATATACACTTGAAACAAAAAAAGTGTTTGAGGCTTGAGTGGTTAGCAACCACAGTTCACGACTTTTCTCAATCTACACCAGCTTACAATTAATATTCTCTGACAAAAGAAGGCAACGGGGACTATATTTTCATACAGTGATGTGGCAATTTACGAAGCAGGTTGACTGTGAAGTTTCTTCAACCAGTCACGTCTTTCCCTACCAAAATGTCGAACACCTTTTGGGTTGGTAGTCAGCAAACACATTTTCAAGAGCTGAGTAAAATGCCTACTTTTCTTGTTAAAGAAGTGGGGCAAAATTGCCAAGCGACGTAACTAGAAAGTTGAGTGGAGAAGGGTGTCGTGCTTTTCAACTTTGTAATGCACAGAAGAGTCAAGATCAAATCCTGGCCTGGGGGGACCAGAAAACAGCCTAAACCGGCCACAGCTCGACATCGAAAGCCAAAGCGGAGAGCACCTTAGTTTTAAAGAAGTCTCCTAAATTGCCTGAGACCCCCTTTTTCCTGCCTAGAAGATTAAGCGTTGTGTCAGTTCCTATCGGAAAGTAGGGTCTCTGCTTCTAAGAAGTCAGGTTATTTCAAGCCTGCTGTCGTTGCTTTGCTCTTTGTCCAACCCAGAAAACAAACTTCTCTCTAAGAATTATCTGATAAGAATCCTTGTACTCCCGTTATTTTTTGCAGACTCTTTCATCATTTTATTGAAGTCCTTACTGCATTGACTACCTTCACATAGATCCAACGGCACCATGAGGAACCTGCTAAATGCTTTATAGGCCACTTGAAGCAGTGAAATTTCTCCCTCAGATTGAGTTATTGGTGAAATAAAAAGTTCAAATCCATCCTTTGCTTCCTTGAATAAAATATCCCAAGTCTTTGGATATAAAATAGAATAAAATTAATGCATTATTCAAGGGCTGTTTTTCAGTTTCTAGATTAACCTGACCCTTTGTGACTTTTCGGGTTTTGGGTTTGCTGTTGTTTACTTTAAAAAAAAAATCTCTTATTTTGGTTGTTTTAAGAATCCTTTAAAAATGGACAAAAGCTGGGGGCCTCGGAGGTTGGTTGAGCATTCAACTCTTGATTTCGGCTCAGGTCACGATGGCAGGGTGGTGGGATCGAGCCCAGCATCAGTCTCTGCGTGAGCATGGTACCTGCTTAGGATTCTCTCTCTCTCTCTTTCCCTCTGTCCCTGTCACCCTCTCTCTCTCTCTAAAAAAAATTTTAAAAATGGACACAAACTCTAACTTGAAATTATCCGACTTCCCTCCAGAACAACAAATTCAGGAGTATCCGAAAAGAGCAATGCCTAGAATACAGGCATTAATATGATCACACTAAAATGGCCAAAGTCCACTGTGCTTCTCAGAGGAACTCTACCATGTTGACTGGTTGACGTAACTAAACTTGACCAACACAAGAACCGTTATCGATCACATTCACCACTGTGGCCCGAACGCCTAACTTAGCTCAGTACTTGACACACGGTAGAGTCACACATTCAACTAAGGACAAATTTTACAGTGGGTTCCTAATAATAATCAGGGGCAGGGGCAAAGGTAACACATAATTGACCCCAAACCCAAGTTCTCTGAAATTCTTTGGTCGTACAGTAAGGATAATTCCATCTTAGGACGGGCATGAGGCTGGGTGAACGCATCTCCCCCAAGAAAGATGATTGGAATAACTAACAAAGCACCATCTCACTGGGACCGACGGCGTTTTTTCCTGTATGTTTTGAGTGTGCAGAGGTAATGTATGCACTTTCTCCCTGCAAAGGTTTAGAACTCTCGTACTGCCGTTTTACCAGTAGATCAGGCTCTTTCTCACTTGAGATAATAACAAATGATGATGTTACACTATTTAATAAACAAATCGTAATGCAACCATGTAAACCCCAAGAACAGGGCCAAACACCATGGTGTTCCTCCAACACTTAACTGGGATTTGCTCCACGGCTAAATACAAGGCATCTAAGCCAGATAAGTGGCTTGCCGGAGCTGTTCTGCCCGGATGACATCATCACTTGGCTTTCCCAATGCACCTCTTTGGCTCTGGTTCTCTTGGCTTCTTTCCATGTAAACACGGCTTGATTAATGCTGCAGAGGGACCGTGAATCACGTATTCCACTCTTGTATGGGAAGTCAGAATGTCAATTTTTCCTCGTTTTGAGCATAGAACATCGGGATCTTTAATGTGGCATCCATAGCAACAGCATAGAAACCGCCTCGGTGCCTAGCTGCCAGCTTCACGACACATTTTATGTAAGAGCAGCTGATGCATGGCCCGCTTGGAAACCTGTACCTCAGCACGAAGCTGCACTCACGGGTCTGACCATTGTGGCCAGATCACGAGCACATTACAAGGCTGCCCTTTGATGCTGAGTCAACGGGAATCAAAAGAAGCCCTCACGGCGCCTCCGAGAGAATAAATGCGATTTTGGCCATGGAGTCACAGATGTTCAGGACCGATGAGAGCCTGGGTGGGACCTTGTACTGCTAGGGTACCTTTGACCACCACTGCCTCCAGCTGGCAATCCACTGAACATATCTGTTCGCTAAATCAAGTAAATCCAGGAAGGCTGAAAGCCAAATCTCTCCCGGCAGAAAGAAGAATGCCATAGATGTGAATCTTTATAACCCTTTAACGAAAATAGTTTTGCTGTTGTAAACAGTCAGAGACAAGTTGGAAGAATTAGTGCCAGTAGCCATCGAGAGCATTCTAGGGCCATGCTGGGCCTAATTGCAACAGGCGAAATGCTCTACTCCATCAGCTTTAAACAGTTAACATGAGGGTGGGGGTTGGTTATGTAGACTCGTTGTTGGGTAACAAATACCCCCTAACACATGAATCGCTTCTCTGTGATGACTAACAGCACAGCCTCCGAAAGTAGAACGTGACAAGTGTTAAAATAGCAAACTGATGTGTGTTTACTATGGTCTCCTCCGTGCTTGGCAAAATTGGGAAACTATAAAGCATTAAGAAGGGACTTACTCCTTCATTCCTCCTGCATCACATCCAAAAATATTTGAACACTGTAGGCATGCATCACGTCTCACGAAATTTTTCTAAAAAACCGTATTGTTTTCCATTTTGATAAGCCAGGAAAGGAGGTGGGTTTTTTACCTTGACTCTTAAGGTCATTTAAATGAAACTACTCAAAGCAGTCTGAGGGAGGAAGTGAATTTCCATGTCAAATCCAGGGTGAGTATCTTTCCAGTGAGATCTACAAAAAGCCCAAGCTTGCATAAGCAACACTAAAAGGTAAGAAGCAAATGTTCAGGGGCGCCTGGGTGGCTCAGTAGGTTAAGCGGCTGACTTCGACTCAGGTCGCGAAGTCACAGTTCGTGAGTTCGAGCCCGCGTCAGGGTCTGCGCTAATAGCTCAGAGCCTGGAGCCTGCTTCAGATTCTGTGTCTCGCTCTCTCTCTACCCCTCCCCTGGTCGTGCTCTGTCTCTCTCTCTCAAAAATAAGTAAACATTAGAAATCGAAACAAAAAAAGAAGCAAACGTTCAGAAGTTAGCAAATTATTTTAATTCTTCAGAAGAGCCTGAAAACTAGCCCTCGTCCGACAGGGCGCACGCACACACACTCCACTAAGAGTCTAGGAATAGATCATTCAGAGGAAGGATTGTAGTGATCTGCCCAGACCAATTAGAATTCACGGGCTTCTAAAGAATTCATAAAACAGACTTGGAAAACTGAGTCACCAATCTAGCGAATTCGGTTGAAAGTTCATGTAGAAAATGAGCAGAGATGGCAGTGACTGCCACCACACCCATTCGAGAAGTGAAGGGGCAGCGTGGGGCGCGCGGTGCTTTCGGAAATCCACCATCACACCCTTAAAGGTGTTTGTGCTCCCTCACTTTTCTTCAGGGGGGTCGCTGGACCCAGCTCCTGCCTTACAGATGAAGAGACTGCTGGATTTCACCATCTCGCACAAGACCGCAGACATACGGCTCCCGCCGTGTAACACGTATTTTCATTGCCCTGGTGCAGCACCATTATGACAATTTCATGGATTCAACCAAAGTATTTTCCTGCACCAAATTCCAAAATTGAGGTAAAAAAAAAAAAAGTACTATTGTTTTTAATAGTTGATGTGGTAAGTAGAATTTCCGAGGCTCAGAAGCTAAGGATCAGTGAAGATGTTGGGATTCCACCTCCACTGGCAATTTTTAAGGAACCGCTCATGGAAAGAAGCAAAATGCGAAACTCGAAATAATTAAGAAAGGAATTTGGTCAGAATAGAAAAAGTTTTTTAATTATTTATTTATTTGAGAGAGAAAGAGAGAGAGAATGAGCAGAGGAGGGGCAGAGAGAGGGGGGAACAGAGGACCCGAAGCAGGCTCTGTGCTGACAGCACAGAGCCCGACACAGGGCTCAAACTCACCAACCGTGAGATCATGACCTGAGCCGAAGCTGAACGCTTAACCCACGGAGCCTCCCTGGCGCCCAGAACAGAAAAATTTAGCCAGTTGCTGTGTAGCGATAGCTATGAGCTGTGTGTTATTATATTACTATAACAACATTACTCATAGATCAGAAAGAAATGAGGATGTCCTCGTCCACTCCCAACATTTAGAGTCTCAGTCTTACTTGAAATTCCCAAAAAGGACCCAGGGACCACAGCGTAAGTTTTGTTTCCCTTCTGAGATACTTTATTTGGGAAATAAAATTAAAGCAAATTAGAATACGTTCCACATTTTATTTGAAATTTCGTCTCCTTCTTATTCACTGAAACCATTACGTAATTTTATCGGCGTTTTCAGAAATTCAGAAAGTCTGGGTATGCACCTTCTTTGGTGGGTTCAAATACTCACTCCCCCCATCTGTATTCTGGTTTATTAATGAACTCTCTGACAACTTCTAATTTGAAGTCAACGATTCTGAAGTCATTTAGCTCATCGTATCACTTAGATTTGGTCAGTCTGCATATAACAGATTAATTAGTAAATAGTAGTGATTTTTAATAAGACACAAATTTATTTTTATCTCACCTAGAACTGGGTCCAGACGTAAGCAGAGGCTGGCACTGTGGTTCCGCAGTCATCAGTATCCCAAGCTCCTCCTATCTTGCTTCTCTATCAGTCTCTGGCATTCTGCCCAATGGTCTGAAATGGCTGCCAAGCACTAGCTTTTACACCTGCATCCCAGCCAGAAGACATGAGGAACTAGGAGAAAAGACTCCCGCACTTCCTGTCGGGACTCATTACCTAGAACTTGGGTATATAGCCACACAAAGTTGCAGGGGAAGCTAGAAAACATAGTCTCTGTACTGGATGGCCACACAGATAGCTAAAATTGGGCAATCTGACTTGGGAAAAGAAAGAGAAAGCCATTTCTATTTTATTTTTGTATTTTTTTTAATGTTTATTCATTTTTGATAGACAAAGACAGAGCGCGAGCAGCGGAGGGGCAGAGAGAGAGGGAGACACAGACTCCCAAGCAGGCTCCAGGCTCCGAACTGTCAGCACAGAGCCCGCCGTGTGGCAGAACCCACGGACCGCGAGATCCTGACCTGAGCCAAAGTCGAGATCATGACCTGAGCCGAAGTCAGACGCCTAACCGACTGAGCCACCCAGGTGTCCCCAGAAAAAGCCATTTTCAAAAAGACCCCAGCAATCTCTGCCACCAGTATTGAATATGTGAAGTGCTGATACCTACAACTTTTTTCTGAGAATATTAAAGGTATGTTTCTTTCAAAGATAATGTCAGATGTGTATAAATAATATAAACATATAAATATAGATAGTATATAAATAACATAAATATATAAATGATCAGTAATGTATATGTACATAAAAAGTAATATGCAAACAATTGGAGTATACCGTGGTATCATTGTGGCATATTCTCACCCAATTATTGCGGCCACATATTTAAATACAAATCTAATTCTTCTTTGGTAGTAAGAGTTTAGAATAATGGGAAGAAAACACAAATGTGAAGTAAAATGGGAGAGAAGCAGACTTGGTAATTAGAGAAGCAGGTTGAGTAGGGAAACGATGATGGGCTTGAGTCTGACCTGAGTCCCGGCCTTGGCCTTGGCCACTTATTTGCTCTGTGACTTTGTGCAGGTCGCTCAACCTCTCTGATCCTGCCTCATTGTCTGTGAAATGGAGATGTGTGTTGGGCTTGGGGGGCCTCCAAGTCCCTGATTCCTGGGCTGGATAAAGTACCCGCAAGGAGGTAATGAACCCGCGCTATGGAACATGGCGGGCAGAAGCGGCAGAAAAGGTGGCAATGACAAAGGGGCAATTAGGCAAAGAAGGCAGAACAGAAAACATAAATGGGTGAGAAGAGGAGTTTGTCAAATTGTCTAAGAGGTTCCACCGTACGACCCCGATGAAATTATTTCTCATAGATGTTGAAACTTCTCTGAAAGCAGGAAAAGGTTTAAACCAATCCCTTTTCTTTATATCAAAGGCCGTGAACTTTACTATGTGTGGCTCTAAGGGAAGTGACGTTCCGTGTAGCCTAGCGAACGTTGCAGGGACTGGATTTGCCATAATTTCCACTCCGACTAGGGTTACAACTCAGGCCGTGGGTTTATGCTTCTTTCTAAACATCGACAGCACGTTTAAGTACATAAATCAGGGCTTCGGAGACAAATACTCAGTAATTGGGGGGATCGTGACGAAACAGCGTTTGCTTGTGGGTTTGTTTTTCTTCCTATTTTCAAGATTTTCTCTGCTATTGCTGTTCCCGGAGGCAGAGATCTCGGTCCCTGTGATTGAATCATGATTTTGTCACTTTCTGTGCATATGCACCAAACGAGGAGAGCAGAGTAAAAATATCCTTTCAAAACTGGGCGCCTGGGTGGCTCGGTCGGTTGGGCGTCCGACTTCGACTCAGGTCGTGATCTCACGTCAGCTGTGCTGACAGCTCAGAGCCTGGATCCCACTTTGCATTCTGTGTCTCCCTCTCTCTCTGCTCCTCTCCCATTCGTGCTCTGTCTCTCAAAAATAAATAAACATCAAAAAAAAATTTTTTAAGGGAATCGGTGATTCATAGACCTTGTCTTTCCTTTCTAGCACTTTTGTTTATTCATTCATCAAGTGTTTATTAGGCACCTGTCCTATACTGGACACTGAGCCAAGATTGAACAGATAAAAACTTCCGGCCCTCAAGGTGCTCCTCCCTCACCAGTAGAGTCTTCTCATGGGTGAGTTGGAAACATGGTGGGCAGTATTATGACACAGAGGAAGGCTCCAAATGGTGTCATGACGTCCAAGGTACATCTGTACTTACCCTACTTCCAAGATGCGTAGCCTTTCTAAGCCTTGTTCTCCCATCTGGAAAACAGGATAGTGAGAGTATCTGTAGGTTTGCTTCACCGTCTGCAGCAGGATAAGCACTCGGTATTTGTTGGCGTGTGTATTCTTATCATTGTCATTGATCATATGGTTATAAATGTTATGAATCTGGAAAGATCCCGAAGGAAAGGCTTGAAGTTACAGCACAGCCAAAGAGACGACAGACGTGCCGGTACTAAAGACAGGAGCATCTCTTTAGCTGCGACTACCTGACCACAGAGGACTGACTCGGAAAAAGCTTGAAGGTCGTGGGGTTGCAGAGCTGACGTCCTCTGGATCGGCACAGTCATGGCATGAAAGGAAAAGAGTAAATTGTTTGAGAATCTTCCTGAAATAAAGGTCTCACAATCTGTTTCGTGTTGGGGGAAAAGAAGGGGCGGAGGGTGCTATGACAGGCTCTTGTTCTACCCCCAAACCCCTAAACTGCTTGAGCCTCTGGATTTCTAAATATAACTTTGAGAAAACTCATCACACATTTTCGATCCGGATGAATTGCTGAGTTTCCGTATTAATCACATTGAGCTGGTTAACTAACACTGAATCGTGCATCTTGACCACAAACAGTACTAAAAGCAATGCCATAGAAAACCATTTTCCTCCGAAAATTGTGGGGGAGATTTTTCTGCCCCATGGCGAGGAATAGGAAAGGTCTCTATTTATAGGCAGACCTCTTCAATAACGCAATTTTTCGCGGACCGGTGTTCCTGCTTGTAAGGAAGTCAGTTGCTGTTCTCAGAGCTGCTCAGATGGAATGATTTTTTTGTAAAGTGAAAAGTATGAGTCAGTATTTCACCCACAAGAGCCGCATTTCAAAACCAGCATGCAGCTTTTAAGGAGCAGCTAGGAATTCAAAGGTCCAGTACCCCAACTTTCAAGACTGACCACCTTTGTGAGTTTACAGCTAATTATCTCAAGAACGTGAAACATGCACCTAAATATCTGAACCCTGAAGAGGCTTTGAAAGTGTTTGTTACTGGGTCTCTCAGGCACCTCGCCTCTTCCTCCCCACCCACCCTCAAACTCCCACCAACCTTCTACCCTGGCAAATTTCTGCTCATCATTATTCACGGAAAACTAATTTTGACAGGGATGCTTGAAATGGTAGGCTGCTGAATCATCACCTGGAGCTTCGGAATGCACGTGGGTGTGGGTGTGTGTGTGTGTGATATGTGGAAGCACACGCTCCAAGATGCTTGCAGCAGGGTGACTCAGAGAGGCGAAGAGGGAAAACAGCCGCTTACCAGCTTCTTCTGAAAATATCGCAGTATTCCGCACACATAATGAGCCCACAAAGCACCATTGCCATCGTTAGTGGCGGCTCTGGTCCCATCTCTAAGGACGCATGTGCGCCGTCCTTTTCTTCACTCACCTATTATAATCAGGCAGCTACCTGAGGTCAGGTGCTCGGTGGGCTAGGGGACGGAGATGCTTTCTCCGACATGGTTCCTGTCCTCCAGGCGCTTGTATCCCTTTGGACGAGACCATTATTAACCACATTATCAGACAAGTAAGTACCACACTGCAATTGTAACAGAACAAAGCAGAGGAAGATGTTGCTATGGAGACCTAGAAACAAGGCTTTGACCGAGGAAGGTGGATGACAGCTCCCCTGAGGATTGGATGGTCACCTGAAGGATGAGGAGGGGCTTAAATGAGGGAGGAGGGGAGAAGACAGGAGCAAGAGGTGAGAACGAGGGAAAGAGGAGAGGGGGTAGGTGATAGGAGACGAAGTGAGGCAGGTGCAGACCCCATAGGGCCTGATGGTCCCATCAGTTTGTCCTTTACATAAAAGCAATGGAAAACCATTGAGAGTTTCAAGCACGGGTGTAGCCTGATCAGAGCAAGGCTTGGAGAAGATTGCTCCGTCTCCATCATAGAAAAGGAGAAGAAAGAGAGGGCAGAAGAAAGAATCGATGTAACGAGTTCATCTTAGGAGGCTATTGTGACCTCTTTGCTGCTCTCGTGTGCCCTTGATCGATCTATCCAATCTGTTTATTTTCACTGAGCACTTACTAGGTACCAGATATCGTACTAGACCTGTGCATGAAAGCAGAAGCTCAACCTGATGCGGTCTCCCTTTAAAGCATGTTCCATGTACCCCAGTTGTACAGGAGTAAAATTATCAGGTCAGAAGAAGGGAGAGTTGGATGGGTTCTCTGGCCCAAAATTCCTTCATGATGACTATGCTCACAGATATAGGGAGGGTTTTATATGATTTGAAGAGGGGAAGTAGAGGGAAGATTCCAGGCAAGTATCCACTAACGTTCGCAACTGATGTAACACGTTATTTTCCAAGAGATGAACCTCGACAACTAACATTGAGAGCGACGGTCCTCAAACTTCCCTGGACTCTCATAGGCACTACAACACAGCCTTGGGCCACTCTCCCCTGAACTCACAGTTGCCAAAATTAAACTATCATTTCCTTAGCATGTTGTACACCCACTCAACAGGTCTTTAAAATGTATAACACTTGGGGCGCCTGGGTGGCGCAGTCGGTTAGGCGTCCGACTTCAGCCAGGTCACGATCTCGCGGTCGGTGAGTTCGAGCCCCGCGTCGGGCTCTGGGCTGATGGCTCGGAGCCTGGAGCCTGTTTCCGATTCTGTGTCTCCCTCTCTCTCTGCCCCTCGCCCGTTCATGCTCTGCCTCTCTCTGTCCCAAAAATAAAAATAAAAACGTTGAAAAAAAAATTTAAAATGTATAACACTTTATCAAAGTAGTATATGTGCGTTGTTTCAAAAGTTAGATAAGACTACAAACCCTAGAAAAAGAAACATCATCCTGTGCCCCAATCCTTTCATGGTTACGTTCCGTTTCCTGCAGCCGACCACTTAAAATTTTGCAGTTCTTTTGCTGTTCATTCTAGTATTCACCTTCATTTCATAAATCGTTGTCATCTCAAGATTTTTCATTTTCAGTCACCACCTGTTTTGACATCCTATTCTGAAAAGACTTTTCCTCCAAAATCCACCCTCCTGCCCCTCCCTCATCCTTCCAAGGAAGTCACATCATAATTTTGGTTAAATCAGAATTTAGCGTTTACCTCATTCTGAGGCAAAATTTTCAAAGCTGAACCATACAATGCGCTACGGTCGCATTTCCTTTCTTATTCAAGTTTTCCTTTTTCCTAGAGTTAATGGTTGCCTCGTGTTTCAATCTGCTTAGTTTCCTATGAACCTAACACTACTCCAAACTTGAACTGTCCCAGAGAATCCCTAAAATTTCTCTCATAATCTTCAAATTCGTATGAATTTTATTTTCGGGGAGAACATTCCTCCTGGGACACACAGTCTTCTGATCCAATCTGGAGACTGTCCTGTTTCACAGCTGACACTCTGGCCACTCCCCTGGGTGTTTCCTTCCCTTCTCTCTTGGGTTGTTCCCTCTTTCCTGGTTCGCAGGCCTTTCTCTCATGTGGTGTCCTCACTTTGTTTGGTGAGCACCCCCTCCACCTGCTAACCAGTCCATTCGATTTTTCTTTCCAAGACCATCAGCACTGTGAAGGTGCATGATTAAGGATTTGATCGCACACGCTTAAAAAATATTCGTGGTCCAACGGTATTGAGGCAAAATTGTTTCAGGAAAAGCACTGTCGTGGACAAATTATGGAATCGTCAGTGGTGTAGATACAGTCTATGGCAACCTCCTTTTCCCACCACCCCCTACGCCCCAGGTCCCCCCACTTCTGTCCCACTCTCTTTGACGTCTCATGTCTGAATCAGCGCTCTGGTTTCGAAAGACTTGAAAGCAGATGTCCTGAGCAAAGGTACCAAGGGGAGGAAATGTCACAGAGCAGCCGTACAAAAGCACATCTCTGAAAGGGCGAACAGATGGCACCGAGTGGCCCTTAACTCCATGGTGAGGACGCTTGGCAACAACAAGTACGCTGACAAAATTGGAGTTGGTTTCGCCGCTCCCTCCTTTGACGACGACAACAAAAACCGAGATGTCCATTGTGTCTCTGTTTACGCCTTGGTTACAGGAATTTCAACAACTGCTTCCTCTGAAAAGCTGACAGCATCTTCCCTAATTCAGCCTAACTACCCATCTGATTTTCTTGGGGGGATGTGTAAAATCCAGCGGTAGCTGACAGGGTGGACATCCTTTCTTCTACTCTAAATGACAGTCAGAGAGTCACGACCTGTCAGAGCCTGAAAGAACCTTAGCCATCCCCCGGAACACCCCCACCTTTACACACAAGGAAGCCAGGGACCACAGAAGCAAGTGTCACCAGGGCCACGCACCTGGAGGGGCGCTGTGTCGGGACCAGAACTCAGGGCAGAGTCCCTTCTTGGAGTCTTTAGTTGTTTCCGTGGCTGCTTCTGCTACCAACAATTTTAAAACAGCAATAAACTAACATTTTGGCAAAAATGAACGAATGCAATTCAAATGTATCATCAAAGAATCAAGACTCTAGTTGCAACACAATGAACTACTGGTTCTTTTCTTCTCCTCTTTAAAAAGCTCTCTGGGCGCCTGGGTGGCTCAGTCAGTTAAGCCTCCGACTTGGACTCAGGTCACGATCTCGCGGTTCGTGGGTTCGAGCCCCGCGTCGGGCTCTGTGCTGACAGCTCGGAGCCTGGAGCCTGCTTCGGATTCTGTGTCTCCCTCTCTCTCTGCCCCTCCCCGTCTCCTCTCTCTCTCTCTCTCTCTCTCTCTCTCTCTCTCAAAATAAATAAACTTTTTGAAAAATAAAAAATAATCATAAAAAAAAAAAAAAAAAACAGCTCTCGGACTCTCCCCAATCACCAGTCTCCGCTCTTCCTTTGCCTCATCTACGCTGACCTGCTTCCTCTCCATTTGCTGGCATGCTGTCATGCTCCCTTTTCTGAGGCAGCGCCCCCCACCCCCAGCGACTTGGGTTTACAGAAAGAAAGGGCCAGCTCTCGTGAACCGCGGAATGTCGGGGGCACACGGCAGGCACCTGCTAATGCAAGCTTCAGCAACCACTGAATTCCAAGTGCAGGAGAGCCTTGCAGCACGACCAGAGACGGAACAAGAAGAGGCATGTGGCACACAGCTGTTTCACAACGTCCCGGGTCTGATACCGAACCTCGCGGCGTTCTGCTGCTCTCCACACCAGGCCCGGGACCCCTGAAGGGATGTTGCCATGGCTACAAGTTTTGCAAATACCAAATACGCGCTGATTGAAGTATGTGTCAAGCTCTGTCACCAAAACAAAAGTGTTTGTGTGTGTTTTGCCATGTGTGACCTTGTTACTCCACTTTTTTTGGGTCTATTCAAATGTTGACTGCACGTCTTGCAACGGGTTCACTCGAATATGATTTATTCGACTTTTGCAACGGGAAGAAACCATAACTCAGGAGAAGACAAAAAATGACGCCGGCCAGGATGACTCTTCCTTAAACAGGTTTATTTCTTTTTAAAGCGCAGAAGCACAAAAGACCCAGAGTCTCTGATAATGAACGTAATATATGATTGCCATAAAAAGTTCACTCTCCTTTCAATTTCAATTTACCCCACTATAAATCAGCGGTCCACTTAATCAAATATTCTTCCACTTTAATTGTTTTATCTTGCTTTTATGTTAAATCTCACTGAGTTCCTGCTGGCACCAGTCTTCACATTATAGAAAAAAATGTCAGTTATTGGCCCATAATTAGTCTAAAACTCAAACACTGGTTCCGAGCATTAACCAGATTGGAGGAAGCCCTCACCATCTCACTGGACCAGCGAGACAAATCCGAGTCACAAAGTAAACCGGGATTAGTTGAGGTAGCCATCCATCTGCTGTCAGAATACAGAGTGTGGGCCCGGGCTTTCAAACTAACTGGAATTTCTTTTTTTTCCATAAATGTCTTTCATTATTATCTAACAGGGCATTAAAACTCGATTCGGTTGTCTCTTAAATTCTCTAGCCTGGAACTGTCCGTTTAAGAATTGCAGATGCTTGTCTGGACTAGCCCGGCGGTCCCCATGAGAAAACACAACAGCACAATGGACTGAGCAAGGCCACAGTCGAGCGGCAGTGTTTGCGATCGAGGGCACTTCCTGGGTGTTGTACAAGACAAGCACTGTCCCTCGTGGGCAATCTGGCTCCGTAAACAGGGAGGGGAAAGAACGAGTTCCGTGTTATTGATTGGGAAGCCCCTTTCTGACAAGGTGTATGGGGACAGTCCCGTAGAAGGCGTGTTGAATTCAACCCAGACCGCGAGGGCCCCAGTCGCAGGCTAGTCACTGGTGTTTCACCCTAATACCCGATAGAACTTTCTTAAGTTCAAATTCTCAAACTCTTTTCAAATAAACTGAGAATGACGATATATCCAAACCCGCCCGTCTGCTCTACCCGGTAAATGTAAATATTTCCAGAGCAAAGAAGCTTCCTCTGGAGTTTTGTGTGCTCGTTTTGAATTTCAGAGAGGCCTATTAGAAAGTAGGAGTTATCTGGGGGCTAGTGGAGGCCCCCCCCCATGCTTTTTACAAAGCTTTCTTATAAATAGCTGCATTTTAATGATTCTTTATGTCTCTTGACTTGCTTTATAAAGGACGTGTGCAAATGTGAAAATGAACAGTTTTCAAGGTAACCATCTAGTTCGAAGAAAACATTTTTCACATTAACCCAAAGCCAACCAAATCTTCTGAAACTCAGCTTAAACTCAGCTAGGAACGGTTAGCTCTACTTGAGGCATAGCTGCAAAGCATTCAGCAGCCTCCAAATGTATTTTTTAAAGGGATTTTACGAAGGTGAAAAGCAAATCTATTGTGCAAATGATAGGTGAGTGCTAAGATATCAAAAATGTTCCGAAACAACTTGAAGAGTCGTGAAAAACTTCTTTACCAATAGACCTCACTTATGCAACCGTTTGTAAGGTGTCGTGATAGGTTATTATGCTCGCTATTTTTATTTTCAGATGTATCGTTATCAGACAGGCATGGTGAAATAATATATATTAAATATGTCGATGTAATAATCACAACAGAGATTCTTGGGCGGGGGGGGCGGGGGTGGGGGTGGAGAAAAGACAGGAAAACATCCCATTAAAGAAAAAGCCTTTATGTGGGACATCATTCACATTTCTGCAAATGGAATATTCTGCTTAACTGCCATATATTATATTATTTGAATAACTTTAGGAAAGATTAATTCCCAAGCTCTGTCCTCAGCAATATTTTTTTCCGAGCTGAAATTGGGCTTTAAAACAAAACGTCAGCAAGGCAAGCCGGCTATTCAAGTTACACGTTCAGAAACTTCGAGTGCAGGCAGTTAAAAGTGATTTAAGAAATGCAAAATCATTCTTTCCCAAATGTGTATGTTAAACTTGTAAATTGATATATCAAAACCGCGACCGGAATATAGCAATTTGTCTCTCTTTGCCTGCTGTGCCGTATCCCACAGCTGCCTTCCAGATAATATACTGATTGTAACTTTCCTAATTTACGGAGCCTGTAAGTCTAATCTCCGGGGCCAGCCTAAAGGGCTTCTTCATCCATTGAAATGCCAGAATAATTGAAATTGTCTTCGGCAGACAGTCAGGCAATAATGAATATTTTCTCTGCTGATTGCATGCCAAGGTTACACACAGTACCGCAAAACAGAAGTGATCCCAAGCCAAGCCTCCCGAGGGAGGGGCCACCAGAACCTGTGGCATGAGGCACAATACCTAAGGCTTCCTTTCTCATACGCTCCTGTGGTCAATGACGCCCACCGCGCGTCTGTACCCTGAAGGACAGCACGGTTGTCAAGCGAACAATGCTCCCATTGGCTTCCCTGATTCTCCAGAGGCAGACGAAAGGCTGGGAAAGGTTGTGGGTATGGATTTTCCGACGGGGACAGCAGGAGAGATGAGCCCAGGGAGCTGCTGTTTGGGATCAAGAGGAAATACACAAGCAGTTAATCAAAAACAACAACAACAAAAAACCACCGGGCATGAGAAAACGCTTGCCTGTCAGCCCTGACCCGTCTTTCCCATACCTCTGAATGGTTTTTGTGAAAGCTGAGAGTTGTTTCCTGATTTTGAGTCAGTCCTGCTTCAATGGAGTCTTAACGATGCTCTGTTTGAAATTAAAGAGTCCGGTAGCCAGAGTGAATCGGTAGTATCTCTGAAAAATCTAAAGACTAGTTTAACCTTCGGCTCTAGAAAGATTAACATTTTAAATGCCAAGAAGTTTGAAATAGATCTTTCATGTAAGGAACCGGTCTTGGTATTCCTAAGATTCGCTGTAGACGACCGCATTTGGGGGCGAGAAAGGAAGTACCCCATGACGCTGTGCCTTTAAATCAGAGAGTAAAAGCTAGATTTTTTTCAAGGCATCGCAACCTACATGGGGGGGGGGGGGAGAGTATAAAACATGCTGTTATGTGACACCTGACTTTCAATATCTGAACTACTAAGTAATGATATGCCCAATATACGGGATACATATTCGTTATCTATTGCTGCTTGCCAAAAATTACCTCCCAAACATAGTGGCTTAAAGCAGCCGTGAGCATTTATTGCCTCTCACAGTGTCTGTGGGTCAGGCTTCCAGGAGCCACTTAACTGGATGGTTCCGGCTCAGGGTTTTCCACAAGGCTGCAGTCAGGCCGTCAGCCATGGCTGCATCATCCGAAGGCTGGAGTGGGGTTGGAAGGTTCACTCTCAAGGGGGCTCCCTCACATCCGGAGGGACGGAGGGAGAGAGGAAGGAAGGAAGGAAGGAAAAAGGAAGGAAGGAAGGAAGGAAGGAAGGAAGGAAGGAAGGAAGGAAAGAAGGAAGGAAGGAAAGAAGGAAGGAAAAAGGAAGGAAGGAAGGAAAAAGGAAGGAAGGAAGGAAGGAAGGAAGGAAGGAAGGAAGGAAAGAAGGAGGAAGGAAGGAAGGAAGGAAGGAAGGAAGGAAGGAAGGAAGGAAAAAGGAAGGAAGGAAGGAAGGAAGGAAGGAAGGAAGGAAAAAGGAAGGAAAAAGGAAGGAAGGAAGGAAGGAAGGAAGGAAGGAAGGAAGGAAGGAAGGAAAAAGGAAGGAAGGAAGGAAGGAAGGAAGGAAAGAAGGAAGAAAGAAGGAAGGAAGGAAGGAAAGAAGGAAGGAAGGAAAGAAGGAGGAAAGAAGGAAGGAAGGAAGGAAGGAAGGAAGGAAGGAAGGAAAAAAGGAGGAAAGAAAGAAGGAAGGAAGGAAGGAAGGAAGGAAGGAAGACACTCACACATATTTAAAATACAGTGAAGACAATACAGAGAAGCAATAGCAGAGCTTAAAAGCCAAACAGAAGACGGTGAGGCAATTGCTCCCGTCCTTAGGGTGGAAAAGCAAGGCAGGAAATGATGTTGCCAAAGGCGGTGGCCCTGTTCCCCAGCAGTAGCTGGGACCATAATGGGTGTGTCCGTGGGCGGGAGCAGGCACTGTGGAGACGCTAGAGACATGGAGGGCTAGAGACCAAGGGGGGCAGAAATCCCCTGGCTTCTCCTTTCCTCCCAGTCTCCAGCCTCCTGCCGTGCCTGCGTTGACAGAATCCAGCTGGACGTTCCCTGATAGGGGGACCGGGGGAGTCAGCACCCGTGTCATTCAGAGCGGAGCAGGAAGAAGGCCAGAGCAACCGGACCAAGGGCCAACGCGCACCTCCGCCAAAGCGTGACGCTCAACTGTATTTTTTCACTTAACGTTGACGTAAACAACTGTGTTCTACATAGGTTCCATGATCATTATTTTAAGTTTCCCTGCATCTCCCTATTGTGTATTTCAACACTGCTTGATGTAATCATTTCCATGTGGCGGTATCTTTAGGCTGTTTCCCATTCTTTTATTATTATTGTTGTTGTTGTTTGTTACCTTCAAGTGAGAATTCAATTAATACCTCCATTGTTTAGCTTTTTTTTTCTCTCCAGAAATGTTCTTCAGGCAAATTCCCAGAGATGATAATAATCAGAATAAAGAATATCTACGTTTTTATGTCAGCTGAGACCTATTTTCAGATATCTGCTTTTGACCGAATTGCTTTTCTGAAGGGCTATCCTACCAACAAAACACAACGAATGCAAAAAGGCACAGGCACATAGGGACTCGTCTTTCTGAAGACAGAGAAGAGACATTGCGACACTTTTATAAAATCTATCTTTCGATAATGCCGCAAGACCAGTAGCAAAGCCTCTCCCGAGAGCTAGAAGACGGTGGAGGAGGGCTCTGATTAACTTTGCAAAGGATGGCTGACTTCCCTGGGATATGACTAGAATAATATTCCAGTCTAGTGTTTTCCTGGAACAAAAATGAAATCCCATCCTTGCTTCTTAGAAACAATTGAGTGCTTGAAGCAGATTTTAGACAAAGAGCGCCTTCCCAGCAGCCTATGCCCCATTCTTGACTGCCATGTAACCTAGATGCCTTAGAAGACCCAAATCTAGAAGGAGAAAACAAGTGCGCAATAATGAGGTCTCTGTCACTCTCTTATAAGTCAACTAGAAAACAACAGCCAAGGGCCGGTGTGTATAGCCTAAAGAGACATTGGGGGCATCTGGGTGGCTTAGTCGGTTAAGTGTCTGACTCTTGATTTCGGTTCAGGTCATGATCTCATGGTTCGTTAGAGCCCCACGTCCGGCTCTGTGCTGTCAGTGAAGAGTCTGCTTGGGATTCTCTCTCTCCCTCTCTCCCTGCCCCTCCCCCACTCTTGCAAAAATAAAAAAAAATAATAATAATAAACATTTTTAAAGAATAGAGGGGCACCTGGGTGGCTCAGTGGGTTAAGTGTCTGACTCTCATTTTTGGCTCAGGTCACGATCTCACGATTTCATGAATTCGAGCCCCGCGTCGGGCTCTGGGCCGACAGGGCAGAGCCTGCTTGGGATTCTCTCCCTCTCCCCCACCCTCTACCCCCGCCCCCACTGACGCGGTCTCTGTCTCTCTCAAAATAAATAAATAAATAAACTTAAAAACAAAAAAAGTAAACAAGAATTAAAAGAAAAGAGACCTTGAGAGGTCATCTGGCTAGTGCTTCCCAAAGTGGGACCCACTCATGAGCTGTGTAGCCGGGGGCAGCAAGGTCCGTATAAAGATTGAAAGCACGCAATTTGACGTTGTGGCAAAACTTCTATTGTATTTACGGGAGTATCTGCCTACAACGGATCGAGGGGGAGAAAACTAGTCCTTCACCAGGGATAGTTGGGAAGGTACTGTCCGTGCATCAGAATCCCCACCGAAGAAGGATCCTGAGTTTGCCTATACCGTTGACTGGAATTACGTTACCTATGCCCAAAATTCAAAAATAGTGGATGGCTAACGATAAACAGCGTGCCCCAGGGAGAGAGAGTTTCCAGTAATCGATATTTTACAGGCAGGGAAGTCTTTCTTTCCGAGATTATTTTATACTCCAAGATTGCCATATGTACAAATGGGAGGATTCACCTTAATTAATTAGGAAACATTATGCTCTTGAGCTCACATAAGTATGTTGAGGAATTGGCTGATATACAGGGACGAAAATCTCCTTATTTCATCCTATCGGTTGCCCAGTAACGTGGGTTAAGTATTGAATAAGGCTCCTGTTTCCGTGACAGGGCACCGGCGCTGGCCAAAGGGACGGATTTAATTGTTCGGAGCCCAGAAGTGTCAAGCCGAGTGCCCAGCCGGCCAGTCGTCTTGGAGCCCGCGGTCACAGCTTTGTATTCATCAGAGTTAATTTGGGTCAAGGTGAGGTTACGCGCGGAGTTAACAGCAAAGAGCAGACACATACAAATCGCTCCAAACGGTGCTCTGATGTCTGCTTTAAATGATTTTTGGTTTGTACCCACACCAGATAGGGGAAGCACAGCTCAGGCACAACTGTGGGACGCGAAGATTTGTTCCTGATCGCACGTGAGGGCCAGTCCCCACAAGCTCTTCTGTGCCAAGGGCGTGCGCGCGTCACCTGTGGCACGGTGCAGACACACAGGAACACACAACCGGGTTTTAGGTCCCACCGACCCAGGCTCAAATTCCAACTACTCTACCTACTAGGTGGGCGAGCTTGGGCAAAATACTTAACTTCCCAGTGCCTCAGTTTCCTTATCCATAAGATGGGCTAATAACAATATCTATAACCTCAGTTATATTGTCGAGTTGGCAGGAGGGCTAAATAAAACAGCTTATTGCCCGGCTTACTAACCTCAAAGTGATTTCATATTTACTCCTCTCCTTAGATTCAACCTTGTTACACTTCCCATCTGCCGAGAGTTGACAGTTTGCTCCCAGGACGTTGCTATGTCCTCTGAGAATAAGAGTATTGGGGGAATTATAGGAAATTAGGAACGCTAATTCCTGCTTTGGGGGTATTTACAACATCCTCGGGAGGTGGAATTGGCATAAAGTGCAGATGGAATGTGTCTGTTCATAGCAGAGGAACTACCAATACAGTTAAAAACAGGAGAAATGAATTTTAAAATCTACCTAAACGTTACGTAGACGTCGAAGGTAAAAAGAGTGAGCCCAGACAAGGTCACAGGCGAGGCCATGGAAAAGGGAATCGATCTGATGCATTGGGTGGCGGGATTCTGAGGGGTGATTCTCTTTTGCGTTTCCACTAATGACGCTGTAGTGTGAGAGCTAGTTTAGCGCACTGGAAAAGTGTGTGGACCTTGAAGCCGGACTGAGTCTGAACCCCAGCTGCTTGCCTCAACAGTTGTGCCATCTTGGGTGTGCTTCCTGAAGTCAGTGCCCACATCTGTTCAAAGAGGTTAATAATAATAATACACGATAACCTCATGTGGCTGTTAGAAGGATTAAGTGAATTCATATAGGTAAAAACATTGCCACGGTATTCAACAAGTGTGAGCTATCATTATATATGGACAAAATTATAAAACAATAAAAGGGAAATTGCTAATATGTAAGGCATTAAACGTCTCAATATGTAGGAGAAACTGAAGGAAAATTACCTAATTAGTTTTAAATCTAATGATCCACTTTGGATTTATTTTTGGTCATATTCAGGGACCATCATCTATCTAACAGGGCTTCCTAAACTATAGAAAGTCCTTCGGAGATACCCCAATTTGCTCAGTTAATACCAAATGGTAATATAGACGTGGAAAATCTCACCCACTCAGAAATAAAGGTTGTGGTGACATTGAGATAATAATTCAGCTTCTCTTATCCCCTTGAAGTTGCTAAACCACACATATACACACATACACACACACACACACAAACACACCCACGCGCGCGTGCACACACACCCCCTCAGGCCACCTCCAGGGTACTAAAAATGTGTCGCACTGAGTATGGAACCCCAACCCAGCGTATCGGCTTCTCTTCCCAACTTCTCTTCCTCACTGAACAGCAGGCGCCCCCACAGACTCAGTTTCCCTCCTCCAGAAACTCCCAACAGTCTCTAACTCCCCGTCCTCTTCACCCCTGCCCTTCTAATTCACGACAAAGTTGTAGGATTCTTCCTTCTCGATATTGGTCTTCTTTTCTTTGTCCCCACTTCTTACACCCTGGCCTGGCCACCGACATCTCTCACGTGAATTATCCGAACAAGCCTGGAATCTGTCTATGTCCAGTCTGGCCCTTTCCAAACCAGTTGCAACCTTGTTATCAGAATGATCTTTCTAAGACATGTGCATTTACCTAATCACCACACTCCCTTGTTTGATGGTTCCCTTTGCCCTTAGGATAATACGGGCAAACCCTCCTGTGTCTGGCTCCCGCTCGCCCCTCACATGCCTCACAGACGTCACACCCCACCCCTCCACCGTCGGCACCCCAGAGCTTCAACCACCCTTACCTTTCACCTTTGCTCCTGAGCCAGTCATCCCTGCCTGTCCTTCAGGATTCAGTCTTCTCCCACTCCCGAAGACAAGGCACTTCTGTATGTTCATAGCAGCTAATGTCTCCTTCTCAGTGTCCCCAAAGAAATGCTATACCTTATTCCTACAGATCTCCCAGGACTGAGACTGTGACGCATAATTGGCCCTTACCATTTATTTATTGGATGAATGGATGAGAAAGATAATTGCAGCTCTTTTCAGTGGCTTGATTTGACACGAATCCCAGCAAAAGGAAAGGTTATGGACACCCAGGCAGATGACGTCGTAGATTACTGGTTCCCAAACTTTTTTTTCCCAACCAATCGAGGAATTTTCGATCCAGGTTTTAGTGCAGTGATTTCACGTTAAGGCTACTAACCTTTTGGCGCCCAAGTTCTCATTTAAGCTTATTTTTTTTATAACACGTTCTAAATCTCTGACAAGTAAATGGCAAAAGAAAACACTTCATCACACAGATCTTCCTGATAGGGAAACAAGGCAAACTCTCAAGGAGAGCCTAAACGCTTTAGCAGGGTCGCTGCTTTGCATTTTTCCCCATTGTTTGGGGCTGGCTTCCTTATTCAGAAAAGTTGCCAGATTAAAAGCGAGTTTGCTTTAGACCAGCCTGATGAGGAGCCCGTCCCCTCCCCTGAGCTTTGTTGTTCACCAGGGTAAAGTGTAGTTTTCGGGCTCTTCCCAGCTCCTGGGTTTGAGACAATAATCCACTCAGTCGCCTCTTAATTAAAGCAAATAGTCCCAGCTCACAATAGTAGTTTAGAAGGGCCTGGTCGTTGCGGCCCCTCCTTGCAAGGAGCTAATTGATTTCCAAATGATAAAGGTGTTTACATTAGAAAGCCACCCCCCCCCCATCCCGCTCGTCTTAAACCTCCCCAGTGTCCTGAATATCAAATGGCCAAAATACTTCCATTGTGGTTGGTGGCTCTCAAGAGGTCAGGCTTCAGTCCCAAAATATTTGACAAGCTAATTGAGTGATTTCTGATTTACGTGTTGGGCTCCTATATTCCCCGTTTATCCAGAGGAGGATGGTTGCTTGAATATTCAAGGAGCTGCCTTTGCTACTTTATAACCTCATTGTCTTGCAATAAAGGCACTTTCCCCCCAACACACACACACACCCACACACACCCACACACACACACCAGGCAATGTTGGGGCAGTGGGTGAGTCTGAACTTTTTAATTTCTTTTAACATTCGTTTACTTTTGAGAGACAGAGACAGAGCGTAAGCAGGGGAGGGGCAGAGAGAGAGGGAGACACAGAATCCGAAGCAGGCTCCAGGCTCCAATCCGGCAGCACAGAGCCCGACGCAGGGCTCGAACTCGCGAACCGTGAGATCATGACCTGAGCCGAAGTCAGACACTTAACCGACTGAGCCACCCAGGCGCCCCGGAGTCTGAATTTTTAGGATGACTTGAGAAGCTTATCCATGTGACAGTTTGTGGGAGGAAGCTATTTTAAAGAAGGAAAAAATATATAAGCCACAAGACATAGGAGCCACCACTCACGGCATGAAAATTAACATGGTGTGCATTACCACGTGTTTGACATAATTTGACTCCATGGCACATACACGTATGCCTAGGGATTGACTTCTCTGTCCTTCTTCGAAAGCCACGGGGGCGATGCTTCATAATGCACAATCTCTATTTCCATGATTTCTAACAAGTTTTTCTAGCACGTTGGGTGTCAGTTAAGCCGGTAGAGTCGCAAACGTCCCTGCTTAGAAACCCAAACAATAGCCGAAAACCAAATCACGGTTGTTATTGGTCATATTCTCGGTCTTCCACACGTCTTCACCCAAATATTGAAATTCACTTTTCATCACAACATTTAAGATGAGGTTCAGGCAAGACTCTCAGTGACTGAGACGGGTATCTGTCCTGCCCGACAGGAGCAGGAATTCTGTTATACTGAAACTGAGTTTGGGTTTTAAAGAAACTATTCTCTCCGAATATGTTCTCGATCACAGTGAGTTGCTCAAGCAACCCAAAAGAGAAGGGGGTGGGGCAACACTTCAGTATAATCACTTTCTAAGCAATTAAAACAGTAACTAATTTCTCTTATAATTAAAAAAGCCTGTTCATTGGCACACATAACCATCCTAATGACATAGTTAGCAAACCCTTTCATTTAAAAAAAAAAAAAATCTCACCTCTAATGGGGCGCCTGGGTGGCTCAGCAACTCACGTTGTGATCTCACAGTTTGTGAGTTCAAGCCCCGAGTCGGGCTCAGGGGCTGACAGTGTGGAGCCTGCTTGGGATTCTCTATTCCTCTCTCTCTCTCTCTCTCTCTCTGCCTTAATCCCACATTCTCTCTCTCTCTCTCTCTCTCTCTCTCTCTCAAAATAAATAAATAAACATTTAAAACCTATATCACCTCTAATTTACTAGACTCTCTCCTATCAAGAAAGGCATTGCTGCAATTTATGGAATACTGGCCTCCGTTTGATTCTTAGCTCGACTTTCCATTTTGCCTTCCAGTCACTGCTTGCCAGACAATCCTAAATACTTCCCCTTCCAGTCATTCCTCTTCTGTAGCTACCAGCGTATTGCCCAAGTCCCTAAAACGCGTCACTGCGGTAAATTTTATAGATCTACACATATAGCTTGGGACGCTAGTGCAATAAGTAATACTATATATATATATATATATATATATATATATATATATTCCCTAGCTCTTCAGGAATGATGTTTTACAGACTAGAGAATTAAATCTGATCAAAATTAAAAGATTTACCCAAGATGTCTCCACTTGTGGATAGCAGAGCCAGAACCTGAAATAGCACATTTTCTGCTGAAGACACTGTTCTTTCAAAGGCTTCTAAACCCAGTTACAATCACGGTGAGGCTCCACAGCAAACAGGTGTTTTAAATGCTCTCCTGGTACTCACTTTCCCTCTTTAGGGACAGGAGCATGAGATCCTACACTAAGGACACTGAAGGTCTCTAAATTCCTTGGTGAGAGAATTCTGCATTGCCAAAGACTGTTTTCATAAATGAGTCATTGGCTGGGGCTCGAGATTGTTTGGGTTTTTTTTTTTTTTTTAATTAGGAAGATTGTTCACTTTAATTATATTCTTTAACAGGATTTGTCATGTGGGTGTTAAAATAATAGCGTGTGTCCCGGTGTGTCCGGGGCTGAAAACAATATGTGGGAGACCGTGGTCTTTGCCCTCAGAGAGTGTAAAGGAAAGAACCAGAGTGTCGAGGGGTTTGCCTCGTGTCCTGGAAAGCCAAAGACTGTCTAATCCCTTGTGTCTGCTGGGTGAAATTGACAGTCACCTTACGGGACAGAAGTCTGCCCCTGACCATAAGGGACTGGCACTCAGCTCCCACTTAATGGACAGGGGAAATTGGTAGGAGCCCTGAGTGACACCCCTGATGGTCCTCCAACATAGCGGGAACGAAGGGGCGAGAAGGAAACCGGAGCGAGGGGAAATGGCGAACGTACAGCTAAGACCCAGAGCAAGCCACACCTGCAAGGAGATATACGTTCTCGAGAAGTAAACAGTCGGTATCGACGCTTTGAGAGTCTGGAAAACTAGAAAGCAATTTCCAGAAACTCTCAAATATAGCTTTAAATAATAAAAAGCTTAAACCATCTCCTACAAAGGAAATTCTCCTTTGAATGGATTCCAGAAAACCATGAAATGCTGTTGATAAAGCTGTGCCAATTTGTAAAGCGTTGCCACAGTCTCCAGCTCACGTCCCCCCCCCTTTTTTTCCTTTTCTTTCAAAAAAAAAAAAATTTTTTTCCCCTGAGCTTTTTCAGTCTGAGAGCCTACGAGGACAACAACAACACACAGTGTTTTCTGAAGCTGAAACCTCCTTTCCCCCACAACAAGGGGGCCGGATGGTGGAGGCATTTGATTTATTCCATGGAAATAATGCGAAAATAGCATTTGCAAAGCCAGAGAAAAGACGCTTGATGGAAAGCTCCAGTAGGGATGTGCAAGCTCACTCTCGAAGTTTCTCGCTCTTATCAACCATTGTATTCAGGATTAATTATAGGTTTGCTGGAATTTCACACTCTACTAGAATGTTTACCCACCCAGACAGAGCTGGCTGATTGCCTTTTTTTCACCTAAAGTAAACTTTTAACTGGTGCAGCCTTCACAATCTCACTGTTTTGCTTCCCAGTTGTTTTAGGTATTTTTCCTCCTCCGTGTTGACCAATTATTTTCAATTAGACTTATAATTGCATTGTATGCTTAAAAGGCCCAATTAATATCTTTAAAGCAACAATGTTAAGTGGCATTTAGTGGAAATTTTATATTTGGCTGGCAAAAATAATCATGGCTTACATTTACGGAACACCTTTCATCTCGAAGGGTACCAAAGTACCATTACAAATGTCATACCCTCCATTACTGATTTAATTATAGGTCAGAACCATTCACCCCAGCACTACGATATCCTGGTGAAAAATGATGGACCAAGGTGGCAGCCTTTAAGGAACATTTTTAAAGTTTCTTATTTAACCGGAACAGTGAAGGCAACTGAGCCAACAGAAGGAAGTGTTCTGGGGATTACCGGAATACGGTTGTCCTACCTCCGCTCCTGCCAGAAACGAGGGACAGCAAGGTATACAAAGGATGTACATGTGAACACGGAAGCCCCTTTTCAGGGACGAGAAGGGTGATCCCATGATACCATAGCAAGACGGTGATTACTTGCTCTCCAACAACTAAAGCAAATTCATCACAGCAAATCAGCGTCGCCAGCCTCTGACGGGCCATCCATCATGGCGGAAACACTCACTCCATCCTCAGTCAGGAATGTGTGGCTGGCTGGCTTCAGCATTACCTGAGATGCCAAGCACGCATACTAGCAGGTGAAATCTCGAGTGTTCCCTCGACAGACCTTAAGACATGCTTGAGCCGGGGAGGCAGGCGTGGGAAGGGAGGAGTACACATCTTAGAGTAGATGAAAGGGCTGAACTGTTAAGGTGGGTCTTACCCATGCCAATATTCCTACTGAGAAAAATGAACGTGACCCCCAGGGTCCAGTCCCTGCCCTCTAGCAAGCCAGTTTCAGAGACTAGTTATTTATGTATTCACTCGACAAACACTTGAGTACCGATTCAAGCCCTGGGAATAGAGGAGGGGACAAGATACACAGAAATCATTGCCTTCAGATACACGAGGACAGACAAGTGACGGAGACCCTAGGGAAAGCCAGCCCCTCCCTTCACAGAGGTTTCGGGGCAGTTTGGAGCATACACTGGTCGCAAATTCCCACAGGCTCGTGTTTCACTCAAACCGACCAAATGCAATGAAGGAAAAGTACCCGATATGAGGAGATCCTAAAACAAGACAAGACAACAGACGATGTGATAGAGATTGTGGAATTGCGGGCGGAGCCTAGAGGAACGCACACTGACCAGAAGCAGTCGGTTGGAAAAGAGCAAACAGCACCTTAGGGAGAATTTTTCAGAAAGAACTTGAAGAGGAAAGATTTGATAAGCAGGTGTTGGGCAAGAATCCTGGGGAAGAAGCAAGCACTAAATCCTGGCTCAGGTGACTGTTTCCATCTGCAACCTGACTGGGAGGGGGCGGGGGGAGGCAAGCAGGGAACCATCTGGAATGCCAGGACCAGGGCAAAGGGAGCAGGGGAACCAAACTGGGAACAAACCAACCTCTGAGCGTCGGCACACAGACATTTCTCCCACTAAATTCGAGTACCTGAAACCGCTGGACTGAGTGCGTTGTGAGGAAAGAACACGAGAGGGAAGCCAGAGAGAAGCTTCTTTTCTTAAAAACTTCAAGTTTGGGGGGGAAGAGTGGAAAGGAAGTCGTATTCTTTCCCAAAGGCACCCGGGCTACCTCCTGGGGGTGGGAATGTGAGGAAGGAGTCCGTTGTATCTCCTCAGTAGAGAACAACTAGCCGGTGGAGAATAACAGAAAGCCCAGGCAGAAAACCAGGCCCTGCTCCACGAGTCTCTCTAGTATGGGAGCTCCCTGCAATCACATGGCATCCATCATGGCCGCAGCTGCTTTGCTGTATTGATTGCCGGAAGCGCCACGAAAGAGACTGCCTTGACGTAGGAATCTCATCTAGGGTGATGACTGAGTTATTCCAATGAATGACACCATTGCTCTCCCCTAGAAACCTTTAACTTTTGTTACTCTCCTTCAGTACAAACTTCCGGGAATGGTTATTCTTAGCCGACAACAATCTTTTCTCCTCCCATTAATTTTAGCCCCCCAATTCATGTCCTACTAGACCTGGCCAGGCAGACAAAGGTAGACAAGGACTGTCATCTACTCTGGAGGGACATGGAGTGACTCACAGAGAAGGAAGTCTTGGCCTGAGGCTCATTCCTCTCTGGACAATTCCTGCGGTCATATTACTTCGAGGGGTTCCATCTTTGCCCCTTTACGCAACGACGATGCTAGTGGAAAGGTCTCTCTTCTTCATATAAAAATAGTCCAAATCCTAAAATATCAAGGACATTTGACTCCAAAATGAGTTGCACTGTCGCTTCCAAAGATTCAGAGTCCTAGCAAACATAATATCAGTTCTTCTCACAGCATCTCTACAAAGGGGAGAGGAAATGGGCGTTACAATTTCTATTTCAGAGACAGAAAAATTAGACTCCAAAATAGGAACACACTTAGCCATTGGAAGATCTGAGAAACGAACACCCTCGCTCACACTCTGAGCCCAAATTTCTGACGTCATGTAATGATAGTAACCATAGTAATCATGTAGGAGGCACTATGCTAAGTCCTTCATACAAAGTATCTCATTTAATCATCCCAATGGTTTGGACCTAAGCTGCCTTTTGCTCCAGCATCCGGTATTTTCACTCATGTGTGAGACAAGCAATTACTTAAAAGTATAATATGTTGACACAATTGAGTTTGAGTGATGGGTTAAAACAAACAAACAAACAAACAAACAAAACACCTGTTCATTCAGATGCTCTCATTCTCTTGGAGAAACATGACCCCAACAAAATGGCAACTCCAGAGGAATGATAAATAGGGCAGCTGGTGACAGGGAAGACAAGAGTGAGTCTGAGTTTCGTCCAGAGGCAGAGGCAGAAGAGAAGGATATGAAACGAAGAAGAAACGGAAGACGACCCGAAAAGAGCTCTAAAGCAGAAACACCGGAATTGGGAGGGGGTGTCACTGTGGACATGGGGTGCACAGGGAACCCAAGCTCGTAACATCAACAGATGAGGACATGAGGAGGTTCACACACAGGCTGGGAGATGACAGTATTTTTCCTTGTCTTGAGACCCTCCATTTGGACCAGTCAACTCTCTGGGCATCACCCCCAGGTCAGATGTTGCTTGCTGCCTCTGCCAAAATGTCACATGCCACAATTTCGGGCTCTGTTTCTGAATTTATACTCGGCTTCTTCTTAGTGAGAAGTACATAGACATCTCTCATTTTGAACTCCGAAGGCTCTTAACCCCTGACGATATTGCCCACACCCCTTCCAGACAACCGTTCCCGCAGACCCTCCCTTCTCTGGCCCCCTCTTCCCTCTTGCTTTCCCTTGAAAGGTCTCTCCTCGTCTCAAAAGGCATCTTTCCTTCCTGGTTAAGTCACAGCAGAAGCCTTACAATTCCGAGTTCTAAACCGCTCAGCAGCTCGGTCGGCAACGTTTATTTTGTAATTCTGAGCGTTGTGCTCTAGGGGAAAATAACAGAGTATAAGGCAAGGTGGGTACCCTGGGGGAATTTAGGTGGGGAGATAAAGCACAGAAAAGTAACTCTGGAATTTTAGGACAAAAACACCTCTCAGTTTATTGCTCCTCAATAGCCACGTTCATGTTATAATTGCCTCTACTTGCTCCCTCCAATTAAACCCTACTCAACCTAACATTAAACACCCGAGAAATATTCTAAACATCCCCCATTTGCCCTAACTGCGGCCCCCAACCCCTACCCAACCCTGCCCCATCAATCATCAAACATTCTGCCTGATTCTTCCCTCCTCTCTGCCCTGACACATCTGAAATCTAAAATAAGTCTCATTTCAGTACGCATACAGCTTGGAAAACTTCTTCGTCACACAGAGAAACTTGTAGGCTAATTAGGTAATGTTGTTAAAGCAGTTCAAATCCTTAAATTATGTAAGCCCTGGTTACTTTTTCCTTAATCTCCTTAAATGACTCTAATTTTATGTTTTTCCTTCGTGGATTGTGCTTCCCAGAACTTACAATGGTCGATCTTCTAAATCATCTAAACAGCAATGGTGTTTTTCATTTAAAAGTCACAGCGGGCTCCCGTTTAAGTAATCCTCAGAGGACTTTTCTTTCCCTAACAAGTTCCTAGAGAATGTTCGTTCCTTCTCTCATGGGGGCTCAGGGAGAGTCGACCAGCATTAGGGACAAGCCACTCCCTCAGCTTTTCCAAAAAAGTTTGTTTTTGTTGTTTTCCAATACTGAACTGAGACCTACAAAGAGCTATCACCAAATCTCTGCGCACAGATTGCAGAAAACATTATTTTGTCCTAGAGATGATATCGGGCGGCTTCTACTCCTTTTTTGTCTGTGGCTTATCAGAGCTCAGGTGAGCGATGGAGCACGGAGACAGGGAAGAAAGAACATCAGCTATTTGGGACGGTCCCCGGCAGGAAGATTTCTAGGTAAGCTTCACCTGAGAATCACCGTGTATGAATTCTGGAACCCTAAGTGTGGACCTCTCAGAATCAGTATTCCGAGATTGTTCCAAGAAGCCCGGCACATAAATCTACACTGGGAAGTGAGGAGAGGGTCTGGGCCACAAGCGGGCTTGTCGCTTGATTTCCCTGGACTTCATTTAATCTTACTGACCACAGCGCTTAGAAAAGATAATCAGAGAGATCTTTTCTGGCTCCAAAAGAGTCTGTTTTGAGTAAAGGTTCTATAGAATGAGAGGTTCATAAACGGGACATGAGCAATTCATTCCAGAGAGACTTTATTTTTTTATTTTTTTAAGGTTTATTTTGAGACAGAGAACAAGCAGGGGAGGGGCAGAGAGAGAGAGGGAGAGAGAGGACCCAGACAGGCTCTGCAGTGTCAGCACAGAGCCTGATGCGGGGCCCAAACTCTTCAACCCGTGAGATCGTGACCTGAGCCAAGATCGAGAGCTTAACCAACTGAGCCAGCCAGGTGCCCCCAGAGAGACTTTAGTTCCCTCTGGGAAATTAAGAAAAGTTTGAGCTGCAATATCAAACACTTTTTTTAACTTTATTTTGAGAGAAACAGAAAGAGAGCACAAGCGGGAGAGAGGCAGAGAGAGAGAGAGAGAGGGAGAGAGAGAATCCCAACGAGGCTCTGCATTGTCAGCACAGAGCCTGATACGGGGCTCGAACTCACAAACAGTGAGATCATGACTTGAGCAGAGATCAAGAGCTGGATGCCTAACCGACTGAGCCACCCAGGCACCCCATATCAAATAATTTTTAAATGGAATTAAAAAAAATTTGAAGTTTATTTATTCATTTTGAGAGAGAGAGAGAGAGAGCACGAGTGGGATAGGGGCAGAGAGAGAAGAGAGAATTCCAAGCAAGGTCCGCACATGGGGCTCGAACCTACGAAGGTGAGATCATGACTTAGGCCGAGATCAAGAGTCGGACGTTTAACTTGACTGAGCCCCCCAGGTACCGCTAAATGGAAATTTTAAATTCCAAGTTGCCAGATCATACACTGGGACCAGGCTCTTTTAAATAAAATCCAAACGATGCTGAAGAACTGTGTTTGGTGAGTTGAATGTGGATCAGAATATTTATAATATAATGTCAATAAACATAACTTTTGAGGGAACGTTTGAAGAGCTCCAATACAGAACCCAACCAGGCCTTCAAATTAGCAGCCCCAACAGATCAAAGTGCTAATGTTCAAGGTAAATGGTCTCTTCTCCCTTCCTTCCTTCCTTCCTTCCTTCCTTCCTTCCTTCCTTCCTTCCTTCCTTCCTCTCTTTCCTTCCTTCCTTCCTCTCTTTCCTTTTTTCTCCTCCCTCCACCCTTTTTTTTTTTGCCTTAACTTTGGTATACTGGAGCCCATAAGCTCATGCAGGCAAACCATCAGAGATAAAATCGTCCAGAACCAACGTGAGATTCTCACTGTCTACGGTGCTATTCAATATGGTAGCCCCCAGCCACCTAGCCACATGTGGACATTTATATTTAAACTTAAATCAATTAAAATTGACTAAAAAACCTTACAATCCAGTTTCTCAGTGACCTAGTCATGCTGGGCAGTGCAGATGGAGAACGTTCTTATCACTGCAGAGCTCTGTTGAACGGCACCACGTGGCTGCTGGTTTGAAGGTTTAAGAAACTTCTCTCAGAAAGTGTGTGGGTTTTTTGAGACAGGCTGTAAAGTCAGGCTGCCTGAGTTCAAACCCAACCACCACCACCATCGGTTAGCTATGGTGCCCCTGGCATTGGTCACTTGCGTGCTCTAAGCACGTTGACCCCTTGGCAAAATAGAAATGGGGCTTATACATGGCTCCTGCTCTCCTTCTGGGGGTTAAGTGAGATAATACTATCTGTGAGGCTCAGTGCCTGGGATCTAGTGAGCACCCAATAAATGTTAGGTATTATTTTTAATATTGATCCTTGGGGTCAAAAAATGGCCCTTATTCCTTCCAAGGTCAATGGAAAGGCCCATTTTCTGTTAAAACACTGCTCTGTTTCACGCAGAGATTAACGATATTTTTTCTGATAGAGAAGTCTTTCTTATTACTTATCCTTCTTCAGCCCTTCTTTCTTTCCATTTGACTCCTTATGCAGAATCTTAAAAATCCTGGTTTGGACCTTGAAATTGTTTTTAATTTACAGAAATAGGACCGAGGGCAGAGCATCCACACATAATCCTGTCTTCATTATCTACCCATTGACTGAAAACTTATGGCCAGCTTTTCACTCAGGCAAATCATAGAACTTGCTTCAAAAGCATTCTGTGATACACGATAGAAATAAATCTTAAAACCGGGGGCCAGTCCATTTTTGGAATTTTCTCTGAAATACTCCCTCCCCTGGAATACATTCAAGGTGATGACTAATATTTCCGAGAGTTCTGAGGTATGTACTCTCTTGGTAGGTACCTCTACAAACTCTGCCTCTATGCCCGCACGGAAACCATGAAATCGGATGGTATCTATTCTGAGTGTCCACTCACTTCTGGGCCCCATTGTCCGCCTGCCACACAGCACAGCTAGCCTCTCATCGAGGCCACTGGCCAACAGGAGCCCTGCTCCTGGCTTCCCGTGTTCCTGGAGGATGGTGTCCCTCCACCACCCCATGTGAGCAGCGTGCACAACCCACGCTGGTCCACACCCACAGGGACATCGGAGCATCCACACCCACGGGGACATCGGAGCGTCCACACCACAACTGCAGGTAGACCTGTATCCTGAACCCAGGCTCAGCCACAAACGTTCTGATCTTGAGCACATTGTCTTCTTCTCTAAAACGTGAAGGAATTTAACTAGATGATCTCTCAAGCCCCTTGGAGCAGCTATTGTTTCCATCACTGGATTCAGGTTACGCAGGTTGTCCGATTGCTGCTCTTTTCTGGGGGAGAATTTTTGGTGACTAGACAGAAAATCAACTAAAGCACAGTGTCCAAACACCACATGGCATTAATGCCCAGAAAGGACATTCCGGGTCTCTTCTCTTTGGCTGTATGGCTTCTCACGGCTCCGTCAATGGCGGGATGTCTTCTCCTCCTTGGTGGAGCCATGGCCCCCATATATGCATCTCAGAATTTTCGATTAGGTCTTTTATTATAAAGTAAGTACTAAAATATTAAGAAGGAAAGGGCACCTTTTTCTGCAATCAAATAAGAACCAAACCAAATTCTTAGCTGAAGAAATCATAAATACCATCCCGAGTAGTTAGGAAGAAGAACTCAAGGGGTTGAGTGCCTTTCTCCAAAATCTCATTCACTAAATAAAAATTCTGCTTTATCCAGTACAGTTTGCCCTTTACTTCACCCTCATGGTTAAATTAAAACAGAGGAAATTGCTGATTTTTTTTTATTTTAATGTGTTCATCTTCATAAATATATATACGTATATATATATATATATTCTTATATATATATATATACGTATATATACGTATATATATATATATATATATATATTCTTCTTTTCATTGTTCTCCACTTGAAGAGACAGCTTCTTCACACATTCTCATGAATGCAGAGTATAATTGTTTCTAAGAAGCCACACCTTGGCAGAGGGGTAGAGTGGAAAATAGGTTCACGGACTAATTGTCACCCATGCCAATGTAAATAATTTCTTTGACAACGGTCTTAATTTTCAGGTTTCTTCACCGTCCACCCACTCATAGTACGAAAACAAGATAAGTAACGACTAGAAGAAAAATTATAAAAATCTTGCCAACTGGTTCGTTGGTGGACCATTACATACTAGATTGTCATTTGCCTCAGCCTTTGCCAAAAGCTGGAGGACTCCTGTTGGCTTGTGAAAGAGACAGAAGCAACTGCCAGAAACTACAAGTCCCAGCATGCACTGGTCCACACAGATCAAAGAGACATAATTGGACATGATGATATCTTCATTTTAATTAAAAGAATTCTCTTATCTTCAAAGAGCTTTTCAAATACTCCCAGCACTTTATAAGGCCCATACCATTATAAATCCAATTTAAAGATGGATAATAAGGAGGAGGGGGTCAGTGGGATTGGATTTGACAATAAACGTTGCCCATCGTGGGAAGCTGCTGGACCCCACAGTTGTTCACTAGGTTCGCGTTCTCCTGAGATTTTAGTTGCCAGGTGAAACCCAGGAGCTCTTTCCAGTTTGCTTCACCATGTAATCAATTGCTTTCTGGGGCAAAACAATCTAGATGGTAGGAAATCCTGCTCTTCAAATCTGATTCTTCGGATCCCAGAGTCATAGTGTTACCCCGGAAGAGGGACAGTTTGCTGCTGGAAACAAGCAAAAAGAAGCTTTCAGGTTAAAGCTGTGTTGAAGGAGCCCAATGGTAGGAAAATGGGAAAGATCGAGAAAGCTACAAACTAGAGAGAGAAATTGTTAATCCCCAGGAAGCACAATATGGGGTTGCCTGAAGTTAGCCATCAAAACGTACTCCTCCCCAGCCATTATTAGAACAAAAGCATTTCCTGACACAGACTATTTCCTTTGCTAAGTGGGTGAGTTGACACCACGTTTGTCCTTCCATAGGTGATTGGTTCTTCATAACGATATGAAGTTAATGACAGGTGGCCACTCAGAAGAGACCCGCCAGAAACAGGGTACTGTTATCACCACCCCACTTATTACCTAACAGTCCGTTCACCGTGGGCATGAAGTCCTTAATTCCCCCACACTCTTCCCCATGATTTCTTCGTATTTTTTTCTGATTCGGTTATCACTAAAATACACATTTTAATTGAATTATGCAAGATTCAAACTTTCACGGCTTTGAACATTTCAGTAAACACTCCTACCCACTTACCTACAGCAATGCGACAAATCCTGGCAGAAAATTGAGGGCAGTTCTGACAGCTTCTCAGTAAGAACTTTTTTAAACTTGTAAATGAATTTTCACTACAAGCTCCTCAGCCCAAGTTCAGTATTTCTCTTATTTTTTGCTCCTCCGTGTCAACTTCCTACACCATTTTCTGTCCCTTCGTCTTTTTTTCTGTGCTTCTGGACCACACATACGGGGTTCAGGAGCAAGCTGGAGCAAAGGCCATGGTGGGGCCTCTTCCTTTAAAAGGATAGGCATCAAGATTAACTCTACTTCCCACCTGCCATCCACTACCCTATCCTACCTTGGCTTTCTTTCTAGTTTCCTGTAAGTTGTTCACAAGTATCTTCTCTTAGCCACGGAGCTTTTGGTCCAGGCCTTCACTGTTTCTCTCCAAGACATTGGCCACCCTCCCCTCTGGGCTTCTTATGTTTTCACCCCCTCGTCATGGTTTGCTTGGTTTGCTTTCACTCCATTGCTGACAAAGTCACACGATTATCATTTCCAATGCCTCAACTTTTTCCTTGAAGGGCCCTCTCAAACTCTCACGCCTTCTAAGGCTTTCTTACAGCAATTGTAAAGATGAGAACAATAAATAATAGTTTTAAGTGGAATACAGAATTAAATTCTTATGGAGCAAAACGTAAGGCATGCCCAAAAGAGTTTCTGACTGAGCCGGTTGGCTCCACTAATGATAACAGAGGCAAGAAGACTGAAAGCAGAATGTGGGTACCTTTTTATAGGGAAATAGCTTTTGTTTGGTGCCCACAACCGGAATCAGCGATTCCAGCAAACATTGCAAAACTGGGTGTCCTTTGGTTACAAGCAGAGGGGGGAATGAAAACATCACCAGAAGTCTTGCCCCGTCATGGCTCTCTGAGAGGGAGAAGGCCATTTCAGAATGCGTCGCTCTGTGTGCTCTATCCTTCCTAAGTGAAAGTTCACACGTGAAAGTTATTTCAGAGAATAAACTATGTCAGAACACGGTGTCTCTAATTATCCTGAGTCGACCCAAAGCCCCACTGATTCAAAAGCTGGAACGACAGTGGCTGGAAGACTTTACGAGATCTCTTCGACTTGAAAGTTCAGGTGTGCTGTCGGGCGTCCTGGACCGTGATGCAATTGTGATTAACATTCACGGGCCACGCTCTTTGTGCTAGGCTGCGTACTATCCACACACGTTAGTGTATTTAATCCTCACAATAAAATGAGTATTCTGGAAGGCTGACGAGTTAACGGGACCAAAGTCATTCATTCACATCCGGCAATACGGCAAATGCCCGTCCGCCCCTGCCCTAAATTGCTCTGGGACCATACACCAGTGTGCTCGAGTCACTAAGAGGTAAAGAGGGCTTAAACTCTGTCAAAGTATGGTTGAAAGGAAATGAGGATGTTTGGCCTGAGTCCAGGAAGATGTGACAGTGTCTTCAAATGTCTTTCCAACTGCCGTGTGCCAAAAAGATTCTCTTTGTTTTGCATGGCCCCAAGAAGAGAACTCAAGTCACCAGAGGTATCCCCACCAATGCTGAACTGTATTAAATAATAATTACTCAACAAAGATAAATTAAGTACTTAAGTACTTCGCCAAGCGCCGGTAAGAGGATGAGCTAGACACAAATGAGCAAACAGCAAGGATTTGCGAATCTGCTGTGGTGGGTTGAGATAATAGGGATGTGACCGAGGCATTAGGAGAACACAATGGATGGTCACGACCACAGCGTGAAGTTAAACCATGAGGGTAGGGGTGGGAAATGACCGAAGGCTTCCTAAGGAGGTGGGACCTGACCTGAATCCCGGAGGGCGAGGAGTTAGTCCGATGTCGAAGGCGGAAGGGCGTGCCAGGCCTTACACAGGGTAAGCAAACCTTTTGAGGTGGAGAGATCACAGAAGTGATTCAGATATGAGACGAGTGGTTGGATTTGCCCACATCGGTCACACAATTTGGATTCTACAACGTCTAAAACTAAGAAATCCATCCCCAGTGGCAGAATTGATTCACAAAGTCCACTCTCCCCTTACCTCTGAATAAGGAAGGGAGTCGCTTAAGGAAGCTGGGCCCAGAACAAACAGCAAATGCCCCGTCCTTCCACGAAGGAGGACAGGGAGAATAGGCAACGAGGTATAGTGAGGCTGGTCAGAAGAAAACACAGAGTGAGGTCACTAGAGACCCACACTCCACAACGGGGCCAGGCGGCTGAGCTGAGAGAGAACCACATATACGAGAGAAAAGGTGACATCTGAGAAGCAAGTACCAAAAAAGAAAGCCCGCCGATGCGAGAGAATGAAGAAATCGGCTGGTCTAACCCTAATGTTATGAAAATAAGGCTCAGAGAAGCGAGGCGCCTGGCCCGATATCGCATCCTATTCGAAACGAGGGTGCCTGATTCTCAGCCCACGGGGATTTCCATTGTGCCTTGTGGTTTAGTTTGGCTTTTCACCCTAATACAAAAATTGCTACTTATGCTTCTTTGAGCTTTCTTCTCCAGGGACCAGGATGGTGATTATTTGTTTTGATTTAAAACACTTTTCCTTTCACAGCTCCTACTGGCATTGGAGGCTACGAAGAGGGGAAACGCTACAGAGATGGTGGTAAGCAGGTGATAATATCAACCGGGCTTTGCAAATAGATTTTTCACATGGCAGATCTTTGGTGAGAATAACCCAAAAGAGACCACACGACCACAATTAGTCGAACCTTGTTGCCCGAAGAGGGTTAGCTCATAAAGCGTCTAATTAGCTTCAGGGTTTGCTCAAAATCGACTTTATTTGAAGGAGTAAATTTCTTTTTTTCTTTTGGAAGCCACTCAGCCAAAAGATGATGACTGCCTATGATGACGCTTGCTTCTAGTTATTATTTTCCGTCCACGTTTGGTTCAAAAAACCGATGTGTTTTACATAAACTCACCAGGAAGGAAAAACTGGTGAGTAAGCTTGAAGAACAGACTCAATAAAATGTTCATGGATTTGAAAGCCGCTGGGTAGGCCTCAATAAATGAGGAAGTCGGTGGTATGTCTGGCATGAAACCACCCTGGGCCATTCAACAGGGAAAACGTCTAGCAGATGGACAAACGAAATTGGTATATGTAAGCTTCCAAATCTCCACCTGCTCTCCCAGGGGCAAGAGGCAATGAAGAGTCAGAGTGAAGGTGCCTCACAAGACCTTAAATCACAGTAAGAATTACTACATACGTTATTAGTCTTACTGAATACACTATATCACAGTGCCTTGAAAGAAAAGATTCGATAAGAGTGCGGTGCCTAAAATTCTCTTAGGACCAAGTGTGATATACGCACGCATGCACACCCACCAACGATTTGGTTAACCCTTAAATATAAATGTCATACACAATTAACAAATATGCCAGATAGCACTACTAAGCGAAGCTTAAAGTACACGCTTCATAACTGGCAAATGTGTGTCGAAAGTTTCCTTTTTTTTTTTTTTTAATAAAAGAGAGGATTTTCAATTTTCAAAATGCCCGGTTCCTTTAAAAACAACTTTACTTTAAAGCTATGTCCTAAAGGCCAATCATTTCTCCCAAGTATTAAAAATCAAAACACAGGTTCCCATATTTTCTCAAGTGCAGTATTTTCCCCTTTTCCCAGTTTTATTGAGATATACTTGACATATCCCATTGTGTATGTATAGTTACAACATGGTGATTTGATACAGAAATATATTATGAAATGATCACCACAATACGGTAAGCTAACGATACCATCATCTCACATAATTACCACTTGTATGTGTGTGTGTGTGTGTGTGTGGTGAGAACATTAAAGATCTCTCACTTTTGACAACTTTCAAGTATATAATACATTGTTAATTTATTCATCTTACAACTACAATTTTGTACCCTTTGACAAACATCTCATTTCCCCCCTCCTCCATTCCTTGGAAACCACCACTCTACACTGTGTCTATGACTTTAGCTTTTTTAGATCAAATGCAATAATTTCCAAATGGTTTGAAAACAGAAAACAAATGGGCCAATAGAACATTAAGAAGCCAGGTGTGCAAATTCCCAGTTCAGGTCATGTTTAACAGGTTAACACTTCATTATTGGTCTACGCCAACGCATTCTACATTGTCAGAACTGCCTGTTTTTATGTTTATTTTCACTCGTAAGTGAAAGATTCAAGAACATGGAGATGGTCATATCCGCTTGAACGTTTTGTGTTTATGTGTGTCTTAATTACATAAGTTTACACGTGTCTTAATTGACCAGTGGCTGGACGGGGTCGTGTAAATATAGTATTAGCACTTAAAGGCCTGTTATATTTCCCACTTACCCATATTTCAAGAATTAACCATTCTCAACATTTACACAGTTTCATAAATGAATTTGTTTATTGACCTTCAAGAGGTAGATTACCATCCAATTATCCAAAAGAATATTGACTAAGTACTTAGTACGTGTCCGGGACTATTTTAGGCCAATGGGATAGAGCACCGAACTACAGATACAAAACTACCTGTCTTCAAGGAGAATACATTCAAGTAACAAGTGATAAACCTGGTGAATCAATAAGAATATAGTGCTTTAGAAGATGTCGAGTGCTCTGGAGTTAGCGGGATTGAGACAGTCAGAGGATGTGTGTGCTGGGGAAGGCAAGTTGTAAGTGTCATCAGGGGAATCAGGCTGTACCCCATTGAGAAGATGACATTTGACGGAGGTGCTAGAGTTGACCATGAAGATATCTGAAGGGAGAACGTCTTAAATGTTTGGAGCGGACGGAACAGCAAGTGCAAAGGCCCTGAGGCAGAAGCATGCCGGACGTGTTTGACGAACCACAGGAACACCAGATTGGCTAAAGCGGAGTGCGAGAGGTAGAGGAGGAGATGGGGCCACACGGGTAAGGAGGGGTGAGGTGGATCTTGTAGGGTCTTATAGACCAGCATACGGAGTTCTACTTTCCACTCTCAGTGAAATGGAGAGCTGTGGAACAGAGAAATAACTTGACCTGGATGATGTGTTGACAAGGCCACGGGACTGCTGTGTTGAGAATGGATTCTAGGGAGCAAAACTGGAGGCCGGGAGATCAGTTAGAAAGCTCTTATAGTAAACCAAGCAAGAGATAATGAGGACTGGACGTTACACTGGGGTAACGAGAAGTTCATGGATTCTGAATATGTTTTCACGGCAGGATGATCCAACAAACCAACCATTGTGTGCAAAGAGAGAGGAGAGCCGAGAACGAAGACACATTTTCAACTCCAGCCATTGAAAGGATCAATAGCTTATGGTGCTGAGAGGATTCGGTTTGGGTGGGGGTTGGGCACATGGCTGGAGGTTTAGTTAGGGACATGCTACGTTTGACAAGTCTCTACACACGTCCAAGGGGAGAAGTCCGATTGGTAGTTGAAAGTTCAGAAGGGAGGTCTGCGTGGCACATATAAATGTGGGGGGCATCAGCATTTAAGTTATATTAAAAACCATGCGACCGCATGAGAGTCATAGGAGGGGAGGGGTGGACAGAGAAGACACAAGGACGAAGGAGTGTCTGGGACACACCAGGGTTAAAAGTTACGGTGAAGAGGGGAAACCACCCAAGGATAGTGGGAAGGAAAACCAATGAGTGTGATGTCCTGAATGCCAAGTGACAGGGTGAAGTCTGTCAGGGAGGGGGAAGAGCGGAATGGCAGGCCTGGAGGAATTGGGTCATCTTGACAAGAGCAGCTTTTAAAGAAGCAGGGAGGCGAAGACAGGGACTTTGGTTAGACAAGATCGATGGCAACTAGTCCACCTATCGCAACAATCGTCCCACTTTTGGTCTCCAGACCGCTTTACGCTCTGAAATGTTCTTGAGGACCCCAGTGTGGCTTCGATTATATGGGTTCTACTTCTCAACATTCCTCTAGTGGAAATGATAGCGGGGGGATGCTCAGAACACAAGACTGCACGAGCTCGCACTGCCGTAGCCACCAGAGTTATGACATCATCACACACTGCATAGCTTCCGGGAGCCTCCACTCAGCACTAGTGAAAGACAGTGAGAGGTGAAAAAGTTTCAGTACTATTATGAAAATAATTTTGGCCTCATGGACCTCCTGAAAGGCTCTTGTCTCAGGGGTCACGAGGGACCCAGGCCCCCTTTTGAAACTGCTGGCAGGTGTGAAAGCAAAGCACAGGATCGAAGATACCGGTAGGGGCTGGTGGGGAGGGTGTTACGGTCTGTGAACGTCCGCCTCCAGGATTGAACACAGTCATCCCGGGAGCAAGGATGGGGACCGGGAAGAGGGGGGTGGGGCTGCACGAAAGGAGAGATGTGAAACTGGTCCACAACCGGAGTAAGGACGGGGATTACGACGAGCGTTAAGAGCTATTCTTGTGTTGTTGGGTTTAGTTGTTTCCACTGGTGGTGGTGGTTTATCCTGAGGTTTTATTTCATGTGCGATTCAGGGTGATGGAGAAAGAGAGAGGGGTCAATCCAGACTTGTAGGTGCTGTTGAGTTTGTGTTTGTTGGTGACAAGAATGTGTCTCAACCAGATTAGTAACCTTTGTTTCTATGGGTCACAAAGCGAATCGTAACACTATTGTTTATTCATTTATTTGTGAAGTAGTTCTAGAAAGGCCACCATATACCAAGTATTATCTGAGGCTTTGGGAATAGAAGACTGAATAGGCCACATAGTCATTCAACCAGCAGAGCTTGTATTTGTATTTGAACCATATATGCGAAGATCTAAATCGTTCCAGAAGTTCCTCCATGTTTAGAAAACGTAGTAGGGCCACAGAAACACTAACCTCACACTGACTTCCTGACTCACATTTTCAAACTGAGACACTGCACCACCAGCAATTTCCTGGATATCTGGTAATAACGCAAGGGTCCAGAGGGGACCTCCAAAAAAGATACTCAGAATCTGGTTTCTAGAAAGCCTGTTTCCCACGCCACTCCTGGAATCTGAAATTTGCGCAAGCGCAAATTCTGGCCGCTTTACTAAAAAGAAAAAAAAGTGGGCATTGACATGAGTGCTTTCTTGCCCTTTCCTGAACCCGAGGCCCCTTACCTGACACGGGAGTAAGGATGTGATTTCTGCCACTCCTTCCGGGTCCTAGAGAGTTAAAATTGTGTGTTTCAGTTTTGACTTCAGCGCTTATAACAACGCGCCAAAGCCTTCTGAAGAGAAATTAATCAGCACATTATCACTTAAACATGTATTTCAATACAGTCTCCATCCTTTTCCAGACTTTAAAGATCACTCTGCTTGGCCATTTTGTTTGTGCAGTGAATGCAGACATGTTTTAAACCCATCATAAGTGGGGGGAAAGACGTGGGATTGTAAAAAGTATAACTGGCAACAGAGAAAAGGAGTTTAGATCTGCTTGTATTGACACCTACATATACATTTGAGTTTTTAGGTATTTAGTCATATATATACGTATATATATATATACACATACATATATATACGTATATATATATGAAAGGAAACTGTTTCAATATTTGGGGATCCCCCGTGGAACCCCTCCCAAAATCTAGGTACCAAGAAAATGAGTTTTTCCTTTAAGATGAACATTTTTTTGTCTTCTTGATAAGTTGTAACCCAGTATTTTGGGTTCTGGAGACAAAACAGGAATACAACAACAGATTCCATCTTATTTTATTCCTGAAGCAGTAAAATGTTGGGGTTTTCCTATGAGACGTCTGGAGGGAAGAAGGAGATAAATTAGGAAATAATACCTGAAAGAGAAATTTTCATCTTAATTAATTTGTCGTAAAATGTTCTTTATTTGGTGTGATTTGAAGTGGATTTTACAGTCAATTACACTGAGTGAGGCACACTCTAGACTCTGAACCACACTGCCGGAGCGACGTGCATGCATTTTATGACCTGGATGGTGAGCCTAAACAAATGGATGTATAATGATTTGTAGACAATTCCCATGCAATAAGTCTATTATTAAATCTAAGGCATTATTAGAGGTTAATTATATTTTAAATTATTGAGATTTAACAATGATGTAATATATGGAGAAGATATTTATCTCCTCCAGTTTGTCCTATAATTACTAACCTCCATGAACTTCTCTCTTTAATTCTGCCATTCTCCTTGCTAAATAGCCTCTCTGATGGAATCCTACGCCTACAGCCCAAGATGACGCTTTCGGCTTCCGACCTTTCATGTTGTCCTTATCCGCCACTCTTTTCCATCTTTACCCGAGATCTTGTCAATATCTTCAAAGGGAAAACCGTCTTTTCAAGGCCAGAGTTCTCACCCCACCCTTACTGTTCTCCCCACCAGAATCCTTCTCTTCATTGCTTCTTATCTCCCTCAGAGTTCCAAACATCTAAAGCGCTAACTGCATCATCTCGTCCCCATCAAGGCTGTTCAGTAACGACCTCTGTTATTTTCCCCTTGCTCCTCTGTATTTTGCTGTTGTTTTTATGTTCCCGTTCCCAGCCTTCTGGCATATACGCTTCCTAAATTGTCAACATCTCCTAAATTGGGTTGGCGGGAGAGCTCCAACCTAGGTCAAGATCCCCCCTCATGGGGCTTACAAGTAGGGAGGCACGGGCAAGAAAAGGAGTAGAAGGAAAAATAGTCATCATAATAAATAAAGAATATTAGGCATTCCGAGAAGGAGATAACGTGGGTGAGGTCCCAGAAGGTGACCAGAGAAGAGAACAGGCACTTTCGATGCCATGTGCAAGGATGACCTATCTGAAGAAGTGCCGTGTAAGTCAAGATCTGTATAATGGGAGGAGTCAGCTATGTGCACACAAAGCCATAAATTGTGGACCTGGAGGAAGAATATTCCAGAAAGTAGGAGTGGTCAGCTCCAAGTCCTTGTGGCTGGAACACACTTCATTTATTCAAGGAACAAAAAGAAGAGTGGAACTGTGGGAGCTTGGCCAGTCCCTGGGGGAGGGAGGGGACGAGCCCCTGGGGGGAGTAGGGGAGGCCCACGCAGGTAGACGGTGAACACCACCCATCATATATGGACTTGGCCTGTATCATACCACTCTGCGGCCTCGCGTTCATTGACCTCAGCCCCCCTCGCTCTCAACCTGGCATATTCTGGCTTTCAAAACTGAGTATCCAAACGTCTATAAACACATGCCATGTTTTACCCAACTCCAGAAACCAAAGAACAAGGCGAAACGTCAGTGTCCTCCTGCTTTGATGTTGGCATCCAAAGAGTCCAAGGAAATGCACCAAAATGTTACCACACTGACCTCTCGCTACTGGGTTTTTTTCTGCAGACTCTCCAACGTTTTCCAAATTTCCTATTGGGCACCCTACCTGCCTAATCATAAAGCAAATGCACGGAAGCTGCAAAACAACGCGTGCATCCCTTCGGTGTTCCTCGTCAGCTGCCGTATCTGGTTTCACCCTCAGAATAAGCGAGCGCTCCTTCTCGGGAGTCCCCGATGTTTCTCATGATTATCCTGGAACGCCAAGGTGACTCGTTTCCCCGAGAACCGAGCGGTGGCATGAGCGCACAGGTAGGCTCGCACCTGTGGGGTTGACACGGGGCTTGCAGTCACACGCAGAGGACGCTGCCGACTGAGCCGAAGGCTCTCCTGCTTGCTTGGTGTTCAGGACACTGTTCTCATGTAAATGGCAAGAGTAAACAGGATGCTACATGCAACATGAAACTTCTCAAGCCTTTACCCGGAGAGATAAGGCTGCAATCATAAACATCATGCAGCATTTCAAAATGAAACCCGTGATCAGCTCCAGAAGCCTGGGTCTGGACCCACAGCGGCCACCTGAGCTTTCCAACGGGCGACAGCAAAGCAACGAGGACCACCGTGGGTTGGAAAATGATTTCCCACCCGTTTCTTCCGGGGGCCCCGCGAATTAAAAAAAAATACCATATTTGTCTAGTAAGTCAGAGTGAGGAAGGAAAAAGAGAGAGCGAGAAAGAGAATGGGGGAGAGAGAGAGAGATGAATCCCTGCCAAGGCTAGGGTCTCTATTAAAAACAAAACAAAACAAAAAAAAAGTGCCCGAAGTACACCAGTTCAGCCACAGCACATCTGGGAATTGTTTGAGGGATAATGACAGTAATAATTATGATTACTTACACTTAATTCTCCCTCACAGGGGCGCTGTGAAGATTAATGAGTTAATGCTCGTAATGTGTTTTCGGTTCCTCGATGAAAGCTCCCATAAAAGCCCAGATTATTATTATGGTTATTGTTGTTTATATTAGACCGTTCCTGTGGAAGGCTTCCCCTCACTGCCCGTCCGTGCGTTCCCATCGTGAAGTGCAGCCGCTTCGCTGACAAGAGCCCACCGGCTCCAGAAGCTGTCACGGCAGGCACGAAGGTCCCACGTGCAGAAAGAAATGGCAAAAAGCACAATCCCGGTCAGCAGCTGCCCGGGACACTCATGCCCGGTAGACCGTGTTCCACACTCTTAGCTAAACCAGGAGGAAAGAAGGCAAGCGGCTTCATGCCCCCAATAAGAAACCTACTGACGGTGTAAGTATCTTCCCAAACAGAGTCTGAGGACAAATCCGTAGTGTTCGCAAAATGGAAAGAGAACACTTTAAAATGAGGTTTAGGGATGCCTGGGTGGCTCAGTCAGCTGAGCGTCCTACTTCGGCTCAGGGCATGATCTCATGGTCCGTGTGTTCCAGCCCCACGCTGGGCTCTGTGCTGACGGCTCAGAGCCCGGAGCCGGCTTCGGATTCCGTGCCTCCCTCTCTCTGCCCCTACCCAGCTGGCGCTCCGTCTCGCTCTGTCTCTCAAAAATAAATAAACGTTTCAAAAATTATTTAAAATAAGGTTTAAATAAGACCCGCTAGAATAGCTTGTTCACAATCGAAGCGACATAAAGTTAATAGATCAAAGGATTGCCGTAGCACGTTCGTTTGTTCGTTTTTGTAAAGAAAAAGTATTGCAGACCTGCTTATTCCCGAGGCATAGGCTCATACCGAACACTGTTTGTCGAACAAGACAGGGTCTCTATCCTTGAGAAGGCAGTTGTTGAAAGATACAGTGTTAGTCACCTGCACGTAGTCTGGTCGGGAGGATAGGGCACAGTTACAAATGCAGCTGTACCTCTGGAAAGGAGAGGTGACCCGTTCCCCAGGGTAAATCTCGGGTCCCCATCTGGAGTTGCAAGCAAAAATGGCAATTTATTTGCTCAACAGTGAAAACATTTTTCTGCAGGGCTGCGAGAGGAACTAGCCACCATAAAGCTCCTTTTTGCATGGCATATACGTTAGGACAAATGTATGTAATGTGTCTGGTTCCTTAAAGACGCTCCATCATCCATAAATGAACGCGGTTGCCCCCCGAGACAAGTAGAAGATGGCAAACGAGGACTTCCTTCTTTCTTCTTACTCTAGCGTCTCATCTCTCAACTTAACACTGTCGTTTCTCAGCTCTAGAGGACCTGGAATCATTAGAGGAGGAAGGAACTTAGGAGAAAATCAAGACCCTCCGTCCTCCCTCTAGATAGCAGAAGCTCCTAGTTACCTACTCGGTAACCGTTCCCCCTTCTTCCATAGACACAGAATCTTCATTTTAGTGGGCACTCCACCCCGGGGGAAAGGAGGCCACGTTTCCCAGCCTCCCTCCAAAGCAGGTGTGGCCGTGTGGCTCCATTCTGGCTAAGGAGAGGTTGGCAGTGACGTTCTACAGGAGCTCAGTTTGGCAATCATCTCTTCCGTCCTCCTGCTTCCTCTTTCCTGCTGCCTGGAAATCTGACATGACGGTAGAAATTAGAGTAGGTATTTACTAGGACCATGAGTGGACCTGGAGGATGGAAGGCAAAAGAACGCCCCCAACAAAGATGCCCACGTCTGAACCCCGGGAATTGTAAATAAGTGACGCGGTGTGGCAAAGGGAAATTAAAGACGCAGGTAGGATCGATGTTCCTGATCACCTGACCTCAAAGTAGCTCATGGATTACCCAGGAAGGTCCCAAATAGTCACAAGAGTCCTTAAGAGGAGAAGTGAGAGACAGAAGAAACCCTGCGAGACCGCTGGGTGAGGATGATGTTGCGAGCCTTGAAGATGGGTAAGGGGCCAAGAGCCACGGAATGTGAGCAGCTTCTGGAAGCTACAAAAGGAAAGGAGACAGATGTCCCCTTAGAGCATCCTGAAGGAACACAGCCCCGCCGACCCCCTGATTGTAGTCCAGGGGGGCTGTGAAACCCTGACCTCCAGAACCATAAGATAAATAAATGTGTGTCATTTGAAGCCATTTGGTTTGCAACCATTTGTTACAGCGGCGACAGGGAACTAATACACTAGTTCTGAGGACGGCAGTGAAAAAGAGGGAAGGGCTTGTGTCCCCACCCAGCCCTGGATGACCTAACTCCAGGCTCCTTTTATGTGAAACAGTAACGCCTTCGGGTGAAACCCCCCGTTGTTTGGGGCTGTCTCGTACAGGCAGCAAAACACAACTCGCGGCTCATCTGCCACATTTTGATGCTAAGAGACTCAGATCCCTGAAGACGAAGTGATGTTTTATTCAGTGCATTTCACCTTTTGTTCAGAATCAGAAGTAGAGCCTGAGAAGATGGTCTGCCCAGCAGTATACAGAGGCGACTCACAAACTCGGGCTTGCACGGGACCCGTCAGGAGGGCTTGTTAAAACACGGATGCCCAGGCCCCACCGGGGAGTTTCTGACGCAGCAGCTGGGGTGGGGCCACGGGACCACACTTTGAGAACACTGGTCCACACGATCACCGGACCAAACTCTGATGAACTACACTTCCTCTTGCACCGCCAGACCCATCACCCAAATCTAGCCCTCGTGACCACATACCTGCAATGTCATACAGCTGGCCACCTTGTCCCTGGTCCCCGCCTCCCCCCCACTGACTTCCCCGCCCCACCCTCCCACCTAACGGATTTTGCTTTCACCACGACGACCCATTTCTGTTTCAAAACCATGACAGCTTCCTCTGGTTTATTAGACTCACTCCAAATCCCTCTGCGGGACTTTGAAGGCTCTCCGATGTACCTGCGCTCTCTCCTACCTGCCCCCAGCCAAGACTCCTCCAGCCAACCCTCTGAAGGGTTAGAGGAACTGAAATTTTATCACTATCATTATTATTATTATTATTTTGTAACCCAGGGACAGAGAGAGCGCCCAGAGCAAGTTGGCCGGGGTCAAAGCCTTGGGCAGATCGCAGCTGGGAACCAGTGACCACTCCCATCCTCCGGCACCCGCCCCAGGGCACAAGGAGCCAGGTCCCTTCGCAGAGCCGCCCACAGCACGTTCTGCTTAAGAGACACCACGGAGACTCGCGATGAGGTGAGAACATGATGTGCATTTCAACTAACTACTCCAGAGAGGGAAGGCGGCCAGGAGGACCTGCGATTGTTTGTGCGCTGTGATTCCCAATTTTGCAAGCAGGGCAAACTTTGAGGAAATTGGAAGCAACTCCATCCAGCTCCGGCCAAAATGACATTCTGTCCTCCCCCGAAGCAGCCGGGTGGCTGTGTGGCTGCCGGCAGTGGCTCCCGCCTCTCCGTGTGCGAGGGAGGAGGCAGGCCAGAGCACCCCGGAGGCTGGGGGCAGTTGGGGCCCCCCGGGAGGAGGGACGGGGCGGCTCCGGGCGAAGGAGGCCCAAGCGATCCCCCGGCTGTAAGCCTGGCGCGTCGAGGATCCCTTTGGCTGCTGTCATCAAAATCAGTCTTCAAATAAATATTAGCTGCGCCCTTGCTGGCCAACCTGGTACCTGTAACACCGAGGGCTTTGCTCGAAGAGGGAAAGCTTCTCATCTGTCCCTGGCACATTTTTCTCCCGCCCCATTAAGAAAGAATTAATTCTTTGGCGTCTTTGTTCTCAGGCCGGTCCGCTCTCTTGCATTTTTTTTCTCCTTGTTATTTTACTCACACAAGCCTCCCGTCGCTCTCAAAGCGATCGGCAGGGCTCGGGTCGTCTCGCTGCCCCGCTGTGGGCACCGTCTGTGCCCTCCTGGAACATCCCAGGGCGACACACAATCTGAGGCTCCCCGGGCTCCCCGATGCACAAAACCACAGTGCTCCCTTCTAAGTATTCACAGAACCATGGCTTTGAATGGTGATTCTTCCAGCAAGAGCGTACTGAGCCTCCTCTCCTGCCTTTTGTGGGCAGTCCTCCCTGTCCGAGAGATCATGGACCCAGCCTCGTTTTGCTTGGGGTCTGGTGAAGGGTCCCCTTGCCTCAAAAAAAAAAAAAAAAAAAAAAAAGGCAGAAAACAAAACCAAATCTCCTTCCCACCGGGAGCTGCCTGGGGTGGCCAGGCCAAGGCAAAGGTTTCCTTCCCAAGTCCCTCCCTCAGTGACCCTGTCAGAATGGTTTGGAGAGACAGTCCTGAGAGTTTAACAGTCAAGAAGACAAAAGGTATTATTTTTGTTGAAAGTCCCTTCCCCTTGTGCTCAGTGACGTTTCTGACTTCTCCACCCTCCGTTTCTTTCCACGGTTTTTGCCTTCGCACAGTGGCTGGTCTCTGCGCACTTTAAGTGGGAGGAAAGTGAAACCCCTGCCTTGAGTAATTTTAGTAAACTTCATATTCTCCTACCTGGACTTAATCGTGGGAAGATAACTGGAAGATTACGATTAAAAAAAAAAGGGGGGGTGGGTGGGGGAGATAGAGGGAAACAGCAGTTCTGAACAAGGACGTATCCACACACGGAGAACTGAGTCAGGCATCATCACAGCCGTTCCCAGGGAACCTTCAGGCTCTGTAAACTTCAGGGTAGCACACCCTGAAAGGGATGGTAATTACTTTGTAGTTCCGGAGGCTTCCTTTGTGTAGGATGTTGAGGGAAAGAGGGAAGAGGGTAGCCGACTTTTTAAATGAAGCGGGGGGTGGGGTGGAAATTTCAGGTGAATTTAAAGTACCTGGCAAGCAGGCGTCTCTTCTCAGTGTTTCCTTGTTTTTGCCCCAGACTGGGAAGCCGTCGCCTTCCTGGCTCTTTCACGGAATTTCTGTGTGGTCTTGGCCTCACTCAATTAACCTCTCCTCTTCTGCATTTCATCATGGGTGTATGGGTATAAGATCAACTTCAAAGAGGTCCGGGGCCTAATTAATGTCTCTAGGGTGCCCAAAGAGTCTTGGATGGAAAAAAAGGAAACCACCACCTGTATGCTGAACTGAGACTGCATGACAGCAGGTGGAAATTATTACTATTAAATGTGACTCCATGTCAGAATATTTGGCAAACTCCTCCTCTGGGGCAGGAGAAATGTCAAGTTGATGAGAATACGCCTCCCCTGTGACTGACGCTTTCTCTCTCTCTCTCTCTCTCTCTCTCTCTCTCTCTCTCTTTTTAACCTGTTAGTAAATGGTCATGCTACATGATAACTCAGTATTCTCTCTCTCTCTCTTTTTAACTTGTTAGTAAATGATCATGCTACATGATAACTCAGTATAACCAACAAGCAATGAAAAGTGAGAATAAAATAACAAAAAAGCATGATGTAATTCACAGCTTTAGGAGAGGACAAACCAGCAAAACCTCCACACCAGCCTCCCACCTCCCACCAACGGGTCTACGCAAGACCAGAACGGCCCTGAAATCCAGCGGGAATGTTGACGTAATGATGCTTCGGAGGTCAGGAGAATAACCCTTTACAATAGATTCTTAAAAGATTCATTCAAAGCCTTCACCAATCCCCAGCATCTCCCCCTTAGTTACTTCGTGAAGAGTCGGTTAACGGCACCCGCAACTTATTTTAAGCTCTCCAAACGGCATGCATCTCGTGTGAATGGCCACCACCGCCGTCTTTTGCTGTGAATATACCAGGATCGGGTTCAGGATTTTCTTCATAACACCCTCAGGTTGCAAGATGGCTCAGTAAAGTCAAAACCTACATTTGTTTATTTATCTACTTAACACACATTTATTGAGTTCCCTGGGAGTGACAGGCAGTACTTTTCAGGGCACTTGGGGACACTAAGACAAGGCAGACAGGATGGGTAATGGGTGTATTGTGCGAGCTGAAAATGGACTCTTAAACCATTTGCACGGTAGGAGAGAAAGGAATGTGTTTAAGTCTTCTATCACGAAGATACTCTCAGTCAGGGATTTTTAAACTCAACAAAGTGACAAAGAGGGGAAAAGGGCTGGATGACATGAGGTGTGTTTGATGTCATCTGTTCTTCGCAAGGTGCGCTTCCTTTCTGGATATTTTGGGATCACGTTTTACATTACTGCTAACCTCTAATCCACCTTAGAGACAGAATCTCCTTACTCTCACTGTTACTTCCTATATTTCTATTGGCTTTCTGTTTTTCCTGTAGTGTATATGCGAACTCGTGGAAACGATGAGTGTTGAAAACAGACAAGGTAAAGTAATGTATTAGTCAGGGTTCTCCAGAGAACCAGAACAAAGCATATAGCTATAGATATATATAAAAAAAAAATATATATATATATATATATATAACATATAAAATGAATATATTTTAATCAATTAAATATATAAAACCAATTATGTATATGAAATCAGGAATTGGCCCACACTATTACGGAAGCTGGCAAGTCCAAATTTTCAGGGTGGGCCACCAGGCTGGAGACCCACGAAGCCAATGTGCCAGTTTGAGTCCAAAGGCCACCTGCTATAGAACCAGGAAGAGCCAGGGTTGTGGGTGAAATCTTAAGGCTGTCTACCGGAGAATTCTCTCTTTACTCAAAGTTCACCAATTGAAATGCTAATTTCTCTTCAAACACCCTCACAGAGACGCCCCAGTCTCTGGGCACGTTGTGCCCCAGCCAAACTGACCCATAAAATCAACCATCATAGTTAAAAGCCCTATACCAACATGATTTTGTGACTTCTTACAGCATCTTTCCCTATAAGTGTGTTTATAAATATCTCTCTTCATTTCATGTTATGGAGAAAATGACAGACACAGGACTAGTGAATAAATTAAATATTCCAGGATCAGCCTTATTCTACCTGCCACCATTCCTGATGTATTGTCACATCGTTTAACTCTAATTCTTAAATGCCAAAGATGTTAGCTCCAAACGTGGGTTTCCAAAATCTATTACAATACTTTAGTGCTGCAATTAAAAAAAAGAGAGGTAAATCTCTTAACTACCTGAAAAGTAACAGAGTCCCCCCAAATCCCACCCAATCTTCCCTTTTGAAATCAAGAAAATGGTAGTGCCTCAAAGAGCCACTGACCTACTTCATTACTTGATGTGCCACGTAGACCAGGAAAGGGAGCAGAACATAAATCATGGGCACTCCCTGCTTTCAAAAAAGGAAGCTGGCTTTGGAAAAAAGAAGCGCATCACTGCAAGAAAGTTGCATCACATGTATTTAATCTGCAAGCGCATTTGACCTCTTTTAAATTAGAGAGCAAATAATCATGATTTTCATTTACTTTACAGGTACTGATGATTCTGTGACGTTGACTTCAGATGAAATTACCCTCCATGATCATTAACTGCAAGGTGCATATTTCGAGCAGTGTCATAAATATAGTAGGTATACAATAAATACTTGTTAAAGTTACACTTTGTTTTTCAACGGGTAGTTAAAAATGAGTAACTGTAATATAGATGTTTGTTTACCAATTCATTTAACCGATATACACGGCTGAATAGCTGCTATATACTAAGCACCTGTGAGAACGTAAAAATGAGAAAGCCTTATTCCTAGCCAAAGAAGTCCAGAACCCAGTACGTGAGACAGACAAGCCAATAAGGAATTAGAATAACAACGTGAGAGATGCCAGGCCAGGATACCCACTAAGAGCCAACAAAGCAAGGAGGAATGGCTTTCCCTAAACTGCTTTCTTTGGACCATCATCTCGTCGATCGTACCTAAAATATTTTCACAAAGACAGCTAGTGGTTGCATTCCAAAGTCAAAGCCGTGACAGATCGATGAACAGACATGAGACTACTGGAAAAGATACTGGGCACTGATACTGAGGTAATCACTGATTACTCTCACGGGTGGTATCTACAGTTGAGTAACAATAAATTATTTTTCATCTTAACGACTTTGAACTAAGAATAATTTGTATCAGAATTGGCAATCACACACTCTTTCACTGGTACACTGCAACCTACTTAGGAGCCACATTACATCTTTGCCTGATTCATCACTCCATATTCCACGGTCAACAATAAATCCATTCTTGGTAGCAGGTTGATATCTGTAATAGGAGGCAACATTCTACTTCTATTCTATTCTATTCTATTCTATTCTATTCTATTCTATTCATCTACTTACTATTCCAGTACAGTTTAATCCAGTCCTGTGGATTTGCTTTTCAGATGTCAGACCTAGAAACAGAATATTGAGCTAGAAATGTTCCTTCAAACAGCCTCATTCTACGCGTGACGAATCACAGGCCAAACTAACTTGCCCCAAACGGCACAGCTAGGAAATGATGAAGCCAGAACTATATTCTAAATTTCCTTATTCTTTTAATTCTATCAAACTCTGATAATGCCACTGTCCTGAAGGCAAACACTAATAACTACCACTTGAGTTGTCTACAATTCAGAATCAATTTATAACTCGGTTGCTCTTTTATCAACAGATAATTGCACATGGAAAACCAAAGTCCCCTGAAAGACATTGGGGATGCTGGCACTGATCTGTAGAGACCAGGCAATGGTCGTACTATAAGGAACACACAAGAACCCTGAGAGAAACACGGTCTTCTACAAAGCTTGGGCTCTGCGAAGACAAGAATTGTGTGTGATCCATTCTTATCCCCAGTGTATAGCAATGCCTGGCAATAAACAATCAATGAAGGCTCATATGCCCAATGAGCGGCTCTACACAGATCTTCAAAATGACACTGAATAGGAATAATGATCATATATCATGTGTCATCGATAGAGAGCACAGCACCTCCCTAAAGGTTGCAGTATTTACAAAAATGAAGGGGAGTTGCTGGCATTCACTCTGTTGAGTGATAACAATAGACCACGCCTCATTGATCTGAAAGTTGATGGCCTTATTAAGAAAGAAATAGAATGTCTCAAGCCGGAAGTAATTTCTCTTTCTTTCAAATCTGCTTTGAAATTCACATTTGCCTACCAGGAACATAACAACTATCTCTTGCCATGAGTTTCATGAGAGTGTGTGACTTTTCACCTTCTAGCTCAAAATGAGTCTTTCCTTAAATGACTGCTGGGGAGAGAGAGAGAGAGAGAGAGAGACAGAGAGTTGGTCAAATTCACCAACTGTAAATAACACTTCGGAGCTGACTTACATTCCAGAAATAAAACACTACAGCTCAAAGAACCTTGGGAGTGTGACCAAACTTAAAACAAGTAGAAGTCGACCAGTTCCTGGCGTAGGATCGGCAAGTGTACCATGCAGACAACTGTCCAAGTTTGCAAGAGAGACCTTGAAGCAAATAAGGAGAAAATACACTTTCTGCCAAAAATGCTTAATGTCATTATCAGTTGCATTAAGACTCTGCATTACACCTGACATTACGTCATAAACCCTTAAAGGATATTTGGCAGCAAGAGCTGATATAAATGAAAAGAAAAGTAACATTATGATTAAAAGTCAAGATTTGAAAGACACTTAATATCATTAAAAAACTCTTTAAAATATACTGGGACATAAAAAAAGCCATATGACAACAGCTGTGTAAAAACTCTAAAGTGCGTGTGCACTGTGTCTATCATCTAATGCAAGTTAACAAACCTCTCTAGAACTTGGTAGGTTAACACAGCAGCACATTTATTTTGTCCACGAATCTGTAATCCAGTTCCAGCTGAGTGGAGATAGCTCCTTTCTCTTCCACTCGATGTTGACTGAGGCAACCTGAAGCCTGGGCCCAGAATCACCTGAAGTTTCGCTCCATCACTTGACCAGGGGTTGGTGCTGGCTGTTGACTGGGAGTCTTGGTTCCTCCCCATGTGGGTCTCTCCAATGGAGAATAGTTTGGGGTTCTTCCCAGCGTGGATGGATCGAAGGGCAAGCGCCCAACAGCAAGAGCAAGAAAACGAGGGAGTAGCTGAATCGCAGTCTCTAACGTAACCTTTTAAATCACAGCATCACTCCCACCAAGACTGCCCAGACTCAAGAGGAGGGAGCAAAAGATTTCCCAACAGAAGAGAATCAGTGTCACCTCGTAAAAAGAGCATGTAGGAGGGGAGACGCATTGACGTGATCGTCTTTGGGATACTCTCTGCCACACAGAGACAAAAGCTCTGACCGTCCATACACCAAAATATGAACTGATTATCCTTGAGTCCCATGATAATGGCTTATCTATTTTTCCCATCTATTTTCCAAAATTGTAGCAATTGGCATGCTTTACACTCACAACCACTTCTTTATCATATATTTGGGGGGGGGGGGGCCGGATGCTGCGGGAACGTGATGACTTTTCCCATAGTGCCAGCCAAGTTGAGATCCTGAGATCTCCTTATCCTAGGGTGTAATTCACTCATTATATATGCACCAAGCTAACTTTCTCAAAGAAGGTTCTTTTTTTTTGTTAAGTTTATTTATTTATTTTGAGACAGAGTGTGTGTGCGAGCAGGGAGGGGCAGAGACAATGAGAAAGAGAATCCCAAGCAGGCTCCGTGCTGTCATCATGGAGCCCCACGCCGGGCTTGATCTCACAACAGCAAGATCATGACCTGAGCCGATATCAAGTGTTGGTTGCTTAACTAACTGAGCCACCCAGGCACCTCACGAAGGTTCTAATGTAAGGAATAGGTGATGCTCAAAAAACAAACAAACAAACAAACAAACAAACAAACAAAAACAAAGAAAAAGAAAAAAAAAATCTATGATCCAATATGCTTGAAAACTTTTGCCTCCTTGATCTTATCCCTGGGGGAGACAATAGGCATGTGAACATTTTTAAAGTTTTTGGAAATTCAGCTGTAGAGACATTCTTAACCTAATTTATCTGGCATTTTTGTGCATCCAGCAGTAGAAAACACTTTGGGGGTCTACTTCTCTAAACCAGGGTTCTCAGCCTCAGTATCCTTGACATTTTGGGCTGAATAATTTTTTTAAGGTTTTATCTCTAAGTAATCTCTACACCCGGAGTGGGGCTCTAATTCAAAACCCCAAGATTAAGAGTCACATGCTCTACCGACTGAGCCAGCCAGGTCCCCCTGTGCCGGATAATTTTTTGTTGTAGAGAACTGTCCCCTGTATCCTTGTCTTCCACCCACTAGATGCCAGTTACAGTCCCCATTCCCATCCCAACTTTAAAAAAGAAAAATGTCTCCAGACATTGCCAACGGCCCCAGAGCACAAAGTCACACCTAGTTGAGAACTAGTTCTCTAAACTGATAAGCAAAGTTGGTTATCAACCTGTCAATTGGGAAGGAAAGGAAAGGAAAGGAAAGGAAAGGAAAGGAAAGGAAAGGAAAGGAAGAAAGGGAGGAAAAAAGGAAGGAAGGAAGGAAGGGGAAGAAAGAAAGAAAGAAAGAAAGAAAGAAAGAAAGAAAGAGGAAATAAGGAAGGAAGGAAGGAAGGAAGGAAGGAAGGAAGGAAGGGGAAGGAAGCAAGGGAAGAAAAAGAAGGAAGGAAGGAAGGAAGGAAGGGGAAGGAAGGGCAGAAAGGGAAGGAAGGAAGGAGGAAAGAAAGAAGGAAAGAAAGAAAGAAAAAGAAAGAAAGAAAGAAAGAAAGAAAGAGAGAGAGAAAGAAAGAAAGAAAGAAAAGGGGAAGGAAGGAAGGAAGGAAGGAAGGGAAGGAAGGGAGGGAGGAAGGAAGGAAGGAAGGAAGAAGGAAACTTGCCCAGATAATTCAAGAAATCAGCTGAAGGCTGTTCTGAATATGAGGACTACAAATATTGCTCCAGGGATGCAAAACCAAGCACATTCACTGTGTAACGATCTCTTCTATTAAGAAGGTAATCAACAATATTTGCTTCTATAGTTCTCATTTTTAAACACCTATAGTTAAATTATTCAAATCTAGCCCAAATAACAAAAAGTTCTTTCCGTATTTGCAGAAAGATTGATTTACCGAATTTCTAAAGAACGGCAGTTTTTCGTTTTTCTTTAGAAAACATCCTGGGATTGCTGCACGATTATGCAGGTTTGCCAACTTTTCAAAGTTCAAGGGCTCCACTTTATGTTTTATATATATGCAATTAGCAAATCCATTATTTATATGTAAATAAGGCCTTCTCTTAAAAATAGTTGATCTAGCTAATGACCTTACTTACAGAGAGATTTAAATATTGAAGTTTATTCAAATTCATATCCAAATTGGTGAGAGCCACAAATCCATAATTGCCAAGTCTTCAGAATGACCCAAAATGTTCGCTATTTTCCATGCGCTCTTCAGATCTTGTGAATACAATTAAGTTCTTTAAACTTAAACGATAAAGGAGAAAGCAAGGTAGCAGAGGGTTGGAAAGGACCTGGAAAGGGAATAACATTTTCGAATTTCAAGACCAGGGTAGCTTTAGAGATCAAGTGTCCTGCTTCCTCTAGAAGGCAACCTCTAGGATGGACCCTGTGCAATCCCCTCCCACTGAGTGAGGACTGGTCTTGAAGCCACTTCTAGAAAATAGAATACAGGGGCGCCTGGGTGGCGCAGTCGGTTAAGCGTCCGACTTCAGCCAGGTCACGATCTCGCGGTCTGTGAGTTCAAGCCCCGCGTCGGGCTCTGGGCTGATGGCTCAGAGCCTGGAGCCTGTTTCTGATTCTGTGTCTCCCTCTCTCTCTGCCCCTCGCCCGTTCATGCTCTGTCTCTCTCTGTCCCAAAAATAAATAAACGTTGAAAAAAAAATTAAAAAAAAGAAAATAGAATACAGCAAAAATGATGGGATGCCACTCCTGAGATTAGGTTCTGTCTCTTCTCTTGCTCACCCTGCAGGAAGCGGCTGCCATATTCTGAGCTGCTCTGTGAAGAAACCCAGGTGACCGGGAACGGAAGGAGGCTTCCCCAACCATCAGGGAACCGTGATCACCAGGCCAAACTCCCACAAGGAACAGAATCCTTCCAAGAACCAAGTGACTTAACTTGGATCCTTCCCCGCCTGAGCCTTTTGATGAGACTGCTCCCTGAGGGCAGCTTTACTATAAACGCTTGAGAGGAAAGCACTCAGCTATGCTTCTCCTGGATTTATGACTCACAAAAGTGGTGAGATAACACAGGTTTACTGTTTGATCCCACTCATTTGGGGGGTAATTTGTTATATAGCAATAGATACTGTTATGGATGGAATCATGTCCCTCAGAATTCGTATGTTGACGCCCTCCACCCCCAGTACCTCAGAATGTGACTGAATTTGGAGAAAGGGCCTACAAGGAGGTAGTTAAGTTAGAATGAGGCCATCAAGGTGGGTCTTAACGCAATCTGACCGGTGTCCTTGCGGGAAGAGAAGGAGACACCAGAGACGCACGCACACGGAAGAAAGACACGGGGCGAGGGACGGCAGCCATCTACAAGCCACAGAGACAGGCCTCAGAGGAAACCAAACCCGCCAGCATGTTAATCTTGGCCTTTCAGCCTCTGGAACTGTGAGGAATAAATTTCTGTTTTGCCTAGGCTTTCAGTCTGTAGTATTTTGCTGTGGCAGCCGTAGCAAACTAATACAGAGAATTCGCACACTTTCTTCTTTTATAGGCCACACGTAGACTAGACCGCGGGTGGCAAACTGCACGGGCCAAATCTGGCTTGCTGCTGCCTGTGTAAAGTTTTATTGGAACACTGCCACGCTCATTTACTTATGTCTTTGTCTATATCCCCACTCAACAGTGCAGTCGAGTATGTGCGACAGAAACCCTTCGGCCCAATATTTACTATCTGGCTCTTTACAGAAAAAGTTTGCTTGCTGACCCTTGAACTCAACAATCTCCAAGGAATCACGTATTCAAATTTCGCAGTGTATGACTCTAGAACCTGGAACCCCTGGCATCCAGGGGGGCTCTCGAGAGATGAGTCTTGATCAGACATCTCGAAGGACGGTCCCCGCAGCAGGCATCAGCACCACCCGGAAACTGGCTAGAAATGCACATTATCAGGCCTCACCCCAGACCTCCCGAATCAGAAATTATTAGGGTGGGGCCCAGCAATCTTTGTTTTAACGAGCTGTCCACACACTGATGGGAACCATGGTATCAGACCACTTTCCCCACTCACATTCTTACACTAAAAATGTAGTAAGAGTTGTTTTACTCTTAAAAAAAAAAGTCACCCCGGGGCGCCTGGGTGGCGCAGTCGGTTAAGCGTCCGACTTCAGCCAGGTCACGATCTCGCGGTCCGTGAGTTCGAGCCCCGCGTCGGGCTCTGGGCTGATGGCTCAGAGCCTGGAGCCTGTTTCCGATTCTGTGTCTCCCTCTCTCTCTGACCCTCCCCCGTTCATGCTCTGTCTCTCTCTGTCTCTCTCTGTCCCAAAAATAAATAAACGTTAAAAAAAAAAAAAATTTTAATAAAAAAAAAAAAAAAAAAAAGTCACCCCAAAATAGTGCCTGCAAAAAAAGGGGTGTTTTTTTAAAGGACATAATCCAGTGTTCCTTGATTAGAATGAAAAGTGAAGGTGATATTAAATAATAATAATAATAGTAATAATAATAATAGGGTTGTTTGATCTCTATCATTTATCTCTCTTTGTGGAATTAGTAAGAAACCACAGCTGTCAAACCATGTGTTGACTTTAGCAGCCAGTGAGAACCGTCCCCTAAACTGAACGCCCGGACAGTGCTAATCTCCTCCGAGGAAAGAACAGTTTACATCGTACATTTAACGTGTTAAACTAGACTAGATGCGAAACGCCGTTTCCGAGACCCAGAAAATAACATCCAATTTTGATTTATGTACAAAATTTACCAACAATAGTAACGAAAACTTCAGGGCGTTAAATATATTTTCTAAATGTAAGAGCTAAAAGAAAAAAAAAAAAAGAGAGAGAGAGAGAAAGAAAGAAAAAAGAAACAGGAAATGGTGACGCCCACATGCTCAGAAGAGGAATCCCAGGACCAAAAAACCCATTTCCTGCCCTGCGAGGTAACAGAAACGTCTCTTCTTTATCTATAATCTGGTTCCTGTGCCACTCAGAATCAAGATCTAAGCCAAAAATGTTGGTTCAGGGCTGGCAGAAGAATTCTGTTTCTTCTTTTCCTTGAAAAACACAGAAATAGAGTGGCGTCCCCAATCTTCTGTCTGTGCATGAAAACGAAGGAGAAAGAATCGTCCTCCTTTGCCGCCTGAAACGCCCCTGGCCCCCACTCTGCTTACACAAGCTGTCCTTGCTCGGCCTGCCTGTCAGCCGGAATCTCTGCGACAAGTGCTAGCTAACCAGGGAGGAGTCGGGCTGGGTTTTGGGTTCCTGGTGCCCTCGCTCAACCTTCTAAGATGCTGAGTTGTGGTCAAACACGGCTCGAAATCAAGCTGTGCGTTGAGATACAACCAGGAGCGTCACATCATTTTACTGTGGGGCCAGATGGATACGATACAAGGACAGATCAAGGTTTTGTAATGTTCTGCTCACGTGGGAATTTGAACAGCCCCACAGTGTATCACTTGGGATAACCTGCTTCCATGTTACTTGTTATTTGCCTTCCCCACCCACCCCCCCTTTGGTGACAGGGCTGTAATGCTCCGAATGGAATTGGGCGGTCAGCCAATGTATGGACCAGGGCCTCCCTAATCCTATAAGGTCAACTTCCAAGGCTCAAACAAGGAGACCGGTGTCAAACTATTTGAGTATTTTTCCACTCTGCCCCTCGATGAGACATGGTTCGCTCTATAGAAGTTTTAGAGGTATTTGCTGGGTTTGGGGGACCATTTCCTCTTGCACAGAGAGGTACCAAAAAATGGAATGCCCTCTTAAGTGAGAAACAAGAAGGAAGGCTGGCTAGCGCTCTAATTGCTACAAATAGACATCATCTAGAAACTTCCAGATGGATGTTGAGAGTGTGTACTTGCATCCCAACCCAACAAGCATTTTTGGCTACCTCGTGTGTGGTCAACACTGTTGGCTCTGTGACGGTCCCCCCTCGAAAAAAAAGATTAAGACACAGTATCCGAATGTAAGACGGTACAAGGACTCTGGAAAACAGCTGGGCGGTTTCTTACCAAAGTAAACATACACCTACCTTTTGATCCGTCTATTCTGCTCCTGCGCGTTAATCCAAAGGAAAATATTTACCCAAAGCAGAGCGTACATCCACACAACGACTTGCGTACGCGTGTTCAAGGAAACTTTATCTGTAATAGCCCCACACTGGAAAGAACTCAAAGGCCCACGAGCAGGCGAATAGAAAAACAAATTGTGGTAGGTCCCTGCGATGGAACACCACTCAGCAATAAAAAAGGAATGGACCATTGATACAAGCCACCCGGATGAGCCTCAGAATCACCGTGCTGCGTGAAAGAAGCAAGACAGAAGAGAAACGCGATTCCATTGAAAAACGACTATGTAAATGTACGGTTCCGTTGACAAAAAAACGCAGAAATTGCAAGCTAATCTGCAATGACAGGAAGCAGATCATGGTCGCCTAAGGATGGGGGCGGGAGGAGGGAGGGCTTCAAAGGGGCATTAGGAAACTTGAGGGGGCACGTTCACTATTTTGAGTGCGGTGATGGTTTCACGGGTTCACACACATGTCAAAATGTGTCAGACTGTATACTTGAAACATGAGCAGTTTATCGCGTGTCAGGTGTATCTTCGTAACACTGGTGTTTTGGGTTTTTTTTTTTTTTTTAACGGTGTGATTCCTACCTTATTTTCACTGGCGAGACCGAATATGGTGCAAACTGGAAATGTGCGACGCATTCGCTAAGCGCTTGGAGAAGTCAGACGAGGTATCCGTTTGAGCACCACGAATGTCTTTATGCTGAGTAATCTAGTCCTCCTCGCTCTACTCCCTGTCCCCACCCCAAACCCAGCTGTACTCCAGAAGAACACATCATCTGTGTTTCCAGTTTCACAGACTCTTATGACATCTTCTCTCCAGGAGAGGAGAACAACTCTTCCTTTCCTCTCTGTGCCAAAGAAGGGGACAAACCCAAGGTGAGAGGTCAAGTCGCAGGATGCCCGAGACCCCACGGGTGCCACAGAAACCAGCCTCCACCAGGAATTCACCTTGAACTGGGTACTAGGGCCTTCTGGGTTTAGTCTAGATCTGATCTCGGAGGACACAGGAAAGCGAAAGAGGGGAAAAATCACCTGGACAGAAACTTTCCCCCCAAGGCCCCGTCCCGGGGCGGGGAGACTCTTGTCCTTCTTGACCTCATAGGAAAGCCCCCTGCTTCTCAAAGCAGCCTTGTACCCGCCGACGGGAGCTCTCCAGAAAGATGCCATTAGCTGCTAGTCACTGAGTTTACACGCGCACCTGAAGGGTGCCCCATGCCTTGTGACAGCGCCCCCATCTGAAATCTGACCGGTTCCTCCAGCCCATCCGTGGTTACAGAGTTAACCTCTTTCCCTTCACCTCTTGCTGTCCCAGGGCTCCCACCCAAGCGACCCCAACAAGCCCAGGTCGGTTATTTATGAATCTCCGATATCACAAGATGAGGTTTTGACATGGGTCCCATCTGAGATGAAGGGAGCAAGGTGCTCGTGCCTCTCCAGGATATTCAGCCTTCATGAAATCCAAGGTCCCAAACCGAGCCCATGCTGGTGCGATGCCGTGACGCCCAAAGGGCAAAACTTCATGGCGTCTCATATGTATCAAGGACTCTAAAATCAATTTCCAATAGGGGGCCGGGGGTGTGTGATTTCCGGTCCTAAACCTAAGCACAACTACTGGAGATTCCGTGGCCTTCTCTGTTTAAAACCGTCTACCGTCCATCTTGTGTGCATTGGAACATCTCTGAGGAAGTGAACCCTCTAGAAAAGTGACGTCGCTGTTTGTGTGTCAATGCCCGTAGATTATAACAACCACGCGGTTTCTCACACAGAATGCTGATTCCACGTATTTGGTATAAAAACATAGTTCACAACTATTGGTAAACCGATATCAAGGGATGTCTTTGATGGTCATAACTGGGGGCTGGGGGGAGCTAATGACATCTTGCGGGTAGAGGCCACGCTCCTGCTAAACCTTCTACAGTACACACAACAGCTCCCCAACCACACACACAAACACACACACACACACCAAAAAGTCTCTGCCCACAAAGCGTCAGCAGAATGGAGGCTGAGAGACCCTAATATACAGCGAAAAGTTGTGTCTTTCTGGGGACTTATCAAATTTATGGAAACGTAAGCCACTTCCATTTTATTTATTTATTTGTTTATTTATTTATTTAATGTTTATTTATTTTTGAGGGGGCGGGGGGGGCGGAGAGAGAGAGGGAGACACAGAATCCAAAGCAGCCTCCAGGCTCTGAGCCGTCAGCACAGAGCCTGACGCGGGGCTTGAACCCACGGACTGTGAGATCATGACCTGAGCCGAAGTCAGACGCCCAACCCACTGAGCCACCCAGGCGCCCCAACATACATTATTTTTAAAAACCACCCCAGGGGCTCATGCCTAGGAAGCACTGCCCTTTCAAAAACCTGAGGTTATACTTCAAAGTCTGCTAGATGACTAAAGTTTCATCCGTCCCTCACACAAAGTTCTTGCCACATACACGGTAACCTGATGTTCGACACCCAAATTGATTTGCCTGAGCGAGGACCCTCCTCGGAGGCTTTCTGACCCCAGGATGCCAAGCATCTCTCTGTTCAGAAACAACAGCAACATCCCATTCTCAGAGCTGGAGAAATCAACCTGCAAACGTCCACTGGGCGCACGCTACTTAAATCAGCAATGTGAGAGCCGCCGCGAGACTCTGAAAACCCGAGGCACGTATCTGTCGTCACGGAAGGTCCAGCTGACCCAAGAAGTCAAGGCAGCGTCGAATTACAGGGAACTCACAACGCCAGGCATGCGGAGGGTGTTCGAGCGAGTAGCACGATTTATAAAAGCTCGAGGAATTCAGAGGAGAGGACCTAGAGCTGGGAGGTTCAGTAGAGCCGAGAAGCAAAGGAGAAGTTCCAGAAGGCAACGCTAAAAAGAAAAGCAGCCCGCGCTGTCCTTTTCACTTCCCTGCGCCAATGTGTAAGGTGATCATTCTGACCTTCCAGGCAAAATTTCACCTCGAGGGTAAAGGCCCTGAGTTCTGGTATAAGCGTGAAATGCCACTGCTTGGCAGGCTCCCTGGAGCTTGTCACCGATCAAGAGGGGACAGAAGCAGACCCGTGGTTCTCATGCCCGAGGGCCGGCATCAGAGTCAGCGGGAGGGCTGGGTGAAACACAGACCATCCAGCCCGCACGGAGAGCTTCGGGCTCAGGGCCTCATTTGGAAAACCACTGAATGAGAATATGGCTACCTTAGAGCAAACACAAGGCCTCTTTGGGGAAAACACGCAAAGTGCACACCTAACCAAAGAGCAGGTGGGAGCGCTGGCCTTGAGACGGCGGCCTCGTGCAGTGATGACATCATTTTACTCGAGGTCCAGCACCGAGAGCTCGGGAAGTCTCAAAGGCCTGGCTCCATCAAACAAATATTTCTTGACCCGCTGCTGTGTACCAGGCAGGAGCTTTGCAATGACACCATCTCACTGACGTTTTTATGTCAATCCGGGGCGGGGGGGGGGGGTGGGGGGTGGGGAGCGGCAGGGGGGGTGCAGATCAGAGTTAAGTAATACAAAAATGCTTCTGTGAATTGCCATGAAGAAAATGAGGAGATAAACCAAGGATCTAACAAGAGATTTAAAGACACACACACACACCACACCCACCAAGGCACCCCGAAGTGACCTTGCACAGGAAGGGGTGGAGGCCAGAAAAAGGGACCAAAGAGAAAAAACAACCCACGGAAGACAACAGATAAACTACTCTGCGGTCGGGTCCAAAGCCTAGGAATCGAATCAATTCTGGAAAGCGGTAACCCCCCGGATCTGCTTGTTTTTCATCCTGCACATGGCTTACTGGCATGTTCCTCATTTTTAAAGCTGCTCCCTAGTCACAGCGCCTTCCACTGCATCTGGTATTTTCCAGAACCTCCTATCGAGTGCCCGTGGAACACAGGCTCTTTCACCCAGGTTAGAGAGGCGTTCATCTTTGCAAAGAAGACCAGAGCGACTTCTTTTTATTTCTTTTTAATGAGGGAAGGTGAAAAATAAGTTTGCCAGCTGAGACTGCCAGGGAAATTTGAGATGGCAAATGCAATCATTAACTCGGTTGAAATGTATTATTAATAATAATGCTTAGCTCTGTTGTACCATTTTCTGGCTTCAAAGCCATTTACAAACATCAACTAATTAATCCTTACCTCAGCATGGTGAAGTAATTAAGTATTATTATCCCATTTTACAGAGAGGGAAACTGAGGCACCCAGCGGTGAAGCGGCCTTGCCCAAGGCCACAGAAAGGATAGGACATGCTCTCAGAGTCGCGGGCCTTCTCTGACTTTTGATCGTACACAGGAAAGGTCTCGATTCTGGGAAAGATGAAGTTGCTAGAAGGAACCACCCCTCCCAAAACGGGACTGGCAGAGAAGGCCTCCCAGGGCCCCCACTCTGCACAGCACCTTGCTGCACGTAATCAGAGTTTTATTTTTCTTGAGTGTTTTCCTTCCTCATTAACTTTATAAAGGCATAGCTGACTTGGGGGGAAATGCCGAAGCATTTTAATGATGTATGAAATTACAAAAATAAAACCTCCTGCCCACACAGAGAGAATACAAGCCCGGTGCTTGGACTCAAGCTTTCCCTTTTCCCTCTCGTCCCGCAGCCGCTCCGTTTCTGTGCCATGTAGCTTAGCTGCGGCCAGGAACTTTTTTTTCAGGGAAAGAAAACGAACATCGACGCTCCACAGGCTCGGCCAAAGGAGTGGAACTTGGTCCCAATTGCCCTTTTACGAAATGCTGTCCTCACTTTCATGCCCCGGACGTGTCTCCGGGCCACCAGCCCACTGCAAAGCTCGTCTGGTGTTTTTTCTCGTATTTCGCCTCATTGCCCACCCCCCCTCCCATTCTGCCTTCTGTTTTTTTACATCTCTTCAGCAAGAAAGGTGACAGGGCGGGTCTGAGCACTGGTACTTTCTAAGTCTCTCCCCACCGTCTACACGGCCTCTGTGGTTGTTAAAGGTCTCAGACTGAAAGTGCCAACAAATGTCCTGGTGTGAGCCTTGCGCACTGATGGCGGGGTGGGGGGAGGGCTGGGGGGCGGGAGTGATAGTGGGGCAGCTGCAACCCACCCCCGCCTGGTGCAAGCCTCCCACCCTGCCCCCCACTTCCCCCACCCCGGGTCTGCCCTCCCCAGCTTCCCCTCATGAGCTCGCGGTTTTTGAGTTCGAGCCCCACATCACACTCTGTGCTGACAGTGTGGAGCCTGCTTGGGATTCTCTCTCTCCCTCTCTCTGCTCCTTCCCCAGTCATGTTCCCTGTCTCTCTCTCTCTCTCTCAAAAATAAATAAATAAACAAAAAAAACAAAACGAAACAAGCAAAGTCAAGCTTTACTTTAGTGATTACAGAAATCCAGCTGGGTGACAAAACTATAAAGAAAAGCCCAGAAGTGATTACCATACAAAACAGAATAATGGTGACTTCTTGGGGTATGGAGTGGCGTGTGAAAGGGGCATGTGGAGGGCCTCTGGGGCGACCAGCAGAGTCCTCTTTCTTAACCTGGGTGTGGTTACAAGAGGCTTCGCATTCTAACTCGTGTATTGCTAAGTAATTCCAGGTCCGTGCAGTTTTCTATGGTTCTGCTCTAATTTACATTTTTAAAAATTTTAAACAATATATGGAAGCACATTCACTACGCATGGGATTATGTGGGAGGTGTCCCGCGAAAACCGAGGGGTTTTACTTTACTTAGGTTTTAGTTAAAGTATTTCTATTTCCTCTCAGTAAATCCAAAAGGATCTCTTTGCGTTCTCCAAGAAAAGCTACCAAGTTTTGGAGATTTCCGGTGGGTGAATGGCTCTTTGAAACGTGACAGGTGATAGATACAAACAGCCAAACTTGGTTGGTTTCTTCTCCTACGTCGGAGTTGTCTGTGGCTCCAAGTCTCTGGAATACGGGGCCGGCAGGGGTGGGGTGGGTAGGGAGAGCCTCGGTCCCAACGGGAAACCTCAGCTCGAGCCCTGATTTCCCGTCACAGGTCTTGGACCGCAAGGGTCCCTCACGAGCCAGCCTGGCCAGCCGGCCCTCACACATCACCCCCGCTCACACCCATGGATTCCTGCTGCCTTTCCAGGCTCATCGCCGGCGGGTTCTTCTCCAGGAAGCCTCCTCTTAACCCTGAGCTCAGCCAAGTCTCTCCCCTCACACACTGGGCCCAACCCCATCACGTGGAAAGTGTTTATCTGCGTGTCTGTGGCAGGTACCAGACTATGGGCTCATCTAGGGTGGACGTGGGCCTTGTTCATTTCCGCCTCTGACGCCCGGCATGGCACCCACACATAGTAGGTATCTGATGAACATTTATCTAACCTGAGCATAACCGATTGATTGGACGCTGCCTTGTACCCAAAGGGGCATAACCAGGGCCCCCTTATCCTGTCCCCGTCCACCTTCCTCCACGCACACCTGCTCTCTACAGTGACCCGGCCGATAACTAGGATCATCTGATGAGACTTTAAAGTATAGGTTTCTAGGGGCGCCTGGGTGGCTCCGTCGGCTGAGCGTCCAGCTTCGGCTCAGGTCACGACCTGGCGGTTCGTGGGTTCGAGCCCCGTGTCGGCCTCTGTGCTGACAGCTCGGAGCCTGGAGCCTGCTTCGGATTCTGTGCCTCCCTCCCTCTCTCTGCCCCTCCCCTGCTCATGCTATCTCTCTCTCTCTCTCTCAAAACTAAATAAAACATTAAATAATTTTAAAAAAAATTTTTTTTAAGTGCAGGTTCCCAGGGATGGCCGGGTGGCTCAGTCAGTTAAGCATCTGACTCTTGGTGTTAGCTTAGGTCATGATCTCACAGCTTCGTGGGTTCAAGCCCCACATCAGGCTCTGCACTGACAGCTCAGAGCCTGCTTGGAAGCTCTCTCCCTCCTCCCTCTCTGCCCCTCCCCCACTCATGCTGTCTGTCTCTCTCAAAATAAACAAACCTTTAAAACAATAAAATAAAAGGCAAGTTCCTAGGCCTTCACACAGGGATCTCAAAAATGTTCCCCGGAGTTATTTGGATCTGTCAGCCAGGGTTTGGAATCAAGGCTAAAGTTTGGTCAGAGAAATCTGACATGATGTAAAAATGGAGTTTCGGGAGAAATGAAAACGAAATAGTAACATCCACGTGAAAAGTTGGACAAGCCACGGCCAGAGTGGAGGGGAAAGAGGAAAGACAAAAAAAATCTTGTCGTGAACACTGGAATTTTAACATTTTAGCACAAACGATCTCAAGCAAAATAAATTTAGTCAAAGACTTCGCCCCAAAATACAGAGCACCTGTCAAATAAACCGTTTCTTCTCTTTCAAGAAAGCAAAAGGAAAAAAAAAAAATGTAGCGGGTCTCTTTAACTGAAGCTATAAACCCAAGTCTTTGGTAAATGCCGAAATACCTTCGATAACACATTTACACACCTATAAAAACAGAAAGTTCAGTCAGAAATGCCAATAAATGATTTGGAGCCCGTATTAAAGCCACCCAGCTGCAAAAACATCAAATCTATCTCGGGTTTTTGGAGCAACGGCTTCAGAAAGGGGCCAGTGACGGAGTCTAAATAAAATGACTTTTTGAAATTTTAATGGCAAAAATCAGATCGTCTTCAACTTTTTATCGCCCGTTTTTTTTCACGTGTGCAAAACCGACTAAGGACACAGATGATCCCTGCAAATTTGCCACAGGAGGGGGGGAAAGGTCTAGAGGTGGGGGAAAGAGAAAGGAGACCGGGTTAAAAGTGGGTTGAACGTTTTGTGGCTTAGCCTTCCAGTCCGACACCAGGCAGAACTTTGCCATTAGCACAGATGCAAATGGGGGAGGAAAGAAAAGAAACCGCGGCTACTCCCGAGCCAGGCGTAGGACAAAGTCCCCTGACAAACAGCGCTGAGCGGAGAAGAGATTTGTCCGCAGGTGCAAAGACGTTCACGTTCGCCACCCCGTCCCGTCCGGGGCCGCCCTCGGGTCTGGGTTTCCATGAAGCCCTTTTCAGCTGTCACAGGTGTTCCTACCCACTTCTGATCCGGCTGGAAGTGGTTGTTTGTTCAGCTTTTCCCCCTGGGCATGGCCAGAAGTTGCTCTGTTGTAATTCCAGTCCCAGCGAGCTGGGTACGTCTTTAACAGCTCTCGTGTTGTTATTAACTTCGTGACTAACTGAGAGGTGTTTGGCTTTTGAAACCGTGCCACGACAGCTTCTCTCTCATCTCTGGGTGATGTCAGCCCCATAAACGGGAGAGGTAGAGGAGACAATAGGGAGTTCAGTGCTAAAATTTAAGGAGGGGGACCCTGATTCTCCCCCAATCTAAAATTACCTCCAGTTTCTGCACCGGGCGGTTAAAAGGGTCTCTGGAAGAATTTAGGATGTGGATTTGGATGTAAGAGTAATCTGGATGCTTTGACTTTGAAATTCCCTACGGGGGGGGGGGGGGGAAGAAAAATGAAGGCTTTTTACCCTCTCCACCGGCAGATGATTGCAAGCCATTCGTAGGGACTTGATGAGAAGAAACTGCTGATTTCCCAGCGCCCTTGACAGAGGTGATCCAAGCGAGCCTTAAAACAGCCCTCAAAGGCAGGAGACCATGAGTTTAGCGCCAGAAACTAAAAGACATGAGCCTCGGAGAGCCTCAATACGGTGCCCAGCAAGTCAACAGCTTAAGGAGAGAGCAGAGCCCGGGCTCCCCCGCCGAGGGACTTAGGTTCTTTCCGAGCTCCAGAGACAGCCTTAGACATGGATGTAACCTAGAGGGCTCCGTGTCCCCAAAGGAAAGACACGTAGTAATGACCGTCATTACGAACCTAATTTTAAATCCATGGGTTAACTCACAGTGCGATGGTGAAATGGAACAGCCGTGATAACCTGCTGACAGCTAGTGCCTGATATTAATTAATGGTTCGCAGGACCCTTGCCAAAATCTAGCCTGAATGCTTCTGCGGACACCGCACAACCCTTCAACGGGTACAATTAACTTCTCACTTTTTCTTATGGTGGCCTCCAACCCATGCCCCGGAGAGGCGTTTCCAAGTATGACTGGCAACAGAGGCCCAGCTGCTCTCGGCCTTTCAGATGCAGGAAAAAAAAAAAAAAGCTATCCCTTTGCAAAGTGTTGCAATATCTGGCTCCAAACAGAGTCCAGACGCTCAGCCAAAAGCTCGGGGCCCGGGGTTTCCAAAGTCTGACTCGGTGTCATTGGCTGTTCACCTCTCCCCCCCCCCACCCCCGTACTCGAATCACTTTCTCCAACGCGGATTAGGCTTCTGAGTTTGTTTTACCCGATGCCCAATTCCAGATACTCTAGGTAAATGGGCAAGAGTCTCAGGAAAGTTTTCTTTATGTGTTATGTCTGTGAGACCATCCTTGGCCACCGCTAATTAAATGGCCCCCGTGACAGACAAAAAGGGACCACTCTCCACAACAAAACAATCCCCATAAGCTGGATGACTTTTTTTTTTATTTTTTTGTAACGTTTATTTATTTTTGAGACAGAGAGAGACAGAGCATGAACTGGGGAGGGTCAGAGAGAGAGGGAGACACAGAATCTGAAACAGGCTCCAGGCTCTGAGCTGTCAGCACAGAGCCCGACGCGGGGCTCGAAGGCACGGACCGCGAGATGGTGACCTGAGCCGAAGTCGGCCACCCAACCGACTGAGCCACCCAGGCGCCCCAAGCTGGATGACTTTTTTATTCAAAAGCAGAGACTTTATACCACACGGAGGCAAAACACCTGTGTTATGCTTCGGCAAACGCATTGTCACCACCCTCATTTTTTTTCTCAGCACCCTTGCCCTTTTTAGTTGGTTTCCTCCCAATTTCTACCTCAAGAGCTAGGACTCCGTGTAATTAATGGTCAGCCAGTTTCCAAATAACAGCTTGGGACCTCAATTTTGGACCCAGGCAGGGGTTTTAAACCTGTATCATTATGTATCTGCCCATCAAATAACAGAATCCACGTTACAATAGAACGGGCATAACCTTGCATTTATAAAGGGCTTTCAACAAATCAATGCATCTCTGTCATTGAAAAACAGTCACCCCCACGAAGCAAATCTCTCTCCTTTCTTGCACGGACAACATAGCCCTCGAAGCTCCTTTGACTTTGAACACTAATAGGAAGGAAATTGGCACAGCCACATTTGAAACATGTGTCTGTAGGTAATTCACAGTCCACCCAGAATACCCCAGAAGCAGGACTCGTGCAAGGGTACTGGCTGGTCTGTGAGTATGCATTTTTTGAAATAATGAGAATCTACGAGAGGAATAGACTCTCAGTTAAAATTTTCAGTTATTCTTTCTTTCCTGTCCTTTCTCTAATGTGAGTTGGAGAGCTTGGCTATCGACACGTAAACCGTGGCCACAAAAGTGCTATTTAATGGATATATCTGGGTTTCTCCTAGAGTCTCCCACCCACTGGCCTAAGACCCTACAAACTAGAAAGCAAATAAAATCATCGCTACCAGCTTGCTAAGGACCTCAAGCAGGACCAGCCCAAAGTTTAACAGGTCACCGCTCACGTTTTCCTAGGACAGAACAGAGATGTCTTAATCCCGCGGTCCTGTACCTGCAACCTACTCAAAACCAAGTCTTACGAGTCATGTCCTAGGGCAGGCTAGCTTTACAGATACGAAAAATTATGCAGAAAGATGTAAAATGATTTATTCAGCCTAAAGAACTACCAGCTCCACATTTCCTCTTCCATTGCTAAATAAGTCTCACTAATTTTCTCAATCTGATAAATTGCTGATAAAATCAAAGAGAACGTGAATCTCCGTGTTCTTGTCTCCCAAATGAGGCCTAAACTCCGTGTTTGTTTGCATATGCATTTCCAAAATGACTAATTTAGAATTACATCGCTTATGTCATTTGGTCCCGCCTGCCTTCAGGCAGGAAAAAGCAGAGGCATAGTGGTGACAATTGTGTGTCACCTGCCCCCACGGAACCCTCCAAAGGAAAAAGCCAGAGGGAACCCCGGTGAAGAAGGTGGAAACGTCGGCATGAAACGAGACCTCCAAGTCCCTTCCCGTGTTGTGGACTCAAGACAGGTGGCCGGCCTGGGGGTGGTTAAATGAGTGCGAGGAGGTATGGAAATCACGACCTCTCTGTAGGACGGAAATCGTTGGAGTAAGTCAGCGCGGCATGGACGGGTGACGCTCAGGGTGGCTCACCCTAAAAGCAGAGAAAGTTGGGCTCGCCTGCATTTATGGTATGATTGGCTTTCATCAACGCGACCGACTCAACACATACTAGCCATTATAGTAAGTCTCAGTTCCTCATCAGAAAACTGAGGCCATGGTGGTGGATGCCTCACAGAGATCGTGTAAGGATTAAACGAGCTGATACGTAGAAAGAACTGAGCCTCTAAGTGCCATTGACTTTTGATTGTATTTGTTGCTTTGTTCTTAGCGGTCTCTGGTTCATGCTTACAAAGTCAACGAGCACTGGTAGCACAGTAGCTTTCGAAGAAGAGTAAGCGTGCGGGGCTCCTGGGTTAAGCGTCTGACTTCGGCTCGGGTCGTGATCTCACTGCTCCTGAGTTCGAGCCCCGCGTCGGGCTCTGTGCTGGGAGCCTGGAGCCTGCTTCGGATTCTGTGTCTGCCTCTCTCTCTGCCCCTCCCCTGCTCTTTCTCACGCAGGCTCTCTCTGTCTCTCAAATATGAAAGAAAACATTCGAAAAAAAATTTTTAAATGGCAAGTATGATATTTTTACGTGAAAACTTGAAGCTTCAAGAGTGTAAGTGTCCTCTTACGGAGGACCAGAGAGAGCACAGCTTCTCAGCAGGGCTGCAGAGAGATGGTCTCCCTCCTTCGTTACCCTATGTGTGTCCCTCACAGAGTTTTGCCCTTTGTCCGAGAGCCTTTCCAAGTTGGACGGAATCATCCTTTTGCCAAATAGATAGAAGCCCCCGTGCTTTCCTGAGAAGCAGAAGGAGAGACAAGGAACGACTTGTCTCCCACAAGCCCAAGTTCAGCTCAGGTGTTTCGTGCAGCTACTTCTTCAGCAACTTGTGGTCCCCACGGCCCACTACATGCCCACCACACATTCTCCAGATCATTCGCGCTCGGAATTCTGCAGGGGGGTGGGGGGCAGATTACTCTATGCCTGTAGCCTTCGGGCAGAGAGAAGGGGCAAGAACTCCCTCCCTGGCCTCGCGATGTAACCGTTTGTATTACGACCTTCTTTCCATCATGACTGCCCCGTTAGTCCAAAGTCCCAAGATCCCACCTTCCCTGGTACGTCCCCACGGTTACCATGCAGCCTGCCCGCCTTGCTCTGTTCCCACTGCCGTTTTTGATGTCACTTGAAAATTTATCAGGTTTCCTAAATGTGATCAAAGACTGCCTCCTCCATGAGAGAGCAGGGTTTAAGGGACTGCTTTTTCTCTTTTCAAATATTAAAATGAAAGCCTTCTGTCAGTGAAAACATCAGCCTTGGGCTGTGGTCCCTGAGGCCTCGAAGACTGTGGTGGCGCCTTCTTCCAAGGAACAGGGAGAGGTGGGAATGTTCATGCTGATAACTTGGTTCCCCAAGAATTCTTCCTGGGACTAAATCCATGTCCTAGAAAGAAGGGAAGGTGCCTGGTGGCCCATGGAATAGTTCGTTGGTTATCATTAAGTCTACTACTGGGTACCCTATATGACGAATAAGCATAGAAAAATGTGATTTCTCTGAAAGTGAATTCTTGGTCTTTGTTGAACACTCAAAGCAAAGGGGAGGAGTAAATAGTTTCTGGATATGTTGTGTTTAAAAAGAGAACAGAACAGGGGCATCTGGGTGGCTCAACTGGTTAAGCGTCCCACTCTTGACCTCAGCTCAGGCCTTGATCTCAGGGTCACGAGTTCAAGCCCTGCATTGAGCTCTACGCCCAGCGTGGAGGCTGCTTCAAAAAATAATAATAGGGGCACCTGGGTGGCTCAGTTGGTTAAGCAGCCGACTTTGGCTCAGGTCACGATCTCATGGTTCATGGGTTCCGGCCCCACGTCGGGCTCTGTGCTGACCGCTCGGAGCCTGGAGCCTGCTTTGGATTCTGTGTCTCCCTCTCTCTCTGTCCCTCCCCCACTGTCAAAATAAACAAACATGAAAAAAATTTTTTCAATAATAATAAAAAGAGAATAAAACCATTACATTCAGTAGCTCCTATGTTGGCAGGGACGGGCAAGGAGTACTTATCATCAAGAGAAATTAATATTTCTTAATTCCTCCTGGCAAAGGAAGAATGCTAGGTAAGGTGGTGATTATCTTCCTATTTTGGAAGCCTTCATGATGGCGATCTGTAGGATGCTGAAATTTAAATGCATGTGCTCTCAAAAGTCAAGGAAGCAATCAAGAACTAAGAGTCCCCTCCTGGTAGACAGAGGGTGGGCTCAGAAGCCCGGGGTTTCAGTGCAGGGTTCTGGTATCTGTTTAGGATGCCACTGACTCCCTGACATCTTGAGCTGCCTGACTGTGTTTCCGTTTGCCCACCTATGGGGGAAAAAAAAGATAAGAAGCAATACATATTCTACCTCCCCCCAAGGGATGCGGCTACCCAATATAATTCAGTACAAATGTTGAGTTTCCTGTATTAAAACAAAGCATTACTAAAAGTCCCCCCGAGATGGAAAAAAGAAGAGAGCGCTTCATTACTGGGTGTGTCTATGATTCCTGAGTAAAGGTACCAAGTGCTGTTCATGGCTACAGGAGAGACAAGGCCAAGGCCGGTGTCACAGGCTCTGCAGTTCAACCCATCTTCTGCCCTAGTTTGCCGGGAGCCCTTACGCAATGTATTTAAGCACCCTGTAGTTCAGCGTGTTCATCTGTAAAATGGGTATAATCATACTACCTCTCTCATGTAGCATGAAGTCGTTAATTAACGACGTGTAGAGCTTTTGAAAATCTAAAGTGCAATGTGTGTGCTAATTATTATAAATCCAAAAAAGCACCACTGTTCAATGTGTAATTACCTATATATTTTATTGAAAATATATAAAGCGGGTAATAAAATTAACATCTATGTCAAAAATTACCGCTAGCCTGTGCTGTCTTGTTCGTTCCTTTGCCAGAACTACAGTAGCAATTTCCTAAACTAAAGTGATAATTTCATCCGACGGCAGAAGTTCAACCAATATGACCAGGCCTAACCGGTATGCACTGTGTCATAAAACAGCATTCCCCCATTCTTGCCTCAATTTCCCTTCGTTATTATAACTCAATTAATGGCACACTGGGATCTATTACCAAAGTGTTATAATAAAATAGCGAGGTCTGATGCCAATTTCATGCTAAAAGGTTTAAACACTTTATGACTTTTGTTTAGGTCTTTGAAGAATAATCCAAAATACTTCGTTATGAGGGAACGATATTTAAAGAGTGATCTTAAAGTCTCTTTTAGCATGAGAAAATCTGAAGCGGAAGGAATTAAAAATCAACAGATTTCAACCACTGGCTTTTTTTTTTTAATGTTTATTTATTTTTGAAGGAGAGAGAGAGACAGAGTGTGAGTGGGGGAGGGACAGAGAGAGAGAGAGAGAGAGAGAGAGAGAATGAATCTGAAGCAGGCTCCAGGTTCTGAGCTGTCAGCACAGATCCTGAGGCGGAGCTCGAACTCACAAACCGGATAATGACCTGGGCCGAAATCCGACGCTCAACCGACTGAGCCACCCAGGCGCCCCCCAACTGCTGGCTTCTAATTCTCAACTATCAGAGACTGCAGGAAAAGGAAATGTCATGGCCTTGATCTCTTGCTTTCCCACAACGGAATAGATTTCTCAGCTATAGCAAGGAACATTCCTCCTCTCCAACAAACCCTGGGTGCATCCTTGTTTGATACTGGTTCGTGGACATTCAGAATTTCAAGAGGAGGACAAGAGATACAAAATGAAATTTGGGAGGTCGTTGTCCTTTAGATAGGATTATTCGTCCCTGCTGGAAAGAAAGAATGATCACCATGAAGGCCAAGAACATGTGGTCCCTGCTTCCAACTAGTCACCAGGTGGTAGGGACCCAAGACCAAAGTTTTTATGCATAAACCTGAGACTGTTCTGAAGGCCATATGTAAGGTATAGTTGAATGACTACAAGAATGGGAGAATGATTGCATAGGCCCATGTCACTGCTAAGGGGATTCAGAGCAAGGACAAGGTCTCCGTGAGGAATTCGTGGAGGGTACGTGTTCTCAGGGCTATGGGGGTATCGCAAAAGGTGGGGTTGACGGAGGGAGGAGGCAGGGAAGCAGGAGAGGTGAGCATGTGTCTGGGTGATCTAGAACCGGGACCCGGGAGGAGAATGCCGGATGTTGCCTTTTCCTAAAACCGAGCAAAGCAAACCAGGGACATTGTTCTGAGCGCCGTCTGATTGCATTTGAACCTGCAGACAAGCCTCCAAATATCATAGAGTTGCCTCTCCCAAGTGCCTCATTCAAGTTCAAATGCACCACTCTTGATGGGCTCTTCCCTCCTTTGCTGATGAGCATCCCCCCCCCCCCGGGGAATTTAGCATCGGCGAAAATGGGCGAAATTCATTTCTTTGCTTTTAGCAACAAATAGGCTCTGTCCTGCTTGGGAAAGTCGGCCCTCGCCGCTCTGTTTGTTCTGTCGCAGACTGGCTTCCACGCCCGCTCCCTTTTCTGCAGCTCACAGGCTTCAGCAGACAGGAGAAACACAATGTGTACAATTGGACTGGCTTCAGGAAAATGCTTGCTGCAACCGTATGACCGCCGTGGCTTAAACTCACACCGCTGGTCCCCTTGGCACACGCCCACGGTTTTGGGGGGCGGCGGTGGGGGGCGGGAGGGGGCGGGGGGACGCGCGGTTCAATGGGACACCGTTCGATGAACGATTTCATTTTCCTGGAGAAAGCGTCTCCCCCGACTTCACACAGGGGCGCAGCCTGAGAAAAGGAGAGGGAAGATGTAACAGCTTCCTCCAGGGTCGGTTGGTTAGCTTTTTTTTTTTTTTTTTAAGAGCTTGATTATGATGCATATGAGACGTCTTAAAGTTTGAGAGCTACCTATAAACCTGTTCCCTCTATGCTAATTGCTCTCCATAAAACTAGATCAAGAACGGAGTCTCTCAGCCCCGGTCGAGCTCTAGCTTGCCTGTGGGCGAGAGTTCAGAGCACCCGGGTCCTATCTGATAGGGCCTTTGGAAGCAGATAGACAGCCCGATGGATAAATGCTAAACAGATACCTCATATGAGCAGGTAAATGATCTTGCGAGGAACTCCAGGTGATGGAAAATAGCATACGGGAAACACTGTGTCATCACATTTCATCAGACAAAACCCTTTGAAGGGAGTAGGCACCTCGTTTCGGCCTCGGTGATTCATCAGCACCAGCGGGGACCCACACGAACCTGCAGGTCTCTGTGCAGGGGAGTCAGCACAGCCGAGGGAACAGGAAAAAAAAAAGTGAGACCCCCCCCCCTCCCCAAGGGCTGACCTGGAGTGAACCCTGAGAGGTCAGGAATCGACTTTGCCTTCGCTGCTGTCTGTAAACAAAATGTTCCGGGGGGGAGGGGGGGGGCCACGCGTGCCCTCGCTGCTCCGCTGAGGATTTCGGGGGGCTGGTCTGGAAGGGACACCGCGTCTGACCTCTGCCCGGGCTCCGAGAGCTACACTTGGCTCTCGGCTCTCCGCAGGTCATCAGCCGCTCCGACACAGGAGCGACGGGGCGCGAACAACCGAAGGCCAGGGCCCGAAAGGCCCAAGCAGCTCTCTGCCAGCGTGGGACCGTGTGCGGGCCTCCTGAACACGGAGCGGGGGCCTCTGGGGCTTTCTTCCCTCCTCACAGCACTCGCCAACAAGCCCGGGAGGGCTCTGTGTCCTTGGCCAGAGCACTGCCTGCTGCGCGTTAACCTGTGCCCTCGTATTATATCTCACGTCTTCTTACAGAAATCCCCTTATGGACCCACGGCCGGAATATCTGCTAACCCGTTTACAATCCCGCAGCTTTCTATGTGAATGGCAATTAGTGAGGCATGATTTGTGGACTAGATACCATTGATTCTATCCAGGCCGTTCACACACTATCACAACAAGCAGGGTCAAAGCTCTTACGAAGGCCTTTGAGGAATTTGGCCCTAAAACATTGATTTATTAAAGGTTCTCTCTGTGCGGTGCGTGGAGGGCTAGAAGGAAGGAGCGTGCGTGCGTGTGTGCATGCGCGTGCGTGCGTGTGTGTGTGTGTGTGTGTGTGTGCATGTGGGGGGGGGGAGGGGGGGTTCAGTGAAAGTGTCAGCACCAACCGCTTTTCCTAAGGGCAAATTCTCCTCTAACAACTTTGGAGCAGAGGTAACTTTCCCAATGGTTTTATGCCAGGACCCCTGATTTCACACACACACACACAAGGAATGGGGCCACGGACTTATAAAAGTGAGTAGCCAACCACGTGAATTTTAGGCTCGCGAGAGCAAGGTAACTGATTTTATCTCTCCACAGGTCCATCAGAGTTTTTGCAAACATTTAAAAGGTGGCCTTTGCACAGCCTTGAAGATACATTCCTCAAGAATTACAGTCACAGAAAAGGGTTCTCCAGCCCGGGCTCCCGGGCATCTCTGAAGTGTCTTATCGCTAAAGATGAAAAGAGCTTCAGAAATAATTTCTCTCTGCAGTCATTTGGAGAAGCCAAACGCAGGCCCGCTTGTAGCCAGGAATGATGATTGTCTTAATTTTACTACCTGGGCCGTATTTTTGGCAAGCCACAGGATCACCAGTTGGGAATAGACCTTATTAAATTTGTGAAGGGACTTTCTGGCTTTTGTGGGATTCCTAACTCTGACTTAAATACTCTTGCGTTTCTTGAGAAAAGAAAGATCTCAATGTCTCCCGTTTACAAGTCAAATAGGTTAAAACTCAGTTTTGTTTTTGAACGGAGGGGGTGCAACTCACAGGGAACATTTGGGAATGGCAGGATTTCACGGGGGCTGATGAAAAGCAGGAAATGCGAGTTCTTCTCAAGTGGAAAAAAGTGAAGTGGCTGACCATGGCACGCTGAATAACTGCGCAGGCCTGGAGACTTCCCCTCCCTGGAAGTAAAGCCTGGGTTTTGATTCCTAAAGAAATCATACCAACCTGGGTGATCATAGTATTACAGAACATTACTTCCTCTGAGGAAACAAAGCCACTTAGATAATCGAATAAACCGTGATAGAACCCTGGGGATACTGATACCCCCCAAACGAATACAGGGATTGATTCCCACTAGGTGTGTGGTGTGGAAATAGGTAAGTCACCAGCACCAATCAATCGGATGAGAGTCAGAGAGGCCGTGCCCACCAGCGCCATTCAACGTCAAACTCGGGTCCGGAAAATAGTTGTAAAAAGGTCATGCTTCCTCAGTGTTTTTCTCCAAGGGTTCGGTGAAATTTTCCCCACTACGCTGTACTCTTTCCCCTTCCTTTAACCCAACAGATTCACCTGGGAAATCAGGAACGTGAAGGCAAACATTTGCCTGTTTTCATCAGAAGGAGAGTCTCAGACTTGTGCATTCTTTTGTTGTCCTACACACCCAAAGCCAAATGAGTACCGTAGGAAAATAAATATGTTTTCAGAATAACAACTTAAGGCCAATTGAACCTAAACTAATAGGACTAGGAATAATATTTTCATAGCTATTCAAACTGATTCTGAATCCCACGGGAAGTTATAGATAATTCCTACCACACAACACAGCCGTCTCAGCTTCTCAGTGGTGGGAGGAAATTCGCATTTATTCAGAATCTCGTATGTGTTAGACACTGTGCGGGCATTTTAACTTGTACTTAATCCCCACAACCAGAGCTGACGTTCAGCTGGTCTGTCCCAGCACAACATCCTGGCTGGTATCCAGTACCATCGGCCAGACATCATTTCTGATTGGCCTGTGCCCTGAATGACCTTTCAGGACTGCTGTTATTATTATCTGAGTATCTACCAATGCAGAAACTCGGGTGCATGTGAGTAAGTAACTTGGGGAAGGTCCCACAGCTTGGAGGGGGGAAACAAGGATTCAAATACAACCCATCTCTTCTCATGCCTCCCTTACTCCTATTTAATCTATTTCCTGGTTTTACTTTGCTGAGAAAGTTGAGGTTGGGTTTGGGGGTGTATTTTTTCTGCCAATATATGTTCAGGTGTCACTTGAGTAGACCCATAAGTCTTCGTCGAGGGCCTTGCTTACAAAGCAGTTGAGTGTGGCTTTATACATATATATGAAAGGGATTCGTATTCATTTAAAATATTTTCAACAGCATTGGGTATTTATTGAAGGCTCCTAGGACATGTCCCATGGAGAACATATGCCAAGTGCTCGCTGCGTGAGGAACATTCACCCACCCTCTCAACAAATACGACATCGTTGAGGAGCACTTTTCGTCTGGAATGAAAAGCAAAACCAGACATGGGGGGGCCTTGAGCATTCCTCAACATGTTCCTCCAGGCCCCTCAGCCATCTGAGACCTCGATGTTTTATAATGCTTTACACGGTATTCCAAACAAATGACTTTTCAGCCCACATGTGAATATTTGCAACGCCAGAGAACTCATCTTTGGACAGCTGCACCTGCTAGGGACTTCTTTCTTATAGCTTGGTATCATTGGCCTTAATTTGGAAAATGTTCAATACCTCTCCCACATGGTAATTCTTCAAATGTTTGTAGGCAGGAAGTTTATCCGACACTCCCATCAACTTTTGTCTTTTCTAGGATAGGTGACCCAAGCTCTTCAACCAATCCATGCATGAAAATCATTTCAAGTTCCCTCGGGATGCTAGCAGGTGTCTTTAATGTACCCCAATGTGTATATTCCTCTCCATGAAGGTGCCCTGACCTAATTCAACGTTCCCTATTCAGGCTGGCCGCAGGAGCACAGAGCATTTTCTTGCAAAGTAGTGGGGAATACAGAACACCCACAGGTAAAGACTAATTGGAAAGCGTGGCAAAGTGATACGCAATCAAATGCCAATTAATATGGCAATAGCTACAAATGTGGGGCCAAAGGGATCCCAAGGGATTCAAACCCCAGAAGTTGCCCCAGAAAAGAACGCTTGCGATCAAATATGCCCTATGAGATTCACAGCGAAGAGTGTGGGAAAGCGTTTGGGGGCGGGGAGGGGCGCATCTTCTGCGGTATCCAGGGGTGAGGAAACAGATGGACTCAACGAGGCTCTCTGTCGAAAACTCATGGGGACTGGAAGATTCTTGGAGAGGAGATAAAGGCAAGAACTGAAATGTGTTCACCCTCTTCCATTTGACAGGTGGTTTACATACGTTATTTCACTTAATCCTCATACGGAACCTCTTGGGCATCCATATGCTTATTTTTGATGAGAAAAAAAAAAAGTCAGCAGCCGATGGGGTCCGGAGTCAAACTTAAGTTTTGTTCTGGCCCCAAAGCCTTGGACTTTTCCTCTACATCACATGGCAGGAGGAACACTTAGTGTGAGTCTTCACAGGCCAGAAGGAACGCAAAGCTGTGGTCTTGCTTCTGTTTCATGCCGACAGAATGTTTTATTGCTGGTGGTGGAGGTGGTGCGTACATGGTGTTTTAGTCTTATCAAATTCACACACATATAACGCTAACTCAAGTAAAATTCCTAATCATCAAAAATTTTGGGTGAAAACATATGCCCCAAGCTCCATTTCCTTCAAATCAACAAATGGTTCCTTCTCAGATCACAGTTCTACAAGTGAAAATAACCCCCAAGGAGTCCATTTAGATAAGTTGTAGCTTCCCCGTCTTCATTTTTCATTGGCGAATCACTGCATTTCACGAACCACATGTACCCCATCAACTTTCCAGTTTTTTTCACAGGATCTCCGCAATCCAGAGCCATCTCATGTTGGAAGTGAGAAGTGACCCTGGAGCTCAGCCAACTCCACGTGTTCTGTAAGTGGGGAAACCGGCTGAGAGGGACGAAGTGACTCATCTGAGGTCACAAAGCGACTTGCTGACGGGCACCACTGTAGCACAAATCTCGGCTTTCGGGCTCCACAACTCTGCCATCTCTTAGGACCAACGTAAGCTGGACCGAATCCAAAGTGGTAGCTTCAAAATGTCACCCCTGTCCAACAGAGATGTGGAATGAATCCAGCCCTGTTCAGTTCCGTTGACCTTTCTTCCACTGAATTGGAAGATTTGGCTAAATTAATCAAATCGGCCAGCCTCTGAAGTACTGAGACAAGACCTGGGTCAGACATGCCCATTCCAAATCCCTGTTTATTTCTTGAGGAATCCATCCTGACACAGGCTGAACACAAATAAGAGAGACTGATGTGTAGACAGACATGTTGTCTGGAAAAGCTGAACACTATGCTTGGCTTCCTAAGGATTCTAAGGTCATTCCTGTTAGGATCGTTAACCCACCTCTTACTAACGAATCCAAAACTCACACGTTCATTCCTCAGAGAAATAACCATGAAATAAAAAGCCCTAGAAGCTTCCACCTGCTCCGAGTGAAATTTGACTGTGCCTCTGTGAGGTATCGCTTCCCTAATTTTAAAATCAGCCCAAAAACGAGCAAGGTGACAGGTCCAAATGACAAACCCGCCCTCAGAGTCGGTTCTTTGGATCTTCTTGTGCAATTTCGTCCTTTAGGTGGAAAGCAGGCCTAAGAAATTTTCTAAGAGCCCAAAACTCTCATAAGCTCTATTGTCCCAGATTATCCAGGCGCACATGACAACAATTAACGGCACTAGCTGGGTTTCGGTTGTTTCCTTTTTTCTTTTTCATTTTCTTTTCTTTTTTTTTTTTTTTGATGTTTTGTATCTAAAGTAAGGTGTTTTTTTTTTCATGTGCGCTTAACAGGTTTTAATTTTATAAAACATTGTGCAACCAGATACCTTGGGGAACAGTAATTAACTGGGATTATGTTTTCATTTCAGTGAATTCCAAATGAGAAGCCTAAATACTGATTTTTGTCTATCACCAAATGGGAAAACACACAGCGTCTCATTTCTTAAGTATATTCCTTTGCTTATGATGAATAATTTCCTAATGATATTTGCAATTTGCCCCTCGCTTGAGCAGGCCTTCTTCAGGAAATGCAACGGATTATTTGAAATAATGAAAAGTTTACTTCTAATTGTGATACTTGTTCCTGACAATCTTCAATCCACATTCTTCCCATCAAACGTCTGGCCACTACCCCAAAAAGGGTCCGAATACTCCCTTAACAAATATTTCTTGTGCATCTTCTATGGGTCAGACATTGTTCAGGCCACCGGATATCATATAAATGCAGTGTCCTTTTAAAGTTAAAGTCAAGTTCATTTCAAAATGAGAACAAGGAGATCAAGAATTGGAGGGGCGCCTGGGTGGCTGAGTCGGCTAAGTGTCCTACTTCAGCTCAGGTCATGATCTCGTGGTTTGTGGGTTCGAGCCCCACATCGGGCTCTGTGCTGACAGCTCGGAGCCTGGAGCCTGCTTCGGATTCTGTATCTCCCTCTCTCTCTGCCCCTCCCCTGCTCACACTCTGTCTTTCCCTCTCTCTCTCTCTCAAAAATAAAGAAACATTAAAAAACAAAACAGAAAGAATTGCAGTTACATCTAAATTATGTACGAGGCATGAGTTCAGGGACAGAAATGGATTTGAGCTTGTGGGTTCTAGTGCGACGTCTATGCAGTGCAGTAGTGGACCTTGATTCAAATTTCGGTTCTTCCATCCACTAGATTTTGATCTTGAGCGGGGACTTTCTCTTCCCGCCTCTCTCCTGATCTATAAAATGGAAATAATAGTTTCTACCTTAAGTGGCTCCTGTAGCTTTTACTAAAATGCTGATCTTTGGAATAAGTTCCATAAACGACGACTCTCACCCATTTGTCATCACACACGTAGAGCACCAAGCAAACTGTCCAGCGTGCCAAAAAGAGCCACTTAGCTGGCGGCTACTGCTCTCCTGCCTACACAATGAGAAGCCTGTGTTGGTAACCTTTCTTTCTAGAATAGATCCATATACGCACATATGTTAAGATGGGCTCTTTATCTCTGGCCTGTACCTCTGGCACCTCGCACAATAAAGGCTCACTTTGGATAAACTCTGTAGTATGTCAGGAAATAGTCATTAATTATGGATGTCTCCAATGGATGACCTTTTTCTTTTCCTGAAGTGCTGTGGTTTTATTAATTTCAAGTTCACAAGGCAATCAAACTAAGCTAGGATGATTTCTATTTCAAGTCCTTAGGGAACCCGTTTTGATCAATAAAAGGGAGAGATTTGTAGTTAATCTGTCACTGCATCTCAATATGGGTCCACTGGCACAATGCTTTAGGCACTTGAAACAAGCTTGTCCTCTCATTTGCGCTGTTATTTGCAGTATCTGTTAAGAGCTTGCTATACAAAGACACAGTTCATCCTGATGGCCGTCTGAATTTTAACACAATTTTCTTAATGAAGCCCCAGTCTGGTCTCTGTACTAATAAGAAGACAAGTAAATTCCAAAGTGATTTTAGCCAATTAGAATAATTATCTCGCGATGGCATGAAATTTTCTTGTTCATGGCCTCTCGAAAGGAAATACATCTGTTAGCCTTGGTTTGACGAGACTTGCACTGAGGGAAGGAATAAAATAAATACCGTTTAGTTGGGCGGTCATTGACTCTCCTAATGGAGTTTGGTGGCTAGACTTTCAGGAAGTTCAGAGGTTCAGACAATTCAAGTGGGTCTTTGAAAAATGGGCCAAATGACTGATGTCTAGCGTAGAATGGAAACAATGAATGTGTTAACAACAAATCACTCTTATCTGCTCATTAATGTGGGTCCCCCAAGGACTTCTAAGAGTCCATATTGCCAACTTAGGTTGGGTTACTAATTTCGCGGTTATATGAACGTTATTAAAAAAGGCATTTATTCCAATAAGCCTCTTTTTCACGTAGTTCTATTTTTTTTATCTTTTCAAAAACATTTTATGTTTATTTATTTTTGACAGACATAGAGGGACAGAGCATGAGCAGGGGAAGGGCAGAGAGAGAGGGAGATACAGAATCCGAAGCAGGCTCCAGGCTCTGAGCTGTCAGCCACAGAGCCCGACGCGGGGCTCGAACCCACAAACCGCAAGATCATGACCTGAGCCGAAGTAGGAGGCTTAACCGGCTCAGCCACCCAGGCACCCCTTTTTCATGTAGTTTTAAATAAAAGCATCCATACTCCAAAAAGCAAACAATTTCTCCCCATCTATGAAATATGACCATAAGCCATATTCCTTACCCCAGATTTCTCTTCACACTATCACTATCAAAGGCTTAGGTAATAAAATAACCCCAATTTCAAAACCATTTTGGTTTTCTACACTTCTCCCTTGAAGTTTCATTCTCTCTTAAGAGCAAAAAAACTTTCCATTTGTTGTTTTCAACCTGCCTCATAGGAGTAACCTTAGGGAGAAACAAAGTAAGGAAAATATTTTACCATAGTATAACATTACAAAGTTTATGAGTACAGTTGACTCTTGAGCAAAGCGGGGCTTAGGGGTACTGACCACCCACACACAGTCAAAAATTTGCATATAACTTTTGACTCCCCAAACACTTAACTACTAATAGCCTACTGTTGACCTGAAGCCTTGCGGATAACAGTTCATCAACAAATAATTTGTATGTTGTATGTATTATAGACCATAGTCTCACAATAAAGTAAGCTGGAGAAAAGAAAATATCACTTAAAAGAATAACCGGGGTGGGGGGGCACCTAGGTGGCTCAGTCGGTTGAGTGTCCAACTTCGGCTCAGGTCATGATCTCACGATTTATGAGTTCGAGCCCCACGTCGGGCTCTGCGCTGACGGCTCAGAGCCTGGATCCTGCTTCGGAGTCTGTGTCTCCCTCTCTCTCTGCCCCTCCCCCACTCGTGCTCTGTCTCTCTCTCTCAAAAATAAATAAACATTAAAAAAAATTTTTTTAAGAAATAACGAGGAAGATAAAATGCGTTTATGGTACTGTGTCGTATCAAAAAAACAAAACAAAACAAAACAAAAACCCACGTATAAGTGCACCCATGCAGTTTAAGGCAGTGTGGTTCAAAAGTCAACTATAATCTTACAGAAAACATTTCACTTGGTGAAATGATACTTCAGAAAGTATCTACGCAACTCCTGCATTTCGAGGAACTAGTATGAAACACTGGAGATGCCAGAAAGAAAGGCGGTATTGGGGCACCTGAGTGGTTCAGTCAGTTGAGAATCTGACTTTGGTTCAGGTCATGATCTCATAGTGTCCTGAGTTCGAGCCCCACATCGGGTTTGTGGAATCTGTCTTCAAAGGGTCGACCCTTGTGGCAGATAGCATATTATTATTCTACCCATGATTCTATCTGCGCGGGAGGCCAAGGGACTTGCCTAAAGTTCACACAGCTAGAGAGTGCCAGCGCTGGAGGCAAAATCAAGATCTTCTTCAGTAGTGCTGTATTCATTCTATTCTATCACACTACCCTGGTGGAGGGACGGTCTCTGCGTCTCACTGATGGCGAGCTTTTGCCACCTGACGACACTAAGGAATGATGGGGATCTAACAAGGATTCGGCAAAATGGAGGTTTCTTCTGTGAAGGATGTGTGTCACATTGATCCTCTGAATTTCTCTCAGGCTCACATAGCGCTGTGCGCTATGTGTAAAGTGTTTTGAGTCTCTTTCAACATTTGGTCCAGCACAACTTGGAGGAAAATGTTAGGAAATCGTGTTTCTGCCTTAACTGTGGGTTTTAATAGGTTGCGGGCATTATCTGACTCTAAAACGTCGACTCAAAATATGTGACCAACGAAATCTGTGACTTTCAAATATTTACTCTCACGAGAGCAAGTATGATGCCCATTGTCATCTGCTCAAAAATTATTTTTAAAGAAGGGCGGTGGGGAAGCGACTTGCTCTTTCTTTTCAACACAAAATGACTTTCCAAGGAAAGATTCGTATCTAATCGGGGGGTAAAAGGAGCATGTCGTTAATTTGAGGAAGACTGACAGGCACAATGTTAATTGTGCTGCAAAGAAAATAAAGACAGTGCTCCAGAAACAGGAAAGAAGCTGCCATGCTCTAGAAGCCACTCTGTCACAGGCGTGCGTTAGGCAACAGGAACTTTTAAGATACAACAATTACCTTCCCAAGTCAGGAGCTCCCAACGGCTCTGCCTTTCCTACAGCTTCAGCAGGAATTCCTTTTTTTTGGAAAAAAATGACCTGCTTATCAATTGTGTGGTCACTCTAAAGGCACCTTACAGCCTTTATTTTCTCTTATACTTGTAAATACACTTCATGCCTTGTGCCCTTTCTGATTCTGGCCGCTGGGACTTTTTTCAGCATCCGATTCATCGCATCTCCCATTTTCACTCTGACCTCTCTGGTTGGAGACAGAGCAGGGAAAGGGCTGTCCAATAGACTTTCAGGGTATCTTGATATTGTGTTGAAGTATCTTCTGCTCCTGGAGCCGGGTCTGGATCCAGTTACCAAGAGCACTGTTCCCTTGAGTAACTGTTCTAACAGTTCTACAGCACTGGCAGGGTGGAGAAAGCAGATATAGCCAGGCTGATAGCATAATGGTGACCCTTTTCCACCACTGTGGAAGAACAGTAGATAGGGAAAGTCATGTGTTGTCCAATATGGCGGCCACTAGCCACATGGGTTGGAGTATTTGAAATGTGGTTGGTCCAAAGCAAGATGTGCCATAACTATAAAATATACTCAAAGTTCAATATCAAAAAAAATGCAACATCTACCAATAATTTTTATAGTGATTACATTACATGTTAAAATATGTTGGTTATATTGTGTTAAATGAAATATATTATTAAAATTAATTTCACCTATTTTAGGTTGCCTTTTTAACGTGGCTATTACAAAAATTAAATTGTATATGAGGCTCACATTATAATTCTATTGGACATCACTGTTATAGACTATTTAACTTGGCTTATCCTTACTTATCTTAGGGGCACCTGGGTGGTTCAGTTGCTTAAGCATCCGACTTCAGCGCAGGTCATGATCTCATGGTTCGTGGCTTCGAGCACCACATCTGGCTCTGTGCTGACAGCTCAGAGCCTGGATCCTGCTTTGGATTCTGTGTCTCCCTGTCTGTCTGCCCCTCCCCTACATGAGTTCGCTCTCTCTCTCTCTCTCTCTCTCAAAAATAAATAAATAAACATTAAAAAAAATAACCTGATGCATTTGAGAAGTCGAAGAAATAAGACACATTTCTCTGAAAAGTTCTATCTTGACTGAGAGGTCCCAAAAGGCAAATGGAAGAAACAAAGGTTTGATTAAGGTTTCCTACACTGGCACTCATTCATTGTTTTCTTTATTTTTTCTTTCTCCCAAACAGAAACAGTGTTCTAAGGAAAGCGTTCTAAGGAAAGCTGTTGTCCAAATGGCTTCCCTTATCCTGAATAAAATCAGAAAGAATCTCCAAATCTTGAGATAAGTTCAACCCTCATAGAATCCGTTGCTTCCCTTTTCAGATCCAGGACATTCTAACAACTATCTGAACTTGAGGGTGGACAGTCTATCAAAAATGACCCACTAAAGACTGTGAATGCTATTTCTAGATCAGGGAATCACTGGGTTTAGCCCTATTCTCTGTGTGGTCATTGCTATTTAATCTTTGGAGGCATGTCGAAAAATGACAGACTAAAAGCTCTCAAAACATGTTAACCTTGCCGGGATAGTTTGGAAGGGGAGATTCCCTCACTTCAGTGTTATGTAGAAAGACATCAATGTACTTTCATTAGTAATTACTGTGTAAAATAGCTTTGGCTCTAATTGGTGACATTTGATATAGTAATTTGTAGTTATCAAATCTCCATCAAAGAATAGGACAAATGCAGAAATCTAAAAATCAGAAAAGGAATCAGTTATGCAATTCACTTGATTACAGTTCACAGAAAAATCTGGCATAAGAGGTTAGAGGGTTTGGGGCAGTGAAACTACTCTGTAAGATACTACAACGGTAGATACACGTCACTATAAATTTGTGCAAGCCCACAGAATGTGCACCAAGAGTGACCCTAATGTAAGTTCTGGAATCCAGATGATGATGAGTCGATATATGTTCATCAACTATAACAAATGTACCATCTGGTGGGGGCTGTTGATAGTGAGGGTGGTCGTGCATGTGTGGGGATAGGGGGCATATGGGAAATTGCTGTGAACCTAAACCCGCTTGATAAAACAAAGCCGACAAACTTTGATATAGATATAAAAAATGAGGGGCTGAATGTCTTCCTCACATAGCCAGAAATCTGCAGGTGGACCGCCCAGAGCTGGTGCCACAGCTCTGTGCTGCCATTAGGGATCCAGGTTCTTTCTAGAAATCTGTGCCATGACATTTAGCTTGTAGATCCTCATGCTTATAGTTGTTACCTTTTTGTTGCAAGATGGTGGCTAAACGTCCCGGAATTTCCCTGTACCAGGCAGGAGGAGCTTGAGGCAGCACTTCCTGTGTCAGGAGAGCAAAAACCTTCCCAGAAACCCTCAGTGTGTATCTCATTGGCCAGCCCTATGTCACATGACCAACCCAGTTGCAAAGGAGGCTGAGGAAGTGAGTGTGTTTAGCTGGACTCGTTGCTACTCTGGACAAAATCAAAATTTTTTTACTAAGGGAAAGGGGGATGCACTTTGGGTGGGCATTAGCAGTCCCTGCCACAGAGGGATCTGGAGAGTTTCTCTAATCACCTTGGACATAATGAAACTCAAACAACTGATAACATTGACCTGTGACAAGTATGAAGAAGCTGAAGAAAAGCATACAAACTTTCAAGAAGCTATCACGTTTATAAATCTGACCAGAGGCAAATATGGCTGAGAACTGTTTGTCACTTGACAAACACTTGAAATCAGTTTTTGTGGATTACAGGTTTTTGTAAACAATTGGAACGTTGGTACAACTATATTTGAATAATAATGAGCTGCTTTAATGGTTACCAGAATAGTACGGAGCAAATATCATTTGACTATACAAGGTCACCTATGAGTTCAGTGTTGAGGAAAACAATTTGGAAAAGAGTGAAGAGAAATAACCTACTTGAGTCCTAGTTTTCTGTGAAACTGTCTTCCAAAAGGTGTCTCTAACTGATTAACCGCCTTCTCCCAAGGAATGTATAAATAATCCCTTCCAGTCTGGTGAGTAGAAAGGAGTTCGTTGAATCACTGAGAGACCACAGATACTGTCAGCCTACCAAGAGGAAATGACATCACCTAGCCAGGCACTCAACTTGGGGCTTTAGGAGATGTGTCCTTAGAAATGGGATGGCATAGAATAGAATAGAATAGAATAGAACAGAATAGAAGAATAGAATAGAACAAAAATGTATCTCTCATTCGCGATAAGGGTGGTATTGTTCTAAGAAACTTCTGTTTCAGTCAAATGTGAATGTGTGCATTGGGCACAATGTAAAACGTATTTCTGTGGGTTGTGGTCAAAAAAGTCTGAAAAGCCACTGTCTTAGCAGTTTCGGAACACCTAAGAACAGCCATTAGCATAGAGCACCAAAAAGAAAATACAGCTCTGAAAAAAACAGCACAAGAACTCAAAACAAGAAACACGCCTAAGAAAATTAAAGTCAAACGTAGAGTAAAGCAACTCCAGACCTGTGGAGTGCACCAGAAACCACAGGAATGGCAGTAGCGAGGGACTATACGTACAAAGGGTGGCAAATCTTTATCCTGTTATAATTATTTTAATTCGTGATGAGTTAGAGAAGATACGACACTTGGGAACAAGGGACAGAGACCAAGCAGTAAGACTGATTCTGACCAGCCATCAATGAAAGGGGCCAGCCTAGAGAGAAAGCATCAGCAGTTAAACAAGATTATGCTTGCAAAAGTCAAACGTAATTAGTTGTGTTCATATGCCTAAATTAACAGTTACAACCCTGGTGTTGTTTTTATTATTTGCAGGTAATTACTTTTGTTGTTTTCTAAAGTCACAAGTTAAAGAACATTGTCAGTAACTTTTAATGAAAACGCCAGATAATGGTAGGCTCGGTTTGTTTTTCAGAGTTTACCAGAGGAATGAAAGCCCGGTAAACAAGGGCTCCATAACCAGCCATGATACTGCTCATTTTACAAATGGCACCCAAACAGGAAGTAGCCCTGGACCAGAACTCTACGTGCTTTGCACGAGCCATGTGAGCACTTCAGAAAGGTTTACGACCTGGCGTCTCAAACTAATATTCTGTAAACGTTTGTTCAGGATTTCCTTAGGTGAGAAGCTGAGCGACTGTGAAATCTGCTTCCAAACTCACGTACCCATTCAGCAAATGCAAAGCGTACAGTTAACCAGATCCACTCCCTTTGAATGCAAGTTAGCTACCACCTAAGCCTTGCCCTTGCCTCAGGCAGCTTCCAACCAGTATAGTATCCTCCGTGAGAAGCATTCTATAAACTACAGTCATCTCCAGCTCATCACATTTCCAGTGATTGTTGATTTCCTCTTTAGATGGATCCTGAGTGCCCAGCCCAGCCTACTCCTTGGTCTCTCTCTCTCTCTCTCTTTCTCTCTGAACATTCCCAACACTTGGGTAATGGCCCACAATCTGGGCTGTGTGTGAGACAAGACAGTCACTGATGAGGGGAAAAGAGATTCCAACATCTGATCATCAAAAGTCCAGAGGAACACTCCTTGCCATTATCACCAGGGCAGAAGAGGGAGTGTCTCTCTTTCTCACATATCCCGCCTGCCAGCATTTCTTTTCCTCTTGCTGTTTGCTTGACCAAACAATTAGCCACATAAAAATGTCTGAGTTAAGCCATGAGGGCAAGTCTTTAAAGAAAGCCCTTGGCCGTTACCTTGCTTGAGAAGGTTATACTTCCTGAAATCAAACAAAAGCCTCCAAAAAATCTGGAAAAGTACAAAAGAATTTGGGTAAATGTCTAGATGAACTTTGAGAAAAATCAATCCTAATGCTAAACAAGGTCCTTGTCAAATCCCAGGCAGTTGAGTCAAATTTGCTTAGTGTTGTAGACCACTGCTCTTTGTGCGTTTAGCCCCCTCGCCTTCTGCCCCACCACCTGTACCCCAGCCATTGCTTCAGGGAACTGCTCCTCCCCCGCTCTGATTTAACTTTGGTCAAACCGCTAAGCAAATACTCAAAGCCCCCACCACAGGAACAGACCAATGACAGTAGGGGTCTATCAGTGAGATTGTTTGAACCGAAGCCTCTTGGGTCAAGAGGTAGATAGACGTGAATTGGAGACTGTTGGTGGTTATCTCCTCTGTTATGAGCAGAAAACCTACCTGAGGTAGAAAAAAACAAAAGCAACAAGCAGAACCAAAAGGAGAAAGAAATAGCCCTTGGCTCCTCCCAGCCAAGATTCAGTTACCATGTTTACCGCTCTAGAAAGCCTTCCTTGACTTTCCGGGGAATCAAGCATAGTCTCCTTTGTTTTCCCAGAGTGCGTTATGCCTGCCTCTTTTACAGCACTGACCTCTCTCATTATTAGACCATGAGCCTCTGGAGTCTAGAAAACAGGGGACTGGACTCATCTTTATTTTGCTAGTTCCAAAGCAGGGCCTGGCACATGAGAGATATAGTAGATATTGACTAGAAGGCCACCAAATAATGTAACTGCCATTACGAAATATTTAGAAAAAGAAATAGCTCTCCATAGAATCACCACTCAATATCTTCTGATTTAAAAATGATAGGCTGGGGGGGGGGCCTGGGTGGTTCCATCGGTTGAGGGTCCAACTCTGGATTTCGGCTCAGGTTATAATCTCACGGTTCATGAGCTTGAGCCCCACATCAGGCTCTGTGCTGATAGCACAGAGCCCGCTTGGAATTCTCTCTCTCCCTCTCTCTCTTTCTCTCTGCTCCTTCCCTGTTCGTTATCTCTCCCTCTTAAAAAAAAAAAAAATGATAGGCTAAACACAAACATCTTCCAGGTGAACTATACAAGTTACAGGCCAGTTTTATTTCCACCTTTACAGGCTCTGCAGAACAAAGAAATTTCACTTTATAGCTAATTAACTAATGCATTCATTTGTTCAACAAATATACACTGAGTACCTAAGATTAAACTCCATATCTCAAAACGCAGATTGTCACTGTTTATGTCAGTCATTCAAAACTGAGCTTAGTTCATAGTTCCACTGGATGAAGGAAATTGGGTTTAGAAAATGTGATATATGCAATAATCTAACATTTCTAGTCTTTCTTTTACACTTTTAGATTTTCCAAATCCTTTTTAGAATCTCCAATACTGTGAAAACTGTACATATGTCTATTCTCTAGGGCCTTTTGCATTATAGGAAGCTGAGAAGTAGGAAAATCAAAGAGAATAATTTGCACCAGTAAAAGTTGACAAAATCGTTAGATCTGCGATCTGTGCGGTGTCCGGTAAGCCCCGGGTTTTGAATCCACAAGCACAACTGACATTTTTTGATGCTTCCATTTCAGGGCAATAGACGAAGCCTGAAGAGTTATCTTCATAAAACTGTCTATAAACTGGATAGTTATCTCTGGGATTTTATTATCCTGATCCCATGTAACCAGACTCATCTACGTTATCAACCGACTCATCGTGATCTATCACGACAGCTAGATGAAGAGTGACACGGAGTGAGACTATTTCATCAGGGCAGAGATGTGAGTCTTGGTGGGGAGGAAACCCCTAGCTGTGGGGCCAACGTAGCTGTGTCATTTTCCTAAATGACAGACCAACAAACATTTCTGAAGATTGCAGGGTGATAATTAACACAGGGGTAACTGCAGAGAGGGCTACCTTGTACGGATCACTCTGTTATGTAGGTCACCAAGACCAAGAGACATGTTCCTTCTACTGATCCCTCGCCAGAGACATTTGGGCTACGATAAACCTACAGTACGTAATGCAAATAATACCTCTATGATTTTGGATGCTAGAGATGGAAGTGTTTGCCTTTGAAATCATCCGAAAGAAATGCTGAACTTTCCTAGGACAGTTGACTCTTTCATTCAAAAGGAGACCCAGATTATTTCTTTCCAGGGTTTTTGTAAAATGTGTGGCTATTTTTTCTTGACCATGGCAACCAACGCTCTTTTTAATCATAACAGGACACCTCAAAATGCTGATTTCAAATTTCAAATAATATAAGCCTACTTCGCACGCACTTGGCCATTGCGTATGGTTTGTGACATTGTGTTGCACATCGTGCTTCAAGATAGAAGTTACCAGTTGTCTTACTTCAAGGGTATTAGGAAGATCAGAAAGTAACTATGCATAAAATAAACAGGAAATACAAGGAATAACACTCTGGGAATGAAATTTCATCATTGGGTTTTTAAAGCATGTTGTCAAGGGTCTCTAGGATTATGTCCCACTCAGGTCTGGTTTAGGGGATTTCAAGTAATCCAACTAAAGCACAGTCTGTATTTGCCAATTCATGACCATGACAGCAAAAAGGCTGCATTAAGGCGACAACCTCCCCAGAAAACTTTGTACCAGTGTATCCTCCCACTATGCTTTATAAGTCTCTTTAAATATATAAAGAGATGGTTGATGATTTTTCTAAAGCAAATTATGGGCAATTAGCAAGTTCTAACCAGTTGGTTGTAATTGCCATTTTGTTTTACATTATTAGGGAAATAAGTTCTGCCCATGATTCTTTATGGGTTTGTGTATTTCATTTGATTAAAGGAATGGTCTTTCCATATTTTCTTGAGACTGCACAGAGCTCTAGGGTAATGACATCATTTGAAAGCATCTCAGATAGTATGTTTTGGATAGAATCAAGGAAAAAGCAAGCAGCTTTGTGCCTCTAGCTTTTCATATAAAAATGACTTCTTGTTCATTAAATTTAATGTTTCATAAACATAATTCATTAGGTGATAAATGCTTTCAATGTATTAGGTGCAATATTTGACTTGGTGGTAAAAATTTACTGGTAACTACTGTTCATTATCTGCATTTTAATGCCACAACTGGTAAGATGAAAAGAAATTATGATCACACAATAAGCCCCATTCATACCTTCGGGACAAGGCCACTTTTGTTATTTAAGGTGGTTTTCCATAGAAATAGTGCTCAGTCTCGGGAATATGGAAGGAAATTCGATGGACTCCCCTTCTTCTTCCTCTTTTTCTCCTCCTTCTCCTTCTCTGTGTCTTCTTATGTTCACCATTAAACAATACTGATGACTGCCTTTTGTCTATTATAAAACCCACAAGCTATTCTCCATGCCTCCGTGGTAGGAAATTGGTCCGTGTGCCACATTTACAGAGGGAAGATAAGCCTTTAGTGTTTGATTAGGGCTCCGTCATGGCCAAACACTGGCACATAAGCAAAAATCACTTCTTATGTCCAACAAAATATTCCTTGAAAAATTTGCGCGTTAGTGTGACGTCGTACATACCTCACATCTCTGATGGCTGATGTCAGAAAAGGGTAAGGTGATTGTCGAGTCTGGAATACTGCCAACAGAAGGTGGGATTATGCCTGGCTGAAACAATTAGGAAAGCACAAACTTTTCCATTTTTTTGGACAGCTTTGCCCCAGGTCTCAGAATGCTGAGATTCCTTTCCTCTCTCGTATTTGTAAAAACTCGCTGATGCACTTTCATAAGCAAAAATCAGCAGAGCTCTTTAAACTCTCTGTATTGAAGCAAGTACAACCATAGGATTAAATCTGTAAAAAAAAAAATATCATATCAAATGTCAATAGAGTGACCGCCCTTCTACTTATTCATTACAATATCATCATGGACACAACACACGTTGCACTCTGCTTTTGAAAGGAAACTCTTCCATAACTTAGAACTCAAGCTTATTTTTCTGAAACGTTTTCACACACACACACAAAATGAATCAATTTTTTAAAGAGTTCAGAAAGAAAACCATTGGAGGGCCTGAACTGTATATAAAGAACTGAGCATAATGTGGGGAAATGGTTTACTTTCCAAGTCCATTAAATGAGAGATTCGATTTTTCGTTGGCTCGTGTAGGAACATCTCTGAAACGTTCACTTCTAAAATCATCCGAGGCATCAACGTCATAAGTAAGCTACGAAGAAAACTTAAGCAGGCAAACGTTCGATATTTCCTTCAGCACCTTCTCTCCGTCCTCCATGGTATGAAACAGAATGTTTGCTTAGCTTTTGCACAGAGGAGCTCGTCCCTTCTTTGTTTAAGAAGTTTTCGCTTTTCGAAAAGCACATCCTTAAATTCAAAATGACTTCTTAGTCCCAAAATGATAAAAATCTTCGGGCTGAAATGGACCTGAAATGCCATGTAGTCTCCACTCTTTTTAACAAGGTAGAGTTACCTGATTATTTTCACAGATGTGTATACCAGACTTTCCTGCACACCATTTTGCAATTATAAAATTATAACTGAGCGAGTTTTCGTAGTGTATTCAGAACCAAGTGCACGGTCCTTGAAGCCCATATTTTAAAATTTGTACATAAACTCATTAGCCAGGAAGTGAGTATTGAGTTACTCATATTGGATTTTCTTGGCAGCATTGCTCACCGTTTCTGAGAAGACGTGCTAAAATCTCAGGCACCTAGCAGGTGTTGTTCCTCGGAAGCCATCACATCTTCTTCCTCAGAGTTGACTCAACAAAAAAACAAAACCAAACCAAACAAAACACACGACTAAAACCAGTGTGTTCAATAAGGCAAGTTACTCGGAACACGTAGGAGATAGGTTACTGCACATTTTGCTAGTGTCATAAATTAATGTATGGGCATGATGTTTACAGACAGCAACAGAATGAGGTTACAGAGAGAATATTGACTTCTGAACATCGCTTCAGAGTTCTTGTGACAATAATTCATTCTGCCCGGAGGCAGTATTTATTCTAAAAACCTCAGTGCTTTGGAAGTGGCAAAATAATGTTAATAACACAGTTTTTGTCTAACTTTGACAGAATTCAGCATAAAAAAGAGAGAATTTTGAAAATTATAGGCTTTTTTTTCCCCATTATATGATGCCAAATGACTGAATTCAGTGAACTTTTCAATTAGCTGTTTGGGTAGCATTTAGGCATGTGTGAGTTTCACGAGGAACGTGTAATGCATATTAAAGATTATAATTAATCATTCCAGGTTTGAGATCGAGACCATTATGCTCATGACTTTTCTTCTGCCTTCCAGGAACAGCAAGCTGAGATTCAAATAGAGTGGAAGGAGATGATAACGTTGTGCGAGGAGGTAAAGACTCAAGTGTCTTGGGTAAATTTGCCGAAAATCTTCGACACACATAAAGGTAATATTAAACAATCCTACCCAAATCCTGTGGGTATCTACTGCGGAACATGCTGTGGGTTTCCAGGCTCTGTGCCTCCGCTCGTCCCGTTCTCCTTGCTTGGAATCCTTTCCCACCTGGTGAGTCCATTACTCCCCCTTCAAATGCAACACAAATATTCCTTCTGGAAAGAATTCCGTGATTCCCCCCAGTCAGTATTAATTACAAACTCCTCCGAGCCCATATATTTACTACATACAGACTTTACCACATTGTTCTAAAATTGTCTGGTGTTGTCGCCTTTCCTCCTGTGATTTCTTATTCATCTTTGTGTCTGTAAGTGCCGAACACTGTGCCTGCAGAAAAGAAATCATCCTGGAACCCGTACAATATTGGTTTGCACGCTGGGGTCCTGGGGCCAGCGGCATCACCTGATTCATCTGAGGTCACCTGGGAACTCAGGAGAAATGCCAATTGGCAGGATCCTCCCTGAGCCCCCTTGAATCGCTCATTCTGACGCAGGGTGTGTGGGGAATGGACAGCGATGTGGGTTTTAACAAACCCTCCACGTAATTCCAACGCATGCCAAAATTCTGGCTTTATCTGACAGGAAAATCCCGAGACGGGGAAAGGTGGTTGGAGAGAGGACGCAGAGCCCTTTCCCCTGACTTTAAACTTGTCTTTGGGCTCTTATTAGTCTGGCCCACCCGCTATCAACACACATTTCCCTTTAAAACTCTAACCAAAAAGAGGAGGCTGGGTATTTCCTCATTCCCATTAGCATAGCCGACACAGGCTATGATGTTCAGAAACTTCCCCAAGTCCAAAGGACAAAAGTTGAAAAATGAAAAAAGAATAGGAAACGCAATTTGCAAAGCACTGAAGGCAAGTAGTATCTTTCTCCACATCTTGCCTGAAAAAAGGATGAGTTCTGATAGTCTAGAATATACCATTATGACATGACAGACAGCAGACCGGTACCCCCAACATGACTTTATAGAGCAAACCCAACTGGGCAACATAAAAATAGCCCTGAGGGTGCAGAAGCCCGGGGCTTGACTGACCAGCTCAGAGAGCTTGAGCAGATTATCCAAATTTTCCAGCCTTCTTTCTACTCCCATAAAATGGAGATAATACCAATGAACACATGGTCATCTAAGAGTGAAATAAGATCGTCTCTGGAAAGGCACTTTATAATCTATAAAGCGTTGAAGCATCATGTATACGTCTATAGACGATATTAGAAACTATATGCATAATTATAGTAATAGTAAGGCTTGCTTACTATTAACATTTATGTCACAAGTGTTAATCATATTCCCAAAGATTAATTTAATCAACACAGCTTATTAAAATTATAATAGATTTCAAGTTCAGATAAGTTTTCGCTTCCATAGCATGTGTTATGTTTCCCTTACTTTATTCTCTTAATGTTTATTTATTTTTGAGAGAGAGAGAGCACGCGGGAGGGGAGGGGCAGAGGGAGAGGGAGACACAGAGTCTGAAACAGGCTCCAGGCCCCGAGCTGTCAGCACAGAGCCCGATGCGGGGCTCGAATGCACAAACTGTGAGATCATGACCAGAGCTGAAGTCGGACGCTCAACCGACTGAGCCACCCAGGCACTCCACATTATCCTTACTTTAAAATGATACCTCTTGGGGCGCCTGGGTGGTTCAGTCGGGTAAGCATCCAACTATCGATTTCTGCTCAGGTCAGGATCTCACAGTTTGTGAGATTGAGCCCCACATGGGGCTTCGCGTTTCAACACGGTCCTGCTCGGCAATCTCTCTCTCCCTCTCTCTCTGCCCCTTCCCCATTTGCATGTGCACACTCTCTCACTCTCTCTCGCTCTCTCTCACTCTCTCTCTCTCTCTCAAAATAAATAAATAAATTTTTTAAAAAATAAAATGATACCTTGTTATTCGAGAAATTTTGGAAAACAGGGAAAAACAAAAAAGAAAAATGGGAAAATCACTTGTGATATCCTAGCCAGAAATAGTTAATATTTTCCATTTTGATATAAATTTTTGGTATAAAATTACAATCCTACAGTGTACAGTATATTGTAATCTGTTATATTCATACAGAGCATGTCATGAATCGTTTTTAAATTCGGAAATATTCTCCCACAAAATTATTTCTACTGGCTGCAAGTAGTCTATCCATATGAACATCCCAGAATTTATTTCGCCAGTGTTCTTTTTAGACGTTCGGATTGTTTCTAGGGCTTCACAAGTGTAAATGTATATTTGTATATTTATCTTATTATTTATTCTCTACTCATAAATAATAGTATAATTTATTATTATTTATTCTATTGCCTGAGAATAAATTCTCTGAAGCAGAATTGCTAGGTCAAGGTTTATGAACACTTTTAAGACTTTCGAATCTTGGTACCAACTTGCTTTACCAAAGAACTGTGTAAATTTCCACTGCCTCCAACAGGAAACGTTAGTGCTCGATTTTCCACATCATTCCCAATATAATGTCATTATTTCCCTAAACTTGGCCGATTTGGGGGGGGGGGGTTACAGTGCTATCACATTGTTGTTTCCACTTATATCCCTTTGATTAGTACAGAAGTTGATAGAACTAAATCACTGAATGCATTTTGGAGTTAATACACCTGCAAAGAAGACTTCTAAAAGCTTATGGGGTGCCTGGGTGGCTCAGTTGGTTGAGGGTCCGACTTCGGGTCAAGTCATGATCTCACAGTTGGTGGGTTCGAGCCCCGTGTCAGGCTCTGTGCTCAGAGCAAATGTTATAGCAATTTGCCCATTCTTTCCCAGGTGGATTATGTTTTACACGCAGCTAAAATAATGAATCTCCATTATTTTCCCTGCATTCCTTGGAACGTGAACGCCTTATGTTTCTTCTGCCCTCTGCAATCCACTGCCCTAATTGTTCATAAGAACTTTTGTGTCTTCACAAGTGTGGTCCACCTTAATCCTAAGAAGTAAGTTCCTCATTTTCCCTATGATGAAGACAGCCCGCCATGATCATTTCGATGAGTGTTTACCAATCCTTTTATTGTTATTCTTGGTTTCCAGTTATAAAAAACAGAGGTTGACCTTGTATCCAATAGAAATGTTCTCTATTTGTAAGTTTTTCAATAGGGTCCAAAAAAAAGCATGAAAAATGAGTTTACTTCTGAGATGAGTTACCATACATGGCTTAGCAATGGACTGGGAAGTCCATTGGGAGGAGTAACTTAGGAAGGAAGTTCCATGAGGTTAAGCTCAAGAAAGAAAATCTGGAAAGTAAAAAAAGAAAAGAACTAAGTGTATCAAGATCCTCTATGTGCTAGGTAACGTGCCTGTGGTTTTATGTAAATTGACGGATAATTCAATGTTCTCAAGAGACTGGAACGTGAGTTATATTGTGTGTCTATAATATTGCATATGTATAAATAGTACATACATACAATATATATTACCTAAGGGTTAGTTCTCCATAAGATAATTACACATTTTTTCACTTCCCTTTAATTCATCTGTAGTCTCTCATTTTTATGCTGTAAACTTGTAAGAACACATTTTTAAGCATTTCTTCTTAACTGTATCTCAGAAAGACATCTCTGGGTGGTACAGGGTCCCGTGATTATTAGCACTGCCTGAGCTGCAGAGAGGGGGACTCTTTTCCATGTTGATATACAATCCACGTGCAGCGTTTCTAGCTTTCCTGCATTTCAGATTTTCCACTCCATGGCCTGACATCATAGGGGTTCCTTGTCTCTTCCCCTCACTTAACTGCCTGCCATTTTGGGTGTCCTCCATGTGGCAAACTGAGGCCAACGCTAAGTGCCCAGAGCGACCACCTCTGCCTCTCTCTAAAAGGAGAGTTCTTTCTCTGCACTTAGTTTGCTACTTATGCTGGCTATTATTTCTCTCTTCCCACCCAACCACATGCCTCTCTTTCTTCCTAAACTTCAACAGTTTTATGTTTTATGTTCTCCTTCTAGTCTCCTTCTAGTCCCCTCTTTCCTTCCTGGTATATTTTGAAAGTCAAGGGCACCTGGAAATTGTCCTGCTATGTAACATGTTTCCTTCCAACTAAAACCCCAAGAATGGTGTGAGTAAAATGGGGAATCTCCAAGAGTTCGTTCATTCACTTACTTCACCCCTTCTCCTTAATTGAAATTGAACTCTTACCCTTGGCCCCACTCTTTCCAGCCAAAAGGCAGGGGATTTGAATCTTAAATCCAGATTTAAGACCCAATTAAAATCATCCCTAGGAGCCAAGAAACTTCAACTCTGAAGAACCCTGTGTGAATTGAAATAATTCACTCAATAAAGGACGTTTCTACAGGTTTTAGGAAAGTGTCTTATTTTGTGTCTAATTTGCAGTGACCCTACAGGCCAGTATCACAGCAAGGACACAGGAGAGGAAGGCAGGTTGAAAGAGTTCTCCTCTATAAGTAGTATAAGTCATATTGGTTTTAATACTGAATGCATGGTAAAGTATAATAATAGTAAGACCTACTCCCCCAAATAGATTTGAAGGATAAAAGTATCTGAAACCCTATCTCAGAGGCTGAAGCCTGTTTCGGATTCTGTGTCTCCCTTTCTGTCTCTCTCTCCCCTCTGCGGCTCACGCTCTGTCTCTGTCTCTCAAAAATAAATAAACATTGAAAAAATATTTTTAAAAGAATTATTTGAATTTGAGATCTGAAACCCTGATTCTCCCAAAGCAAACTGGGGAGACAAATTTCTTCAATGCTACAGGACAGTATTCTAAGCATTTTTTTCTAAATGTATTAAAATTTTCTTTGCCGAGTCTTTTGGGGCCCTTGGAGTCCCCATCTGGGCAGATACGTAAGCTGATACGTATGTGAAAATGAAATACACTTAAGGACGCAGCTTGTCAAATCACATCAACTACTAGGTGGGTCTGCTCACTGATGAACTCGCATGAGAACATTATTGCTCAACACATCCTCTTACCTCTTGCTTAAAACAGGTTTGGCTTTAACTGGATTGGATCTCGTATATGTGGAATACCAACTCCCCACATTTACTTGGAATTACTCAAATGTCCTTAGGATCCAGGACCTCCGATCGACATCTACCTACTGGAGAAGGGTAATCGACAACATCCATTAGCTGTTCCGCTGCCTGGAAGGAAGGGCTTTTTATCCTAGTTGTATGCTGGTCAAATTCCATCTCTCAGGAAGTAGGAGCCTCCGACACGATGACCCGTTCTTTGTGTACGAAACCTGCTGGCCTTGGTGAAAAGTCCGGGCTGCATACAGGACAACTAGTGTTCTGAAGAGCGACCTAGGAATGTGTGCTGCCCCACAGGCAAGGTTAAATTTGGTGGTCTTACCTCCTGAATTCAGGGCGTGTCAGGACCCTCAGGCTGCTTTTGTCCACGAATATAGGTGCTTACAATTAAATAGCAAAGTAATGAGGCTTATAGCATTTCACGGGCTAGTCAGAATTATACAATTTGAGAAATGGAAAGCATTTCAGAAATTGTCTAGACTGATTCTCTCGTTTACAGATGAGATCCCCACGAAACCTACAAAAAGAAAAACGTACGAAGACTTATACTGATTCAGGTTCACACAATAAATTAGGGAAATCGATCCTTAGTTCTGGATATAAGAAAGCAAGGGGCGCCTGGGTGGCCCAATCGGTGAAGAGTCCGACTTCGGCTCTGGTCATGATCTCACGGTTCATGGGTTCGAGCCCCGCATCGGGCTCTGTGCTGACAGCTCGGAGCCTGGAGCTGCTTTGGATTCTGTGTCTCCCTCTCTCTCTGCCCTCCCCCACACAAGCTCTGTGTCTCCCTCTCAAAAATGAATAAACATTTTTTTAAAAATTGAAGAAAGTAAACTTTTAGAAGGTAGATTATATCTAAAAATGCTTTCTCCCAAAGGAGCTCTTTTAGAGACATGTGTTTTGTAATTAGTTTGGTGAAAATCAGCAAATGACTATTTAAAACACACACACACACACACACACACACACACACAACTACAGTGAACTTCCCTGCAATGGACTTTTACTCCTTTTTTTTTTTTTTTTGGTTCTTGTTCTATGAAATCGAATTATTTTCCAAACTTTTTATTATGAAAAATGTTAAATGTACACAAAAACAAGAGCAAATAACAACACGAACCCCGTGTTCACCTCAAGGGTCATTGCTTCGCGTCAGTCCGTGACCAATCTTCCCACCTCACTGTTTCTGAAGTGGACATCGGATGTTATGTCATTTCACCTGCAGACACTGCACAGAGTGCCTACAAAAGACAAGGACTTTTTTAATTTAATTTTAATTTTTTTAAGGTTTATTTTTGAGGGGGGGGGCAGGAAGGAGCAAAGAGAGAGGAAGAGAGAATCCCAAGCAGACTCCATGCTGTCAGCACAGAGCCCGACACGGCGCTCGAACCCACGAATCGTGAGATCCTGACCTGAGCCGAAGTCGGACCCTCAGCCCACTGGGCCACCCAGGCGCCCCGAGGACTCTCTTTTTAAAAGCATAAGCACAATACCATTACTGTCCATAATAATTTAACAATAATATCTTAATATAAATAGATTCCTAAACTTTACATAGGTTATCTTTTGCCTCAGAACTAGAGCATGCTCCCATGATTTGATAAATACTATTTCGTTGGTTTATTCATTGAACGAAACACAAGCCAGGCCTTCAAATAAACAGCCACAGATGTTTTGTTTGCACGGAGGGGAAGAAGGGAGCCCAGATTCTGACTTTTGCAGAGGAAGTAGAGAATCAAAGAAGGAGAAGACATTCTAGAACTAGACAGAACTGGGTGTACAACTACACGTCCCTCGTTATTGAACATGCTAATTTCTTTCTCTCAACAGCTCAGTTTGGTTATCTGTAAAATGGGGATAATTGGTCCATTTGACCAAATAGATTTATTAGCTTTAATTAGTTAATGGGATGTGCAAACACACGTTAAGGCTCGTTATTCTCTTTCCGAGTTGTACACACAATGCTTTAAAAAAAAAAAAAAAAGGGAGCGGTGACTATCTGTTACTTGTAAAAACTGAAAGCCAAGTGACAATGGGCATAGAGTCCTGAGAACTAAAGGTTCGGAGATGTGTTCAGCATTGTCTGTTCAACAAATATACATTTTAAGAAAAAAGAGAAGTTCAGCTTTTTACTGTGCACCTTTCCACTACGTACCCCTCTTACTAAATAGTTCTATCCGAGGGGATTCTGGGAAGCAAGCCCTTGTTCCGTGATGAAGTCTACGGACATGCCCAGCTTGCTTTTGCCTTGGATGGAGGTGTAATTGTAGTTCATAACTCAGCCCTAATTGTTCATAAACCCTTGAACATTTACTGTTCAGTCATTTTATTAGGTTTTTCTCACTACGCCCCTCTGAGGTAAGCCACTATCGTCATCCTCGCTTGGAGATGCGGAAACAGAGGCACAGAGAGGGTAAGTCATCTGTTTCGGGGAAAGGAGGTAAGTCCCCCGGAAGAAGGGCCTAGAAAGCCTGAGCTTGGGCAGACCCCGCGGCTCTGAGCTCCGAAGGCCTCCGGGCTGTGAACCACAGAGGCCCTGGCTCCAATCTGGCCCCAGTGACCATCCCGGGGGCCTGGGGGAGCCTGAGTCGTGCCCCTCTTCCAGGCGCACCCCTCTTCCGGGTTGTTAACACAGGAGCTGCACCATAAGCACTTCATCAGTGAGCTTCGTTCAGGGCTGGTTGAGTGATTGAGGTGCTGCCCCAGCCCCCCACCCACCCACCCCCCTCCCAGAAAGACCCGATTCTGCCGCAGAGGATCTGCGGACTGTCTTCAGGAGAGAACAACCGCACGCCCCTGGGCCTTCTCCGTACAGTTTGGATCCCTGGTCTGCTGCCTCCCAGAGACGGTCTTTTCGGATTGGCTCTCCTCCCCGCTGTCCTTCTGCACCTGACCGCTGTAACTCCACCTGCCCCGGTGTCTCACATCTCGCCACAGTGCAGCCGTGATGCATGAAAGGACCCGCGCTTCCCTTCCTGGACTCCTCCAGATGCTGCTACCCTGCCACCCCTCCTCCTTCCAGCCCGTTCCATGCAGCCTCCAATCTCGTCCCTCCCCGGAGTGTCTCCCGACCCAGCTTCCAGGGTAAATCCAAATACAAAATCCCTGAATACCGTCCAGCCCTTCCCTTGTCCCCTCGTCAGCCTGCCACGGGGCCCCTCCGCCCTCTCCAGGTTCTCGTCCCCTCTGTTGGCCTCTCGCCACTCTCCCCGGCCAGGTTATCCCACTCTGCCAAGGGATTACATGGTAAAGATTCCAGAAGGTTCGGCGGAAGGCCCTTTCTCTTCTCTTCTCTTCTCATCCTTGGCTCTTCCCCGAAGCAAGCTCCCCCCTGCCACTGGGATGTTTACCGATAGGTCAGTGACTCCCAAGACCGTACGTGCAGCCCAGACCGCTGCTGTGGGTTCTGGAACCCGTACACCCACCCCCCACCCCTCCCGCCCCGACCTTAATGTCTCCAGCGCCTGCCCCCGGAATGTCAAACTCCAACCCGTTGCTGAAGTGGAAAGCAAGGACCAATTCTGGTCCTTCTCTCCCCTGCCAGCCACACCCAATCCTTCACGAGGCTCCGTCACTGTTGCCACCCACAAATCCTTCGGGTGTGTCCAGTCCTCTTCACAGCCATCCCCTGGACTGACCACTCTCCCCACACCCCCCTGCCAGCTCCCCCCACTCCAGTTCATGCTCCACACTGGAAACCACAACCTGGTCTTAGAACTCATACAACCTCCTTAAGCCTTCCCACGTCTTCCTGGTATTCTGAGCCTAAAGACCCAAATCTTCAGAACGACGTGCAGGATTGGCCTCGATATCCACCCGCAGCTTCGTTCTGCACCACCTGCGCCCTCCCCCCCACCCCCCACCCGGCCTCCTGGTGTCTGAGCGTCCCTCAGGCTTTTCCTTTCATAGCGCTCCCCTATCCTCAGAAACCCGCCTCTGCTGTGCTCCCTCTAAAAGACCTTTCTTAACCACAACCAACCTTCAACTAATAAGCAAATACTTCCAATCAAACCACAGCCCAAAGATCATTTCCTCCGGGAAGCCTTATATGATACGATCTCCGAGAGGAAAGCAAGCCATCGTTCTAAAATATAATTGCTATCAACTCGACAGCAAAACGTTTATCTCCTTATTGTCTTTAGACATATCAAATGTACAAAAATATGATAGATATCTTTGTGTGATACTTTTGTTAGATAAGCACCTATTACCCAGATACACGGGAGATACACATAGGTCGCATACGTATGAAATTCAACGTGAATATAAGATTTGCGTTGGCCTTTCCAATAAAGGTTTGAAAATTCTAATAGGCAAGAGTGACTATTGCATACATTTGATGATTTGCCTTTATTACGAAGAGCAAAAATAAGTTAGAGATTCTTCCACTATGAATGGTGTGTTTTAGAAACACCATTTTCGAAAGAAATGTTCTGTTTTGTACAGAAATTCCAGAACTGCCTTCCACAAACAGTTAGAGCGGTCCCCAAATAAATGAAACAAGAGGGAAGGCCTTTTCCCCAGCTCCTGTCATCCTGCATTGTACAAACCGACACAAAGAATCCCGTTGGCTTGGCAATGTCTCTGTGACATGGAATTTTCCCCCAGAATGGAGCCTACACGGAATGCCATTTCAGTGACACATCAGGTACCAGGCCTGGTTCCATTATGATTTTTTTTTTTTCATGCACAGAATTAGAATAACCAAATGTCATCACTGAAAGAGACTTTAAAGCGTCTTTCACTCAACCTTATTTAACCAGGTTTCCACAGTGCTCTAGTGATTGAAAGCCATGGAGAAAGAGGCCCATCGGTGGACCGGAGGGTTCCACAATCTGCTTCATCTCTGTCTTCACTAGAATTTACAAATTAGGATTCCAAGAAGATTCTGCAGGAGGATACGGCTTAACTTCTAAATGGGCTTTGAAATACCATTAGGCGAGTTCAGCTAGTTCAGGACCCAAATGAGGACGCTGAGGCTTGCAAACAGAAAGCGACTTGTACCAGACCCCCGAGCTCATTGATTGCAAAGTTGGGGGTACATCTCCTCCGCGGGTTCACTTCCCTGGGAACTTTGCAGAAAGGTCAGTCTGCAACCTGAGGAACCGAGCCAGCAGGGCTGTTTTTGCCAGAAGTACAAAGTGGGTGAGCTGTTCGTTCCGAAGGACAAGAAGTAGGTTGAGATACAGGGCGTGTTGCACATTGTGAAATAAAAGTCAGGTATAAACAATCCTGGAGATGATATACGAATCTTATCTTACTGGCTGCCATCTTCAAGATTACAAAACCCCAAACTAATTTTCTCCTCAACCTCCGTTGATACAAAGATGTACGTATCTCAAGCATCTAGCCTAATCTCAATAGATACGATAAATATTGTGGCCAACAACTTAACAGCTTAACAGAATGTCGTTAGTCCTTGGTGCTCTCAGGGTCTCCCAGATCCAAGAAAGGCAGAGGAATTGGAAACCCAGAACGATAAGGCGCTATCACTGGTGAGTTCAGATGGCCAGAGTGGAGTGTCAATAGGGACAGGACCTGTCTGGATCTGTCAATACCTCCCTCTTCCCTCGCTAACTGTTGCCTAGTCCTTGGCCAACCAAGTGCTTGACTACCGAGCGTTACCCCTCCATCCTTCTCGAGCATCGCCCCACGCACACTATCTTCTCTATGCTCCCTCCGTCTAACTCCACAGAGATTTTAGTAGCCACGGTACTCCACCAACATTTATCTTAGGATACTTTGCAATGCTATTTCACTTATGAGCTTATGTGGTCTTCCCCATTAAATTATAAACCTCTCTGCTGCAAAGACGCCTCATGCTTCCTCGCCACACCAGGGTCTGACACTTGCACTCCTAGTGATGAGTGCTCGATGAATGTTGATGATAGTGACGGTGACGACAATGACACTGGTGACGGCAGTGACTACAGACAAAGAAGCAGGTGCTTCTTATTATGAAAGCAGAATGGACACAAATAATAAGAACAAAAAGATGTGGTTGCTTTGGAGCCTATACACATCACCTTGGGTGACGGCTACTGTCACTTTCTGTTTCTTCCCAAGAACACGGAAGAATTAGGAAACTTTCTCATGATTTCCAAGAGGACTTAAAGAAGGTAGAAAAATGCATTCATATTGGGACAGATCTTTAGGAAAAGAAAAACATCACTAAGGGCATGTGTGCCTGAGATCCCTATTAAAATTAGTATCTGAAAAGATATTCAAGCGCTAACGTGAAACACTTTACTGAAAACCTTTTTCTTTGTTTCTTTTTAATATATTTTTAATGTTCATTTCTTTTGCGAGAGAGAGACAGAGAAAGAAGACAGAGCATGAGTGGGGGAGGGGCAGAGAGAGAGGGAGACACAGAATCTGAAGCAGGCTCCAGGCTCCGAGCTGTCAGCACAGAGCCCTACGCGGGGCTTGAACCCACAAACCAGGAGATCATGACCTGAGTCGAAGTCAGCCGCTCAACCGACTGAGCCCCCAGGTGCTGCTGGATCTTTTTCTTTCTGAACCATTGCTTCAGGATTGTTTTTTCTCGCAAATGACAGAAAACTCGCTGCTTCAATTAATGTCACCTTATCACCCTGAGCTTGTATTTCCCTTCCTATATGAACATCCCCCCACAAAGTCACCGTGAAAGATCTATGAGTGGGGTGTGGGAATGAGCAAGGAGAGACAGACAGCCTGAAGGAGTCTGATCTCTTTGAGAAATGTTTCTGTTTGCGCACAATATTTTTCTTTGAGAGGTAAAAAAAAAAATTAATTTATCCCAAGGGCTGCTGACCTTTTCCGCAAACCTCAGTAACGTCCCAGCTTTCTTTTTTCTGGTCCCACAGCATCACCTTGACCAGTGGCAACAGCCTCGTCTCCAGCTTCAGACCCCCACGTACCCCACAGAACTGCATCAGGCAGGTTCACCCTGGCCAGTGGGGGCCGAAGTCCTCATTTTTGTTCTCTTGCCATGTCCCGGATTCTCCGGCAAACATCTGGGCCTCTTGATACACAGATCTACAGATGGTTTGCTCATGAGCCATTTGATACCTGTATTTTAAAAGCACACTACAACAAGTTGAGGTTTTATGCTACCATTAATTCACTTGATGAATATTTATTAAGTGCCTACTGTGTACCAGCATTGAATGGAAATAGCACCTGACTTTTAGACAAGGGGTCCGGATTTAAGTCTGACTTTATAATGTAGTATCTGTATAGCTTCTCTTTGCCTTCTGCCTTAGTTTCTTTGCCTATAAAATGGCAACAATTAAAAAAAAAAAACCGACCTCACAGGTTATTCTAGATATGAAAACATGGCACTAGAAGGAGGTCCCAGAAACTAACAAATGAACAAATAAGCTTCACCACAGTAGAACAATCCAGTTGCCACTGTGGTTGTTCAATTAGAGGAAGCACGAAGAATGGGACACTAGAGAGAAAAGACAATGGCGATGTAGACTCAGAGAATCACAGAGCTGCGAGAAACTGTAGATGTGATCTGGTCCAAGGGTCCCCACCATTTTTGGGAGGAGATAGCACGGGCTTTGTAGACAAAGACCCTTGGGTTCGAATTCTAGCTCAGATGCTTTCTAGTTGTGTGACTGTGTAAATGACGACCTCTCTTAGCCTCATTATCGCCTTTCCAGAAGAGGAAGAATAATGATTCCACCACAATTGTTGCATGAATTAAATAAAATAGGGTATAAAAATCACTTGGAATGCGGTAAGCTTTTCACAAGTGACCACTATCTTTGCGATTTGATTATCACTCTTGTCTTTTTATTATCTGAGATCTTCTTCCAGTTTTACTGAGATGTCATTGACCCATAGTATTGTATTTGTTCAAGGTGTGCAGCATAACCATCAGATATATGTACCTATTGTGAAATGGTCACCGCAGTAGGTTTGGTTGGCCTCCATCACCACACAGAGTCACAGATTTTTTTTTTTCTGCTAGTGATGAGAACTGTTACGATCTCCTCTCTTAGCAACTTTCAAATCTACGATACGGTATTGTGAACTAGAGACACCATGCTGTTCATTACAGCCCCAAGACTTAGTTATCTTGTAACCGGAAGTTGAGATCTAGTTACAGCTGGGTGGAGGAGGGGTGAGGCCCCTGGCAGCCAAAGAGAGAAGAGTCGGAGATAGGAATGACGAGCGTTTAGCACAGGGAGAAGTGGCCACGCTGGGCTTCATTCCTCTTTCTGCTGGAAATTCCGACAGATGCGGGGGGGAAACAAGGGGCAACGATGCCATAAAACCGACTCATAATGCTGCTAGGAGACTCTACTGTGTTTCACTGGAAATACAGCCTAGTGTTGGGGTGAAGAGCCCTAATCTAAGTCCGTGCAAAAACACACGGCCAACAAAGGCTGCGCTCTGCGGAAGGCAGGCAACTGGCTGTTGATGGAACCGTCTCGGGCATGTACAACTTGTCAGTCCCCCAAGCTTTTGCAATCCATTCATTTTCTCATCCACGAATAGGCATCGGGCACCACCTGTATGCCAAAAGGATGATCGTGGGGTCCCACGACCCCGTGCTCGTCAGAAATAGGCCATGGCAAATGGAAGTTACCCTCATCTGGAAACCCAAGAAGAGCATCGACAGCATTCGATCTCCTCTCTTAGCAACTTTCAAATCTACAATACGGTATTGTGAACTAGAGACACCACGTCAGTGCTCACTCACTTTGTTTTTCACACCGGTCCCGACGCTGGACCCACCAGGAGCCGCGAGGCAGCAGCGATCTCCGCCAGCAAGCCCTGACTTCCTGCTCCAGCAACTACTTTGCTTCAGAGAGGGGCTTTCCTAGGTGGTGTGTAACCTACATTTCTCAAACCATTAGGTTCTTTTCCAACCGAAACCTGCAGCAACAGAAGAAAAATCATAACACCACCTCATTTAAAGGGCCATATGCCTTTTATTAAGAAAAAAATGCAAATGTGAATACTTTTTTGTGTGCGTTTGAATGCTACCCTGAGTCTCCTGTATAATTAAGTTGCCTGAGAAATGTTGGAGGGTACACAAGAAGAACACCACATCCTAGTGAGTAATAAAGATTACATAACAGTCAAGATAAGCAACAACACCCACAGATTTCATGTAAATGCTAATATTGAGTTCTTGGCCACAGTGTGAAATAATAAGGCAAGGAATGCCACAGAAGTGAACTTCAAAATATTACTCCCGATGGTTACAGAAAACCACAGCCAATTTTACACGGGCGTTTGCCTCACTTTCTTCTAATCGTTGGGTCTTCGTTTTAATGCCCACCTTTCTTCTTCTTCTTCGTCTTCTTCTTCTTCTTTTTTTTTTTTTTTCCATTCACAAAGTAGGAGCGCTTAGCTGTTTACAAAAGCCTTGGTTGAATGGGGACCCAGACAATGGTCCGTGGGCTGATGGAGCAAAGTCTGGCTAGGAATATCTCACAATCGTCTCCAGCACCTATTGTATGGTTCCACCTGGAAAATTCTTCAGTACAACTACCTTGAACCTCCCCTTTGCTGACATAAATACGGGACATCTCTTCCAGAGAGTAAGTGGGTATTAAAAGCATTGACTCCTGAAGGCAATGTTCCCCAAACTGCTCTCCTCAGACACTAGTTGCATTGGGAAATAATAATAATAATAATAATAGTAATAATGAGTTTGAGGTGCAAGAATGAATTTTCTAATTATCAAGTTCAGTAAAACTACATCCTATGCCTCTACCTTATAAGCTCAAAATGTACTATTACCGTGTTAACAATTTTGAGAAGTCCACTAGTAATGATGCCTGTTGGTTTTGGGTTTTTGTTTTTTTTTTTTTTAGTTTATTTATTTAATTGGGGCGGAGAAGAGAGAAAGAGAGAGAGAATCTCAAGCGGGCTTCGTGTTGTCAGCACAGAGCCCGTAACAGGACTCAGACTCAGCAACCGTGAGATCATGGCCTAAGCCAAAATCAAAAGTTGGACACTTAACCAACTGAGCCACCCAGGTACCCCAGGAATGATGCCTGTTTAATCTCGTTTTTAAGCAGAGTCCTTTGCCCCCTTCCCAAACAGTTATTATTAGTTCTTGAAATGTTACTATGAAATACATAATAGGAGCTTCTGCTTGAGATCACCAATCCAGTCTCTTTCCTTTATGCTTCAAGAATCTAGAAAGACAGTAACTTGCAAACGTTCAGAATGGGGAAGTTATAAACGCCTCCTCAAGCTAAAAATCAACATTTTTTATTCCTTGAATTGCAGATCAATTCATTCTTGTGGAGAAGAATCCCCTCATTTCGCGGACCCTTCCTAAAACACAGGTCCTGCTTAAAAATAGCTCACCTGTGCTGGAGACACGTGTTCCCAGACTACACTCAGGCCCAACTCAGCCCGTACCCTCCAACCCACGTGCCTGGCTGTCTGCATTTATATCTGACTCCCCCATTAAATATCCTGGGGGGCGGCGGGTGGGGATGGCAGGGGGCAGTTGACATATAGTCATGTCAGAGCTAAGAGAAGTCTAGCGTCATTTCATTGGATCCCTTCACTTTGCAGCCATAGGGAATTGTGACCCAAAGAGAGAAGCTGGCATGGTCTGAGGGATAGTTAGATAGTGGCAAAGCCAGACATTCACCTGCGTCTCACCTGGCTGCCTCCCATCCCTCATCCCCACGGTCACCTTCCCCAGGGTTACACAAGCCTGCTCCCTGACCTTCAGATTAGAAAACTGGGCTCAATGGCAAAAGCAGTTGCTTGCCAAAGAGTTTGCAGAAGCCAAGGTGATGTTAATGCTGGGTTGCTTTAGTCGTAGTGCAAAGGTGAAAAGACTTCCATTCCTAATAGTTCCAGAAGGGCATCGGATCTTTTGAAATGTGACCTTCTTTGGGGCAGGGGTAGGAGTCCCCCAGCGTATGGGAATGTGGAGACGTGCTGGTTTTCTCGGTCTTCTCTTCTACATAGATCCATCAGGTTCTGGGTGATCTCTCCTGGGGTGTGCAGGAGATTAAGAAGCTGGCTGAAGATGGGTGAGAAATCACGAAAAGGAAAAATAGAATTGAGTAGGGCAAGCTACGAAGACTTTCAACAGGAAGGACCTAAGAGCTACAACTCCCTATGGCAGCAGAATTTAGAGTTGAAATTTGATACATTTCTTTTCCCCTTTGGACTTTTATTTTATATCTGTTGCTTGATAAGGAAATTGCTTCTCTTCCTTCACCCCTGAGGACATTTTCATTATACTCTGTTCTTGAAAATGAGCATTTTTTTACTTTTGGCTATTGATTTCAGAACTGTATGAACCGTGCCTTGAAGTCATTTCCTTCAACCCTCTACACGCCGGGGGACACCTACCCCTGCCCCAAAGAGGGTCACATTTCAACAGATCCTATGCCCTCCTGCTCCTCCTGGTGCCTGACCCCCGGGAAATAAAGGAGCATGTTGCATTGAGATGGCCATTATGTATCTCCACTCATCAGAATCACGGCAGCCAGGTGGCAAGGTTTCAGGATGACAAGAAAACAATCCCATCTTTTATTTCCCCGCTTCTGTCGCACACGCCCCTTCAACCTGAAAGCAGACCAGAAAAATCCAGCGAGAAAAGGTTTGCAAGCCTCTGCACCAAGGTGACAAGGAATCACAAAGTCCAACTGTTATTTGTCTGGAGAGAAAGGGTGTGCGGAGGACCACAAAGGACTCCAATGTTTCCGTGGCTTATCAAGTGAAATAAAACAAATTGTACCCGGCGAACAAATGATTCATCTTGATTGTTTAGGGCAGTTTCCCTTTAATATTTACGCTGTCTCGAAGCTTGGCTCAGCTTTTTAAAAAAAAAGAAGAAGAAGAAGAACTGTCATTTCTATTCAATTAACTGCTTCCCCCTCTGACTTTAAATCAAGGACAGTGTCTGTTCAATTTAATTACTTTCCAAGTAGCCTGCATAGTAAAGCAGCAGCCACTAAAGCAAAGAGCCATGTGGTGCTTTATAAGGCAAGAATTCGATATAATTTAAGGATGTTCTCCTAACAGAAAACGCAATAAAGCTGATTTTCCCCCTGCTGTGTTTCTAGCCACTTGATATACAATACGTTCCCAGGTCAAGATTTTAGCTCAACGGTTTAAAGCAAGCAAAATGGGGAGAGTGTCATTTACCCTCTGGGAAGTCTATGGGAGGAGATCTTTGGAGGACTTGTCCCACCTGCTCTGATTACACAGGAAGAGTGACCTTCTTCTCCAAAGAAGGTAGTTATTTTTATCGTCCACACACAGAAGATCTTCCAGAACTAAGTGCCTTCATGATTGCATCAACATCAGCATATTCGAGGGGCGCCTGGGTGGCGCAGTCGGTTAAGCGTCCGACTTCAGCCAGGTCACGATCTCGCACTCCGTGAGTTCGAGCCCCGCGTCAGGCTCTGGGCTGATGGCTCGGAGCCTGTTTCTGATTCTGTGTCTCCCTCTCTCTCTGCCCCTCCCCCGTTCATGCTCTGTCTCTCTCTGTCCCAAAAATAAATAAACGTTGAAAAAAAAATTAAAAAAAAAAACAAAAACATCAGCATATTCGACATCCCAAGGCAAGACTAAATCAAAATTGTAAAGTTGTAGGGTAAAAACTGCAGAAGTGTGGCATAGCCAGAACACCAAGACCTTGACTGTAAGATTGACTCAGTCACCAATGAGCTGTGGGGCACTGAGTAACTTGCTTGACTTCACTGAGTCTGTTTTGATACGTTACTCACCCGTTAGGGTGCTCCATTAGATGGACAACGAGACTCTGTCTCTCACACTCATGGAAACCATCAGATGACAGCAAGGTACCTACCAACTGCCAGTTCCTCTCCAAAGTGGAACAACCCATGCCCCCCAAACCGAAGAACCAACGTAAGGATAACTTCAAGCAAAAATGTAAACTTAAATTAGCCACAAAGGATAACTTAGGAGGCAACAGAGGTACAAGGGTAATTCATGGCATCTGATGGCCTAGAAAAACTCTGGCCAAAAGCAAAAACGAAATGTTAAAGCATGAGGAACTGTACCTTTGAGACTAATTTACAGAGTGTAATCAGACATCCTAATATTCAATATATTCTGTGGGTTGATAATATTCTCATTTGTGAATAATGCCCACTTTGCCCAAATGATCTGCAGATCTACATACGGATCTGTACACTTGTAAGTTTGTTCTCTCTACACTAGATAACTACTAAGGATTAGAGATAGCGAGTGGGAGTCAAAGATATATACACACCTGTTTCCTAGAAAGCTCCCTTTTGTGCTCTGTCTGTGAAAGAGAATGGATTCCCCGGTAAATCACAAATTAACAGATCATCTTCAAATCTCAAAACAGATACAAGTGGCATCCTTTTATCCAAATGAGAATGACAAGTGTTGTGGCTTCAACACAGAAATGATCCACGGCCCAGGCAGAAGATCCTATGAGAGATAACCCTCTTCAGACTGCTGTAAATCTGATGAATGATCAAAAATGTTAAGCATGGTTTGGGTGATAAACACATATATTTAATGTGAATGACTCAAGAAGACTTTAATCTGTGGGTTCTGAGTGTGTCCAAGCCTCAGATCCTGTACATTATCTTTTCTTCGTGTTGGCATATTATTGGGTTGAATTTGATTCAAAGGTCAAGGAAATCATGCTAAAGCCCCTTCTCTACTTTATGTGGCTCTGTTTTTAGCTCTCCTTGATATAACTTGATTAAATGAGAAAGTAAGGATGGTAGGTAGAGAAGACTCTTTGGAAGATGAATCCGCCAATACCGTTGCCTTCCAATAGAACCAGTAACGAATTCAGGACACATATACATTTATCCTATATCCAACTACCTTCTGGGAAAAAGCTTGTACCACCTGATCCTCCAATTGTAAACAATTTTGATAATATAAAACAAATTAGCAAACTTCCTGCATCTTTTATACAATTACTTCCGATGAATGGAGACTGGTCATAACGTTTGTGTACGTCTTTGCTCTAAATTCATTACATATATTCTACGATCCGCAAGCCCAATATGGTCTTTTCTCTGTCCAAATGCATTAGTTGAATGCCAGTGGAAGACATTAAACAAACAGTTAATCAAAAAGGTGTCTGCTCAGCACCATTCTGTATCCTGTAAAACTTGTCATGATCACAGGAAGCTTATTATCTGGGGATGCAGAATTATCATATAAGAAAAAAATTGCACACATTCTACTCATAACTGTACATACCTGTGACATAGATTGCAAAAGGTCAGAAGGGGAAAAGGGTAAATATTGTGTGAAGATCACATAATGCGTATTCAATTCATGGAAGCTTCTTAAGCTTCCATATTATGAATAGTTGTGTTTTCAGAGATCTCACTCACAGACTTTTCAGTAATGATTCTCCTGCTCTATGTTCTAGGTCTTTTAAGGTGAATAATCAGTCACTGTGGAATGAAGGAGTCTCTTTCATTGGATCAGTGAACAGCAACAGAGAATAAAGATATATCTGAGTATGACCTTTCTTTAGAAGGAAAGACTTTGCAATAAAAGAACTTATGCTTTCAAATAATATACTCCCCAGATAATAGCATCTTTTGTTGATTTCTTCTTCACCCCCCTCCATTTTTATAATATCCTTCTACCAAAGTCAAGGCTTACCCATCAGAGAGTATGGTGTCATTGAACTGTGGTTCCAGACTGTCCTAGCTGAAGCAATTTTATTTTTTAATTTTTTTTAATTTTTTAAACATTTATTCATTCTCAAGAGATAGACAGAGCATGAGTGTGGGAGACGCAGAGTGAGAGAGGAAGACACAGAATCAAAAGCAGGCTCCAGGCTCCGAGCTGTCAGCACAGAGCCCGACGCTGGGCTCGAACCCATGAACCATGAGATCATGACCTGAGCCGAAGTCAGACGCTTCACCGACTGAGCCACCCAGCCGCCCCGTAGCTGAAGCAATTTTTAAAAGCCAATGAAATAACTAAAGTTATGTTATCCAAGACCCCATAAAGCTGTGGCAGCATATGGGACTTGATGAAGACAAGAGAGCCCTTCCAAGATGAGCGGGCAGCCCCTAGCTGCTTTCTACCCTGGGAACGTTTGCCATTTCTAAGTCCGACATGAGGCTCAAGCATGACCTGAATACTATAAGAAAGAAAATCTGCCAAAGCTTTTGGAGGTTGTGTGGAGCTGCAATGACAATTTGGAAACCCCAGGAGCCCTAAATACACAAAGGCCATTTCCTCCTGTGGTTCATTTGCTGAGTCAAGGGGCGCTTGGAAGGTTAGGGACCTTCTTTAAAATGGGGTCCTGGGGCGCCTGGGTGGCTCAGTGGGTTGAGCGTCCGACTTTGGCTCAGGTCATGACCTCGCACTCCGGAAGTTCGAGCCCCACGTCCGGCTCTGTGCAGACAGCTCGGAGCCTGGAGCCTGTTTCCAATTCTGTGTCTCCCTTTCTCTCTGCCCCTCCCTTGCTCATGCTCTGTCTCTCTCACTCTCAAAAATGAATAAATGTTAAAAAAAATTTTTAATAAAAATTAAAAAATAAAATGGGGTCCTGAAATACACTATAGTCTTGCAGTAAGAAGTTACAAGGCATAAGAAGAAGGGAAAATAAAACACCCATTTGAAACAAGCAGAGAGATGATTTACATGTCGAACTTAGCACACAAAGTCTTTAAATTATTGTTATTAATATGTTAAGCAAAGGTGCCTGGCTGGCTCAGTCAGTGAAGTTTCTGACTTTGGCTCAGGTCATGTCTCGCAGTTCGTGGGTTCAAGTCTCACATCAGGCTCTGTGCTTGACAACTCAGAGCCTGGAACTTGTTTTGGATTCTGTGTCTCCCTCTCTCTTTGCCCCTTCCCCACTCATGCTCTCCCCCCCTCCCAAGAATAAATAAACAGTAAAAAATTTTTAATATGTTAAGCAAAATAAAAGGAAAGATGGACAGATTATTAAAATATGGAGTATTTCAACAAAGAACTGAAATCTATGAAACAGAATCAAAGGAACTAAAACTGAAAATTTTAAATATCTGAAAGTAAGAATGCATTGGATGGGTTTCATGTCAGACTGGAAAGTCAGAAGCCAGGGCTAGTATAAACTTGAAACACTAAAAAAATAATAATAAATAAATAAATAAATAAAGCCAAGTATAAATGGTGAATGAACGAATGAATGAATGAATGAATATTAAAAAAAAAAAAAAGAAGCCAGCATTAAGGAACTCAGCAACAGGCAAAGTTAAAAATATTCCAAAGAAAATACACCAAAGGTAAAAAAAAGAACAGAAAAGATATGTAAACCATAGTCAAATGATCTAACAAATGTATAATTGCAATCATGGGAGAAGAAAGGAGGAAGAAGCAATATTTGAACAAATCATGCTGAGACTTTTCTAAAACTGATGAAAGATAAAAAACTGAGCAAATTCCAAAAAGGACAAATATAAAGAAAGCCACGCCCTGATTTAATTGATCTGTATAAGAACTGAGCATTAATATTTTTAAAAGCTTCCCAGGTAAATACTAATGTATAGCCAGTGCTGAGAACCATTGGTCTGAAGGACGCCATATTAAAAGAGAAATGTAATGGGATGTGATGGGCATCGAGGAGGGCACTTGTTGGGATGAGCAGTGGGTGTTGTATGGGGGCCAATTTGACAATAAATCATATTTTTAAAGAAAGAGTAATGTAAAGCTAGTTTAGCCTTTTTTGTTTTCAAGCGATCATAAAAAGCAGCAAGTTCTAGTCTCTTTTTCCTCAAAACACCTCCTAGTGGGGTATCAGAGAGCATGTCTATATTTCAATGATCATCTCCATAACTCAATTCCACAGTTTTTTTTTTAATTTTTTTTAACGTTTATTTATTTTTGAGACAGAGAGAGACAGAGCATGAACAGGGGAGGGGCAGAGAGAGAGGGAGTCACAGAATCTGAAACAGGCTCCAGGTTCTGAGCTGTCAGCGTAGAGACCGACGTGGGGCTCGAACTCACAGACTGTGAGATCGTGACCTGAGCCGAAGTTGGACGCTTAACAGACCGAGCCACCCAGGCGCCCCTCAATTCCACAGTTTTTAAGTGACGGCATCACTGCCTGCTCTGTCCATAATCCACGAAGGAGCAGGAAAAAAATTAAATGGCATAGACTCAATCTGGACAAGAAACTTTCCAGTTGCAGAAACAGTAGTCAGGAGGAGGTTACAAGACATACAAAATTCGCTATCACGCTCTCAGGTATAGATGCTTCAAGAGAGAAGACGCTGGGAGATTGGAAGGAAGCAGATTTTCATCCCAGGTGAAGACACTCGGAGGCCGGGTTAACTAACCATGGTTGGTCACTTGACTGGACGGAATCGCCAAGGCAACGGAGAGTCTGAGACGGAAGCAGATAAACGCCAGAGAGCAGATGACAAATCCGCACAGGGCTCCAGACGCTGGGCTCGCCAGCCGGCATCCATTTCTAGAAAACGAACTTGGGGTTGAGAGGGAAGAACTGCTCTTCTCAGGTCTGAAGGTAAGATGAGATTACATCGTGACCGAGAACCCTTCATGCTCGATGAGAGAAATTACACATTTGGTTTCCTTTAAAACGTATTCGGCCAAATTGTTGTTAGGTGATGTGTATATGTACTTTTCTAAGAAGGAACAGAAACTGTAGCATTGAATGCAGACTACCCCAGACCTGGGAAGCACCAGGAGTGTGTTAGAAAAGCAGGAACTCATGATCTAGAGCTCCCGGGGCCCGCCAGGTTTGTCACACGAAAGAGTATCCCCAAATGCTGAATTTACCTAAATTTACCTGAATTTACCTAAATTTACCTAAAATTTACCTAAATCAAAGTGACCAAGGGGCGCCTGGGTGGCTCAGCCAGGTAAGCATCCGGCCCTTGATTTCAGCTCGTGATTCGTGGGTTCAAGCCCCGAGTAGGTGCAGAACCTGCCTGGGATTCTCTGTCCCCCTCTCTCTCTGCCCCTCCCCCGCTGGCGCTGTCTCTCTCTCTCTCTCTCTCTCCCTCAAAATAAATAAACTTAAAAAAAAAAAGTCTAAAAAAAAAAAGTGATCAAATTAAAGGTCCAAGTTGTATCCTCATGGTTCCCAAATTTTAAAGGGCAAATAACGAGTCAGCATGAGGCAGGGTATTTCCTCAGTATAAAGAGGTATAAACTATCTTCCAGCCAGACCCAGAAAGCTCCTGGCCACCAGCCCCGCCCTCCCTCGTGTCACAGCAGAGCACACAGGCTCGAGACTGCACCAGAAAGCTGCTAATTCCCAGGGAAATGGTCGTGCTTTCCAGCTGCCCACGTACTCTACACTATCTCCTTAGAAGCCACCTCGTCTCTCCATTTTTCACGGTGCACCAAATCCAATGATGACATGAAGTTGCCGTTGGTTCGGGGTTTTGTTAGGTTTCCCCTCCCGAGACTGGTCCGTCCGTCTTTCCTGGCTTGTAAATATTTCTACAGCTGATGTGCGCACCACACGAAATCAGTCTATCCTGCCCGGGTTCTGGTTTTGCTGTTTACCCTTCCACAGATCTTAGCATTATTACACTTAATCCTGTCCTCGGGCCACAACTTTACATTTCCCTGCAAAAATCTCCCAGGGACTCGGGGTTTGCCAATGCTCCCGATCCGTGTAAGGCCGTGAGTCTCACTGGTCCTCAGCCGGTCCCTTTTTCCAGGCTGGTTCAAATCCCTTATCTGTAGATGAATTCAAAAGACTCGAAAAATAGGGTTTGAGTCCCAAGCTTTTTACTGCTATTTACATATATATTTTTTTTTCTGTTACCACGCACTGCAAAGTGAAATCTTCCTGAATTCCTTTCCTTCCTTGCTCATCTTGCCTGTAGCCGCTGGCCACAGCCTAGATACTAGCTGCCAAATGATTGCAAATATATAACAACCTTCTCCTTTCAAAGAAGACTGTTTTTGACTCGTCGTGGTTTTTCTAGCGGCCAGGACACGGGGGAAAACTTCTCTGTCGTAGGACTTTATGTGAGAACTATCTGTTTACATATCCATCTTTGTCGGGAGCCATGGCACATGACTGGCCATGGTCCACACGAGACGAATGGAGGTCGGAGTCTCGGGTTACAGTCGCGCTGCAGCCACCGAAAGTTATGTGACCTCGAACCAGACACTTGACCTTTGAGCGACTCGGGGTCATCTTATGATGATCTTTGGCCCCTATATTTATGGGTTGGTTGCTTGGGTTTTAAACTATAGAGGCATTAAGACTTCTTCCGTCGAAGCATCTGAAACTGAGGGATTTGTGGGAGAAGAAAGATAAGAAAGTTGGGTTTTTTGGTTAGAACAACAACAACAGATGAAATTTGTTCGTGGAAACCGAGTGAATTGGGTGCTACTGAACATAGGTACCTGGGGTGCAGGTCTGTCTGAAGCACAGAGTCCCCCCCCCACCGCCACCCCTCCCAGGGGAGGGGCAGTGAAGGGAATCAGCATTGGTATTCCAAGTAGGCAACTGTCTGCATCTTCCCCACCACCCAGCATGCGTCACAAGCCGCAGCTGCCCCGAGCGGAATCTCCCCTTCCTGATGGGTTCTAAAACCCTCCAGCTCTCCGGCCTTCCCTGAACCCAATTCCCATAGATATTTAAGCAGCTTTTTTCCAGAAGGGCTCAGGTAATTGCTCGCGCCAGCACAGTTGTGTGATTTGTACATTGCACAAGACAGCTGACCCAGGGGAGGGTGCAGGCTGGTATCCAGTTCGTGTTTTGCCTGCCAGGCCCTGAGCCCTGGCACCGGCTTATGTCCGTGAGAAAGAAGAGACGTCTCTGCCTTCACACAAAGGCACGGTCTGCTTGCCAAGCCATGTGCCCGTAGGCCTGAGGATGTCCAGAAGCGGCACACACAGAGGTTCGCGTCAAGGTTAAGTGCGGGCCGGTGGGAACCCTACACGATCGTCCAAGTGTGGCCAGGGCACGTGCGCGTGTCACGGGGCAGGAGGGGCAGGCTGCGACCGCCGACCGGCCACCTCATTCCTTTGCGCGTCGTGAAGGGTACCCCTTCCCTTCCTGCGCCTTTGCTTAGGGAGGTCACTCAAATGCTCTCCAGGCCATCGGAGAACGTCCCCTCCCTAACTCTGCTTCCCTTTCTCATCTCTTGAGCCCCAGGCCATCTGATTCCGGCTCCCCCAGGACGGACCAGTCTTCCCCAGAGAGCAGTCAAGTCCCGCCAGCCTCCTCCTTTCTTATCTTCCATATTCCACAATCGCGGGCGGACGCCAAAGGCCGAGGTGTTGGTTAGTTACCGACTGGTGCGTGATGAGTCCCTCACGGCTCAGCGTCTAAAGCGACAGACATTCTCCTCTCAACAAACATCGTCTCTGTGGCTGCAAAATCCGGAAATGGCTCAGCTGGGCCACTCGCGGAGCTGCCATCAAGCCATCAGCCAGTGATTCCGTCGTTGGACAAAATTCGGCAAAGACTACCCGGCTCGCCCCCCTGGCCCGCAGGTCTCATTACCTCTCTGACCCTCAGCCACTCACCACAAAGGTGATAGGGCCGCGGACAATGTCGGTCCCCCACGATGACAGCGATCCAGGAGAGACAGGGAGCCAGTGAGCGGGCACGAGCCCAAGGCACAAGCTGCCGTCTCTTGCGACTTGGCCTCAGAAGTGACATCACTTCCGCCAAACACTGCTCGTGGCACAGAGCGGTCCCCGGACGGTGAAGGGGGAATTGCACCGGGGTGTGGATACCAGACGGCAGGGGCCACTGGGGGCCATCCTGAGGGCTGGCGCCCCAGAGACGCAACCCTCTGATCAGCGTGTACCAGCCTTCTGGAAAAGGCAGTGCACATACATCATCTAAGTAGATACCACAGCGCTAACAACACTACGAAGCAGATCCTGGTTTTCGCTCTCATTCTGAAGACGAGAGAACTGAGCTTCAGAGAGATTAAGCAATTCGCCTACAGTCACAAAACTCATAGTAAATAGATTCCATTCCATCCTTTCCCTAAGGCAAGGTCGTACTATTTTATGTTCACGATATTTTTCTCTGTCCTCCAGCTCATCTCTTATACACTTACCAGTTACCAGGGCGCCTGGGTGGCTCCGTCGACTAAGCGTCGGACTTCAGCTCAGGTCGTGATCTCGCGGTTTGTGAGTTCGAGCCCCGCATCGGGCTCTGTGCTGACGGCTCAGAGCCTGGAGCTGCTTCGGATTCTGTGTCTCCCTGTCTCTCTCTGCCCCTCCCCCACTCACACTCTGCCTCTCTCTCTCTCAAAAATAAATAAACATTAAAAAAATTATTTATACATTTACCAGTTATCGTTCTTCCCAAGGTGGCTCAAAATTTCTTTCCACTGAATAAAAGATAGAATCCCATCTCCCCACAATGGCATTGAAACTCCTACAGTTTTGACGGTTAACTTTCTGTGTCAACTTGGCTGGGACCTGGTGCCAGAAATTTGACTAAACGTTATTCTGGATGTTTCTATGAAGGGGTTTTGGGGTGAGTGAGGCAGCCCGCCCTCCCTAATGTGGGCAGGCCTCATCCAGTTAGTTGAAGTCTCAATAGAACAAACGATTGGCCTCTCTGAGCAAGAGGGAGTATATGTATACACACACACACACACACACACACACACACGCATATGTCCTAATTATTAGCTCCATTTCTCCGGAGAGCCCTGATGAATACACTGCCTTTCTAGCCCATTTTATCACAACAGCACCTGTCCCATCTATCCCCCCCCCCACCAGCACTGCCCCTGCCCACACGCTCACATGCTATGTGCACGCATGCACACACGGCCACTTGTGGATCCATCCACCCTGGCCGACTCTGTATCTGCCAGACGTGATGCATTTTCCCGTCTCCATACTTTTGTTCAAACAGCTAACTATGATAACTACGTCTTCTCTCTGAAATGCCCTCTCTCTCCTACCTTCCACCCAATCTGTCCCTCTCTTATAATCTCACTATATATATATATATATATATATATATATATCCTGCACCATAACATTTATCATTGGGTTATCTGGTATAAAAATTAATGTTTATCTCCAATACTAGATTAAGAGCTTCTGGACAGTGGGATTATGCCATTAATCTCTTCCCACAGTCAACCCAGTACAGCGCTTTGCTCACCGGGACTCAAAGAGCTCGACTGAATTCTTCATCTGTTTTCGGGAGATGTTCGTGTCTCATATCATCACACCTCACTATACCCCGTGTAAAGAAAAAATATATATATAGGTAGGTAGGTATAAACTGTAATAGCTATACTAAAAACTATGTTTAAAATAATACAATAAAGGCTGTATTTGCCACTTTTCGGAAACAAAATGGTGCACACTCTGGAAACCTGGTGTTCTTGTCTCATAAAATGACATTCCTGTTGAAAACAATTAAAATTCTGGGTAAAAAGAAATGTAATCTCCTAAAAAGCATCAATGAGCTGGCAAAAATTTGAACAATAACCAAGCCAGGGTCTGAGTGACATCGGGAACCAAGTGACAAGTGGAACACAATGAGACTGGCTTTTCCCCTAAGGGTATGTGCCAAACTGACTGAACTTGAACTTCAGTTTTGGTTTTTTTTCAAGTAACGTAATAGCTTTATTTAAAATTCAAAACTTACAACGGGCCAGAAATTACATTCTTTGCAACCACATAAAAATTACAGGGTGAAATTTTAAATACTAACTTAAAAACGGGTGTGGGAATACATAGTTTTTCCAAACTCTTTTGGGGGTTATGCAAACAAAAATATGAAGAACCCTGAGTAAGCCATCTCATGGGGGCAGGGATGATAAAGAAGACAGAGATTTTTTTTTTCCTTAAAAACTGGTATTTCCAGTTAAAATACCTGGAAAGATTACTTGATTGGGTATTTTTAAACCTCTTAGCAATATTTCACCAAGAAAAAGGATAGTTGCCAAACTTTAATACGATGCCCCCAAACACCAACGCTTTCTTTCTAAGATCACTTAACTTTTCCACACCCCTTCCTCTGTGTGGAGTCTTATCAATGCCAGCTCCGTTTTCATTTCCTACGTCATACAGGGATGCCTCAGAGATATTCTGGGTTTGGGTTTGGGCCACTACAGTAAAACAAATATTGCAATAAAATTTTTGGTCTCCCAGTGCCTAGAAAAGTTATGTTTATACTACACAGTAGTCTATTCAGTGTGCAACAGCATTATGTCTTTAAAAAAAAGTACATACCTTTATTAAAAAGGACCTTATTGCCAAAAAGCACTGTTATTTGAGCTTTCAGCAAGTTGTAATCCTTTTGCTGGTGGAGGGTCTTGCCTCGACGGTGATGGTGGCTGACTGACCAGGGTGGTGGTTGCCGAAGGTTGGGGTGGCCGTGGTGATTCCTTAAAACAAGAGAACGATGAAGTTAGCCACATGGATTGACTCTTCCTTTCATGAACGATTCCTCTGTAGCAGGTGGGGCTGTTTGACGGCCTTCGACCCACCGCAGAACTTCTTGCAAAATTGGAGTCAGTCCTCTCCAACCCTGCCGCTGCTTTACCTGCTGAGTTTATATCATATTCTCCGTTCTTTCTTGTCCTTTCAACAGTCTCCGCAGCGTCTTCACCCGGAGTAGCCTCCATCTCCAGAAACCACTTTCTTTGCTCCTCCGTGAGAAGCAACTCCTAACCTGTTCACGATTATCACGAGATTGTACCCATTCAGTCCCACCTTCAGGCTCCACTTCTGATTCTGGTCCTCTCGCTCTTTCCACCTCATCTCCAGGGACTTCCTCCACTGAGGTCGTGAGCCCCTCACAGTCATCCACGAGGATTGGAGTCAGCCTCTCTCAAACTCCCATGGATGTTGCTATCTTGGTATCTTGAGAAGGAGACAGGTGGGGGAACAGCCGGTCGGTCAGTGGAACAGTCAGAACACACACGATATGTATCGGTTAAGTTCGCTATCTCATATGGGTACGGTCCGTGGCGCCCCAAAGCAATCACAACAGTAACATCAAAGATCACGGATGTGTTTTTATAACACATGCAAAAATAACGAGACGTTTAAAACATTGCAAGAATTACCAAAATGTGATACAGAGACACGAAGTGAGCAAATGCTGTTGGAAAAATTATATCGGTAGATTTGCTTGAGGCCACAAATCTTCAATTTGTAAAGCACACAATATGTGTGAAGCACAATAAGAGGGAGCACTGGGGCGCCTGGCTGGCCCAGTCGGTTGAGAGTCCAACTTCGGCTCGGGTCACGACCTCACGGCTCGTGAGTTCGAGCCCCGCATCAGGCTCACGGCTGTCAGCGCACGGCCTGCTTCAGATCCTCTGTCCCCCTGTCTCTCTGCCCCTCCCCTCCCTCTCTCAAAAACAAATAAACATTTAAAAAAATAAAAAATAAATTTTTAAAAAAGGGGGCACAAATAATGCCTATCTATATGAATATGGAATATGTAAAAAATATACCCAAGTCATTTGTTATTTGCAATTATGGATTCTTCTATCCTTGAACTTCAAAACCCATTTTTGTAAATTGCATTCTGCTTTGCTTTCCTGTCCCCAACTTATGTTTCTCGTGTGTTCTCCTCAGTTATTCTTTGATGCTAAAACGTGTGAGAGTCCACCAGGTATCAACGTTCACCTTCCTCAGTGCCCTTGGTCCTTTGGCGATGGGACTCGAACGGTCAACAGTGATGAAAATACCTTCACAGCAAGGGCAGGATCGTCGGGACAAGTGACTGAATTCGAACATCAAATACAAAATCCCAAATCTAGGCTAGTGGATCCTTTCTGTCAGGCTTCATCATTCTCCTCATTCTTGATGATTCAGTGAAGTCCACCACCTGTAAAAGTCTGGCCCGATATTTGAATATGTTCAACCAAAACATCCAGAGTGATTCGCAGAGAATAAAGGCAAGGTGGCTGAGCGCCACAAAGATCCAGAAATGATTCAAAGGCTCTGAAGTGAGAAGATGGAAAAGGGAGGAACTCCAAGCCACCTGCTGAAAAGTCCCCTCCTCCCTTACCTGTTTAGCAACCGCAACCGCCTGATGGTGAACTTCCCCTCCTTCACGGAGACTTCAACACTGCATTTTAGTAGGATCATTCTTAAGGGTGGCGTTAGTATCTATCATTCAAGAAGGCATTTTCCAGAAGCACCCGGGGCATCGGACCATCCCGTCCTTTCCTGCTCGACAGCGCTCCTAACTCCAGAAAGTACTTTCCCAAACCAGCTCGGAGGGCACGGCTATGCCACCCGGACCAAAATATTCCATTACCTTTAGGTGACCTTCCTCTGAGACTTGGAAATGGAGTGTTTCAACTATAGGTCAGGCAGTGGATGACTTTACTCATGCTCCCTGAAAGACAAGGCTGATGAATAGCATTTGAGCCCTGTTTCCCTAATTCTCCAGGCAGAATTAGAGCCTCTCCATAAGGGTAATCCTGAATGATTCACGATGCCTGTTTCAGCACAGTCACACATCATACAAATACAAATTGACAGTTCGCACACACTGGCCTCCTGATGGTATTTACTTAAAATCCTCTCAAGTCCACTCCCGATGGCTGCAGTGGGGACAGCGCTCTATTTAAGGCTGGCAAACAAAAAGGCACCCACTTGTCATAGCCAGCCGCCAGATTTACAGGAACATAGGAACCTTTTGAATATTCAGCTCTCTTTTTGTGCCACCTGGCACTTAACGTCCCATTGGGTCAGGCCATGGGTTTGTTAGTTGATTGCAAGGATAATCCTTTGAAAACCATACAAACAAAGAGGTAGTAAGCTCAGACCTTTGGATAACCCCTTTGGCTGTCCTGAAGTCACTAAGGAGGAACAAAACATTGAGGCTGTGGGATAGTAACAGAGGAGGGAAAGAGATGTTCTACAAATAACATGCCACGAGACAGTTTGAGATACTCGAGAACACGAATACATCCCCGACTGGGGAAAGTATAATGAGGAAAAATGGATCGACGCCTCCAAGAAGACACCCAGTTCCATTACTGTCCGAAAGGATTCTTGACAGATGACAATGAAAAACCAACAAGCAGATACCAACGGTCACGGATCTCTGTTTGTGCTTGCAACACGGGCAACCCCACTGCTTCAAAGGAAATGCCAAAAACAGAAACACGGCTCACGTAGAGCCACGTTAACGTTGTCCACGCGGAAGTATCGCGACTACTAACTCTGGACTCGGGAGGCGAGAATACAAAGCAGGACTTGGGAGACAGTGGAATTCATGTAAATAAAAGCAGAGCCAAACGAGAACTGCCTCAGTGCCAGCTTTTGTGCAGGCTCCTTGAGCAGTTGAACGTGGTGTCACATAATCTTTCTGATGGTCGTGGGGAGCCTTGATTTCTGTTGTGGAAGCTCATCATGTGTTTACTTGAAAGGACCCCCCCTTCTCCTTTGACCCTCTCTGACGTTCCCCCTAAGGCGTCCCCCTTTCTTACCCAGAGCCGGAAGTGGCACCCTTTGGAGACTGGGAAGGCAAGGAAATGCCACCCAAGTCGATTGGGAGCCTGCAAGGCTCCAAGCAAAAGACTTCCGGGAGGGAAAATACCCTTCTCAAACCACCTGTTTTTACCCTTTGTGCATGACCTAATATGCTTTTGCAGTGGGCATGATATTATTTCATTACTATTCTTAATTGGTAATCGATTCACTTTTGCCATTCCAATAACCCCTTTGGTTTACACACCCTACCCTGAAGTTTAGAAGGTGGAACAAAAAAATCAAGCCTATGGAACAGTAACCGAGGCAGGAAGACATATGAACTGTCAACACACGCTAAGAGAGTTGCAGACAGAGCATTAATAAAACACCAATACATGTGGTTGATATAGTGTCACATCAAATCTCCACAATTCATTTCCTGGGTTCTGACAGATGCATAAAAGTCTTCTGAGCAACGCTGATAATCGAGGCACCTCCGTTTTCTGGTTCTTAGATTTGCATATGGCTCTATTAGTCCGAAGGTACAAGAGCCCAATCGCCAGAATATAGTTTATAATAACTGTACTCACAGGCAAAGTGACCAAAGTCTTGCATTCATTCTATTTTTATTATTTTATATTTATATTTTATCTCAAACATACTAATTTTGCCTTTTCTACACGAGTATGTCCACTATCTAGTCCGACAGAGCCCATAGGTAAAATATGCCAAACGTACAATCTTTCTCTTAAAAAAAAAAAAAGAGTAAGAAGAAAGAAATCTTGGGGTTCCTGGGTGGCTCAGTAGGTTAAGCGTCCAATTTCGGCCCAGGTCATGATCTCACAGTTTGTGAGTTCAAGCCCCATGTCGGGCTCCGTGCTGAGAGCTTGGAGCCTGGAAACTGCTTTGGATTCTGTGTCTCCCTCTTTTCTCTCTGCCCCTCCCCAGCTCATGCTCACACTCTGTCTCTGTCAAAAATAAATAAACTTGAAAAAAAGTTTGTTTTTTTTTAAAAAGAAAGAAATCTTTAAGCAAATGAGAAGACAAGCCACAGCCTGGGGAAAAACATAGTCCAAGAAACACTTAAAACTCAACAATAAGACAACTAACAACCTGATTTAAAAATGAAAAGCACAAACCAATAATTCATGAAACAACTTGAGTTAATTTAAAAAGAAAACATTATGTAACTTATGTGTAGGGAACAAAGGCAGAAGCCAAAGAACACATGCAGTTTGATTTCATCTATATGAAGTTCAGAACAAGTAAAATTGATCTTTGGTGATAAAAATCAAATCAATGGTTGAGTACAAGAGGTGTGACTGGAAGGAGAGAGGAGCTTTCTGGGTGGTGGAAAGGTTTTAGATCTTGACTCTGATGTTGATTCACTACTGTATATCTTTATACTTTAATTGAAGCTTATTAATGCTACGGTTAAAGTTTGTGCTTTGCGGCATACGAAACACTTGCCTTGGTAAAAAGATACGAAATTCTTTTTTAATGCGGCAAAGACCTTACGAGACACCTCACCAGAGAAGATATACAGACGGCAAAGAAACATAGGGCAAGACGCTTCACATCATATGTCATCAGGGAGATGCCCACTAAAACAACAATGACATATCAGTACACAACTGTTAGAATGGCCCTTATGTGGAACACTGACAACATCAAATGCTGGCAAAGACGTAGAGCCACAGGAACTCCCTCTCACTGCGGTGGGCATGCAAAATGGCACGGCCACTTTGGAAAATAGTTTGGTGGTTTCTTACAAAATTAAACACACTCTTAACACATGATCCAGCGATCGTGTTCCTTGGTATTTACCCAGAGGAATTGAAAACTTGTGTCCACACAGAAACCTGCACACAGATGTCATAGCATCTTTATTCAGAAATATGAAATCATAATTAAAAAAAAAAAATCTGACAGCCCCCAGACACTCAGATTGTATCATTTGTGCAAGATCCAAGTAGGAACCTGTTGACACTGAGGGCAGAGAGGTCAGCATTCTCAAAGACTGAAGAAGCCGGGTGTCCTCATCTGGGAAACTGTTTGCATATTCAAGAGGTGACCCGGGGTGGGGGCACCTGGGTGGCTCAGTCGGTTAAGCGTCCGGCTCTTGGTTTTGGCTCAGGTTATGATCTCACGGTTCCTGAGTTCGAGCCCCGCGTTGGGCTCTATGCTGACGGCGTGGAGTCTGCTTGGGATTCTCTCTCTCTCTCCCCCCTCCCTCTCTGCCCCTCCCTGCTCTCTCTCTCTCTCTCTCTCTCAAAATAAATAAATAAACTTAAAAAATGATTTAAAAAAAAGAGAGGTGACCAGTTCACCTTATAGTAAAGTCACCTCAGTCATCAGTAAAATTCATTCCACAAATATTTGAGGTGTCTAGGTGTGCTTCTCTGAATCTTTACTCAGTGGTGCTCCTGTTCTGTAGTGCTCCCCACACGCTCAGGGACTGACTTTCACCAGGTGCAGGCTTCTGAACCGTCTCGTCCTGAGCCCACTCCTCAAATCGGTGAGAGGGCCAGAAGCATGAGAAGGGCAGGCGCCTAAGGCATCGCTCCTTAAAGCTGCCATGGGAAAATTCTTACATGTTCCGCAAAAACCACCTCGTAAAGTGGACCCTCGGAAAGTTTAGGCAAGCCCGCTGACCCTGGAGCCCTTTATGGTTCCTGTAGTACACTCATCATTAGATCTGCTATCCTTAACTAGCCGACAATGGTAAGGACGGTTTCCTCTCTCTTCCTGAAGTTATAAAGTGTGAGTTCAAGTTTTCAAAATAACCCAGGGAGCCCTGAGTGCCCCCAAGGGTGTGCCAGCGGTGGGAGAATGGACTATAACATTTGGAAGGAATAAAAGTGGGCAAAACAGAGGTGAACCCTGAGGACACTGAGTCCCGGCAATGTAACTGCTCGCAACAGCGACCAGGGAGCAGACAAGCTAAACTAAGAGGCTTCCCTGCTTCCAACCACCATGAGCAAGACAACCAACGAAAATGGGGAGTTTGGAGCAGAGGGAATTTTGGCTTCTGTGTGTCATTTCCTGACTTTATGTTAATTTTACATCCTTTTTTTTTTTTTCTCCAGCAGGTGTTTCTGACAAAGGAACTAACAAGAGACCGGAGCTAGCCACCCCGTGTCGCAGGTCTCAGAAAGTTCCTACAGGCACTGGGCAAAGAGAAGGAAGGTGGGCCGGGAACTCTGCAGCGTTGAAAACACGGAACCAACACAAACACTACAATCAGAGTTTTTCTGGCTAGGACGGTGTGTGATCTTGTTAGATGATCTTGAGGCATAATAGACAAACTCGGCCACCTCCCATGTTTCCGCGGATTAAAACTTTGAATTTGTCTCGAAAAGGCACCAACTCCCTCCATCCTCAAAGTGTCCATTACCACATTCCATAATTTAATTATAGTCCTTCACTCCTAGTCATTTGGGGTATTTATTTTTCAAGCAGGGAAAGCAAGACAGTGGAAGTCGAGTGATTTGCAGTTAAATAAAAGAGTCCAAATAATTCAACAATGTTTCAAAGGCCGGGGGGGGGGGGTTGGGAGGGGGGAGAGGGAAACGCCGCGATGGCAGCTCGAATGGTGTTTCCCTTCCTACATATCATGGAAGATGAGTCAACCCAGCCTAGAGGTTGACCTGAATTCTGGCATAATTACACGTATAAAAATTTGGATTTCAGCCCAATGTATAAGTTACCCTCCTTACTGCAGCTGCTGCCCTTCGGGGCTGGGAGATCTCTAATTCCCAAGAGAGAGACAGCCCCAGCGGGATCTGCGGCTCGTTGAAGTCCCTCACCTGCGCACAGTCATACCTGACTCAGAACTTCATGCTTGGGAAGGCCAAGACTACTGGTAGACCCGGGACAAAGGTCCGCAGCCACCGAGGTTCTTTGTTGCAAGCTGCAAACCCACTCTAACCGGCCGAAAATTTATGAATAGGCTAAATTTATGAATTAGGCTTCCTAATAGGCTTTAGGAAGCTCACAGAAGCCGCCAGAGGGCCAGAGAATCAGGCTGAAAAGCCATCCAGCCAAGAACGGTCCCCAGATGACCCCTCCAAAGCGTGGCAGCAACAGTCCCAGAACCCTGGACCGATGTGTGCATTCCCTGGAGGCCAGCTTCCCACCAGCTGCTCAGGCCCCCGGGGCCTCAGGTCGCTGCCACTTGCCACCAGCCCGAGACCAGCTCTGGGCCTCATCTCCAGCTGCCCGAAGCTGTCCTCTGAATCTGTGCCTCCGTGTGGCCGTGGCTGACTGGCAAAACCCTAGCCAGGAAAGGGGCTCAGAGGGCAGCTTCAGACTCTGTCTTGGAGAGGCAGAGCTCACAATGAGGGAAGAAATCTCCCTGATGAAAAGACACAAGGTGCCAAGCCACCAAAAACGCAAGAGTTATGGACACATCTTCAATCTTGTAAATTCATGGTGAGCGCTGAGAATGAGTGAATTTAAGGAGGCTTCGCACCCCTCTGCAGATTGAATTTACACTCATCTGTCCAAATAGTCATTGTTTACTGTGAGATTGTACGTTGCTAGTGGGGAGGAGTCTTTGTTTTGTTTGTGGCTGTGTCCAGAGCAAATAAAAGAAATCCCAGCACACCTAGCAGGTGCTCGCTAAATATGCATTGAATGGATTTATTTAACTCATATGTAATTCATGTCTCTTAGGCATTGAGGTTACACAGAGTGCCAGGGTTCAGCCTGCCCTCTGCCGCTGCTGGCCAGGGTCCGCAGGAAAGCAGCGTGACCCCAATAGCCTGTGGTAGGTGTTTTGACAGAGAATGACCTCATGGAGACTTCCAAAGAAGTCCCTACTCAGGTTTGGGGAAGAGAGTTTCTGGAAGGACGCCCTGGAGAATGAGTACGAATTAGCCAGAAAAGCAAGTTGGGACGGGTGAGCTTGTGAGGGAGGCAAAGAAGGCAGGTGTCCAGGCCAAAGGAGCAGCAGGTACAAAAACGAGGACATAAGAAAGCCTGGGACTTGAAGTAGCTCAATGAAGACGTCTTTGGGTTATAATCAGCCTCTGCGTTTCCACTCACTTACAAGGTCACACTGTGGGCAGTGGGGGCCAGGGGGAGAAAGCCAGGTTGCGGTGGAAAACCAAAAATTGACATAAAGTTCTTCTCAAAAACCCTGCAGAGGAAGTTGTCATTTTTAGCAAATCAGTGATGGACAGAGTCACCTTTTCCCTAAATCAGCGAGGGACAGTGTCACCATCGGAGCCCCAAAACTCAGGAACGTTGCCCGTCACACACGTGGGCACATGTTATCGAAAGCGGTTCTTCAATAAGAAAACGAATAACCAGTTAAAAGTGGGAAAAAGATCTGGACACCTCATCAAAGAAGATTTAGAGGTATAATTAGGGAATTACAAACTAAAACAAGAATGAAATGCCACTAAATACCTATTAGGACACCTAACCATCTTTAAGCGACCGTACGAAACAGTGACAAGGGCGTACAGGAACTCTCAGTCGCTGCTGGTGGGAATGCAAAATGGTGCAGCCACTTTGGAAGACACTTTGGCAGTTTTTTACCAAAAAAAAAAGAAAAAAAAAAAGTACCCCTGCTCTCCAGTATTTATACAAATGAGCTGAAAACTCGCGTTCACACAAAAACCTACACAGAGGTGTTTATGGTAGTTTTGCTTATAATTGCCAAGAATTGGAGGCCACTAAGATGTCCTTTAGTAGCTGAATGGATAAATAAACTGGGGTCCAACCAGACAGCGCGATATTATTCAGCACTAAAAAGAAATGACCTCTCAAGCCAGGAAAAGGCATGAGGAACCATAAATGAATATTGCTTAGTGGAAGAAGCCAACCTGAAAGGGTTCCAGACTGTGTGATCCCAACTCTATGACATTCTGGAAAAGCAAACTATGGAGACAGTAAGGAGATCGGTGGTTTTTAGGGGTTGGGAAAGAGGGAGGGATGAACCGGCGGAGCACAGAGGACCCTTAGGGCGGTGAGAACCATCCGTATGATATTATAATGGTGGATACAGGGCAAGGCACACTTGTCCAAACCCATAGAATGTACGACAACAATGTACATTCATTCATTCAACAGCTAGGAAGACATCCATACAATCTCATAAAGCGGTGCCGCTCGCTATATTTAATTCATGCCCCTTCTGATAATCTGATTTTTAAAGTCCAAACAAATTTCATACCAAAGCTAAAAATAAACAGAAGCAATGATTATTTTTAACATGCTATTTTGAACCACCGCAGGCCTGGCCCACCAGAGATTCGAACATACCCTTCTAAGGAGTTCCCCCTGCCTCGAACCCACCCCTGCCCCGGCATGATGACCTCTGTGACACAGAAAGTCTAGGCCAGCTCTAGAAAAAGGCAGTGTCTGATGAGAATGGTAAGAAACGTACAAGAAGGAATTGCTCAGCGGCAAAAAAAAAAAAAAAAAAAAAGAACCATCACCAGCTGGAACTAGTAGGTGGTCTACAGGGTTGGAACTGAAGGACGGAGAGGATTTGAAAAGCAGAAATGGAAGAGAGAACAACCATAAAAAGCAAGTGGCATAAGAGAAAACACAGTGATGAGTCATCACAGATCCCAAATGAAAAGGCTGAATTGTCTAGTCTGACTCGTACGAACTCGGTATGTCAGCACCTAGCGTGGTGTCCATGAATAACAACTCATTAAATATTTGTGGATGAATAAATGAATTTTACGAAGGCTGAAAGAAGAATACTAAATTGCCGAAAGACAGCCAAGAGCCTTAAACGGAGGCAGAGGTACCGGCCTTTATCTTGGGTGTAACAGGAATGCGTAGCTTTTGGGACAGAGATGCGGCATGAACACATCTGTGTGCTTTGGAAAATGTATCTCGCCACTACCTATGGGATGGAGAAAAGCCGGGAGGGAAAACAGTACAAGAGACGTCCATGGAGGGATCCAGTGAAAATGACCAAGAGTTTGCACTCTCTTTTATATGTAACTGTCTCATACCATTATTGTCTTAATCTTTCATGAAACGATAAGGTGAGGAAAAAAATATTATTACATGTAATTCAAATACATTCCTTCTTCCAAAGTCACTCACAGGTTCAACTTAGTGTAACTTGCCTTCTGATTTCAAAAATAATACGTGTATCACGGAAAATGTGCAAAGACACCCCAAATATTTTCACCTTCTGAAATTATCTCACATGTAGAAAACATAAACATCTTGGTGTATACATCGTTATGTTCCGTATTCTACGTGTGATACACACACACACACACACACACGTATTCCGATCACTTTCCACATAACCGCTTTGTCTGGATTTTTTTTTCCTCTGAAAACAAAATTGCTTTGATTATAAAATTCTAATTATAAAAGTAATTATAATTATAAAAGTAAACTATGTTTGTTATAAAAACCAAAAATAGCGAACACGGTAAAGAAGAAAAATAAAACCCTCTATGATCCTACCACTGAATGAAAACTTCCTCTATCGACATGTGGTGATAGTACCTAGATTTTCTCCACCCTTTATATAAATGGGTTAGTTAGATGGATGATGGACGAGTAGGTGATAGAAGACAGAGGCATAAATGGATTTTTTAAAGTGATAATGCTTCATTCATGCTTTTGCAATCTTTTCATCTAACGATGTGACGAAGTACACATTCCCCGTATTGTTAAATATTCTCTTCTTTACTACATGATTTTTTATTGGCCGCACAATTTTAGCAGGCCACCATTCCATCACTTACTTAACAAATTCATCTATTGCCGTCCTTAGGTAGTTGGCAATTTTCTGCTGTTACAAACAACTGTATGGTGAGCATCATTGTCGATTACTCTTGCTTAAATTCAAGGTTAAGTTTCTTGGGATAAACTCGTGAAGATAAAATTGTTCGATCAGAGTGTCACTCTATGTTTGTTGCTCATTTAAAAACTCGTAAGTTCAATGCATGCCGTCTGTTAAAATGCCGTATATCAGATTTATTTTTGAGATAATCTCTGTTTTCTAAATAGGCCAATTGATTCACTCTTCTTCAGAATACTAAGAAGATATTAAATGATGCCAAACCAAAAGCAGCAGTTGAGTGTTGAGGGGCGGTAACGAGAATCTGAATTATTCACCACGACAAGCCCGTTGGACTTGGACCAGAACACCATCAGCCACGACCGACCGCAGGAGAAGCCAACCGCTGCCCCTCACAACTGGAATCTTCCCCCACAGCCCAGCCCTGCCCGGTGTGGCCACCACTGTGCCCCCGGCCGGCTTTATTGCCTCCCTCCTTAGTCATCTCTGCAACGAATGTCAGTTCTGCCCCTAACGGTTCCGTCCTCTGATAATCTCTGCTTTTAACTTTTCACTCACTGGAGGGGAAAAAAAAAGAAAGAGTACGCTTGTGCGTAAGTGTGCGCGTACATGTGTGCACGTGCGTGATTATTGCATGAACACTGCGTGCCTTTCTCAGTCCGATGAGCGATATAAGTTACTAATATTTGAGTACATTCATTCCATGTGGTGAGTCGAAAACACTGGGTTTTACAGACACAACCGAGGGTTGCATAACCCGTGGTTATTCAGGATTCCTGGATACCACAGAGTACAGATACTAACAAAACTCTCACACTGAGGATCCCGATTTGTGTGGCTAAGTAGCTTTTATTTCATGAATATGCAACAATCAACCGAATATAATGTCGGAGCATTTTTTTTGAATGGTAACCTGCAACTATTCTAAAGGCTCAATGAGATGATATTAACGTGCACTAGTACTCAGTCCTGCCCCCGTGCATCCAAGCCCGCTGGTTTCTCCAAGCTTCTTCGGGAACTTTCTGCCACTTGGACCCAGCCAGTGTCTTATCCTCAAATGTTATCCTCAGGCGTAAAGCGACGAAAGAGACAGGAATCTCTGAAGCCTTGAAAGAAGAAAGCCAGGACCCGAAACAGAGGGGCTGGGGGCAGCAAAGGGGGTGAGCCCCTTCACTCAAGGTCAAAGTAGCCGCTGTATTAAAACTGATGAGGGAAGACCACAGGCTTCTTCGAATCTAGATGCAAACAGGAACCCATCAAAAATCTCCTATCTGAATTCTAAACGCAAGATTCTGGCGTTGTTCTCCGTGGGACCACAAGCTACAGGAAACATTCCCACCACCCGGCCACCTCATGGGGGGGTACAAAAAACCAACCTCAGTAATCAAGATAAAGACTATTACGACACAATACTTTTGAGTCAAAATCAATGTAAGAAAATGCATGGTGAGCAAGGTATGAGACACTTTAATAAAGACAGCCTCGTTCATTTTTTTTTTTAATTTTAATAGTTCAAAATTTCGCATTGAAGTATTCTTTATCTCAGTTATTGGGTTTACGCCTGGGGCAAGGGCTTCCCTCTCCTCACCCTGGTCCCAGCCCTAAAGGAAACCAAGTCTCAGGTGCAAGTTGGAATCTCGTCTGTTCGGGGCAAAGAGCAAGAGGGCTTGAAGAACAGCCTTCTCCTACAGCCCTGAGAATGTCTCAGGCAAGCCCTGCCTCTCCCCCCAGAGGAGACTCTGTGTTTACCCAGATTTACCAAATAAAAAGGCAGGATCCCTGGTTCAGTGTGAATTTCAGGTACGTAGAGCATACTTTTTTAGCGTAAGTATGTCCCATGCAATATTTGGGACATACTTATACTTTAAAAAACACACACACACCCAAAAAAACTAGTCGCTGTTTGTCTGAAATTCAATTAAACCGGGCATCCTGTATTTTCTCTGGCAACCCTACCTCCACTCCTCTCCCACCCCTCCCCCAGGAAGCCTCCCCTAACCCCAACAAGAGTTTCTATCTACCCTGAGAGAGATGGTCACTCTGAAGGCCCGTAGCAAGAACAAAAGAAATAAAAATAACAAGCGAACTGAAAGCCAGGCCAACACGGAAAGAATGTTATTGCACATTTGCTGACAGAGACCAAGGGAGATTTCCAACATAAACAAGGAAATTCAATCTCTCATTTGCAAAAGCTTCCCCTGTGCTAATTTGTTAACTGCTCACGTAGAGACGCGGAACCAAGTGCGTTTAGTTCGGCTTCTTTTTTCTTATATTATGCAAATCAGAGTAGTCCCTGCTGGTAAGTGCGGCACGAGACACCAGAAATGGTGTGGCTGAGGCCGTCCCCCAGAGGCTCCAAGCTGTTGTACAGACCGGTCAAGTCGATCACACTTGACTTCTTCCCGACCAAATGAATTATCCGGTCAACCAACGTCGTGAGCCACTTCAGTCAGCCACAGTCGGGAGGTTGCAGACCATTTCAGATCTGAAACCAACTCGGGCTTGCCAGTTAATGGCCATTTTTGTCCTTCATCCCGACTGTTCTCTGGCTCCCACGTAGGGGTCAGGAGTATCCTAAGCCCCCAGAGGAAAGCCGCTCTCGCACACTCTGCTGCTTATGAAGGAGGGCGGTGCGGACTTTCTCCCCTTTTCCTAGTCAGGGGACACGCGATGTCATCTAGCTGGAGCTGAAAGAAAGCAGGAATGGTTGTCTTTTCAAAATACTGCTTTTTCCCTCTTCTTTCTGCTCAGCAAAGCTGGCCGGTGACCCTGATCCACTTCCCTTTTTCTCTTTTGTCATTTTTTCCTACGTATTTTTTCCTCTGCTACAAAACGGACTGCCGTGCAGTTGTATATCTTAGTCACATTTGCACCCTTTTACGTTGAAAAAAGAAAGGTATCTATTTCCTTCGCATAGAAAGAGAAAAAGAAGGCTCTACGCACTTTTCTCATAAAGATTGTGATCAACCCACTCTCAGCCAAAGTGTCCTTAAAAATAAGGAAAACTATTTCACTTCCATTTGCAACTGGAATCGATATCGTGGGTTCTAGTACGTGAGCTTGGTCAGGTGGTTCCGCCATTTTGGCCTTTGTGTCTTCAATTCATCTATCTGAATTGACCCATCTTTATAAACACTTCCAGCTCTATAATTCTAAGCTGCACACGGATTTATAGTATTAATTTTGAAGAGTTTAAGAGGTTTGGCCAATATGGGTGTCATAAGGAGAATCACTACCTAGAGGAATGCCAGCGGTCTCGAACTGTTTGGTGAATTCACAGGGGCTCGTATCAATACATGGGGCAGAGAGGTAGAGACAAGGGTGACCCTTTCCGTCCCTCAGCTGCACGCGGCATGCTCGTATCTAGAAGCTGAGTCAACTTGCAGAGCTCGCTTATATATCGTAACTGTGCTTAGCCCTCAAGATACACTCAAGAGATATCATCATATAAAGGTGTGGATAGTACCACAGAACTACTAGTCCAATGAGTCATCAACTTCACTCTTAAGAGACTTAGATTAGACCCCTCATTAAAAGTTCCTCTTGGGGTGCCTGGGTGGCTCAGTCGGCTAAGTGTCCGACTCTTGATTTCAGCTCCGGTCATGATCTCACAGTTTGTGAGACTGAGTCTCGCGTTAGGCTCCATACTGACAGCACGGAACCTACTTGGGATCCTCTCTCTCTCTCTCTCTCTTTCTCTGCCTCTACCCTGCTCGCACGTTCTCTCTAAATACATAAACTTAATTTTTTAAAAAAAGTTACTCTTGAGTAGGAATGGAACACTGTGCCCTAAGGAGCCAAAAATATAAACCCAGACCCATGAAAGCAATGGTCTCATGTTGGTCTAGGTTTTTAAGAGTAAGTTTTGTACTTCTAAGTAAGAATTTTTGTTTAATTTTAAACATATCCATGGCATTTTAACTGGGGGAATGTAATCTAGATGTGACTAAGTTACAAAACTTATCCTTGAAAAATGAGAACCTAACCTAAAAGGCAACCTACAGAACTGGAGAAAAGCTTTGCAAACCACATGTCTGATGAATATCCAAAATATATAAGGAACTCAGAGAACTCAATAGCAAAAAACAAAGAAAGGAAAAAAAAATAGTCCAATTATAAAAATGGGCAAAGGACCCGAATAAGCATTTTTCCAAAGAAAATATTCAAATGGCCAGCAGGTACATGAGGAACAAAAAAAAAAGCACCTCAGCATCACTAAAAACTCAAAATAAAAACCACAATGAGGGGGTGCCTGGGCGGCTCAGTCGGTTAAGTGTCCGACTTCGGCTTAGGTCATGATCTCAAGGTCCATGAGTTCAAGTCCCGCATCGGGCTCTGTGCCGACAGCTGGGAGCCTGGAGGCTGCTTTGGATTCTGTGTCTCCCTCTCTCTCTGACCCTCCCCCGTTCATGCTCTGTCTCTCTCTGTCTCAAAAATAAATAAACGTTAAAAAAAAAAACCACAATGAGATATCACCTGGTGATACTGGCCATCATCAAAAAGACAAGAGAGAACAAGTGTCAGCAAGGATGTGGAGAAAAGGGTACCCTCGTGCAATGTTGGTGGGAATATAAATTGGTGCAGCCACTGTGGAAAACCATATGAAGTTTCCTCAAAGACTAAAAACAGAACAACCATATGATCCAACAATTCCACTTCTGAATATTTATCCAAAAAAAAAAATGAAATTTGGGTGCCTGGGTGGCTCAGTTGGTTAAGCATCCGACTTTAGCTCAGGTCATGATCTCACTGTTGGTGAGTTCGAGCCCCACATTGGGCTCTCTGTTCTCAACAGAGCCCACTTCAGGTCCTCTGTCCCCTCTCTGTCTCTGTCCCTCCCCCCCATTACTCTGTGTCACAAATAAACATTTAAAAAAAAACTTTTTAAATGAAGTTGATATCCTCCAAAGATACCTGTACCCCATGTTCATTACAGCATTATTCACAACAGCCAAGACATGGAGGTAACCTAATTGTCCATCAACAGATTAATGAATAAAGAAAGTGTGATATAGATAGATAAATAGATAGACAAACAAACACAATGGAATACTATTCAGCCATTAAAAAAAAGGAAATCCTGTCATTTGCAACAACATAGATAGAACTTGAGGACATGAGACTAAGTGAAACAAGTCCAAGAAAGACAAATACTGTATGACCTAATTTCTAGGTAAAATCTAAAAACAAACAAATGAACAAACTGAAAACCAAAACTGAATAAATAAATATAAACAAACTTATAGAAACAGGTATATCAGACCGGCCCTTGCAAGAGGCAGGAGTGGGAGGTGGCCGAAGGTGGTCACAAGGTACAGACTTCCAGTCATAAGATAAGTAAATTCGAGAATATAATGTACGGCACGATGGCTACAGGTAACAATAGTGTCTTGTAAATTTGAAAGCTCCTAAGAGAATAAATCTTAAAAGTTCTCAGCACAAGGAAAAAAATGTGTAACCACATGACATGATGGATGGTAACTAAACATCGTAGCAATCATTTCACAATACATACATATATCAAATCATTATGGAGTACACCTTAAACCCATACAATTCTACATGCCAATTATATCTCAATATGACTGGGGAAAAAAGAGGGGGAGAAAAAAAACACCCGTGCTTACAGACACAACTTGATGTTGCTATTAGGAGGCTGTGAATTATTTCAGTAATGATATCCTGGCTGAAAACACTGCAAATGAAAAAATGTCTTCCCCACTCAAGAAATCAGTTTGTGACTTGATTGTGGCCATGACAGAATCGGCAGGATTTTTTTAATGAAGGCCAGGGTTTATCATCAGTCTTCTTCAAACCTAGTTTCCAGGTGGCATTGTGGGCGCTTTCAGAAATCAAATCCATCAAAATATATAATGTCTTACCTTCACATAAGTTCAAAGGAATATGGCTTGCGTTGTGAGGGCAATTGCAAAAGAAGATTCAGAAAACTGTGCTGGCCAATGGCAGTTGAGTTAAAAGAAAAATACAGCCGCTGATGCAACCACTTAAAACAATATGATATTCACTCGTGTCAACATTGCAGATTCTGTTTCTCAAAAAATCCTCCATCATGGTTTCCAGTTATAAATGGGTTGAAAACATGCGGCTGTCTCCCCTCTCTCTTGAAACCCCAATAAAAAAAAACAGTAAAGAGGTTTGTTTTAAGGAATAAATCCACAAGGACAAAATAATGGGATAGGAGGAACACTTCAGAAGCTAGAAAGTAAAAGGAGGACGGGTGTGGAATTAGCAGTTACGAGAAAGCTGAGTCATACGCGGTGCCATTGTATTGTGAAATACAGCAGCCTCGTCCTAAACCACAGTCGGGGAATCCAAGAAACAAATTTTTACCACCCAAATCCCCAAAGGCACGCAGGCTACCACTAGGGACCCCTGGGAGTGGGAGTGAAGTCAAGGCTCCAGACAGCAAGGTGCGTTGAAACTGCTTCAGAAGGGGAGACCCATCTTGCCGGCTGACTAACTGTCCATGTCCTACCCTCAGAGCCATCTGATGGTTTATTCTCTGCGGAAGCTAAACCAGAGGGTCTCTAGATTGCAGTACCCAAGGCACCGTTGAAATGAGGCGTGCCACAAGAAAACAGATGGATTAAAATTAAAGTTTCCTTTCTGCAAACTGAGATCCCTAACCCTCTGTCCCCCTCCACCAGAACACCGCCATCCCGGATTCTTCATGTGCACTAAAGACTAGAATAGTAGCCTCTAGATGTGTTAAGAAGCCCGTGAAAAAAATAACCTTAAAAATTGATGGGGGGTTTCCCCAACCAATGGCGCCGTCAGATTACCCTGTAGAGAAGTCTGCTACAGTCAACACCTCCTCCTCAGGAGCACAGAGCATCCAATTAGCCTTGTTTAGCTACCCTGTTTAGCTACCCACCCTTGAAGTATCAACAGACATTCAAGGGAAAAGCTTTTAACAGGAAAAAACAAAAAACAAAAAAACGGAAGAGAAACAAACATGCGAAAGCAACAAGGGAAAAGAAAAACTATGCAGAAAGATGTACATTTCAAGAAACCATCATGGATATATGAGCGTTCTTTTCAAAAAAACAAAAAGTCGGGAAAACCAAGGAAGAACTCTTGAAAATTAAAAATGTGATATTATGTGATATGTTGATTATTCCTCAATGATAAATGATGCAGAAATAAGAACTTCCGGGGCACCTGCATGGCTCAGTCGGTTAAGCGTCTGACTTCAGCTCCGGTCACGATCTCATAGTTTCATGAGTTCAAGCAGAGCCTGCCTGGGATTCTCTCTCGCCCCCTCTCTGCCCCACCCTCACTTGCACACAATCCCGTGCTCTCTCTCAATCTCTCTCTCTCTCTGTCTCTGTCTCTCTCTCTCTCAAAATAAATAAATAAACTTTTTAAAAAAGAGGTGATTTCCTCTGGGGATCAGGAGAGTAAAGGGGGGGGGGGTTCCTACTCTGTTCAGGCTGCTATGATGAAATACTATAGACTGGGTGGCTTATAGACAACAGAAATTTCTGTCTCACAGTTCTGGAAGCTGGAAGTCTGAGATAAGAGTACAGGCCCCCTTCAGGGCTGCAGACTTCTCCTTGAATCCTCACATGGGGCCTCATTTATAAAAGCACGAATCCCATTCCTGAGGGCTCCATGCCCTAAGTACCTCCCAATGGCCCCATCTCCTAATACCATCACATTGGGAATTAAGGCTTCAACATATGAATTGGGGGGGACATAAACATTCAGGTCACAGTAGAGAGTACTGGGGAAGGAGCTGCCATCAGTCATAATAAATCTTGTAATCTGACCCTTTAAAATCACGTGCAGGTGTAACTTTGATAAAAAATAAATGAAATCTAAAATATCAAAACTCAGGTTGTTTTATATCTACATCATTTAGAGACCAAGGGTGGAATGTGTAGGGCGGAGAAAGGATAAAAAGAACACTGGTGGCCACAGGGAGAATACCACTAACTATTTGGTGGCAGCTCTTGGGAACATTAGCTGAATTCCTCGAATCCACAATTGAATGAAAGCTAGTTTGAGATCATCTGTCTTTAAAACCAATATGGCCTCTTTCCAAACATGTTTGACTGTCCATGTGCAATGCATTAAAAGCAATAATAAAGCTAATCAGAGGGGCCTCCCACAAACATTTTGGCTACACAGACCAGACCACAACATTTTTCCTACACCTACTAATGTCAGCAACGTGTCGATGGCGGGAAGCTGTAATGGCATGAAGAAGTCTACTGCTACAGTAGGGGTTGTATCTTATTAACATTTGTAATACCCAAGAGCCATAAGGGCAGAAAAGAAACTGCCTATCTGTGGGGACTCAGACTGTAACTCCACTGGAAGATGTTAAATGAGTTGTGCGGTGAATTCTAAGAGTTAAAATTTACCCGTGTGCCAGGAACCATTCATTGCTTTGTGTATATTAAGCCCTCTCTCCCTCACTGCAAACTTACAAAGTAGGTATGATTTTTCTCCTCACCTAAAATTTTTTTTTAAGTTTATTTATTTATTTTGAGAGAGTGCAGGGGAGGGGCAGAAAGAGGGAGAGAGAGAATCCCAAGCAGGCTCCGCCCTGTCAGCACAGAACCCAACACAGGGCTCGAACCCACGAACCGTGAGATCGCGACCTGAGCCGAAATCAAGAGCCAGACTCTTAACCGACTGAGCCACCCAGGCTCCCCCCAACCCCTCCTCATTATCAAGATGAGAAAACTGAGGCACAAAGAAGGGGGATAACTGGCCGAAGATGGGATAACTGGTGAGTAATGGATCTAAAACCGACTAACGCTCCTTGACCCCTACTGCAAGTCAGATTTGCCCCAACCATGAAGATGTGGGGAAAGATTCTCCCACCTCTTTTCATAACAGCGGACCTCCTGCGTGAGTCCCTTAAACAAGAACCAGATCCTCAACCCTATTTATTGAGTCCTTAATACATGCCAGGGCTCTGCTAAGCATTTCACAAGCAACGTCTCCTTTGATCCTCCGGCAATCTGACAAAGTAGGTAGTCTCACTGCCGTGTCCAGATGAGGAAAAGTAAAGTTCCCCGGGGGGTAAGAAACTCCCCTCGGTCCACACAGAGCCAGGACACAAACCCAAACGGTCTCATTCCAAAGCCCTCTGCCTTTCAGAAACAAAAAATGACTGACAGAGGACCTGATGGTACAAGGCTGAGAATCCAAAAGGAAGAATCTAGAAGTTCCTTGAGGGTGAGGATTGTAGTACTTCTAGTCTTTACCACAGTCAGCAAGATATTATCTAATTTCGTCTTCTGTTGTTATTGCCATGGTCCATGTTGGTATCGCTCAAAGACTGTCTTCTGCTTAATTATATTTTAAATGATTAAATTCATCATTAGGATCTAATCATTTGTCTTCAAATGGTTTAATTTGCTTGAAGTCAAACTGCCAGTAAGTGACAGAGACAGAAGTGGAAGGCTGTGGGCTCCTTACGACCCCTGGCTTCCATGCTTGAGAATATTGAGTTTCTGTGTGCAATTTCAAATTTCTTCTTAGCAATCCCTAGACATTGTGTATTTTTTAGCGCAGACTACATTGACTCAAGAGTGGTCAGGGTAGGGGCGCCTGGGTGGCTTAGTCGGTTGAGCTTCCGACTTCGGCTCAGGTCATGATCTCACGGTCTGTGGGTTCGAGCCCCGCATCAGGCTCTGTGCTGACAGCTCAGAGCCTGGAGCCTGCTTCAGAGTCTGTTTCCCCTCTCTCTCTGACCCTCCCCCGTTCATGCTCTGTCTCTCTCTGTCTCAAAAATAAATAAACATTTAAAAAAAAAAAAAAAGAGTGGTCAGGGTAAATCATTCCATGTTCCAGCATGCATTGCAAGCAAAGGCAGGGTTATGGGCAAAATCACCGTCTCTGCGGAAGTCAAAGGGAAGGGAAAGAATTGAGAGACAAGGTTACCCCGTTAGCCCTAACTAGCTAGCACATGGTGAACTTCTTGCCTCCCCAGCAAGGCTTCTGGGGCAGTTAACCCTGTAGGCCTGCAATTTTTGTCTTCGCTGAACTTGGGCAGAAGTCTCTGCGTGCACCATTCATTGGCGCTCGGTACTCGTATTTCCTTGTGGCCTCTCTTTATCTGTTTACCTCTCCTTGTGTGAGAACCTTACTTCCCCAGGGGCAGCAGGACAGCTCGGACCTTGCTCTCTCCTCCTTTGCGTCCCCCACCGTGCCTTTACACAGCACAAGCCCGTGCACAGTCTGGAACCTGGCAAATACTTGTTGGATTTGCTTGTTCTTGTGGGAGGCGAATGGAGAATTGGGTGACAGGAAATAGGGGTGCTTTAGAGTAAAGCCGGTACTGGGCAATGGCACAGAATAAGCGTATTCCACGGATTTTACTCCCTTCATTAGCACTGCTAAAGAAAACACTCTCTTGGAATGAGGGCACCCAAGAGGAAGGAAGAGTCTGTAAACGTGTATTTGAGAATCGAGCGCCACAGACATTCCCATTGCTGTCAGTGAACAAAAAAACTTTTGTTCCAGGGGCCCTTGGGTGGCTCAGTCAGTTAAGGGTCAGACTCTTGATTTCGGCTCAGGTCATGATCTCATGGTTTGAGAGCTCGATCCCTGCTTGGGATCTTCTCTCTCCCTCTCTCTCTGCCCCTCCCCTGCTCTCTCTTGTTCTCTCTCTCTCTCTCTCTCAAAATAAATAAAATAAACATTAAAAAAAAACTTCTGTTTTTTGGGTATTTCCCCCACCTCTTTAGCCCACCAGAGTGTCGTGGGGATCCGATGTATAAATGTCTGCAAGCACTTTGAACAAAAGAGGGAATCACACCGCGCGATTGTCGCATTCGATCCAGAACGGGCATGGCACTCTGTGAATACAAACAATAACGGCGGTAATGACTGGTGTTCTGCTACAAAAAGAATTGGATTGCTTTCTTTTTTCTCCCTCCGGTTTTAATCAGGATAGAACTAATGCAGCATCTGCCGACCAAGGAAAAGGACTTCCAGAAACACAGAGCTGGGGATCTCAGCCAGATGTCTTAGCAGAAAACCCTTGTAGAGGCTCTGATGTGCTGCGTTTATAACCTCCGTGCAACCCTGAGTCACTTCTAAATGTCCCTCGGCCTATTTGAAAGGATACAAATAGGCATTTCTTCATAATCCCTTTCTCTGTAGCAGAATAAAGGTGGGTTTAATGATCTTTCAATAATCCCTATTGCTGCAGGATTTGAGAATATTTGGTAATTCTCCACATCAATTCACCCCCAAATAATTCATTATCGCAGTAGGAATTGAAAGGGAATTGTCCTCGTGTTCTTTATTTTCCCCCCACCATCCTCGCTGGACCAATTTCCTCTATCAAAACCAACAAGCCAACAGGTACACTGCTGGGGCCCAACACTGAAGGGCGAGGTGCGGTCCATGACGAGCCATTTCCAAAGCCTGTTACCGTCAGTTCAGATCCCGGAAGCTGATTTGAATGTTTTGCCCCCAGTCAACAGTACATGTGCTTCTGGGACCTGTTTGCTGGAATCCCGATTCCTCGACTCGAGCCCCCCCCCCCACGCTGATGGGAACCATCGTGAAGGGACACGCGGGGATCGCCCCATTAGTCACTGAAACATGAAGGCCTAGACTTGGGATGCCATCTTGAATCTGGACCCTGGGGGGGAGGCCGAGGGTAAGCTCCAAAGGGGTTCACTTCCTGTGGTCAAATTCTAGTTCCTCTTCCTGAAAGGACTTATGAAAATATCCCTGGCTGAATCCATGGCTGACAATCAAATATCAGATGAACGAAGACAGAGAGGACACGTTGACACATCATACTTCCATCGGCAGCGAATTCGATTCAGACTGATATGCCGACTGGTAGGTTCTCTGGATGGAGGCTCTGCTACGTCCATGGGAATATGCCTCAAAGGTGACCACACCATCAGCCAAATGAAGTTCCATATTGGCCTCCCGTCATCCCAGTCCCTCCATGCCACACATTTGGGCCAGACGTCAGTGGTCAAGGGAGGCGGGGCAAGGTCCCCATAAGCTAATACCTGTGCTCTCTTAGACCACAGTCATGTTACGCATCTGGATGCTACCCTGGTCTGGAGAGTCACCTATTAACGCGGGCTTTTGCAACACTCCTTCCAAACACAAAGTCTCTAGAGAAAATGTTACCCGTTCATTTGTATTCTTTATTTTTTTTATCACATTTTCTATGCAAAGAGATTTGGAAATAGCTAAATCACAAGGGTGGAGGGATGCTGTCCCAGCAAATAATGGAATCTGCTTCTCTGAAGGTTTCCCCCCAAAAAAATGTCTGTAGTAATTGTTCTGAAATGGCTCGATAGAGAGGCCAAGACCTTGTTCCCGGACCGTGGGCAAAACCTCAATCTCGGCTTCCCCAGCAGCTGAGGGTGATCTCAGAGGTCCCGTCCAGCTGGGACCTTTCGGAGGACGGGACCACTTGGGTTTCCTTTACGTTCAAGGACCACCCGAAGGGCCCCGCAGACCTAAGCTTCCACAAAGCTCGGAGATCATTGCTGCTGACTCTCAGACCACCACTGGGAGCCAGGTGGAAAGGGGTGCATGGGGGAAACCGTCCTTGCTCAGAAAACAAAACAAAACAAAAAACTAAAAAAAAAAAAAAAATTTTTTTTTGAGCTATGACTTGGCTCTGATGTGAAAGAAGAGAAAGTTAGGTGGAGTGGGGGCGGGGGCGGGGGGCATTTTTTTCAGAACCTCGTGGCCCAGCCCTAGTTGCGACACTCACCTGCTTCTCCCCTAAAGCGTTGCAACACTCCATCCCTGAAACTGACCTAGTTTGTGTCTGTTTAAGAAAGCGCCTCCTGGGCCACAGGTGGCCCTGGCTGAGGCCAGGCACAGCGAGTGGGGATCTGTGTCTGAAGCCTGGGGTACACTCTTTTGATCATTTGGTAACAGGCCCGGAGGAGACAGAAATGTGGCAGTGCCCTGCAAAGACCACGGGAGCCCCAAGGAGAGGCCGGGCTCCCCACCCCCAGCCCCAGTTGACTCCTGATTCAAGAGGCGACTCGCCTGCCTTCCAGCTCTTCCGCTTGCCCCCTGTCACCTGTCCTGCCAGCCCGAGGACCCTAGAAGCAGCCGTCGGCCCAGCCCCGGCCCTGCTGAGACGCGGTCCTGTCACACGGAGCCACTTGGCCCCCGAGCTCGGCCACGGAGCTTGGAAGGAAACAACCAGACCTCACCGCAGACCTGCAGCCTGGTTTTGAGTCTCGAGAAACAGGACGCGCTCCAGCTTTGGCACTCTTGGGCTCCCCTCTTCCAGGCCCTGCACCGGCCCGACCAGCTGCTTGGACCCGCTCTTGGCTCTTGCCCACCCTTCGCTCGTCCCAGGTCTTCCTCTTCTCTTGCAGGGGCTTCCCCCAGGACACGGCGGGCCCAAGGGGCAGTGGTGGCCTCGCCCCGCTGCGGACGTGCTCTCCCAGCTCTCGGCCTCCGGGACACGCCCCGGCCTCCCACACCTCCCTGCCAGCGCTGACCTGCTTTCCCACCCACCCTGGCTCCCAAGTGACAACGTGGGTTTGGTGACCCTCCAGCACACTCCCCCTCACAGATTTCCCTTCTGCCTCTCTCCCCCAACCCTTCAGCTCCACTTGGAACCCAAGACTCCAGGGTCAACTTTGGTACAGCAACGGGCGTCCCCCGACACAGGGGCATTTGCCTCCACGGGCCACAGGGACTGGGCCCCATGCCCCGCCCTTCCGGGCCATCATTTCTTCGGGGCCGCCTGCAATGAGACATCGGCCCAGAAAATTCCCCTTCTTGCTCAGGGGTCTGCGGTATTTTCACTTGGGAGGTGATAAGGCTCTCTAGCCGGCTAATGCGTCACCAAATGGTTATTTCATTATTCACCGAATAAATGGTATCAGGTCAGCACCGACTCCAACCTCGGATCTCGCTGGCTTGGGATCAATGAAGCACGCCTGTTGCCTTCCAGCGTTCCCCTCCTCAGCCTGAAAACCTTTCTTCGGCCTCCCTGGGAGGGCCGCACAGATCCTTTCCAGCGGCCAGCTCCGGAACAAAGAGCAGAGTTCGTATTTCTTCACCTCTCCGTCACCAACACCGAGCACGAAGTACGGCGGGGGCTCATCGCGTGGCCTGTTTGCGGAGTTTCTAAAGGAGGCGTTAGGGACGTGCAGGGTCGGGAGCCCGTCCCCTCTGAGGTGTTTCTCAGGACGAGGTCCCGTGTCCACCTGTACCGACATCTCCAACGGTCCCTGCATAAAATGCAGATTCCTCAGCCCACGACCGGCTGACTCAAAATGGCGGGGGCGGGGGGCCTGGGGCGCTGCATCTTTTCACAAGCTTCCCAGGTGAGCTGCAGTCACCGAGGCACTGATTCAACCCCATTTTACCTTCCCAGAGACATTTCTGGATAGAAGAGGAGGCGACTTTTGATTGAAGGAGGCATATGAGTGTCTGTAAGTCTTCAACGACTCTAGACATTTGTGGACATGAGAGGCCCCACCAACTATTACCATGAGGTCACCCGGCCTGACCCTGGCCCAGCCTTTGTGAACTGGTCACTCAGAGACAAGTGGAAAAGCGTCTCCCGCCACATCTCCCAGTTGTTATTCAGCCGAGGTCCCGGCAACAGAACCCGAGCTCGGGTGAGCCGGGCTCCCAGGTGTGCGGACAGTGCCGCGTACGAGACCATACGGTTCCGGTCCTCTGTGTCGGGTAAAGGGTAGGAAGAAGGAGGCTGTTGGACACGAACTAGCTCCTTGAGTGTTGACACCCTACTGACGGTCGCGCTTTCCGCAGGACGGTCCCTTTGGTCCATTCCTAGTGATCCAAAGACCGGTTGGTGAGTCAATTCGGTGAAATCAGCCTGCGTGGTAACACCCGCAGAGCCGGCCTGGGGTCAGTTACTTTCTGACCAAGTGTGGTGGCTTCTCCTGCTCCCTCCTAACTGAGCGCGGGCATCGCAGACCCACCTACACCGGCGTTGAACTTGCCTGGAAACCATCTTGTGATGAAAACGAGAAGAGCCATCCGGGGCACAACACCTATCCGGAGGGGAGATGGGTTTACCGTGTGGCTCTGCCCGGTGGGCGAAGTGTATGCAAATACGTGGAAGAGTCTAATTCCTTCATTTCACCACGGTGGGAGAGTGCCTATACTTCTCCCTTTTATAACCAGGTCTTCCTCGGCACCAACTCTGTCCCTGGCACGGTAGCCTACGAGCCCAAAGGCCCCCCGTTAGAAACCCTGCATCCCTTCTCAATCAAAAATCATTAAAAAGGCCGAGTTGTGGAAAGACTAGGTTTAGGAGGGGCTGGAGGAAAGAAGCGGGGTGTGTGTGTGTGTGTGTGTGTGTGCGTGTGTGCCTTCTTCTAAAGGATAGGTGCAATTTCAGACTCTTTCACATAGAAATATAACAAAGGAGCCCAGAGCTCACAGCCACAGCGTGCCCATCTGTCGACAGGCTATTCAATTAACTTATTGTTACCAGCGAAACGCCAGCTCGGGGCGTCTGGAGAAAGAGGAAGTCCCAGGTGCTAAAGTGACAGCCATTAAGCTGCTGGCAGAGCCGAGAAAGCAAGTTGTTCTATCCGAGGCGTGCTGACCGCCTTCTCTTCCCCGGGTTCTCCCCCTTCCCTCCACCTCTCACTTCCTCGTCTCTTCTCCTCCAGATTCACGCTTCTTCCCCTTTCTTCCCCCCCCTTCCTCCACCCCCCACCCCGGCCAGGGTATGTCTGCTTGGGGACGAGAAAAGGTCGCCCTCTCAATCTGAATCAAGCACTTCTTCTCGAGCGAGAAGCCCCGATAGAGGAGAAGCGGGCTCAGTTCTGAGAATTTGCTGAAACGTCTATTTATGTCGACAGAGCCAAGGGAGGGGAGCGGGGTGGGGGGGGAAGACCGTTTTTTCTGCCGCCTCAGATGAACTTCAAACTATTCCCCACCCTTCCCTCCCCGAGCGAGGTCTTATTTGCACTCCCCACCCTGTCGCTGACTGCTCTCCCACTCTCAAAGTCATTTCTTGGTTTCGCCCTCAAGGGGCCAAGAAGCCGAAAAGATGGGGCCGCTCGGCGAGAACAGAGCCACGGCTCCAACTACAAAGGTGCACGCGTCCCAGGGGCTCTGGGGCGCACCCGGGCTGGGGGTTGGAGGGGTGTCACCTTGCCACAGGGACACAGCTGGGGCTTCCTGACTCACGGCTGTGGCACTTGCGGGTTCAAGGCTGTGCCGGAGATGGCTGCATTTAGCATCGTGTTTTCATGATCTCCGTCCCCTGGCAAGGGCTCCGAGGGGAAATTAATGGCCCTGAAAGCAGAACCGTGAATGTGACAGACATGGATATATCCTAAGCATTATATCTAATTAGAGGGAGTGAATCACAAATTTAAGCATCTTAAATATAGGCATAAAAAGAAATAATTAACCCTCAAACAGGAAGCTACTGAGCTATCAGATTGCATCGTTTGAGAACCAAGAAAAGCCAGTCAGCACACTGGAAGCCTGAGAAAAGCAGAGGTGAATCCTCTGGTGGGGTTTCAATATTCTGCTCGCTTCTCTAGATGTGCTAAGGAAGGTCCTTCCGCGAGCAGAGGCGTCCATGCAGGGGACCATTCCAGTGTTGCAGGAGAATCAGCCTCTCTTTTTAGAAAGTGAGCCTCCTTAGAAGGTAGACGCAGCCTGAACCCTTCCCACTGGGGTGTTGACGGTGTGTTGAGCATCTGCCTTTATAAGGAAGGTTCAATCCGAAAGCACAGGAGTGCCACAGCTTTATAAGGAAATTTTGTTCGAGCTTTAGTTGCCCTCGGCCCAGGTTAAGAAGCCATCTGAGAAGTGCTCCCCGGTCGTGCTCCACGGAATCGCAACACTGCCCGGTCCTGGATTAGAAGCTCCCAGAAAGAAGAGGTGGCGGTCTCATCCAAACAGGTCCCATCGTTTCCTGTGTCGGCCCAGACCTAATCATCAGGAGCGACACGACCGTCACGGGTGACCGTGAAAATGGGTCTGACGGTCCCCAGTGGAGGACACCATGTCAGGAGCCGGAAGGCGTGGATTCCAGGTCCAGCTACTTGAGCGACATCCTGATTTCACGCAAGGGGCACCTGTTGCCCGTTATCGAGAGTGAGAGTCTGAGCCCTCGGTGCCCACCGTGTCCCAGGGCCGGCGTCACCACGGAAACGCAGCGCAAGCAAGCACGGGATGGAACCATGCTTTCTTCACCGAGACAAGACAGGGCAAGGTCACCCTCCTGGTGAGTGCCGGTCCCCACGGCCAGCCTGCACACAGGCTTCTTGTGCTGCAGCAGAAGACCCCGTCCCCTCCTCGCAGATGTAACAGTGGGGTCGGCCAATGTCATAGAAACATTAAGCAGAACGAAGGGGCGCACACTGAGTCCCAAACAGGGAGAGACATTCCCGCGTAAGACTACAAGCCCCATACAGTCTGTGCGGCTCTCTATCTCCCGAAAAGGAGGAGTTTCGGCCCCAGAGCCTGATCATAGGCGGCCTCGTGGCGTGTCAAAAGATTACACGCTCCAGATTGCCTTCCCAGGAACGGTGACCTTGGGAGAACCCCTTCATCTGGCCACGTCTCGGTTTCCCGGTGTAGAAAATACAGACAGCAGAGACGACCTTGCTTCTCCACACGGGGCTCTGATGAGGTCAGAACGAGACCGTGTACTGAAAAAAAGACTGGAAAACCTGTAAGCCTCCGTGGGACACGTGCATGTGGCCAACAACCTAAGAATGCTCTCTAAAGCCGGAAGGACTTTTCAGCCCTTTTGAAGTAACTTGTTAACATCCTAGACTCCGCTTTGCGTCCAGCCGGGATGAAAATAAATTTCTCGCCACTTCTTGGCACCTGTGGGTCCTTCGACATCAAGATTTGGCAGCAGGAATTCTCTCTTTCACTCCAGTAACGGCGTCTCAAATGTTTGCTTTCCCGATCTATTTCCCTTTCACTAAGAGCACCCAGGTCGCTGTTCTTCTTCCTCTCCAGGCCTATCTTGGCAATTTTCTCCCCAAATACCAGATGCCATGGGGGCCAGTGCTGTCCTTGACAACGCAAGCCTCATTTACCCATATGCCCACTTTTAGAAAAACGGGCTTGCACGGAATGCAATTCCGCCACGTTAAATGGCATTTCAGGAAAATGGTTAATGCTATGGTTATTTGAAAAGTGCAGGTTACAACATGTATGTAGTAACAATCCATTTAACACATCCCACACACGTGTGTCCTAAAGATGGGAAATATATATACATCCAAATATCAAACAGTTGCATCTAGGTAATGAGAGCAAATTTTAATTCATTTTTGTGCCTAGCGATACTGTCTATGATTTTTTAGGTAAGCACACATTTCTTTTGGGGAAAGGAAAGAAATTTATTTTAAAATGCTGTTTTGTTCCTTCCGTAGAAAGGAACATATGTGCTCAATAAATCAGGGACATAGTATCCTCCTCTAACTGAAATTACCCTAATCGTGGCTCTCACGATCTGGGTAGAAATGAAGCAATCAACTATTGTGGTGGCTACCACCGTTTTCCATAGTAAGAAAGTTTCCATCAACCCAATATACACATACATATACATGTGACTGAGGGAAAATTTTCAAGAAAGAATACATACCTCTGCTGCATGTGATCAGTTCAGACATTTTCTATTCTATGCTGTTCATCGTCCGCAGTTGGAAACTACCCGATCTATTGCAAATGCCTTGTTTTACAAAATTAGGTGCCTGACCACCAAATTCAAGATCACGTCCAGGAACAGAGGACCAAGTCACCCTAAAGAACATCCTTTGGTGAGATTGTTTCTCTATCTGTCACCTGAGGCCTCTCGGGAATTACACTTGGGTCCTCTGACCCAGATCAATATATTTCCAATGCCACTACCAAAAAGAATTTTCCAACTGTTGAACTTCTGTGAGGAAGTTTATGCCAAGTTCTTGATTTTAAACATGACAACAGCAGAAGCAATTCTCCCTCTTGGAAATGAGAATAAACTCCCTTGAGCTTGGAAACCCGTATAAATTCTCATGGAGCCAAACAGGTGAAAATGGACCCCAATTCAGTGATAATCTAGTATATTAGACAGGAGCATCTCACAGTTTCCTATCCTTGTCATCTTCATGTCTTTTATTTAATGAGAGAGTTGGATGCAAAAATATTAACCATCATCTTCTTCAAAGTGGTAAGGTCTAAGATACCACTCATGTAATGATGAGCTAGGGAAAATCCACTTTATATAAGACCGATACATTTTCCGGCAGACCGTTCCCTTCTGGGACGGCATCACACACACAACAGAGCTCCAAATGCAAAGACAGTGGTGAAGGTAAGCGGTAGTGATCGAACAGCATGCTGAGAGGCTGACCTTCAGGGGCTCTGTCCCCCTTGCCAACCAGGATGGTTGCTTACCCATGAACGTGACCAACAAGCACTCACAAATTCTTGTGGTGCCTTCCTCACGGCCAGGTGGATGGATTTCTAAGCAGTGTGACTGAAATGCATGGTCAGAATGCTTTCTAGAATGAGTCCACCTCTGAGAGTGTGGTTGTGGCCTAATGTCCCTGGGCTGAGGTTTCTGGAGTTTCCATCCGTGGTCTGGGCTGCAATGGTCTGATTAAGCTTCACATGTGCTGAGGGTTTGAGGTGAAGGAAAAAGGGAACTGGAACAACTCTCACCTCATCAATTCTGACCACATCCTCCCCTCTCCAATTACCCCAAGAGGAGAGGAAAGAAAGGCAGTGGGCGTAGAATAAAAGAAAGAAAACAGAAAGAAGAAAAAGGAAGACATGGTGAAGGGAAGAGGGGAAAAAAGGCTGGAAGGAACCTCCGGACTGGTTTCTCCTCTTGGAAACAGAAACTCGGAGCCTAAGTTCCAAAGAACTTCTCTTCATTTTTCCTTCCTTTCTTTCCTTCCTTTCCCAATTGCTCTACCAAGCACAAGATGTTCAATGCCAGTCACCTATGAATGCGGCTTTATTAAATAAATGTCTGAACATTCGAAACGGGGTCTTCATCAGCAATACTGTTATGTGAAACTATGCTTTATGTACACGGGAGCCTGGTGTATTCAGAAGAGTGGCACATTCGAAAAGAAAAGCTTTCGAATATGGTATAAAGGATCCTCAAAAAATTAAAAATAGAGCTACCGTACGATCCAGCAATTGCACTTGGAGGAATGCACCCAAAGGAAACAAAAGCGCCAACTCAAAAAGATATCTGCACCCTCATGTTCACAGCAGCATTGTTTGCAACAGCCAAAACATGGAAGCAGCCTAAGCACCCATCGATGGATGAATGGATAAGGAAGCTGGGATACACACACACACACACACACACACACACACACACACTATTCAGGAATTCTTTGAAAAAAAAACAACTAGGAAATCCTACCATTTGTGACAGGATGGACCTTGAGGACATTACACTAAATGAAATAAGTCAGACAGAGAAAGACACACGCTGTATGATCTCACATATATGAGGGATCTTTAAGAAAACAAAAACAAACTCATAGAAACAGAGATCAGACTTACAGTTCTGGAGGGAGGGGAAGGGGGGACGGGGGAAGAGGGGAGGAAGGAGGAAATGCAAGAAGGTGATCAGAAGGTACAAACTTCCGGCTATAAGATAAATAAGTCCTGGGGTAGACTGTCCAACACGGTGGCCACAGCCAACACTGCTGGGTGACGTGCAGGGAAATATTCAGGAAAGTAGATCCTAAGAGTGTTTGTCACGGGAGAAATTATTTTTTCTTTACTCTCTTCTTCTTTCTTTTATTTAAGAGAAGATGGGTGTTAGCTGAACCTATCGTGGTAATCATTTCACCATACATGTAAATCAAACCATCATGCTGGGCACCTTAAACTATACAGTGATGCGTGTCAACTGTGTTTTCATAAAACTGGGGGGACAGGGTTTAAATAATGACTTTTCTTTAGTTCCCTGAGTACGATCATAATACCACTCTATTGCATATATTATCTTTCAAATAAAGTTTATTTCTAATTGCATGACACATCTCAGTGATCCCGGAACCCGGTGGAAGTGGCAGGTGGAGAGGAAGAATCAGGAGCAAGCCCAAGAGAAAAGATGTACGTAAACAGAACCCTATTCCCTCCCCCAGTGCTCAAGCCTTTCGAAGTATGTCACCACATCCCTCAGCAACAGGTACACATTATACCCACAGTGGGGCACAGATTCTCAGAATTATCACTGTTATCCCATCCACGACTTCCCTTTTTTATTTCAGGAAATACCTGACGGGGAAATTTACGTAACTTGCCTAAGGCCAGCTGGGGACTGAGCTGGACGTATAATTCAAGTGTCTTCCTTGCTCCCTTCTGACCCTGCTGTCTGACCACCAGCCAGCATTAGCCATTCTGATGCCACTCAAAGTCACATAGAGCCTGCCTGTGCCATGATAAACCAGCTCAGAAATGAAAACCTCAATCAACTGACCTGAGTCAGTCAAATGGACTAGTTTTTTCAGCTCATGAAACTGAATAGCCTACCTTTTTTGGCACTGAAGAGACAAATTCATTATGAGTCATTGGAACAGAAGTCATAGGACAACATTCAAAGTGGTAGATGATCAGAACATTACTGTTCCAAGAGATCATTGTAGCTGGACCCTCTCTCAGCAGCTAATGCATTACATGACTGGAAACCATCAGTAGAGTCTAGAACTGGTTTTAGCAGAATATTCTGGAAAGTGATATCTATAAGCAACTGCAGAGAGGTCATTGATACTTGCTAGCTTCATTCACTCATACATTTACTCACTTAACTCTTACCGCACACCTGTTATGTGCCAGAAACTGAATGGGATGCCGTTTAGTATTCAGAAATAAATAAATGCAGTCCCTGCCATCAGAGATTTTACAATAGGAGATGAGAAATAAACGTAACTTAGGCAGGATACAATAAGGGCTACGTAGAGGTGTTTAAAGCATCCGTATGCGTGGTGGCACCGTGGAAGACGGCCCGACCCCAACAGTGAGTGCTGGGGAGCTTGCAGGGGGAGGTCGAGCCTGATCGGGAAACCCGGGTGGGACATTGGGAGCATGGGAATGAAAACATGGAGATCCGTAAAAGAGGATTTAATCCAACATAGGCAACTAAAGGAACTGGACCCACATAAAGAACAACCCGAGATAGGGACCCAACTGTAAATTCCCATTTCTCTTCTAGGTGGAAAGGAGGGGCAAATGAGGGTAATAAGAATAACATCAGAGTCTTGGGTAGAGATGAGTGGGGACGTGGGGAGGGCAACTGCATTTTGCTTATTGCCCCCGTCAAGGAATATCCTAGAAACCTTACATAAGGTATCTCGTTTCATCTCTGCGACAATCCTACCCACCAGGTATCTTTGTGCCCTTTTCACAGATAGCTTCAGTGACTTCCATGGAGCTTTACCAACAGACGAAGGACTTTCACACGTGCTGTGTCAACTTAATCGTCACATCCCTGCTCCATAAGTAGGACAGGAATCCTTACATTATAAAAGAGGGAACTGAGGTCTGGGAAGCTGCCCAACTTTCCAAGGACAGGGGAAGAGTCCCTATGACTTTTCCTTTCCATCGGTGGCCTTGTGCAGAGGACTGCACAGACACACTCACTTTCTCCCCAGCATGAGTTGGCTTTTTATCCACGTGACTAGCTCATCAGTCTGGTTATCTGAAATCCAGCTGACGGAAACCCCAATTTATAACCGCAGCCTCCAAAGAGCTCGTGCCAGGTTTGGGAAATCCGGCTTCCCCACACGAAGAGCGGCAGACCGTGGGTACCATCCGTACTGACCTTTCGGGGGGGTGTTATTATGCCCTGTTAACTTGAGACAGAAGGCTCAGTCTTCAAGGCGTCGTCAGGTCCACACGGCCCAAGTGATGCGCCACAGCCCCAAGAGCCTACAAAATCATTTAGGGAGTACATTGTAGATCAGTCTGGAAAAGACCCAAATTATGATTGCCCAAGTCTCAACAAAACTTTAAAAAAAAAAAAAAAGCAAGTCTCGCCTGGCAACTGTGTGAAGACCACACCTTATGCGACACATACCTGGGCCTCATCGTGCTTGCACAAGGCACTTTCAGAACGGCCAATAAAACATTGCAAGATTAAGCTCCTTTGACTCCAAGCACTGGGGTAAAAGTCCCCTGTCAAAGTAGGCCCTGAATTTCTCCAAAAGCATAATTTAGCAGCCATGACCAACAAGAGAGCGGTTGGATAAACTACAGCCCACTACTGGGGCGCCTGGGTGGCTCAGTCGGTTAAGCGTCTGACTTTGGCTCAGGTCATGATCTCACGGTCCGTGGGTTCAAGTCCCGCATCGGTCTCTCTGCTGTCAACACAGAGCCTGCTTTGGATCCTCTGTCTGCCTCTCTCTCTGCCCCTCCCCTGCTCACTCTCTGTATCTCTCAAAAAGAAAAAGAAAAAAAAACACACTATATAAACATAAAATTAAAAAAGAAATTAAAAAACTACAGCCAACTACTAACAGAAATCCCAGGAACACAGATTTCCATTAAACATCTCAGCCATGTGAGTTTTCGCCCGTCGAAATCCACACTCGCCCACCCACCCAAAGTACAGCTACCAATCCAAGTGGCACAAAGATATGAGGAACCACGGACCCCATCCCATCCACCCCTGCCCCTTGACCGAATCACTTCCTGATCAGGGAGATCTCTTTTCTCCGAGATCTCCCAACCCCCAAAGTAGCCTTTAGTCAGTGACTCTCCTCTGACATGCAACTCACACGAATCTCAACAGTATTCAAGTCCAAGCCTATCCTATAAACAACTCTCCTGAAAAATAAACACCACCTACGGCAGCAGGCCAAATACTACAAAAAATGCGGTATAAATCGAAAGGGAGGGGCGGAAGGCAAAACAAATTCTGCCATTCCTGCCTCTCTACATAGCTTGACCAGAAAAGGCTATCCACCTAGAAAGTCACAAGAGCCTAACAACTGAACCAAAAATACCATGGCTTCATTCCTAGCCCACCGTGTACTTGTAAAATGGAGCCCATCATTTAGGCTTCTTGGGGCCCCATTTCCTCGTGTGTAAATAGGAATAATAATAGCCGCGTCCTCTTTACTCTATGACCATGCGTGGAAGATTAGCAAGATATTGTCTGTAAAAGCACTTTGATCTCCTTGGAGATAGGGCACCCTGTACGTTTCAAGTGGTGTTATTACTGCATTTGGACACACACGAAACCTGCATGGCCACTGACCAATAAAGTAACTGGTAATCACAAGGCAAAAACAGAGAGCCAGGTGTGGCATGAGGAGAGTGGAAACCCAAGATCAACGAGTGAAGACGGAGGACTGACGTCTCTGATCAACAGAAGAGTTCAGTGAGGGAGGAGACATGCCTATCTAAAGAGAAAAGTTGATGGTAAGACTACCTGACCCAATTCTTGGAAACCGGTTACCAAATCAGAAATTAAAGTCCCGTGAACTGGATGTTTATTCAAGAAGTTCCTAAGAGGTGCCTGCATGGTTCAGTTGGTTGAGCATCAGACTCTTGATTTGGGCTCAGGTCATGATCTCACAGTTTGTGAGTTCCAGCCCCACGTCGGGCTCTTCCCTGATAGCTCCAAAGCCTGCTTGGGATTCTGGGATTCTCTCTCTCTCTCTCTCTCTCTCTCTCTCTCTCCCCCTCCCCTACTTGTGTTCCCTCTTTCTCAAGATAAATACATAAACTTTCAGAAAAGAAGAAGCAGCAGCTCCTAAAACATCCAACCCCTCAAGGAAGAATTTAGGGAAAAGCTAGCAATATATCTATATATCTACACGGTCACATCAGAGCTACCCAAAACATGACCCAAATATTCTAGTGTTGATATCCCAAACGACATTTAAAAGTCCCCATAATTAATTATGGACAGTGAGATCATGACCTGAGCCAAAATCAAGAGTCTGATGCAAATATAACTTAAATTCCACCTTGATATTTGTGGGGGGGTTTTGTTTGTTTGTTTGTTTGTTTGTTTTCATCTCTGGGCCTTCTCCAATTTTAGAATTACTTGAATGACAAAATCTCTCTTGTTTGGCAAAATGTGGATAATCATATGTGTTTTGTCCTCAAGAGTCTTCTGGTGGGGCCTAGAAAGTCTCAATACTTGAACATCTGCCAGTTACTCAATACATATCTCTGGGTTGGTTGTTTGATGACTCCTGACTCCAGTCGTAGAGCTAGATTGCTTCCCAGGCTGGGAAGCAAGAGCTCGGGGTCAAGGTTTCTGTCAGTATGCCTTAGATTCTTGTCCCTGGTTCACTAACTTTCTCCTGCCCACACAGAAGGACAGCCTGCTGCTTTTCGGCCTGTGTACATTCTCTTGAGCTCTCCCTGCTCTGCATTCCCATAGTATTTTGCTATCCAAAAGAGCCAATCATCACTAACAAAAAGTGGAGACTTTATTGTGTGTCTGTGCCGACAGGTGGGCTCTGAAGGGTTTACAAAAGACCAGTTTCAGCTCAGGCATCAGAACACTGCTTTCCAAGCCTCGCTCCTCTGGCCGCAGGAATAGAACTCATTACACTACTTGAAGAAGAAAATGGAAATCAGAGAAGTTCTGGACGCTCTCCCTTTCTCTGCCTTTCTTCCTAGGTGTCATTTGCTCAAGCAAGAAATCTAGGCATTACCTTTGATCCCTCTCATTCATATCCAACTCATAAGCAATGCCTGTCCCATATCCAGTCCAGACATCACTTCCAACCCATAGGCAAGTGTCAACTTGACCTCTCAAAAATCCCAATTCCCTATGCTCTTTTCCAAACTTATAAGCAACCACTTTTCTCACCTTGATTCTGGTGAGAACCCTGTAACTGAACTTGCTTCTTCGCTTTGCCTCCACGGTCATCCCTTGTCTTCACAACAGCCAAAGTAAACTTCAGAACATCTATCAGGTTTTGTCAGTCCCCCGCATCAACCCCCAGTCATTTCCCATGGCACTTAGAATAAAAACCCAAACGTCCTTGGCCTACAAAACCCTCCATGATTAGCCTACTCTCCCCTCTCCATCCTCATCAAGCAGCCTCTCACTGTGCCCTACCGGCCTTCAGTAGAATGAATTCGATGAACAAATAAATTTCAAGCACAAACAACTCCAGCCTACTAGCCTATAGGACCTTTGCGCTTGCTGAACCTCTGCCTGAAATACTCCTCCCCCAGACACACTTCGATTTGGCCCCTTCTCAACACTCAGATCTCAGTTCAAGTAACACGTCTTCAGAGAGTCCTTCGCTGTCTGTCCTTTCCATACCAACCCAACCCTTTCCCCCTAACGTCCATCAAATCTCTCTCCCTCATTGTGTCATCCTGAAATCCCCTTATCTGCATGTGCATTTATTGCCCCGATTTTGAGGTAGAATGCCAGTTCCATCAGAACAAGAATTTTGTCTTGGTCGCTGCAATACCCCACGGCAGATAAATACTGGCTGTTGCATGTTCATGGATAATTCCCTAGAGTATAAATTTTACTTGAAGTTGAGGAACTTAATATTCCATTTTTATATTAAAATAAGCATGGGCATATTAAGGAGTAGGTTGTACAAAATGTTAAGAGAAAACACGAGACTGCAGGCAAAGTCCCCGTTCGCTAAGACTGCTTCGAGCTAAGCTCCCAGACTCCTAGAGACTCAAGTTCATGATCTTCTGCTAATAAGCGTTCTCCAGAAGAAAATTCTGACGAGGATAGAGCTCAGCCTTGTTGTCACAGTGGCATGTTGACTCTTAGGTTCCAAGCTCTGAACCGTTTCCCAGTACAAAGTCAACGACCCACACACACGTACCCAAGTCTTCAGCTGCCTAATTATTTGAAATACAGATGGATCTTTTTAAGTTTATTTTCATTTATTTTTGAGGGAGAGATAGAGAGCAATCCGGAGAGGGGCAGAGAGAGGGGGAGGGGGGGACGGAATCCCCAGCAAGCTTTGCTCTGTCAGTGCAGGGCCGGATGTAGATCTCACAAACTGTGAGATCATGACTTAAGCCAAGATCAAGAGCCAGACGCTTAACTGACTAAGCCACCCAGGCACCCCGGATATGGAACTTTTAAGTTAACTAATTACATGCATCGCCTTTCCCTGGACCAATAATTCATCTCACCCCCTCAAGTCAGTCTAGATTAGCCAGAAGTGGATTCTGCTTTGACAAGGATGCCAGGCTTACTCGCTAGCAACAATTCTTCCCTTTTTTATAGATTTGCCCACCTTGTGAGGCATGGAAGTGACTGTTGGGCATAGAGTTCCTGGAAAAGTTTTTGCCCCTAGCAAAAATCACTGAAGGTAAGACTTGAAAACAATCATTTCCTCCCCCCAAATGACCCTACTTCATGTATTAAATATATATGTATGTGGTGTTTATCATGAGCCCTTGACTCCTGAGTATCTTGCAAATATGTTAACTCATTTAGACCTTATGACATGTCTAAGGGGATGTTTTTTTTTTCAATTTGTTTTTAATGTTTATTTTTGAGAGACAGAGACAGAGCACGAGTCATGGAGAGGCAGAGAGACAGGGAGACACAGAATCCGAAGCAGGCTCCAGGCTCCGAGCTGTCAGCACAGAGCCCGACGTGGGGCTCGAACTCACGAACCGTGAGATCATGACCTGAGCCAAAGTCAGACGCTTAACTGATTGAGCCACCCGGGCGCCCCTCTCCTGTTTTTTAAAAAGAGGAGGCACGGAGGAGTTAAATACCTCGCCCCAAGCCATCCAGCCTGGAAGTGACAGAGAAGGAATTGAAACCCAAATAGTATACTTTCAGAGCCATACTCTCTGGTAGATATCATGCTAGCCACAGACATGATTTAAAATTTTCTAAATAAATAAAATAAAATTTTCTAAAAGTCACATTTAAAAAAAAAGGAAAAAAGAAGCAGGTGAGATGATTGTTAATAATATATTTTATTTAACTCGTTTATGCCAAATACTACCATTTCAACACGCAATCGATGTAGCAGTCATTAATGAGCTCTTTTACATTGTTTTCCTTGTTCTAAGTCCAAACGCTGGGTGTATTTTACACTTAGCGCACAGCTCAATTCAGACCAGCCACATTTCAAGTGCTCAGGGGCCACAGGCAGACCCCCTCTTCCACGTAGGACAGCACGGCTGAGCGTCCACACTACCCTTCTAATGACATCTCTTGGGAGGACGAAGGGCTTCTATGATGTTGGCTTTATGACAGAGAGTTGGTAGGAAACTTCCAGCCTTATGTCAGACACTGGAGTGGGTGCCACAGATTCGCATCGCTTCTGCTCGCTTACCAGCCCCACGCAGTGTGCACTTTGCGGTACACCCACGGTTCCGAGATCCGTAAGGCACGTCCACAACAGAACCCCGACACTAGGAACATGGGATGGACTTTTCCACCCAAACTGGGAGCCAGGACCCTGGGCTGTGGGTCCAGCGCTGGAAGGCTAATGAGCCGCATTGTCTCTCTGGCCACTCATTTCCCTGCATCTCTGCGCTGTCGTTGGCACCAGGGTGGGACCGGTTTCGATGGACATTCTTCTCAGTTCCCCAGTGAGCCCAGCGGTAAGAGCATGCACATCTCAGCAAGAGAGTCCTGGGAGTGAATCCCGACTTCTCCACTAGACGCTGGTGGCCTTGGGCAAATGCTGTACCTCCGTCAATCCCAGGCTTCTGGGTGTCGTGAGGTTTGAACGAGCTGACTCACGTCCCTCGCTTAGCCCGTGAGCACGTGGCGCGCATGGAATAAACGAACACCGTTCTTGATCATGTTATTCGACGATCATCTAACTTCGTTGTTGTACTTTTCTCAACCTATCAGCTAAAAGAATCGAGGCAAGTAGCTGAAGCTTTAAAAATAAAATAAGCTTGGGGAGCCTGGCTGGCTCAGTCCGTAGAGCATGCGACTCTTGATCTCGAAGTTGTGAGTTTGAGCCTCACGTTGGGTGTAGAGATTAATTAAAATTTTTTTTAAATCTTAAAATAAAATAAGCTTGTCTAAAATATTTAAAAATTTAGAAAATTGAAGCTGGGAAGTACATTTCTTTGATCTCCTGGGTATTTTCTTTCCCTTTATAGGTATAGTATCAGCCTGTTGAAGGAAAGCATGATACATGGAAAGTTCTAACGAGACTCTGAAGCCAAAATCCCAAATCAAATGGAATAAACTCTAATATTTTAAGTATGTAAGATATAAACTCATACATGTGCCTTCTTTCCCTTCTTATATTCCCTTTAAAACCCTTATACACTCTCTTTTGTGTAATATAGAAGAGAATTTGCATTTTAGGCAAATAAACATTTGTGTTTCATTCTGTGTCTTTTTTTTTTTATGTTTATTCATTTTTTTGAGATAGAGAGAACCAGCAGGGGAGGGGCAGAGAGAGGGAGACAGAGGATCCAACATGCTCCATGTTGACAGCAACGAGCCAGATGCAAGGCTCGAACTCACGAACCGCGAGATCACGACCTGAGCTGAAGCCGGGTGCCCGAGTACTCTCTTGCTTACAGGAACTTTGAAGGCAAGCCCATTAGCTGCCCCGCAGCTTTGTACTAAGGACTCGGCTGAATGATATATCACCGAAAATGCATTCATTCTGTACACATGACCTAGCTGGTCTCATGCTTATAGTAACATGAGCAAGTGATGCTTGTATTACCGTCTTAGACAATATTCTTCGTGCAAAAACACTGCAAAGAAATGCAATCTTCTTGAGGCTGGGGCAGGCTGGAAGACGTGGCAACGTGGAGGTGAAGGGCAATGTGGAATGGGGAGCCATTCACCACATCCTAAAACAGCCCTAGATAACATGCAAATACCATCAAAACATATTGTTTCCATAAAAGTTGGTGCATACCATGCACATATTTAATAACTGCCATTGGCTCCCTTATAGCATTTGCCTCTGGAGACCTTTTCACCAGTTCGAAATCTCAGTTGGTGACCACAGAAATATTACCCAGAGCATGACTAGCCGTGGGGTACAGGCTGAGGGAACATTTTCATCTGTGGTTCAGCCCTGAAGGGAGCAGCGAAAGCCCGCCGTTCTGCCCATTAACCAGAGGAGGAAAAGAGGCAAGATGGATTTGAGCGAGTTCTTTCTGAGACGTTGGTGATACAAACCAGGCACGCTTAGAAGCATGCAAAGAGGGGATTGAAGGAGAAACATTTCAATCAAAAGAGAAAGAGAGCAATTCCAAGAATGCTGATCCCAAGTGCGAAGCAGGGTATTTTTCTCCATCTTGAAAAATGTCTACTGGAGTCTTTTTAAATCGTTCTCTTCTACGATGTCTGTGGGTACTGATTCGAGGTAGAAACGAAGCCTTACTCTTCAGGGGTCCCACGAACAGAAGTTGGGAACACAACTCTTGGGAATATGTTTGCGAATGCTGAACTATATACAAGCGACTGCCACATAGCAGTCAACAAAACACAACATTAAGAAGGATTTCTTTTCTTTTTTTAACGTTTATTTATTTTTGAAAAAGAAAGAGAGCGCCAGCAGGGGAGGGGCAGAGACAGCGGGGCGCAGAGGATCTGAGGCGGGCTCTGTGCTCACGCAGACGTGGGGCTCGAACATGCAAACCGCGAGATCGCGACCTGGGCTGAACCAACTGAGCCACCAGGCACCCCTAGAAAAATTTCTGAACGTTTTTCTACAACGTTCAGGAAATGTAATTGTAAATTCTTAATTCGCTAATTTTGCAAACTTGGATCCACCGCCATTATACTCCCCGCTGCATGTGAGGCTTTAAGGGGTGAAAGACATCCTTTGCCCTCAAAGAGCTCACTGTCCGGAGGGGAAGCAAGGACACAATGACAGAGTTTGACAAACGCCTTGACACAGGTAAGCACAGGGTGCTCCTGGGGCAGATAAAAGGGGTCTCCGTCCGAGTCTGAGTGGAGGGGACGGTTTTCGGGAAGGTTTTCTGTCCGAATCAGGCAGAGGAGTCTGCAAAGCCGCCAGTTGGGGAGAGAGGGTTCTGGAAGGGCTGGCACGCGGCCCGCAGGCCGAGTGGTAACAGTCGGCGCTGACGACGCCGACTCGGGCCAGAGGACACCCCGCACCGCGGCCTCCTGTGAACCTGGATGCCGCATGGAAGACGATGGGGCGCTAGGGAAAGTGTGACAGGGGACAGAGGGAGTCATGTTTGGGCTGTGGAAATCTCACCCTGGCAGCGACATGGAGCTAACCGGCGTGTGGACTGAGATGAGAGACAGGCCTGTTAGAACACTGTTGGAAAAATCCAGGTTGGAAACAAAACAAAACCCAACCGATGAGGGTTTGAACTCATGCCACGGGGACAGTTCTGCAGGTAATATCAACAGGATTTTATGACCAATTAGAGGCGGATGAGGAGGAATTATGGACAACTGCCAGCCCTCGTTCGGGTAGCAGGGTGGCTCACGGTACCTTTGGCCAAAAGAAGGAAATACGGTTCCTTCGTTCCGCCCGAGGCTCTTTCCGACCTCCGGATGACCCCATTTCTCACAGCCTCGGCATGCCACGGGAAATTCTGCCTCAGTGGCTCATTCCGGTCCACTCGTTTCCGGCAGCGTAGAGCCAGTGTTTTCTCCACAAAGGTGGGAACCAGGAAGAAACTCTAACTGGGAGAGGCATAGACACGGGGCATAAATCAACCAACCCACTAAACTGTCATCCGGATACATTAGCAGAAGTTTCTAGACTAAAGCCACATGAAGCACAAGGACCAAGGAAGATTTGCCCTGGAGACGTTTGCCCGCATCCTGAGGATGCAAATGCGTACAGAGGTCGGCTTCCAAAGTCACTGATGTCTTTGTGGAAGCGAGCTGAATTTGTGTCTTTCCGTCAGGTACACGGGCAGGTACACGGGCAGGGAGCATATAATTAAGAGAAAACGGGCCATGAAATCAATTCACTCGATGAAAAATTGTATACAGCTTAGAAAATACGGCAGGTCTCACCCAGAGAAGGGGTTGGTTATTTGAGAGTAAAAACTCGCGCAAGGTTTCCACTCATCAGTTTTTATTACGCTAAGGCATTCCGGCTCGATCTGTATTCATTGTGTCTAAGTGTCCAGATCCACTCCTCTACTCTGGTTTGGGAACTGTGCATTCAAAACAACGACTGCACCCCACACAAAGAACTATGTCCTGAGACCATCACTTCCTTCTCAGCGGGAAGGAAGATACCAGCACCTAGCTGGCAGCGGCACTTGGAAGGATTTAATGAGTGTTCTAGAGCCCTCCCAGGCCCAGAGATGAAAGAGATCTCACGAGCACAGCCTCTCATTGATGTTTGTTATTCTGAATGTTTCACTAAAGAGCTCTTCTCCATTTAAATGAACTCTCGTCCAGAAGCTCTGAGGACAGAAAACTGAAGAGTCTCAAGTGTGGTCTTCTACCAACATTTTTTTTTTCCCCAGCAGTAATTTCACACATGGCAACTTCCCACTCAGTAGTGATTCTCCCTGCTAAGGCAGAATATGGACTTCAGGTGTTGTGATCCTATAGGCTAGTCTACTGACAGCCATAACAACCATTTCTTGGGAAGCAAATTACATATATCGACAAATAAATAAATAATCCCAAGCTTTTGATGGGCTGAATCATCTGCTTTCCAATCTATTCTAAAGCAGTATTGAAAACCTTACTTTGTGTCACTTGTACATTGGAAATAAATAGGCGATCAAACATTTGGATGTTGAGCTACACATTTGACTTGGCTTAGTTTCATGGTCCTATAGGTTGCTTTCATAGCCCAAAGGTTCAATGAAAACTCAATACTCAAAAACTAAATAATCCAACGAAGAAAGGGGCAGAAGACAAAAAGAGACATTTTTCCAAAGAAGATATACAGATGGCTAACAGATACATGAAAGGATGCTCAACATTAGTCATCATCAGGGAAATACAAATCAAAACCACGATGAGATACCCCCGCACGCCTGTCACAATGGCTAAAATGAACAACACAGGAAACAACAGATGTTGGCGAAGATATGGAGAAAGGGGAAGCCTCTTCCACTGTTGGTGGGAAGGCAAACTGGTGCAGCCACTCAGGAAAACAGGATGGAGGGTCCTAAAAAACTAAAAATAGAATTACCCTATGACTCAGCAATTGCACTACTAGGTATTTACCGAAGGATACAAATATACAGACTTGAAGGGGTATATGCACCCCGATGTTTATAGTAGCACTGTCAACAATAAGCAAATTATGGAAAGAGGCCAAATAGCCATCCACTGATGAACAGATAAAGAAGATGTGGGCTACACACACACACACACACACACATACACACACACAGTGGAATATTACTCAGCCATCAAAAAGAATGAAACCGGGGCGCCTGGGTGGCGCAGTCGGTTAAGCGTCCAACTTCAGCCAGGTCACGATCTCGCGGTCCGTGGATTCGAGCCCCGCGTCGGGCTCTGTGCTGACTGCTCAGAGCCTGGAGCCTGTTTCCGATTCTGTGTCTCCCTCTCTCTCTGCCCCTCCCCCGTTCATGCTCTGTCTCTCTCTGTCCCAAAAATAAATAAACGTTGAAAAAAAAAATTTAAAAAAAAAAAAAAAGAATGAAACCTTGCCATTTGCAACAATGTGGATGGAGCTGGAGGGTATTATGCTAAGCAAAACGAGTCAGAGAAAGACAAATACCATATGATTTCACTCATATATGGAAATTAAGAAACACATCAGATGAACATATGGGAGGGGAGAAAAAGAGAGACAGAAACAAACTGTAAGAGACTCTTAAAGACCCATAACAAACGGAGGGTTGATGGAGGGGGATGGGCTAGATGGGCGAAGGGCGTTAAACAAGGCACTGGTTGTGATGAGCACTGGATGTTGTATGCAAGTGATGAATCACTAAATTCTACGCCTGAAACCAATGTTACCATATATGTTAACTAACTGGAATTTAAATAAAAACTTGAAGTAAAAAAACAAAAATGTTCACGGAGGAATCAAGTTGTTCCGTTTAGATCCCAAGAGAGGCACTAGTCCGCTTGGTACCTTAGCCATGTGTTATCAACCAGTACCCCACTCGTTGCCCCGTTTGGTCAAATGTGTACGCATCCCAGGTTAAGAAGAGACTTCAGTGCTGTGATGGAGGAGAACGGACTGGTTCTCTAATGACGCGCTTTCTCCTGTGCTGGGCAATGTAACGATCTTCCTTCTCCGGTCTTCCTTTTCTCCATAACAGCTCACAGTATGTACATCTGAAGGAGGAGATTATGAACTCAAGCCCACCACATCCTCAGTTGAGCTGGACTGTCAGGTTCGTAAACTGGCAGATAAAAATTAAAAGGTGGGGACGCCTGGCCAGTTGGTGGAGCGTGTGATCAGTTGGTGGAGCGTGTGATTCTTGATCTCCAGGTTGTAGGTTTGAGACCCATATTGGGTATAGAGACTACTTAAAATTAAAATTTAAAAATATATATATTAAAAATACTTAAAGGACAGTCTTAATCACAGATTACCTATTACCTCTTTCCAGATTTCCTTGGTGACGCCAACAACAGAGCAGGGACGCCCTGTAAAGAATACAACTAGGCTACCGTTTCATAGACCTTTCCAAATCTAAGCCAAACTCAACCAAGCCTTAGGTCCACTCTCCCAGAGTCGACCATTTCTTTCTTTCTTTTTTTAATATTTATTTATTTTTGAGAGAGACGGAGAGTGAGGGAGGGGCTGGAGAGAGAGAGGGAGACGCAGAATCCGAAGCAGGCTCCGGGCTCCGAGCTGTCAGCACAGAGCCCGACGCGGGGCTCGAATCCACGAACGGGGGGATCATGACCTGAGCCGAAGTCGGACGCTTAACCGACTGGGCCACCCAGGCGCCCCCGGAGTCGACCATTTCTAAAGAGACTATGCGTCGGGAAATGTCTCTGGGAAACTCGTGACCGTGTCTGTCATGTCTTTATCTGTCTCAAAAGAAAACATTTGAGGCTTACTTTTGACTCATGGTGGACACAACTCCAAGTCAAAGCAAAAGGGTCTGTCATCCTGTTTCCAATCTGGGTGGACCTGGTCTTTTATGAAGCCCATAAGTCTTCACTTGCTGATGAAGTTTCCAGAAGAACATGGAAAATCAGGGCAAAAGGTAAAAAAAAAAACAAAACATCAGAAGCGCTTTCTATACACAGCCTCCACCTTCACCCACGTCCTCCAATCCAGTAAGTGGAACCCCCTTCCAGCCTTGCTTCCGTTAAGCTTTTGCCCTTCACATCTCCCTCTGGGTTCCTTTTAACATGAGTTTGCCTTTAAGGTGGGTGACGGGCATCGAGGAGGGCACCTGTTGGGATGAGCCCTGGGTGCTGTATGGAAACCAATTTGACAATAAATTTCATATTTAAAAAAAAATTATTTAAAAAAAAGAAAAGAATATACTCGGCGGAGGGGCGCCTGGGTGGCTCCATCGGTCAGGCGTCCAACTTCGGCTCAGGTCGTGATCTCACAGTTTGTGGGTTCGAGCCCCACATCAGGCTCTGTGCTGACAGCCCGGAGCCTGCTCCGGAATCTGTGTCTCTCCCTCTCTCTGCCCCTCCCCTGCGTGCTCTCGCTCCCTCTCTCCAAAACAAAGAAATATTTAAGAAAGTAATAATAATCTACTTGGTGGAGAGGGTCAGGGCACAACATGCCTCCCCCCCGGACACAGCACTTCCTTCTGAAGATGGCCCTGAGCTCGAGTCAGAGAGTCAGAATTCAGTTCAGAGTGTCCTCCTGGAGTGGAGACGAAACGCAGAATATCCGAAATCACGCCCGGCACTTAACGTGTCCCGGCTAGACGTGCATGTGACACAGAAGAGACAGCCTGAAGCCGCTTCAGAAACCCGGGCAAATAAAGCTCCATCCTGAAATCAGATTTTTTTTTTTTAAATAAAATTAAATGAACGGCCGAGCAATCATCATCTGTTACAAAGTATGCCAATGACAGTAAAAGCTTTGTTATCAGACCAGTTGTGGGGGGCGGGGAGTGGGGGGGTGCTGCTGGTCAGCTAAAAATTCTGGTTAGTAAGGCTTTATTCATATTGCCCCAGGAGTTTTGCCTCTTATCTCTTCTCTGTCTCCCCCTTTTTATACGTGAGAGAAAGTGTATCTGGTTTGCGCACAAGTGGCCATTTCGAGTCTGTGGAGCTGGAGAATTAATTTTGTTTTCCCAAAAAGCAGCAGGGAGAGCAGATGCCGATCCCCGGCGACCCCGCCCTGCAGGGCGTCCCTGTGCTAGTCCGTTTCAGCTGGTCACCAGGGTGAAGGTGTTGTTGTGTGTGCGTGTGTTCTTTTTACTCTAACACTTTGGGGTTGACTTTACGACCAAAAAACAGGCTTAATTTTGTATCAAATAATCGTAAAGTGGTAAACCTCAAAGGAACAAAAATGGGGAAAGTGAGCCCCAGGAAGCAGCAGAGATAGACGGTCCTCTGGGTGTCCACGAGGCTCTCCTGTCTTTACAAGTCATTACCCTTACGGGTTTGAGCAAGTCACTTAGCTCCTTGGGCTCTCAGTTTTCTCATCTGTGAAATGGGCATATTAGACTGGGGACCCCTGAAGCCGCTTCCAATCCGGGATCCTCATTGCATCCTCAAGAGAGAAAGCCTCCTGGGGCGCCTGGGGGGCTCAGTCAGTTAAGTGTCCGACTCAGGCTCAGGTCATGATCTCGCAGTTCGAGAGTTCGAGCCCCGCGTGGGCTCTGTGCTGACAGCTCGGAGCCTGGAGCCTGCTTCGGATTATGTGTCTCCCTCTCTCTCTGGCCCTCCTCTGCTCATGCTGTCTCTCTCTCTGTGTCTTTCTCTCTTTCTCTCAAAAATGAATAAACGTTAAAAAACAAGAGAGAGAGAGAGAAATCCGCCAGATGCCTCTGAATGAGTGTCGTCCTGAGAATCCAAACCATCTGGAGAACTTGCAGAAGTTACCAGAACCAAAGCGTCTGAAAGAAGATAGTGGGTTCAAGTCAACCTCGTGCAAATTCTTCGAAAAACCCCTGACACTCATACTCGTACATCCAAGCTTCTAAGTGTTGGAGGGTTCTCTCTGCTTTGCGATGATCGTAGGAAGGCCAGAGTCAAGACTTGACCTTGGCCTCTTTGTTTGAGGCCAAAGATGGAGGCGGGGCCACGACCGGCCCAGCACTTTACTCCACCCCCCAGGAGATGCAGCCGCGGGGCCCCGGCTTGCAGAACTCAGGGCCTTCAAAAAATTAGAAGAAGGTAAGGATGCCACCAACCCAGCCACACATTGTCACGGTGGCACGACGTGGTAGGAGGTCCTAGCTCTGAAGCCAGAAGTCTTGGTTTGGGGGCCTGGTGTTTCACTAACAGTGCGACGTTCAGTAAATTCCTTAGTCTCCCTACACCTGACCCTCCTTTCTTAGCTCACGATCAGTCCCTTTTGGAACGATGCGGAAGATTAAATGAAGGGGTACGTACAGCTCAATGCGCAGTGCCTGGACCACACTGGACACTCAGCAAAATGACTGCTCATATTTCAGTGAAGGGATGGGGACCCAGGGCGGGGTTGATGCAAACCCCCTAAGAAGTGCCGGTGGGACACCAGCTTGCATCGGCTGGGGAGATGGGCGCCCAAGTTACCTGTCTGGCCTCCTTTTTATGAGTGTAGGAAGGAATGTCTATTCCTTGAGGAAGACAAAGGAACAGAAGGGGGCTAGGTTCTCTTTGTCCAGGGTCCAAACCGACTCTGGCTAGAGGGGAGGGAAGGACCAGGACCGGAAAGAACTTCAGGAATGAAAGGAATGAACTCATGAAGTGACGAGCGTTATCCGTGTGCTAATAACCCCAGTGAGGTGGGGAGAAGCGTGTATGCGTGGAAGGCCCAGAAGAAAACAAGGATCACTATCTACCAGACGGGGCGGGCCAGCCGGAGGACACAAGGCCCGTCCTTCCCTTCCAAGTCATTAGTTCGCCTTCCTAAGGAGAAGGAAGCAGAATGGGGGGGAGAAACCCACCACCCAATGCCCAAGCCACAAAGGTGGCACCTGGAAGGGTCTTTTCATTTCGTTAATCGCGTCGCCCTCCGTAGACAACATATTCTAGCACAGGTCCTGCAACACCCAAGAGAGAGGGGAGAGAGCCAGAAAGGAAGGTCATGGTCAACTGGCCTCCTGTTGAGTCTGCAGGACGTCCAGACAGGGTCTCAACTGAAGACTCATCCTCCACGCTTTCAAGGGCTTTGCCCTTTTTGGGGAACTCAAAGGAAAGAAAAGCCTAAGAACAAATGTCCTCTATACTTTGGTGCTGTCTTGTCTCTGTATGACTGTCTGTCATTAAAGATAATGGATTAAAGGATCATATCATTAAGTTGAAAAGAGAGGTCATTATTTGTTACACCATCTCACCTTAAAGAGAATACTTGGAACACGGAGCAATGACTAAAAGTAATTAGACTGGGGACCCAGGGCAGCACACTTTTTGGTGGTGACCCCGTGCTACGTTGCAGAGTGTTAGACAGACCCGGGGCCAGGTCCCTGGAGGGGGCAAGCAAAATGGACTTTTCTATCATCCAAACTATTAGAGTAGGAGTTAAGCCCTCCCAGTGAAGCTTGGAACAGCCACTCATTTCTTGGGGCCCTGGTGGCTTCCTCCGGACAACGATGAAGCTGGGCTAGAGTGACTTTTTGGATTCCAACGTTAGTCGTGGCCAAGGCCTTGGGCTGTGGGGTCCTAGACCTGGACCTGGGTCAAGTGCTGGCTCTATCCCCTAATATCTGTAGGACCTTGACAATCTTCTATAAAAGGAGATAACAGAAGCGTCTACCTCATAGGACTTGGGGAGAAAGAAGTTAACGCACTGAACAGTGAGTGGGGGCACCGAGGTGATAGAAGGGAGAGAGGGTCCCTGTCTTCAGCAGCTTTTCAATCTGTAAGAGTCACTGGAACAAGCACGTTTGGTAGAAATAAATCTCCACTAAAAGAATAAGATAGGTTTGTGCATGTACGTGACTTACGTCGACGCAGTTCTTTATAAGAACTGATTCTTAACAATTACAACAATAGTTGTAATTCCCCAGGGGGGTGGGGGGACCACCATTAATAGTTATATGAGAGCACGAACCTGAGCACCTGCGATATAGTGGGCCCTCGAATAAGTAGGTCAGAATTTGTACAGATATGAACTCATCGGAGCTAAGCGTTTAAGAAAGGCAAAGATTACAGGGAGAGGGCCGGACTGTGCCAGTTCAAGAAGACAGGAAGGAAGAGAAATAGAAAAGATGAGAGAAAAGAATTCTGAGCGAGGTGAATAGAATTTGGGGCAGCAAAATGGCAGTGGGAGATAAGGGAATGTGAGTGCGTTTGCCTGGATGGTGTTGACGACTTGCGCCAGGAGAAAGGAGGGCAGATCAGGCTTCATTTCCAGGACCAGCTCCAGAGGATGGGGCCGTGGCTGCCCGAAAGCCCATCCCAGGAACATTCCAGGCTCTGGGAAGGGACCAGGGATGGACCAACAATATTGGCATAAGCAGCACTCTTTCCGTGGGAGGGGGGCACCCTCCTGGGCGAGGGCACAGCTGTAGGGGAACGTTCTCCGGGCACCTAAGGAGACAGAAGGTCCCAGAGAATCAGCACCCAAGGGACAAAGGGGTGGAGAGAGAGAGATGAAAAGGGTTCTGGAGACGGATGGGGCTGATGGTCACACAACATTACAAATGTCTTTAATATCACTGACCTGTACGCTTAAGAATGGTCAAGATGGTCAATTTTCTGTTACGTGTATTTTACCACAATAAAAAATTGTGGGGGCCCCCCCACCCCAGGACTAGAGGGAAAGGCAGCAGAGTGGGGCAGACGGGACCCCAGGGAGCTAGCCACTCTTCCCAGCCTCTGTGGTCTCCACAGGCCACCGGACCGGTGCTCCGCTGAAGCCAAGGCCAGGACGAGGGGTCCTGACTACTACCTAGGACTTAACACTCAACACTTACCCCCCCATGGGAAGAAAACAAACTGAGAGGCAATATATCCAAACCTCGACAATGATTCCACCAGAGGAGTCAAGTTACGGGTGACTTGGGTTGTTTTTCTCTGTATTTTTTAAGATTTCTAAAAGAAACCTATGCTACTCTTACGATAAGAAGCAAAGTTATTTACAAATTTTTGAAAGCCCGTGGCTCCCGACACGGAATTTGAGCCTCGTTCAGATTCAAAGTCAACCACCCCAGCAACCGGCCAAAAGTCCCGGACGAGGACTACACGTCAAGGTGACAGAGGGGCAAGACGCAAACATCTCTAGGATAGCTCAGTTTTTGGTTATGGTTGCTTGAACTCAACCCCCCTCCACCCCCTACTTCTGGGAGTTCCCCGGAGTTTGGGACATTTGCAAAACAATCCTAGGGTTTTGTTGTTTTGTTTAGCTTAACACCCTCAGGAATTTTCTACCTCTAAAAATTATCTTCTTTTTTTTTTTTTCTGGGTAGGTATTTGAGCCTGTGACATCAAACAAACCAGACTGTAAATTCCTTGAGGGCAGAAACTGTGTCTTGTTCCTCGTTCAAGCGCCCTTGGTATGTAGCGCAAAGGAAAAGGTTTCGTAAGCATTTGTTGAATGACGGATGTGGCCTCTCATCAAGGTGGCCTGGCCCTGGCCGGCCCCTGCCATCTGCCTCCCCCCTCTTTTCCTCCTGGTGCCCCTTGTACTTGCCAGGATGCAACACCATTTGTTGTCTCGAGAGAGACTGAGTGCATTCTGCTGATCTGTCTGACCAGGGGCCATCATGTGTCACTCACCCGGGGGCCCCCGGTCCTTTGGAGCACAGCCTCTGCCAATGTCAGGAGATGACTTCTAACTCGTGGTTAGTCTCCCCGGGGCTGGCTGCCGGATGGTGTGGTGCATTTAATAATAATACTTAACGCTTCAACTGCGGCTTCTAAGAGCCTCTTCAAAGCCTTTTACGATCATTAGCTAATTAAGGCACAGCCCTGCCCTGGTGACTACAGTTATAATTCCCACTTTACAGATGGGGAAACTGAGGTAGGTTTTAAGGGAGCTGCCGCAGGCTAGAGTCAGCCTCCAACCCAGGATTAGAAGGAGCAAATAGAAGGAACAAAACACCGTATGAAGCTGACATGCCCACCCCCGCTCCGTAGTGCAAAGAAATGGTTCCTGAGTGAGTGTGTGGACAAGCCTCCCCACCGGACCCGTGTTGGAGGCATGAGTCTGATTCCCTCATTCAAAACTTTTGTGACCCTCCAGGCTCAAGTTCAGCTTCCTCCTGGGGTAACAAACAAAAAGGACAGAAAGTGGCTGGCCCATGGGGCTTCACATTCTTGAGAACCCTCTGCCAGCGCACCTGTCTCCAGAGCACATGTAAAATGCATATGGCGGCTGAAAGCCAATTAAATACTGTTACCCACCTCAGGCCCTCTCACCAGCCCCCTCCTAGCATGAGGTTTAAGAGAGACAAAGAGAAAGGGGACACAGTGAACCTTGAAGCTGTGGGAATCCTCGGTTGGTGACGGAAATCATAGTCACGAGTCACAGTCAACTGACAGAATGGAGCATATGATTAGGAGGACTAATACTTCCGGTCTCAGAGGTGAAGGCGCTCGGTGAGAAATTCTGATTGATTTGTTTGGCAAACTAAAAGGCTCAAAGTACCCAAAAGAGACCCCGAGACTCTTTACTCCACACAGACGCCAACTATTAGCACAGAGGAGAACCATGGGCCTCATCCAGTGGGACGCGTGTGTGGGGCCTGTTCACCCACCTACTCAGCAGCCATTTATTTAGAATGAGGGGCGTGGGGAGTAAGTCACCTTCAACACAGAATCAGGTATTTGTAACCTCTAATCCCGGCTCAGAGGTTGACTCTGGCCTGCGGCAGCTCCCTTAAAACCTGCCTCAGTTTCCCCATCTATAAAGCGGGGATTATAAGCGTAGTCATCAGGGCAGGGCTGTGCCTTAATGCCAGGACTGAAACGAATATTTGAGATTCTTATTAAAATGAGGTACTTATCTCCAGGCCCTCCGGTCTACGGGAAGAGACTAAATACCAAACCCAAGGGCAGCCAGAGTGCAGGGAGTAAAGAAAGTAGGGGGAGGTCCCGAAAGACACATTCTGGAAGGTGTCGCTTGCTCGGGGTCTCGAAGGACCACAGGGATTGGGTCACTGGGAAGGTGTGGTGAGGACGTTCCACACGTAGCACGCATGAAAATGCAGAGATTGGAAGGAGGAAAGAGTCAGGGGACTTGACCGAAGGAAAGGACAGGAGTTGAAGAACAAGAACACTTACTGACATTGAAGTAATAGAATTTTCCGTTGTTCAGAATCGCAGTAACCACATGTGGTTCTTTGGAGGAAGGCAGAATCTAAGATAACAGCAGGTAACCCACACTAAACCCAGGGAAGGACACATTTCCTGTGCTCCAAAACAGAAAAAAAAAATTCCTTTTGTGCAGCAAGAAACTCTTAAAAGTGAACACTGGGCGCTTAATGTTTGCAGCTTATAAATACTTCCATTGATAACTCCCTAAGCAGTTAAGCCAAATTCATCCCACGCTCATCAGCCGATGGCTGAAATGTCAGAACAGACAACATATCCCCGGACAAAACTGAGATCTTCCTATCGTGGGGCGCGTGGGTGGCTCAGTCGGTTAAGCGTCCAACTCTGACTCAGGTCATGATCTCACGGTCGTGAGTTCAAGCCGCGCATCGATCGGGCTCTATGCTGACAGCTCAGAGCCTGGAGCCTGCCTCGGATTCTGTGTTTCCTCTCTCTGCCCCTCCCCCACTCATGCTTTCTCTCTCTCTCTCTCTCTCTCTCTCTCTCTCTCTCAAAACTAAATGAAAACATTAACAAAAAAGAAAAAAAGATCTTCCTACCAGGAGGTGGTACAACGTGGTTCCCAAAGCCAATGCCAGAAAGAATAAAATCATATTTAAGTCACAAATTTTCTCCTAAAGCATAAATGAGAGGTGTTCATGCAGAATCAGGAGTTGAAGGGTTTTTTTTTTGTTGTTTGTCTGTTTTGCCTTTATGGAATTAACTATTTGAGTTAAAGTAATTAAGAGCTATTAGCCTAACAGTCTCGAGCCAGCTAGAATCAAGGTGGATTTCAGAGCCCACATTTCTTTGGCCTTGAACTCTGTGTCGTTTCTTGCAGACGTGAAAGGAGCTAAGGAGTAAATACCAAGTGACTTGAAAAAGAGAAAGCTGTAGTCATTCCCTAGCAAAGGAGCGCTGGCCACAACGTATGCTGACCTTGGCCTTCCTCATCCCAAAACCCCTGGGTAAAGAGACCAGAGGTTTGAGACGATACAACAGAGGAGAAATATAGAAGAAGGGCGTGTTCGTAGGATCCTCCCCTACAGAAAATAGCTGTGGGGCACAGCCAGAGAGGTCAGCGGGCTGTGGAAAAGTAAAAATTGATCTATCACAGCCAAGGTTGGTAGGTAACCTACAGAACACCCAGTTAGACTTGAATTTCAGATAACAACAAATAACCACTTAGTATAAGTATGTCCCAAGGATCACACGGGACATACTTATGCTCCTATACGACCCCTCATTTTTTAATTCACATTCCCATTCCCATGGGCATTCTGTATTTTTATTTGCTGGATCTGGCAACCTTGGAGACGGTAAAAAGTTTGCCGTGCGTAAAAGTGAAAAATCAGGAAAGAGGAGGAAATGTAAGTGTGTCGTTCAGAAATACGAAAGCAACCATCGCAAGAAACGACTAGAAGAGTGTAAGTGGTTTCCTCTGGGAGACACGAATTGAGGGCAGGGAAAGTTCAGGCCAGGGGACGGCCGTTTTTCTTAAGCCTTAGCAGGAGTGTTTGAATGTTCATCTAGGCACTTGTATAACCTTGACAAAAAGCTAAAATTTTGTTTAGCAAAGGAAATGCTTACCGATGATTTTATTTTAACCCCCTTTGTCCCCTTGGTTTTTCTTTCTTTCTTTATTTTTGGGACAGAGAGAGACAGAGCATGAACGGGGGAGGGGCAGAGAGAGAGGGAGACACAGAATCGGAAACAGGCTCCAGGCTCTGAGCCATCAGCCCAGAGCCCGACGCGGGGCTCGAACTCACGGACCGCGAGATCGTGACCTGGCTGAAGTCGGACGCTTAACCGACTGCGCCACCCAGGCACCCCTCTTTCTTTATTTTTGAGAGAGAGTGGGGGAGGAGCGGCGAGAAAGGGAGAGAGAGAGAGAATCCCAAGCAGGTTCCGCACCGTGGGCACAGAGCCCAACTCAGGGCTCGAACCCACAAACTCTGAGAGCATGACCTGAGCCGGCAGGTAGCGCGGGTGGGATCGGAACCCCGCAGACCCCTCTGGCCTCCAGAACCCTGCACTCAGCCAAAGTGGTGCCTCCCTGCAGAGGTGTGATGCCGGGCGCGGGACTCTGGCCCCAGCCCCGCCTGGAAGTCACCTAAATCCCCTAAGTCAGGGGCCACGGAGAACGGCCGGGCCCTCTCCCCACAGCACCTAATTCCTTCTCTATTTCTAGCACTGTCCCCTTCGGCGGGGGGCGTGGAGAGGAGCCGGTCGGGGTCCTCAGAGCCCAGGGTGCCGTCCAAAGTCAGGAGGAGAGGAGGCCGGGGCTTGTCCTGGGCCTGGGTGTGTGCGAGCTCACGCGAAGGAGCCGAGCAAGCGGGAAAGGGTCAGAGCCCTGCTTCCTCCCTCCGCGTGGTGTGAACCCGGGGCTGGAGACAAAACGAGTCTCAGGACCAAGAAAGAGTGGCCGCCGTTGCCCGTCGTTCTGATTATTATTTGCAGAAAGCCCAACCACACACTCAGCAGGGCCATAAATGCCCGGAACGTGGGCAACGCCCCCTGGTCCTTTTCGGGGGAGTCAGCCCGGGTCCCCTCTGCTACCATCAGATAATGGCCCAGATGATAAGTTTCAGCGACCTGGGCTGGAGCCTCCCCCAGGATTTGATCCCAGCCAGAGATCTGATTCCCTCCTAAAGGCAGCTCTCTTTGATGTCTGCGATTTTCCTCGGGATAAGGGGCTCGACGACCTGCTCCCGGCCTGACTCAGTGGGGACCTCCCTCCGGCTCTCTCGGGAATGACTCCCTTGCTGGAGGCCTCCAGGCCACGCAGCCTCTTTCCCAGGGTCTGCTGGGAAGTTCCCAATACCATTGTTTCTTTTTCTGCTTTTTGCGATTTTTTTAAAGTTTATTGGGGGAGAGAGAGAGACAGAGACAGAGCACGAGCAGAGGAGGGGCAGAGAGAGAGGGGGAGACACAGAATGAGAAGCGGGCTCCAGGCTCCGAGCTGTCAGCACAGAGCCCGACGCGGGACTCGAACTCAGGATCCTGACCTGAGCCAAAGTCAGATACTCCACTGACTGAGGCACCCAGGCGCCCCACATAAAACCGTTTCTTCAAATGAACATTAAGAGAAGGCTTTTTCTTTTTATATAAGGCCATAAGTCTCAGCCACCCCATGGGAGCCCATGGTTTTAAGAAGTCGAGTGGCAATAGTTAAGAATCTGGCTTAAGGGGAGCTCTGTGGGTCCTCACTCTTCCCCGTCACCGAACGAATTTTCTGCGGGGGGCGTCTCACTGACTCCTTGGGCACTGGGTGGCCCCTCAGGGTAGGCTCAGGGCTCTATTTAACTTTCGATCTAAAATATTTGTGAGACTGGCAGCTTGGGGGTCTCCACGTGCCTCTCTGGCGGGTGAGTGGGAGCTGGTTAGCCCTGCTGGGAAGGACGGTCATTGCTGGGGGGGCTGAGCCCCAGATGAGGCAGCTCTGCTTACTGGCCTGCTGGCTCAGTCACTGAAAAGCCCCAAACTGTCCGGGTGAGCTGGGAACCGTCAGAAACTAGGCCTCTGCCACCGGGATTTGAGACTGGTCAGCGCACAACCATTGTCGTGAGGTGGGAAGGGCTTTATTCCAAGTTCTGAACGTCTGGACTGGAGACACGTTCCCGTATTCATCAAATGCACACACACACACACACACACACACCCCTATGAAGGACTGATAGCTTGCACACGAAAACCAGATCAGATCACAGAGTCTGATAAGCCGAGGTGGGGTAATCGCAGAGAGCATGAGGAACCAGCCCAGAAGCCATCCTTCAGAGCTGGGCTTTCCCCAACAGCAGAACTGGGGGGCGCTCGTCCATAGAGTGGCCTGGTTTCCCAGCCGGGCGGGGGGGGTCGCTGCCTTTGGAAAGGTCGTGAAGGTAAGAGAGGGAGCCGCTGCTGTTTCCTCTCGAACTAAGAGTGGGGCGGTGGGGAGAGAGAACAAGCCGGACCACGAGGCAAACTCTGACAGGTCTGAATCCAACACCAAAGATGATCCCTTCTGTCTCTATTTTCTCCTTCCAGAATGGCATCATTCCAGACTCTGAAGTTCTAAGTTAGGGGGCAGCTCCCACGGCTTAGAAAATTCTGGACAGAGCTCTCCGAGGAAACACCGCCTCCCTGAGATCTTCAAACCCCTTCAAACCTACTTCCCCGAGCCCCCGCAAACACCTGCCTGCCCCCCAGCTCTCTCCCCTTGGGCAATGCAGCAGCCCAAGATAGCAGCTCCCCTCTCTCTTCCCCCGGAGGGAGGGAGCCAGGCTGAAGTTCCGGCAGGTGCCTCTGCCTCGCCTTTTCTCCCAGGGCAAGAGGCAAATGCAGGCACCTCCTGCCACTCCCTCTTTCCTCCTAGTGGGAGTGGGCGGCTAGGGAGGTGTCCCAGCCACTCCCTCGGCCCCCCAGGGCTGTGGTTTAGGGAGGGACCTCTGCTACCAACTCCTTTCTCAGAGCAGAGGGCTGAAGCCCATAATCCAAACCTCCCCCTCCCCCCCCACCCCTTTCCCCCCACCCCCAAGAAGCTTTATGGAGGCCTCCCAAATGCTGCCTCCTACACGACTTTAGCCTCTTCCCCAAACCTGCCGTCAGGCATGGCTACAGTCCCAGCCCCGAGAGCGTCTGGCTGGGGCAATTCGAAGAAATGCAAGAAACAGCCCTTGCCTCGAGGAGTCTGCCCCAGGAGATGGCGATTTGGCTACTTAGATTTCCAAACCCACCCTAAAGCCCTGGCTTGATAAAATCTCTTCGTCCCTGCTCCTGGATCTCTCATCTGACCCCTGACAGAAGAGGACTTTGCGAGAACATACCTCGGTCTCTCCCATATCTGATTCCCACCATGGGAAGGAGGGGGAAAGCGAATTCTTCAGGAACATGCAGGTTCGGGGTGGAGGATGGTCATCAGATCTTCTGTAGATCCCCTCCACAAAGAACTTCGGGTCCACGACCGACATGCTTGGCTGTGTCGGAGAGGCTACTGGCGGAAGGATGAAAGAAACATGGCGGGCCCTTCTAGGAAATGGCCGCTGAGTGTATACCTGGTCATGGCCTTGCCTGCATTTGGGGCTGCAGGGAAGAAGCCCGGATAGACAGGTTAACCCGTCAGAGGACAGTCTAGCACCCCCAATCCATCCCTACCCCTCCAGAGAAGGGTCACCGCTTCACGACACAATAAGATCCCCTACTGGGAGGGAGCTACTGGGAAGCAGTGCTCTAAGGAAACAACGAGAACCCCAAAGATCCAAACCTGCCTTATCCATCTTCCAGAAGGAGTCGTAGAGAGAAAAGGCAAGCAGAGGGGCGAAAGGGCTCCCAGGAAGCCCAGCTAGAGGCGGGCAGTGACATGAGGTTAAAAGAAGGGATAGGACGGTAAGAAGTGGAAGGAAGTCAGTAGTGATGACAAAAGTGACCTAGCCTAGAAAATCCACCCCCCAAAAAAGGTCCTGAGGTTTAAAGATAATTGTAATTTTTTTAATGTTTATTTATTTTTGAGAGGGAGAGAGACAGAGAGAAGGAGACACAGAATCTGAAGCAGGCTCCAGGCTCCGAGCTATCAGCACAGAGCCAACCACGGGGCTCAAACTTGTGAACCGGGAGATCATGATCTGAGATGCTTAGATGCTTAACTGACTGAGCCACCCAGGCGCCCCGAGAGAATTGTAATTTGTGACCAAGAGAGTTCATTGTTCCAATCCAAGCTTTTGTCACCTTAAACACTGGGAGCAAAATTAAGACAGGCTTGTATCCCGGCTGGCCAGACACAGGAACTGAAGAGAAGAAAAAGAAAGACAGAGACATGGAAAAGAAAGGTCACACAGGGGCAGGATGGGTTGGAGCATAAAGCGTGATGGAGACGACATATGGGAAAATAGACAACGTGCAGGAGTTATGGTAAGAGGTGGGCATTCTTCCGTTGTTGGTGGTCTACTGTCCTCGGGCCCCTCTGAGGGCCCGTGTCCATTCTGTTCTGGGCAAGAATGAGCTCAGACCCTGGTCAGGCCCCCCGCTCCTTTCTGCTAAACGTCCAGCCACTAGATGTTTGGGTAGAGGGAACATTCTCCCAGAAGCAGTGGACCAGGACTGGGGGATTATGCCTGATGACAGTCATTCCTTTTGAAGTGCCTGGCTGCACACCTTCTTCCGAGATCTGACAGTGAGGCCGTGAGAATCTCCACATCACAACGGTCGAGGGTCCTGGGTAATTGCTCTCCTAATCAGAAGCCTCTTTCTCAGCCCAGTATTTGATTATCAGTCTCGCGTCTCTCTCCAATGTTCCAGGGAACAAGCTGAGAACTCACAAAGATGCACCGTTTGACAGACAGGGGAACTGAGGCACTGAAAGGGAAGTGTCGAGCCCGAGGTGTGATGGTGCCATAGCAGAGAAGAGCCCCACCTCCTGCAACCTGCCTGTGCTCTGGAGTCTTTAAAGCCCAGGGCCTGCAATGCAATTACCTCGATTTCCCCATTGTTCCTGTAGAGACGATAGGAATGGCTGTAATGTGGAGCCCGTCCAAGCTGAGCTTTAAATGTCCTCCCTAGGGCGCCTGGGTGGCTCAGTTGGTTGGACGTCTGACTTCGGCTCAGGTCATGATCTCACGGTCCGTGAGTTCAAGCCCCGCATCGGGCTCTGTGCTGACAGCTCAGACCCTGGAGCCTGTTTCAGATTCTGTGTCTCCCTCTCTCTGACCCTCCCCTGTTCATGCTCTGTGTCTCTCTGTCTCAAAAATAAATAAACGTTAAAAAAATTTTTTTTAATAAATAAATAAATAAATGTCCTTCCTAAGCAAACACCACCATCCTCTAGAAATGTTTCCTGTCTCCATCTTTCCCATGGAATTCCTTAAAAGCAAAAGAACTATGACCAGACAGGGGAACCTGGTTGGCTCAGTCGGTGGAGTGTGACTCTTGATCACGGGGACATGAGTTCAAGCCCCACGTTGGGCGTAGAGATTACTTAAAATAAAGTAATTAAACTTTTTAAAAAAATTTTTTTAACATTTATTTATTATTCAGAGACAGAGACAGAGCGTGAGCAGGGGAGGGGCAGAGAGAGAGGGAGACACAGAATCCGAAGCAGGCTCCAGGCTCCGAGCTGTCAGCACAGAGCCTGACGTGGGACTCGAATTCACAAACCACGAGATCATGACCTGAGCCGAAGTCAAACGCTTTACCGACTGAGCGACCCAGGTGCCCCCGTAATTAAATTAAAAAAAAAAAAAAAAACTACAACCAGATAAAATAGGATTCCAAGATCACATGTGTAACTGCCAAAGACTGTCCTATCTGTCCATCCACACAGCTTGGTGTGATGAAAAACTAAATGAATTAGATTTAGAATAGTCTATGGTGGGGCGCCTGGGTGGCTCACTTGGTTGGGCGTCCGGCTTCGGCTCAGGTCATGATCTCACAGTCTGTGGGTTTGAGCCCTGCGTCGGGCTCTGTACTGACAGCTCGGAACCTGGAGCCTGCTTCGGATTCTGTGTCTCCCTCTCTTTCTGCCCCTCCCCTGCTCATGCTCTGCCTCTCTCTGTCTCAAAAATAAATAAAAACATTAAAAAAAAAATTTAGAATAGTCTATGGAGACTATATCCAGGCCACACTCAAAGAGCTGTGTGACTTCCCTAAGAACACGTTAAGAATTGGCTAAACTAACCCTGGAATCCCGGTCTCATTACTTCCAGCTAAGAATGACAAGAAGAAATTAGCATTGCCACCATTGGGTAGCCCCTTTGTGCTAGCCTGCGTACAGAAAACTGCTGTAAGCACATTGCTTACTAGCTTAACCCCACTTGTAACCACAATTTGAATTATAAATACTATCAGAAATATCACCTTTGGGGTTAAAAGACAGTAGTCCTAAAGTCTCAAGATGAAAGGAGGAAGGAAGGAAGGAAGGAAGGAAGGAGGGAAGGAAGGAAGGAAGGAAGGAAGGAAGGAAGGGAGGAAGGAAGGAAGGGAGGAAGGAAGGAAGGAAGGAAGGAAAGAAGGAAGGAAGGAAGAAGGGAGGGAGGGAGAGGAGGAAGGGAGGGGAGGAAGGAAGGAAGGAAAGAGGAAAGAGGAAGGAAGGAAGGAAAGAAGGAAGGAAGGAAAGAAGGAAGGAAGGAAAGAAGGAAGGAAGGAAGGAGGGAGGGAGGGAAGAAGGAAGGAGGAAGGAAGGAAGGGAGGGAGGAAGGAAGGAAGAAGGAAGGAGGAAGGAAGGAAATGTGACATGGGGGTTCATAGTAATATAGAAAATTACAGGAATGTCCTACTTCCCACAAATTCTGCAATACTGTATTTACATTGAATTTCTGGAGTGATAGCCTTTGAATGCGCCGGGGAGTTGGCTATCTAAAGTAATCCTACGGTGAATCCTTTTTATTAGCGAAAGCATCTTTTTGCAAGGCAAATAATTCTTCTTGATGTTCCTAAGTCAGTTTTACTTAAACTGCAGTGCATATCTGTACTGAAAGCTAATCCCCATATTATTCCAAGCACAGCTCGGATTCCGTACAGGACGATACTTTGGAGCAGCGTGGGAAGAAAGCGCTTGAGGAGGAGAGGATCCTGGAGATAATTCGCATAGATTCTCTTCTTCCCTCATTTCTCCCATCTTCTTCACCAGAGCAAAGCCCGACCTTTGGGCCCTGAATAAAAGGGTTTTTTTTTTTTGGGGGGGGGGGCGTTTTATGAAAGAAAAATAATCATTAACAGGGTAGACAAAGAAGCTTATGCAAGAGTGAAGAATAAATAGAATCAAAAGGTAATTCTCAGCAGCACTAGGGCACGAGCGGGAATGTGTGGGACAGATGCAGAGAAGATGAAAGAAATTGATTAAGGGATTAAACTCATCGCGGATGCCCAATAAACGTTTTTAAGTTGATTATTCGTTGTGTGTTCGAGTGGAAGCTATAAAGAAAAATTAACGAACCGGGAGGGCCTTCAAGGGTAAACGGAGGTAGGGTTTACCCAGAGGAAGGGGATGGCCAGTTTTTCCATCCCCCCCGCCCCCAAGGAGCGCAGCGTGGAATCGGGTGAGCTCAAAGGATGGCTGACGTTTTGCTCGTGTTCTCTGATAATCCACGTAACTCATGCTCCCTGTGGCAAACCTCGAAGATACAGTAAAAGAGGTAGGCGTACCCATAATCCCACCCCACAGGTAACCACTGCTCATTTGGAAGCACAGCTCTGGAGCTCTCTGAAGACAGAACATCTTTCTGAAAAGGTGTAAATGAGGCAGAACATTGCAATTCCACAAGACGGAGGGGGCCCAGTCCCCGCCCGAGAAGACTGCAATCCTTGGACCAAGACGATGAAATCTTGGGAGCCCGGAGAAGCACGGCTGCAGGTTCCGGGGACCCCTTCCTCCCCCCCACTCCCCTCCAGGGCATGGAGCCCGAGCCCGGGGAGCCGCCGCCTGGCCCAGTCCCCGCCTGGCCCCGTCCCCACCTGGCCCGCCTGCAAAGCCAGACACCCGTCCAGGTGCGGGTGGGGCACTCCACGTCCTGACGAATGGGGAAGCGTCACCCTGGGGCATTTACTGCTCCTAAATCGAGTTCTCAGGTCAGGGAAAAAAATAAACCAAGAGAGGAATTTTCCACTGCCCCATTAATCATGAGCACGGCAGGCTGGGAGCAGGAAATTCCGCACAGGGCATTCCAGGTCTTAGGGTCCACCCAGCCCCACCGCTGCCTACCGTGCCCTGGCGGAGGCGCCCTCCGTTGTCTCCCCCTCAACGGGTGTTCGCTTGCCCGAACACCTCGTCAGTGTTTTGGCCCAGTGCACGAGGTGGGCGGGGGGCCTGGGGCCTTATCATCTCCGTGCGCAGTTCCTGTAGGACACGCAGCTCGAAGGCCATCAGAGGGAAGCTCTTGACCAGATATCTTCCCATCTTGGGTTCACAGTGGCTGATACAACCCCTGAGACTCGACTCCTTGACGTAAGCGCTTTCCTGCCCCCGTGTCTCTCTCCTGAGACGGCTCAGAATCGTGGCCAAGAGGTCACTCCACCACTAACTAGCTGTGTGCACTCAGGCCGGCCATTCTGCCCCCGTGAGCCCCTGCGGCCTCATCTGGAACAGAAGAATAGTATTTCCCTCGTAAAGTTGTTGCGACGATTCCAGAAGATAAGGCGCGGACGGACTCCGGTACATAAACAGTGAGCGCTGGTTGTTGACCGTCCAGTGACTCAGCCCCTCGGCAATTATTTCTCGAACGCCGGCGTGCCTCTGAGGACGTGCGGCTTCTGCCTTCGAGGAGGCCTTCGTCCGACGGGGCCACGAGCGTGAGAATCAACGACCGCGACATCGCACGACAAAGTCCGTGCGGTGCGCGTCAGGGTCATGGTTTCGCAGGCTCTCTCGTGCCGCTTCCCGATAATGCCACGAGGCAGGTGTCAACGTGCCGGAAGGACGAGGCTGAGGTCCAGAGGCCACCGGTGGGTCAGTGGTCGCTTGTGGACTGGAATCCAGGCCTTCTGAGTCCCACCCTAGTGCTTGTGATCCATATTCAGAGCTTCCTGTTGGCTTCCCAGGGCTGACTCAGAAACCTGCTCGATGCTGAACACAGCTTTATTGTTTTTTATGCTTATTTATTTATACTGGGAGGGACAGAGATAGCGCAAGCAGGCGAGGGGCAGAGAGAGAAGGGGAAGGGAGAACCCCAAGCGGGCTCTTCACCGCCAGCACAGAGCTCGACGCGGGGCTCGAACTCACGCACGGGGAGATCGTGACCCGAGCCGAAACCAAGAGTCAGACGCTTAACCAGCTGAGCCACCCGGGCGCCCCGGAACACAGCTTGAAATCCGAACTTGAACACGCTCGTCCACCGCAGGGCCAGCTTTTCTGGGGAGACGGAACACAACCCGCAAGCCTTCCATCGGTCGTGGTTCCTGTCCTGCCGCCGTTGTCATTCCGGAATGGCGGCCCCGAATGTCACCCTGGGGCATGTGGCCCTGGGACCATAAACCGCCACCAGGCCATCGTTGCTGAAGGCTGCCCTTCGGTGCCTGACGGCGGGGATCAAACGTGGCCTATTAAAGGGGCCGTAAAGAAGCCAGACATCCTGCGCGGATGAACGGCGTGGGGCACAAACAATGAGCCAGATTTTCCTGTCTCTTAGGGGAGTCGCTCTCATCCGGCAGAAAAGGAAAAGAAAAAATCGTGCAACTCGAGGAAGCTGAAGGAGGCGCAGGGGAGGCTGAGAAGCAGAAAGTAATTTTATTTCTTCTGACGCCTTACCGTCCGTCCCCCTCACGTGCACGATTTACCGCCGTCGGCGTGGGGGTCACTCAGTCCCGGGCCCAGGCCCAGCCTCAGCCCCCTCTCCTCGCCCCGGTCGCCGGTCCTCTGAACGTTGCTGCGGGAAGTCCCAGAGGTCGCGGGGCCCGCCCTGCCGCTTGGTGATCCTTCTGGCACCTCGTGCTGAGTCCGGGCCACGGTCCCACAGGCTGCCTGGGCCTCTCGTCCTCCCTGCTGACGGCCTGGCCTCCTGCGGCCGCCGAGAACCTGGCTCTCGTCGTGCTGTCTCTCCTCGGCCTCCACCAACCGGAGGTGGGACCCGTGTGGTGACACCCTTCTCTGCCCGCTCCCCAACTTCTGGATCTCTTTCCATTTCTTCTTCTCCTCTTTTATTTGTTTATTTACTTTGGAGAAGACCGATTCCACCTCCTTTCTTCGAGGTCTTTGCTCCTGACCCCCTTCGGCCTCACTTCCTGTAGGGTTTCTCTCCGGGTGGCCCCCTCGGTTGTGCATCTTGACTCTTGTCTTTCCTTCGATTCCTCCTTTCCTTCTGCTCAAGAGCCTGATTTGACTGTTAGCCTCTCGGCCCCAGTCTCTTCTTGGGCAGAGGTCTCCGGGGAGGCGTCTGTGTGTCCTCTCCTCCTCACCTCCACGCAGGCCGTGTATTACCCCCTGACAATCCTGCAGCCACCGCAGCCATCTACGGAGCTCTTTTTCCAGATCAGAAGTCACCTAACGCAACAGCGGCTGGCCTCGGGGCGCCTGGGGGGCCCGGTCGGCGAAGCGTCCGACTTCGGCTCAGGTCGGGATCTCACGGTTCGTGGGTTCGAGCCCCGGGTCGGGTTCTGTGCTGACGGCTCGGAGCCTGGAGCCTGCTGGGATTCTGGGTCTGCCTCTCTCCCTACTCCTCTCCCACTCATGCTCTGTCTCTGTCTCTGTCTCTGTCTCTCTCTCTCAAAACACAGTTAACAATTACAAAAATAAAAAAAGTAGCTGGCCTCTTCTCAGCTCTTAACCTTCGATTTCTGCAACACTTGCCTTTTCTTCTTGAAACGTCTCCTCCCTCGGCTTCCAGGAGGCAGCTCTTCCCTCCCTGGCTCTGCTCTTGCCTAGCCAGCCCCTGTCCTTCCTGCCTCCACCTCTTAAATGGGGGCGATCTTCCATCAAGCTCTACCGTGTTCTCTATCGTCAAGCTCTCTCTGCGATCTCCTAGTCTCCCCGTGACCGCAAGGACAAAGCCACACAGGCCACCCCCCAAATGCTCACCCCTCCCGCATTTCAATTCCAGGCATCTAACTGCCCGTTGGACAATGTGTTCAAGATGCCTCGCCAACAACTGAACATGTTTGGGGCTGGGCTCACCAGTCTTCTGGATTCTTTGGCTCCTCGGGACTTGGTGCACTCTTCCAAGAGGCACCGCAGATGTGTGGTAGGGCAAGGCAGAGAACGGTGGCCAACCTCGCTGACGCCTGGTGTAGGCTCACTCTACCTCAGCCCATCTCATCTACTCAGCTCCCAGGTTCCACTGGTTTTCCCTCCGGAAGATGCCTCCCATCCATCCACGTCTCTCCCGTTGCAACCCTGGAACGGATGCCTTCTACCACCTGCTTGGGAGCCGGCCACGGCCTCCTGGCCAGTTTCTCTTCTGCTCATCTCGCTGCTCCCAACCCCATCCTCTGCTTGTCCGCAGGCGTGTGACCACAACTGGACCACTTCTCTGCTAAAATACCTTTTGCCTCCATGTTGAGTACTCAAGAAAGCCCCAACGCCGTGACCTACCGTTCAGAATCTGGCCCCAACTTCTCTTTTCAGCCTTTATGTGTCTCTGTACTTTTAAGAACCCGGGCAACCCCAGGGTCACCTGGGTGGCCCAGTCAGTCGAGCATCCGACTTGGACTCAGGTCGGGATGTCGTGGCTCATGAGTTTGAGCCCCACGTTGGGCTCACTGCTGTCGGCGCAGAGCCCGCTTCAGATCCCCGGGCCCCCTCTCTCCCGGCCCCTCCCCAGAGGCAAGAAAGGCAACTCCAGGTGAGGGCCTCCTCCTCTCCCACCTCCAAGTGGAGTTCACATCCTTACATCCGCTAGGGATGCCTTTGCTCTTTATGCCATCGTGCCTGATGAAATCCTCCCACCCTTCCAACCCAGCTCAGACGACACTCACTCACTCTCCAAACCCTCCCTGGTCACTCTTTGGAAGTCACTTCTTAGTTTGCACCTTCTTTGTCACACTTACCAGTATTGTTATTGATGATGTGACTCCTGTTCCCCCATAGATCGTAGACCCCAGGCTCCTCAAGGGAAGGGTCACGCCTTTCTGTTGTTGATAGTGCCCCTGCAGCCTGGCATTGTGTCCTGCACAAAGCCCCCTCTCGGGGAGCACTTGCGGATCTTGCGGCTGGAAAGCGTTTTGATCAGGAACGTGGTCTATAGAGCCCTTGACGTGAACACTTGGCCTCTGACGTCTTTGTTTGGAAAGCAGCATCTTCTTTTCCATTTTAAAAACTTCTTCTCGGTTGTTGTTGTTTTTTCTTTAATGTTTATTTATGTTCGAGAGAGAGAGACAGAACGTGAAAAGGGGAAGGGCAGAAAGAGAGGGCGACACAGAATGTGAAGCAGGCTCCGGGCTCCGAGCTGTCAGCACAGAGCCCGACGCGGGGCTCGAACTCACAAGTCATGAGATCACGACCTGGGCCGAAGTCGGATGCCTGACTGGATGAGCCACCCGGGCACCTCTCTTCTCTGTTTTTTTAAGATTTTAGTTTCTTGTGGTAAGAACTCTTTACACGAGAGCTACCCCCTTAGCAAGGGTTTAAGTGTACGATGCGTTACCGTTGACTACAGGCAGAGATTATTCATCCCGCTCGACCGAGACGGTATGCCCATTCACTAGTCCCCCGTGTCTCCCCCTCCCCCAGCTCTTAACAGCCATCAGTCCACTGAGCCTACGAACTTGATTACTTTGGAGACCTCACGTAAGTGGAATCGCGCAGTATTTGTCCTTCCATGATGGCGTATTTCATTTAACACAGTGTCTTCCAGGTCTGCTCCCGTTCTCATGGACCGCAGAACTCTCTTTGTTTTTAAGGCTGAGTAACATTCCCTTGTATATACAGCCCACGTTTTCTTTCTCCATTCACCTGTTGTTGGACATTCAGGTTGCTTTCACACCTTGGCTATTGTGAATACTGTTGCAATGAACATGAGAGTGCTGATGTCTTTCAGAATCCTGATTCTTTTGGAAAAATACCCAAAAGTGCATCCGACGAGGGGCACCTGGGTGGCTGGCTGGGCGTCTGACTTCGGCTCAGGTCATGGTCTCGCAGTTTGTGGGTTCGAGCCCCGCGTCGGGCTCTCTGCTGTCAGCACGGAACCTGGAGCCTGCTTCCGATTCTGTGTCTCCCCCACTCTCTGCCCCTCCCCAACTTGTGCTCTGTCTTTCAAAAAAAAATAAACATTAAAAAAAATTTTTAAGTGGATCAGATGGTAGTTCCATTTTTCGTTTCTTGATGTACCAAAATTCCAATTTCTCTATATCCTCACCAACACTTGTTCTCTTCAGCGTCATTTTCAAAGGCATTAAAGATATTGATGGTTGGACCCTTCTAATAATACTAATAGTCACCATTTGTTGAATATCTTTCTATGCCATGCACCAGACTAAATATTCTACCTATGTTATCTCATCCAATCTTCATAGAAATCCCCATTTCACAGGTGGGAAAATGTATTTTCTACGGTCCATAAATGTGTGAGTCAGTGATTCTGCTCCTGTGAGCTTTACTGGAGCTCAGGAGCCCCGGGAGGTAATAGCCGGGACTTCGCCTTGATGCCTAATTGTAAGAATATCTGAGTCTGTGTAGCCACTAATTCTCTTTATGAAGAACCACTCATATGGAATTTGCCACTGCTATTAATCAGCTCTAGCCACGAGTCAGTATGATACCAGAGGCGGAAGAAGCAGTCAAACCTGTTTGTCTTACCGTGTCTGAATCATTTCGTTTCCAGTTTTGAAATTTTACGCATCTTTTGGGCCACTGGATCACCACTGAAGGCCACTGGATCACCACTGAAGACCCAGCCCAATGTCGGAAATTAGTGGGTACTTAATGCCTTCACTGAAATTCTCTTTCCCTCTTTAGAACGTAGTCAAATCGTTGTGTATGCACACCTGTAATACATAACCAGGCACGTGTGTCTTGTTCGCATGGAAACACATCTTCCAAAAGTGCAAAAGAGAAAGAACATGCCTCCTTATCCCCTCGGGGGTTCTCAGACTCTTCTATGTTTGGGAGAGTCAGATACCTGAGTCTATATGACGGCTGATGGCAGACCTTGCGTGAATGTTTTAGGAAACAGGTTTAGATAAGAGTGCAGACGGTTGATTAACCTTAAACAAAGTCCAAGGACTCTTCCCAGCCTCTCTATGCTCCCAGAGAAGCTCAAGGCCACCAACTACACACAGGGGAGCAGCCAGTCTACAGAGGGGACAGCACACTCCCCTGTGCACGCGCCCCCAAGGATGTACGAGGGCTTTGAGTTCTCGCCCAGTCAGCGGCCAGTCCCAGCGTCAGAGAATCAGAGTGGATCTCGGCAAGAGTTTCCTCCAGTAATTAGTCCTACGTACAGAGAAGGCAACCCTGCAAAATATTCTCTTCCCACCCAAATGTTGAGATTCAGCTATCTGCTCTGATGGCAGAGAGAAAAATCACGGGCGTTTCAAGATAATGAATAAACTGACTTATATTTGGTTTGGGAAATACAAGACGACCACGCAAGCAGGTAAACGTTTGCATATCCGCGGAGAAGCACGTACGCATGTGGCCTCAGACATCAGCACCCACTTTTGGGACCACCCTCGTCTGACTGGACTCCGATCCCGTGATCGGAGACCAATGTCTCGCTAGCATTAAGTCTCAGTAACTTTTTCTTTTTTTTCCTGAGGATTCCCCTCAACACACGTGGGGGCCGATGTCCGGGCTGAAACCAACGTTGCCAATATTTTACTCCGGATGCCAAGAATATTGTATACAGGGGGTTAAACAGCATGTCGCATTATAACATTTTTCGCTGTTGTCCAACTACTCGACCTCACCCTTGGCTAGACTAGCAACCCTTGGGAATAACAAAATTGGCCACGACGGAGCTGACAGCACTTCCTTATTGATTCACCCTTCACCAAAGGACTCACCGAAGCTGTCATTACCATGACATTTCATGGTCCGGAAAAAAGAAAACCGTAGATGAGGAAAGTAAGCCTCTTGCCGGGTACCACAGAACAAGTTCCAGTTGAGGCAGAGATGGAAAATCTCCAGCATTCTGGATAATTTTCATCACTTTGTATCTTGAATCTCCTCATTCCATGGGGGGGGGGGGGGGAGAGAGAAGTCGAAGTATCAATCCAAGCCCTTGGCAGATACCCAGTTCTCTCCCTGCTGATGAGTTCTTGCCTTTTTATCACACTGACAGAGAAAAATACAAATGAGAATCTAAATCATACTTACCCTTGCTATACCAATCCTTAAAATTCTAGAGATTAAAAAAAAAAAAAAAAGAAGGAACTTCAGACAGACATTTAGAAATTTGCTTTTGTTGGGACACCCGGGGGGCTCAGTCGGTTGAGCGTCCAACCTCAGCTCAGGTCACGATCTCAGGGTTCGTGAGTTCGAGCGCCACGTCAGGCTCTGTGCTGACAGCTCAGAGCCTGGAGCCTGCTTTGATTCTGTGTCTCCCTCTCTCTCTGCCTTCCTCTGCTCACACTCGGTCTCTTTCTCGCTTTCAAAAATAAATCAATAAACATTAAAAAAGAAAAAAAAGAAATTTGACTTTGTCGGACAATTCCTGGTGAGTAGCAGCCTCCATATTCCTGCTTATTGTCTTTGGAAAGCAAATTCTGTCAATAACTGCCTTTTAAAAGTCCAGGAGCCATCTCTAGGAAAGCAAGTCATTTTGATTTTCATTTAGTTTGGGTTCATTATAAATGTTCCCATTTACTCCACTAGTCCTCGATGGATATCACTTGAGGTATGCCAATGTGGACTTAACCTACTCAACGCAACATGGAATTATTCGGTTTCCAGGGTGCTCTGGTCTCGAGAATAAAGCACAAGAATGAATCATAGTACCAGCCTTATCTTGGATATCACAGAGAGTAACTACCTGCTTTTACAGCCCCTAAAAATATATAATGGTGGGCCTCCCTGGGATGCAAAACTAATCTTCAGAAGGCCTCTAATGTAAGTCTTGTTGTCTTAAACATGTCTAGAAACAGAAATGCCCTGAGGCAGCCCTCCCCAATAGCACCATCCCAACTCAGGGACCTCCCCAAGTGCCCCTCCCAGCGCACGTCCACCCATCCCCCATGATTCTATCTTCCATGCTGACTCGAGAAGATTCTCCCAATCTGGGATATTTATCTCGAGTAAATTATTCGGGATCATTTTCCAATGCATTGGGTTTGGTGCCACTCAGCATCACACGTATACCAGTCCCACCATTGCCAACGATGGTGCTGGAGCAGTGGTTTCAAGTCCGCTGGAAGGTCCCAGTGGGACCACTGGAAGGTCCCAAGCAGGATTCTGAATGACACTGACAGCACAAGGAAAGTATCTCTCTAGCCCTCTGCTCTCCCTGCCCAAAGGATCCCTGATTGTCTACAACACTTCTCCTGTGACCTTGTCACTAGCTAATCCTTGCCAGGTAATCCACTGGTAACTCAACTCTGGAAAGACTTCAGTAGTTACAGGGATAATAATAACTCTTTAATATTATAGGCTGAATTGGTGTCCAACATAGTTCTAAGGACATTATATACATTAAGTGTCATATACATTAAGCATTTCACTTAATCCCCCACAATAACGAAATGCTTCGAGCATTCTCTTATTGCAGACAAAGCAACTAACACTTAGAGAGGTTAAGTAATTTGCTTTCAAGCGACAGATCCAAAATTTGTATCCGGGTCCTCTGGCTCCGGAATCTTCTTTTTAGCATTCTGCCGTAGCTGGAGATCCAAAGAGACAGAGAGCCACCTGTTACGGGGCCGACCCGGCCCTCGGCAGCCCAGTCTGCAAATCAAGGAATCTATCCGGGCCCTTCTATCCCGGCCCCTTCCCAGATCTTCCATCAGATGGGTGGCTCTGGGAAGGGTGTCCCCACGCTCTCACCCTCCCACTGCAAACTCACGGGGAATAAAGAAATGCATGCCTGGCATACCACCTTTGGAAAGTTTGCCACACGGGCTGGGTCCTCCCTCTCACCTTCATTCTTTTTTCCAAAGCAACAGTGTCAGTGACCCGGGTCCTTGGAACCAATTTCAATCACTAACCAAACCTGCTTCTTGGCCAAGCCCAGCAAGCTTGGGAATAGAAACCAAACACACCCAGAGGTGAAGCACACAGTACACAGCACCACGAGCTGAAACCAGGCTTCTAAAATTCTGTCCTTATGGTAATTCTGTTCACACCTCAAAGGGGGAGGGGCACCACGTAAAGCCCACCATCTCCTTCCCCCAACACTCCCCAGAAGAAAGCAAGACTGGGCCCAAATATCACAGGAAGTCAGTGAGAAGGAGACCTGACAATTTGGGGGGAGTCTGGAATCTCCGTCCTGGATGTTTTCACCACTTCCTTTCAGTACGCAACTTTGGAATGCCCTTCCGGTCCTTGGACAAACGCTCCAGGGTCGCATCGCCAACTTCGTTTGACCACGCCAAGGGGCACCATTTATAAAAACAAACAAATACAGTTTTGCTTCTTTTTGTAAGTCCATACACAGTTCTGACAGGGCAAGTCGTATTAATTAGCATTAGCCAGTCACCCTCAGATCCAGGATGAAAGGCAGGAGGCCCTGTACGGCATCCCACTATTAATAATATTATTATTATAATTATATTTTATGGCAGTTTCCCTAACCTTTACTGCTCAACACTGGTTAATTTCTCCATTGTAAAAAAGTGGGTTCTTTTATTGGACTGAGTGTTTTGTGATTAGTTTGGTTGGATTTTACCAGCTATATATAATTAAAGGTGGCAAGTCTCCAAGTGGTGCCTGAAAACCCGTTATCCGCTCATGCGTGTGGGCAAGCAAGCAATTTGAAAGAAAATGACCACTCTTCACAGGCCATCCAAGACAGAGACTGCATGCTCCTTCTGTCGTGGAAGGGATTTGAAAGCCAGGGCTTCCACGCTGGAGGCTATGCTGGGCTCCTGAGGGCTCCCATGACAAGCAATGGAATCTAACCCCAACGTGCCTCTGCCGAGAACATTTTCCCGTGGGACACCAGTCCCGCGCTCCCTAGGTGTGAATTTTTACTGCAGCCTTGACTTTTGCCTGCCATGAGGTCCCGGGCAAGTGATTCCACCTCTTGGGAGAGAGGGTTAAATGGTTAGGCTCCCTGACAAGAGAGAAACTATAGGACAGTTGCTCAACCTAAAGAACCAATGGAAACACTCAGGGGAAAAAAAGAAGAAAAAAAACAACCCAAAGCTTGAGGACACAAGAGCACAGCGTCCTCTCCTCAGCTCCCGATTTGGGTTGACGAGTGGTGGCTACTCACAGTGGAGGGCAGAATGCAGCAACACAGCTCTGGAGTCTGACAAGCTGTGAGTTTGGTTACCCAATGGGCTTGGCTCCCACCAAGCCTCTTTGTCCACCTACATAAAGTGGGGACGGTAAATAATCATATCTACCTCCTAGGGCCGTTGGGATGATTAAGTCAGAAAACACGGAAAGCACATAGTAAGTGCTCAATACACAGGGTGGCCACAAAGTCTAAAAACATAGGCGAATATATCAATGACTTGTTGACATTAATTTCCTTACACGATAAAATAATTGCCACGTTTCCAGACTTGGAGACCACCTTACGCATTGGCCGATATTATTGTTCAATAAATCGCACCGGTAGGGGGTTGAAAGACACCAAAAGACGCCTTTGCCCAAAAATATCACCCTGGCACTGGCACTTAGAATTCCCGTGGGACTCAAGTACTTGATTTAAGTACTTATGTGTGTATGTCTACATACACGCACAGTGGAATGTTAGCCATCAGAAAGAATGGAATCTTGCCATTTGCGATGATGTGGTTGGAGCTCACATGTGTATTACACTAAGGGAAATAAGTCAGAGAAAAAGAAATACCGTATGATTTCACTCATGCGGAATTTAAGAAATGAAACAGATGAACATAGGGGAAGGGGTAAAAAAAAAAAGAAAGGGCAACAAACCATCTGAGACTCTTAACTATAGAGAACAAACTGAGGGTTGATGGAGGGAGGTGGGTAGGGGACGGGCTAAATGGGGGATGGGCATTCAGGAGGGCGCTGGTTGGGATGAGTGCTGGGTGTTACATGTAAGTGATGAATCACTGAATTCTATTCCTGAACCCAGTATTACACTATATGTTAACTAATTAGAATTTAAACAAAAACTTGGAACAAAAAAAATTAATTAAAAAAATAAAAATAAATTGAAAAGTCTTCTGCGTGCAGAGCTCAACAAAGAAGGGTAACTTCAAGCCTTTAAGAGTCATCTACACCTTAGGTCCAAGAGAGCCTGTTGGCTCTGACTAGCTACTAGCATGGAGTTGGGAGGGAAGATCAGTTGACATGCCCCAGAGTACAGGGATAGTCTTGCATTGAGGTTCTGCAGCTAAACGAGGGACAGTACCAGGAGCTCAACACCATGGTGACAGATACCAAAAGGCACTGGGTGGGGATCAGCTAGAGGGGATGGAAGTGAATGCAAGGCAAACTTCGCCTTCTGGAATCGGTCACCCATTCTCTATCCATAACCCATCTCTCGGCTCTAAAGTCAACATCCCACTTAACAAATCCTACTCTATCCCATCAACCTCCAGGAAAATAACCTTTTTTTTTTTTTTTTTTTTTAAGTAGAAGATCACAGTTCACCCCTCCCTTAGACAGCAGTCCATCTTGACCATGTCATTCTCAGGTCAGCCTTGGTGGGACTTCTACACGGTGCCAAAGGAGTCCCGTTGCCACTGAGAACTGGTCTTAGACTTGGCGAAGGGCAAGGTAATGCCCCGCCTACACATAGCCTGAGATAAGCTATGGACTGGTGAGCATTCCACTTTGTTTTGTTACCTATAAGCCTTCTTTAAACATCCCCTGGAGTGCCAGTCCTTAAGTTGAGCGAGGCCACGCCTACGCTCGAGCTATAGGCAGGGTGGTATCCAACGGGAAGCTGGAGCCATGTTAATTATAGGGCAAAAAGGTTGGGCTGAAGGGCTGCATGGGGCTTCTGTATCAGACATTCCATATTTCATGTGGACGAGTTTGATCCTTTAAGCTCTGAAAACACCGGAGGGCAAACTGTCAGCACCATGCACAAGAATTTTGCCCTGAACAAAATGACCTTTGAGCCCTTAACCGGTTTCATATTCTCCAGGCTTCTGCGTACTTATTCCTTTTCGATCACTCCCCAACATCTTACGTGCATTTATTTGCTGGTAGGGTTGGCCCTCTCTGGCCAACAGCCACTGATTAACATCTAGTCTGCAAACCATGTAGAAACGTAATCCTTAACAAAATGGGGAAGTTCCGAACAAGCCAACATATTGTATTGATTTGCAAACATCAGCTCGTCGTGAGCATCTTTTCTCGCTACGTTACGGCCCTCTGTCTTCACTGAAAATCCACAGAGACGCCAGGATCGAGCTGGGGCTCTCCCGCCACATTGTCGCAGACATTAAATTCGGTGGCTGGGTGTTGGGTGCAAAGTACGATTCTAAGGCATCAAATGGAACATCCATTGACATAAATGGGACTTTTCTTTGTTTTTAAGACGTGAAGTCACGGTGACATCTTTCATTAGGGGCATCTTCATCTAGATATGTAACATCTTTTTCTCAGTGGTAAGCCAAAGCGGCTTTTCCCTTGGGTTTAAGGCTTACTCTGTAGACTTCCGTTTCATACTGTTAAGGCCGAGGACAGATCTACTAGCTCTCCCGCAGTCTAGGACAGGCCCCTGGGGACAGGCCTTTCTGTGTCTTCGGGTAACTCAGATATGCCCATGGAGCTTCAGTTTCCTGGGTCATGACAGAGAGGGCAGGCCAGCCGTGTACCTTAGAGGACCAGGGTGATGGAAAAAGCGGACTGATACATGCCTCTTTCTTTCCTCCTCTCCTTTCACCTTTGTCCAGCCAGCTGGCTGTGGGGGCAGACACCCCACCAGCTCTTCTATCTGTGGTCATGGAAAGCAGAGACACCTGATCCCCAAGCTTCACCGTCCACACTGCCGTAGCTGAAAGCCTCTACCTTCATCAGAGCCGCTGGTGACCAGGGAGGCAGCCAGCACAGCTGGCTGTGCCACCTGTCCTTCCTCGTCTCTGAATGGACATGCTAAGCAGCAGAGGGTCGGGCTGGGTCTGGAGTTAAGAGGAAAAGCTGCCGAAGGAAGGGGCTTGTCTAACCCACAAGATGGAGGGTCCATTTCTGATGGACCCGGGGCTGTGGTAGGGGCAGAGGATCGGGCTTCAAGCTCCAGCCCTTCATGTCGCCACCGGTCACACTGAGGTTGCCCCCGTGGCAGGTCTCGGGCCCGGATGCAGTTAAGAAGGCATGGTTCTCCTACCTCCTCTCTTGCGAGCCTAGGACTGAGCATCGGAACACGCTCAACCAGTGAGCCAGATCTGCGGTCCCAATTTGTCCCCAGGCACAGTGAGAGTAAGCTTCTAGAAGAGGAGCTCACGTGCAGGTGGATTGGATGTTCGCTTGCACATACTGTTTATTAGGGGCAGAGGTATGTCCCAGGTATGTCCTGCTCCTCACCCACCAGAGTCTCTGAAGTTCGATCCCAAAAGCACTTTCATGCGGGTGAAAGGCCGCCATTTATACATGACTAAGAACACAGAATAACAGGGGTCTCGATCGTCCTGTTACACTTGCCATTCCGGAAAAATCCTGAGTAGTGAGAAGACACAGAAAGAGGGCTTCTTCCCTGCCCTTCCTTCGTGAAGCCCTCCCCTCCGGGAGTTTCAAGATGTTCACGTGAAATGAAAACGATCACACTCTCACCTCACCTTGGGGCCCAAGGAACCCGCCGTCACCCTGTGAGATTAGAGGTTGTGAATAAAACTGCCCTGGGCTTGGGTAAGGGCATTTCTGCCCTTCTGTATTTCTTTAACCAGTAGAGTAGACAGCAGCCAGTGGAACCAATTTCAGCGGACTACCGCCTGATGCAGATGAAGCCAAGATGGCACCCCAGCTCCAGGTGGGGATTGTTCAGTTTGCGTAGCAGAAAAATTCCTCCGCTTCCTGTTGCATACCCAGCCCCGGAGGGGCAGGGGATGGGACCCTCTAAGCCATCTGTTTCTCCAGGGGGAGGAACAGCCACTCCCTTTTGGCAGATGAGGAATTCGAGATGTGAGGATGGGAACCAGAGGCTGGCGCGGCACAAGGGAAGGGCCATGAGCCAAGGAAGCGGGAGGCTCCAGAACCTGGAAAAAGCAAGGAAACAGATCCTTCCCTGGGGCCTCCAGACGTGTAAAGAGCATAAATTTGGGCCATGATAAGCCACTACGATTTTGGTAATTTGTTACAGCAGCAGCGGGAAACATACAGATGTTGCCTGCATGGAGACATTGGACTTGACAGTCACAAAAAGTTTGCCTGGAAGCCAGAGATTTAGGTGTTCCTCTTCTATTACCTTATCTATGACCAGGCATCCGAGGAACTTCGAGAACATCCTGTCTCATCCCTTCCCCACCCCCCCCGCCCCCAGCTACTCCTACCTGCCCAGAAGGCGGTCTAATTGGAAGCCACCATGCTCAGTGAGTAATTTTGACTTCTCCTCTGAGAAAGGGGCTGATATATGTTCAAAGCAGCGTAGCACAGTCGTTCGTGTCTCCAACAAAATGCTGAGCGTGGCCTATGTGCCAGGCACTTCCTCGCCGGGCTGCCGACATAGATCTGGCTGGCTTCTCCGATGGGGCCGGGCCTCCCTCAAGGGGTGGGCTCTACAACCAGTTGGCTGCAAGTCGAAGCAAAGCCACTTGGCAGATGTGTGACCTTGAGCAAGTTACGCCCACTCTACCCCACGGTGTCCTAAGCCACGAAAGGACAACAGTTTTCCCACTCAACAGGGCTCTCCTGGGAATTGAGAAGATCCATCTGGGGAGAAGGGCACCCTTGCTTCCTCACGTCACGCGCTCCACGGAAAGGTTAATGGGTTATGAGCTTTGTCTTGTAGCCTAGGGAGACCGAACGGCCGCCTCCCGGCCCATCTTCCCACTCTGACCCCTCGAACTGTCCCGGCTGAGTGAGCCCCGAGGGTCAGACGGAACGAATGACCCGTCCCCTCATCCTTCCAGGAGGTCTCCGTGGGTCCAGACACTTGTCGGGAGTCCTCGGGTCCTCAGAAGAGTGAACCCGATCAGTTGAGCGCTGGGAAATCCGGAATCCTCTGAGGGAGGCCCAGCTTGCTGCAACGCTGAAGACGTTCAAAGTGAAGAAGAGGGTGGCTTCACGCGCTCGGTTCTCAAGTTTATAAAAGACAGGTTGGCCTACGTGCCCAGCACAGGATCGGTTTGCCTGCAGGAGAGAAGGGGGATTTCTGACTCAGTACTGCGGGACTGTCGCCGGAGCGAGTCCCAGGCAGCTTCCGCTGCAGCAGCAATGACCGTGGCTGGGAGCTGTGGCTGGAGCCCCCGCGTGTTCCGAGCGGCTCATCGGTGTTCAAGCATCACACCAGCCGTTCTGGGTAAGGCTCCGGAATGCAAATCCCAATAAAGCAAAGCAGAGTCCCCGCCCCCGACCATAAGAAAGAAGAGAACAGCCCCTTCTGACGAGGTGGATTTTACCTAACGATCCCTTCCAGTTCAGGAGATGGAGTTTGAATGACCCTCAAAAAGCGAACGTTCTACCCGAGCCCCTCTCACCCCCACCCGCAGCCAGAGCCCAGCAGATGGGACGAGGCGTTGGAGACAAACTAATTGAAGATCGGGCCAATTCAACAGCAGCTCCCCCGCCCCCCCCCATTTGCAGTTTCTTCTGCCTCTTTTCCTTATAAAAAAATTTTTTTAGTACTTCACCAGTTTTCTCAATAAGTCTTAATGGATTTTATAGTCAGAAACCAAGAAAGCCGAGGAAGGAAACAAAACTTTCATTTTCCAGGAGGTTTTGATGCCCAGAAACCAAAAAGAAAGGAAGCCCAGATTAGCTGATTTCTAAGTGAGCTGCCTAACAGTGTAGGCATCGTGCGGGCACCATCCAACGTTTCTGCAGTGGGGTCCCTTTCAGACCAATTCATCGAGTCAGGATCCGGTTCCAGGAGCCGATGGCCTTGCCTGTGTCCACACACCCCTAAGGGGCGTCATTCTCCCCCCAAAGCTGCTTCCTTAGAACACAAACTCCCCTCCAGGTGTTTGCACATCTTTGGGCCGGGCCTGGGCCGGGAGGTGCAGGTGAGTGCTTTATAATGCCTGCCTTGTGTTTAGCCTGAGTCCTGTAGGGGTGGACGAGGAGGGGGCAGGGGGCCTGGGGGGAGGGGCTGTGGGCCGGCTCTCCAAATCCCCACTCCAATGTGCAGCCTGCCAAACTGCACACAGACATGACAGGGGATTGTAAAAACGCACCACAAACAATGTGGCTAATGTACCGGGATCCCCTGCAAAGGAGCTCCAGGGTGAGTGAGGAAGGACCTAGAGACATCAGAATCTGTAGAGAGCACCCCAAAAGGAAGAGCTTTGGGGGGGGGGGACGTTGATCTCCTTCCTCTGCGTGTCCCAGTCTCCAAAGAGGAGAGGGGTGGGGGAGGCCCGGGGGAAATGAAACGCTGGACCCTGGCTATCTCCCTAGAATAGCCTGTAAGCGATTCCGGCAGAATTTCTTTACACAATGGATGACTGAAATGTGAACCACGTTGCCAACATCAGCGGGACAATCAAGTCCTGTGTATTCCCCTCGAGAGGGGCCCGGACACATGGCAGAAAGAGTAGGGGATCTGCAGACTAGGACACTCACCCCTGTCCGGGGTTGACAGTCACAAAATATAAGTTAATTTTGTGTTTTGCAAGATTGTGCCAGGAGTGGAATCACCCCGACCCTTCTGGAATCTTACGAACTATTACCACCCTAGGCTTTTAAATTTTTTTTTTTTTCAACGTTTATTTATTTTTGGGACAGAGAGAGACAGAGCATGAACGGGGGAGGGGCAGAGAGAGAGGGAGACACAGAATCGGAAACAGGCTCCAGGCTCCGAGCCATCAGCCCAGAGCCCGACGCGGGGCTCGAACTCACGGACCGCGAGATCGTGACCTGGCTGAAGTCGGCCGCTTAACCGACTGCGCCACCCAGGCGCCCCCACCCTAGGCTTTTAAAATACGCCAGTCAAAACACTGAAGGTGATGTGAGGACGTCTTTCCTAATAAAGGATATTCTAAAAAAAAAGAAAGAAAGAAGAAAGAAAGAAAGAAAGAAAGAAAGAAGAAAGAAAGAAAAAGAAATCCAATGGAATCACAGTATTTGTCTTCTCCAGTGGGTCTTGAAGATCGTCTCATCCAATGACACAGATCAAGAGCCGATTCCCAGAGAAATCAAACAATTGGCCTCAGACCGTTGCTCTTCGTTAGTGCAAGAGCCAGGGATGAAACCCAAGCTTTCGGGCTCCCGCACGGCTGTCTTCCTACATTCAAATGATCAGTGAATTTCTCTGAAATCTCAAGTTTTCCCTGCACTGCGCTTTTGCAAAGGATGTGGACAAGTCCGCTCTGAGGGTGTATTCACACTGTTTGGGCAAGAGGGAATAAACAAAAATGAAAGTGTGTTTCAGAAGTTCATTTGAAGGTGCAGGAAGGGGCTGGGGTGTGACCCAGCTGTTCTGGATAATGGCTAACATTTTTCGCTTCGCGGATAAAACTATATATCACGTACTATCGCTCCCAATGTTTTCTTTTGGGCTTTCAATTATTGTTTAATTTTCAAGTGATTACTATTATTAATTTTTAAATCTCTGCTTAGCTTCATAATTGAAGGGGATTTATCTAGAGGAGTCCATCATGACTGCTGTCCAGGAGAGATCACAGAGACAATTCTAGACCTTAGGGTGGATTGGGGGTCGAGGACCGAGGGGGTGCGGAACAGAAGGGAGCATGGAGTAATAGTGCTTCTAAATCTCTTAAACGTAAATGGGACAATTCACTGCTGTGGGGAAGGTATCAGAGGAGTGGGGGGGAAGGATGGCATTTGAGTTTCTGGGTTTGAATTTTGCGAACAGATCTTTTTTACTAAATTCAAGTCCGGCACACAGACGTGCACAGGATTTGCTTCCTGCACACAGTTTTTAATTAGGAAACACTAAAATGAAGTCCCATGATGAGGAGGAAGCTTTTAAAATGATTTTAAGGCCAAAGAAAGGCTTAGAAGATAGACAGCCACCTCAGAGGTGTGCTCTGGGGGTCCCCGCTTCTGCAGCCTTCTGTCTGCCTGGCAAATAACCCAGAGGCCGGACTGGGAGCCTCACCACGGTGCGTGTAGACAGCTCTTGAAGGGGAATACCATGTAAATGTCACACATGTAGAGTAAGACACTGGAGTCTTGGTTTCTCTATTTCCTGATCTGCTTTAAAAAAAAAAAAAAAAGTGGTTTTAAATGGACTCCAACCTAGACGCTCGCTAGGTATTTGTTGAAAACGTGATAGAAGGGCTCAAATTCTAAATTTTAACTTCATGAATTTCCACCACCATGTACGAGGGGTTCGTAAACAGCAAAAGTGTTCAATCCCTACGTGATTTATTTTCTTCTAGTATGTTGGCTTTTTAAATGGTTTTAAGAAACCGTCCAAATTTGCACATGTATTTCACACCTAACCTCGTAGGGAGAAGCGAAGGTAACTATTTCAAAAGTGCAACAGGTTGAAAATTAATTAGGGACGACAGTTTCCTCAAAAAGATTCCAGCAATATTTTGGCTCCCCAATCTCGTTCTGTTTTCCTAGACTAAACCCTCTCTCACACTGCTCTTCTATTGTGCCTTCTACTGATTCTACGTGAAGTCAAAAGAAAAAAAAAAAAAAGAACAAAACCATGAAAACACATGACAATGCTCCAAAAAAGTAACCGAATCATCGTTATCAGTATGTTTTAGATCTGTCACACCATCTTCTAGCAATTTCTTAGCAGGTTCAATCAACGGACAGAATGATAAAAGGACACTTCTCTGAAGAAGTAGGCTCAAAGATGCCAGAGTCCCCACAGTACCCAACACACAACGTGGCTGTGTGCGTCCTGAGTTTGGGATTTTTCTACGTGTGTGTGTGTGTGCGCGCGCACCGCCCCCACCCACCCCCCATCCCGCCCCAAGAATGTCAAGAATTTGAACTCTCTCTTCTTAAGGTGAAAGAGCACGGACTCAAATCTGTTCACGAAGAAAAGAGGTGGCAGGTCTTGAGGCATTGGAACCACACAAGAAAATCTCCCGAATTTAATACGGCAATTGATGACGATGGGAGCCCTCGGTGCTTCAAAAGTGGCTGAAAACAACGTCCCGAGTGCGGGTCATTAATCAGGAGCCAGTAAGATCTCCAGTTTGCAGCTCAGTAGGTCTCTAACTCCTTTATTTCAACATTTAGCCTTAGGTTTAAAATATTTGCTAAGAAAGCAGAGAGGCGATTAACAGAGATTTTAAAATGTGTGCCATGGTTACACATTCTGCCAACAGAGTAAAAGGAAACTATACAGCGTAAGTTACAAAAAACGGTTATTTTCGTGTTCCGCAAACATGCCAATAAACCCTCCACTGTGGTGTTATTCAACAGTAGGAAAGGAAAACAGAGATGAACTCAAGCACCGGCCCCGCGTCGTCACATCTTGCAGAGAAGCATGAGGAATCCATCAGCTGTAGTCCGCTGGTGCATCTCCGCGAATTAATCTTCCCACTGCTCCTGCGAGGCGCCCGAGGCCCTGCGGGCCAGCAGGAGGGGCCGCAGCGCACTAGGGGACACAGAAGGTACTCCGGCCCCCCCTACCCCACTCCCCGAGAAAGCCTCTGGGCTGCACAGAGACCTCTGAAGACGCCCAGCCTCCCAAAGGAATACCTGTTGACTATCTGAGGTTTGCATGATGTCCTAACCACTAACTTAACACGTTTGGGTTGTGTGTTTAAATTAGCGACAGCTACCAGATTCTAGAAGAGCTTGGCCACCGCTTTGATACGATGTTACTTGGTTGTTTTCAAAATATTTTCACTTTATTGTGTACTTTTATATTATTATCCCAACAGACTGGATGAAAGGCAGTGATCACTAACACAGAACACAACAGGGAGCTAACAATCAGGCAGGCCGCTCTCAGGACCCGGTCTGTCCAGCCCAAGTCGCTGACATGCACGTCGGTAGCTCGTACACCTGCTACCCTCATAGCACAGGCTGCGGGGGTGCGGGAGGGAGGGGCCGGATGGCTGTGCCCTTAGAAGCTATTTAATAAATATCATCAAGGAACAAAATGGAAAATAGACCCTCCGGAGCACAGCCGCCTCAGGTCAACTGAACATCGTCTAGTTTATTCAACCAAAAAAAAAAAAAAAAAAAAAACTGGAGAAAGAAGGAAAATATTAAAACAAAAAGTAGTTCTTAACACTAGCAGTAAATAAATTTGTACAACAATTCAGTCTGTATAATATGATGAAATAAATCTACATCTTTTCTTATTTTGGTGCTTTGAATTATACATACAAACAACAATTACAAGGGACTTGTTCACAAAGCGTGTGGGCCCGGAAAAGGCTTGCTGAGCCCCTCTACGGCATCGTGCGAGTGGTAACACTGATTGCCTGGGACTCACAGACTCTCCTATACAGAGAGGCCCACGGCTTTGAACAAATGATTTGCCTACGACTTTTTTCTTTTTTTTGTTGTTTTTTTTCCTTTTTTTTTTGTTTTTGTTTTTTTTTTTTGTTTTTCTTTTAATGCATCAAACAGCTATGGCCAGTGAAAGGAAACAACACTGGCCGTTTGTCCATTTGAATATCAGACCTAGTTTCTTCTCCATTTCCACACTTGATTTCCCCGTATTCCTTAAAATTCTTGGCGTCCTTCATGCCTTTCTTACAGCTCCCCGGATGCCGTAACGTCTTCTTCAAACGTACAGTATTTCTCACAATATAAGTTATATGCAACGTTCAGCTCAGTTGCTTGCTCGTTTGTTTGTTTTCACAGCACTAGAGAGACCCTGTTCAATAGGGAAGATGAGTCTGAATGGCTTATTCACAAATGGGATCCAGATTCAGTGACTGAGAGCACAGAGGCCACAGCGAGCGCCTCTGAGAAAGTGGCAGACGTCATTTTGCTTTGTGCCTTCAAAACACGGGTATCCATCGGATCTCGGCTTCATGATACTGCTCCTGCAAAAACGCACGTAGAAGGGGCTGGAAGGACTCTCGCCCGGAGGCCTTGAAGCATCGAGCAGGGACTCTAACCCATGGCGGTGACCATACTGGACGGGTGGTGAGGTCCGAAGGAGAGGCTGGACGGCGGGTGCATGGGCGTCGGGGTGGTCAGCATGTGGCTGGAGTGGCTGAACGGGGAGATGTGGCTGAGAGAGGACATGTGTCTGGAGAGTGCGGCCGGGTTGAACGAGCTGCTCTTGGGGAAGTCCTCCAGCGTGTCATGTGCCTTCTTGCACTTTTTGGATTTGCTAGACATTTTCCGGTTTCTGGTCTGGATGCCTTCCTTCTTCATAGTCAGGGGTCTGTTAATCTAAACAAAGATCAATTTTTTTTTTTTTTACACTTTCTGGCTGGCTCTGAAAGGGCACACAGGCTTTCACACCTCCACACGGCTGCTCTGACTGCCCCACACCAGGGGTCTTGCTTGCAGCCGGGCCCCCTCCTCCCCCCACCCCTTCCTGTCTCCTTCCCAGGGACCAGGAGTCACGCAGATCCAGTCTGTGGAGGAGCACTGACTGTCAGCCTCAGAAACCAAGAGACCAGGGGTAAGGTGTTCCAGGCAGAGGGTGTTATTTACGGGTTTGGTTATTTTTTTAATGTTTATTTATTTTTGAAAGAGAGACAGAGCGTGAGCGGGGGAGGGGCAGAGAGAGAGGGGGACACAGAATCTGAAGCAGGCTTCAGGCTCCGAGCTGTCGGCACAGAGCCCAATGTGGGGCTTAAACTCACGAACCATAAGATCATGACCTGAGCCGAAGTCGGATGCTCAACCAACTGAGCCACCCAGGCGCCCCGGGTGTTATTTAAGTTTGTCCACATCAGTGACTTGGAGGAGAATCTGCCTTGGGAAACTCTGCGTTCCCAGGGACCGTATTCTAGAGACCCACCCTCTAGGACTGCATTTCTCTGGTATCGAAAATACAATAACTGGTCTTATTTCCTTAGAATCTCCTTAGAGCATTTCATGAGCGTGGAGGCACCTGGGGAATCTTCAAGAGGGAAATAACATCTTGTCTCCTTCTCCAACATCTGTGCTGCGACCATAAAACCACAGCCAACGCAATCGACCTTAAGGGTGTAGGTCTGTCTGCCCTGACAGACTAGCGTCGCACCCCTGTTCAAAGTAATTTTTGGTTGCCTCTCTCCTGCCCGGCTTTATCGCAGTAAGAGGCGCTGTAAGATCTTCCCCTGGAACCTGAAGGCTCTGGGGTGGTGTTTTACCGCAGCGGGTCTCTCCACAAGGTAGTCTCTTGCCCCTGTCACAGCACCTTTGATGACTGAAAGTTGCAATTCCCGCCCGGTTCTGACTGTGCACTGCTACTAGACCAACGGCCCCCCAACCCGTCACCAAGGACTCGACGACCACTTTGGGGCGCGCAGTGCTGGGCCGGCATGCGGGCACCCTCGTCCTGGAAATTGTGCAGCAGGAGCGAGCTCCAGGAAAGAGACAGGCAAGGCCCTACCCCAAAGGTCTTCAGCTAGTCTGCGGCACCCGAGGCGGCATGCCATTCTCTCTCTTTTCGAGAAGCTTCTGTCTGTTTTGTTTTTAAAATACATTTTCCCGGTGGGGGAGACAGAATCAAGACAGGGGACTTTACAAAGCATCAGAGACCGCTCCCCACAAGGAGTCAGAATGGGATTAAACTCAATTGCAAACAGCTGCCCCACACAGCGGACCACACATCTGGCCACACGTCGTCGGGATGTGGCAAAACAACTCAAGGAGGCGATGTCAGGGTCTCGGTCGTTGCTGACTCTGCAGGGACAAGTGTCATCTTCCACCCGGGCCCTCGAGGGGGAGAAAGACAAGAGGCTCCCTCGTGCTCCCATGGCTCTAGGATCTACCTGTCCGCTCCCAAAGCTAGAAGGGGCAATTTCAGGAAGAGAGACTCCAGCCGTCGAGAGAGAGAGGCGGCCAACCAAGTTTCTGGAAGCAGTAGACACACAGCTTCCCGAGGCTGAGCTGGGAGAGGTCACCCTGAAGAGGGGCACAGAGCCACATGCTGGAGCTGAGACCCAATCCCCCCTCGCACCAGGAAGGCAGAGGAGCTAAAAGGTCACTGCCAAAAGCACATCTCAGGGTTCCTTCTTCAAAGCGACAATCAAGATAAAGACACAGACTACAGAGGTGATAGGAATCTATTGTCACATCGAATCTTCCCCCAAGATAATGTCTAGACACACAGCTCTTTACCCGGTATCTAGATATACACAGCCAGATATCTAAATATAATATCTAGTTACCCAGATAGCAGCACAGACCCAGATAACTAGTCTCAACGCCACCTAGAGACACTGATCCTGAGATAGGTAGTTATCGAAACACCTAGATAAGAGGAAAGGAACTATACATAAACATATACAGGTATCCAGGTGGGCATAACAAAACATGATGTGATGAGAACGTTAATACATTATAATCTCCTGTCGTTAAATACACATCAATTGCCTCCTCCTGTGAGGTCTTGCTAAACCAGCGAAGACAGAAAAACCATGCCGGCCAGGGGAGCAAGTTTCTCCCCCAGGAGGGAGCAGCAAAGAGGGTTCCCTGACTGTTCTTTGAGTTGATGAGAAATCGATCTCCTTCAGAACTTCGTTTAGACCGGACACAACTGAGCCCGTATCTCATCGTGGCTAAGTCGTCAGAGAAATTTAGAGCCGGGTAACTTCCCATCGTTCCCGGGCTCCTCTGGGAATAGGGAAGACAATTCCTTGCTTTGAACCGAACTCCTGGCACATCCTGAACTGAGAAAGTGTTCACTTTCCACTGGTCCCTATCAGTCCTGACGCCACTGACCTCCCCGGAAGGCCTGTGCTGCTCGGAAATCGGTCCTGCCCGGCTCTTCCGTTCCATCAGCCATGTCCGTTTGCACAAAACACTTGATTCTCTGAGTCATAACTTCTTCAAGTACAACGGAAATAGAATAATTTCTGCCCTGTCTACATCATGGGACTACCTGAGGCTCAAAGGTAATCAAGTAACTTGAAAGTTCTTTGAAAACCATGAGTTACAGCCAAAAGCAACCGGAGAGGCTGGGCTGATGACTGGCTAGCCCATAAACTCTGATGCCCCGAACCTTCCAGATTTTAATCACAAATCTGTTTTTTATCTCCACTGCAGTGAGCAAGTGAGTCCCCAAAGTGAAAACGGAACTAGGGTTTCATTGCTGATAAACAGGTATACACGGCATTCGGAGGATCTGAGATGCAAGAACTAGAAAGGCCAGTTCCGCTGGGCTGGGCGTTGCACGGGGACCAAGTCAGGAGGGGATGACATCAAAGGCAGACAGACACATGAGGGTTGCGGGGTCCCTGGGAAATCGCAGGAGCTTATTCCCAAGAGGAAAAAGGGACCGGGATGCCGGGACCACCCTGAGAAGCTCTCTGGGACTACAAAACTCTAAGCAGAAGAACTTCCTCCCGACTCCCAGCTAGGGTGAACGTGCCACGGAAACGGCCCTGAGCAAGACGCCCGCCTTCTCCCCGCACCGCCGTGGCCTCCGCCAAAGTCACACCGGCAAAGATGCTTTAGGAGAATCAGAGCAAAAGAGGACAGTGAGAGAGAGCCAGAGAGAGAGAAATGGTCCTTCTTCCTCTGGGAATAATTGAACCTCAAGCCTCATTAGGTCATGGCCTGTCAGCTGGAGTTATTTCAGGGAAAAAAAAAAAAAAAAAAAATCCAGGATTTTTTTTTTTTTTTAACGTAAACATATCGCAAACCGGGAGGACCCCCAGTGAAAAGACCAGAAATGACCCAGCAGAGCCCAGGTGACTGACGGGCAACTCTGCTCACACGACACAGAAGAGGAAACGAGGGTTTCTTTCAACCCTGCTCTCTGGATAACCTCACTCCACTGCTTCCCTCCGTTCTCTGCTGCTTAGGACAGACACCTTGGCCACATCTCGCAGACGCTTCACTCCACGTCTTTGCGGCTGAGAATCCACTTAAAATTCACCACAGAGGTGAGGAGGCTTCTGCCCCTTTGAGTCGCCGAACTGTCCTCTGTCTGAAGACTTCCTGTGCCACGCATCACACTTTCTTGCGTGCCCTCTCTCTCTCTCTCTCTCTCTTGCAAAAAGTTGAAACTCTCAGGAACACCACACTATCACTGTTTTCCCAAGGGAGGACGGGGAAGCCCGGAGCGGGCCCACCGTGGACGCCGGGGCCCTGCATCGCACAGCATCGTCCACACCGACCTGGGGGACCCGCGTCGTTCTCTGCCCCAAGCTCTCCGGCCTCCGCACGGCCGCGTTGTGCCAAGTCGCTTCCCTATTGCACTGTTCACCTGAGGCCTGTTGCTGGGCCCGGAGGACGGCCATCAAACACAGAAGGAAGCCTGCGGCGGGTGACGGTGTCTCCTGGGTGCACCCCCCCCCCAGGCCGGCCGCCGGTCCCGGACCCGTGACACTTACATTGTGTAGTTTGTAGTACAGCCCACAGGCGTTGCAGACGGGGTCTCCGTTGGCATTTCTTCTCCAGAGAGTGGTAGTGGTGGTCTGACAGTTTGCACAGGACGTTCCCGCTCTTCTCGCTGCCGACTGGGAGTAGGGGCGGAGAGGGAGGGAGAGGGAGGGTAAAATCAAACCAGATGTTAAATGTGTTTTCAGAACTACGGAGACAGACTTAAAAAAAAAAAAAAAGGAAAAGAAAAGAAAAAATTGTCATTGTCACTGAAATCAAACCTAGTAAGTGGCCCCCATGAAAACAACAAAGACCCCCAAAAGCTGACTCAAGAAGAAAACTACAGGTGATCGCTGGACGAGAGCAGGTCAGACCGTGGTCCGGTGGTCAGGGCATAGCCTGCCGCTCCCCAGGCTGGGGTCCAGAGGGTCCGAGAGCCCACGCCACCTCCCTGGTCGCCAGATGTTTAAGTTTTATGGGTGGCGACGCGGAATTCACCTGATTCGTTTTGGTACCGGGCTCTTGGGTGGGGGGAGGGGGAGGCTCTTTGTCAAGGGCAACTGTGAAAATAGCAATTCTCAATTCTCCACGAGGCGATCGGCCCATCACAACGCACGAACAGCACAAGAAGAGGAAGCCCAAACATCGAGAGCACTTGACAGATCCCAAACGAAGAAATTCTGAATGAGAAAGAGAACAGAGGGCCAGCACAGTAGGAGAGTGTCCGCGTGTGTGTGTGCGTGTGCACGTGTGGAGCTCACAGGACCTGCCCTCTTAGGAAGCACCAAGCACGACGCCCAAGCCTCAAACCGGCACCGGCCCATCCTTCCAGGCCGGGTCACTCCTGGTGACTGCCACCCTCACTCCCCTTAGCTGGCTTCCAGCTCACGAGACAAACTGAAAAGCACGAAGAATTCGGCTCATCAACAGAACACCTCCCTGCCCAGCTCTCGTTTCATTTCACCTTCGTGAAATTAGGTATTTCCTACTCGCTGCTCACAGGGCAGAATAGTTGTAGGTCAGATGTCAGACTCAGCTTGAATTTTAATTATTCGGTTGTGTCACTGCCTTCATTTCCTCGAAGAGGGAGATTTTTCTTTCGCTTTTTGATGCACGTAAATTTACAAGGGTGCTATTCTCGACGTCCGTGCTTTAAAAAAACATTTTTTTTTAACTCAAAAAGTTTCCAGAGAAAATGAAGTTGGACCTATTACCTTTGCTGTCAACCCCTCATCCCCCGATATAAACAGAAAGTTTTAACTGCAGAAGTGTTCCCTGCTCTGGACTCAAATATATTATCAAAAGCAAGAGAAAGAACAAGAATTCAGCTATCTGTGATCAAGAAAGTTCTGGCATGTTTATAAAAGCCTGGAACATAGGGATCGTGGTGTGCTTTTCCATCAATATTTTATCAAGTAAAAAGTTAGGCACTTGCCAGATATGGGAACCCTGGTGGAAATTCTCAATTAACCCGACTGACTCCCCTCCTTTAACACCACTAAATTGTCCCACAGACGTGCTCCTCTTCCTGGAAGCTTCCATAGCAGGGTCATGGGTTTTGTTTGTTTTTTAGATTTTTTTTTTTTCGGTAATTCTTTATTTTCTGTGTTCTAAAAAACTGGGAATTAAAAATAGTTCTCAGGGCGCCTGGGCGGCTCTGTCGGTGAAGCGTCCGACTTCAGCTCAGGTCATGATCTCACGGTTCGTGAGTTCGAGCCCCACGTCGGGCTCTGTGCTGACAGCTGGGAGCCTGGAGCCTGCTTCGGATTCTGTGTCTCCCTTTCTCTCTGCCCCTCCCCCACTCACTGCCTGGCTTTCTCTCTCAAAAATAAATAAACATTAAAAAAAATTTTTTTTAATAACTTAAAAAAAAAAAAACAGCTCTCATCTGTCATAAGTAAAAAAGTTCTACTTTCCGGCTGCCCGTTTTGGAATAATTCACCGTAGTCCTGACCTCCTCTAGATGCCCATGCCCACCTGCCTTGATGAAATGTGCTAAGCTGAGACGCATATAACTTTCACTCGCATGCTCTTGGGAAGAAAATGATACACAAAATCAGCGCTTAATGATTCTGACAATGATGTTATCGTGTGATTATTACTATCTTCCTGTACTTTCTTCTTTAAAAGAGATACTCAGATACAGTAGATTAATATCTACCCAGGCACCAGATTTCCCAGCTCAGCAACTTTAAATGTGTACTCCAAGCACACACTGCCAGCCGGTCAAATTCAAGCTCCAGACGATGAGGTTCCTGGTGTTAGTCCCTCCCCGTATAGTGACAGTCACATAAATACAAGCAGCCTCAGAACACGTCTCTGGTCCACAGACTCTAGGCGAATTTATACAGACCCTCTAAAAGCCACAGTGTTTGGTTCACTAGCAGGAGACAAAGTACATTAATAAAGCAAACTACTCAGCGAGCCCTCAGACACACCGAAAACCTGGCAACACGAGGAAAAAAATATCGTATGGATCTTCTCTGCAGTCATCTCTTCTCTTTCCTGCTGGAGTGTATTCAGTGTTAGACAGGCATCATGCATAAGAACTAACTCCAGGATGGGCTGGGTGTGCTGCATTGAATCTGCAAATGTGCAAAGCAAAAATAGCAAACCGGAGACACGGCACTGGCACGAAGGAACAGGCATTATAGGAAAGAAGACAAAGAAAGTTCTAGGTACTCATAAGTCAAATACATCTAAGGATGGGGGAAAAAAAAATAGCTCTCTATCCTGAATGCGCTTGCTCTGAGTCGCTCTCTGGAGCAAATGAATTCTATGGAACTAAAAATGTAAAACCACCCAGAACAGATGAGTAAGAAAGAAAAGACACTTGAAATGCGACAGCCAGTGAACTCCGGAATTAAAAGAAATTATTACTCAGAGTTCTGGAGACTTACGAAAGATGAATGAAGACACACGTCTATAAAATGCACATAGAGCCTTCCTATGCGATCTGCCCAGACAGTAGAAACCCCAAGAAAATGTCAAATGCACTCTCACTCATCATTCAGCCCATCGTCTGAGACTTTACACCCTCTTTTTCCTTCTTTATTTTTTTACCTTAGAAAAAAAGTCCAGTTATGCTGATGGTACCATGACTTATTTGAACGAGAAAGTTTTTGTTGTTAGTTATGTTTCTTTTCCTCTCTTTCTTTTTTTCTTTCTTACTTTTTTTCTTTCTTTCTTTCTTTCTTTCTTTCTTTCTTTCTTTTTTTTTTTTTCTTACTAAGGCCAGGTTTTGAGTGATTCAGAACATTCTTTTGTGGTGCGATCATATTCATTCTGTGCTAACACCTCCAGCCATTTTTTTTTTCAAACACGTCTTGTTCTGATATGTTCAAACATCTTGATGTTTAGGTTGGGGAAGCTGAGTTGTTGTTTATGAGTTATCTCCAGTGCTCAGATATCCGGCAGCTTTTTCCTAGGAAGTTAGCTTTGCACATGAGAGAAAGGAAAAAAAAAAAAAAGAAAAACCCAAGTGCATGGGGACAAGCAGGGGGAGGTTGAGAAAGGCTGGCGAACGGGGCAAAGATCAGAAGGAATAAAGCTTAGAGACCACGGATCGCCAAAAATTAAAGTCACGTGGGCACTTCCATCCCTAGAAAGTTTTTCCTTCTGAAAAGGATGCGAAAGGTGTTGAGTTGCACTAAAATCTGATGGAGATGACAAATAATTCTTTGAAAAGAATACAGAAGATTTGTCCCCCCCCCGTCACCACACACACACACACACACACACACACACACACACAGACACACACACACACACACACAGACACACACACACACCCTTAGAATTTGATGGATGCTACCTTTATCCATTAATCTGCGTGGGGAAATTCCCCTCCTCCCCTCTCTGCTTGGTGAATGTCATCACCACAAAAAGCATTTTGATCTCTTGACTGTGGTTAGGGTTGTCATTTGCCAAGCCTGCTTTTATTTGTCTGTTGCCTACACTTGGTACTCAATCCGAGCCTGAGGTACCAAAGACAAGCTTACAAATGAACTTCTGTTGATTTTCTTTATAAATGTTTGGTGGTGCCAGGTTTCCTTGAGTATTATTCCTAAAGGTCGAGACATTTAAGAAAGAAAGAAGCAGGGATCAAAAACCCTCACCCTACCGACAGGAGTTCAAAGGGAAACTAAGACCAAATGCAGCAGACAGGAGACCAAGAGGCAGGACAGGAATCACACAAGTTTTTCCCAAAGGAATTAGCTGTGGCAAGTTCTCAATTCTCAAGACCACGGAAGAAGGCAAACTGCGCCAGATTCACTGGCCGCTGCTCGCGAAACTCAGTTAATTGGCCCCATCAATCTTCAAGCATGGGCTCATGAGACTCATCCACGGCACGAAGGAAGCGCACTGAGACCGTGCTCACTAGGAGCCCTGGCACTTAGGGACACGTCCTAGATGGTGGCTGGAACATTCCGTCTGCGTCCTACCTGTCACAGTGATTATCGCGAATCTTACATCGCTTGCTCGCGTCCCATTAAAGCTCTCATGTAAATACATTAGGGATTCGATCACCAGAAAGCCAGCATCCTTAAAAATTTGGTAAGGGACTTAGGAATTGTCAAGACGAAAAAGAGGGAGAGCTTTTCTGTACGTCTAACTTGAGAAAAGAAAAGGGGAGGGGGAAAAAAAAACCAACAAAACTATCCCAAGCAAGCTGACATGATTTTGAGCTGTCCTGCCAATTTCCTGCAGAAAGCTCTCCTTCCTGAAGAGAGGAAATTAACAACACACAATGGTTAGTGTTAGATCAGTGCTTCTCTGGGGGGACTCACCAGCCTTCGCTTGGGCTTGATGAGGGGTCGGTTCTGTCCGTTCATTTTGTGGTAGAGCCCACAGGCGTTGCACAGGTAGTGCCCGGTCCCGTCACGTCGCCACAGCGGGGTGGAGGTGGCCCCACAGTTAACGCACTCCCTGCCTTCTGGAAACAAGATCACACATAAGTCACTTATGGAGGAAAAACACACAGAAAAAGCTGACAGCGCTCCCTCGGAACGAGGGAAGGAAAGTAGAACCAAGAACTTTCTCTCTTCTCCCTCCTTTAGGAAACTTTCCTACCCCCACCTCCCTCCAGGTGGCTCCCGAGTGGACAAGGGTCACCGTGTGGCCCCGTCCGCATTCAGCTCTGGCCCCAAGAAGGGACACATGAAGAAAAGGCAGCAGGACCTTGCTCTGGGGCTGCCTGACTTGACGAGGAAGATCAGGCACAGCCAAGGAGGAAGGCAGATTTGAACTTGAAATAGTTCCCTGAGAAAATTCTGAGGCCTGGGCAACGGCAGAGCAAAACATTCCACTCATTTCCTTCAAAGGAAAATAAAGGTGCCTCGTTATCATCGCCGGGTCTGTGTCCGCAGATTGATTCGACCACGGAGATTAGGACGGTGGTGGAAAAGGAAAGAGTAATCAATGGCGAGATAGAGAAACAGATAATAAATAGATGAATAGATCGATCAATCGGCTGATTGATTTTAGGACCCCAGGCTTTAGATTTTACTTCCAGTAAAACTGCAAACGTCCCTGGCTGGCAAGTAATAGATGAAGACCCAGCGGGATCCACTCACTTCTCCCACCATCTTTTTTCTCTCCAGAGAAGGCCAAGGTTTTCTAGAATTTTCCAGCCACTGTGCCAGAGACTGAAGGGTAAGTGTGACCCCAGCTGGACCAGGCCAGGAGGTGTTGGAAACAGTGCAATCTGCAGGCAAGGCCCCAGGAGATGTTGGCGGGAGGAGAGCAGCGTGAGGGGCAAGATCAGAACAGGCCAGTTAAGGAAAAATGGGGTGGGGGGGGGGGGGGGCTCCTGGTCGGCTCCTTAACCTAGACCTCTCTACAGTTGCCCTTTTTCCAAGAAAACAAATAAACAAAATAAACAAAAAAACCGGCCAGGCCGGTTCACTCAAGGGCCAGGGAGAGTGACCCAGACCCATCTCCGGAGGGAAAGCTGCTGGAGAGACTCCCTCAAAACGGCACTTGAGGACCACAGGGGAGAGTCCAGTCCCTGATTTCTTTGCAACTTCTTCGGGAGAAGGAAGGGGAGGCAGTTTCTAGGAGAACCTGCCCAGCTCTTGGGGGGGCCTCATCCTCCAAGGCCAGGTGTGGACCAGTGGCTCCGCAGGCCACACCCCAGACCGGGAGAAGCCCCCTCACCCCCACTCCGCCCCCCCCCACCCTCCGACCCCCCCCCCCAGGGCCGGCAGGAGCCAGGGGCCCCACCAGAGCTGGTCTCTCTAGGGGACTTTCTCTGGAGGCGCCAGGGGGCAGGTTTGGGAGGAAGGAAGGGGAGAAAGATGAGCCCCCAAAGGTTGTTTCCTTTTAGGAGATTAATCGGCTAACTCCAAACCACCAGGGAGACAGGGTGGAGGAAGAAAACCGGGCAGGCTGCTTGGGAATCTGGCCGGTTCCCTGTACAAGGAGAACAAGGCTGGCTCGAGGGCTCTGGGACCTGTTTGGCCTTTGGAAACCCCTAAACCAAGTATGAAGAACTTGGGGGGGGGAGGGGTTCACATCTATAAGCCTGTTTTTTTGTGGGGTTTTTTTTTTTTTCCCTCTAGGGACAGGTTCTGGGAAAGGAAAAAGACTTTCAGAAATGGAGGGGTTTTGCCTGACATTGGAGTTCACGATGGTACTGAATAGTTTTTGTCCATTTTCCTTTTGCAGAAAAAACAAACAAACAAAAAAAAAAACATAAGGAGTTAAGAGAAATTCTATACTTTTTTTCCTCCAAATTCCATAAAAGGTCTACAGAGAGCCTCCCAAGAGCCCCTGAGATTATTACAAACACGGGCAGTAGTGTTCCAGAAGCACATGGGCAGATGTCCACCATTTCCACCAGACCTCCAAAAGGCTGGGGACTGAACTACATCCAGACACCTTGCACTGGGGTCAGAAGCCGAGGCCAGAAGCCGAGGCCGGGGGCGGGCGAGGGGGAGGCGGGGAGGAAGGAGGAAAGGGCAAGTGGTCAAGGAGGTGCCAGCCAGGGGGCGGGTGGGCCACGGGCCCCAAGTAGGCGCTGGGCCGGCCCCTTCTGGGGTGACAGCGGTCTGGCTGTCACCTGGGGTGACAGGTCCTCGCTCGGCCCCCAGGCCCACTCCCCGTGACCTGGCGAGACGGGGCCTCTCAGGTGCCCACGTTTTCTGTCCCTTTCTTCCCGGGGCTCGGGCAGGGGCTGGGGTGGAGTCACCCTGCGGCTGGTGTGGGGCGGGCAGCCCCGTTCCTAGGCACCTGGGCGGGGGGATCTCCCAGCCTGACGTGAACAGTCAGATTTCCTTTCCTCTGGCAGGCAGTGGGGAGGGTGACAGCTTCCTTTTCAGAGGGACCTTCAAACACGAGCAACGGTTGCCTCTTCAGCGAGGCTCTGCACACTAGAGCAATTTTCTGTCTTGATTCACTCCGCAAGTTCGCGATTGCCTCGTCTGGGTTTTTCTTATTTTTTCCCCCCTTTCTCATTGTTGCCAAACAACCGATTTTCCTCACGGAGGCCCCGACTGTCTCCTGCTTTCTTTCCCCTCTCCTCGCTCACTGCCTGGTGTGAGCCGTTCAGACAGACACCTCTCTCTTAGGTGACAAGAACCACAGAGGCCTCCTGACATTCGACCGCCGTTTTCAAACACCCCCTGGCCTCCAACTGAAATCCTGAGAAACTGGGCTGGACGGAAGGGTGGGGCGGGGGGGGGGGGGTGCGCGCAGAGGCTTCCAGATGCCCGAGATCAGACAAGGGTAGGGACAGCTGAGAACTGGCCTCTTTGCTAAAAGGCTTGGTCTTTTGTTTGTGGAGGGAGACCCAGCATTGACAGCCCGGGCGGGCGTTAAAAAAGCACTAGGTGCGCTAACCACCGTTCAACCGTTTCTCCCAACGGTGACAACCCTCCCTTCTCCCGTCTCCACCTTCGGCAAGTGCTTTTGTGAAGAAGACTTGAAAAAAAGAAAAAAAAAGCAACCACTAAAACCCAGAGAACTCCATCCTCAAGAGAAGTGTGCCACTGACACCCCCTTTACCCAGAAGGGTCTGGAAACCCTCCTTCCCGCTCCCACACTCCCGGAAGTCCCAGCTCCCTGGCTGCCCAGATGGGCTGCTCTGGGGTGTCTGACTGTGAGAGAGGGATAAAAAGGAGGAAGTAAAAAGCCAGATTGCAATGTCTTCTGTCTTCTCCCTCCTCCCCCAAAATATCAAAAGATGATAAAAATAACAATAATAATAATAATAATAATAGGAGCATAGGTGCTCCTGGTTCTGGTCTAGGGTAACTGCGGCTCTGTCTCCTCCCCCACCCGCCCCCAAAAGTTCAGGGGAAAGAGGGAGAGAAAAAGGAAATGACTCTCGGAAGACTGAAGGTGTAGACGCAGAGGGCGAGAAACCAGAGGCTCTTGGAAAAGTCGTTCTGCTCTGTCCCCTCCCCCCACACACACACACAAACCACCACGCCGGCCTCAGATACCACGGCCTGCCCCCAAAACTTGGCGCCTCCCAGAAAAGAGAACTTTAAACCAACAAACAAAAAAAATCCCATCGCTAACCTCAAAATGCACCGGTTTGCTCTCTGTGCCATCAGTCCTCAAAGCCTTGACCTAATCCCGGCTTTTCTGAGCAAAGCTGAACCCCATTTCTGTCGAACCCTCCACCCCACACCCCAGCCCAGCCCCTGGCGAGGCAGCGTGGCCACTTTCCTCCGCCCGGTCTCCCTTCCTCTTGCTTTCTCTTAGACTCCACCAGCTAGCCTACCTCCCTCTCCCTCTGCCGACTTTCATGTACTGAACACGCAGGTCTGAGTTCTTCTGTCAGCCTAACCGCATCCGGACTCTATTAAAGTTCCTGGCGCGGGATAAACAATGCGACTGTCGCGTGCAGCAGTCTGAAAATAATTGGATTAGCTAAAACATATCAACTAAATAGAGACAGTCCTGCCCAGGCAGTCAGAGTGAATGTCACCCTGGAAAAAAAAAAAACAAAAAAACAAAAAACCCTGAAAAGTGATCTCATGGTCACTGGGCTCCCAGGGTCCTCCCTCGGAAGTTTCTGAAACCGGGGTTTTGCAAACCTTGTGTCAAGACCGCTCGTCCTACCCCTAAAAGAGCTAAAAGAGCGAGCGATCTTCATCCCGTCTTTGTATGTTAGGAGCTCTATAGATAGAGGGCAGAGGTGAGACGTTGGAAGGAGCCAGGACAGAAACACCCATCCCTAAAACGGAGCCACCCGAGGAGACAGAACCCTCTTTGAAAAAATCGTCTTTTGAAAATACAGTTAAAGCTCAAGGGAGAGAATCCCGAGGTCTCTCAGCCTCTTTGGTTACGAGCAACGAGCAACGTTGGCGACGGATTATTTTATTTTGAAAGCCAAGATATTTTGTGGGGGTTGGGTGTCTTGTTTTGTTTTCTACAGCAAGCGTCTACACCAAGAGAATAAAACGCAGCGCGCTTTTAGACAGGGGGTGCTCGTTTGAGGGAGGATGTGCGGAGGAAGCGAAAGAGACTCACACCTGGGGAATGTTGTTCAGTCCTCCCTACCCCTTCTGGCTTCAGCTCAGGGGAGGACTAGGTCCTACGACGCCTTCCTGCCACCACCACCCTCACCCTCCCGCCCTCCACCCCCCTGCCCCTGCCTGCGTTGCCGCTTTCAGGTAGCTGGTCCATCTGCCTTCTGATTTGCCTTCCGGTTTCCCCAGGGCAGAGCCCCCCTCTCTCCCAGAAGTTGGGATGACAGCCCCCTTTCCCATGCCAAGAATGCGTGTGCGGTTTTTGCCAGGGTCCCAACCACCCCCACCCAAATATCCCCACGCCTTCATCATACACGTCTGTCTGAGGGGCTGTCCTGTCGGCAGGACCCCCTCCGAGCTCAGCCTGGAGGAAGAGGCAGCCGCAGAGGCCAAGGGGGGAGGGGGCGGTCACAGGACGGACCTGTGCTCGCTAAGGTTTCGTTTCAGCATTAAACACTAAAGATTTATTCCCTCGGCTTCCCATTTGGTCTCGGAAACGGACTAAAGGTTACAGGCAGAACCCGGAGGTCCCCAGGCAGGCAGGACAGGGTATTTGTTTTTGTTTGTCTTTTTCCTTTCCAGCTCAAGGGGGTGAGGTAAATTGGATCCCACTTCCCCTCTGCTCGGAGGACTGGAATGAGATAGGACACACCTCATTCTTTCCCCGCTGGAAGAATGGGAAGAAATCAAACCTCAGAAGGGTCTGGAACACCAGCCAGCTCCCCTGAGGGGCCAGACTCTAGCTCCCTCCTCCCTGCCCTGGATTTAGGGGAAGGGAGAGGTGGGGGGAGGAGAAAGGACCTGGCGCGTAGGGGTGGGGGGAGCGGAACTGGTTCCTACCTGTGCTGGATCTCGCCTTGGGCCTCGACTTACATCCGAAGCCGGTGGGGGAGCCCCCCAGCAGGCTGCTGGGCGGGAAGAGTCCGGAGCTGTATTCGGGGACGTAGGGCGGGTAGGTGGTGATGGGGTGGTGGGCCGACGAGGCCGCCCCTCCCAGGGTGGTCATGCTGCCCCGCGAGTGCGTGGACTCGAGCTTCATGCTGTCGGGGAGCGGCACCTGGTACTTGATGCACTCCTTCTCGTCCTGCCGCGCCGAGCCGGCCGAGCCCGGGGTGGACAGCGACGGGTCGGGGGAGACGTCCTTCGGCGGGGTGGGCGGGAAGGTGAAGAGGTGCGGACTGGAGTGGCCCGCCGACAGCGAGGAAGACGAGGCCGGGGGGTAGACGGAGAGGGGCCCCGGGGAGCCGTGGTGGATGGACGTCTTGGAGAAGGGGCTGAGGTTCCAGGGCGAGGCGGTGTGGTGGCCGCCCAGGGCTTTGCCGCCGTCCAGCCAGGGCAGAGATCCGTGCAGCAGAGGTGGACGGCATACCTGACTCCCTGCGCGGGGACGGGGGATGCAGGGGGAGGGAGGGAGAGAGAGAGAGAGATGCCCGTGAGAGCAGCTTCGGGAGGGGGGGCCCTCGGACGCATCTGGGGTTCCTCCCCTCCACCCCAGCCTCCCCGCCGGGCAGTCCCAAACAGTCCCGGGCGCAGGCCCGCTCCCTCGTCCAGGCCGGCCCGCCGGTACCTTGGCCAGCACACCCTCTACACCCATCTGTGCCACACCAATGTCCCATCAGATCCAGCAGCACGAAGGGCCTGTGTCTGACACCCGAGAGGTGCTGGGAGGGAGTGGAGACGGCCCCTGGGCTTATTTGGGCTCTCCAGATACACTTTCTGAATGGCATCCCTGCAGTCCCTCTCCAGAACCTGACTTGATTTATTGGTTTCCATCAATGGCCCAGCGTCCCCCTTCGCCGACCTAATCCCAGCCAGCCTGATAAGAGAGTCGGCTGTGAATAATGAGGCCTGAAGGGGTGAGCCTGGCCGCACAACTGCTCCGCACCAGGAAGATACTCGGACCCTGGAGACAGGCCCAGCTCCCTGGCCCCGGTGCAGGAAGGAGAGGGCTTGGAAGGGAGCAGGGGGAGCCTTCGGGGGTTCCCTTCAAGCGACCCCTCTGCAGTGCCTTCACGACTGGCAAGGCCTGAAACGCGATTTGCAAGGAAATAGTAATTGCTCAGACCACTGGAGGAAGTTTGCAAGGCTGGGCCCTGCCTCTCCCACTCTCCCCAATCCTTTAGAAAGAAAAATAAAGTAACCCTCATACGCCCTCAAAGTTGTGATTCCCCCAGGGCCACATGCGAATTTTCACCGGAGCCCCCGAGACACGAAATTCCATCTTATGTATTTACAGCTGACTTATCCACACAGCACACTCAGCCTGCGTTTGAAACACGCAGTTTTAAGATGACCATAACTCAGACAACTCCATCCGCTCCGAGAGGGGGCAAATGCAAACCGTAAGTGCAAATCCACACACGTATTGATCTTTTAATCCACTACCTGCCTCAGCATTTGACATTCTATTTAACCATTAAGAACAATACTGAAACTAAAATCTTGAGAGAGGAAGGGGAGGGGAGGGGGAAGGAGAGTTCTCTGAACGCCAAGGGGTCAAGATTCATGTTATGCAGGAAGTAGTATAGTAAATAATATTAAGCCTGCTTCTACGTTTCCACTTAACTGCTGATCTGCACCGAACCAGGGCAAAGAGCGCCCCATCCGCAGAGACAATGGTTTAAAGCCCGGTGACAACAGGGCAGAGGATGCCTGCTGCAGGAGGGACTGTGTCATCGGCGACACGGGGACCAGGGAACCCTCGTCGCCTGGAGAGAGGCTCCCATCTTCTCTGCCTGAAATTGTGCCTCTGTTTCTTCTTCAGGAACCCACGGAGGCTGGAAAGCTTAGAGCTCCCCCCGCCCCCAACCACACAGGGCTGGATTTCTTAACATTTCAGAACTCTTACCAACTTTTCAAGGTGAAAGAGAAAGGAGAAAACAAAACAAAACAAAAACAAAAGACAACTGGAATCGCCCCCACGTAAAAAAGAAGCCCTGTGGTGGATCCTAACTCTTCTCCGCGAGCCTAATGGGACTGTCGTAGGCCGGAGGGGACAGTAAGGCTAGAGTTTTGGGGGAGCAGGCAATGGGGCAACCTAAAAACAAGACGCAGGAAAATTCTGTGCAGCCGGGAATCTAGGAAAACTCCGAATGTCTCAAATTTAAGACAGCAGTGTCTCCAGCAAAACCCGCTCAAGTTCCAGAATCCCATTCCCCAGAGCCAGGAAGCAGGGGACCTGCCTGGCCACCGAATGCACTCGCTTTGGGGAAAGGTTGAAAAAGTAATAATCATAAAACCAAAACAAAAACAGGGGTGCGGATAAACCTCTCTCGGGCCTTTCTGCAGAGGTGCCGGAAAAAGAAACTGAGGCACGCTGGCCGAAGCCCCGGGACACAGAACTCCAGGCTAGCTGGGGGAGCGGGACCCTCTGAAGGAACCGAGCGCCAGCCGGTTTGGCGGCGTCGGCTGCGGGCCCAGCGAGCCGCGGCCGCAGAGGCAGAGCCCGGGCTCCCCGCGCCCCGCACCGCGGAGGCCCCCCGGGACCTGCGGCCGCCCGGGGAGAAGAGGGGGGCGGCCCGGCGCCCTCCAGGTGAGCGCCAGGCCCCAGGCGCGCCGGCCGCGGAGAGACGCCTGCTGCGACTTTTTAAAAACACACTCTCGCGGCGGCTGAGGCTGCTTCCTCGCGCATTTCCGGGCCCCAATTTAAAAAAAAAAAAAAAAAAAAAAAAAAGTGGCAGGAGCGGCACTTGGGGGCTCTCGCGGGGTCTGCCCACCCCCTGGTCGCTCCCCGCCTCCGGGACCCGGGCCGGGAGTGGGGAGGGGGAGCGGCGGCGGCTGGAGGGCGGGGGGGGGGGTCCCCGCACCCGGGGCGCACTCACCGTGGTGGGTCGGAGGGTACCTCTGCACCGTGGCCCTCACTGAGTTTCCGTAGTAGGAAGGGACGTGGTTGCCTTGACCGTCGATGTTAAAAAGTACATCCACCTCCTCGGGCAGGGGGTACTGCGCCGGGTCCATGTAGGAGTGGCCGAGGCCCGGGTGGTGCGTGTCCGGGTGCTGGCCGTTGAGGACCGCGGGGTGGTGGTGGCTCACCCAGCGCGGCTGGTCCGCCGTCACCTCCATGGCCCCGGCTGCGCTCGCGCCCTCTCGCCGGGCCCGGAACCCGCGCGCGGAGAGGGAGGGCGGTCGGGCTGGGAGGTCGCGGGGGGGGAGGCGGGGGGGGCGGGAGGGGGGGCTCCGAGGCGCTGCAGGTGCTGCTGCCGTCGGAGGGGCGGGGGTCGTTTAACGATTTGCTTTCAGTGGGGCAATGTTGGAAAGGTGGGAAGGAAAGGCGAGCAAAGAAGGGGAGGGGGAGAAAAGTCTTTTAAGTGGTCGCTTAGCAAGGAGAAGAAGAGGAAGGAAAAAGGAATCCCCCAAAACCAGGGAGGGAGGGATAAAAGGGGACCGAATTTGAAAGCGGGGGGTGGGGGGCGAGCGAGGGTGGCTGGACTTCTGCAGAGACGAGGCTCCTCTGCGCCGGGGCTTCCTCAGCGGCTCCGAGGCCGAGGCGCTGCTCGGCTCACCTGCGAAGGAGAGAAGCGGAGAGACCTGGATGAGCTCCTGAGGACCGGAGCACCTGAGTTTATGAAGTGGCACCACCTCCCCGCCGGCCGCCCGGCCCCGCGCCCGCGCGCCCAGGACACGCGCGCACACACGCGCACTCGCGCACGCCTCCTCCCGAGCCAGGCAAACCCGGCCGCGGCCGCCCAGGGAACGAGTCCCGGGCACATCCCCGGCCGCCTGGCCCTCGCGAGGGCCCTGCCCTGACTGAGCGGATCCAGTTCGGCCGACGGCTCCCTCCCCCCCGGGGACGGCGATCCCGGGACCTGCCTTCCAGCCTCCCAAGAGAGCGGGGCTGAGTTTACAGTATTTTGAAAAGTCCTCCCAAACGGAGCAGGGGGGGGAAAAAAAAAAGAAAAATCAAACTTAAAAAAAAAAAAGTTGCCAGTACCAACCTGGGTCTCGAGGAGCAGAGAGGAGGAGGAGGAGGAGGCGTGTGACCTGGGAGAGCAGAAACTGCTCGGTCAGATTGCGTGGCTCGCTCTGTCGCGCGCGCTCTCCGTCTCTCTTTTCCTCTCTCTCTCTCCCTCTCTCAGTATTTTTTTTTTTTACAGGGAATGCATTCTTTCTGAAAGTATCAAGACGGCGCCAGGCAGCTCAGTGTTCGCAGACAGCTGTGGCGCGACGCAACTTAAGGAGGTCCTAGTGTCATCCGCGCCGAGGGGGAGGAGCCTGGCGCTGGCGAGGAGGGGACAGGATCACTAGCACAAGGAAACTGCAACCCAAACCCGCTCCAGGACCTCACCCCCACCCCCCCCTGCACCCCTCCGCCCCTGCCCCCGCCCCTCCACTGACCGGAAGGGGGGCGCCGCGGAGGGCGGCCCGGGGGCGGGGGTGGGGGGGGGTGGCGGGGCGGGTGGGCAAGGCCCGCCGGGTTTGGGGCGGAGGGGGGCGGGCAGGAGGGAATGCGCGCTCTGGCCCTTTAAATGTGGCTCCCGCTCCAGCCAATTCATTCCGGCCCGGTGGATTATTCCGTGCCGGGGAAACCGGCCTGCCCCATTCATAAAGTCAATTTCTACAGGCAGCCTTTCTTTTTTTCAGACTTTTCTTTTTTTTTTTTTTTAAATGACCAAACTTGTTTTTCAATTCAATCCGGTATTGGGGACGTTATGGATTTGGGGTTACGTGCCTATAAAAACCGACGAGAGAAAGAAAAAAAAAGGTTTTCATGCCAAAGGACTTTGGGATTTGCCTCTCGAGAGAATTGCTTAAGAGCTGGGGGAATCGGGCAAAGGGAGCGAGCCTTTATTGGAAGGTGTGTGTTCCTCGGGTGGCCGCCGTGCACGGTTTCCCCAGCCTTTTGTGTTAGCAAGCCTCTCAAATGCACGCTTCAGCTGTCGTGCTTTGCCTTTCCAGACCTGGAATTTGCAGCCCCTGCGTGCTTCCGACCTGAGTGACCATGGTGATGGGTGAAGAGGAAAGGGACAGACACAGGCACGCCAGCCAGGTCCCTAAGTACAGTGAGAGCGGCCGCAAAGCAAGAACTCGGGGCCTCTTTCCACTTAGCCAACTTTTCCCTTCACCCCGCCCAGGGCCCTACTTACTCCGGCTCCCGGCGTTTTTCCCCAGCCGAGGAACCGGCCCCTTTGCAGCGACCCCCATCCCGGCCGGCGGGCAGGACTGCGGCGACCGTCCCCGGACTCGCACCGCCCGGGCCAGGGAGCCTGGGGCGGAGGGGGTGCGGCTCCAGACGCCCCGGCGAGGGGGGCGGGGCGGGCGGGGCGGGCGGGGCGGGGCCGCGGAGGGGCCAATCAGCGGGCGAGGCTGCGGCCGGGCCGCGATTGGCCGGCCCCGCGGGCTCCAACCTCCCCGGCCTCTGTCGGTCCTTTGAGCCACTGCATCCCCTAGCGGCGCCCTGGCGCCTGCAGCCTGCGAGCCCGAAAACGCGGCCGGGGCGGGCAGGGGTCAGGCGGGAAAAGAAGACTCAGGTTCCACCCTCTGCTCACCCTAGGGCAGTGTGTGGGTTCTCCCGCAGGCGATCCCACGGCCGGCACTGAGAGCTTGATTTGGGGTTTTCTCTGAGCGGAAGCCATGTTTCCCTCTTGTCTCCTCCACCCCATAAAATTCCCTGCAAACACAAAAAACTCGAAATAGAAGAGAGCGTCCCTAAAAGTAAGTTCTGGAGGATGGCTTTCATGCGATGAAGGAAAAGCATCAGTATTCAACCTTAACGTGGGGTGTGTGTGTGTGTGTGTGTGTGTGTGTGTGTGTGTGTTAGAGTGGGGGCGAGAGATGTCGTGTTTTAATACACAATCATTGTAGAAAGATTAGTAAAATTTATTTGAAAGTAGTGGAAACGTGGGTCCTCCCGATCTTGGGTTTGGAGCTTCTCTGGAATCTCCGTCTTCTTAAATCTGATGTTTGTTAGAAATCAGGGTTGAGTTTCTAGATACGGGACAGGAAGAAAATTCCTAAATTAAACACACACACACACACACACACACACACACACACACACACACCGCCTCCCTCCTAATGTTTCTCCCGAGCCCATTTAGTTCCCGTTTATGAGAGCGGCCCAGTAAGGAAGCATCGATTTTTTTCTTCCACTCTGACCACTTCCCTCTAGGGCCGGCCAAGCTCCCAGCCTCTACTCCTGCACACGGTGCTCTCCAAACCTTTTAATTATTTAGTTTCTGTCTAACATTCAGCGGAAACCGCTTCATAAACAAGGACAGACCGACGCGCACACATTTTTGCTAAAAGTCCCCGAGATTTAACATTAAGGATGCAAGCAGAGAGAAGAACTGAAAAGCGCTTCTCCTCCGCGCGTCGGCCCCGGACCAGGAGACGCTAGACCCGGACCCCAGTTCAAAGTCACGCGGGGAATCCCAAACGTGGCTTTTTGGTCCGGAGACCTGGAAGCCAGGGGCGGGGGGGGGGGACGGCGAGAGGGGGGGAAGCCATCCTCGGGTGAAAACAGCTGCTGACGCCAGGACTTGAAAATGTTAACTTGTGAGCTTCCAACAATTTTAAAAGACAAAGAGAAAATATTTGAGAAAATGAGGCCTTCCGGTGTATCGCACAAAAGTTGGGGGGCGAGCATTTATTCGTTTTAATTAAAAGCACCGAGTCGGGCTGCACCGAGATGGAGAGTCTCCCCCCCCCCCACCTCCTCCCCACACCTTGGAAAAATAAAAGATCTTGAAGGCCCTTCTTGGTCTGGGTGGTTTGGAGCTGGCAGAGAGGCGTGGGGGGCTGCGGCTGGACGCCCGGTGTAATGGAGCCAGCCTGTAGGGGGTATTTAACATTTAATTCCCAGCCGGTCCGCCCCTGTTCCCGGACTGACAGTGGGTAATTGGGAAAGAGGACGTTGCTCTTTTGATGGCCCGCGCCGGCCAGTCTCGCCGACGCCACACTGGGTTTGACGTCACGGGCCCAGCCCCAGAGCCGGGAGCCCCGGGAAGGGGGGTGGGTAGGGAAAAGGAGGGGAGGGGGCTACCCGGCGGGGAGGGCCGAGGTCGGCCCCGGGACCCGTGGGGAAGCAGGGGGGGAGGGAGCGAGGCCGGAGAGACGCTGCAGCGCGTGGCCTGAGGCGGAGAGCCGGGCTGCGGGGGTCTGAGCCAGGCCAGGCGCCGGCCTGACCCGCCTCGCCGGCAAATGCAGGCCGGGCTTCCTCCTCCCAGTGCGGGCGGGGGAGGGGAGGGGGCTCGAGGCCGGGGGGAAGAGGGGGGGGAAGGTGGTCCCGACTCCCCCTCCGCCGTAGCCCGCAAAGCCGATCCTGGCCTCCTGCAGAGACGCCTCAGCGCCCTCCTGCAGCCCTGACGGCCCCCTCCCCGGGCACCCCGGCCCTGGCCGGGTCTCGCGGGTACCCCCTCCTCCCCGGGAGCCGCCGGCGGAGCGCCGGTGGAGGAAGCGAGGAGACCCAGGAGGATGCCGCCGCCGCCGCCGCTGCAGGGCCCGGGGCTCCTGCGGGGCGCGAGGCCTCCCTAACCAGGGTAAGGGGCTGTCGAAGGGCCTGGATGGCCGGGACCCCGGGGGCGAGCATCCCGGAGCCGAGCCAACGACGCCGCAGCCACCGGCTCCGTCCCAGGAGCCGGGTCCCGGGGCCGCGCGTGGGGCGGCGGGAGCCAGTTGGGCCTGTCGGAAAGGCCAGGCCTCGAGGCGGCTGCTGGAGGCGTCAAGTTGAGTGGGGTGTGTGTGCCCTCTTGGGGAAAGGGTAAGAAATGGAGCCTAACTTTCTCTCCTCGGTTGGGGTAAGCTGGGGCATACACACACACACACACACACACACACACACACACACACACACAGATGCCCAAGTACAGGTCCCTCCCACCCGCCCTCCCGCGAGCGCAGAAGCTCTGTCCTGGAGGAAGTGGGTCACCCAGTCCGGCAAGGGAACCGGAGCCCGCGACGCAGAGGGGAGGAGCGCGCCCCCAGGTTCACCCCTGGGGTCGCCGCACCCAGAGAGCAGAGATCCACGCGGCCAGAGAGCGTCACCCACCCGAGCCTGGCGACCGGCGCATCCAGGCGAGCTCCGCGGGGTCGAGGCGCCCGCGCGCTGCCCGCGGAGGCTCACCCGAGAGCCGAGGCTCACCCGAGAGCCGAGCCTCGGGGTCGAAGTCATAAAGTTACTAATCCCGCGCAGGGGGAGTGAGCGTGCTTCGCGCCGCCTGGGGCGGTCATTTGAGCGTGTTTACTTAAGGACTTTGCAAGCGGAGCGCGCGCGGAATAGTCGGATTTCCAGCGAGGCAGCAAATATTTGCAGGCAGGAGAAAGAAGCGGAGCCGGGCCGCGACGCCGCGTCCCTCCCCCCGGAGCCGCGGCGCCGGCCTGGGCGGACCCGGCCGCGCTGTTAAGACAGAAGTGAAGCCGGGAACCTGCGGGGCTGGGGGCAGGGAGGGCGCGGAGCTACAGCAAAGGCCAGAAATTGGAGCGCGGCCCCGAGGCCCCGGCGAGCCGGGGCTGGGGGAGGAGGAGCCCCTTCCCATTCCCGCTCGATCAATCTTCCTTGGCTGCGATCGGTCAATAAAAATGGTGTGAACCGGCCGCGGTGGCTGTGCGTCTGGGGAGGAAGTGGAGGCCAGAGGTGCCGAGGCCGGCGCCGGCGCCCCACGCCAGCCGGGTCCGCGGCCCGCCGGTCTGCAGGCTTCAGGCCGGCGGCCAGTTCGTCTCCCGGAGCCGAGCGCTGCCCGGCGGGGCCTTTAATTGGGTGTCTCCGTTTTAATAGTGGCCATTGTTGGAGCAATTAGCGAGAGACAATAACCGCCAAGAGGCGTTTAATTCGATTCCTTGCGCTGGCTGCGCCCGGCACCGGGGCGCTCTGGAAGGAGAGGCCGGGCGGGGAGGAGCTGCTGAAGGGCCGGCTCCCGTCCCTGGTACTTTGGTCGGAGGTGTGGGGGTTCTAATGGGGCAAGTTGAAGGCAGAACGAGAGCAAGCAGGTCCTGGTCCAGGACGGAGAAACCAGTCCTGGGCCTCGCCAGCCCCGCGGGGCGCCTCCGGGGCGGCCGCGCTCGCGGGCCGCGCGCGTCCACGCTGCGACCACCGCGCGGGCTCCCCGATGCCTGTTCGGGGGGAGAAAAGCAGAGAGCACACGGACGTGGAAGTCGGGCCCCCTTCCTCCGCAGCCCTATAGGGTCCCCACCTCGATCACCCAATTTCCTTCCCAATCGGGAAGAGAGAAGAACCCCCTTCTGGCGCGTACACACCTTCCCCTCCTCTGCCTCGGCCCTGGGATTAGGTTACCGTGGCCGGGCGAGGATTTCCACTGGTTAAGAGAATAGCACAGGTAAAGCTGTATAAACAGCTCGCAGGCTGCGGGGCGGGAGGGTTACGCCGGGGACACGGCCCAAGGCGCCACCGCCGGGCGTGAGCTGCAGCGGTTAAATGACCAAGGAGCCCGCTTGGACGCGGCGCCCCGGGACCGCGCAGGTTAAACACGTCCTGTGTTGTATCTGTATCTCTGCGGTTCCCTTCCAAGCCCCCTTTCTCCTTCCCGCATGAACTGAAATGCAGAGAGCGGGGAGAGGAATAAAGGTGATGAGAAAGCAGCAGGCGTTGGCTAGTGCCCGCCGTTCTCCCATGAAACACGGCGAGCAGGGGACCCCAAAACTCACTGTCAGAGGGCAGATGCTGGAGGTGGAGACGTCAAAGGGGAAACCCACGGGAACTCAGACGAAGAGAGCCCCCGACCCGCACAGCTCGCTTCCCGGTTCCCACGCCCACCCGCCTCAGGCCTAGAGTCTACCTGCCCAGGGGAATGAGCCATCGCTTTAGGGGTGGTAGGTGGTTTAATTTACTTTTTTTTTTTTTTTTTTTGCTTATTCATCTATCACCGTTTAAAACTCGGAAGGAAACCCGCCCAGGCCAGGAGGAGCGGCTAGAGCTGTGGAGAGTCAAAGAGAGGAGATGCGCTCAGAGATTACCCCCTCCTTCTCCACTCCCCACCACCAGGCTGGGCCCTCCAGCTTCGGGGGATCCTGGCCCTCCCTCCGCCACTACCCTCTTCTCCTCGGGTGAGAAAAACCCCGATGGTATCGAGATTAAAGAGAAAAAAAAAAAAAGGGTAGGTAGGGGTGTAGCGGAAAGAGGGAGGAGGAAGGGAGAAGACAGGGGATTTCTGTTTTCGAGTGTAACAGGGCACAGGCCGGCGGGTGGCTGTGGGGGCAGCCCCGGGGTTGGGTAGGAGAGAAAGATCCCCCTGGAGAACGATTAGAAAGGACTTGACGTCACCCCGAGGAAGGGCGCACCTCCCAGCTGCCCCTCCTTCCTGGCCCCAGTGGTCTGGGGGACAGGTGGGAGACCCAAGAGAGGACCAGGGGGCTCCAGCAGGTCGCATGGTCCCTCCCGAGCCATTAGCCGTTTATCCGGCTCCCAGCAGTACCACTGGCCCTTAGGTGGAAGCTGGCTGTGTCTAGACTCAGTCTCTCCTTCCCCGGGGGGTCCTCAGGCTACTTCGCTGAAGCATCCCGGACTCCCCAGGAAGGGAGCACCACGGGAGCCAGGAAAGCGTCAGCAGTGCGGGATTCACCCGTGTGAACTCCAGGCCCCAGCATTTTTCGGAGGAGAAGGGGTGCACTTGGGACACCTGCTCTGTTCCCCGCAGCACCCCGGCCCTCCCGGCTTGTTGCCCCCAGCCGGCCCCAGCTCGGGGAGCCTCAGGCTCTCACCTTAGCCGACTCTCGGGCCACTAAAATTTGGCATTCCAGGAGGAGGGCTTACTCTTGGAGCTATTGTGCTGTTTCGGTTCTCTGGATTAGCCAGGAAACCGGGGTGTGCTTGTTCCTGGATCATGGACGGTGGGCTTCGAGGAAAGGAGGGAAGTGGGGGGTTCGTAACAGGGAGAGGGAACATGGGGAAAGATCATTTCCTTCAGATCAGGAGACAGGAGAGGCCAGCTTCTAAAAGCACAAATTGTTCACATCTTCCTTTGGACACGCTGGAGACCCCACGGTAAAATCTGTGAATCTCAGGGCTCTTAGGAGAGGGCTTCCCGCAGACGCCCTCCGCCTTCTCTTCCCTCCGGAGCTGCACCCACCCGCCCGCCTCTCCCCGCCAGGCCCCTGGCTCGCGCTTGGCTCTCCGCCGTCTGCCACCTCGCGGACCTCAAGCAATTTGTTATATAAAACAAAACAGCAACCACACACATGAGCCTGCAGACCCACAGCGACGGACACCCAGGGAGACCTCCGCTCTGACACCCTGGGCAACGCATCTCTTTCTCGCCCTTCCAGCGGCCGCACCCCGCCACCACCTCCAGTCCCCGCTGCCCAGCGACCACAAGCAAAGCGGGGTTCGGCCTCCAGCAACGAGGCTTCCCTGGCCGGATCGCTGCGGCTGTTAAACCTCCCTCCGGTTACCCCGGCCATTAAGAAAAAGGTGATCGAGAAATATTTGGTCCACACACAAAGACATCCAGCGAAACGAAGGCACATTTCTGTGTGAAAAGGCGCAGGAGCAGAGGAGACAACGCGTCAGCGCAGCCCAGAAATGATAAGAATAACCGGGTGCCAGAGAACAGTGGGCTTTTGGATTCTGCCCCTGCGCACCTTATCAGGATCCCTAATTCCCTGCCACCTCCCGGGGTTCCCAGACACAAACCGCCTCGAATTCCCAAAGAGGGGCTCTCAGCCACCCGCCTCCCACATACCTGCCCCTTCCTTAGGCTCTCTCTGTGTGGCCCTGAGCTGCTGGGCGGCCCAACACAGAGGCTCCACCAATGAGTGCCCAGGGGCGCCCACTCCCATCCACTCACTGCACCCCCGACTTACCCCCACCTCATATATCAGCTGAAAAAAAAAAAAAGCAGGGTGGAAATATCAATAAAGGAAAATGCAGCTTCCCATGTCTCTGGGCTTTTGGCTGGACAGACTAACCCCAAGCCCGGGTCTCCCCGTGGCTGGCAGAGGTAGCTCGCATAGAATGGAGGGTGGGCCTGCAGGGATCGTGAACCAGCGAGCACTCACCCGTCTCCTCAGGACCCAGCTGGTTTCTCAAGCCAGGAACCTTAGGCCTGGCGGGGCGGCTGTCTGGAAGCTGAAAGCTGGACCCCTGATGGATCCCACAGGGGAATCAATAATGGGAGCCCAGGGGACCTGACCCTGACCTGGGTCTTGGTCTGGCTGACCTGGACACCATGACTCTCTCCCATTCCAACGGGCAGCAAACTATCCTCTTCCTTAGAATCACACAAATGTTTGAAGGGTGTCATGGGAAGCCTCCTCCCCACACTCAGCCATTTGGGCCCTGCAAGGTCGGGCGCATCAACTTGGGTTGACTCCCTGCCCCAAGCCAGGCACGGGACCGCCCCACCTCCCCAGCACCCCCCCCCCGACACACACCCCTTTTCCGCCACAATCGCTAAGGGGTGGAGAGCTACACATGCTACTTCACTACTTGCCGCCTGCAAGACCATAAGCTCCTTCCTGTCATGACCCCGGTGTCCTAGTGAACGTGGGCAACAGGGGAGGAGAAAAGAGCCGAGAAACACGGGAACCGAACCGAGGGAAGATGCTGCGAGTTAGACTCCTTTCCATCCCCTGCCCTAGATGGAATCACCGTGTGGGTTTCCCCGGGGCACCCAGCAGTATCCGCGAGGAAGAAAACGTATACCAAGGCAACTCTCAAGCAACTTCCCATGCATTTTAACCGATTTCTGTCTTTGTAGGGAACTGCCTCTGACTGAGTGACTGTGGGTCCAACGTCCCAGGAGAAAGTAGAGTTCTCGCCCCTCTGCCCGTCCTGCTCCCCCACGACCCTGGCCGCCCTCTCTTCTGGGCTGTGGTTTTCTCACTCACCTCAGGGTGCTCCTGGAAGCAAAGGTGCCTCCCGGCCACCAGCTCTCCAGGGATGCCAGATGCCCACACATCTGGATTCCCACCTTGTATCTCACAGTACACAGCTGTTTCTTTAATTGTATGCAGAGACAATGAGCCTAAGCAAACACTTGTAAGCAAAGGGAAATAAACACGCAATCCGCACTGGAACCTTCCGCCCGCCACCTTTGGGAGAAGGCTGAGCTGCTTTTCCCTAATGAGTTCTTACCCCCAATCCTCTGCCCTCCCTGAAGTGGAAAACGTGTGTCCAGCCCTTCCGGAACATCCCCGCCGTCTCTTACACTTCTGTTTAGTTTTTCTTCGCATGCTTAGCTCTACTAGCTTTTTCCTCCATACAAGGGCACACACACACACACACACACACACACACACACACACACACACACCAGCTCGCCCAAGGTCATTGCAGAAAGCCAAAGACTGCCAATGACCAGGAAAAAAAAGACAATAAAGACTGGGGTCTAGTTCACTTTCTTCCAGGGGCAGCTGTCCCTTTGGAGTCGAGACCTCCTCTTAATTCTCTCCACGTGGAGCGGGAAAGCGAGTGCGGAGTTAGAAGATAACGATATTCACTGACCTGGGTATTTGGCTCCCGCGGGCCAGCTGTGTTTTATTTATTTATTTTTTCCTGACTTGCCGGAGATCCGAAGGCAGAAATGACAGGCAGACTTGGCCACTGTTGTCGCCGCTGCGGTCCTGACCGCCCCAGCTGCTTACGGCATCTCACACAGCCTTCCAGCCAGCAGTAGAACCTGGGTGATGCGCATCCTTCCTAGGAACCCCCTCCCTCCGCCTTCTTCTGCTCACTGTAGAGAGCGGAGCTCTTCCGGGTTGCGAAGGGGGGGAAAGGGAGGGAGGAGAGAAGACGAAGCGAGGAATGGATTTCACCCCCTCTTGCAAACGCGCAAACCGCACATCAGGGGTGTGTGAAACCGGCAGAGGTGGGGGTGGGGGGGGAGGGGGGAAGACTGCCTGAAATGTGACCAGCCCCTGGCGCCTCACAGCCCCCCTGTCTCTGGCAGGATTGGAATCAACACTGCAAATGGCATCGGTAGTGTTGACTGGGTCCTCACCTACCGTAGATATAAAAAGCTTTCGCCGGAGTCTCTGCCTCCCATTTTTGGAGCACGTGGGGATCGAGTGGGAGCGTCTAGAGGTACAACCCGGAGCCCCCACAGCAGGGCCTCTGCCTGTCAGCGCCCTCCCTCTCCCTTCTGACTTCCTCCTGTGTATGCAGACGCCTTAAAGATGCCTGTGCTCTGCCTTCATCAGTCTTGGGTCCAGCTGGCCAGTCAAAGTTTAGGAAAGAATGGTTGGCGAGTAGGCTCTAGGCTCGTTGGTACCCTTTGTCCCTCCTCACGGTGGGCACAAAACCATTTGGAGGTAGGCATATCCGTGCACGCACTAGGCACACGTTTGGGGAGGAGGCTCTCTAGGGGTCCCAACTCTTTTTAAGAAGAAAAGAGGGAAATTTACCATGTAGGAGAGTGAGATAAGGGAGCGAGCATCGCAGGGAGCGCCGGGGAGGAAACGTCTGGAGGAAAATCCCCCTATTCGTCTACCCGCCGGCCCCAGCGCCCTCCAGCCCTCTCCTTCAAAGCCCCCTCTCCTGTACCCTCTCTGCTTCTGCTGGTGGGGGATCAAAAAATAATCCACGGAGGGGGCAATCTGTCGTAAATAAATTCCTGCTAGAGTGAAAGGAGGCTCCGTGAACCCCGGGGTAGAAAGGTCAGGGTCCGTTTGTTTTGACAGGTAGCGTTTTCCCTTCACAATATTTACGCGACAAGAATGTGGAGACTGGCTTTAACAATAAATACATCTTTGGGACGAAATAAAACACAATGTATCCATTGCTGGGCCAGGAAGTCAAGAACTTTCTTGCGCGGGACCCAGTTCGGTAGTAAGGAGCTGCCCGGCTTAATGCTGCCAAGGGGTTGGGGGTGGCTGGTCCTTGGGGGTGTCAGTGGGGGGCGGGGAGAACGAGGCCATTGGCCAGCAAGGGCAGAGTGAGGGGTGCAGAGGTGGGCCGCGCGCCCCGAGGAGGGAAGTGGGGAGAGTCGAGGGGTGCGGCGTGAGCGTCACGCTGGAGCGCCGGGTACGCAGAGGAGGTCAGAGCCACCCCCTGGCCGGGGGGGCGCCGGGTTCGGGCTCCGCGAGGGGCCTGCGTCCGGCCGCTCGGAGTCCCTCGACTGCCACACGCCGCCCAGCGGCCCGCGCCCTCCGCCCCGCACCCTCGGGGGGTGGGGGTGGGGGTCCGGCTCCGAGCCCAGGGTGGGGGCAAGCCGGCCGGGAGAGGGGAAGGGGTGTCCCCGCCACGGAGGGAGCCCCGAAGCCCACCTGGCGTCACCATCTCAGCCCCTCCCCGCCCCCCTGCCCGCTCCCTCCCGCCTGCCGCCACCCAGCGGCGGAGCCAAGTTCTCGGGCGCCGGGACGCGGAGTCTGCAGGGCTGCGCGTCGCGAGGACGCAGGACAGAAGGTCACCCGCTTGCCAGCTTGTACCCAACCTGTTGCCCCGGCCCCTTCCAGGTGGCTGCGCGGCCCGCGGCGAGCGGAAGGTGGGGTGGGGGTGGGCGGGGCCCCGCGGGCTCCCCATTCCCCCCTCGGTGCTCCTCCAGCGCTGCCTCGCGGGGAACAGGGGGCCCCCGGGAGACGGCGACAGTCGTCTCCTCGGCCCGGGCTTGAGCTGCGCCCCGACCCACGGGGCCTCCGCACTGGCGTCCCTGTCCGGGCTCCCCTCCTCCTGCCCCTCTCCCCGCGCTTCCCGATGGAGAGCCTGGCTCCCTCCCGGGCGGCGGCACCCCGCCCTGCGCCCCCCAGGGACCCCCGCCCCTCGGCTCCCCCTCCCCACCCCTCCCACCCACAGCCTCGCCGCCCGGTCCCCCGCCCGGGTCCGCGGGTCTGGCGGCCCCTCTCCGCGTGCCTTTTCTGCTGACGCGGGCACTCGCTAGACTCCGGGTCTAAAGTGACGCTTTGGTCGGGGACGCGGGAACCTGATCGCGGGCTCCGCTCCCCCCATCAACCCCAATACTCCCTTTAGCAAAGGAAGGCTTCATTTTAGGAAACTCGACTGCCAAAGACACTCGGGCTCAGAAGGACTTAGAATAGGACCGATTTTCAGTTTATGGTCAAGCCGGGCAAGATTCAGGGCATTTCTTGTCGCGGTGGAGTGGACTTGGGGGGCGGGAACCGCTGCTGATTTGGGATACAAGCGCGAATTAGTACAGGAGGGTTGGGGGCGGTTGGATGGTGGGGGGTGGGGAGGGTGAAGAAAGGAGAGAATTTATCCTGAGAAATGAACAGTGAGGGAAAGACGCTGGTCGCTCAGTGAGACGCTGAAGGTTTATTCTTGATTCGTGGACACCAGCCCTCGCACACTGTAAAGATGTTGCTTTAATGAAGCTGCAAGTCGCTTTCTGACTTTTAAAAGCTACCAGTCCGGCTCGCTGATTCGCGGTTCAGGTCTCTGTGCGTGTGTATATACCTGTGAGAGAGTGAAAGAAAGAAAGAAAGAAAGAAAGAAAGAAAGAAAGAAAGAAAGAAAAAGAAAAAGAAAGAAAGCAACCCCCGCCCGTTATTCAAGGGCGCTGTCTGTGTTCAGCGCTGAGGGGCAGCGGATCCCAGGTGGTCAAGAGCGTGTCCTATTCTAACAAGTCTGATGGGACAGGTTGCCTCCACTCCCAAGATCTCGAGACTCTCAAGGGAATCTTTGCCTTGAGGAGTCCTTCTTTGGTGAGCACCAGGAGCGTCAAGGCCAGAAGGCAAGAGACCCCCTCGCACTGGGGGGTCCTCACCTATTGCCTGCACCCCCGCGCCCACGTGCCCTGCTTCGTGGCTTCCCTGACTCCTTTTCCCCTCTCTGGAGCCCCTACCACCGGCCTTTTAACCCCTTAACCCTGGGCAAGCGAGCATCCTTCCCCCCCCCTCTAGAATTCAGAGGCTGGAGGCAATCACGACACCCTAATTGGTGCCAGCACGAACTGCATTAAATCCTGTGCTGTGTTGGGCCACATTCCTACAACCTAAGGCATGTGATTGGATTTTAAGTATAAAAGGAAGTCACTGGGCATGTGGAGGTAGAAGACAGATCAGTAAATGACTAATGGTAATGGAAACACTCTGTCCCGGATCTCCGCCATGGCCGAGTAGATAGGAGGTTCACCTGTTGGATAAAGAAAAAGGAGACCCTGTAGGAAGAAAAACTCGCTGGCAGTATCTCCAATCTTTCTAAGGATATGTGGCGACTTAGAGTTGTTCGAAGCAGGGCTAGGGGAACCGTCTATTTATTCTTCCAGGTTTGCAACATCCCATTTCTTTTCCCTAAAACATAGGTAATATTTTTCTCCCTGCCTATCGGTCTCCAGCATCATTCCCCTTGTCAATTTATCTACCTTCCTGGATGCACCCTCGGATTGGTTGAGTTCCTTCACACGTGCTCTCTAGCAGATGAAAACACGCTCCATATTAACCTGGGTTTAAAAGTTCCAATCTTGCTGATGGCTCAGAGCCTGGAGCCTGTTTCCGATTCTGTGTCTCCCTCTCTCTCTGCCCCTCCCCCGTTCATGCTCTGTCTCTCTCTGTCCCAAAAATAAATAAACGTTGAAAAAAAAATTAAAATAAATAAATAAATAAATAAAAGTTCCAATCTTTCCTTTCCACTCATTGAGTTTTGTTTTATTCTAAGTGTGTAGGGTGGGGGGGGGGATTGGGAGGGTATAAAGGGGCCTGGGGTGAGGAAAACCAGTTCTTTCATTTTTCTTTTCTTTTCTTCTAACAGAACATTTTTTTATTAAACTCAACTTTTAGGTCTGTGAATTTGCCTATGTTTCCGTGACCAGGAATTGCAGCCTGGTTGGAGGTGGGTGAGTGGGTGGGTGGTGCAGGGCCTGGGTGGTGTGGAACCAGGGACATCTCAAATGAAAGTTTCACAAAGCAGTGACTGGAAATTAAAAAAAAAAAAATCAGACCTATTCCACCCAGGCGCCCTAAATAAATAGCCCCGTTTGCAAATTCCTATCAATTATTACGTGATGGGAAAAAATCCTATCTGAAAATAAAGCACGTGGACGTGGAGAATTTTAATTAAATCTTACTGTGGATATAATAACATGGAAGTGATTTTTCATCCGGCGCTTGCCTGCTCACCAGTGTTTTATGGCGTTTTCTTGCCTCTGACTTTATTTTAAAATATTAGACGAGGTGGAGAATTATAAACGACTCTTTCCTTATCTGTACTGCTCACATATCCAGGATCAGAGGAGCTGATTAAGAAAGAAGTCAGAGGCAACGTTGGATTCATAATGATTTGGAATAATGAATCCTTATCTCTGCTTTCCAGATTATCTGCCTTTCAGCTCCCAATGTTTTGTTACATGGGATAATTTATTGCATCTAATACATCACAATGAATCTGATGGTAGAAAGTGATGGCCAGCGTTGTGAAAAGGGGGCCCTTATTTTTTATCCCGGGGCAATGAAACTGCTTTTTGCAGTTTTTAATTGGGAAAATATAAGGTAGATCTGATAAAAAAAAAAAAAAAAGAGCTGGGTATAATCTTGCCTGCTCGTGCCTTACCACGCGGCTCTTTAATTACTGTGTCAATTTCAGGCTGAAATTAACAAGATCGACCTGAAACCAGCCCTTACTTTCTCTCCAGCACCTAGATCCTAATTTTTAACATGATTTATTTTTATGAAAAAGGAGATAATTAATCATAAACACTGACTAAAGCACAGAGCCAAGTTAAGATAAAATGCCATTTGCATCTTTATATAGAAAGATACCAATAATGTTAATTTTCCTGAGATTTCCTCTCTCCTCACCATCACCTGCCCCCACACAGCTCCCACCCTGACCTGCTCCCCACTCCAGCCTCATTCCAAGTAAACAAGGGGGAAAAAATCAATTTCAGGTTTCTCTTATTCCCTGCTCTCTTTTTTAAAGTACGTATATATTTATTTGTATATTCAGCTCTTCTGGCTTTGTCTGTTAACACATGCAGGATGTGCACAGGGTCCCCCCCCCCCACACTCCCAGGAGCACAGTGGTGGGTACCTGTTGTCCCAGATCCCCCCCTGTACCTACCCTCATCATCTTCCCTCCATTTTGGAGTTGGAAAGAAGACGACACACATCTCATTTAATGGTTAATTAGTTACGATAATTGCCATTTTTGTTTCTTTTGTATTTTGCCCTAACGCCAAAGGAACAAAAGCCATCTAAACGCAACAGGCTTTACTCTCTGCCTGTTTCAGGATGGATTTCAGAATCCAAGGCTACACCGGGAGTCCCCTCCCAACAGCTAACAAGAGCAACCTCCCGGCTTCAGGAAGTAGAAGGGGCAGGAGTCACTGGTAATTTGTTCTTTAAGGTTTTTGTGCCTGTTGACTACTTTCTGGTTGCTTGGATTAAACAATCGTTGCAAATATGCAAACCAGTGAGAGGAGATTCATACATATTGGCTCTCCAATTGTTCCTCCTGACGTCAGATCCTAATTTCTTGGTAATTGGATGGCTTGTACCCGAATAACGCTCATCTGAATTTCTCTACCTTTCTCTAGGTCAAGGTAGATTTTGTACTGGGAGATGGGCAGGGTGGGGGGTAGGGGGGCAGGGTTTGATTTTTTTTTTTTTAAAGAATTCATTTCACCATAGTCCTATTGTCTCCCTTTCTTCCCCACACTTCAGAACATTGACTTCTGAAGTGACTCGGTGGTTTGTTTCCTGGGAATGTAATTTCCCAGACAGTTCTAGAGTGGGCTGAAGAATGCTGAACACAGGTGGTAGAGGTGAAGGGAGTGGGGGTGCACTTGGGGCAGAGGCAAGGGTAAGGTTCTGTAGGGCCAAATACACTTGTCCTCTGCTTCAACCCACAAGAGTTATGCTCAGTCACCCCTTCCCACCAGACAGCCTTCCTCTCCTGAGATTACCCTAGGTTCCCAGCGATCTGGGGTTCAAGGGTCAGTTCCTGATCCGGTCCCACACTCTTAGGCAGAGTTGGCAACCAAATAATGCCAGAATTTAAAAGCTTGCTTCTTGATGATGAAGATACTTCAGGTTTTAGGCGGGAGTGGAGAGGGAGAGACCTGATTTTCTGGGATACTCGCCCTTTATCTTTCGTCTCCCTTTGGCCTTACTACAGGGGATTTCAGGTGTCTGGTTCCAATTTTGTATTAAATATCGCATGACTTCCCTCTCCAACCTCTCTCTTCCTCTCCCTCTCCTTCTCCTCTTCACCCCTGCCCCCTCTCCCGTTTCCTCTCTTTCTCTCTTCTGTCTCTTTAGGACACATCACTCCAAGAATTTCAAGTATCAATTATAAGTAATATTAATTTCTCAGTCCCAACCAGGGAAGTGAGGATGATCTGATAGGGGCATAAAAACGGTGCTTCCCTAGATGAAACAGACCAACGGAGCCTACTGGGCCATTTCCCATGCCCAGATGAACATTCAATTTTCCGGCATTATCTCCACACTTAAACTCGCGTTCTCCATTTCTGTGCCAAGATAAATTTGCATAATATTTGCAGCTGTAATTAGCTGATGAGCATCTCTCAGCCTCCGCCTTTTGTCTCTCTCTGCATTTGGTCTTCCATTGATGCCACATTTGATCTTTAATATTACAGGATTCCCGATAGAGGATTGCATATCTTATCTTCTCGGCTCCAAAATCTTTTAAGAAGGAGGGAGAAAGGGAGAGAGGGGGTTTGGGGAAAAGCGTGAGTGCGGAGAATGAAGCTTCACTAATCAGAGTTTGAAAAGGTTACGTCGGAAGAAGGTATAGGTAGAGACAGAACGAATAAGAGAGAGATGGAGAATTATGGTGGATGGGGGTGGGGAGAGCTGGGACCAGCCTCTTGGAAGGGGAGATTCTGGAACAAATGGGTTATTATGGACAGAATTCAGGAGTGGGCTTGGGGAGGTGGGGCTGAGATCTGGGACATGGCTGAGGTGGGGAACATTTGTTGGTTGCCAGCCTCAAACTGTGTGGCCCTTCCTCCCCTCTGGGAAGAGGGTCCTTGTCCGCCGGGGCTCCCAGGAAGGAGCTTAATGGGGTAGCACCCCTCGAGCAGAAACTGGAACTTCTGAAACCAGGTGGCTCTCTTATCTGTTCATCTGGTTGTCTCTCCTTAATAGAGAGCACAGCACTGCTGAATTTCTAATATGTTCCAGGCATTTTCATTCTCTGCATTGCTGTTTATAAGAAATAACCCCCCCCAAGAAAAGAAGGAAAAGAAAATGATAATGAGAGCCAGGGGCGGGGGGGGGGGGGGAGCAAAAGCAAAGAGATAGGAGAGTCTACGGAAAAAAAGGAGACAGGGGAGTCCGTCCTAGGGAACGGTATCACCTCCAGAAGTGGAACAAAACCAGAAAAGTCCCCCCCCCCCAGTCTCCTCCTGGTTGTTATTGTCCTGTTAGTTTTCTCCGATTAAGTTTTCTGACCTGGGTGGCGGCAGGGTGGATGGGAAGGCCGATTAGAGGAGCCACTGGTTGAATTAGTATTTGTGGGAATCCGGAGGGGTAGAGAGAGAAAGGAAAGGAAAGAGGGAGAAGGAGGAAAAAAAGAAGTCAAGACAGAGTCGATTTTCATGCCAATCATTGGAACAAATAGCTAACATTTAACGTTTACACCCGCACTGGCGGCGCCCTGGCGCTCCGAGGGCCTGAAGCCGGGCTAAAATGTCCCGAAAGCCTTTGGAGAAAACGAGTTTCCAGCTATCAGGTTCTCCCCATCTCCCCCCTTGCACAGGGCTTCGGTTTCAGGCCGGACTTGTCCAATGTCTGCGTTACCGCTGCGCGCTCCTAAATGAGTGTCAAGGAGGCAAATATCAAATTGCGCCGGGGTCAAGGCGGTTTAGTTAACCGTGCAGGGCGCTCGGGACTCGAAACTTGTGTGGGACCCACAGGGGAGTAAGGCCGGCGGAGGGAGGGTGGGCGGCTGGAAGGGTGGAAGGGCGGATGGACGGATGGGTGGGTGGGAGGGCGCGCGGGTGAGTGGGAGGGTGGAGAGGTCCGCTGAGCGCACCTCCTCGCACCTCCTCGCCCTCCCAAGGCAAAGTAAGGCTCTCAGTTTGAGAAAAGTTCCTTCAAACTTTTTCTTTTCTTCTTCTTTTTTTTTAAGGAGGCCAGTTTTCCAAATCGAGGTTGAAGTTGGTGTCTCCTCTCGGCCCTGTCGATGTGTACCTTTAGTAATTCTTATCAGCTCAAGGCCTCAGTTGCTAATTGAGGGGGTTGGATAAGATGATGGCCAAGGTCCCCTCCTGCTGGGAAAAAGAGCAGGCACTGGGCCCAGGGCGGTTAATCGGGAGTGGAGGGCGCCTGAGGTGACCGGCTCTCCAGCTCCAATGCACCCTGGGGACCCTGGGACGGCCCCCAGCTTGGCCCTCAGGCGCTGGCCAGACAGACTTCCAGAAGACTGAGCCCAAACACCGCCTCACGCGAGCACTGAGGGGTTCCACCGAAGCCCAGAGTTCGGTGGCCAGGAGCTGTAGCCACGATCCTGGGGTCACCGCCCCGGGGAAGTCCGGCTTTCCCTACCGAGCCCACCCAAGGTCCTGCGGCGCTGTCTCCTCGCTGTCTTGTGCCTCTTAAGTGTTTCCAAAGGAGAACATCTTTTTTTTGGGGGGGGGGGGAGGGGAGCGGATGGAGGTTGCTCTCAAAATGCCTGACTCCGAGCGCCAGAGCGGAAGTCCCAGCAGAAGCAGCCTTGGGACGGAGAGCGGGGACCCGCGCGCGGTGTCAGAAATGGATTAAACCCGAGCGCGCTGCGTGGGATTTAAGGGTGTCTCTTTTGGCCCCGATTTCTGACCCGGCTGTCAGCGCTCAGGGTGCGGCGCGGGTGGCGCGCTCACAGGTGCGCCGGGTCTGCGTGCGCGGGGGGCGCAGACCTGCTCCGAGCGGGGGGCCCGCGGGTGGGCCGGGGAGGGGGGTGCGCCAGACTCAGCCGCTTAGGTCCCCCAGCGGGGAGCCGAAAATCGAGGGGAGGCCAGAGGTTGCTTCGAAGGCTGCTGTCCAGGGCCCAGAGCTGGGATCCGGGTCCGCACCGTCTACGCCCTCACCCTCAGCCGGCAGCACCCCCCAGCCCCAGCTCCCCACTCCTCGTGCATGGCTGGGGTGCGTCCCAGGCCGCCCAGGCCCCAGGCCTCTCGTCGAGTGAGTCTGTGCTCCAGGCAGGAGGGACAGCGGGGGCGGGGTGGGGGGTGGGGGTGGGACACCAGAGCGAGGTGCCCAGACTGTGCGGGGGGGGGGGGCGGGGGGAGGGCTGGAGGGGGGGGCTGTCTTCTTAAACAACCCTCTTTTGGTGAGTCTCTCCCTTCCCTCGGTGTAATTCTCAGTGATAGTCATGAAGACTAATCACGATGCTACTTTCCCCCTTCTTTCTCAAATTAAAAAGACAGAGAGAGAAGGAGAGAGAGAGAGAGAGAGAGAGAGAAAGAGAAAAAAAAAATACGCACCCGACTCCACTACCGTTCGGGTTCCGGAGAAATTCTCAAATAGAGCAGTGTAATTTCTCAGTTGATTTTGATTGACATACTGTCCCTGGGATCATGTGTTAATCCCTTCTTCACTCAAGCCTTTTCATAACTCATTTCTCTCTTGCTAGATGGGGACTCTGATGGTTACCGAGGCAACGACGATAGCACTAAGCTATTTCCCTCTCTGCAAGGAGACCATTATTCCGCATGCATAGGCCATTTGCAGCAGAGGTCGTCGCAAAGTCATTCACAACACAGCACACGTTTATTAAACTTTTATTCTCTTTTTTTCCCCCAACACAGAAACTAGTTTGCACTTGTACCCGGGGGTGTCATTGTCCCGCTCTGTGTCGGCGGTGACTGCGCTGAAAGGGCGCGGGCCCCACGGGGACCGTCAAGTGCGCGCGCCCACACCGCACCCCGGCGGCGGCGCTGGGGCCAGAGGTGCGTTCGCTTCCCCGCCAGCCCTCGGGGTCTCCTCCGACGCCACCTCTGGGACCTTGAAGATAAGAGGCAGGGGCAACATCGCAAGTGTAGACCTGGGAGGCGGCTTCCCAGGCCGCGGACCTCCGCTGCGGACTTGGTTATCGGAGGCTCCTTCTCTGCGTACTTTGATGTCCAGTCACCTGCCCCCCCCCACGCCCCAGGCCCTCAGGGTCCCCCCTGCGCAACATCCCTTTCTCCTCTCCAGCCTGGGCTCTGCCTGTCCCCGGGGGTGCCTGCGGGATCCGCTGGGACGAGCCGGCTCCGGAGCGCAGGGGTCTCGGGCCCTCTCCGGGGCCCGCTGGTGGCCGCTTCAGCACGTCGGGGAGGGGGCGCTGGGGAAAGGACGGCTCCGGCTCCGGTTCCCAGTCTTGTCCGCATGGGCCTGGGGCAGGGGCCGGTGGGCAGACCGAGCGGCAGACCGGCCGGTGTTCCGAGTGTGGCAAGCTTTCTCTTCCCCAGTTAGGAAAGCCGCGAATGACAGCTGCCTCTGTTTCCCTCAAGTCTCCCAGTTCCTCTCTTTCCTTCCTTCCTTCCTTCCTTCCTTCCTTCCTTCCTTCCTTCCTTCCTTTTTTTTTTTTTTTTGCCACTTTCAGCCTCCAAGTCTTTGTCTTTTTTGTGTTTTTTTTTTTTTTTTTTGAATAGGGGTGGTGGATGCTAGGGTATGAGTCTTGGGCTTCAAAGGCCTCTGTGAACTCAACCCGGAAGGCCTGGCCTCCACCCGCTTCTCAGCCCGGTCACTGACCACTTTCCTGGGCTCCTGCAGCCCCCACAGCGCCTACCTCGCCTCGTTCCCGCTCAGTCCACAGCCAGGGGCACCTCCCAAAGGAGCGCCCTCCAGGCACCGCCATAGCTACCTGTCGGGGGCACCCGGCGGGTCAGCAGCTCAGGGGACACCGGTGGGGACCCTGAGCTGCGCAGGACAGACGCGTGGCAGGGTAGAAGGTCAGGGGCCGGGCTCCTAGATCAGCAGGAGGAAGGTGCCCCATGGGGCTCCGAGGGTCAACCTCTGTCCCCAAGGCTGTGACGGCCCGAAGGTCTGTCTCCAAGAGCAGGTGGTGAAGAGGGCCAGAGTCTCCCCCACTCCTGTCCTATTCTTAGAGTGCGGCGGCACTCTGCTCTCGACCGCAAAGGGGACATCGCCTGCCCGGTGAGGAACGCGCCTGTCTCAAGGTCAAAGATCCCACGGTGGGTCCCCACAGCCCCTTCACGGCGCCCCCACCCATGGGGCCGTGGGGCCCCTAGTGCAGGCGAGATGCCGGGCAGAAAGGAAGGAGACCTTTCCCACACCTACAGACCTCCTCCAGGAACGCAATCCAGAGAAATGAACCCTCGGGCCAGCTCGCCTTCCCAACAGGATCTAGAACACGCTGACGGGGCTGGGAGGGGACGTGGGGTGTAGGGCGGGCTGCGGTGGCCCCAGCAGAGATCCCGAGCATGGATGGGTGTCAGTGTCTGGCCCGGCTTTTTAAAAGAAGATTCCAGCTGCCCGGAGAGGGTGGAGGGCAGGAGGAGGCCGAAAGAGGCCACGTCACGGTCCCTTCCCCGCGGTGCCGGGGTTGGATGGGAGGGTGTGGTCTCAGATCTGGGTCTGCGTGAGTGTTGGAGCCAGGCATCTGTGGGGCGCGACGGGAGAGGCCACAGATGTCTGGGATGTCGGGGGACATACAGTCAGTGGGGGTGAAAATCCAGCGGTGGCCACGGGAGTCTTCCTCCAGGGTCAGCTTTAGGTCTGACCAGTCTGCCCTCCTGCATCTTAAGGCACCGAATGCCACCCCTCACCACCCAACTGTGTCATCCTGGGGAAAACCAAACTGCCAAAGTCCTGCCCTAGGAAAAAATCCATCCGGATTACTAAAGCTTGGGCACTTGCACCAAAACCCATCACAATATTATTATACGGTATTAGTAACCGCATCCGTCATAAAGCACACAGGTTACTAGATGATGGTCCTCAAATACTCAGAACAGCCTCTAGTCGGGGCGCCTGGGCATCTCAGGCGGTTGAGCGTCCGACTTCGGCTCGGGTCACGACCTCACGGTCCGCGGGTTCAAGCTGACCGCTTAGAGCCTGGAGCCTGCTTCGGATTCTGTCTGTCTGTCTCTCTCTAAAATAGATAGCACTTAAAAAAAAAGAAAGAAAGAAAGATAAGCAAATAGATAATTATAGATGCACCAAACCCTCCAGTAAAGGCAGGACATGTTGGTGTGTGAGCCCAGAGGAGGGAGTGCCCGGGAGTGTGCCCACAGGCCGACCAAATTGGTAACGCTTGATCTGGGTCTCAGGGGATGCTTAGGAGCTCGAGGAGCAGAGCGTGGGCAGAGGGCGTTCCAGAAAGGCACAGGGAAGTTCGGCGGCACGGGGTTGAGGAAGGGGCCCAGAGAGGCCAATGAACTGTGAGAAATGTCTGCCCCGAGCAGGGCAGAAGTGGCAGGGGCAGGAACACACGTCCGTGAAGGGCCTTGAAGGCCAGGCCAAGCGGCTTTATCTTGCGGGCCCTGGGGAACCGGTGCTGAGCGTCTGTTCAGGGAGCAGCGCCATCGGGAGTTAAGCTATAGATTCTAGACGCGCTCTGGTCTGGTCGGTAGCTTCTCTCAGACCCCCCCCCCCCCCGGAATGCAAACTTTGCCTCCACACTTCCAACTGTCTCAGGTAAGTGGGCGATAACAACCCTGTGCTCTTGGGTTCGTCTTTCCGGACGCTTGGGCAAAACCAGCACGCCGCGGGGCTCGTGTTTCTCTGTGTTGTTGTTGCCGTTGTTCTCCATTTTGCTGCGCGGGACCTTCGTCCTATGGGGTTGTGTACGTGTCCCGAGCACAGCCGCCCCGGTCGCTGGCTGTGCTGTGCTGGCCCAGCTTGGCCTGGACCAGGGGCGCTCGGACGGGTTGATCGGGGAGACGAGGCGAAGGCCAGAAGGTGGGCAGGGAAAGTGCCCTGCAGCTGGGGCTCAGCAACATATGGCAGGTATCTACAAACCCTCACGCTAATTGATGGGCTCTCTATATATCATCCTAGATAAAGGGCCCCAGTGCAGTAAATGCTGATGTTTAGAACATCCTGATAGGGCTTTGTTAACAAGAAGATAACGGAAAAGCAAGATATGTTTGCTTAGCTGCCTATAGATAAACCCAATAGGTCTTTGTTAAGTTTTCATGACTGATGGCAAGCAGTCACCATGATAAATAATCCCGGAACAGGGAACTTTATTTAAAGTGCCAGGAACGGGGCCCAAATTTTTAGCTCTTTTGAATGAGCAGGAAGCATTCTCTGCGCGTGAGGACACATTACGTCATCGGGTATCAGCACTTGACTCGCTCGAAAGTATTTATTTACTTATTTATTTGTTTGTATTAAAAATTTTATTTTATTTTATGTATTATTATTTTTTTAATGTTTGTTTATTTTTGAGAGAGACAGAGACAGAATGCGAGCGGGTTAGGGGCAGAGAGAGGGAGACACAGATCCCGAAGCAGGCTCCAGGCTCGGAGCTGTCAGCACAGAGCCCGACGCGGGGCTCGAACTCACGAACTGGGAGATCACGGCCCGAGCCAAAGTCGGACTTAACCGACTGAGCCACCCAGGCGCCCCGTATTTTTAAAAGCCGAGGAAATAAATTTTGTCACCGACTTTAAATAAGTCTTGCCTACTGAGGTTTGTCACTGCATTATTTCGATGAAGCCACAAGTAATGCTGTGCCCAGAACGCACCCAAAGTGAAAGCCTCAGTGCACACTGAAGGCAGCCGTTCCCTAATCTGGTTCGAAAGAGACCAAACTTTTGTGCTGTTGAAGAGAATTACCGTTACGCTGTTGTCTTTAATGCCATCTTTTAAAAGAAGGCGATCATTTTTACTAAAAACATCATTTGAATTTCATCTTTGCTAAAATGCTGGGGAGGAGGGGTGGGGTTGGAGCTGCCCTTATCATCGTCCCCAACCTGCCGTCTCCTCAGTTTTGATGGCAGAAGTGATCCTGGGCCTCGGAAGTTACCCAGATTTGCCACCAGTGAATGGAGGTCCTGGCTGAAATGATGTTTCAGTTACTAAAAGGAATATTAAAAGGAACTTGTTCTTAACGTAGCGCAATTACAATTTGCAAGAGCCACGGGTGAAATATGTCCTAACGTACTAGGGAAAGTTTTCTTCTTCTTCTTCTTTTTTAATGTGTCACCACTAAGAAAGAGCTATTGTCACTCAGTTCCCGTTTTGGTTCTAAGAGAGAACTCTGGCTGGATTCTCTCCATGGCGCAGCTCAGTCCTGAAAGCAAGAGATTGGGTTCCCCAGACTCCCTGGAACCACAGACTCACATCCCAGAGGGGTTGGGCCCAACCCTTCCTCCTTCCTAGGCAATAAATAGCATGGAAACCAGGTTATCTCCGTGGCCAACTTTCAGGAAAGACCTTGAAACCAGAGCCCGGGTGGACCTGGGCGATCACGTGGTGCTTTGCATTTCCCGTGGGGCGGGGGGTGGTTACTGCAGGGTGGCTGAGCCGATCGGGGCAGACGCTGATCCCAGGAGATCCTTCAGCTGGCTTTTTAGTAGAAGTCCATTGAAAAGCCATCAGCAGACTGGATAGACGGCTGAGCAGCCGCTTCTGTTTACCCCTGCGCAGACCCATCGGGTGGCTCCATCAGATTAGGTGTGAGAGGGGCAGGGAATCTGGAATGTTCCCTTTCATGTTCACCCCGCGGCCGCATTTCCACAGCGCCTTAATATCTCAGCTCCATAGTTGAATTCCCGATCCGCGGGTTGGCTTAGGTACAACATGATTAATGTTTCTTTTCTTTTCTTTTCTTTTTCTTTTTCTTTTTTTTTTTTTTTTTTGGCCCAAAGAGCTCGTGTCCTCACCTGAGTCTAAACAATCAAGCTCCTGAAATTCTAGCACACTTTTTAAACCTCAATTGCTCCTTGACATAAGGCACGCCGTTCCCACTTGTCTTCTGCACACACGGTTTGCCCGATTTCTGACACGACTCAGTACGAAAGGCTGGCTTCTCTGGCTGGAGAAAAAGGGGGAAAAAAAAATCTGACCACGCCAGCGAAGACCAGCGAAGGGCTGTGTTGAAGTTGGCTTGTTCCAGTGATGTGAGCTGTCGTCACATGTGAGCGGTGACTGGGAGAGGTGGGGAGCTCACCTGGACCTTTCCTTACTATTCCTCCAAACCTTTTGTTTTTCTTCTGATCTCCGGGCACTAAAGCCACATGCTTACCACGTGGGAGCTTGCAAACTCTCCTCTTGTTTCCAAGGGCCCGGGGGGGTATTAAAAACGGCAGCCAGGTAGTGTGACTTTCGTGCCTGCAAAAATTGTACAATTGTACAATTGCAAAAATTGTACCCAGGTATATATGTACGAAGGGTTGTGAGGTGTACGTAAGAATGACACGATGTGCTTTTAGCTAGACGTCCTTCAGAGGAATCCATATACACAAAGTTTCATACGCTTTCCAGGGAGAAAGTGGGCACCTGCCTAATATCAACATTAACCAGTTGCTGGGGAAAAGAGGTGAGTAACCTCGTATGGCAGAAATACCATCCATCTTTCGAATCCGGTCAGGATTTCTGCTGCCTTAAATTGCTGTATTGTCTGTGACTACCAACTGAAACGTGGGCCAGCTTTGTTTTGGTGGTCTGGTAATCCGAAGCCCTCGAATCGGCCAGGTATTTTGTAATCAATAAGCGGACCTTCTCTATTGTTTTTCGGGATCCGAAACAAAGTTCAGGGGCAATCATTTGGATGGTAAAAATGTTTGAAAAAAGAACTAGCCATCCAAGAAATGAGGTAGATGTTGAAACGGGCTGTGTTGCCTCCCGGATGCCGCAGACGTCAGGAGAGCAGTTCAGATGTCGACAGATTGAGTGCATGTCTACGGACCCAGTACGTCTCGTGTTCATCTTAATGGGTAAATCAATGCGGTACAAAATTTTCGCTAAAGTCTAATACAAACTACTGACAAGTGATATTCTGCACATAGGTTCAGAGTCCTGGGGACATCAAGTATGTACTTAATGAAAAATTGTTAGTAAGTTGAAAACAAACTCTTTCTCCCACTTGCCTTTTTCCATTTGATTGACAATAAGCCATCTAAATGCTTCTATGTTGTTTTATCCGACCCTTTGTAATTAAAGATACTGCCTGTGCAGGAAATGTGAGTCAATATACTCACTCCCCCCCCCCCCCCCAGGCCACAGCCTGCTGGAGAAACGTCCTTCTGCTGTTCCTTATAAAATTTGCTCTTGCGGGACCCTGGGTCGGTTGGGTGTCCGACTTCAGCTCAGGTCGTGCTCTCCCAGTTCGTGAGTTCGAGGCTCGCGTCGGGCTCTGTGCTGACAGCTCTCAGAGCCTGGAGTCTGCTTCGGCTTCTGCGTCTCCCTCTCTCCCTGCTCCTCCCCATGCTCATGCTCATTTCTCTCTCAAAAATAAATAAACATTGAGTAAAAATAAAAACAAAATAAAATTCGCTCTTGCGAGAGGTAAACAATCTAAAAAGGACAGCTTCCGTGCCTACTTTTTGTCTGCTAATTTGCTTTCTTTTTTTTTTACGTAAGGCCTATTTGGCACCTGAAACCACACCCACACTTTAAAAGTGTTGAGGAGAAGGAGTTTCCAGCGGGTTCCATGACCCAACACACACATCCCTTCACCTATGGGTTTGACAGGGTAACAGGCATTGGACAGACTTCACGTGCGTGTCACTGCGTCTCCAACAGAGAGAACCTAGAACCTTTCAAACCTCAAGCATGGAATGTTAGAGCTCCAAGAGTATATAGATCTCATAGGACACCTTTGCTTCAAACGGAAAGCGCAGAACGCAGCGTATGGTTACAACGTGTGGCTGTGACGTCAGTGCTTCTCACACAGTGTCCGTACGCATACGAACCCTGGAAATCGTAAAGATGTTCTAGAACTGCGCTACACCGTGTGGCAGCTGCTAGGCGCCTGTGGGTATTTAAATTTCAATTCGTTAAAATGAAGTAAAGGTAAAAGTTCAGTTTCCCAGGAGGCACGTCGCAAGGGTCAACAGGCCATGTGGCCGTGGCTGCCATATTGGACAGTGCAGAAATGACAGAACATTTCACAGATGTTCCTCGGCAGCCTGAGCCCCGAGGTTGAGGGCAACGGCTAAGGAGCACAAATATTTGTGTCCTGAACCAAATACTCAACCCCCAGAGAAGGGCTGCAACGGTGTCTCCTCTACTAGAGGGTGTGCTGTACATGAATGCGTCCCTACAGCTGTATCACATTTCTGAGGCTCAGAAAACTCTCTCCTCATCTGAAGTGTAAGTTAGGTCTGCTTATCGGATACATTTACTGCACTAAAACCTGAGGTTGTTCAGGAGAGGCTGCATCCACGGACTGACGTTCGTCAGCAAAGCGACGGTGCCGTGTTCTCCGCGATTGGCTGTTCTGTTTAGTTCCCCGAGACTGCTTAGCATAACTAGAAAATGCCAATGCCAAATCAATTGCATTTTGACTTGCGGCATGTTGACATTGGTCATACGGCCCCGCTAATGGATGCGATGCACGTGGGTGTGGGACAGTGACATATGTCTCCCTCCGCTCTCTGCCTCTGTTCACCACGCACACGTGATCAAAACTGAGCCGCACCGGCCACTCTGGAGAAAGAGGGCACTGGGAGGAAGCCGCTCTCCTGGTGATCTTCTGTGTCTCATCATCGAATCATTAGAGAATAAAATGGCCTAGTTACTGTCTTGTCCAACTTTTCAAGTCTTGACTGTAATATCAAGATCATTCTTGGGGCGCCTGGGTGGCTCAGTCGGTTGAGCGTCCAACTTCGGCTAAGGTCATGACCTCGTGGTTCGCAGGTTTGAGTCTCGCGGCGGGCTCTATGGGGACAGCTCAGAGCCCGGAGCCTGCTTCGGAGTTGGTGTCTCCCTCTCTCTGCCCCTCTCCCACTCCCTCTCTCTCTCAAAAATAAATAAACATTAAAACAAAATAAAAAAACCCATTCTCTTGGTGGGGTGTTGAAACCCATAATCTGAGGCTCGTAGACATTCCAGAATTTGTAGAACACTAAAAATTCATGGAAGGAGCAAGATAATACATATTCAAGGATTAAGCTCAAAAAGAAAAAGCCACAATAGATACTAAGCTCTTACCATGAACAAGATGGTATTCGATTTCATTCAATTTCACAACAATCTATGGGGCACCTGGGTGGCGCAGTCGGTTAAGCGTCCGACTTCAGCCAGGTCACGATCTCGCGGTCCGTGAGTTCGAGCCCCGCGTCAGGCTCTGGGCTGACGGCTCGGAGCCTGGAGCCTGTTTCCGATTCTGTGTCTCCCTCTCTCTCTGCCCCTCCCCCGTTCATGCTCTGTCTCTCTCTGTCCCCCCAAAAATAAATAAACGTTGAAAAAAAAAATTAAAGAAAAAAAAATAAATAAATTTCACAACAATCTAAAGCAGGGGTCCTTACTCTTTTTACAGAGAAAGAAACTGAATTTAGAGAAACAATGTATTCAATTTCATTCGGCAATTGGGCATCGGAGCCACGATTCAAATCCAGGTTCTGACTGAAAACAAAAAAAAAGAAAGTGTGCTCTTGGCTACTATCGTGCGAGATTCCTCACAATTCGGTAAAAAAAGGTCTAGACGCGTGTCAAAGGGAAGATGTGAAAAGCAGCATCAGTTTCGTGTGCAAAGCCCATCGAAAACACCGTGAGCACCTGGACGGGGACAGAGCTGGTCAAACAGCGGGCAGGCCTGGTCCCCTTCCCGTCAACTTCCGGCCGGGATCCATCTCGACGTGCGGGACGCGTTTCCAGTGTGCTTGCCGGTGACAGCTCTCTACAGCCCTGGGGACGTGTCTCCTTTGGCCTTTGCACCCCCGTGGTGTGTGACGTGCCTGCCCAGAGGCAGAGGCTGTGGCAGACGCCCTTTTTGGAGAAGGGCGAGGGTACGGCTAAGCGTAAGACATTCTGGCCTGTTGTCTGTCTTTGTGACAGTGGTATTAACGCAACCTCAAGAGGAACAGAAGAGAGGAAAGGGGAGGGATTGGTTATTTAGACATTCATTTACAGAGAACTCGCTTTCTAAGAGCTAGCAAAAGAAGTTTAGCGAACGTTCCAAACAGTATATAAGAAATGATCAGAGGGGCGCCTGGGTGGCTCAGTTAGTTGAGTCACCAACTCTTGATTTTGGCTCAGGTCAGGGCCCCTGGGTTGTGGATCGAGCCCGGCCTCGGGCCCCGCACTTGAGTGTGGAGCCTGCTTGATGGTCTCTCTCTCCCTCTGCCCCTCTCCCCTGCTCACGCACACTCTCTCCTACAAAAAAAAAAAAAAAAAAATTTTAAAGATATAGTTTTATAATAATAGTTTTGGACTCTGTCTCATAAGTAGTTCTATGGGTCTAAGTGAGATAACTAGAAGCAGCACAAACATTTCTAAACTTTTAAAAATGTTTATTTATTTTGAGAGAGAGAGAGAGAGAGAGAGACAGAATCCAAAGCAGGCTCCAAGCTCTGAGCTGTCAGCACAGAGCCCGACGTGGGGCTCGAACCCACGGACCATTGAAATTATGACCTGAGCCGAAGTCTGACGCTTAACCCACGGAGCCACCCAGGTGCCCCACAAACATTTCCTTCAGAGCATTTACCTCGGCGACAGGTGACTCATTAAGAACAGGACAGTGACGTTCTTCAGGTTTGTATCATTTTGCCCAAGACCGTCTCATTGTAAACATTCAGTTAGTCAAAAATAGGACCAGACCCCAAACCCCGACACAGCTTCAAAAGGTCACCATGATATGGATGAGTTTGCAAGGACGTAGCAGGACGTTATTGTTTAGGGCAAAGGACCTCAAATATGTTGCTTCTGTTCTTAGAGCCTCACGCATTTAGATCTGGTGGCTGTAGACGTATCTAATGTCAACTCTGCCAGCTCCTGCCATAATGGGACCACTTGCTAAGCTTTTAAATGTTTTGTTGTAAATACGAACGTTCCGAAGCGTAAAGTTCTATACGAGCATCAAAACCACTTGCAGTCTAGGTTGGGGTGAAAGGCTATGTATAGAAAAAAGGCAGAGGGGGGGCGCCTGGGTGGCTCAGTTGGTTGAGTGACCGACTTCTCAGCTCAGGGCGTGATCTCACGGTCCGTGGGTTGGAGCCCCGCATCGGGCTCTGTGCTGACAGCTCAGAGCCTGGAGCCTGCTTTGGATTCTGTGTCTCCCTCTCTTTCTGCCCCTCCCCCATTCATGCTCTGTCTCTGTCTCAAAAATAAATAAACATAAAAAAATTAAAAAAAAAAAGAAAAAAGGCAGAGGAATAGCACGGAAGGTTCTCAGGATTCGACGAGATGACATTTTAACGCCAAGTATATTGCGGCAGCGGCCCGGAGAAAGAGGAGCGGCCGGCAGACCTCGCAGGCCAGACCCCGGGGGAAACCGAACTTGGGTCTAACCCATTTTTGCGATTTCCACGAAGCGCGCCCAGGAAACTGCCGACCGAGCAGATGGAAGCATTGACAACTGTCCTACAAAAGAAACTAACGGCGGGGTTGTCCCGGATGCAGAGGGTAAGGAGCTGCCGAGCATTCGGAAGCCGCATGTCATGTTGACGTGATGTTGCACAGGAACTGTCCAGCTGTCCGTCTAAATATCGAATTTCCAGTGTCTTCTGTTGGGCTGCACGCGTGGACGAAATAGTCACTCCGTACGTCTGAGCTACCACTGATGCGAGACAGGAGCGGCTGACCCTGCTGTGGAAAGAGCCCTTATTGGAACATTATCTGTCTCCTTCCTCCGTCGGGGGAGCTCCTCTACTCTCAGACTCCAACCTTCCAGAGAAAAGTGCTGTGATCTAAAGAGATGGACTATAAAAGCATCTGTCTTGAAAACCTAGCCCGCGTGCCTTTAGTGAACCTCACTCATTAGCATTCCCACTGGCGACGTTTCCACATCTCGGTGTTCATTTTATGCTTTACTTTGGTCGGTGGGTCTTTGTTGGACCGTCCTATTGAAAAGGGAACAAAGGCGGTTTAGGTGATACAGTGAAGGAAGGCACTGTATTTTATCTCTGAAAAGAAGCCCGACGAAGGCAGAACGCTCCGATGCCCTCCGATTTTCTTCGGGACGTTTGCAACCACGAAATCAGCCGGAGGATAAAGATCTTCACTGTACTTGGCCGCAGACGCCTTCGGAGGAGAAACCCCGTGTGGGTCCCAGAAGTCGTGCTCTGCCGGCCACGTGGGGCTCCGCGGGCAGACGCTCTCATCCCCGGAGTTTGTTTCCAAGAGTGAGGGTGTCTCTGCTTCTTAAATACCACCTCCTTCAATAAAATCACTACCCGGATGTGTCCCCCCCTCCCGTCCCCCTCGGCTAGAGTGTGGACCGCCCAGGGCAGATGGCGCTGCAGTGAGGACACCGGGAAGCGTGCCACCGCTGCAGAGGCAGAGCCTTTGCGTCCCCTGGCGTCCCGTTCTGTCACGGCACTTCTAACACTGCCGCTGCTCTGCCGGTCTTCGCCGGTGGGAGTCGAGACGCGCTGTCCTCTCATGCCTGGAGCCCCCTGAAGCTTTGCTCCGGACTGTACGGTCTTTCCCGTGTCCCTCTCCGCTCCTGCCCAGTATGGGCCATGTCTTCGCCGATTTCTTTGGGCTCCGTTAAGCAACGCGAATCCCCTCCACTCTGTACGGTCTGTAAGATACAGATCTGTTTTTCTGCATGCAACTCCACGGAGCAGGGCTATGCCCAGCCGTCCCACCCTGCTTTGTGACACGGGTGTTTTATTTTCGCGCCCACGTTTCCCCGTGCAGTTTCCTGAACTTCCTTTGGTGGGTGCCCGGGACGGCCGTCTGCTCGAGACTGAGGCCACCGGCCCGTTTCGCACAGGCCGCTGGGCAGCCAGAAGATGGTAACGACTCTGAGTCTCTGGTGACCCGGACTGGATTCAACTCACTGACCTAGAGGTGAAAGGCTCTGTATTCCATTACTAATCCCTCGAGCTCTCCGGCCCCCTGAAAATGATTCTTTGGTTTTATTATTGCAAAGGCCATTTATAAAATCATGGACTGGATTTAGGAAAGCAACCATGAAATAGCAAGGGACAACGACTGATTGAAATTCCTTCAATGTATTATGGGCTGAAGTCTCTCGACAGTAGGATTGGGGAGAAAGTTATATATAGGCACCTCCATTCTTTTTTCAGTAGCATGACCGGCTCACTTAAACGTGGCAACTTCAGATCCACTGACCGTGCCTCAAGAACTAAATCCTAAATAAAGAAAATGGAAAAGCAAACTATGAAATAGCCAATAATCTTTATTTTGCACTTCCCCACCCCCCATCCCTCTCCAAAAAGCACTAATGGGTATATTTGTGCATGTGAAAATACTGTATAAAGTATTTACGATGATCTCAAATCAGTAAAACAAAAAACACATATCTCAACACGGATGCTTCGTTTCCTTGTAGGGAGAGAAACATTTTGGCTTCTAGAACAAGGAGGGCAGTGAAATACTGCGCCCTTAAAAGGTCGGTTCCATTTCCACTGATTTGCAATTTAACATTCATGGCAGAAAACCTCATTTCTCTAACCACATAATAAGTTTTAAAATATGACTAATTCATACACTAATAGCAATTTACTTGGCATTAAAAAAAAAATCACAATTTCTATTAATATATTTGTATTAGGTTCAAAGCCCGTATTCTAGCATTCAAGATATCCATTACACTGGCCCAAATCGGGATTATTTCAAAATCAAGTAAAAGTCCATATTTATTCCAAAGTTGCTAAAATATGCTAATAAAGTTAAATTTGATGTTTTACATTAAAAATAAAATATTTGGTTTATCTCTCAGACATCTATAACATATAATAAATAGTGGGCAGTATAGTAATATAATAAAGTTTTGTGATACCCTGAAATTTGATGAGTTTTCTTTAAGAAAAAAAATTCATAATATACTTCATTTCAGCCTTAAACCACAATCTCCATGAACAGATTTGCAGAAATAAAACAATATAAACACAAAATGCTACAGTATATGTTTTTTGTTTTGTTTTTGTTTTTGTTTTCTCTCGGGGGAATCTACACGTCCGTTTAATAAAAGTCAGTCAAAGAGACGTACAGATAACAAAACGATTTCGAATCATGGACTACAAATTTAAATTGCCTTGTTTTCCTTTCAACTGCTAGGGCCCCGGTGCCCACGGCGTGCGGGGGCCCGGTGCGGGGCCAGCTCAAGGTAGATCACTCGGAACTATGGCTCTGTTTTCTAGCCTTCTTCGCTTATGTACAGCAGGAATTACAGACATGGCTGAAATCACGGTGGATTCCAGAGAAAGCCAGAATTAAACACGATAAAAATTTAAAAAATAACTACTTCATAAATATTTATTATTTACAGCAGGGGAGATCTTCTATAGTCTGGGAGGTTTTATACAAGTCGATGAAGTGTAGGAGCAGTGAGGAGAACGCCAGCAGTTTCGAGAAGGGCACGGCTAGGATGCGACCAACGTAGAAAATGCGTGCGAGTCAACAAAAATAATCTGCGCCAAAGCAAACGGGACATGATAGAAACCTTTTTCTTAAAAAATAGAAGGTATTTCACAAAAGCCTGAACATTTTACATGTTAGTACTAAAAACGGGGGGAGGGGGCACGGGGAAGCTTCATATATTCTCGTCACAAAAATATTTAGCAACACTCCGTCCGGAGCTCCTTTTCTGGTATTAGGATTATCTCACTAGAGCGGGAGAGAGGTCGCAAACTGTATACAGACGGACGATGTCCTTAAATTACAGTCGAGGCAGCTTACACTTTATCTTCTCGTCTAATAACCTTAATGAAAAGGCCCTGGAGAGAGAATAAAGAAAATCAAAAGGGAGGATTACGGTCTTTTTATTAATAATACTTGTCACTGGTAATAGAAAGCGGGGGCGTGGCCGTCCTCGCCCGTCACGCGGCCCTCCGTCACACGCCGCTTGGCCGGGGCGGAGCCGGCGCCGGCGCATGCGTCCTCGGCCTCCCGACGCCGGCGGCCCCTCCCTCCGAGGCTCGCGGGCGCCGCGCGGCGTCAACGTGCCCGGTCAGTGTGCCCGGTGCTTCCGCTTCTTGTGCTTCTTATCCTTCTTCTTGTTGGCGCACTTGGGGCAGAACCACTGCATTTCTTCCGGGGGTGCGGCCATTATTCCCACACAGGGCCTACGTGGTTGGAAAGGAGAAAGAAAAAGGCATTTGTTTGGATAACCAAACTTCACTTATGTGCAGATTGCCTCCCTATGTTCTGAAGCAATTGTTTTAATTGAAAAAAAATTTTAAGTCAGTTTAAACAATTAAACGATTTTTACGCCTCTAGGATGTTCAGCCGAGCCCAGGCCACAACAGCTCTAGCTCCCGGAGCAGGGCTGCCGCGTGGCCTCCCCCGTCAGGCTGTGGCCTCCCCTCTCGGGCCGGGGCCCTCCCCGAGGCCCCGCTGCAGGAATGAAGGAGGGCTCCCTGCAGCCACCAGCGGCCTGGTTTTGCCGAGCAGCGACCCGTGTTTATCTCCTGGGTGTCCTGTGTCCCGTGGCCGAACGGATTTCCGTCTGTCTACATCTGATCTTTACACTGTGCGGTGAGAGGGTGATTTGCACGCATTCTGGATGCTTCTCTAGTGTGGGGGAGCCGGCGGGGAGCTGTCAAGAGCAGACACGCCTCCGTTCATGCCTGCGCTTTGTGACGTGTATGCCAAGGGGTTACCTCGATGTTCCTGTCAAGTGCTGCAGCTTACAGAAAGTTACTGGAAAGCAAGGAAAGGGAAACCTTTACCACCACCCCCCCCTTTTTTTTAAACTAGAAGGACATATAAGCTAAACAAAACATGTGGAATTTAGGCTGCAGAACAACCGTCCAGAGATTCCTGATTTCTGCACTTAACACTAATGACATCGTAATCTTATTGTGCTGTTGCTCCTCAGGCGGCTCCCAGGACAGCAGTGGCGCCGGGAGGGGGTCCGGAAGGGACCCGTCACTCGTGCGCCTGCCCGAGTCCCGCCCGCAGCGCTCACCAGTGGTACCAGTCGTCACAGTCGTCACAGCCGATCATGGGACTGCCGTCGTCCGGCTTGTTGCACCCGGGACAGATCCAGATCTGATTCCCCCACTCATCTCGGATCTGAGGTTTTTAAGTAGGGGGTGGGAGGGAGGGAAGAGGGGGCAACCAGGCGGAATGGGGGAAAAAAACCAAAGAGAGGGCAACGTAAGAACGATGACTTTACACTAGGAACCTAATAAACAAGTTAAACTGAAAAGAGGAAAAAATGGCTTGACAATTTGCTAAGGCCATGATCGCGATCATCAGTACCCTGGGATCCACAGGGGACAGAAAGGAGCTGCTAAATACTCAAGGAGAAGGCATTTCTTTCTTTCTTTTTTTTTTTTAATTTTTTTTTCAACGTTTATTCATTTTTGGGACAGAGAGAGACAGAGCATGAACGGGGGAGGGGCAGAGAGAGAGGGAGACACAGAATCGGAAACAGGCTCCAGGCTCCGAGCCATCAGCCCAGAGCCCGACGCGGGGCTCGAACTCACGGACCGCGAGATCGTGACCTGGCTGAAGTCGGACGCTTAACCGACTGCGCCACCCAGGCGCCCCATGGAGAAGGCATTTCTAATGAGTATTTTAATTTTTTTTAACATGTATTTATTTTTGAGAGACTGAGAGACACAGAGTGCAAGTGGGGGAGGGGCAGAGATAGAGAGGGAGACACAGAATTAGAAGCAGGCTCCTGCCCGGAGCTGTCAGTGCAGAGCCCGACCAGGGGCTCGAACTCAGAAACCGCGAGATCATAACCTGAGCAGAAGTCGGACGCTTTAGCCACTGAGCCACCCAGGCACCCTTCTAATGAGTGTTTTAAACTCTCCTGTAAGTCACAAAAACAAGGTGTTTTTATAACCAGTTCTATGAGCAGTATGACCCATGGCCACTTTTATCTAAAAAAACTAGTGTCAACATGTTAAGTTGGTAACGTTTAGGGTCATTATGGCCGTAACAGTTGATATTTTTGAAAGCTACAGAGCTCAAGTATATGCAATTTCCTCAGTCACGTTCACAGACGTGGAATTACTGAATCCAGCCAAATGTGCGTGGATCACCTTATTACTTATTAGCCAGGCACTTGTCCTGAACTAGCTGATAAGATCAAGGATATAAAAGAGCTGTTACTAAGTAACTTTCCATTCCCTTTATGACATTTTCAGTAAAGCACAACAACTAAAGGGCAAATAAAAGGAGGGATGCGAGAGGCCAACGAGCTACACATGTTAACGTTATTCTGCCATAAATGTGCGGTGCCCTGGAGTTTGCTTTACTGAACTGAGCTGTTCCCAATAGGAAGCATCCCTAATGATATCACTGCCTCAAATTCCACGGTTACAAAACCCGCTTGGAAGAAACAAATCTAGGATGAGCCTTCAAAAACCAGCCACGACTCCTAGCTACTTTTCAAAAGTGTTTATAATAACGCGGCCAGTAGTCTCGATGAGTTTGTGCTGCAGGTGTGGTCTGTGCCTACACTTGCAGATAGTACCCTGACTAGAATGCAGAAAGAGTGGCTTTCGTGGTGTGCGACGGGGGTCGTGGGGGAACATGTTTCCTTCCACTGATGGGCTATTTGAAGGCCACCATTTTTGGAAGTCTACTGAAGGCAAGCTACCTGATACGGAAGCTTCCTAAAGAAACCTGTGGGCAGCTGCATCTGATTCAGCCCTCTCTAACTCTGAGGGGAGAGAACCGCCTGTTACCGTGTGCCAGCTCTCTGGGGTTAACCCTGGTCCAGCACCCTATGCCCTGAAGCTGCCATGCATGGCCAGCCCGGCTGGCTGGTTGACCTCTCTTGAAATTAGAGGGCCGTGACTCTGTTGCTGCTGAGAAATTTGCCAGAGCATCCTTAATAACTAACAGCAACCAGGGTACCGAGTTCTTTCAAACATCTGACTTTGTTCAGCCATCCTGAAACGAGCCCTGGGTAGGTTAAGAAGGGGGGGCTGGAGCTAGGGGAACCGAAGTGACAGTTCCAAAGTCCCACTGTTAGGCAGTCACAAAATCAGCCTTTTTGCCCTACTGCCTATGTTTTTCCTCCAGATCACACGTTTTGTCTTCTGTCTACAAAATGTCGCCGAGGAGATAAAGAGGCTTTGCTTCCATGTTATCCATGCCAGTCAGATTCATCTCCGGGGAGGAAGCCCGAAAATCCACTGAGAACCGGAAACTAGGCTATAACATCCTGTACTGATCATCTAGTCTCACCCGAACCCCCTAATTACAGATGAAGCAATGGAGACCGAAGAGGTTAAGTAAACTTTCCTCATCAGCCCATCTTGGGGTGATGTGCCCTCAGTTAAACACCTAGAACTTGGTCCTTGAATGGCCCAATTTCTTTAAAATGTTTATTTTTGAGAGAGAAAGCATGAGCAGGGGAGGGGCCGAGGGAGAGGGGGACAGAGCGAAGAGGGCTCTGCGCTGACAGCAGAGAGCCTGAGGTGGGGCTCGAACTCACATATGGTGAAATCATGACCTGAGCTGAAGTCAGAGGCTCAACTGACTGGGCCACCCAGGTGCCCCAGGTCAAATTTTTTTTTTAAATTAATTAATTAATTTTGATGGAGAGACAGAGCAAGCAGGGGGAGGGGAAGAGAAAGAGGGAGAGAGACAGAATCCCTGGCAGGCTCTGGGTTGTCAGCACGGATCCCGATGTGGGGCTTGAACGCACAAACTGTGAGGTCAGGACCCGAGCCGAAATCAATCTGTATCGGATGCTTAACTGACTGAGCCACCTGGGTGCCGCGAGAATGGGCCAATTTGATGACCACAGATTTTTATCACATCTTCTATTTTTGTCTTGAGTTGCCAACTTAGTATTTTTCTGTTAATTTTTCACACCTTTATGTCGTCTCTCAATACCTTTGGGATTTCCGTCTCATCCTATCATTATAGTGCCTAAAATATTTATTTCTTGAAATTTCCTCCTAAAATACCTTCAAGAAAGATAATATTTACCCGATGTGCACCAAACACCACGAGTCCTACTGGCCAATCACATCAATTCAGACAGATCTGGGCCATCAGTAAGCGGACAGATCCCAGTCTGCGTAGTTGGTGGTCAGATCCGTACCGGGACCCCGCGCGCCTGGAAGTGCCTCAAATCCCTCTGTCGTGTGTATGTCACTCCACGGTGCCCAAAGGACGTGTTTATAAAGACACTCCTTCACTACGAGATTGACTTCAGGCTTTAGAGTGGGACCTGACGCTATTAGGTCCGGGGAAAACAGCTGGAAACGGTCCCAGGACAGCGACGGGAACTCATTCGAGGACACGCCTGGACACCCAGGAAGCTGTGTCCGGAAGTTCATTTCCATTTAACACGCAAGCCTGGCATACTCGGGGCCTCGGCCCGCCAAGCGCTGTCAGCCGTGCGGCTACCTGGGGCCGGCGGCGGGCCCCGAGGATCCGTGTACGTTATGTAAATTCTACGCGTCCGTGAGCAATGTCACCGCCGGATGGAGAACTCCAACGGGGGACCGAATCACACTGTTCATCTCGATACTTCGACGCGGACGCTGGGCGGTAGGAAACGGCACAAAGGAACGGCAGGCGATGCCGTGACGTCTGGGGAGACTAAGTACGTCAATGCCTTCATGCCCTTCAGCCCAAGGCTTGCATGTGCAATGGAAATGCCTTTCCAGGCCTCAAGGGCCGCGTCCGACATCCGGGAGTGACACACACGACCCGCGGGGCGGCGGGAAGCCCCGTCGCGGGGGAAGAGTGCGCTCTGGGCCCCCCCTCCCCGCAAGCGTGCACACGCAAAGGGCAGCGCACCACGTAAGTGCTCACGGTCTCCGTCACCACGCTCCGGACCGGGGCCTTGGACGATCCGGCGCCAGAGACGGCGGGGGCCGGGGCGGGCATCAGGGCGGGGGCCGCGGCCGACGGCGGGAGGAGCGGCGAAGGCACCGGGGCGGGGGCCACGTGCACGGGCGCGGGGGCCGGGGCGGCTGCGGGCGGCGGGGTCTTGGGTCTGCTCAGAGAAGGGGCCGGCTTGGCTTCGGGCGCCGGGACCACTTTGCTGATGACGCTGTCAACGAGAGACAGAAAAAGGGAGAAGTCACGACAGGCTAGCGCGCTCACACCAGGCATTTAAAACGTTATCACAGAGTAACTTTCTTCTTCTAGGAGCAAAACTCTCTTCCGAGCGAGCATCCGGGGCCCCACCGGACTTGGTCAGAGTCAGGCCGGGGGGAGAAGGGTCCGTGGCGGGAGTGAGGGGTGCTCCCGGGGGCGGGCGAGGCCGGCCGGGCTCCCTTCCTGCGTCCTTGCAGCTGGCGGAGCCGGGCGGGGAGGTGCGGCCCCTCCCGGAACACGTGCGTCCCCAGGACTCACCGGCAGGGACTCCAGCCCGGACATACGAGCTCGGAGCCTCGGTCGGCCCCAGGCTGGCCGCGTGAGCCGGGGAAGGCGCTCGAGGGTGCGGTGCCCGAGCACCTGTACGAAGGTAGGTATGATCCTGGACACTGTACGCGTGTCACCTCCACCGGTCCTCAAACCAAGTTACCGTGATCCCATTTCACAGATGAGGACACGGGATTGGAGAGAGGAAGGAATGGGGCAAATGGGTGGCAGGCTTTGAACCAAGGTCTATTGGATTCCAAAACTCTTTCATTTTTTAAAAAACGTTTCCTTATTTGAAAAAAAAAAAGTTATATATAATTTCAAGCAGAGAGAAAACCAGTATCACAGCTTAGGAAACAGAGCTAACTGGTCATCGGTCCTTGGCCACATTTGCTTAGATCTCCCTCGTCCGGAAATAACTGCTGTCCTCAAGCTGGCGGGTACCTTTTTGTATTTCTGCTTTTTGTAGATGCCCACAAACAACATATACTGTGCTCCTGTTTCATGCTCTTTGACTATATACACAATATGACACCATATTTATCCTTTGCAACTAGTTTTCCTTTTTTTTTTTTTTAATTGAGATATAACGGACATATAACCTTGTGTTAGTTTGAGATATACGGAGTGTTGGTTTGGTACATTTATATGTTACACTGATTACTGTAGCTCATAATCAGCTAATACCTTTGTCATGTCACATAATTATTTGTCTTTGTGTTTAGAACATTTCGGATCTACTCTCTTAGCCACTTGGAAGCTTCTAATACGGCACTGTTGACTATAATCTCTTTGCATTAGGTCTCCAGAACTTACCTGCCAGTGTCCCACTTAGTTTTATGTCCCTTGATTCATCCACACTGATACACATAGATCTGTATTTTTCATTTTACTTGGAGTGCTGTACCATGGTTATGAATAAAGCCAAAGGGTTTGTGCCCATTCCCTCACTGAGGCTAAAACATACTATCCCGTAAATGTTACATGTTAACTTGGGACGCGTTCCAGAACTTCCCCAGGCTATCTTCCCAGGAATGAAGTTGCTGGGTCACAGGGCATGCACATTCTCACCTTCACCAGGAATCCCAAGCTGTTCCTTAAAATGACTGCACCAACCTATCTCCTCTTCCTACTATCCGACACTAACCTTTCCAAGCCCTGCTTTGCTGATCAACACTGTGGAAATACAGACGGCTGCCTCTGAGGGTCACAGTGAGAACCTGAATTCAGAGAAACGTGTCAAACACCATCAAATGTAGAGTGTGAACGCCAGCATTATATGCACGGCTGTTGCTCATGACAACCCCACATCGCCATTACCAGGCCTGTATGCTTTTCTACCTTCTCAGAGTCTTGGTTGACAAAGCACTCCACTACGGAGCATCGATTCTTTGCTATTCTGATTAGAAGCTTGTAAAACGTTAAACTATCTTAAAAATTTTGCCATGTAAACGAATAATTAATGCTAACTGTTTTCCATTTGAGTTACGAGTAGGACTGTCTTGCTGACTCGAACGTAGCCAAAAACCAAGAAAATGTAACACAGGCTGTTGGTGGAGAAGACGCTCAGTAACGCTTAACACAACTCACAGTGCATACTGACTGGACTCCTACTAAGTACTGCATATTCTAAGCACTTGAAAGCCAACGGCACGGTGGGCACTGTGCTAAATACTCACGTGCCTTACTCCCTCGATCCTCATGTCAGCCCCATGAGGTAAACACACCTACGACTGTCCTTTCGCAAAGCAGGGCACAGAGAGATGAAGTATCCTGTACAAATTCACAGACTGCTAGGAGACGGAGCCAGAATTTAAATTTTTTTTAAAATGTTTATTCAGTTTTGAGAGACAGAGCAGGGGCAGGGAGGAGGGGGGCCAGAGAGAGGGAGACACAGAATCCGAAGCTGTCGGCACAGAGCCCGACGTGGGGCTCGAACGCACAAGCTGTGAGATCATGACCCGAGCTGAAGTCGGACGCCCAGCCGACCGAGTCCCCCAGGCGCCCCGAGACGGAGACAGAATTTAAACGCGGGCGGTCTGATTTCAGAGCCTGTGAACTTAACAACTACACAACACTGTCTCTCTCACCGCTTGCTGGGTGTGTGCTGCCTAATACGTAAGGTGGGAGTTCAAAGTTATTGCTAAGGCATTTATATCCGTATGTGCAAGCACTTCGTATTTTTATGGCTAGACTAAAGTTTTACACGCTGTTTTTGGAGGTAGTTTCCCATAATGGTTTGAAATCTAGGTGCTGGGACCAAAACTAAAGGAAAAGCAGGAACCAGAGAGGTTAAGCAGAACATAGATGTGTCAGCCTGAGGGCACGTATGCATGAGGGAAATCTGATCTTTGGTTTTGATAAGGAGGACAGGTTTCAAAGCCTGGGGCCTGCCAACGTGGAAAGTCTGACAGAACTCCCTCCCCACATTAAAAACTCCCAAGAGGCCACTAGACTGATTAAGAATTAATCAAAGCCTCGTGAATTTTTAGATCTGTGGTCCAGGACGCTACATTTAAGGTACTTTGGGCTTGCAATGTGCCCAGGTACCCAGCACTAATCATCGTGAGATGAAGTAACTTAAAACGTAGGCCTTACATTATTAATGCAGAGAAGTATTAGGAAACAAAGCAGCACATAATCTTAAAGAAAACCAAACATACGAGGAGCCAAGGTAGCATCAGGGAGAACAAGAAGATTACAGAGACTAGAATTATTAATTATAAAACAACTCTGCTTACACTGTTTTAAAAAATGAAAGGCAGGGATGCCTGGCTGGCTCAGTCAGTGGAGTGTGTGACTCTTGATCTTGGGGTTGTGAGTTTGAGTTCCATGTCGGATGTAGAAATTACGTAAAAATAAAATCTTGAAAAAATAAAACTAGGGGCACCTGGGTGGCTCAGTCCGTGAATCGTCCAACTCTTGTTTTCGGCTCAGGTCGTGATCTCACGTTCGTGGGACTGAGCCCCACACTGGGATCCATGATGAGTGTGGCGTCTGCTTGGGATTCTCTCCCCCTCTCTGCGTCTCCCCCACTCACACACTCTCTCTCTCTCAAAACTAAATAAACATTAAAAAAAGAAAAGGCAAAGCATGACATTATCTGCAGGTAATAGAAGGTTATAAAGAGTCATCTAGCAGGTTTGAAAGAAACAAACGGGGGCGCCTGGGTGGCGCAGTCGGTTAAGCGTCCGACTTCAGCCAGGTCACGATCTCGCAGTCCGGGAGTTCGAGCCCCGCGTCGGGCTCTGGGCTGATGGCTCAGAGCCTGGAGCCTGTTTCCGATTCTGTGTCTCCCTCTCTCTCTGCCCCTCCCCCGTTCATGCTCTGTCTCTCTCTGTCCCAAAAATAAATAAACGTTGAAGAAACAAACTGACCTAGAAATGAAAAATACAACAAATGGACTCAAATTTATTCTCAGAAGAATGAGAGAACTGTAAGCTGAATAATAAGACAGAAGAATAATAATCTAAAATGTAGCTTAGAGGGGCAAAGAGAGAACAGAATAATTTACTACATATCTAATAATTACTACACATTTAATCATAATTCTAGAGAAAGAATGGGGCAGAGACAAAATGTTAATAAGACTATCTGAGGACGTTCACAGACGTGATGGCAGATACGAATCCACAGACTTAAGAAACCCAACAAATCCCAGGCGAGATAAAGAAATCTGCACCTAGACATATCAGAGTGAAACAATGAAACATCATAGATAGAGAGAAAAGTCCGAAAAGCGGCGAGGGGTCACGGGGGGCGGGGGGCAGGGGGAACCAGTGACTTTCAGAGACAGATGGCAGCTGACTTCTCCACAGCAATGATGAAGCTGGAAAACAGTGGAAGAACATCTTGGAGGTGTTGAAGAACAATGCATTTTGTCTTTGGAAACATCTTTCAAGAATAAGGATGAAATAAAGACATTTTCCAGAAAGCAAGATCTAAGGACTTGCCCACAGTGGACCTTTACTAAAAGAAATTTTGAAGTAGCAATTCCCAAAGTTTTTGGTCTTAGAGACCACTCTACGTTCTTAAAAACCGCTGAAAAACTCAAAGAACTTTTGTTGACGTGCATTGTATCTGTCAATATTTGCCACATTAAAAATCGAAACTGAGAAATTAAAAAATAATTATTTTAGTAATTCATTGAAAAGGAAGAATAATAAACCCATTACATGTTATCAGGTAACATTTTCTTTCTTTTTAAAATTTTTGTGAGAAGACTAACACTACCTTTGTATTTTTTGCAGATCACCTTAGCGTGTGCATATGTAACTGCGGGGGGGGAGGAGTGTTTTCATGGCCTTTTCAGATGATTGTGTAAATTCTTCGATACTGCACCAAAAATGCAACAAGTGACAGCTTCTTAAGTTAGTCACAATGTGTGATCTGAAACCGTATCACAGCTTTTTTTTTTTTTTTTTTTTTTTTAAATTTTTTTTTTAATGTTTATTTATTTTTGAGACAGAGAGAGACAGAGCATGAATGGGGGAGGGTCAGAGAGAGAGGGAGACACAGAATCCGAAACAGGCTCCAGGCTCTGAGCAGTCAGCACAGAGCCTGATGCGGGGCTTGAACTCACGGACTGCGAGATCATGACCTGAGCCGAAGTCGGACGCTTAACCGACTGAGCCACCCAGGCGCCCCCGTATCACAGCTTTTTATACTCATTGATGTGCTAACGCTCTGAATAGTTATTTTACCCACCCATGATTTTTTTTTTATTAATTTTTTTTAAATGTTTACTTATTTTGGGGACAGAAAGAGACAGAGCATGAATGGGGGAGGGGCAGAGAAGAGAGGGAGACACAGAATCAGAAGCAGGCTCCAGGCTCTGAGCCATCAGCCCAGAGCCTGACGAGGGGCTCGAACTCACGGACCGCGAGATCGTGACCTGAGCTGAAGTCGGACGCTTAACCGACTGAGCCACCCAGGCGCCCCCCGACCCATGATTTTATAACATCATGCATTAGTTTTTAATATCGGTTCACTGAATTATGCAGCTCTTCCGAATATTTACACATTTCATTGTACAATATTAAAATATCACATTTGGTGGTGTTACCGTCATCTCATCACAAATTTCTTAGAGTACTAACGAGCCATCAACTTGTAATATGTTTTCCAAGATTCGAATTTTTACTGAAAAGCTTCTACTTTGTCATTTACAACAAATATTCTCCCCTGAGAATTTTCCTTGTGGTGACAGGCTTCCTTTATTCATTTTTGATGAAATGTTGGCCAAATATCCAAATGTGAGTAAGCACAGTTTGTAAGTGGCTATTTCGAGTAGAAATAGTATTTTGTGAGGAAAGCTGCTGGTTCAGCTTGCAACTTAAATAATCACACAAATACTTTTCCTCAAGACACCTGTCATGTTTTAGTAAGGACAGGAAGTATTTTATGAGTGCTTCCTATTTCATCACTATCTATTTCAACACATAAACTACTATGTTCCAAGGCCTATGCACCACTCTGAGCATCTCTTTTTCTTTTTTAATTAAAAAAAATTTTTTTTAGTGTTTATTTTTGAGACAGAGAGAGACAGAGCACGAGTGGGGGAGGGACAGAGAGTGAGGGAGACACAGAATCCGAAGCAGGCTCCAGGCTCTGAGCTGTCGGCACAGAGCCCGACGCGGGGCTCGAACTCACGGACCGTGAGATGACCTGAGCTGAAATCAGATGCCCAACTGACTGAGCCACCCAAGTGCCTGAGCTAAAGTATTCTAAGGTACTTCTATTATCTGGAAGGAGGTGCAAAGGTATTACATTTAAAATGTAGTAATTTCTAGGGTAATCATGGAAAGATTAGGAATAAAGTAAATGTTTAATTTCTAAACTAGTATGAGGAAAAATGGCATGTTCTTTTTTTTTAAGTTTATTTATTTATTGAGAGACAGGAAGGGAAGGGGAGGAAGGGGCAGAGAGAGGGAGACAGAATCCCAAGCAGGCTCTGCACTGTCAGCACAGAGCCTGATGTGGGGCTTGAACTCATGAACTGTAAGATCGTGACCTGGGCAGAAATCAAGAATTGGACGCTTAATTGACTGAGCCACCCGGGTGCCCTGAAAAATGGAATGTTAAAATAAATAAGAAAAGGAGAAACAGAGAACAGAAAGACAAATAGAAAACCCAAAATAAGGTGGGTTGTAACTCAAAAGATCAATAATCATATCATATAAATGGTCTAAACAATTTACTTGCCAGATTGAGTAAGACAGCGAAACCTAACACTGTATTATTTGTCAGAAACACATCTAACAACGGAGCAGTGGAAAGGCTGAGGGAAGCGGCCAGCAAAAGAAGCATATGGACACAAGGAAATGTGACCGCAAACGAAACAGACTGTGAGGCGAGAACTACCAGCGGTAATGAAGGTTTCTTCATAACGATAAAAGGGTCCGAAGTGCCAGGACGAGATAATAATCTAAAATTTGAATGCGCCCCAAAACACATCCTCAAAATATATAAAGCCAAACTGACAGACCTGTAAGAAACAGACAAAGCCACAAGTATAACGGGATTCAGCGTATCGGTCTCTCTGGAACTGACAGAGTAGGCAGTCAAAAAGCCAGGAAAGGTACAGTTATTGTAAGTTTTGAAGCAAATAACAAAAATAACAAAACCGACCCAATGGACATTAAAAAAAAACTCTATGTTCGACAAATACAGACAACTCATTCCTTTCAAGAACACACTAAAAAAACCTGACCAAACAATTCCCATAAGGCCAAAGAATGATTTGAATGGTCTGTACCCATATCTGTTACCTTGGCTACGGTAATTCCTCAAAGGCATGCAAAGCCTTTTTACTTCCGTATCCTCAGCACCTAACATGTTAACACCTAATAAATACAAGCTGGGCCTGCAAGTAGTGATTTCCTAGAAGAAATGATACATTTAGGAAATAGGAAAGTTTTCTACCCAATAAAATTATAGGGAAAGATTGCATAGTCATATGCACTATGATGTGGGAGGAAAGAGGGATGTAGGACAGGGAAGGAAAACATGGGGTGTCATGAAGAGAGGAGAGCAAGCGAAGGTATGACAGACAGGTCAGGAGCGTGAGGGGGAGAACCCAGGTACCTGAGGTTGTGGGTTCCCAGAGTTGGTGGACGGGGGCGGGGGGAGAAAAAGTAAGAAGAAACAGCTTTGAGATCTGTGATGACCAGATGCAGAAATACGACCGAAACCTAAGCTATCAACAAGAAGAGGCTACTGGAGGGAAAGACTTTTCCTATCTCCTACCTATTCGTGGGAATGACGTGGGGGGATTTAGAAAATGATCTGCAAAGGATCTGTTCCTTTTATCGCTTTGTGTCAACTTTACTATTAGCTGTTCTAGTGGAAAATGTTTGCTGGAGATGACAACCGAACCTATTACCTAAAATGATTTTTAGATATTCATGTGCTCCAACAGACAATGATCAAACAGAATTGAGAAGCAACTGTGCTTGAGTTGTAAGACAGTGCAGTTAATTTGGAAAAAAGAAAACTCAAATTATAGGGTATATCGCAAACCGTAAATTCTAAAGGGATTAAATATTTGGTAAAAGAAAATGTAAAACCGTTAACATACTCTGACAAATAAGAAAACACGTGTTTTTAATCTGGGAGGAGAGGATGATTTTCTCGGCATCTCCTTAGAAGCAGAAACCATGAAAGGAAACGCTGATTTGATTGTGCCAACACTGTAAAATATCGTAAGCAAAGGCAAAAGACAAGATGACGGACAGTTATTTGCCACATACGCAATAAAGCGTTCAGTTCCTGTTAAATAAAGAGTTCTGTCAAATCAAAACCAAAAAGACTAAATTCGTACTAAAACGTGAGCAAAGGACACAAGCAGCAGATACAGAGTGAAAGAAACAAAAGCCGCCAACAGGGGGAAGAAAAAAAAGAGTTCTATATTCATGGTAATCAAAGACATGGGCATGAAAACGACAATAAAATAGCTTTCTTAGTACAGGTTACAAAGATGTTAGGATGGGCCAATGGGAGGGATGGTTGGTATAGCACTTATGAATGATTACCAAAACCTGAAAAACGTACTTGTCTTTATTTTTTTAATGTTTATTTATTTTTGAGAGAGAGAGAGACAGAGAGAGAGAGAGAGACACACACAGCACAAGTCGGGGAGAGGCAGAGAGAGAGGGAGACACAGAATCGGAAGCAGGCTCCATCCAGGCTGTCAGCACAGAGCCCGACGCGGGGCTCGAACTCACAAACCGAGAGGTCACGTCCTGAGCTGAAGTCGGACGCTTAACCGACTGAGCAACCCAGGCCCACCTATTTTATTATTATTATTTTTTAATATCAAAGCAACTTTACTACTAAAAACATCTTGTCTTTGGCACGAACGAGTAGGTCTGAAATCATAGGAAACTGACACACAGCAATCCACCCTGTGATTTCAAATCACTCACACTAATCAATATTAGGGTGTAATGCACTGTACAAATTCAAGTCCACAGAAATATGAGTGCACTCTGCAATTCTTAGTTACACTCAACCGTATTTTGTATCGTTCCTTTGCAGCACATTCTTACACACCATTCTTTAATGACAAGTTTGAGCAACTATATCCCTATATTACGATCAACATAAACCTAACAAAGAAATCTTTAACAGGGCCATCACGTCCAATTGCCAAATGAGCAACAGGTAAACTTCTTAAGCAGGTTGGTTTAACCTCCTTGAAAATTATGTTTCCAAGTAAAGATCATTTGGAGAAGGCGCCCAGAAGTACTAGCTTGCATAACACAATCAGACACATGTTGGCTTGCCACAATGTCCAAATCAAGGCTGTCATTTTTGAGAAGGCAAGTTTTTGTTCTCTTTTCAATTCCTGCAAATTTGTCTTGTTACTCTCCATTTCCAAATGTTCCTTTATTGTCTTCACTTTGTTAATGTATGACTTGTACTTATTAATTTTTAGAAGTTCAATGTGAAACATGTCTCTGGTTATTTTAGTAGTTTCTTTATCTTCTCTGACCTCAAATAATATTATTTCCTTCCATCGTCACATCCATGACCTGTCCCAGTTGTACACATCCCATCAAGATGTATCCTTTTTCCCTCTTTTGACTCCAATAGGTTAGGCTGAGGCTTGGCTCAGAGCATACTGTCCTGGTCCGAGTACCTGTACACGTACCTGTACCATAGGTACAGCCATAGGTCTAAGGGTTACAAAGTATTTTCATTCCATTCCACCAACATACCCTTAGCAACATGTTTTCCTTCCACCCTAAGGGGGCTTTCTGTGGCCTGTAGGCTTGCTCCACTCTCTTTGGATACTGGGGAACCACAAAAGTGTGGTAAGCCAATGTCCTACTCTGATTTCCCACTGATCCAGGGAATCACAGTCTTTATAGGATGTGTGGTATCGACTTCACTTCTGGCTGGCTGTCTGGTATCTGAGACATCCATGACTGCCCCAAAGATTATCGGTGTTCTGAGAATATTCCTGGTATCAATCCATCTTAACTGGAACAACTGTCAGTCTAAAATCAGAGAAACATCTTTCATGTTGTTGGTTTTTTCTGTTAGTATTCTGCTATTTTTAATGATTTCTCCAACTGCTTTATGTCGAGGTTCCACTGTTTTACTTCCATGTGAAATCTGCTTATATTTTGAAATATACTGCTAATTTTATCCATCTGTGTACCCAATGATGACAAATCTGCCCCAGAGTGTGTTCTTGAGATTGTTTGATTTCAAAATATTTAAAACTTAATGTGATTTAACTGATTAGGAATTGAGAAAAAGTGGCTGCCCTTGTTTTTCCAGTTAAACCTTCTACCAGTTAAACAAGGACATGCAAGGGTTTCCTGCCTTTTAGCAAATCTCTTGTTGCCATCGGTCTAAAATGGGCATAAATAAAGTTCGGTAAAACTTAGCACGTTTTGGGAATCTGTATCTGTCTATCAAATTTGAGGTCACTGGCTACTATTGTAGCTACCAATACAATTTTTTTTTTTAATATTTATTTATTTTGGGGAGAGTGCAAGCAGGAGAGGGGCAGAGAGAGAAGGGGACAGAGGACAGGTTCCAGAAGCGGGCCCTGTGCTGATAGGCTGACAGCTGCGAGGCTGATGTGGGGCTCAAACTCAACGAACAGTGAGACTATGACCTGAGCTGAAGTTGGACGCTCAACAGACTGAGCTACCCAGGTGCCCCTTGAGAGGGTTTATGAAGAGACAATCCCAGATTGTTGGGCATAGACATCTGTGGTGTGAGACTGAAGACTGATACATACCACCAAGGAAAATACGTGTTATTTGCTAAGCTTTCTCTGGTTACTCTGTACACATTACAAGGGGTCCATTTTCTAACAATGTACTAGTCTTGGCCAGCAATCCCAGGTCTAGAAATCTATGCAAAAATCTAGCACTGTTTGTGATTGCAAAAAATCCTGAAAACTACAATGACTGTAATTTAAAATACCTCAACATAGGGATCAGTTAAATAAATGAAGACGAACAAAAATATCATGCTGTTACCTGAAGAGATAATAATACACACTCACATAAATGATACGTTTATCCCCCCCCATTATGGAATTTTGGAAAAATTAATAGAATCTAATTTTTGTAAGAAAGGGCAAATAAGAATGTATGAGTGTGCACTTAGAAAAAAGTTAAAAGACTACACCCCAAAATGTCCTGAAATTGGCTCTGAATGGTGGGATTATATATGGTTCTTTTCTTTTTGTTGTGTCTTTAAAATTTTAATTCCAGTATAGTTTACATACAGTGTTATATTAGTTTCGGGTGTACATTACAGTGGTAGGTGTTTTTTATTGTTTTGGTTTATGTATAATCATCATAATGTAACTTGTATAATAAATTTAAGTTAAAAGCACTTGCCATAATACACACATCTAAAATGTTGCTGGGACTTTGAATTTTTTTTTTTTAACATTTATTCATTTTTGATAGAGACAGAGCGTGAGTGAGAGAGGGGCAGAGGGAGAGGGAGACGCAGAATCCAAAGCAAGCTCCAGGCTCTGAACTGTCAGCACAGAGCCCGACATGGGGCTCGGACTCACGAACTGCGAGCTCATGACTTGAGCCGAAGTCGGACGCTCAACCGACTGGGCCACCCAGGCGCCCCTAAAATGTTGCTGAGACTTTGTAAATGATGGCTTCAATTGCATACTTATAGTCTATTCACTTTTCTGTACATAGGTTATAGTTTATTTAATAAATGACTGGGAAAACATGATGGTTTTGCTAAAGCCTTCCAGCCAAATGTTGACCAAGGTCTACCGTAGAAGTCCCAAGCCAAATTCAAAAGCTGCTCAATTTAGTGTATCTAAACTGAGTATATTATCATTAACAGAGATCAACAAGAAAAGGGTCAAGGGAGGAGAACTCTATGAAGCTATGCTATTCTGGTACATAATTAAAATCATAAATTTGAACAGCTTTGAGATATTAAGGTAGGTTCATGGTCTTGGGTCTTTTCAAAGAAATATAATGTCCACAGTTGGGATACTCTGTATCCCAAGTACATGCATATCTGTCTTTATCATCCTCATTAGGCAGTACATTTCGTAGGAGTAAGCTGGGTATTTTATTTATCTTAGAATTATTTGCGGTATAAAACAGCGTCTTAATACATATTCATCAACTCTAATAAGCGTCATGCCTAATATTGCATTGAGGCCTCTCTTGTAAAATAAATATTTTACTTTTGAATATTTTTGTCTGTTTAAAAATTTTTACACTAGGCCAATTTCCTCTTCCGTACTACTTAAAGAGTTCCAAGACCTCTGAGATTTCTATTTGCCTGCATGGATTCGGATTCCTTACCTATGTACCCATCCTAAGACCATGAATGATGATCACATCAGTGTGAGGTACAAGCACGTCTAGAAGGTTTCGGTCTAGCTATTGTCTGGAAGTGCTTTTAATTGCTTTGAGCTCTACCAAACACCTAATGAATATTATTTGCCTTACCTGACTTTTTCCAATCCCCTTTCATTTTATTTCACTTCTCTTAGATTTCTCTCTTACCTATAAGGCCTGTGCATGGTGCCCCCGAGAATGGCTTAGCATTAGCAGTGTGGCCAACAGGTGTAAAGAGACTGGCAGTCACTTCATGGGACAAGTGTCCGAAATCTCAGAGACATCTGCTTGTACACGTCTTCTTATTTTTCAATTTAGAGAGATTTTGATGAAAATCACTCACAATAACAACAATCCTTCCACAACGCCTGATACCCCCCTCCAGTTCAATGGAATTACTTCCCTTAAAGCTGTGTGTGTGTGTGTGTGTGTGTGTGTGTGTGTGTGTGTGTATCTGCACTTCTCATTCAAAGTTTCTGAGTAGCAAAAGCAAAAACATTAATGTGGATACTCAGGGGTGATGAGACAAAACATGTCCGAATTTTGTTTCTGAGAGATGAGACTGGTCACTGAAAGTCACTAAAGTGACTTGTTTTTCTTGATTCTTTTGCATTTCGTGAGAAAATACACAAGGGCTTGAAAAATTATTTTTGATTTTAGCGGCTAAGTGACTTCGTGGTAAACGGAGACACAGCTTTAAGAACAATCCCTTTATCATCTCTTCAGTTTTGCACATTCCAGAAAAAATGAGCAGCACAGCACGATATAATTCCTCATCACTTATGGACCAGACACATTACGGTCACTTAACCCAATGTGCCGACTGTGAAGCGAATTTTGGACTCCCGCCGGCCTTCACTGTCCAGCTCGGGCTGCTGACAACAGTGCCCTGCTTCTCCGGATTTCCCCCACCTAATCAACGGCCGGTCCCCCTCCAGGGCGGTGCGGGGACGAGGGGCGCCGCGCAGGGAAACCGACACCGCCCACAGCTGTGTCCCACAATGGGTCCAGGCCGCTCACGTGACACCTTCTGGAGGATTTGATCAGAGCGCCCTAACTGCTATAAACACTGGCGTTATTCATAAAAACGTGTAGAAGGAGGGATTTTCAGGGGGATTTCTTTACCTGTTTCCCCACCACAAGACGGCGAAATAAATAGAATGGGTCATGAGCTGCTTGGCCTGTATTGCAAACTCCCAGCCTGACAAGTCAATAAAGAGCCAGCCCTCACCTCTCTGCCTCGAGGAGCCTCCAAGGTTAGAGGCAAACACGACTTGGGTATGTCCGCCCGGGAAGCTTAATGATCCTCATTATTCAACTATTGTGGGCAAACACTCCGCGGCCCGTAATCTAAGCGATCAGATCAGAGTCTCGGCACTGGCTCCCCCCGCTGCCTACAACGCTCCCAGGTTCCCTCGCAATGGCTTCCTTATTTACCTTTCAAAGCGAACAGCCATTTTTTATTTTTATTTATTTACTTTTTTAAGTAAGCTCCAGGCCCAGTGCAGAGGCCAACGCCGAGCCCAGTGCGGGGCTTGAACTTACGACCCTGAGATCAGGAGTCCCACGCTTCACTGACGAGCCACCCAGGCGCCCCTGAACAGCCATTTTTAAGTGTCACAAAATAAAGCCATACGTAAAAGCTACTGTAATCACCTTCAGGAATTTAACAGAAACTTCTTGGACAGGGAAATTCTTCAGTGTCTAGAAGAAAAGCCACTTGGACAAAAAAAAAGTAAAATAAATCAAAGGTTCCTTAAGCCACAGCTTGCTTTTCTTCTTTGGATTTAAAATTCTAATCAATCTCAGAAATACCACGCACCTCTGGAAACAGCATACAAAACAAATTCCCACGTTGTATTTTACACGAAGTCCCTACACCCCACACAAAAAGACCGCTGATTATGTAACATTATAACATGACTGCAAAACTGCAGAGGCGGGTCACAGTGGTTTCACAAGACATCACGGTTTTCCTCTCTTTTTCTCATTTTGGAAGTCCTACAAATGCTACGCCCGCTACGCGATGCAGCGGTCGGCCTCCCAGGCCCCCGCCCCCTGGGCCTCCAGCCCCTGTGCGTCCCCTCCCAGGCCGGGCAGGCCGCCCGTGTAGGGCTGACACGGTCCCGTGGGAACGCCCCTGAAGCTTCCGGTCTGCTGTCTCTTGGATCCCTTGCTCCGGGGGAGTCGGCCGCTAGGTCAGGAGGGCCTCCGGATGAGGCCCACGTGACCAGCGATGGAAGCTTCCTCCCGCCCAGTGCGACTCCCCCAGCAGGTGCTCCAGCCCCGGGCCGGGCCTTCCCAGGACCACAGCCCCAGGACGGCAGCCGCACGCCAGACCTGAGTCCGAAACCACCCAAATTCCCGACCCGCAGGAGACCGGGAAGTGAGAAATGTTTACTGCTTTAAGTTGCTAAGTTTTAGGGTCACTGGGCATGTGTAAATACGAGGCATGCTGCGTATTTACTTCATCTCATTTAGGCAGGTAAACAGATACTCAGACTTCAGGAGAAATCATACTTTAGAGTATCAGTGCCTAAAATGCCAAATTGTGAAACAGCCCCTTCCATATTTTACATTTGATCAAAAGGAACAAATACCCAAAGACAATTATGAGAAGCAGTTTTATGTGGATTCTTCAAATCAATCATTACTCCTTATTCTTCTTGATCCTCACAGCTCAACTTTTAGCATTCATATAATTAACACAACTGTAAATGGATTTAATTCCTCAAGCTCATGGCTTGCCTCTTGAATATTTACATCATCTCATAAAACGGCTATTTTATCTTGTCATAGCCCAAGAACGTATCAAGTAGGAAACATTTTATCTTTTAATTCAGCCATGACCTATTTGAAAAATGAAACAGATCGCATGAAGTAATTAGAGGAAAATATAGCCATTGTCGAATCTTCATTTCCAAAGGAGATACCCAAATGATTATTCTTTCACTGTCAAATGTTCAAAATCTGTAAAGTACCCTAAACGGGCATTAATATTTGGATAAACAATAACGCATATTTTCGCATATTTACAAAAAGATACAGTAGAAGGATAGTTTTTAAAAAGTGAGGCCAAAAATGGTCACGATTTCCAGGGAAAGGAATAGGAAGCGTAGAGGCAGAGAGAGGCATGAAAGGAAGACCTCTCCGAATAGATTTTATTATAGCTTCACCTTTGGTGTCAGGTAACTTTTTCACATGTCGAGGAGACTGAGTTTGTAAAATTGGAGAGACAAGTTGGAAATAAATGGAAATAAAGGAACCTTACTGTATATCCTGTTGGTGATACAACCCCACAGAAGGACGATAATTTCAGGTGACTTTAGGAGGACAGCATTTTGGTCACACGTCCATAGGGAATTTATTTCCAGAACGCACAGAGTGAAAAAAAAAACCCGTAATCTTTCCCTTGAGTCAGCAGTCCTATTGATAGTGGTAACAGTGGTATTGTTACAAGGAAGATTTCTAATGTAAAGGAAAAGACGCAGGAAAAAATTCCAAGAAATAACAGTAATGTTAAGTCTCCACCGGAAATGACCTTGTCAACTTCCAATGTGTCTCCGCCGTGAGGGCGTCCAAGAGAAGCACGGACGTCCCAGCAGCAACGAGTGCCTCTAGTACCAGACCGTGGTTCCTAAAAACCATTTCCCACAAAAAGGAACCAGCGTGTTCCTTGAAGAAATACCTGGCTTCAGGTCTGCGGCAGGAAATACGTAAGATGGACAGGGAACATTCTGTGTCAGAAAGTGAGGAAACTCTCACGGATCAATGGGATTGTATTAAATTCTGGAAGACGCCATGAAGAAGCTCCCATCAGCGATGCCGATAAAAAGAATGAGGGGCGGGAGGAGAGAGAGAGAGGGAGAGAGGGAGGAAGAGGGCGAGAGGGAGAGGCAGAGAAATGGAGCACTTTCCAAAACCAATGAACGGTCACCACGGGAGGTTCACTATGGTGTGGACTCCACCAAGCCCTTGCACACTAAAGCTTGGCGAGTCAAAAGAAAGGATTAAGCATTTATCCTGCCTTTCCTATATGAGCGATACTTCAGAGTAACCAAAATGCCCTAGCTGATAAAGCAAAATTCATCTCTATTGAAGGATCTCAGCTCATAAATGTGAAAAGAATGACTGAGTTAAAAAACAACTCTACCATGTCACAGCTCCTAATGACGCGACTGATCAGCATCAATGGCGTCACGACAGCCAGACACGTGCCTGCTGGCGGCCGTCAGAACCACAGAGCAGTGAAGTGTCCTGTCCCACAAAGGTTGAACTTGAATCTAATCAAATCTTCCGCGCTCGAAGTCTTTGCGTTAAATGCCTGTTACAGGGCTCCAAGGGAGTAAGCAGAGAAATCTAGAAAGTGAGACATTCTTACTGAACGAATTATCTGCTTTCTTCAACAGCTGAACTGTGTGGCAAAACGGAGAGAGGGTGGGACCTCTAGATTAAAAGGTACTGAGTACGGTGTGGATCCTGTCATAATATATCTTTGAGACAAAGGGAGACACCTGACTATGGACCGGGTATTAAAGAACTAGAAAAGCTGCACATACTTGACGTATGATAATGGCACTGTGATTATACAAGAAAATAACCCGATTTTTATTTCTTATTTTTAAATTTTATTGGAGAGAGAGAGAGAGAGAGAGAGAGAGAGAGCACGCACACAAGCTGGGAAGAGGGCAGAGGGGAGAGAGAGAGACTTTCAAGTGGCTCAACGCCCAGCACAGAGCCCCGGGGCCCAATCCCACCACCCTGGGACCGTGACCTAAGCCGGAATCAAGAGTGGGCGTCTCAGCCGACTGAGCCACCCAGGTGCCCCAACCCTATTTCTAGAGCAGCATGTTAAAGTACGTGGCGGTAAAGTGACATTGCGCCTGGATCTGCTCGGAAATGCCTTAGGTAGAAAGAAAGAAAGAAGAAAAGGATTATTAGATCAAGCAAGTGCGGCACAATTTTGGTAACTGTTAAACCTATCAGGTGATGGGGATATGAAAGTTTATCATTTTCTTCTTTTCTGTTTGAAAATGTTCATAAAGGGGCACCAGGATGGCTCAGTTGGTTAAGTGACTGACTCTTGATCTCAGCTCAGGTCATGATATCACAGTTCGTGAGTTCGAGTCTTGCATGGCCGGGCTCTGCACTGACTGTGTGGAGCCTGCTTGGGATTCTCTCTCTCTGCCCCTCCCTTGCTCTCTCTCTCTCTCTCTTTCAAAATAAATAAAACTTTATTTAAAAAAAAAACAAAAAAAATAAAAGAAAATGTTCATAATAAAAACTTTTTTTAAAATTTTTATTAAAAAAATTTTTTTTAATGTTTATTTTTGAGAGAGAGAGAGTGAGACAGAGTGTGAGAGGGGGAGGGGCAGAGAGAGGGAGACACAGAATCTGAAGCAGGCTCCCGGCTCTGAGCTGTCAGCACAGAGCCCGACGCGGGGCTTGAACTCACAGACCGCGAGATCGTGACCTGAGCCGAAGTCAGATGCTCAACCGACTGAGCCAACCAGGTGGCCCTCACAATAAAAACTTTTAAACAAATGTTGGCAATACACATTTTATCCAGAATGATTTAGGTTCATAAAACACAATAAAGCTAGGGCACGAATGCACTCCTGTATCAACAGAATCATTAAAATTTCTTAGGGTAAAATGAGCTTTGGTTATTTGCCTTAATGCATCTTTGCTTTTATTTTTCCTTTCACATTTCTCCATTTCCAAATTTTACTTGCCCTCTGGGGCTCTATTCAAATTCTACTCTCTCCCGAGGCATTTCTAACTCTTCCTAGCTGGAAGTAATCACCCTGAACTTCTGTATAATTTTAGATGTACCTCCTGTAGCCTGTTCCACGTTCTACTTTCAATTATGATTATTTCTGTCGACGTTCCTGAGAGGAGAACCGAAATCTGGTTCCAATTTGCCACTTGCACAAGGGTTATCTCCTCTGACAGTACAGTTGTACTATGTATATAATCAAAATTAATATTTATTGAATGCAGATCAAGTTTTTAAAAATGTAAACCTATGACGGTGTTCTCTCGAAAAATAAATTTTCTGGAGCCAGAACTTCTAAAAGATGTTATGATTGCAGAAAGCCCTCTGCTTCTCTCCAGCAAATAAGAGGGGGCCTTTAGTAAGGACTAGCAAAGCCAAATGCTATCCAACACAGGGAGACTTTACTTTTAATATCTTTCTCTGAGCCTGAAGTCTACAGGGGAGGGTGCTTAGTTACTCAGAAAAAGTTGCTTTCAGAGGAAAATATGCTAGAGTTGCAATTTAACCATAAAAGATAAAAACATTCATTCATTCATTCATTCATTTTAGGATTAAAGAACATCTAAGTTATTTGAAAACATTAAAAGCAATAAGCCGGTATTCAGTGAACTTGAAAAATGAACAAGATTGTGATTAAGATTTGTATCTCACTGGAGTGTTATAAAATTCAGTTATTACTGCAGTCATGCTTGGAAAAATCCAACACCACTTCTTTAAAAGATATTAAAATTTGATAATAGCTGCTGTGTCGTCACTCCAAATCACCATGCTTCCCATAAATTCTTACCCTCCTCGGTAAACGGCCTGGAAAATACTTACAGATATACATACATATATGTATTTTCACCTCTATGGGCTAAAGTAAGTAAGTGAAATATAGATATACACATATATTGTGGGCTAATATAACTTTCTGAAAGTTATAGGCTATGCATTTTCATTTACATAGTATGATATGTATCCTACTCCTGACACTTACATATGCATATATCATTTTCACTTGTGTATACAGAGTATAATATGTACCCTACTCTGGACAGCTGCAGTATTATTCTCCTCTTAGACTGTCTGATCTTAGATCTTCGATAATAAAGATGATCTTCCAAAATGAGAGTGAAGAGGGTTTTAACAATTTGTTTGGCAAAGAACATGTCCGATTGTTAAGCTGTAAAGTACGAGATAAGATAAAAAGATGTTTTCCCATATGCCAAAGAAATAGACTAGTTATGATGAACACTGATAAAATACTTAATGAGCAGGGCGCCTGGGTGGCTCGGTCAGTTAAGCGTCCAGCTCTTGATTTCTGCTCAGGTCATGATCTCAAGTTCGTGGGTTTGAGCCCCACATCGGGCTCCATGCTGACAGCACAGAGTCTGCTTGGGATTCTCTCTCTCTCTGTCCCTCCCCCCCCTCTCAAAATAAATAAATAAATTTAAAAAATATATAATGAGCAATCACTTGGTTGCTTTAATGTTTAAAGGATTTTTATGAAAAAGAAGGTTCATTAAAAAAGAAAAAAGTCCGGGGCGCCTGGGTGGCTCAGTGGGTTGAGTGTCTGACTTCGGCTCAGGTCACGATCTCGCAGTCCGTGAGTTCGAGCCCCACATCGGGCTCTGTGCTGACTGCTCAGAGCCTGGAGCCTGTTTCAGATTCTGTGTCTCCCTCTCTCTCTGCCCCTCCCCTGCTCATGCTCTGTCTCTCTCTCTCTCTGTCAAAAATAAATAAGCATAAAAAAAGAAAAAAGTCCAAGGGAGTTTAAAGCAGTAAGTAAATAAAGTAAAATCTAATAAGATGATGTTTATAAAATTTTCTCTGAGGCTGAAAGGGCTTTTGCAATTATTCCACTGACTGTAGAGTCACACTCAAAATTAAGATCATTCTAATAGAAAGACAGATAAAGAATAAAAAAGAAAAAAAGGAAGAAAAAGAAAAGATAAGGTCATGCAGCTCCTACCTACTTACCAGCCTAAATAAAGAATTTAGTTGTGAGTTTGCGAGGCCCCTTCAGATTTTGGTCCTCTGGTCTCCTCAAAGTTCTTTCTAGTATCCTGTCACATCAAGAATAGCCTGGAAGGGTGAGAAAAGTTACGAACCTTGGCCTGAAGGATACGTCAAGAAAGAACAGAAGTCAGTCTGATACACATATAAAATAACGTTTCTGCTACCCCAGAGTTTCTTAGAACTTCAGAACCATCAGATCTGACCAATTCCTCTGCCATAGTTATTTCATTCTTGTTACCGGTGGTGGGAACTTCAAGGGGCAGGAGCTTTTGGCTGATAATTTGGCATTATAATCTCTTAAAAATCTTGCGTTCATATTTTCTGACCAAGCGATATTTGAATATACAAAGGTCTAGATATGAGGATGCTGTTTATTTGTTGTAGCAAAATCTGGAATAACTGAAATGGCCAAAAAAGAGGGAGGGCCAACTTGAAAAACTGGATGTGTAAGACCATCCTACTTTTTTTGTTCTTAAAGTTTATTTATTTTGAGAGAGAGCAAGAGAGAGAAAGCGTGAACGGGGGAGGAGCAGAGAGGGGGGGAGAGAGAGAGAGAGAGAGAGAGAGAGAGAGACAGAGAGAGACAGAGAGAGAGAGAGAGAGAATCACAAGCAGGCTCCGTGCTATCAGTGTCGAGGCCAATGTGGGGCTTGACCCCATGAACTGTGAGATCAGGACCTGAGCAGAAATCAAGAGTCAGACGCTTCACGGACTGAGCCAGCCAGGCGCCCCATATTTAGTTTTGAAAAAACTGCTGAAATATCCACCGAAGAGCCGGTGAGGAGTATTTGGGGAAGGATGGGTCTAGGGGAGCATTCGCTTCCTAAGCTACATGGTTTTAGACGGTTTATCTTAAAAAGCAAAAAAACCCAAACACTCTAGCCATGTGTTATTTTCATAATCAGAAAACAAGATTTAAGAAACAAAGTCAAGTACTTCCATAGCCAGTAGCACTTGTTCAAAATGTTCTGAAAAGTTCTTTTTGCTTTTTATACTTGGTTTTATCTAAAGGATGCAAAAGACTATGTAACACCTATGTGAAAAGTATTTTTCTCTAACCCAAATGTCCGGTCAGCTTATTAAAAAGCAAAAACATATAAGTAACATTTATTAAAGACCTATTATATCCTGATCAGGGTTTTTACACGTTTTGTTGCCCAGATATCCTTATTTACTCCTTGTTTGTTAAAATCCTAACTATATGTGGCATAGAGAGTCACAGATGGACAACCAGGGTACCCTGGAAGAAAAAGAACTCTAATAATTTCATTTTCAAATGGATGGGTGTCCTTTTTTATCTATGCAGAGGATATACAGGGTTGTACAGCTGTCATTATAAAGATAATGCAGGTCTTAAAAAGATCCACATTTCCCTTTCTCACAGACTATACAGAGTGACTGACTTTATATTATTTAAAAACAAATTTGGAAATTGTGGTCACTCCACCTGTGAGACCTTCCAATTCCTTGAAGCAACTTATTTCCAGCATCTTCTTATAATTCAAATTACCTGTAACATCACATAGAACACCAAGAGCGACAGTTAGGAAGGAAAAGCAATCTTTGACAAAAGACTTCTGTACCAAACGCACTTGTTTTCTTCTCTTCCTGTAGGGCTAAGAGTAAGCTCCCGCAACTATACTCGAAGAAGAAAGTAAAATAAAATAGAAGACAAACCTTTCTGTTGCTCCTTTAGCTCCTCTTAAGTTTGTTTGTTTCTTACTTAACCAAAACACAGTTGCTCCCGATGTGAAAGCAATTCTGGAAAAGCAACTCCATTAAATTCTATTTGGCCACCGCTCCACATCTATGAAATTCTGCTCGGAGCAAAAATCAGCTCCATGGTTGAAGAGTCAAGAGCCTGTCTGAATCCTTGAACGTATCTCAACAAATCTTCGGTTTCAGTCACCTATGCCTCCTACTCTTTGGTAGTGGAGATAAAAGGTGGACGGGGGGCACCTGGGTGGCTAGTGGTGAACTGTCTGATACCCGATTTTGGCTCAGGTCATGATCCCAGGGGCAGGGGATCGGGCCCTGCGTCCGCCTCTGCGCTGAGCACAGAGCCTGCTTAAGGTTCTCTTTCCCTCTCCCTCCGCCCCTCTCCCCTGCTCTCTCTCTCTCTCTTAAAAAAAAAAAAAGGGTGAATGGGGCACACACACCAATATCCAAGAGACTCATGGTGTAGGGAAGAGGACAGCCACAAACAGACAGATATAGAAAGCATACCGAGTGAACAACACAGAGGGAAACAGCGTATTCCGGGAACTTGGGAGAGGGATGCCAGCTGGGAGTAGCGATGGGGAGGTAGGCTGTGACCACATCTTCTAATAACAAATGAGAGAGAGAGAGCGAGAGAGAGAGCAAGAGAGAACGTGAGAGTGTGTGCGCAGGGGAGGGGCAGGGAGAGACAGAGAGAGAGTCCCAAGCAGACTCTGTGCTGTCAGCACAGAGCCCAACGTGGGGCTTGATCTCACGACTATGAGATCGTGACCTGAGCTGAAATCAAGAGTTGGGCGCTCGACTGACTGAGCCACCCAGGCACCCCCACAAATGACAATTTCTAAGAGGTGAACACGAACACGCGTCTGACGGAGAGGCAGGGGTCAGAAGGCACACGACGCAGAAGGTTCCACCGGAGAAAAGAAAGATGAAAAATATCCGGCTCCGTATGGGAAATGGCAAGCAGTCTGGTAATGCTGGATGGAACGAGCCAGCCTCCAAACGCTCCCAAGGGTTCTAGGTAGATGGCTCTGGAGCGAGCGGGCAGGGACAGCAGTCCCGGGTGGCAGCAGGGACAGAGGAGAGGGAACGCAGCTGGGAAATGTTAGGAACAAAACTGGCAGGGCCTGGGGATCGGCTGGCTGGTGGCTTGGGGGGGGGGGGGCTATGAGGCAGGGAGGGGGACTCACTCCTCTCTGGGTTTCATGCTTCTGTGCCTGGCTGGTAACGCTGGGGCTTCCTGCGTTGTGAGGACAGAGCTCGGAACTCTCAGGTGGAAGAGGGTATGTGCTGGGCAGGTGACAAGCTAAACCTTCAAAAATAATCAGCTTCTCTTTCTGGGAAGCAAATCTCTCTCCGTACCTCATGGCTTTGTTTCCCAGCTAAAGGTATCTGTGCTCGGAGCCAGTTACGGACGCCCGTGTATAAGGGCACAGACACTGCCTCCATCTGGGGCGGCTGGCCCCTCGCGTCCACAAGGAGACCCAGATGTACAGGTGCCGCCCACAATGTGTAAGAGCCCAAGTGAGGATCGAGGAGACTTCTTAGGACAGAGTCTTTCTCTTTCCCTAAGTTTTGTTCAAAACAGCCGTTCCAGAGCTTTATGGAGACGCTCAGGGCTTAGTTTGCAAGATGCCCGGGCTGGTAGCACAACAAACAGAATCTCCCGTTGTTTCCCGTAGTCACACAGCCTTCGCCTCCTTCCAAGTTACCCTAGAAAACGGGGGCTCTGGTCTCACCCTTGACAGATACAGGAACAGAAGAAGAACCAGGCTGGAGGAAATAACGGTGTGTTCAAGTCTGGCACTGCTATGTTTCCGGTGCCCCTGCGCATTCAGTCAGAACTTGGCAGTGGGTCACCGAGAAGCCTAGTCGGCAACAGGGGGAGAAATCGCAGCTGGAAAAGCATCACTGCACCTGAGACCTAAGGAGTGACTGGGGCAGTCTGGGGAGAAGAACAAAGTAAGGCGGGCCAGGGGCAGGGGTGGGGCGGGGGGAAAGAAGGAAGTCTAAGACAGACAGACAGAACTACAGAGAATGTGTGGGATCAAGAACGACAAAAGAAGAGAAAGTTTCAGAAAGGGCCTGGGGGAAGCAGCAGGGTCCACAGTAGCAGGAAGGATGGATGTTCCGGGGGCTGCGGCTAATGATCTTGGTGAGAAGCTCCAGGAAAGTTCCCAGAGCAGAAACCAGATGCGGTGGGTTTGGGACCGAGGAACCCAGAGGAAGTACACACAAGGAGGGTCCGACCAAGACAGGAAGTCAGGTAGAGGGGAGCCGCCATACGGGTTAGCAGGTTTAGATGGAGCCTCTCAGACCAGAGACAGGAGAAGAAGGGAGGAGGGGGAGATGCGGAGCAGGGGGGACGGTGAGGGGAAGGCACTTGTGGGGAGGGGCAGAGGCAGGAGAGGTGGGAACGAAGGCAGGCCCGGAAGGAGAAGCTCCTAGAACTGAGGAGGGATGCCGCACCCCATGGGGCCCGGCACACAAGCCGTGAGGAGCCCAAACGGTCACTCCGGACAGGGTGGCACGGCCACTCGTCCCCACACGGTGGCACATCCTTCAACCCACGACTCTGGCTACCACAGTTTTTTCAAGCTGCAATATTCTAAATCACAGAAGTCCTGCCGTGACATGATTATCCATCTCATAAACGTCAGAGGCAGGTGGGAGGATAGAGAAGAAGAAGCGTTCCACCAGGCCTCTCAAGTCTTTAGGTGAATACTTGCCCCATAAAATGACAGGAGAGAGTAGAACGCAAACAATTTAAATGTTCCATGTTGTTGTCGGTGACAGTAAGAGAGCCTAAGTGTCTCCATCAGTAGGTGCGGATTCGTTACAAACACGAGAAGTGTGAGTAGTTTGATCTGTAGGGAAAATTATAGCCAGATAGTATCCAAGAGGTTACCATGATAGAGCTAAATTGTCTCTGCCTGTCACAGGTTAAAAGAACATTTAAATTCTGGAAGTTCACATCAGCTTTTTCTAGATAACAAATCTTAAGTACCTTCCTATATTCACTCAATTAGTGATTCTGGGCCTTGATAACACTGCAGAGAGAAACTTTCCAACTATCATTCAAATCATATCTAAAAAGGTGGTCATAAATATTTTAAAACCTAAGTGAACTAATAAGACCTAGGCCCATTAAGGATAAGATCTTTTACAACAAATTAAATAAAACAATTTATTGAAGTCTGGACTCAAGATAAGCTAGATTTACTAGCTGACCTTTTATTCATTTAAAGAACGAAATTAGCTCTAATTGCATTAGAATGGAATCCAGTAAATTTCCCCGAGTCTTCTAATGTGGCATCCATGCACGGATGGCTGTAATTGTTTACAAGTAAGATGGAAATGCTTTGATTATAATCTTTCCACTTGTTTTACTGTGTAGTAAAAGCATTTCCCCAAACCTGAAGTCAGTTTTTCGGACAGCGTGCTGTGTTTCTCCTTACATGCACTGCATGTTTGGTGTTAAATGAACAAATGACAACGTGCCAGGGGAGGAAATTAAACTCGGAGATTTCATCATAATTTTAGGTCCGCGACGACGAGAGAGGAAGAGACGGAGGCCGCGGACTTCTTGTCTGGAAAAGTCAGAAAAGGGCCGCAGACCTGAGTGCAGGAAAAAACTGGACTCTGGCCTGCTTCCCCTCGGAATTACAGCTAGGACACGTGGGTCAGGGTCTGCTGAGTTTCTAAGTACAGTCAGGGAGCAAGAGTCACGTGTGACCCACAACTTGTGCCCCAGTTGTTCAGCTCCTTAGGGAACTTCATGTGTAACGTCAACATTTTTCACTAGCATGAAAAATAAGTCATTGGCCATAAATTTTGAAATACCGTTATTCTTAAGATTTTTTTTTTGGGGGGGGGGTCAGTGCTCCCGTTCCTTGGCTTCTCTTATAGGCAAACCACCTCGGAAATGTTGCCGTTCCAGTGGCAAGCTAACCAGGGCAATCTTGTGTCAATCTCTTTCTTTTTCTTTCTTTTTTTAAATCAAAAGCAGACAGTTTTATTGGAAAGAAAGTAAATTAAAAATAGAAAAGCAAAAAAGCCCTCCGAGTCTGACAGGATGATGATCTGAAATGTCCCTTGAACTTGAACTTGACTTCTAAAGGATCTTTTTTTTTTTTTTTAAACCGACAAGCTTCTTCTCTCTGCCACCTCCGCATGCTCTCGTCAAAACGTGAACTAACGCTGCCTTGTCCTAAATAAAAGATGCCAATTATTTCTGCCTGCCCCTCGTCCCCCCTTCCTTCTGGGACCCCCGCCCCGAGGCCCTCATGAGAACTGGTAACGGGAGCGAGCGGGAGGGGGAGGTGGGAGGCACCAAGGCTGCTGAGCCCCGAGAACCTGGCCAGCCTCGGGTGACTTGGGGCTACGTCCGTCACCATCCAGTGGCAAGACGGAGTACAGGAGAGCGAGCAGAGTCCTAATGATACTTTTGGGACCCTGGAGACCGCCTCACCTAAAGCCAAATAAACCCCTTTTACTTTGTCCCTTTAAGCTCATTGGGGTTTCTGTCACTTGGCACTACAAGTCTTGATCAACACAAAACGAAGATACAGGGGCGCCTGGGTGGCGCAGTCGGTTAAGCGTCCGACTTCGGCTCAGGTCACGATCTCGTGGTCCGTGAGTTCGAGCCCCGCGTCGGGCTCTGGGCTGATGGCTCGGAGCCTGGAGCCTGTTTCCGATTCTGTGTCTCCCTCTCTCTCTGCCCCTCCCCCGTTCATGCTCTGTCTCTCTCTGTCCCAAAAGTAAATAAATAAAAAAGGCAGTGACTAGCTTTAAAAAAAAAAAAACAAAAAAATGAAGATACAAGCGTTTCAACCAGAGACCTGAGGATTCTTTCCAGAGTCTTCTTCACGGAGTGTGCTATCAGGCTATACCTTTGGATCAGAGCTTGTCGCAAGAAACAGTGGGACAGAAACTGTCTTTGTGTCTACGGTAAAGGCTGCCGCGGAAGGCACTGTTTTCTCCCCTGGATCGGCATGGGAATAACGTTTCAAGTTTGGTGCCTTGAAGAGCTTTGTCTCTCTTGAGAAACTGAGAGGTATCTTCTTCCTTTTTAAAAACGCTATTTCACTTCTTGCCCTGATTGCTAGGCAGCATAGTTATATCTGACACGCAATCATTTGCTTCTTTTTCCTCTCCTTGGGATTAGTTTCCTATTTCTATTGTCTAGTAATTTTCTTGTTCTCTTTGAGTTAACGTTCTCGAAGGGACAGTGTCAGTTTGTTTAGACTGGGAAAAAAGTTATATATGAATAACAAATAAACAACGTTTCACATAAAGAGGGAAAGGCAGAGAGTAGGATAAAAACCATCTGCTGTGATTTCTCTAAAGAACTCATCACGAGAGCCCACTATACACGTTTCACCCTGCCAAATGTCTTTCAGCTAAATCTGGCTACATTTTGAAATATAAAATGCTTATTTTCCTTTTTTTAAGGGACTTTTTAAAAAAGACTTCATGTATTTGTTTTGAGAGAGAGAGAGCACAAGCAGGGGAGGGGCAGAGAGAGGGGGAGACAGAATCCAGCAGGTTCTGCACCGTCAGTGCAGAGCCCAACACGGGACTTGAACCCACCAACTGTGACCTTGTGGCCTAAGCTGAAACCAAGAATCAGATACTTAACTGAGCCACCCAGGTGCCACAAAATGCTTATTTTCTTTGAAAATATTTTAGTAAAAACATTTTTTTAAAATGTGTATTTATTTTTGAGAGAGACAGAGAGACAGAGATAGAGCATGAGCAGGGGAGGGGCAGAGAGCGAGGGAGACACAGAATCCAAAGCAGGCGCCAGGCTCCGAACTATCAGCCCAGGGCCCGACGCGGGGCTCGAACCCACGAACCGAACGGCGAGATCACGACCTGAGGCGAAGGTGGATGCTTAACCCACTGAGCGCCCCCAGCCACCCCTAAGATCACCCTTTCAATGAGAAGCTCCTTTAACGGCGCCTTGAGCCCCACACTTAAACTGAGAAGAGCTGTAGGTCCCGTTTGGCCCTGGCCTTCGGACCGTCTCGTCCAACGGTCCCTGCCCCCGACCTGCCCCAGCACCGTGCTCTGCCGTTCCCTTCCGAGAGATGGGCGAACGAACGAGCGCCGTAAGCTAGCTCGCTCTTCCTCACCTGCTCAGAATAAACGAACTCGGTGAGCGGGAAGACTGGGAGGACAGATGACACGGCCCGTCCCCAAGTGCAAGTGTGACCTCGCGATCCTCATCAACACAGTCCGGGCGGCCGTGCCTGGGGAAGCGCGCACCTGCTCGACCGCGAGGCGGGCCTGGGCCTGGGCCGTCTTCGTATGTGCCTCACGGTGCCGCGTCTCCCGGCCACTCTGCTCACCAGCCTCACCGTGCGGACACCGGGGTCTCACGGTTAGTGTTCCGCTGCCACCTCCGTTCCTGACTGAGGGCAACGCTGCGTGCCCCTCACCGGGGGGCGTGTTAAAGGCAAGCGCAGTCCCTGCAAAGTCACCCTGAACGTCCACGCTCTCTGGCGGAGGTCCTGGACTTCCCGTAGGTTCTTTAGAATACAGGCTCCAGGCACGTTACAGAAAGGAAAAAACAAGGGACCGCGGTCTTGCCTCGAGGAACAACAACAGAGGACGGAGGAAATAATCTAACCTCAAAGTACTTTCCCAGATCAAGGGCAGAAGACCTTCCTCACTTAGGAAACTTTAGAAACTAAATGTTGTCTTCAAGATCTTCCACTGAGAGGGTATAATTTGAGCCCTGTAAAGCTTTTCCCTTTGCCCATAATTTCAAAAGGTTCTATCCTCTGCCTGTTCCTCGGCAACAAACAGCCCCTTCCCCTGGACTATTTAAACCCCCCTTTCCGCATCCTACTCTGCTCGTTAACTTCACTTCAAAAGTGCGCTAGAGCCCCAGGTGCGCACAAACTGAGTAAAGGCACATTTGTACGAATCGACGTCCTCTCTTCCATTATTGCCGTGGAATAAGCCACGTACCCTTATGCTACAACAATAAGAGATCACTTTTAATTTCATACAATTTTCATGTGTCATAAAATACTCCTAAGTTTTTCGAAGCTTTCTTGGCTTGTGCGCCACACGAGAACTGGTTTGGTTCATGGGCCACAGTGGGCTGATCCTTGATTTGGATTAAAAAAAAAAAAAAGAAAGAAAAAGGCTCTTTACTGATTAAGATACATTTTACATAAAATCCTATTACTAGTGACACGGGCCTCTTTTTCTCTTATTTTAAAATGTAATCTATTTCACTTAATTTATTCCTTTGTTCATTATAAGCACTTCCTTGTGCCTGACTCTGGCCAAATGATTAAGTTTTCATATAACACGGGGGTTATTTACCTAAATATCTGAAGGTCCGCATATTATATAATGTCATACTGTCATGGGCAATTTGTCTGGAATGTTTGAGTATTACAATTTCCCTAATACTGGACAATCTGTTCCAGGGTAACAGGATCTATTTTTCATATTTCACAATATCTTAAGTGTATGAGTGGTTTATTGAGAGGAGAAAAATAGTCAACAGAATGAATGAAAGATGCTCAAGGGTGGATGAAATGAATATTATTATCAAAGTCTTTTTACAAACCTTAAAGGGACTGAGCAAGCCGAACTCTTGTGGAAGTAAAGATTAAGTCACGGTGAGTTACTGAGAAAATAGTAATAAATGTGAACTAGTAAGAGAAGAGTATTTGTTGAATGATAAACAAGAATATCTTGCCCATAGAGGAATGAGCCCAAATATAGAATTTTTACAACGATGGTATCAGTAGCTACTTTGGTTGGGCCTCCTTGCTCATCAATCAGCCTTCTGTCCTCCACTGGTTGAGGGAGGAGGGCATTATTCAAATTTTTGTAGGTAACATAGACAGCATGGGGTATAAGAGTATCTGGTTTAAAAAAAGGACTGAATCCACAGTATTTTTGTGATACTGTCTGAACTCGTCAGTAACACTACCACCCACTGTCTAGGTTCCTACTGATGAAACCAAAAAGGGTGGAAATTATGCGGATAATTAAGGTAAGAAAAGGATGAACTATTTTCTTCCTTCAATCTTCAAAAGAACATACACTTTCCTAGAAGATCACATTTGCCTCTATACTTCCGTTCATAATAATGATATTGGACTTTTTCAGTGAATTACATTTGGAATCAGCAGACGCAGCAGCATAAAACACACACAAACTTTTAAGAAAGAATGAACCACTGAGAACACAAAGCATATTTTCTGTTGCCTACTCTAACTACTATATAAGTTCATGGCTCCTACTCTTATTATTATGGCTAAAATCTGAATGACAATTAAATGCCCTGTAAGCCTATTTTCTACACAATATTTGATTGTTTGCAATTTAAACTAATCCATTTTCAGGCTTACTGGTAAAAAAAATAAGGTTGTAAACTAGTACTTATAGCTGATGGAATTCATTTAAACGATATACAGAATGATTTTTAGAAAAAGAATAGTTTTTACCACAATTTACAAAAATAGACCGATGTTTTATCACCTTATTAAAATCACGTAAGAGTGTTGTAGACCTTAATTCATATCTTTTTTAAATTTTTTTTTTCAACGTTTATTTATTCTTTGGGACAGAGAGAGACAGAGCATGAACGGGGGAGGGGCAGAGAGAGAGGGAGACACAGAATCGGAAACATGCTCCAGGCTCTGAGCCATCAGCCCAGAGCCCGACGCGGGGCTCGAACTCCCGGACCGCGAGATCGTGACCTGGCTGAAGTCGGACGCTTAACCGACTGCGCCACCCAGGCGCCCCGACCTTAATTCATATCTTAAAAATGAATTAAAAAAAAAAAAACAGCCAACTAAATTTACTTTAAAGAAGGGTGAGCTGATAGGATGATTCTGTGAAAATTAAGACCAACAGTGATCATGGGGTTTACATTTCCAGTTCTCTCTTAAACAAACAAACAAACAAACAAACAAGCAGATAGTTAAGACTACACCAAACCTTTGGGTGGCAGTATCTTTGTTTTTAGGTACAGAATAAAACCATGAGAATCTCCGTTCTTTGTCACGGTGATTAAGAATGACTCGAGAAGAGGGATACGACAGTGAGTGCATCCAGTATATCGTTTCTCCCTTTTCAGATAACCAGGACCTTCAGAATTACGCAGACCCCACGTCATGTCTTCCGAAAAGGGAAAAAGAACAAGAAGGGATCCTGGATGTCAAAGAAAGCAATAAGCATTTACTCTGAGGAAGAAACCAATACAACTTGGAAAATGAAGAATTCTCAAAATAAAGCTTGACCCTCCACGTTCACACCTGGAAAAGGTGAGAGTTCTAAGCCCACCAGGAAGGAGCAGAGACGGGCAAGTTCGATTCCCTTCGCTCTAACGGACAACGGACAACGAGTATACTTACATCTTGTCTTGGCCAGCGCCAACTCTCAGCGTCAGCCGGGGGATGACCGGACTGGGGGCGGGAAGCACCGGTTCCACTTTTATCTGTTGGAGTTATTACAGGGGAGTTAAATGCATTTTCAGCGAAAGACCTCCCACCTCTTCTCCTCCTGCCTCATTTCCATAAACCTCCTAGGCCAGTTTAAGCCTCAAATGTGGCTACCATGCCAGACGCAAGGTTACTCTGGGCGAATTTTGCTTTTGCTTCTCAACGACTGAAGGCTCTCTGGCATCATGAGAAATTCCCCAAACTTGACTCACTTTACCTAAGCGTGGGAGTTCTTTCTTTCTTCCTGGTCAGGCTTAATTTCTTGCATTTTATTGTTAGAGTTTTTAGACATTTGGCAAACACTTACATCATTGCCGGACTTCATGTAAATAGAAAAAAAAATGCAATGATATCTCCACAATAGGATAAAACGCATCTATTTATGGAACTTGCAAAACAAGAAACTCATCTTAAGTCTGCGTTATCATATAAGAAAACGGAAACACCAAGTGTACTTGCTCCGTTTTTTTGGCTGGTGGCCAACAGATCCGAAATACTGTAAAAGAAGAAACGTACACTAGGATTTGTAGTGAAGGCAAGGACCGATGGCTAAGTTGAAGATCTTCACAAATACTGGAGCTAAGAGAAAGGGGATCAAGTCTGATTATACAGGGGTTCCTCACGATTGGTGGTCTCAAGGGGCCATGGTAGAGTATTTTGGATGAGCAGGCTGAACAGAAGCCCCGTCGTTCAAGTTACCATCTATACTCTGAGTTTTTCAACAAGTGTTTTGTTGGCATTTTTGGTTGGGACAGTTCTTTGGGGAACGAAAGTGTCCAGGAACTGCCAGATGTTTGACATCCCTGGTCGTGGGGTACGGAAGGATGCAACACTACACTGCAAACCACTGAAGGGGAATGAATATATAACATAATGCTCGATATATATCTCGTTAATCTGTTGCACATCGATCAAAGTTACTATGTTGTCATGTGTTTTTACCTATCCCCCCTTTTTTTTAAATCCATCGTCACATCAAGATCCATGATTTCAGCCATTCTCTCTCTCTCTTTTTAAATAATGATTTATTTTGAGAGAGAGAGAGAGAGAGAGGTCACACGTGGAGGGGAGGGGCAGAGAGAGGAGAGAGAGAATCTCAAGCAGGCTCTGTGCTGTCAATGCAGAGCCCGATGTGGGGCTCAGTCTCAAACTGTGAGATCATGACCTGAACTGAAATCCAGAGTTGGATGCTTCACCGACTGAGCCCCTCTCGACCACTGTCTTGAACAGTGTGCGGGATGTGGGAGGCACTCCAAGACTGAGTTTACAAGTGCAAGCACTCTGAACTCCCTGCCCCTTGGGTACTTCACCATTTGCCCAGGATCAATCTAAAATCATCCTCAAGGGCACGGAGTAATTTCAAAGAAAAATGTAAAGATCATGTAAACTTGTACCATCAGAAACTGCAATTCCATCTGTGCCTTTAATGCTATCTGTGTGTCTGGATGACCAGCTAAGTTAGGTCAAGGGCAGAGACCGTGTCTGTTGTGTTTATCGCTACTTCATAGTGCCCATCACAGGCACTGGCATATAAGTGCACAGGAGATACACTGAAAGAATTTATCTGAAGCAATGACGTCACACCCTTACCTCTTCCGAGCCGAGACCTATCCCGTGATTTCCTTTCCTCCTCTGCCCCTCAAACTCCATAGGAAAACCCACTGAGGCCACCAGGCAGGACTTCTTGAGCCCATAACCTACAAACTTCTCTGCACCCACAACCGCACTCGTCCGTGTCCTCCAGTCTTTTAAGGAAACTTCCTTCTCACCTAGGCATCCTCAACTCTGCAGTTCCGTTATTTCCTTCTAGCTTTTAAGTGTGCTCCCCGCGATCTTAAAAATCCTGCCTGCCCTTCAGCATCTCGCTGACAAGCTCTCCTATTTTCCAGCCTCACTTTATTGTCTTTGCCTTCACTTACTCATTCCTCGACCCACTCCAATCCGCTTTCTGTCCCAGCCAGGCCACTAAAGCCACGCTCCCCAGACACCAATCATTTCCTGATGTCCTGGTATGTTCTCTACTGTGGGTCTTACCACACCTCTTCCTTCTCCTCTACGATGTCCTGACCTTACTTGGCCCCCTCGCCACTCCTCACTTTCTTCACTGAGCTCGTCCACGCCCATGGTTTCGATCGTAGGTTTCACATACATCATGCCTTCAAAACCTCCCTCTCTAGACTAGTGCCACTGGCACCTATGACCGAAACAGAATATTACCCGAGCATTTTCAGCTAAATATCCTGTATATCTCATCTCACCACCTGGAAACTTAAACTTACCAACTTCCCTATACAAACCTGCGCCTCCAAATGGTCTCACTTTTGGCAAATGTCTCCTCCATTTGCCAGTGCTTTGGCTGGTATGTCCAATGGTTTTCCTTAAGGCCTTAGGGGACCAAGGGTCACTGGGGTGTGGTCAAAGCAAGACCCATGGGTAACTAGCTAGGGTTTGCATCCACTCCCCCCTCGCCCCCCCACTCCTTCATAACAAAGAGTGCCTTATGTAACCAAATCTGAAAAACACTAGTTTGGTGTATTTTGTAAACTATTACGATTTCTCTATTTTCCTTACCTTTCTGTAGTATCTGTGGAAGAACAGACAAATATATCCAAACCGAACATTTTAAACCACTTACTATTTGTCAGGCATTGTGGATGGATATTTTTCAGATGTTCCCATACGGGTTTTTTAACCAACACGTAGGGTAGGCATTACCGTTTCTGTTTTACAGGGAAACTGGATCATATAGGAAGCAACCATTTTTCCTTTTCCTTTTTCTCTTCTAAGGTCACACAAACAGCAAAACTGGGATTGGATTCGGTTTTGTTTCAGAGAATGGAAAACTGCATAAAGTTGCTCTATTTCTTCAAGCCTTCAGGGCCATATGGTCATAAGTGATGAGTAAGATTCCACATTCCTTTGACCCACAACGCTGTTAATCACGTACTTAATCTTTTCTTAAGCTTGATTTAAACATAAAGCTGCTCTACCTTGAAAAAAAATCTTTATTATTATTATGCTTCTTCACACTGTAATTTGGTGGACTCCTGTTACCATGCTACACAATAATTATAACTCACACTTGCGTAGCACGAAGTGTGTTCCATATTCGGGATCCGATTGGCTCTTCAAACTCTGCACGGTGGGTGTGGAAGGTATTGTCACCCTCGAGCACGGGGGACTAGAAGGATTAAGTGGTTTGCCCAGAGTTTACAAAGTTAGTAAATACACTATCTACAGGTAGGCCTCCTGACACAGGTAGGCTCTCCCATGCTGCCCCTTGACTCTCTGCCTCCCATTTGGAGTCCTTTTTGCTGGGAATACTGATGTCTTACATGGAGGCAGCTACTCACTTTCTCTGTAAATGTCTTTTATGATGAATGACATATATTTGTGAGATGGCTAGCGTTGGTTGTAAAATATTTTTTCTCTACAGAAGGCTAACTAGTTTACATGGAAATTGTGGTTGACGTTGGCCTCGACTCCATTCCACTCAACTGGCTGGGTTTTTGATGCTGTCTTAAGTAACTCGTCAGAGTAAAAGAATCAAGACATGGTTTGCTTATGACCTACTGTTGTAAAAAGTTAAATGGCACAACATGCAAAAACAAAATGAGCAAACAGAAACAGATACATTTTGTGAGTCCAATTAAAAGCGGTAGATACGTGCTCCGAAGACGAGATAGTTCGTAAACTTGTGGAATTAATGAATGATTCAGAACACGTTACCTTAGTTCCAAATTTTACCTGTAATTGATGATGTGGTGAGCACATCATCCAGGGACACCTTTGGGAGTTAAAGCGGGGGCTGTTATTTGCTCCCCAAAAAGTGTGTAAACTGGTACTGTCTCGGGCAAACCAGGACACCTAGTAATCCTACCCTACGAATACTTAAAACCTTAATTTCATTCTTATTCTTAAAGAAGCTGAACTTCAACATTTAACTTAAAGATAACATTCAAGCAAGTACAGAAAAAGATTAATGAGGATGCTAATAATACATGGGGAGATATGATGCATACGGGAAATACAATTTCTACATTAAAATGTCATGCCAGACTTCGGTTTACATTAACTTTACCCAAGAAGCTCACCAAAATAAAAACAAAGACACCTCCTGCGTTCACAAAGTAATTTCTCGCGTGGGCTTTCCCAGAAATCAATAAACTCAATGACAATTATCTCGATTCCTTAAACCGCACGCCTCATGCCATCTTCCAGGGGCGCCAAGCCAAAACCTGGGGACGACGTGAGCGTCTAAGGGTTAAAATAAAAGCAGTGCACTTGAGAGTGAGCGGAGAATTGGGGCGCGCAGAGCATTTACAGTGGATTACTAAGCTTCCCAATCCACCAAAGAGCAAAGTCCAGTAATAGAAGACTCCTTTGTAGCTAACTAAAAATACATTGTCAGTGGATTTGTCCAGTTTTATGTATAAGCAATACTGCTTTCACCTGAACTAATACTAGTAGTCATATAAGCCCCTTATTGCCATGTGCTGCATTTTTTTTGCTAATCTTCAAGGATTTAGCTTCTTTGCCACATACCTCGGGGCACCAACTGATAAAGCTCTAACTCTCCATTTTTCCAGGACACCAGCAGTGCGGCCTTGCAAAAAATGAAAATCGCTCAAGAGATTTAAAGGGGAAATTTATTTTTAAAATCCTGACTTGAAGCAAAGAGGTGGATTTTTAAAAAGCTTATCTATAAAGAATCAGTTTAAATTTAAATTCTATCTTGGAACTCTTTCATGCATTCCAGCTTTAAAGTTTATCTTCTGACAGGGACTTTCTGCAAAGGTAATGGGCAGCTTTGTCAATATAATCTGGCCAAGTTTTTATTTTCTATTTTTTCAACGTTAAACTTCTTTCATTAAAAAAAAAAAAAAGTATGTGTGCTAGATAGGGTAGCAGCAAGTTCAGTAAATGCTACATCAGATCCCCATCTATGCTAATGTGTCAGAAAAATATCCAGAAACAGCACTGACGAAGAGCCAATGTTGATCATCTAATATTCTGGATGCAGAATTAGGGTGGCTGGTAAGCACTTTGTGGTCTTTCTTACCAACTGAGGTCTTTACATTAATTCAATTTAGAAACAAATTCTAAATACCGATAAACTGTTTAAGATATGAAAAAGACAGCCAGAAGAAGTTCTATGGTGTGGTTAGGCATGACAAGTGGAATCCAGTAAGGACAACTGAAACGGAACGCAGGCTCTCATTAAGCGCTCACGTTCATTCACACAAAGACTTGGAGATAGGTGGCCTCCGGTAAGCGTCTATAAATTCAAACACACTCGTGCAAACGTTAAGCTGCTGGCTTCCTCTTGGAACAGACAGAGACAAGGAACAGGAAGGGAATATTTCCCCCTTTTCGCTGGATTATTCTTTTTACTGTAAACCCTTCATTTCACTAGTTAATCATGGGAGCTGATGAGAAAAGACTGGAAAGGAGTCCATCACTCTCAACAGAAGGGAAAACACTGAGAGCCTTTTGTTAAAGGCCAAACCAGTAAGACTGTCTGTCATCCTCCACATAATAAACTATTTTCATTCAATAAAAGATTATTTGAGGGCAAATGCAAAGGGATTTGGGGACAGGTGAAAGAAACATGAAACATTTTAATTGTGCCTATTCCTGAAGTCATTAAAGCACAGAGGACCCCCACTGCTGGTGCTCTAAAATATGGTGGTCGAACAGGAGCTCCCTAAGGTCTCTTCAGGGACTAAACTTTTCCAAGATCACAGTTCACCTTACTCCCGAGCGTGAAGCCCTGTCTGTCCCTCTCATCAGCTCCGTGGGGGTGACCGGCTGAGAAGGCCACTTTGGGTAACAAGCACACGGGCTTTGCTCAGAGCTGGGCCAACTCCCAGCTCTTCAAGCCACCAGCTACAGCAAGCTACTCAACCTTCCTGGGCAGCTGCCTCCACTCAAAGCAGGAGCAACACCACCAAACCCTCCGGGCTGTTGGCAGCCAAATTCTGGCCAGGTCTGGCGCTCGGATGCGCTCGATAAACAGCAGTTACTCTTATCATTTACTATCTGAGTTAGTTCATCCAGTAGCTGATGTTCGCCCAAAACAGCATTCATTGATCAGGAGCATAAAAACTGGGGGAATCCTTTATGGAATTGATGAGCTTTTTGCTGCAAGCAGATCTCGATCATCTGTTGGGCCCATCAGCAACATTATTGGTTAGTTGTAAGGAAACTCTGGAGAGTCATCTTAAATGACACCAACTGGTCTTCACTTAAGAGTTTTCTATGAGAGGGCAGAAAAGAAGGCCTTTACAAGCCAAAAGTGTCTTGGAGAAGGTATGAGATTATTGTTTGTAAGCAGAGGTAACCCATAACTTATGCTGTATCTTGCGGTCTCTTCCGGGTACTGAATAGAGAGACAGAGGGAAGGGAGCAGAGGGCCCGAGGGGTTTGAAGAGGCTGGTGCAGAAGTAGGAATTTGTGGAGCTAGAATTGAGAGCCACGTCCGTACGCCTGCCAAAGCCCACGATCTTAGCGGGCCAGCACTGCGGGTTGTGACATCATCATCTTTTGGAGGAAACTCTCCCAGGCCTTCTCAGATCATACTCGAGAGCATAAAAACAGTATTGCCAAATCTGACGGATGGATTTTGGCTCCTGTCTTGTATCGGGTTTTATGTACGACTGTCCACTTCCACTAACAAATAATGAGACATCTTCTTATTTTTTTTCACAGCAATCCTCCTTCCAAAAACCACTTAAGATGCCAAGAGTAAATTTTAATTAAAGTAGTCCTGGAACATTCATCTAAACTTCAAAAACCCACAGTAACTAAATGAAGTCATGTAGTGCATTCACCGACAGACGGAAATGGACACTGTGACTGCTCTGAAATGTACTGTTACCTTCTTCACTGCTAAAGCTACCAGGGGGATGTTTGTGACTAGGCAGCATAATTGCTCTTAATACATTTTCCATAAACAATTAGTTTGGTTCTCTTTTAAAGAGGTGAAAGATCAGACCCGTAACCCTGACTAGTGCGTACTATTGCACGTAACGGGGAACAAAGACTGTGCCTAAGCCACTCTATTTTGGATCACTGCCCCTTCTGGGAAGATGATCTTTCCTCCTGATGACGCACCACTAAGCCGGGGGCCTTGCACACATTATTTCAATTGATCCGTTTTTTATTTCACGTAGGAAAGTATCGTGGCTAAGAACATCAATTGTAGCATCTCACAGCCTGGATTGAAATCGCGGCTCCTGCTTACATACTTAGGAGCTGTGTGATCGTGGGCAACCTGATTAGTCTCTCTAGGCCTCAGCTTCTCATCTTAAAGTGATAACAATTATGGTCTCTGCCTTACAGAGTTGTGGTAAGAAATTAAACTTACGTGTAGTGTCTACATGGTGTTTAGCCTACGGTAATTCCTCAGTAAATATTAACTACTACTGTTTTGCTGCTTTTCAACAAGTGTGAGTTACCATAAGCCCACTTTAAATAAAGATGGAGTACCTAAGGAGTAAAGAAACTAAAAAACATGCTCGGGATCTTCACTCAGACTTGCTGGATTCCAAGCCCAAGGCTCCTTCAACCTACCACGCAGATCTCCGTTCAATTAACGGTATCTTCATTGGTTCTTGTATTGATAAATGTGGGTGTGGTTGGTAAAAAGGTTTACAGGGAGGTAAAATAAATATGGGGAGATGTTTTTATCAAAAGAATGCCCTTGTTGGCTGATCTGGGTCAAGGTCTGTGAGGGTGGCTCCTGGGAGACGGTCAGGGTGAGGACAAAGAAGGACACTGTGGTCCTCATTCTTGTGACAAGGCATCTTCTTGGGGAGACTGAGATGTGCCTTATTTTGGTCTGTGGATATGTAAGAGAATTCTGAAAGCCTATGTAACCCAATTTCAGGTATACTTTCATTCACTCCTATGGCTTGATGCTCGGGGAGGATTAAGTGGGGCTGAAAAAGCAGAAGTCAAGGTCTACGTTAATGTCTCAATTTCCCCACCCTGTCAGTGGCATCTGCCCGGGCTGCGCGAGCTTTTATCCCTTCCTATCTGCACGAAGAGCTGAACTTTAAAAGGTGCCAAGGAAGAAGAAATAATTTTCCAACACCGTAAGCGGAGCTGACTCGGCCTGTCATACGTGAGTTAGCCGGTCCGGTCCAAAGCAGGAGCAAGCTCCAGGTTTCTACCTTTTACGGGCGGATTCGTGAAGAAATAATAACGCTTGCCTTCACCATCAGCGTCCTCTCCCTTTCCTGGGCACTTAACTTATGTGCCAGATACGGTACTAAGCACATCTCAGATGTAATCTCCTTTAATCCTGAAAAGTAACTTGCCCAGCGTCTTACAGCTAAAAGAAGCCAGGATTTGAACTCAGGTTTAACTCCAGAGACAGCTCTGTTTATTCTTTTTAAAGACCTCATAAGACAGCCAACTGCTATACATTTTTTATCTTCTGTCATTTATCTGAGCCGTAACCTATCCAAAGCGTTACAAGGGCTCGTATTCTCCTGTCAGGTGAAATCTAGCAGGGAGTCCGAGGGACTTTTCTTTCCCAAGGTCAGCTAGAAGCTGAGGAAAGGCAAGGACTGCCGCTACAGATCTAATCCGACGGGCTTCACTCAAATTCACAGTGGTCGCTGAAACAAACAACTCCACTGACTTTCCAGAGTTAAGGCGGGACTGAAAGGAACAGAACCCTCTGTGCCCCGCTGAGGGCTCGCTCTGAGCTGCCCCTGGGTGGCTGAGTGACCGCCTTCTGCCGGGCGACAGAGCCCCAGCAGTAAACGTTTCGAAACCGTGAAGAGGATCTTGGTGCAGATGACCTGGCTTTTGCTGGTTGTGTGACCTTGATCTTGGACAAGCCAGTCTCCTCAGACCCAGTTTCTCGTCCACAGAGGGTGGCGGCAATATACCTGCCGGACCTCAGCCACAGGTGTGTCAGGAGGAGACAACACGCTTCGCGGCAGTTCCAGGAGCTGCACACGAATCACATAATGACAAGATGACCGTTAAAACGGAAACGGGAGCTGGAGCTCTGTGTCTGGCTGACTCGCTGATGTTCAGTTAGGAGTATCGGAATTTCCGTTCTATTTCTTTACGTTTTAAGCATAGCCAAGGGGTACAGAAAAAGAACAAAGGCAGGCAGAAAAATGTGAGAGCTGCCATTACAGCCTGTCGGCTGAACTAATTTTTCTAGGTCAGTTTGAGATTTTAAAAAATTGCAGAAATACTGGTGGGTAATAGATCTGCCAGATGTCGAATACATCTTATCTTATTATTGGAAAAAAATGACTGGGTATAATTTTCTGGCCAGCCTCCGAGAGGACCGTTTCTAGAAGGCAGGGGAAGGATCTCTGGGAATCTGTGGGGATGCCACCACGAACCCCGAGACGCTTTTTAAGAAAGTTTAAAAGACACTTTCCAACCATCCAGTCAAGCACTGTCATCCAGGAACCATGAGCTGAGGGACCAGACCACAGAGAGCAGAGGTCACATTCTGGGCCCAAAGGCTTGAGGTCCCAGTTTCTACAAAACCGCGGGATACGTATCGGCCTCTTGGGCTGTCCTCCACGGAAGCCTGATTTACTCACATCGTAAACTATCTGGGATTATTTTCTGCCCACCAACCAGGCTGCCTGATCAGCCCAGGTACTCAGAAACATGTCCTAATCTTATTAAAGCAGAAAAGAGAAGGATAAGAGATGCGGCAGAAAGCAGTGAAAGGTCCTAACCTTAAACACTTGCAACCACGGCCCACGGAAAGGAAACAGGAGTCCTTACCGAGGGGCTCCACGGGCCTGGCTGTCCCCTTAAAATAGTGCCACAGGGTGCGTGCTCTTAGAAAGATGGAGGCTGTCTTTTTTGGGGGGCGGGGTAGCGAATATTCGGGCACAAAATAGTATGCAGTACGCCTGATGATTACAGAAATACTATTTACAGATTTTTTTTTTTTTTTTTAACTGGCAGGGATTCGTTACCATGCTTAATGAACAGAGGGGTTATAGTCTGCGATTAGGTTCCTCCTAGGCTATGAACTTGTTAACATGTTTCAGCACGGAGGGGGCTTGATTACAAGTTTGTGGGTCTTAGAATTAAAATTCAATTCAATTCCATAACCACGTTCCGAATCTCCTCCCGGCTAACTTACGGGCCATCTGCCTCTGACACGCAGCTCTAACTGCTGGCTTTTTTACCTGAGTTTTGCTACAGGACGGTGTTCAGACAGTGCCAGAAATGGAAAAGTGCTTACTTTTTCATGCTTGTGTTTCTCCTTCTCTTTTTCTCTCTTCTCTCTCTCCCGCTTCTCTCTCTCCCTTTCCTTCTCTTTCTTCTCCTTCTCCTTCTCTTTCTCTTTCTTTTTCTTCTTCTCCTTTTTGTCCTTTTTCCTCTCTTTCTCCTTAGGCTTCTCTTTTTCCTCCAGCAGTTTCTCAGGAAGCATGGAGGACAAGGCGGGCAGCCCGGCCGGGACCCTGGCGGCCGCCGCGGGGCTGAACACGGGCAGGGCCGCGTCCTTCGGGGGCACCACGAGGGGGGCCGCAGGTGTTCTCAGCCTCTCCTCCCGCCCCTTGTCTTTAACCTTTTCCCGGTCTCTCTTATCTTTGTCCCTCCTGCCTTTGTCTCTATCTTTCTTCTTATCTTTATGCTTCTCTCGCTCCTTCCTTACCATCCCATCTTTCAATCTCACTTTTGCATCGACTTCCTCAAATTCTTTTATTTTAAACTTATAGGGATCCGGCTCTTCATCTTTAAGAAATTCCTTCCACGGGTACCTGGCTTCCTTGCTGCTCTCCTTCTCCTTCTCTTTCTCTTTCGCTTTATCCTTCTCTTTACTTTTTTCCTTGCTTTTGTCTCTTTCCCTCTCCTTATCTCTCTGCTTCTCTTTCTTTTTCATTTTGGTCTTCAGTTCCTTTTTCAACTTCCTCTTGACCTCCACGGAGGAGGGCAGTTTGGCTTTCTCCTCGTACACCTTGTGCAGAGGTTCCGGGGTGGGAGGGGAGACCGAAGGAGAGGAGATGTAGGGAAAGCCGGGAGGCAGATTTGCAGGTGCTCCCAGTTTTGCTTTCCGCACCACCTCATCGATCGACGCATCCATGGTCCACGAGTTGTCGGAACTGGAGGCCCCACCCGAGAGGGGCAGAGGGGTGGATCCTGCCTTAGGGACACTGTTGGAGGAGGTGGAAGCTTTTGGAGTAGTACACTCCGCACCTGAAATTCTCTTAGGGCTGGTAAAAATGTCTCCTTCGGATTCGGATCCCGAAGAAAACTCGAAAGGGTCTGGCTCTCGCTCGGCGCAAGCCCGTGCAATCACGGCATTGATCGAGTCGTCGATCGTTCGGTCCGTCACGACCGCCTTCTTCGGCTGATTCTCACTGTTGAGTTTGCCAGCATCCGGGGGCGTCTGTATTTGTTTTACCTGAAGGGTTTCTTTACTAAGTTTTTCACTTATCGTAGCGGAAGGAGTCCTGTTTGGTGTTTCGGGTCTGACAGGTGCTTGGGGAATATGAGTCATAACCTTGGGACTCTTGGGGCTTTTGGGGCTCTTAGAGCGTCCAGGAGACTTCTTCTCTTTGGATACGGTTTTTGGTGACCGAATAGGACTTCCGACCATTGCTGGTGACTGCGCAGTTTTAGGTGACTTAGTCTTCTGTCCCGGAGAACTGGTTTTAGTCTTGGCTTTAGGTGTAAACGATTTGGCTTCTAATGGTTTTGTGATTGGCATTTGTGATTTTGCGACTGGAGCCAACATCGGTGGCTCTGGTGACGGAGGGACTAGGTCTGTATTGTCCTGCACGTGGACCGGAGAGAGCATTGGTGGGATCTTTTGGGTATTTATTGAGCTGAGGGGTTCTCGGGCTTCCAGTAAGACGACATCCAGGGTGTCCCCTTTAGTGCTTAACAGCCGCGGTCGCTTGATGGCAGGCATTTCCTCAGCTTCGGGACTATCCAACGGTCTCTTACCCAAGAAATTCTCATCATTAATAATTTCCTCCTCCTCCAATTCATCGTCTTCTTCCAGGGGAACCTGCATGGCTTCTGCTGACGTACCCCCATCCGTGGGCACCTGCTCTTCCTCCTCTGGCAAGGGAAAAGAAAAGAGGTGTTACTGGAATATTTTAAAGATCCTAGCACATGACAACAACGCTTCAAACGTGGTTTCTAGGAAAGAAAGGAGCTTATGGACGGCGTTTAGAGAGCAAAGCGGTAGGTCCTCAAGGATCTTCCAGACTTGCACGCCATCATTCTTTGAAGAGTGCCGGCCGGTGACAGCAGATATACAGACTGTCGGTCTCCTGCTTCCGCAACTCTTTTCCTGGCCTCACCGAACACCGTCTTTCTCCCTCTTGTGTAAGCTCGTGCATGAGCGCCCGCCCCCCCGCCTCCCCGCCCCCCCCCAACACACATACATTATCTCTAAAGATCCAGAGATGGATTATTGTAAGACTCCTATCCTCAGAAATGACAAAAAGGCGTACCTACTTTTAGGACTCCTATAACAAATGTTAATTCTTGGAGTTTAGAAGACGCAAGCCTCCAACCTGGATATGATTCACCCACGGTTCATGTCTTCTGCTTTGCTTGCTGATGTCAGCACTTTGAGAGACAGTGTGGTGCAAATGGCATATATCCCGGCTTTGCCATTAGAAAGACGCCGTTTCCCCTAGCATTCCGGCACTACGGGGCAATGGGCCTTGGGCAATCTCTTGACCCCCTCAGCCTATTTCCTGACCCTTCAAAAGGGACTAATGGCACTTGACCTGCCTACTTGACCGAGTTGCTTTAAGATCACGTTATTTCTTTCTACACGTACCAGCTGAGCATGTCACGGTTCAGCAGGGGACACAACGTATGTGCATAGCACAGGGAAAGCGACCAGCACCAGAAGACGGACGAAGAGTGACCACGGGTCAAACAAACAGATTACTGCAATGCTAAAGATCTACGGAAGACTTCACGAATCAGGCAGTGCTTTGGATTTCTGGGGACCAGGAAGGGTGAGCGCAGGGGGGAGGAACAGACGACGAGGAGGCGGAGGTGGAAACGCCAGGGGGGTAATCCGCCGGGCAAGCACGGTGCAAGTGGGGAGCGGCACAAAGTGGGCCCGCTAAGGTTGCCTCCAGATCCGAGCAGCTTTGAATTCCAGAAAAACTAAACCATCTTTCCTCTGCTGGCCGTTCGGACCTAGGGAAGATGTTTAGACAAGGAAGAAAAATCTCAGGGTGTATGTGAACAAATGATTCTAGCAGGACCATATACGATGGATGGGAGGGACCAGTACAATGGAGAGGGGACGAGTCAGAAGTTGCTGAAATGATGTAGGTACGTGACGACAGGGTCCGAACAGGAGAGTGGTAACAAGAGGAAGCAATGGAGGTAGAGGACATTTTGAATACAGAATGAACGGAATCTAATAAATGATGGGGTCAAAGGGTGGACCAAGGAGTCAAACACCATTTCAAGGCTCTGAGCCCCGGTGAGTGAGCAGCGCAGTCATTAATGGAAAGAAAGAAAGAAAGAAAGAAAGAAAGAAAGAAAGAAAGAAAGAAAGAAAGAAAGAAAGAATTATTAGTTAGCGCAGTCCCTAGACACAGAGTCGGGTGGACAGTTAATGATGTCTAACACAAGACAAATTTGAGACATAACTACTGTTAGCAGTCCTTGAGAATGACACTATCATCCGTCCAGGTACCTGAGTCAGAAACATCATTCCAGACCACTTCTCTCCTTTGTCTCCATTTCCACACTGCGGACACAATTTCCTACTGCATTTCCTTTAATGTGCTTTCCCCGCGGCTACTGTGGTTAGTTCGTTAGTTCAGATCCCCGGCGCCTCTTGTCTGTACTTCTCACTAGTCTCTACGCCTCCGGCTCCAGTCCCGTCTTTCACATTGCCTTACTGAGGCCACAAATCCGAGTATATGACTTCCTGCATTTTTTTTTTAATGTTTATTTATACTTGAGACAGAGAGAGAGACAGCACATGAGCCGGGGAGGGGCAGAGAGAGAGGGAGACACAGAATCCGGGAGCAGGCTCCAGGCTCCGAGCTGTCGGCACAGAGCCCGACGCGGGGCTCGAGCCCACAAACTGTGAGATCGTGACTTGAGCTGAAGGATGCTCAACTGACTGAGCCACCCGGGTGCCCTCCTGCATTTGTTTTTAAAGCTTTTTTTTTTTTTTTTAATTTTTTTTTTCAACGTTTATTTATTTTTGGGACAGAGAGAGACAGAGCATGAACGGGGGAGGGGCAGAGAGAGAGGGAGACACAGAATCGGAAACAGGCTCCAGGCTCCGAGCCGTCAGCCCAGAGCCTGACGCGGGGCTCGAACTCACGGACCGCGAGATCGTGACCTGGCTGAAGTCGGACGCTTAACCGACTGCGCCACCCAGGCGCCCCTAAAGCTTTTTTTAAAAAAGTAATCTCCATATCCAACGTGGGGTTCGAACTCACCACCCTGAGACGAAGAGTCGCCCGCTCCACCGACTGGGCCGGCCAGGCGCCCCGGATGACTTCCTGTCTTAAGGACCCTTCATCGGTCCCTACTTTGCAAAAGGAGCTCCTTGGAGCCTGGAGGGTTCTGCGGAACCCCTTTTGAAGCACCACACAGTATGGGCTGGGTCCCCTATTCTCTACGAAATGGGATGGTTACCCGTACGGTTCTGTACCTTACACGCTGAGCTGCCACAAAAGCTTTTGTTGTGAGGCTACAGCGAGGTGAAAACCAGTATGCTAAAATGTAAAATCAACCCCATTTCCCCGGCACAACCTATATGGCGCTCCCTCATCTGACCCCGTCCTGGACACTCTGCCAGCCCAGCCGCGTGGACTGATCTGTTGCTTGAGGACACACTGCCGTGTGTCACTTTCACAGCTCTGTGCATGCAGCTCCCTTCGCCGGAAATGCTCTGCCCCCTGACATTTGGTGACTATCTCTTCTTCTTTTTTTCACGTCTGTTTATTTTTGAGAGTGAGAGAGAATGAGCGCAAGTGGGAGAGGAGCAGAGAGAGAGGGAGACACAGGATCCGAGGCAGGCTCCAGACTCCGAGCTGTCAGCACAGAGCCCGACGCGGGGCTCGAACTCACCAACTGCAAGATCATGACCTGAACTGAAGTCGGACGCTTAACCGACTGATCCACCCAGGTGTGCCGGTGACTATCTCTTCTCAGCCTCCGATCAAATGCTCCCTCTTCCGTGACACTTTTTCTTAGCAACTAGAGGTGACCGTCCCCCACCCCGTCCCCCACTTTGGGCTCTACTGTATTCTGGTTCTACAAGCAACAAAGAAAGTCTAGAATATTTACTATCTGGCCCTTTGCAGAAAAGTTTTCAGACTCCTGTCCTAGATTTACGCTCTTCAGAAGATTTGCACAGCCCCTTCCAACCCTATCTTTATCAAAATGACAAGAGAGACTTCAAATCCACTAACTGCTAACAGGCAAACATATGAAAAAATTAGAAGGAGGACAGCTTTAGGATATTCTCCAAGTGAATGAATAAAAAATTTCAGAGTACTTACTACTGTTATATTTCTAAATTGCAAAGAACCTCCTCCTACGTGAGAGAGGTTCATAAATCCCAACGATGCCAAAGCAGAGAGAGGAAGGTTGAGCCCGGGCGGCATAATGGGCCCGTGGAATATGTTGAAGTAGGCCTTGTTCTTCTGATTCTGGAGCTGAATGTGGATCAGCTCTGGGAGGGTGAGTCCCCCAGAGAAGGCCTTAGGAGGACACACTGGGAGCGCAGAGGGAGTACTCTAATGAAAGCAGTTCCCAGCACGGGAACTCCTGGACTAATAGAAAGATAGTTATAGGTCCTCCAGACGAAAGTTTTTGGCTTTTTTTATTTCTTTATTTTTTAGCTAGAACAACTAATTAGAGTTCAATTTTCAAACTACTAAGTAATAATGCTGGCCAATAACAGAGATATACGTTGTAAGGTTAACCCTGCAATCCTTTTACGAGAAGATTAAAACAAAACAAAACAAAAACAAAACAAACCCAAGTCGCCTCACTCTCATCTCTCGAAACCCATATAACAGCGCAAGTCCACAGTTCGCATCTACAGGTCAAGTGGGTATCACCTCCGCCATCTGCCCTAAAAACTCTATCCTGCCATGAAAGCAGCCCAGAGCTGTTGGGGACACTTTTTCAGGATAACGGGTATTTTACTAAGGGAAGCCAGCTCTGGATAAGTATTCATGTTCATGCTGCTAAAGGTATGATAAGGAATTATTTACAAAACTGGTATTTTCAATTCTGCTTGTGTTAAAATCTGGCTAATGTTAACAGTGGTAAGACTTTTGATTTGATTATCCTTTGTGTGAAAATTTATTCAAAATGATGATACCTGTGACAACCGATCATTAGTACTGTCATTCTTCAAAGAATACCGTAAATTATGAGATAACTTCTACACTTCTAGGAGAGGAAAAAAAAGATACTGACAATAAGAAAAAAAGACATATGAAGAACCATACTTAAAACCAGTATGGGAGGGAACCTTTATTTAAAAAAAAATGTCAAGTTTCTGGTAAAAGTTCACGTCCACCATCAACAACCTTATTCTTCACGTAAATTCACTAAAACATAAATGTTGTAATCCAAGCTAAGGAAAAACCCGCCACGTTAAAAAGTAACTTTTCATTCCGTCAGAGGCTTTGCGTATGCGGAATGCTTTCGCATGTGTCAAAAAAGGGGAAATGATGGGAAATAATGTGAATGACTCGGCACAGATTTATCACCACTGTCAGAAACGCAACTTAAGAGAGATACTTAACTGGTAGCAGACTATCTCCTAACAGAAAAAGAGGGAGGCGGAGGTCTCTCAGGGATCTCAGAGTCTTCTCATTTAAACAGCCAATGATTCCAAGCCAACATTTGATTGCAAAATTGTTTTTCAACTTTTTAAAACATTTTATCTTAGAGAGAGAAAATGCACGAGCAGGGGAGAGGAGCAGAGGAAGGGAGAGAGGAAGGCAGGGAGGGAGAGAGAGAAACACAGAAAGAGAGACAGACAGAGAGAGACAGAGAGAGAGAGAGAGAGAGAGAGAGAGAGAGAGAGAGAGAATGAATGAGAATCTTAAGCAGGCTCCACGCTTAGCACAGAGCCCAATGCAGGGCTCTGTCTCATGAACCATGAGAACATGACCTGAGCCGAAATCGAGAGTCAGATGCTCAGCCGACTGAGCCACCCACGTACCCCTTTAAGTTTTTAATTTGAAATAATTTCACACTTACAGAAAAGTTTTAAGAACATTACAAAGAACTCATGAATCCCCTTCACCCAGTTTCACCAAATTAACGTTTTCCTTCAGTGTGTGACTGACTGCAGAAAAACTGTCAAGTTCTCTCCTACTTCCGTATCAGAGAGAAGACGGGTCCCTGTTAATGTCCATCTTTTTAAAATTTCACAGATGTAGATGTGAGTAAAGGAGATACTACCGACTGCACCCCAATTTTCCTCCGTTAATGACACAAAGAAGCCACGCTCGCTACATTTCCCAGAGGAGTAATGAGAAAAACATGCTTCTTTACCAAACTTCTCGAACAAAACATAAAACAAGGCTTAAATAAGGCCTGAACACACCCAAAGGGGTTTTAATGGGTTAATCCTAAACTACTATAAATATTGACTTAGAACAAAATATCATTTTAACTAGAATAATAAATGCCTTTAAAGAAACCCTATAATCTAAAAAGCTCATGGAAAGTAGGGGAAAAAAAGGAAATTGTTTTCATATGGCACTGAGAAGCTTTTTATCTCATTCACTACACAGATGCACGCAACTTTAACATTTAGTGGCACAATCTCAAAACAGGCAGAAACTATACTTGCATTTCTCAACCTTCAACATGGGGCCAATGAAATTCTATCTGCGTATATTTCACCAAAAATTAAATGTATTTAAAACTAGATTTCTTGTGATTCTTTTTAGAAATATACATGCAGAAATTTCTAGCAATTACAACACAAACTTTCCTATTTTCTTATTAGCTTACGCATCCTGCTACTTTTGTAATAGTTGCCTTTTTTATTAACAAACATGAAAGGGTTTGCTTAAGATGCACATTTTTTCAAAACATACCTTTCTGTCCATCTGGATACAAGGTGGATTTACTGTAACGTTCCTTGAAGCGACTCACTATCGCTATCACTCATTCATTCAGTCCTCATTCATTCATTCATTCATTCACTCCCTCGCTCATCTACTGAGTGTCTTCTGAATTCCCCTGTGGCAAGCACTCTGTCAGATCTCAGGAACAGAGAGTCAAATAGGACATGATTTCCTATCCTTAAGAATCAACCACACTTTGTGGCCATCAGTTCAACTGCTGTGGCAGGGATCGGTGCCAGGTACGTAGGTACACAGCCCACATCCAGGGATACGAGCACGGAAGGCGATCTGGACTGAACCCGTATCTGGCATGTTACCAGAGCCATGATTCCACCCAGCACAGCCCACGGACTCTCGCAGAAGAAAATATGCTCGCGTGCAACACCTAAGTCTTGACGTCTGACCTCTTCCTTCTCGGAGCTGAAGATCTTTTTACTGGGGCCATCTCTACACGCAGATGACTATACAAGGCGGGATGGTCTCAAGGGCAGGACAGAGCTATTTGTGTCCCTCGATATTTCACGGACCGTACGCACCAGTGCTTGGCGTTCTGACCACCAGCAGTTGAAAACCGACGGGCAGACACCGGACGCCTGGAACAGACGGGACGAGTAGGGGTATAAAAACTATCCAGACCAACATTTTATTTTTAGTTCCAAATGAGGCTACAAATTTTTTTTTTTAAATCCCGTCTACATCCCCTCATACAGTATTTTTTACATTGTCCTGTCTGTAACGTAACGGAAATTAGACCCTTGAAACACAACTCGATGTGTGTAAGTGGGTAGGTATTTTTTAAATAAACCTATTGACTTAAAAAAAACGGAAATTACTAGCAAAGACAAGACAATTAGGCAGTGACAATTCATATAGTACAACCAATCAATAACACAATAAATTAATAGCAGAGCAAAGACGATGCGTTATAAATACTTATACACACACCGACCTGTAAAAAAGCACTATTTCACTAACATTCTGCACAATAAAAAACGAAAATGCTATATAAGCAAGCCAACCTGAAATGACACCAAGTATTATAAATGGCCTAATCTATATGTTAATGCTGTTGTATCACATAACTGCAGCGAGACGGAGATAACAATATGACTTTGGGGTTTCTATGGCTACATCCTGGGCTAACGGGCCTGAGGGGGCCGGCTGCTGACGCCACACAAGCATTCTGAGTGCTTCTTTTTGGTTATTTATGATATGATTTATGATAACGACAACATCTCCTATTTTCTCTCCTCCTCAGGTACAATAAATTGCTATCGTTAATCACCCTTCTCGGTTCAACTGCGATCACAATAGCATAATAGGGCCTAGCCACGGTCACATTGTGGATTTTTTAAAAAAGAAATAAATACAAGATCTCTCCAGACAACGTCGATAGCTCTAATATTTTAATCGACTTCCTTTAAGTCTTTCAGAATAAATTCTGTTCCAGCTAAGATCCCATACGAGGGTGTAAGCCCTTCGTGCAAATCCACGGCCACACGTTCACAAATCACTACCACCGTGATCTCCTCCAACTTGGGATAACAGTAAGACTGCACACTATGATATGAGAGCAACACACTTTCTTTTCCAAGGCAAACAATGGCAGGGTTTTTTTTCCTTTATCGATAAAACCGATCTCCCTGCTATCTTTTTTCTCCCCAGAACCAAACAAATTAGGCAAATTAGCCATTCATCTATCAGAAGGCGGCTCGCAGAGAAAGAATAAAAACTTGGCAATCATTCACACGTGTGTGATCTGCCGTTGCCAATTACCGGCTATGAAGACCCTTCATCTTTCTGAACTTCAATTTCCTTTTATGCTGGTTAGGATTAACAGAAAGTCCCAGCACCTCTGAGTAAGACAAAGTATGTAAAGAACCCAGCAACGGGCCTGATAAATGAGTTAGAGCATAAAAACAGAAGAGAAATTCTGCCCCTCCCTACACTGATGCCTTTTTAATGGGCTCCTCAGTAAGAGGTGGGACCTACTTGATTGGGGTGGTCACGGAACTTGCTTTTGGCCAGCGGGTCAGAGTTGGCAAATGTGGCATTGGCCGAGGTTTCTTGAAAACCACCTGTGTACTGGGGCTCGCCCTCCTGCTGCTCACGGGACACCTGCAACCGCCCCCACGGGCATGAGCCGAGGTTAGCCTGCTGGATGGCAAGTGCGTGGCCGAGGGCCCACGCGGAACCATCAGACATCTGAGCGAGGCCGTCGATGACCGGCTGATCGCAAACGTACGGCCAAGCCCAGCCACATCCGGCAAAAGCAGTGCACGGCTGGGCCAACCCCAAATACCAACTCACAGCATCGGGAGCTCATAGACACTGGCTACGGTAAGTCACTAAATTTCGGGGTGGCTCGTGACACGGCAACGTGTTAATCACGCGTTCACATACGCGCGGACGACGGGTTTGTGTCATTGGCAGTGGTTACGTTCTACAAAGGTCCTGTGAAGACTAACTTAGCAAAAACTGAACCATCGCTCCCAGGGGAAGTACGAGGTGAGGCTCCTGTGGGTCTCTTCTCGCTGCAGATCAGTACAGAAGCTCGTTTTATGTATGTTTCTGTTTAATGACTTAAAGGCATCTCAACTGATGTACATTGTGGATTCCCTACCACTGAGCTCAGAGCCAGCAGCACTGTAACTCATGCCTGAAGGGGGCTGATCGAACACGTGTTTTCTCCGCAAGGCACACCGTAGCCCTCTGACGCTCAGGAACACTCTCCGGCACTTCAGCATCGTGCTTGGGGACCACTCCAAACGGCACAAGCACCCAGAAAAAGTAAAACCTGTGAAGAACGTGGCACCAACTACACCCTGACCATGACACTTGCTTACAGCCGGAGAGCTGAAACGGCAAGGCGTAGTGTCACCCTGTTCGAACTCAGCCGCAAATGTGCACACCCCGGGCAACTCAAATTCTTCGCCACACTCGGTAGGTCCCCGAGTGACTGTGAAAGCGTCGTGCTGAAGTTGGGGTTACACGCACATCTTAGTGAGTGGGCAAAAAATCACAAATATGGAATACACGCATAATGAGGATCAACTACAAGTATATGGCTATAAACTCATCAGCACTGAGTACTTTTATGGAGTACGGATTTAAAAGAAAAGATTTTACTTGAAACTAATTCCAGGCCTCGGAAGGCATTTAATGAAAAGATTAAATATGCGTGAAGAACCGTAACACTGTGACCATACCTGGCAAGGCATTTTTCCTGCCCCAAACTGGGACAGATTTTAGTTTACAGATATCAAAGTACTAGCTGTGCACGCACTTTCTGCTCAAGCACATGACTATTCTTTGAATTTCTGGAACCTACCAACCTCTTTCCCTTCTTGGCGTCTTTACAGCCACATCCTCTGTTCCTTTCCACTAGGAACACTCTCCCCTTCATTATTTCCATGCTCGTCTCTCTTTCTCACTCTTTGCATCTTAAGCTGACGTACTGCTTTCTCCAAGAAGCATTCTTTAGTCATTCTCCATCTCCAAAATAAAGAGTCACAACGTGTAGCTGTTTGATGGTCGGCGCAGTTTTTATCCGTTTCCCCAACCAAGCTCCGCCAAGACAGGAACCACATTTTTCTTCAGCTGCTAAGCGATCACCCGAGGCTGATGATACATATTTCCTCCTTCACCACTGTTACTATGAGAAAAATAAGAAAAACTATCTTACCGTATTTCATCGATTCTAAGTTGTTAAAATGTGAAAAAAAATGTGCCTCTCTTGGAGTTGGGATGTATTTCTTATCATCAAAGCATCTTCTTGTCTCTGTGGGACAGGTGTGATAACACTGGCCCAGCAGTCACTACCCGCCAGTGGGTGAACTTGGGACTCCTGGTGAAATGACTGGATAACCGCAGCTCCTTGGTGTTTCGGTCACCAAACCATTTAAAAAATTTGACAAAGAGGTATCTGTTCTATGCGGTTAAAAAGTAACACTTTATACACATTAAAAAATGTTCTATTTTTGAGAGAGAGAGTGCGAGCAGGGGAGGGGGAGAGCGAGGATCCAAAGCGGGCTCCGCGATGACAGCAGAGAGCCCATGTGGGGGCTCGAACTCACGAAACGTGAGATCCTGACCTGAGCCGAAGTCGGATGCCCAACCCACTGAGCCACCCAGGCGCCCCTTTATATGCATTTTATATGATAAGAAAGAAGAGTTTGGCAGTCGAATTGGCAGTGTGTGTGTGTTTTTCTTAGTGGTACAGACAAGAATGGCACTTTTTTTTTTTTTAATTTTTTTTTCTTTTCCAACGTTTTATTTATTCTTGGGACAGAGAGAGACAGAGCATGAACGGGGGAGGGGCAGAGAAAGAGGGAGACACAGAATCGGAAACAGGCTCCAGGCTCTGAGCCATCAGCCCAGAGCCTGACGCGGGGCTCGAACTCCCGGACCGCGAGATCGTGACCTGGCTGAAGTCGGACGCTTAACCGACTGCGCCACCCAGGCGCCCCAAGAATGGCACTTCTTAAACTGATGATGTCTTAGGATCAGTGAGATATGACAGTTGTCCCAAATTACAATGAAATGCTTACTACAGTCCTTCAACGGAACACAGAGAAACTGTTTTAGCTATTAAAGCAGCATTAAACTGGATATACCTAAAACCCAAGGGCCCACCAAAGGGGGGACTTGCAAACTGTGACTCAGAACGGCTTGGACGAGAGGTGATTTGGTTGTTGCCCCCCGATCTTCTTCTCCTCCCCTTCCTGTACTCACTGACGTGGGACATCCCTTCACCAGTTAGATCCTGTAGATGACCCTTTTCACTAGACTGACTTGGCACATGACCTCTGGGTTTGGGGCCGTGTTTTGAAGCATGCTCTTTATTTCGAGCCCGCACTGTATTATTAGGGCAGTGTTTCATTCTAGTGGAAATGGCAATGAACTAGAAGACAACCTTGGTTTACAGAACCAGCCCTTTCCTGATCTTTGTGCTGACGAGCACCAGACTCTTCATCTGTACGCATGCAAAAATAACGTTGGCCCTATCTGCTTCACAGGATTACCACGCGCAGTTAGTAAAGAGTCAGCGTGAAATCTGTGGACAACTGCTCCAGTGGCCACTGCCGGGAGTGGCGACAGCAGCACAGACATTCACTGCCGCCTCTCCACTCACCCAGCACCGACCAGGAGCCGGCCCCAGGGAGGAGCGGCTCCCACACTCGCTCCTCTCCCTCCTCCCCCAACCACACATGTGCGATCCGAGAGATTTTAACAAAATCGTGAAAAAAGGAGAGCTCGGGATAAGTACCCAATGGCTGTTAAGAAGCCAGATTAGAAAGAAGACCAAATTTGGGATGACTCCAGTCTGAAGTGGCAAGAGAAACATCCAATCAGTACCAAAGGACACATCTGACGGGGAAAGAAAGGCAGTACTTAAGCTTCATTGTCCCATCCCATCAACCCTAAAGACGCTCATATTTAGGGGATGGCCTATGAGATCTGCTGCTGGTCTCTGAAATTTGGTGATTCAAAACAAACAAACAAACAAACGACGCCCCAAGAAGCCACAAAACAAGCAAATCACAATGGTATAAAAATGGCCAGAAAAATGCTATGAAATTACAATCAACTCTTTCCTGGCCTGGATGAAAAGTGGGGCAGGGGAGCCAAGAGGCTAATCAATCTGTAATAGAAATGACCATATACCTGAATCGCAGATTAAAAATTCTCAAAATCAGAATCGAAAGCCCTGTACTTCTTGAACTTGGAACATCGTGTAACCTTTCTTTGATAAGATGTCCCAGAAGGTCCGACAAGGTCTGACTTGTCAGAAGGTCACGAGGTCTCAGGGATGAATGTCTCCCCAAGGCGCTTGTGTGACTGCACATAAACGGTTCGGACTACAAAGGGCTAACTACGACGGCACCCATTCGCCCTTAAGGCCACGCGGTCGGTGAGGCTGGAGGGACTGTCCAACTCCAAGTGTGGCCCTGCAGCATCTCCCCGCCCGGCCTCGGCTGGCTTCGGCACAATTAAAATCCCAATCCCTCCCGCGGCCCCCAGTGTCCCATCACGACCTTGTGCCGCGCCGACCCTCTGCTCCCCTTCTCGGGCCACCCTGCCGTCCTCGGCACTGCTCACACCTGCCGCGCTGCCTCCCAGCGCTCTCCCGATGGCCCCGGGTGCTGCTCGTGCAGGTCGTCTCACGGCTGCTTCTCACACCTTACCCGGGTCTCCGGTGTCCCGGCCTCACGGACTCTGACCGCCAGCCCTTCGGCCACCCACCCGCCTCCCTAGCACTTTCATGCCCCGCTTTCCGGCCACGGCGGACACGCCCGCCTCACATCGTATTACTTGTCTGCTCGGCCATTTCTGTCCCACCCACTAAAACATGAGCCTTCTGAGGGCAGGGGCTGCGTCCTCTAGACTGAGTTCCCAGCGGCTAAAGCAGTAGCTAACCCAGAGAGCCCCTGAATATTTGTTTAGCAAAAGCTTGTGATGGCCAGGCGGTATTTCCTAGTAAGGGGGCTGAAGCCAAGGGTGTAAGGAAGGTCACCTTGGGGCGCCTGGGTGGCTCGGTCGATTGAGCGTCCGACTTCGGCTCAGGTCATGATCTCGCGGTTTGTGAGTTCGAGCCCCGCGTCGGGCTCTGTGCCGACAGCTCGGAGCCTGCTTCCGTTCTGTGTCTCCCTCTCTCTCTCTGCCCCTTCCCTACTTGTGCTCTCTCTCTCTCTGTCTCTCAAAAATAAATAAATGTAAAAAAATAAAAATTAAAAAAAAAACAAAACGGTCACCCGAGGAAATATACGGTGTGTGAACAGCAGAGGACCAGGGACAGATACTATGCAACAGGCCAAAATTTAAAGTAGTGGCAGAAGGGGAACTTGAGAAGAGAATAAGACGGGATGGCCGGTAAGTTGGAAGAAAACCACAAGAGAAAACACAAGCGCGTACAAGAAGGTTTCAACAAGAAAGGAGTATTCAATCATGCCGAAGATTGCAAAAGCATCAAATATACCTCCCTAAAGCAACTATGATCCACGATCGCTGCCATGAAATAAACAGGGTAAAGTAACAGAAAAGCACCACTAAGGAGGCAGTGATGAGGGAGAGTGCCATCTTCTTAGAATGAAGAAACTATCTTAATACCAATGAAACACAGATCTGAGTAACTAATTAGAACAGCAATCAGAGACAAGCCAGAGGAAACGTATTCTCGGCACTTAGAACGGCCACACGTATAACGAGGTTGCGTGTTCGAGGCTCTGAAAGGAAACCAGTGTGGCCAGCGTAATGTGAGAATGGGATGCAACACGATGGGCTGGCGAGCAGGTGCAGCTTCAGGGGTCACGCTGAAGAGCTGGTTTTGAAAGTCTGCTCTGGGGGCGCCTGGGTGGCGCAGTCGGTTAAGCCTCCGACTTCAGCCAGGTCACGATCTCGCGGTCCGTGAGTTCGAGCCCCGCGTCAGGCTCTGGGCTGATGGCTCAGAGCCTGGAGCCTGTTTCCGATTCTGTGTCTCCCTCTCTCTCTGCCCCTCCCCCGTTCATGCTCTGTCTCTCTCTGTCCCAAAAATAAATAAACGTTGAAAAAAAAAATAAAAAAAATAAAAGTCTGCTCTGCTTTTGAAAAAGGAGACTCCAGCAGTTGTGAAAAGAACAGGAATTAGGTCACTGGTGACCCGAGTGAACAGTTTCAGTCTAGTGGGGGGTGGGGGCGGAAGCTGGAGGGCAGGTAGAGTCAGTTGTATGTCACACGATGAAGCAGTCTCATCCATTCGTTCACCCAACAAACACTACAATCTGTATAGGCGTAAGGAAACCAAACACAAGGTTTCTCTCCTCACGGGCTTTACCCGCTGCCAGGGCGGACAGGAAACAAGTAAATACACGAGAAATTCATAGTGACGAAGTGCTAAGAAGACAATGAAGTAGGATCACGTGTTGGGGGAGGAAGGGCTACTCTAGGAAGAGTGGTCCCTATGGACACTTTAGTGGAGACCAGATTCGTGGGGAAACTGCGGCCATGGGATGATCTTTAGCACAAGCATTTTTGGGGAGAAAAGAGAACAAGGGAAGGCCCTGCTGTGAGAAGAGACGTTCACGGCCGACGGACGGAGGACAGGCGGTGTAGACGGAGGTGAAGCCTGTGGATGCGGGGATCAGAGCATGCCTTGTCTTCCGTGCTGAGGGAGCCAGGGTGTGTCTGAGCACAGTGGGAAGCCACTGGCCAGTTTTAAGCAGGAAAGGCTGACCGAAAGAAACGGCAAGATTGAGAAAGGCAGGCGAAGAAAGCTAAGGGCAGGTTTGGAAAGGTTCACGGTAGAGACAAACACGGCCAACTATCAGACAACACAAACGAACGAACCAGAAAACAATATATTCCACTAACAGGGAGAGAAGGAGGAAGTAGTAATATGAAGCTTAAAATGACTGATCAGACTGCGAACGACCATACCCAATAGGAAACCGTTTGTCACATGAAATTACATACATACAAAAACCCCACAAAGCGTGCAGGATCAGCATTGCCATCCGACTTTTACACGGTGGGGCAGACAGACATATGCCAGAGGCCGGTGCATTTGAGAGAGGCTGTTTACCTTTGGGGCAATACCTCACTCTATTTTGCACAGTCTACTACCATGAACACGAAGCCAAAGTATGAAGGCACATCTGCATCGAAGTGATGCGATGCCACATCTTTACGTTGCACGTACCCCTACGTACAGAGTAATGTATACTGTCAACCAAACCTTTACTCCAATGAAGGTCTATCCCAGGGCTCTAAGTGACCTTGGCAAAATTCTAGAAAATAGACCTCAGGACCTGGGGCTCCAAAGCTATTTTAGAACGAGCTCGGAATAATTGTCCCACAATATGCGTTTCTTGATTAATTGCTTAAGATAAGGCCTCCTTTTCCTTGCTGGCCTCCAGTGGCTCTCTCTTCTTCCCATAATCACTTCTGTCTCGTTCTTCTAAACCCTGGAAGGCTAAGGGAAAAATCAGAGATACACCAATTCCATTACTTGGGGATTAGCTGAGAGATAACCCTTTGTATTCCATTACTGACCATTATTTGAGTAATTATTCGATAACTATGGTACGTTTGAAAGATGCACTAATTGTTTTCCGAGGCTCACTCGTGCTTTGTATCAGACAAGTTACGAATGTTATGTTCTTTAATACTGCAAATCTACATTTGGGACACAGGAGAAAAATGACTCGTAACTTTTACTACATTTCATTTTTCTTTGATTTCTTTTCCTACGTAAAAAATAAAAGCTGAAACAAGAATAATTAGTCTGTTGAAGGTCTTACTGACTAGAAAATTAGGACTCTATTTTTGACCAGATTTATGTCTTGCAAGAGTCAAATTTTTGCATAATTTAGACAGAAAATTGGCAGGGGATGGCTGTTCCATCGAATTTCAGCAAAATTAGTATTCAGCCACCTGAAATTTTGGCAGTAGTCCAGTATGTTTATCCAAAGCAGTAAGTAGACAGAAAATAAAAGACAATTGACAATCATGCCTAAATAAGTTACTTTCTCTCTTTCTCTCCCTCTCTCTCACATGCGCACACACACACATTTAAAAATGAGCCACTAATTTCAGAAGTATGTTTTGTGAAAAGACTTATGGTCTACCATACTTACGGTCTTAATATCAACTGCAGAAAGAAAAAGAACATCCGTCCCATTTCCAAAGTACAAAGAACCCTATACCAGTAAGCTGACTCCAACATGGTCTACAAAGGGGTAAAGCTGTTTTTAATTACCTGTCCTCCAAATAAAGCAAATCACACACATCACTTCTTGACTATTGCTGCTAATAGAGGAACACGATAGGAACGATGATTCCAAATTCATTAGTGACTGCTGTGGAATGCACGGTAAAGAAAGCTGAAAACCCCATCTATTAACTCTTGCTTACCTTCAGCTCCCCCTGGAACGTCAGTTGGCATGGAAGAAAAAGAGCTAAGAGGCCCACACATGCATTTAATGTTTACTGGGCACCGACCATCTGTAAGCCTTCAGCTCAGGGAAAACCGAAGAGTATTCTTCAAGGCCATAGTAAGTGTGCCTGGCAGGGTCCAAGTTTGGTGGTCCTGAGACCCTCCTGGCAGCTAGAATGGAATTGGCGGTGAAAGTGAAGAGCGGTATATGGTTCGGAAGGCCCATGTAAGACGAGGTCCGTCAAAGCGAGGCTTCCATTCAGGAAGCGTTTGAAATACACCTACCATGTGCTGGGTATCAGGTACTAAGTGAGAACTCTGACAAGTAAAAGACCCTCAAAATGCTCATCCACGTGAAATCTGCAGACTGAGATGCAAACATCATTTAAAATGAGGTAGTTGGCAATAATAAAAAGTCAACACGGCGCTAAGTCATCTCAGAAATAAATAGTAAGAACAGCACCATCCAGTAGAAATACAATAGAAGCTACACGATGGAATTAAAAATTGTGGAGCGCCTGGGTGGCTCAGTCGGTTAAGTGTCCGACTTTGGCTCAGGTCACGACCTTACGGTTCGTGAGTTCGAGCCCCACGTCGGACTCTGTGTCTCCCTCCCTCTCTGCCCCTCCCCGACTCACATTCTGTCTCTGTCTCCCTCTCAAAAATAAACAAACATTAAAAAACATCTGTTTTAAGTTGTTCGGTAGCCACATTGAAATATTGAAAAGAACAGGTAAAACCAATTTTAGTAATATTTGAACTTGATAGATCAAAAATACTGTTTCAATATATAATCAATATAGAAATAATTATTGAGATAGTTTAGCTTCTTTTCATACTGAGCTTTCAATATCTGAGATGTGTTTCATCCTGATAGCACCTACCAATCTTCATTGGATGCTAAATCTTCATTGGAAATACTTGATCTGTGTCTAAATTACATGAAATTTACAGTTGAAAAGTAGATGCACATACCTGAGTTGTTTCAAGCATACCTAGACATTTTTTAATAGTGAATAAATTATCAGTGTTTAAATTTAAATTAAGTAAAACTAAATATAATATAATGTAATAAAAACTAAATAGAATTAAAAACTCAGCCCTCAGTCAGGTGAACCACATTTTGAGAGCTCCATGGACCCTTGGGGCTACTGGCCACCATGTTGGATGTGCAGGTCTAGAAATCCATTAGGGCAAGTTGGGTTGGAGACCAGAAATTTTTAAGGTATGGATCAAGAGGTACTTGAGAAGCAGAAAGAAAAAGACTGAATATGTTGTTGACTAAGTGCAATTAAAAGAAAACCAGAGACGCGGTATCAGAAATAGCTGCAGAAAAATCAGTTTATAAAGAAGGGTTGGTAACAAACAAACAAACAAAAAAAAAAAACAAGAAAAAATTGGTACTCTGGAACAATAATCTGTGCTTCCCCTAGAGAGCAGTGTATTCAGTGTCAAGCAAGAGTAGATTTTAAATCCCCCACTCACGTACGTACTTGTCAAATTAGCTAACTTTGCTCAATTCCTCTGTGTGCTTGCTCGAATACAACAGAAGGCAGCATTAAGTATGTGGGCTTGGGAGTCAGATGGGTTTGATGTCACATCCTGTCTTCATCACTTGTTTCCTGTGTGAACTTGGGGAGGACTCTTCTCTATGCCTCATCTGTAAAACGGAGCTGATCCGGATAATATCCACGTCATAGGGTTGATGTGAGGACATAACTAGTTAATGTCACCAAAGCACATGGTGTGGCATCTATTACACACAAAACGTGGCCAATAAAATTTGTCATAATTAATCCAACAGCCCAGATCTTTACCATCTTTGCCTAGAATATTAAAAATGAAATACTAGTTGGTCTTTGGGTTTCCAGCGTCTTGCTACCTCCAGTCCAACATCAGTTTTGCCATCAGAATTATCTTTTGAAATCAAGGACGTTGATCATACCTACTCTCCTGCTAAATAATCTTCAATGGCTTTTGTAACTCTGCATTTGACCACACAACTCTTCATACATCTCCAGGATAGAAAAAAATTTCAATGCCCTCCTTATTATAGAAGACTTTTTTTTTTAAGAAGACACTTAACATACATCTTAAGAATTCAGAAAAACCCTTACCCAACCCTCTCCTTGGAGAATGATCCGTTCAGTCTTCTCATAGAGCACAAAAGTGAACAAGGCTCCTGGAATCAGATCGACCCAGGTTGGAAGTCTGATTTGGACACGTATCAGCTCTGAAACTTCAGGCATAGCACTTAACCTCTCTGAGTTTCGGGTTCTTCTCTAACACAGACTTTGCACAGTTGCTGTGAAAGCCTTAATACAGTACCTAACGAATGGAGGGCCCTTAATGATTAGCTTCCTTCCTCTTTTTTCGGCAATGATTCCCTCCTCTATGAATAAAAGATATTTGTTTATATCATTGTTCCTCTTCTTAGCCTGTGAGTCAGAAAACCTGACCTACTGATCCCAAAGCCCTAATATAGTGCCTGAGACATGACAGGCACTAGGTTTAACAAATCTTTGTTGAATTAAAATGAACCACACTTTTCCGGAATGAGCAACATCTCATCGTATGTATTGTAGATTAATATGAAAACCACATGGTCTTTGTGAGAATTCCCTAGAAGGCAGACTGGGGATGGTGGGGGGGGGGGTTGCACTGGTCAGAAATATGCCCTGTAGGTAAGAGAGATCAACTTAGGAGTATTTATTTGCTGTCGAAAATGCATTCACTCTTGGATAAACAGAAAGTGGTGTGTTCACACAATGGAGTATTCATTGGCCACAGAAAGGCATGGAGTTCTGAGACATCCTACAACATGGATGAACCTTGAAAACATCACACTAAATGAGAGAAGCCAGTCACCAAAGATCACCTATTACAGTATTCCATTTCCATATGATGTCCAGAACAGGCAAATCTACAGGGACAGAAGGTAGGTTAGCAGCTGCCTAGGACTGGCAGGAGTGGAGGAAATGGGGAATGGCTGGTAATGGGTATGGGGTTTATTCGTGGGGGAGGGTGAGAGTGTTCTAAAATTGGTGGTGGAGATGGTTGCATGACCCGATGAATGTACTAAAAACCAGTGAGCTGTGCACACTTGCGACGGGTGGAGTGTATGGTGTGTGAGTGGTATCTCAATAAAGGTGTTAGATTACAACAATCCTTCACTCGACAATGTAGATGTCTACTGGGTGGCTGTCACTCCTCTCGGCAGTGGCAACACAGCAGGAATTGAAACACAGAGGGTTCCTAACTTCATTGGGATAGAAAGCAAAAAATCCCAAAAGGCAGGATTAAGGAAGAGAGCACGATGGGGTGGGCTGCTGTAAATGGGGAAGGGTGACGGGATGTTTTTGCCCACGTTCATGAGTTGTGCACATGTGTGTGTGCTTTAACAATGAGACAGTAGTGTAGAATGGGAATCTAGAGCTACTACCTGGACAGAAACCTTCCACACTGGATCCTTCGGTCTAAGATCTAACAGTGAACTGAAGAGCGCTGTTGTAAAAAGAGATCTTTCCCTTCCTGTCATTTTAGGGCTCATTTTGATTATAGCTTTTTAAAAAATCATTACCATATGGACTTTATATTCTCAGTCCTGCTTTGGCTAAACAGTAGAGTAAAAACTCCAGCCAGAGAGAGAGGAGAAAGAAACCTGGCCCATCAGTTATCAACGGACTACCGTCTTCCACTCTTTCAAACTGTCTTATACGGCAAGCCCATAGGCAGGGGAAATGTCTTTTGTATGAAATGCCTTCAGTATTTCTAGGTATTCAACACACGCCCAGAAGTCGGTGAGATCTTATTTGCTGAGGAAGCGATACCCTCACTACAGTTAATTCGAGCACACTTTAGAATGGACGTTAAGCGGCACTTGGCATGTGAAAATGTAATATTTGCATTGAATGCTTTTCATCCTGGTGAGCTTTCCAAGCCTCTCCCCTCTCAGACTTTCTCTCCTTTTTTTGAGGGAGGACATTTGCATTCTTACCACCTTTTCTTTACCTTCATTATCATCCCTTTGACTTTTGCTTCGGTCTAGATGTCCACATTTTATTTTGCCGTTTCTTACAGCCTCATCTTCTTCTAGAAGTTCCTCCCTTTTGTAGAAAGTTACCAGGCTACAGCGGGAAGACTTGGGTGACGACGTGGACCTCTCAGAAGTCTGCTGCCAGCACCGGCTGTCCAGGCAGCGCCAGATGAAGCCCAACTAGAAAAATCTGCAAGCTCTCCCCTCGCCCTCTCCTTTCTCTTTCATCTCTTTGAAGCCCCCCCCGGAGAGCCCCCCCCCCAACCTGCGTCTGCCGGACCAAGATCCAGAGGAAGAAGGACTCCAAGAGGGGGAGGCCCGACGTGAGCCTGCTCCCCACCCCCCCCCCCCAGGGGACTACGCCAGCAGTGCTGACAGCCTGCAGCTCCCTGGGAGTCTCCGGGAACAGAGTGACAGGATCTGCCTGACACTTGATTTCGGCAGAATCCCAATAGCTGCTGTGTTGAGAACAGGCTCTGGGGGTGCAAACAGGGTCACAGAAAAGCTGGGAGATGACTGCAGGAGCCCAGGAGAGAGGTGACAGGGCTTGAGACCGGGCAGCGGAGATCGTGACTGGTGGTCAAATTCCTGTTGAGACCAGAAGATCCCAACAGTCAACCCAAGGGCCTGAAAGTATCTTTTCGAGGGGAGGGGCGTGGTGCATAACGTTCTTAAGCATTTTTAATTAGCTGCCAAGATTCCGGAATCCAGAAACAACCCCTTTCCCCCCAACCTAAATTTCCTGCCTTTACTAAAACGTCAGAAGATCTAGAATTCTATACCCACATTCCACAGGGGCACAGTAAGGCTGTCCACCTGTCACCGTACCCCCAGCTCTTCTTGGGAATCTGTGTTTACAACCCCCACTGGAAAGCCTGAAATGGACCTACCCCCAGGATCTTCTCAGTTGGCAATGACTTAGGACTTGCTTAGATTCCCTAAAGTTTTCTCTGGAACTTGGTTTAACTAAGAAAGGCAAAACTTGTGGTTTTAAAGGTCCATCAACAAGAATGTCTTATAGCATTATTACCTGCATGAAGCAGTATCATATAAATATAAAAACACATTTTAAAATGTTTCTGGCTGGAAGAAAAAAGTATTGTAATTTTCAACCGAAAAAAAAAAAAAAAAACCACCTGAACTATCAGAGACGAGTCCTATAAAAATTCCAATGAAATTTAATTAAAACAGAAACGCTAGAAATATGTTTGATAAAATATTTACCTTAAGTATCTTTTCAGATAAGTAATATTTTTACAGTATACTCATTCTATACGGGAAGCCCTATTGAGAGCTATGAAAGGCAATTTATGTATCGCCACGGATGTCTGCCACATTGACTCTCCTTTTCCCCGGCTCTTACAGAGAGACTTCTTCCAAACCAGAATGATGTGTTATAAGAACATAACAGAACATTACAGAACCTGGTAAAAAACGTTAACCTGTCACCTTCTGAAATATAACCAAACTGGAGCCACAGGACACAACCCCATTTGTGAAGAAACTGACGTCGGAACAAATATTCCGGCCTCCTTGAGCTGAACTCAATCTGACACTTTTGGGGGAAATGAAAAAGAAGTAACTGAAATGGGGCCTATTACCTAGAACAAACAAGGTTCTCAAGTAAAATTTTATTTAACTGAGAAAGTAGGAACAGAATGCCAGATCCCACATACACTTCTTTCTTTCTCCTTCACTGCTTACAAATAGGTTCAATGCTTCTCTATTAGAACAGCCATGATCATAAAAACTCACCTCTTACAACCTTTTTACTTTTGCTCAACACTGCTATCCAACTCAAGTTAATGCTTTCTTTACTTTTTTGATTCCTTGAGAAGTTACTGCTTTCCAGATGTAACGTAAACAGGGGGAAAGGTATTTCTCAGTCTCAAGAAATTCAGTTCATTGGGAAAGACATACCAAAAAAAAAAAAAAATCAGAATATAGTGAGGCAAGGGTACTATCAAATCAGTAAAGAGGGTCTTTTATTTTTTAGTCCTTTATCAAACTGCTCTGAAGCATAAGTTTTTACTTGACCACTTCCCTTCACCACTCATTTCCTCTGACTTCACCGGAAACGCCTTCCCATGGTCCCTTGTAACTTTCTCATTTCTCATTACAAATAATCCTCATCCTGCCTGACCTCTATGTAAGAATGGCTGTTGACCGCTCTTTCTTGAAATTCTCTTTTGTTAGATTCATTTAAACTTTAGGTCCACAAATATTTATTGCATATTGAGTCAGTGTCAAGAGGTAAGGGAAATACTGGACCCAGACTTTCAACCTGTCAATGAGCGACATCTGGAAGGCAAAACACGATAAACCCGCTGGATTTGCTGTCCTGAAGGACAGCTCTCCAGATGGAAATCTTTCAACCATTCCCATTTTGCCTACTAACCTAAAGATGACCCTTTTAACTTGCAGCTTGATTTCTGTGGCTCTCTATAATATAGCATGACCTTGACTTTCACTCTTTTTTCCCCTAACATTCCTTCATTTCAGCAGCACTTCTGAACTACTTACTTCAATAAGTTATAAGCTTTCCATTCGTGGGCTTCTGGTTATATTGTTTCTGTCTGAAAGCTTTTCTCCCCATACCTGCTTATCAAAATCTCATCTGTTTTACCAGAACTGTCTCAGATAACAAGTTCCTTCATGAAACCCTGCTTCCAATCAGATTTGAGCTCTTCATTCTTCAAATCCCCATGGCAGTTGGCAGTTTCTAACTTTCTGAGAATACTTGTGCTTTTTTATGTTTCATATACAGTTATTTACCTGAGTTACTCAAGATTTGAAAACTGAAAGCCTGTTGAAGATATGGATTGTGTCTTAATCATCTCGGTTTCTTGAATCTTTCCATGTAAATCTATAAATATTCATAGGATACTTATATGCATGCCGTCATGCTAAAAAACATAGTGAGTGCTCAAATACCTATTAGATTTCATTGAGTTTAGACCAAATCATCTGGTGGTTTCCTGATAAGAGTGGTGTGAGAAGTAACAGAAGTCTAAGACATTCCTGTTCTACCCTATGCCCTGATCATTGGGCGGCATATAGAAGCTGAGGTTAACATGATTTCATTCTAAATTTCAGTGGCATGTTATCACTGCCAGAAGACAGTGCTCCTTCAGTCAGACACTCCTATGAATTGCAATCCTTCATATGTGACTTAGGCATATATGATTGTCTCTTAACCTCTGATATCCTAATAAAGTGCCTTGTTGTGCATTTTTTATTCATTCATTGTTATGGGTACCACTTAGGCCCTCTTAATACGGAGATTTATATCCTTTAGTTCTGAGAACTTTTCTTGCATTATTTCTTTGATAATTTCATTTCCTTTGTTTTCATATTGTTTTCTCTTCCTGGAATTCGTTTTATTTTATTTTATTTTTTTTTAATTTTTTTTTAATGTTTATTTATTTTTGAGACAGAGAGAGACAGAGCATGAACGGGGGAGGGGCAGAGAGAGAGGGAGACACAGAATCGGAAGCAGGCTCCAGGCTCTGAGCCATCAGCCCAGAGCCCGACGCGGGGCTCGAACTCACGGACCGTGAGATCGTGACTTGAGCTGAAGTTGGACGCTTAACCGACTGAGCCACCCAGGCGCCCCCTGGAATTCGTTTTAGTACACTATAGCACCTTCTAAATTGAGTCTGTAGTTTTCTTTTTTCTCCTCTACTGCTTCTCTTTATTTAACTGTTTAGATTTCCCTGACTTTTACCTTAAAACCCCCCTATAGAACTTTTTTATTTTGATTACTTACTTTTAGTTTCCAACAACTTGCTCTCGTACTGTGACTGTTTATTCCTCTGGGACAGTTTCTACTCTTATCTCTCAAAAGGGGTGTGTGGGCGTGTGCAGTTTTTTCCTGCTTACTGTCTCTATTTCTGGTTGTTTTGTTTTCTCTTTTCCTCCAGTGTCTTTTGTTATTTTTCCTCCAATGTCTTGCTAGCTATTGGCTGTCTTTCTATTGGCTCAAGAGTCAACAGAAATAATGAGTCAGTAGAAAGCTTGCTGGAAGCTCTGGGGGGCACAGCTGAGACTCTGGTGACTGGTGGGCTTCATTTGAAGACGAGTTAGCACTAATGATAATAGTATCATCAGCAGGCATTTTCCTGGGCCTACTCCTGTCTCTTCGGAGAAGGCTCCTTTGATTTCCTGTATGGCAGGAACGTAGACTTGCACCTCACCTCCACTTTCATTCAGTACCCTGAGTGTCAACCCTGTGTTCTGCTGAGCTCACTGACTCGCCCACCGCTGCCAATAAACAAACCCAAGCAAACAGACTTCGCATCTGTGCAGAAAGGTGGGTAAATGGCCAGTCACCCGGTAGTGACTGAGCACCTGAGGGTCACTGCTCTTTACGGACTTTCAAATAATTCCCGTTTTTAGCTCCTGACCCCTTCTGAGGGAAGGATGACTAGAAGGAACACAAAGGTTTTCAGGACAGCAAAACGACTCTACAGGATACTATGATGGTGGATACATATGGACTAATGCAAACTACGGACCCTGGATGATAATGGCATGTCAATGGAGATTCAACGATTGTAACAAATGTGCCACTCTGGTGGGGAACATTAACAGTAGGGGAGGCTGTGGGGGGGAGGGGCAGTGCATGGCAGTCTTGGTACTTTTTGCTCAATTTTGCTGTAAAGCTAAAACGAGTGTTCTAAAACATTGTCTATTTTTCTAAAAAAAGATATATTCAAGTCTTACTTCTTTTGTGAAGCTTTTCACAGAATTCTCCTATTCTTGACTCTTATTCTGACATACGAGCCCTAAACATATAAATTGTTACTGAAATTCTCCTATGTCTTATCTCCTCAACTAGAAGCTCCCGGAGACGACCCTACAATGCTTAGTAAATTACTTTTAAAAAATTAAGCAGGGCTTGTTTTATTTCAGAAAATACTGTTACTCATAGTGTTTCATTTCCCATATGTCCAAAGAAATGAGCACATAACTAACACTCTGCTTACAGAATCCATCTTAATCTACTGTCCATTGTTTGGCATTATTTACAACTTCAAAACCATGGTGAGAATCACATCACCCCTCTTAACATATGACTAGCTCACTGGTATTACATGTCACTGTCTCTCCTGACGGTTCCCACCGCCTCTGAACAGGCCTCCACCCTTGCACCCTTGCTGGTGAGCAGCCAGATGAGATTCCAGATCATTCTCCTCCTTGGTCCAGAGCTTCCTCAAGCTTCCCACCTCACAGACTAGCTCAAGCCCTTGTCACAGTCCACCCTCCTAGACCTCTCAGTATTCTCTCCCACTTGCTCAGTTCCGGTTTCACTTGTCATCTTCCTGTTCCCTGAATCAGCTAAATGCTTTGCAGGCACGCGGCCTCTGGATTTGCTGTTCCCTCTGTCCGGAATGCCCCCCGCAATGTGACCACATGGCCTGTTCCCTTATTTCTTTCCAGTCCTATGGAATCACCGCTTCTTAGAGAGACCTCCCCTCAACAACCTCCCCATCTACAAGTAGTAAGCCTCACCACTCTCTATCCCTCTGCCTAGCTTTATTTTTCTTCTTAGTATTTATCGCTTAACATTAACATTTGTTGCTTACCGTATACCGTACTCCCTAGGACATACGCTTCATGATAGCAGGCTTCAGTTCGGTTCACTGCTGTGCTTCCGGCTTCCAGGACAGTGCCTGCCTTATCCTAAAGGCGCAATGGCTATTTTTGAAATGAATGGGAGGACCACTTAACAAACTAGCACTTGGTGTTTAATAGCACTTACCACCTCTCAAAAAATGTCACAGTACTTTTTAATATTAAAAAAGTGGAGGGAGATTAAGATCTTCCTATAAGGAAAGAACACTACTGCAGTCTTTGAAAATGGAAGATGCCAATTAGAAGACACATTTACGTATCATTAAAAGAAAACCTGGCAATTAAATTACGAGAATGCATTTTCACCACTTAGAAATATTATTTTAGAATGACTGAACAAGCTGCTCCAGATGTATTTAGGTCGATTTTAATATAGCACTCATACAGACATTAAAAAGAAAAGTGAAATAAAGTTTAAGGTCGTCCTGAAACTTTACTTTCAGTGTCTAATTCTTCTGAATTACTTTTCAACCCGGAGTTGTCAAAATCCACACCTTACCACACAGTATCAATCTCTGTGCCACCACAAGTGTGACACATACAGCATTCTGTGTTCACCGAGCATCTCTGGGATTTTCTCATGAGCCATGACACTCGTTTTCTAAGTGTCGGTGCACACGTGCAGGCGACGACAACTATGTCAGGACAGCTGCCAGGCAGGGACCGTAAGATGCACCGGGATTTCAGACGTGCTAAAATACGAAAAGACGTGCATCTCGGGATCCAGAAAACGTTTTTTTCCTAACACGTGATAGCAAAGAAATAGTCTTCAGATGTTTTCTGTAAATTTCTCATTAGGATTGTATGTTCACTTTACATTCGGTCATTTTCTTTCCCCCTTTCCCCACTGAGGATTATAGCGGAAAGAATCATCTCCAGAGATCTACAAAAGATAGCACGGATGTGTGTGTGCGCGCACGCACATGCACCTGTGTTAAGAATGAAGAGGAGGTTTTCCTATCACTTTATCACTGTGAATAGTGTCCTACTTTTCTTTCTACTTGGATTTAAGAAGGAGGGGGAGGAGGTCCGGGAGGAGGGGGGGAAGAGGACAAGAGGCAGGAGAGAGGGAAGCCGGCACAGAAATTCCCCTCAGAGATGCTATCACTACCGGAAAAGTTATTTTCGGTAATAGATCTGCCCTCCGAAGGCGCAAGCGCGGTTTCGTCTACGCTTTGCATCAGAGCCTGTAGAACAGCCCTTGGCTCCGTGTGGGTATTTCCATTCCTTAGGTGGGTTCCGTAAAGCTGCTGCACTGAGAACATTACAATGTGAGCATGACGAGATAAACTCTTTCCATTGGGTATCTCTGATCTGGAATTTATTTCATGGAACCGCTTGTATTTTCAGTGAACTGACATTGTGAAAAGCAAAATGCCACAGTGCTTGTGCTCTTAAGAGTAAATTTCTGTGTCTGCTTTAAGTAACTGTCTTTCAGTAACGTGAAATACGCAACAGAGATGAAAGAAATCTGGAAGACAATATAATATCTACTCCTTTTAGAGTCACCAGCTATTTTTTTGGTTTACTTTATAAGACTTGTTTTTGTTTTTGTTTTTGTTTTTTTTTTAGCAGCAAGATTGTCAAACTCCGAGTGTAAAGATTTAGGCAGAATTGGGTTTCACAGTATTGCTCATTTAATATTAAGTATGACATAAATCAACATCAGTTGAATATTTGTATTTTGGGCTAGGAAAGGGGCTAACCCCAACTGGTGTCTGCGTTTAGGATTACTATAAGTTAAAGAATATAAAGATGTTTTGGTTTTACTGGTGATTCTGACTGCACATTTAAATTCTGGTTCCACACATAATCAATCAATCCATCAAGCAGTCATCTGCCACCCTCCCACCCCTTCTCCCACCCCTGTCCTTTTGGATATTTACTGCAGAAAACATTTAACCAACACTTCCAGGGTTTGTGCTATCTGATGGAATACTGACTACCTGAGATGCCATTCTCTCTACCGGGCTGAATGCGAACTTGGCCAGGACACTCCATATTCATTGAGCTTTTGCATTTTCTGAGAAGAGGGGAGAAAGAGCATGAGTTATCGGCCCAGGTGAAAACGGATACCACTTTAGTGCACAGATCTACCCCTCATACTATTTTATTGTTATTATTATTTTTAATGTTTATTTCTGAGACAGAGAGAGACAGAGCATCAATGGGGGAGTGTCAGAGAGAGAGGGAGACACAGAATCCGAAGCAGGCTCCAGGCTCTGAGCCATCAGCACAGAGCCCGACGGGGCTCGAACTCACAGACTGCGAGATCATGACCTGAGCCGAAGCCGGACGCTCAACCGACTGAGCCACCCAGGCGCCCCTCCCTCATACTATTTTAAATAGTACCAACCGTCACAATGATTGATATAAGTCATTTCTCCTTTCTAAGAATGTAAAGAAGTGGTGGGAAGGGGAAGGCAAGACATGTAGAGTCAAGAGAAAATGAGATCAATAAGGAAAGCAAGAACTGGGTTAACACTGCAGTTAATTGTGTATTCATCCTGCTTTACTTTTAGAAAGGTTGACTATATAGTCTCAATATTGAATGCGGCCCTAGTTAAATTTCTTTTTTTTTTTTTTTAATGTTTATTTATTTTTGAGAGAGAGAAAGAGACAGACCGGGAGTGGAAGAGGGGCAGAGAGAGACGGAGACACAGAATCTGAAGCAGGTTCCAGGCTTCCAGCTGTCAGCACAAAGCCCGACCCATAAACCCATATGGCTTGAACACATAAATCGTGAGATCATGACCTGAGCCAAAGTCGGACGCTCAACCAACAGAGCCACCCAAGTGCCCCCCCCTTTTTTTCAAATGTTTATTGGCCCTAGTTAAATTTCTGATGCTCATTTTTCCCCAAAAGTAACTAGAACACAAACCCATACAGATCTTTTAACTTCTGCAGCCCCACGTAGGGTAATACAATAATAGTCTTGACTAAAATAACATAAAAAAAAAAAATATTCTGGCTGAGTGCCATATCTATAGCTCCCCGTCCTCCTCAAATACCCAGTGCATTTGTGTTATTTCACCCTCTGCATCGCATGGTAAACAACCCACTTACGTACCTGCCTTATTCAGAAGGTTAGAGACGATACAGTAATACTTTGAGAAGGTAGAAACTACCATAATCATTTCTGTGTGTCCAATACCTGGCATGTAACAACTCCCTACAAATGTCTGCTGAACAAAGGGAATAAGCACTCGGTATTAGCACCTACTGCCCAAAGGCCCAGAATCAAGGAACACAGTTAAACTGTATACATAAGATGTTCTCATACTCGAAGATTTGAAAATATGGGCTTTTTATCTTCCATGTTGAAATCTTCAGGTCTCATATATTAGGACCTTCGTGAAAATCTGTGTCTCGTTTACTTATAAAAACCTTATTGTATCAGAAACATAAAATAACTGAGGGCCTGTCCCTGTGGTCTACTAGAATTTAACTTGTGGGCTTCAATTCCCCGGGAACCCAAGCCCATAGTTAACCACAAGTTCAAGTACCCATGGCAGATCTATCCCAGGGTGGAAAAGTAAGGGAGCTCTGTCTTAAATGGAACAACAGAAATAGAAACACAGCTTCGTCATTAAAAACAGAGTTTCTTGGGGCTCAAGGTCCAACTTTTCTACCGACCAGCAGAGAACAGGAAGAGGTAGCCCGACTTCTCCACACCCTCGTTCGTCATCAGTAAAATGGGGATAATAATAATTCGCTTCTCAGAGTAACCAAGAGTTGCTTTTAAGTGAGACACCACGCGACACGTATTAAACACTCAATATATTTTAACTATTACATGGGTTATTTGGTGGATTAATCAAGCATAATATTAAATAAGGCAAAACCCAAATGAAAATAAGAAACAGCCAGAAAAAGCAGGCAATGCTACCAGTTAAATTGGCCACACTTACTGGCATCCGATGGCCACAGACTTAGTTGGTAACAGACGTTCACGTTACACCCTTGCTGTATTTCTAGTTCATACCACAGATTTGGTAGGTGCACTTTTGGAAAGGGAGAGCTGTGGGATTTCTGAAGATCCTTTTTCCCCCAGAGAGATATTAGCATATTACTTGTGCTAAAAACAACAGAACCCCTAAGGTTTCCGATGTTAATCTTCCAGCGGCAAGAGAAAGAATTGGACCCCAGTGTTAAGTACGTCTATAGCGCTGTTGCCTCTGCAAAAACGAATTATTCAAAATCACTTTTTCAAAAGGGGAACACGTGACCTGAATAACCTACTCGTGGATGATCAAGAATCCGTTACGTACAAGTCAAGTAAGTCTTCTCCTTTTCTCTCTACCCACCTCCCACCTAAACATCTATCTTGCCCACGTGACTGTTACCCTCTTAGGACCTCTCTTAAGCTGAAGCCTTCGTATTTACACACATACTTCTTATGTGGGTTTATTCACTCTGATTTATTTTCCCTTCTTCTTGCCACTCCTGGACATGGTTTTTGTTGTTTTAGTTGTGCATCTTATTACTTTAGAACCACTGTAAAATTAGAGTAAAGCCCAACTCTTATGTAAGCATAAACGGTATTCTCCAGTTTTCTTATTTATTGTAATGTATTGTTTGAATAATAGAGACTTAATATTTTTAAAAAGTAGAAAATACAGATAAGCATCGTGGAACATCAACAAACAAACAAAACAAACAAAAACCAAACATAACCCTTACCCCCAGAGGTACCACAGCCTTGTTCCCCTCTTAATTCACACAGTTATCCTTATCTGGAAAGGACTGAATTAATAACAATAATAGAGACTTTGGAAAGCTGTTATCAAAAATAGAGGGAAAATTACTTCTCCCAACAAATACAAATGAAGAGGTTCTTGTATTTCTAGTTATATTTAGTTATGTCTAGTTATATATATATATATTTCTCTCTATAAAACACTAACATTTATACATTAAATCCTCTGGGTGGAAGAAAAAGCAGAAAGAAAACAATCTGAAAGGCAAAAAAAAACCTCCCTTAAAACAGAACTATGCATTGCAGAACAAATATAATTTCTACATTAAATTCAAGGTTGTACAAAGAGTAACTATTCTCTTTAACATGCCATTTCGAACAGTACAAACAGATACAGAACACTAAAAAGTAATTCTGCTTTAGAGATGAAATTTTTACCCTAAGCACATACCTTCAACTACACAGTGTAACCTATTTTATAATATGCCTACTTCTCTACAGGTCACGCAGCAAGAAATCTTGATATTCCAGAATACAGTTCTCTGCATCTGAAAACAAAAGCTACTAAAATAGTAACTATCTGCCAAAAAGATCGTCTGCATTACTTGGATAAGAGAAAGGGAGCCAACTGTAGGCCATTACCTAGATAACAGCAATTATTATTCATAGTGACACCCTTGAATTAGCAAATGAAGAATGTCTGGAGTACTCTAGTTAAGAAATTAATATGACGATCGATTTGAAAATAGCCATAAATACATTAACGTGCCGATTTTGACACAAAAGGTAAAGTTTTGCGGAGAATCCATTTATGTAACTTCCCCAGTTACCCAAAGATACAGGATAAATGTACTTCTGCTGTGTTGTAACTCTTCTGACGAGCGCGTGCAACCACTGCTTGGGTGCTTCCCGTGTGTGAGGCCCTGTTTTAGCGCTGGTCACAGTGCATAAAACAGACAAAATGTCTGTCCGTGTGGAACTTACATCCCGGTGGAGACAGACAAAACAGTAAGAGTGGTTTCTATTTATTTCTATGGTGCTTTTACTGTAGAAGATGTCAAAGGTATTTAAATCAGTGTTGTGGTTTTTTTAAAATTTTTTTTAATGTTTTATTTATTTTTGAGACACAGCGTGAGCAGGGGAGGGGCAGAGAGAGAGCGAGACACAGAATCTGAAGCAGGCTCCAGGCTCGGAGCTGTCAGCCCAGAGCCCGACGTAGTGCTCGAACTTGTGGACCACGAGATCATGACCCGAGCCGAAGTTAGATGCTTCACCGACTGAGCCACCCAGGCGCCCATTAAATCAGTGTTTTTATGCCCGCTTTCTACATCCAAAACCAGAACAAATGAATGAACTCTTAATCCTTTGTTTTAAAATCAAGTTTTGATTATTCTCTTTCCAAAATAAAATGCTGGAAGTAGTAAAACAAATCATTCTCATCAACAATTCAGAACTGCAAAGAAAAAAGGCCATGAAAACAATGTCCAGATTTAGAGGAAGACATACCTTCCCTGTGAATGCAAGACAGACTGCGTTTTAAACATAGAAACACCACCATTTTCACAACTTCCTGGTTACTCATGATTGGGGCGCCAGGGTGGCTCAGTCGTTTGGGCGTTTGACTCCTGGTTTCGGCTCAAGCCATGATCTCACAGTTTGTGGGCTCCAGCCCTGTGTGGGGCTCTCTGCTAACAGCGTGGAGCCTGCTTGGGATTCTCTCTCTGACTCACTCTGCCCCACCCCTACTCACGCTCTCTCTCAAGATACATAAGCATTTATATGAAAAAAAAAAAAAAGGGAAGTATGCCTCTTCATTAGCAAAACACTGTTATCATTGCTATTTCGTTAGAATTATTTTAATAGTTTTGTTTTTAATAAAGCTGGTTAGGGGCGCCTGGGTGGCGCAGTCGGTTAAGCGTCCGACTTCAGCCAGGTCACGATCTCGCGGTCCGTGAGTTCGAGCCCCGCGTCGGGCTCTGGGCTGATGGCTCAGAGCCTGGAGCCCGTTTCCGATTCTGTGTCTCCCTCTCTCTCTGCCCCTCCCCCGTTCATGCTCTGTCTCTCTCTGTCCCAAAAATAAATAAACGTTGAAAAAAAAAATTTAAAAAAAAAATAAAGCTGGTTAGGTGTTACATATTATGTTACCAACTATATCCATTGACATTTATTTCATACCACAGTTTGGCCAAAAAGGGATGGACTTTTACAAGGCGGAATACAGATTCTGACCATTCATTATCTGCTGTTAACATACAGAGAGGTCATTCTGTAAATCAGTTACTGTCAACTCACGAGAGACTCTGATTCCACTGATGTACTGGTGGAGAACAGCAAAAGAACAGTGGCGGGGGGGGGGGGGGACCAGAGGAGGCACAAGAGAGGCAAAGTTGAGACTTTTCCCCCACATTTCCATGCACAGGTACATGAGCTAACAATTCTTTAAAACTGCAAAACCACCAGCAAGGACCTGTTCAATGACTTTCAATCACCCACGTGCTGGAAGACGTCCAGAAGATGTGGGAGAATGAACACACGAGCGGAGAACGGAAGGAAGACGGGTAACAGAAGTTTTGTGGGCCACGTGTACCAGCAAGGACACGGTCATTTGTGTTCACTACCCTCTCCTTTGTACACTTAACTTCAATGCCATTCAAAAGTAATGCTAACCTCGTGGATTTGAAAGGTTAAGTATATAACACTAACTCGGAAAAACTCCTCTGACAATAGGCCTCCGTAAATAAGAGTCAAACGATCTTTGATAAGAGAGCAAAAGCACTACAGTGGGGCAGAGATGGTGTCCTCAACAAACGGTGCCGGGCCCACCGAACATCCACAGGCAAAACGATGCATCGGACACAGACTCACAGCCATCCCAAAATTAACTCAAATGGTTCAGAGACCTAAACGTAAAACACGAAACTGTAAACACCCAGAAGATAACATGGGAGAAAACCTAAATAATCTTGGGTACAGTGAGGACTTTTCTTTTTAATGTTTACTTATTTATTGGGGGGAGGGGGTGAGGGGAAAGGAGAGGGTCGGGGAGGGAGAGAGAATCCCAAGCAGGCTCCAGGCTCAGTGCTCTGTTCCACAACTGCGAGATCACACCTGGAGCCGATATCAAGAGTTGGACGCTCAACAGACTGAGCCACCCGGGTGCCCCCAGTGATGCCTGTTTAGATACAACACCAAAGGGATGATCCATGACAGAGATAACTGATATGCTAGACTTCGTTAAAACCTTCTCTGAATCTTCAGTGTGAACGAGGGCCCCTTCACAGTACTTACAAGTGACCTATGCGTTGCATCTCTATCAGTTGATAAGCCACGCTGTTACCATTGGTTAAAAAATAAGACAACGGGTCCAAAATGGCACTGCTCATGCTCAAGCCCCATGTCACCAAAGTGAGATTTAATTACAGTAGGGCTCTCCCAGAAATAGAATCTTCAACCAGTCAGTCAGGAATCTCCTGATGAGCACGAGCTAGGCCATCTGCCTGACAGACCCCTGCCCTCTCCTAAGGGAAAGTAACCTGCAATAACCAACGTGCTCTTTTGTCTAGAATTTCCTTGTTCCCGCTCCCTCCCAGCTACAATAGTGTTTCATTCTGTTCAGCTCCTCGCAGCGCCTTTCTACTTGTTAGATAAGATGCTGCCCGATCCGAATCAATTTTTGCTCAAATAAATGCTTAAAAATTTTAATAGGCCTCAGTTTACCTTTCAACACATGTTATAATGCGCTCGTCTTTTTCTGTGTCTGTCCTCCTTCTGTAATATTTTCAATGGTAGGCCATTTTTACCTGTGGATCCCCAACATCTAACTGACTGCCATTGATAATATTGGACTGAATAGGAAGTTATCCTACATTCTGTCTCTGAGAATTTTCTTTTTAAATATGTATTTATTTTTGAGAGAGAGAGAGGGAGAGAATGAGCAGGGGAGGGGCAGAGAGAGAGGGAGACACAGAATCTGAAGCAGGCTCCAGGCTGTTGGCACAGAGACTGACACAGGGCTCGAACTCACAAACTGTGAGATCATGAGCTGAGCCGAAGTCAGACGCTTAGACTGAGCCACCCAGGCGCCTCTCTGAGAAAGTTAATATTAAAATGCTGCAAGAAGCTGACAAAATAAAATTCCTTTACTCATGATTAAAAAGCAGTAAAGCTTTTAAAATACCACTTAGCAGTTTTTCACCTCACAAAGAATACAAATTTTAATTTCATAATGAGCTCAAATTCAGAAACTAAAAAGGAAGGTACCGAATCAGGTAAGTACATATCATAGAGGATACATTTTAAGTATACAGTTTGTTTTCATTTTCAAATGACCAGAGTAACTGTATAGATGTGAAAAGATCTTGGGCAGACATAAGGCGGAGCCTACTTCATAAACAGAAAGAACTCGTAGAGAGTAAGCGGCAATGATTGCTCACATATTACAAACATAAAGTCTTTAAAATAATTTTTTTTTAATTGGCAAAATACAAGCCCTGTGCAATTCTGTTTGTAAAGTAACGTACCCAGAAACACTTTTCCTGTTTAGGGCGGTGGAAGAATAATTTTCAGCCCAGCTCAGTCACCAAAATTCTGAATGAATGAAGTTTAACTTTACTCAGTCAAGTAAGACAGCACTTACTGAACATCGACAGGACATATAATACTGTGGTGGCCACAATCCCCTTTGTCCCTTGCTTTAATAAAAGAAAGGAACCATGCTATACTATAAGATAAATTAATAACTCATTGTGGTCCTAAGTAAAGAGGAGTGATACCATAAAATTATTTAGATCACACGCAGGAATGCCTATAAGTTAAATCACCTTTTCTCATTCAGATCAGCAATATCTATCATTGATTTGGTTAGCTTATTTAAAATATTACTTCCATAGGGTAGATAATTTTTTATTTTTGTATTTTTAGATTTGTTTTTTAACGTTTCTTTATTTTTGAGAGAGAGGGACAGAGCATGAGCGGGAGAGGGGCAGAGAGAGAGGGAGACACAGAATCCGAAGCAGGCTCCAGGCTCCGAGCTGTCAGCACAGAGCCCGACGTGGGGCTCGAACTCACGAACTGCAAGATCATGACCTGAGCTGAAGTCTGATGCTTAACCGACTGAGCCACCCAGGAGCCCTAGGATAAGTAATTTTTGAAATCAAAGGGATATCTATATTTGTCCTTTCTGCTTTTTTTATATCAGAGATTTTCAATTCTTATAAACAATAAAATCCTTTTTAAAGCAAAATTTTATACGGAATTACAGAAGGCAGTATTTAACAGTTTTGACAGCTTACTTTGTAAACTCAGGATATTCTTCAATTAAAGTAATCAAGGTATTGAAATAAAAAGAAGTTTGGGTTTTCAAAGAAAACTCTTTGTGTCTGTTATCACAATTATTACTCACAACGACATAATACGAATCAAGTGAAGAAGCATTCCATATTTACAAAAGAAGCTCAAACCTCCATACTCTACTCCAGAGTCATCGTGACAAAATATGCCCAGATGCACCTACTTGATGTGTCACAGGGGAGCGGAGACGGGCCCTGGGGCAGCATGGGAAGTCCATGCTGAGGTGAATGGCAAGGCCTGGCCGGGCCTGCACGGCATCACACAAACGCACGAGAAACAGATGTCTTGTTCACTTTTACCAGAGCAAACGTGTAAGGAACACAGTTCTTCAAAAGGTCAATAAGGAACCAGAATTGTACTCAATGACACATTTATGAAGTTTAAGACTAATCGAAAAGAACAAGAGCTTTATCCCAAGGTTCACAGGAAACATGCTAGGTTGCCAGGATTAGTTAATATCTCGGTGGTCTCCTGAGGGTTAAAATGTGGTGCCCTACACATCTGAACAACTAAATTTGGAAAAAAAAATTATAGTTTGAACATCATGACTCTAGGGTATTTCTTACTCTCAAAAGCATGAAACAGTAATAAGATTAGGTATCAGGAAAAACTAAATTGACATGATTATCCAAAAAGCAGAAACTTCAGCGACCTCTAATTTCTGAATAGCTTATCTTTTAAATGAGATTTAGACACACTTGCGTCCTACGATAGAATGAAGCTAATAGGACAACTAGAGAACTAGGGATTTTCCTCTAAATTTTAAAATCGACCTCCGTTCTCCCCTACCCATCCCCCAAAGGCAAGCGTTGCACTGGGGGGTGGCGATGTTATGGGTGTTTTTCTTTTCTACTTTCCAATTTTTCTATAGTGTTATACATATTTTAAAAGAAAAAAAAAAGAATCGCTTTTTAAAGAACACTTGATCTTGTTTATATGGTCACCACCACCACAGTGAACTCTTAACTTGTACCAAGAGAAATGAGTTTAGTGTTGAAAAAGGTTCACGAGAAAACGGTAGACAGACCCCTAGAGATGTGCCACGCCCTACCGGCTTGACTCCTATGTTTGTTATTGTGTGATAGGACACTGGACTTAGCAAGCCAGGCTCACGGGGTATTTCAGACTCCTAAATGACACATGAAACACAGATACCAAGTCATACCAGCTACAGTAACAGGACAAAAAGCTCAGACCACTCAGATGTACTTTAAAATTGAAACACGAAACATGCCGGCAGAGAACTGTTGCTTCCTTCAGTGTTATCGTGCCAATATATTTTCTCATCGGGTTGGCACAAAATAAAACAAACTTGGTATGCTCTACCAAAAAACAGCCTCGGTTTGCTGTTTCTACCTCGCCTCTCAAATACCATGGCACTGAATATGGAACAGTAAATCATAAGAACGATATATTCAGACTTATTCACGTCGACAGCAAAGATGCAGAACGCGTTTTGTCGGCATGAGGACGCTCACAATTCTTGTAAATACAATTATAGTCTAAATATTATCAACCGCTTAGTTCAACTGTCTGCGTTTCTCTGTTCCTATCGATATCGATAAAATTCAAGTATGAAATATACTTTATACCTTGGGATGTGCCTTTATTTTCAAGATGAAAATAAACAGTTTCGTTCTTACTTCACACCAAATGGCAGTTCTATACGAATTTCTTATTCAAGATATCTAACCTTGGTTTTTATATCAAAAGTCAATCATGTGTGCAAAAATTCAATTCTTTCCCCGTTTATTCAGATAGAGGAGGATATCAACTACAGCAGTATTTGTATAGGAATCCAAAAAAAATGGGGAAGGGAGTCCATATTTTCTTTGTACTGAAAGCAGGAAGGTAAAAAAAAAAAAAAAAAAGATCATCACGCATCAACTACTGTGTTTCATTCCGGACGAACACCAAAGCAACTAGAAACTGCAGGGAAACCAGGCTGGAAGAAACAAAGGCCTGTTTGCTATACAGCAAACACAGTAACACTAACTTCGGAAATAAAGCCAGAAGAAAATAATTACGAGCCTTTTGAGCCTTTTAAACTTAAAGGTGTGGCAAAACCGGACTGGTAAGAAAGAGCACAAGTGTCCATGCAAGTAATACACAGATAAAGAACAGAAAAGAACCCCCTCCAAACAACACAGGGGTCCATCTTCATGACACATGCACACAACACCTCCAACAAAAAGGTTAATAAAAAGCCAAACTATATATCATTACTTAAGATGTGACACAAAGCAATTTTCAATTCTATCTGATACCCTGCTCTTACGACTCTTTACTTTTGTTCACATGCCATGAATCAAGGATACAGAATATCAGCCTTCACACTGAACTCTTTTGCTATTGGAGATTTCTGTCATAATCATAATATGATTTAAACACAGTTGCTCATTTCAACGACTTCTGTGTACTCCACAGAAAAGAAAAAAACTTTTACTGAAGACAATATGAGGAAATTAACTGTTTGTTGGGCAGACCAGAAATCTTATTATAGGAGATTTATACACATTCAGAAAAACTAGTGTTCCTAAGTGGTTTAAATGTATAAGCTGGGAGATACAAGTTCTCTAATAAACCTATTATTTATGACAGAACGATGCACTGTTCCAATTATGTACTGTAATCTGCTCTTGTTTTCTCTAAAGTGATATATGAACTCCAGGTGATTTCTAAATGTTTCCAAGGAGCAGCATCATTATTCCGTAACACTGCTTGAAAATGGAACACCTTTTGCATGTTCTAGTATGTAAAACTGACGTTAGGTAGTCAAAACACACACTGCAACACTAATAAGTAAGTAATAAACTATGAGAGAGGGGCTGCTGGCCATCTCTTTTAAACCTGATGACTTAAAATGAGGACAGAGGACAACTATTGTTTTGAGCCAACAATCAAGTTTCTACCTCCATGCAGTAGGCTCAGTTATGGGGTACTTTTAGTCACCCAAGTACTGACCATGAAACACTTTGATCCATAGTATAAACCAGCAATGTCGTTCGTGATCTGTAATGTCTTTGGATTTGAGTAGTGGATTTTTTTAAATTAGATACTGAGGCATCTGTCTGGGGTTTGACTTGATTATCGTCTATGTTCTACATTAGAGGGAAAGACAGGCTTGGCAAAATTAAGGGATGGGATCAAGATAGTACAAATATTCTGGGGCGCCTGGGTGGCTCAGTCAGGTAAGCATCTGGCTCTTGATTTCGGTTCAGGTCATGATCTCTCGGTTCATGAGTTCGAGCCCTGCACTGTCAGTGCAGAGCCCGCTTGGGATTCTCTCTCTCTCCCTCTCTCTCTGCCCCTCCCCAGCTCATGCGCGAGCACACTTGCTCTCTCTCTCTCTCTCAAAATAAATAAACTAAAAAAAAAAGTCTATTAAAAAAAAAGATAGTACAAATATCCCAACGGGAAAACCCTACATGTTTAAAACTCACAAACCGGTCCTCCCTTGGTTCTGGGGGGGGAAAAAAAAAAATCAAGATATCCACCAAATTAGGACTCAAATACAAACGAGTCCAAAACTTTTTAACAATTAACAGCAGTTCAACGACAGTTTATTTAATGCACAGAAAAAATTTCAAATAAGAAGAACTACTCAATTATAGCCTTGAGAAATCTGACAAGTTTCCGGGGGCAAATATTTCTTTTTAAAATTCCCATGAGTTTGAATACTGAGAGTTGAATTTATTAAGTAAATAGACCACCATTTTAAAGAAGAAAACAGTTAAAACAAATATGAACATACGTATTTCAACATGACTCTGACAAAAATTTGACTGATTTCTTGGAGATGGGAAATGGTACCTTATAGAGTTCAACATACTTAACTAGCACGACAGCCTTAATAAATGTTTCTTGAATTAAGAAAAACAGGACTTTTGTGTAGCTCTGGCATTTCAGCTTTTGATCACATGACAATGTCAGAATTAGAAACTAAAAATCGCTTTTTAAAAAATACGGTATTTAAAAAAAAATAACTTCACTGTCTTTCCTTCTAAAATATCCAACAATAGCATTAGTCATACAGTTGAAAGTTCAAGATTTTAAAATGTAAACTTTATGCAAAAAAAGACAATGACACCTTTATCTGAAATACCCTTTGTAGCAATAGTTTTCAAGCTTTGAAGGTGACCCACGGTAAAAAGAAGATATACTTTTTTTGAACTTACATATAGACACATACAAGTAATAAACACGAGTGATGCGAAACAATTCCTATCCCTTACGATGGGTCATGTATTCTATTTAATTTTTTTTTTTAAATGCTGATTTCCAACCACTAAACTGATTTAACCACCATTAACGGGTCATGACCTGATTTTTGAAAAACACTGCTCAGTACATCTCAGAAAGTTTAAAAAGAGGGAGCGGAGTGTCAAAGGGAGTTGATATAGTCTTTAGTTTTAAACAAAATATTTTTGGTCAGTAACAGGAGACTGAAAATATGAGATTTTAAAGGAACTAGAACAATAATATCAGTACCCTGACTACTACAATATATTTTTTAGCAACCAAATAAAGTGGAAAGAATAGAAAAGCTACCAAAGAAAACTACGCTTACTTCCTACTTCAAAGTAAAGTTAATTACGTCTTGTACTAATTAGATTTCCAACAGAAACAGTATGCATTGTTAACAAGGCCGAGGAAGAATTAAGAAATACATAATGTGTAAGACAGCTTCTGACCTAAAAAAGAGCTCCTGAGAATTCTCTAGGGATTCCAATTTCCCTCCAACCCAACACCACTAATATCCTCCAGACCGAGCGGCCCAACCCCTCGCAGGCTCAGGAGAACGTTTACATTACATCTGGGTTCAAATGCAAGGTCAGTTAGCTTTAAGATTTGGGAGACTCCCAACGGCTTTTTAGCTACAGTATAAATCACTGTTAACAAAATTATTAACTTTCTAAATTGACAAACATGATTTCACTCTACTTCAATGCCACCAAATTTCCTTAAAATACCTGGTGAAAAGATACGCTTTATTTCACAAATGTTTTCCCTGTACATCAAAAAGCTTTTTTGGTGTGGTCACATTATGTTAAAGAAGGACAACAATTAACTGTGATGCTTATCTCCTTTCTGCCTTCAAAAATGCCAATTTATATCAAGTAAACAAGATAAGGCATTTCTATTGTACAGATGCAGCCCTGTTCTTTAGAAACCGTTTCTGTGAATAATACAGAAGGGACACCAGGAGATTATTTTCTATTTCATTATATGCTACACAAAAATCAATATGACTTTATTTGGTGTAAGGTGGCTAGAAACACACTTTATCATTTATATCTCGGAACAAAAATGGACAGCATGTAAAGCTCGACGTTATAAACAAAGATTGGGATCGCACAACTCACACACAGCATTCATCCAACGGAGGAGAAAACCCAACAAATAAACCAAGCGTGTGCGCGTGCATGTCGGGGGCGCGGGGGGTGGTCTGTGTCTATTTTTGAAGAAAATACCAACAAGTGAACTAACTATGCATTCCTCGCTCAAGGACCAGAAGCGTATAAAACATTTTTCTGCGTACATGTACACATGGGGCAAAAACGTCGTTAAGCATCTACTACAAGCTCAGTCCCCGTTGGGGGTGCATCTATATACACATTATCTCTAGATCTTAAATAATTGCAAGAGTGGACTTTATCTCTATTTTACAGGTGAAAACACCGAGGCCAGGGTGATCGCACGTGTTCCTCCGGGCTCAATACTGTCCACCTCATTGCCACACACTGTGGCAGAGCCCAAACCAGAAGGGGCCTACAGAAAGCAGACCGTCACTGCCCTCTAAGAGAAAATCAAGACTGAGATCATACACTTGACATCCCCTATTTCCTCAGTCACCTGTCATCCCAGAGCCTAAACCCCGGATTCCGATTCTCGCATGGTTTTCCAGCCTCTAGTCTGACGCAGCCTCCCATCTTGCCCAGACTCCGTGCCCTCAGAAACTCACGCCCTGTCATTAGCAGACACCCAGGGTCTTCTCCAAGTGCTCCCCCGCCTCTCTGCTACATCGCCGAGGATACCACTGCCATCATAGCCCCTCAACCGCTGGCATTTTCGCTCCCACATACCACGTGTCAACTTGTCCCAGTGCGAGATAAAGCCCTCTTTGCTCCTCATTTTGCTTTGTGGGCTCCCCCCTCCTCTGCCCTTCTGCTAGTTCCTTCTACACGCCCCAGGTAACCCCACCTGCTACTTACTATCCCTTGTGGCGGTCATCTTCTCTTCATTGCGGTTCGCTGTTCTCTCCACCTCTGCCCAAGTGGACCCAGGCAATAGAATGTATGGTTTCAAAGGCCGAAGCCCAGGTTTTGAATTCCTACTTCACCCTTACCAGGCGGGCATACTGCCTTCGCTCCCTGTGCTTTCGCTTCCTCAGCTGTAACGGCAGGAAAATCACGGACTCTGACCCAACTACACACTCAGAATCCAATACTCCCCTCATGTTCTTAGGTCCGTCCTTCCCCCGGCTAGACAGCACGGACTGAACCCGAATCACTCTTGTGGTCTCTCCACTGCCTCGCTCCTCTCTTCCCATCATCACACGTAAGTGGCCAACTCCTGATCCCGGTTAAAGCCAACTCTCCACTTACTCTAGGCCTCTACCCGGTCAGCTGACTCTGGCTGGACGCTTCCGAACATAGGAACGAGCATTCCAGGGGCGCCTGGGTGGCGCAGTCGGTTAAGCGTCCGACTTCAGCCAGGTCACGATCTCGCGGTCCGTGAGTTCGAGCCCCGCGTCGGGCTCTGGGCTGATGGCTCAGAGCCTGGAGCCTGTTTCTGATACTGTGTCTCCCTCTCTCTCTGCCCCTCCCCCGTTCATGCTCTGTCTCTCTCTGTCCCAAAAATAAATACACGTTGAAAAAAAAAAAAAATTAAAAAAAAAAAAAAAAAAAGAAACGAGCATTCCAAATGTGCCCCAACACTGCCCGCCACCCCACATTTCTCTAGATGCCATCTCTGCCCTCTTCCTTAAAGACCGTTTCATACCTCTCCTCTCTATTCAAACGTCCAACAGCCACGTCTCCTTCTTCGTGCTCAGTCCTTAACCGCCTCTTATTTGGCTCATCTCACCATTAGCAGCAACGAGAATTGTCTCTGCCAACTGACTCCAAGACTTTACTCCTCCACTGATGCTCCGTCTTAACCATCACCTGACTCCTCCCAGCCAGGTCCTCCACGGGTGCTGTACTCTCTCCGATCCTAAGAGCGAAACGAACAAAAGACGCCCCACGACCCAGCCACTCTCCCACGTGTCTGCTCTGTTAGGTCTAAATGCTCTGAGGTTGCTTCTACTGGTCTCCACTGCCTCACCTCCTGTTCCCGCTCCGGCCTCCTCCAACCGGACCTGCATCCCCAACTCTCCACCGAAATGGCTCCTGTCAAGGTCGACCGTAGCGTCTAACTCGCCGAATCCAACAGTCCATTCTCAGTCTTCATCTCCTGAGACATCTCAAAAGCATTTCCTCCTTAGCTGCCTTTCTCCCCGTTGGCTTCCACTCCAAGGCTGCTCTTCTCCTCATTCCCCATGTCCGAGCCATTAGCAAATCCACTCGTCGGCCCCTCGCGCTGCTCTGAGTGCGAACCCACTTTCCCGCGGGCCTCACCCCCACCTCTAGTCTCCAAATAGCATCCAGAGCGATCCTGTTCAAACGTCAATTAGCGCATGGCACTCGCGTGATCAGAGCTCCTTTTCGATCAGGACAAATCCAAGCTCTGTTCCACGCCGGGGCCACCGGCCCTCCGTGAACTGGCTCTGGCCTGAGCCTCAAGTCCGTCAACCTCTCCGCATCCGCCTCCTGGCAGTGGCTCCGGGCTCTGTTCTGCCACAGGCCGCCTTGTCATTCCTCGAAAGCGGAAGGCTCGTTTCTGTGGGAGAACACGTGTGCCCGCCTCGCCCTCTGCTTCAGGCAGTTACACCGACGGGATCCACGAGCTTGAGGGAAAAATAGACATCCACGCGGATTCCTTCATCAGGTGTCCTCCCAGGACCTGAGCACTCCATCTCCATCAACGGTCATCCCCTCCTGACTCCTCCCCCTCACTCTCTTTCCTTCCTGCCTTTCTTTTTCTCACAGCGCCTACTGCCATCTGCAATGTTATCAAGTATGTTTTTTTTGGCTGCTTTCATATGGTCTGGGTCCCCAAGTAAAGCGTGGTACCATGAGGGAAAGAACCTCGTCTGTTCTGTTTGCGGACGTATCTCCCACGTGATGAGCTGACGGGGTGGGTACTCGACAAATTACCTGCTGGCCCACGAACTTACAGTAAGAGGTGGTGAGGCTTCAAACCCAGGTCCCTGTCATTCTAATTTTTTTTTTTAATGTGTATTTTTTGAGAGACAGACAGAGTGTGAGCAGGGGAGGGGCAGAGAGAGAGGGAGACACAGAATCCGAAGCAGGCTCCGGGCTCTGAGCTGTCAGCACAGAGCCCGACGTGGGCTCGAACTCAGGAACCGTGAGATCGTGACCTGAGCTGAAGTCTGATGCTTAACCTATTGAGCCACCCAGGCGCCTCACGGGTCCCTGTCATTCTAAAGCTTAACGTCTTTCTGGGACACAACATACTGCCTGTATTACTCAAGAGACTTAGATAAATGAGTAAAAGCCCAATTAAGTTACTTCTCATCAGCCAATTAATTTACTTCAAAACTTTATTATGTTTTAAGATAGAGAATACGTCTCAAATAGTAAACAAAATGTATCGAAAGAAGAAAACTACAGACACCGCTGGGTTGGTTTAAGGCAACAAGATACAGTGCAGCTCAAATTTATACACACAAAACATATAACTGAGTTTTAAAAAGATTCCTTACGGGGTGCCTGGCTGGCTCAGTCAGCGGAGCATGTGACTCTTGATCTCAGGGTTGCGAGTTTGAGCCCCACGTTGGGTGTAAAGATTATTGAAAAACAAAATCTTAAAAAGATCCCTTTAAATAAGAAATTACACCAGAGCAATTAAACTGGGATTTGACCTACAAATCAAACCCACAAACTTCCATTTTTAAAATCTTACCTGTTATGAAAGGCACACCGTACAAGTCTTACAAGTTTAGTTATCTGGAAAGTTAGGTTAGACGGAAAAGTGTGTATCAGAGGTGGTGTTAGTTAGTAAGAAACTTTGCTAAACTTAAGATACCTGTAGCTATATTGATAGATGTATTGGCATATTTTTAGAATTAACTCAGTTCTTATATTCTTAAAAATAATTCACCTCTTATAGTTGTCACACCTTACAGCTAAGATCTACATATGAAGTGGATAGATGGAAGGAGCGATGGGTAAGTGAAGTTAATTACACTATTCTACTTTCTTACTGAAAGTTCCCATAAAACTTCTTATTGAAGGTTCCCACAAAAAAAACTTTCTCGGGGCGGCTGGGTGGCTCAATCGGTTAAGCGTTCGACTTCGGCCCAGGTCATGATCTCATGATGTGTGAGTTCAAGTCCCGCGTCGGGCTCTGCGCTGACAGTTCCGAGCCTGGAGCCCGCTTCCGATTCTGTGTCTCCCTCTCTCTCTCTCCCCCTCCCCCGCTTGTACTCTGTCTCTCAAAAATAAACATTAAAAAAAATTAAAAGGGGCACCTAGATGGCTTAGTCGGTTAAAAAAAAATTAAAAAAAAAAAACCTTTCTAAACAAATTTAAATAATACACACCTTTGTTTCTACATGCGTGTGCAACTTTAAGAACATGATGAAAACAGGAATATCTATATTAATTCTCCGAAGGAGATTAAGACAAAGACACAATGTAATAATGCAGCTACAAAGGAAAACAGCTAGCTGGCTGAAAGCAAGGTTTCTATCGTGCACAGTACCTTAACAATTACCATTGTGGAGCACCCAAAGTAAACACTTCTGGGCTAAGTGAAAGAACTATGTCGAAACAAGTTACAAACCATTCATTCATTTTGACATAACACATATGATACCCTGATAGAACATTTGGACTCTCTTTTTTTTTTAATGTTTATTTATTTTTGAGAGAGAGAGAGAGACAGAGACAGAGAGACAGAGAGTGAGTGGGGGAGGGGCAGAGAGAGCGGGAGACACAGAATCCGAAGCAGGCTCCAGGCTCTGAGCTGTCAGCACAGAGCCTGACGTGGGGCTCGAACTCACGGACTGGGAGCTCATGACCTGAGCCGAAGTCGGACGCTTAACTGACTGAGCCTCCCAGGCGCCCCATAGACCATTTGGACGCTTAAGGAGACTGGGGCTTTAAAAGCTATGTGGCATTAATAAATTCAGGATAACACGGTTCTTCAGCAACCTAAAAAGTCCTTGTCCCAAACTCTAACAAGAATTCATACACCTGTAGGAAAGTAAGAGCAAAGGTAAGAGCGACAGGTTTTTCAGGAAAGCACTGAGGAGCAGGGAAAGTGTGTGTAAGCATACAGGTATAACAGGTGCATGTTGTAAGTGTATGTTTATCGCATATGAGGAAAGGCCTAATGGGTCAATGATTTAACAATAAAGTTTTTGGTCTACCTTCAATACTCATGACAAAGTACCAACTATTTCAAAAGCTACTATTTAAAATATCTGTATTTGTCTCATGTTTGAGTTCTCAAGTGCAAAAGCTTAGGCGGCACTTACTGTCTCCTCCGACCCCCGCCAAACAGAGGGAAGCAAAGAAGCTTCGGACATTTACAATAGATGGCAACAGTTTACGTGCAAGTCCAGGTTTGGAAACACTGACATGCAAACATGACATGAAATCAGATTTTCTGTCATTTTTTTGACACGTATTTCCCAAAAGCCTACCACTTGCCCTCCAGGGTACTCGGTGCTGAGTGTAATGTGGGGACCAGAGGCAGTCCCTGGTCTTCTCATGTCCAGAGTCTGCGGTAAGGAACACAGGAGACAGACACAAATGCTTACGGACAGCTTACAGCAAACACTGCAGAGCCAACAGCACTGAAGTCGATGGGACGGGGCAAACTCCCGCTCTGGCCGCAGACCCCTCCAAGGAGGGAGCGTAAACTGAGACCTGAGGGCGAAGGAACCAAGCCCCCTCTGTTCTGCCCCTTCCCCGCATCTCGGCACAGATCACAGACATCATATATTCACCAGTAAACACTTCCAGAGGGATCCTTAAAAGAAAAGACATTTAAAGAATATGCCGCACGGCCAGTTTCACACCTAGCAAAAGTAGCAAGAAGTTTAATACGTAATTCGTCTTCAAATTTCCTCCAAAACTGCAAAAATTGTCTCTTTATACTTGGTTTCTTTGAGTCAGCATCTAACATAGGACCACGCATTGCAAATAGTTGAACTGTCACGTCTCTTGAGCAGTAACAGTTGCCTGCCCTCTCCTTTCTCGTGCCATTTATTCGCTGGGCCGTTTGTTCTGCAGAAAATCACATTCCAGACAGAGTGGTTTCCATCCTCGTGGTCCTGGTTCACTTGATCTCATCCCCCGTGCTTCCTACAAGCTTGTAGCTGGATCTAAACTCTGATGACACTCAGGTCCAATGTATCTGGCAAGAACACTTCATAGGTGATGCCGTGCCCTTCTTGCCAGGCCACACTAGTCCTACTCGGGGTAGTGTCGTGAGTCATCAATGGGATGATTTGAAGAGAAGGGCGGAAGAAAGTCCCCAGCACAGGGGACAACAGTGTTTCTGACGCAGGGGGACTATTTGGGAGATAAAGGACACCAATGAAGCTGGAGAAGATGTGTTTACACAGACAAATTTGTACACCGGGTGTTAAGTTCCTCAACAAAAAGGATTTTAAATACTAATATTAACATACTCTGGCCTAGCTGGGTCGGCAACCTTCTAGAAGTGGGAAGCATGCTCCTGACTTCCCTATTTCTATGATTACATAAAGAAGCAGAAACAGGATACCAGGAATGGCCAGGAGCGAGTAGGGACAAAGAATTGAAGGAGCTGCTGGGTGACATTCTCCCGTTATTCCTGCGTTCAAAAGAAACCCGTCATTCACTCTTCATTTCAATCTAAAAAACCTGATGGCTGGAAATGACTAGCAGAGGGCGTTCTGAGGCCCAACTCAGAAAGCACAAGAGAAGCCCCCCCCAGGCGCAGCGGCCTCCCCACAGAGTGCTCCTACAGCCGCAGACAACCTGAGCGGACAGGCACAGAGCCCCTAGCAAGGACCTGCCGGACTGCACTTGGACTCGGGGGGAAATACTAACTGATCTGTTTGTGCTAACACGATCATCTGCTCATGTTTCTGACTGGCATGCTTGCCCATTCCCAAAGATTTCTGCAAGTTTCTACCTTTAGAATCACTATGGATTTCCAGAAATAAGACAACGGTAGCTTTCATACCTGGAAGGGTTAGGTCGTTGAGTCTTGATTTTGCAGATAAAACCAAGATCGACTGAGTTACTGAAATTACAAAACTAGGCATGTAGCTGGTCCCAGAACGAAAGAATCCTCAATTGTTCTTTTCACTAAACCATGCTATTTCTTACTCATAAAAATTACCATTCAAGAATTTTTCTCCTAATTATACTTGGTTTACCTACCATGGAGAGCGTCAAGTTCAAATCTTATTGTTATCTACTGGCTGTTTGTTTTTCCATTTCAATTTCTCAAAGACACGCTTCCTGAACAATGAGACAATTAACGCAATATGTCTTCTATTAATATAAAAAAAATTTCTCCCCAAACAAATGTGCATATAAATAATAAGTCATTAATAATTATGATTTCAGAATTCTAGATGACAAGATTATAAAAGTGAACGTGACTCTATGTGACAGCACAGGCATTGTTTACAGGAGGGGTCCCAACCCAAATGCCTTCAGGGACCAGAAAAATGTCGTCAAGTAGAAGCAAGTGGTAGAAACAGAGCAAGAAGCAGACAGAGCCAGCCAGATATGTTACAGAGAGGAGTCCTGGCCACCGTGCCGACTAGACAGAGCAAATCCCAGTTCTAGATAACTGTGCTCATTCCTGAGACAGAGGCTCAATGTTCCTAAATCTTTTGTTTTTGTTCTTGTTTTTTTAAGGAAAGATCTAAAAACGAATTGCTTGGTATACAAAATTTATCCAATTGAAAAATTTTTTAATGTTTGTTTATTTTTTGAGAGAGATACAGAGCACGAGCAGGGAAGGGGCAGAGAGAGTGGGAGACACAGAACCTGAAGCAGGCTCCAGGCTCCCAGCTGTCAGCACAGAGCCGATGCGGGGCTTGAACTCACGAACCGTGAGATCACGACCTGAGCCGAAGTCGGACGCTTAACCGACAGAGCCACTTAGGCTTCCCTAAATTTGTTTTCTTAAATGATAGAAATGATCATTCCAGAGTAGGCCAGATTTCATTTGCCAACTCAATATAATCAAAATGAACCATGGATTTGAATATTCAAGCCTCTCTCCATGTTTGCTTGTTAAGATTTCTATTTTCTATAGAAATGTGTTTTGATCATACCAACAATTAATACACTTTCCATCTCGAAGCACTTTCTTAGAAAGATCTACATACTGAGGCTAAACTTTCAAATTTGTCTTTTTACTCAAATTCATAGAATCAAAAATCAAAATACATATCAAACGCCCAAAACATATCATATATCACTTAGCGCTGATGGTGTGGCAAATAATAAAAAAAAAAAAAAAAAAAAATCAGAGTTACTTAAACCTAAAGTCAACCAGCTAGCTTATCAAGATCAGGAGCTCTACATAACAAGGAAAATATATTTTTTCTTTAATGTAGACTTTTAACCTTTTAGAAAGCAGGCCAATGATAAACTACAAGTCCTAAACTCTGAGAAAATTCTATGCTCCTTAAAATAACAGAAAATGAAAACAACCACTATATACAGTTACCAAGCTAGCAGAATAATTAACAAACTGCATACTCTGGGAAAAGAGAAGGCATCAGTAGAGAGAAGATATTCACAGGAACTTTTCTTCCCAAGTGCTAGGGGTGAGGCTGGTAGCAATCCAGGTTTTCCTTTTAAAAAGTTGAGCACAGCAAAATATGACAACATGTAGCAAGTGTGGGGAACAGAAAGCGAGTTTTCCTTTTATGACAAGAAACCGAGGGAGACCTGATAGGCAGTCTCAACCAGAAGCACTCGACAAAAGCAGGCAGTACCCAGTGACTTACTGTACATTGTTTTCCTGAGGTATACAAGCAGTGGATAAAAAAGGCAATGATAGAGTAGACAGGACAATGGGTAAGGCACTAGAAAGCTCTATTACAAATCACCCAACTTTGGGCAAATCCTTTAGCTTTTCTTTTTCTTTTTTTTTTTTTTTTTTTGCCTGCGGTTCAACTAGGTATTTCTCAAATTTCTGGCACTTGTGTATTACCTTTATAATTTCTTTTGCAACGCTGGCATAACATCTGAATTATTATGCCTTTATTTCTCTTCACATTCAGCTAATTTTAAGCTCACATACCCACGTTCCCATCGTGTTAATTATATTTTTCTCATATACATTAAAAAAAACAAAAAAAAAAAAAAAAAAAAAACGGGGCATCTGGGCGGCTCAGTCAGTTGAGCATTCAGCTCTTGATTTCGGCTCGGGTCCTGATCCCAGAGTCCCAGGATCGTGGGATCTACCCCTACATCACACCAGCTACGCGCTGAAGTGTGGAGGCTGCTTAAGATTCTCCCTCTCTTTCCCTTGGCCCCTCGCAGTATAAACAGGTAAATAAATAACCAAAATACTCACTTGTCTGTCACCCAATATCACCTGGCTTGCCAGTATGTCACATTTTGGAAACCACTGGATTTAAGTGATCTCTCTAGCTTTACAATTCTAGGCTCTAAAGAAACACCTCCTGAAGGGCTGCTGGTCCGCTGGTGCCCTGAAGGTCTAAGACGGTAACACGGCAAACGGAGACATGGATACGCCTCGGCTTTGAACTCTGAGAGACTGTGTGAGCACTGGTGGTCCTCCACACGGGCCAGAACCTGGGTTTGAGTCTACAAAACTTGCTAAAAGTTATTCAAGCTACTCAAATCTACAGGAAGCGAAGCCAGTTGGCTACAGGAACACCGTTCACCCAATGGCGGTCTAAGTTTCAGCACAAAACGCATGGGAAAAGGTGAAAGTAAAGGCTCGTGGAAAGGCTCATGCTCCGAGATGAAGTCTCAGGTAAGAAACGTGCTCTAAGGTCAGGGTGTCGAGAGGCTACAGGAGGCCAACAAAGAGTACGATGTTTTGTTCACGCTGCACTGGTTCCGCAGAGCAAATGAACGGGAAACCTTTAAGCTTTCATGTAACAGACACCTTTGTAAATCTTTCTCCGTTTTCCTGTTTAGTTTTGGTTTTTTTTTCAAATTCAAAGTTTAACTCTGGAAGCAGACGAGAGCTTCAGAGTAGAATCGTAACCAGCAAACTGACCCCTTCTGTGATCAAATGTAAGGTTTTTCCTTTGAGTTAGACTCAACAGTTACCACTGGTTTCTGAGAGCTTTGCCAGAAATGCAGTCCTGCTGTCTTTAAATACGGGCTTTATCACCTGCCTCATTTGTTCTACTTCTTGGTTAGGATGATGTGTCGATGATTAAGAGGAATGTTACCATCCAGTACTGAACTTCAAGATAGGACACTATAGAGCAATCACTTAGAGTAGGAAACACTGAAGAAGAGCTGGGGGAGGGAGGAACTGGACCAGGGAGGGAAGAGACATCACCCGCACAGTCTAAAGCATCAAGCCACACAAAAGTGTTTTCACAGCATCAACTCCTAAGAGCACCTGCAACCAGCCTTAATGCAACTCGCTAAGTCATGTTCTACAAAATCTCCTTTTACCTGGTGGGCTGTTGTCAGAGAGCCTTTGGAACGCAACTTTCTGCCTAAAACTAACTGGTGCACGTACTACATCTTTTTAGCAGTACAAACTATACAAGGCAGAGTTTTTTGTCTAATTTTAAGTTTCCAAAGGAGTATTACTGCGTGGTAATGTCTGCAACCCCTTGAGTTGTAAACTTCATAAAAAATACTCAACAACAGACTATAACACAGGCATCCCTAGCCATCTCAACTCCTGCCAACCAACTCAGAATGTAAATAAAGTTGGGCTGCAGGAAATACTTAGGTTGTCGCTGTGTATGAAAATAAACTGATTCGGTGGAAAAGACAGAAAACGCTTAACCGATCATTTATTTGAATTAAAATGAGGAAAAGTTCAAAAACTCGTAAGTCCAAATCATTGGCTCCCCCCAAAGCACACACTTCCCTTGACCCTCCTGTTTCTGTTCAAGGCAGCACCTGGCACAGGTGCCCACTCGGAGAACCTAACCGTTTTCTTTCCTGTCCTCCACTGCCCTCTGACCTTGTCATCTGCTGCTTCTTTTTTTTTATGTATTTATTTTTGAGAGACAGAGACAGAGACAGAGACAGAGTGCGAGCAAGGGAGGGGCAGAGAGAGAGAGGGAGACACAGGATCCGAAGCGGGCTCCAGGCTCTGAGCTGTCAGCACAGAGCCCGATGCGGGACTATTGAACCGAGAACTACTGAACCGAGAGATCATGACCTGAGCTGAAGTCTGACGCTTAACTGACTGAGCCACCCAGGCGCCACCCCATGGCCTTGTCAGCTCGGTATGGTGCTCCTGTGGTGGGGAGAGTTGGGGGGGCTCAAATTCTAAGGCTTCAGAAGAAGTCTCCGGGGGTTTGTTTCATAAATAGCCCCTTGGGTTGTATTCTCTCAATACAGACACATTTCACGTGCATATTGAAGACTAAGATATCTTCACTTCTGCAAAGAAAGATGTGCTCACCTTCCTAGGAATCCACGGCCCTTTCATTCTATCTTTGGCTTTATTTGACTTTTAAAAGACCCGGACACGAGAAAATATTTCACTTCTCCTCTCATTTCCATCAAAAAAGGGAGGGAAACAGAAAAAAAGGGACGGTGCGAGGGAAAGGGTAAGTGGCAGCTCACGGAGGGGTCACAGGAAGAGGGGGAGGCAGGAAGCACAGCTCAGCTGGGGTGTGTGTGTGTGTGTGTGTGTGTGTGTGTGTGTGTGTGGAAAGCCTGGTTCCACCGAGCTCCAGCCAATTCCAGCCTGCCCGCTACCACCAGAGCTTCCAGTTTCCCAACAGAAGCCAGGCAAGTCCCAAGTTTTAAATGCTGGCAACGATTTCAGATTTCCTGAAAACGCCCCGAAGGCTAACACCGAACGAACGCTAAAACAGAGCCAGTCCCACCAGGTCAACCTCCGCCCCGGCCGTCTCTCTTCTCATTCCGGCTTTCCCCTTCCCCACCGCGTGCACAACCCGTCCACCTGCCACTTCCTTCGTTATTCCTTCGCTTCGTTCGGTGACTTAGTTTCCGATTCGTTCAAGCACGCGGCAAGTATGGGGTGCGTACTTCCTGCGTTTCAGACACTGTGCTAAGGAGAGAGTCCTCAATTATGAGCGGGGCAGGTCCTTTCATGTGGCATTTACATGAATTGTAACGGGGGGCCGGACGTTAGAGAAGAAACATACCACAGATGATTTAATTTCATCTGTATCAGGGCTACACAACGCAAGTAAAACACAGCCTCCCCTTCCCTGCTTAGGGAAGACTCTTCACTGTGGGATCCTGTCATTTCACTCAAACACGTCCACTGAGATCTACCCACTGGCTCTCAAGAACACGGCCAAACATCACTGCTCAAAAACAACACTCTCTTACTGTCTACTGGATTCGGAACAAACTTAGCCTGAAATCGAAGGCCTCCCGAGGGTGGTTTCAATCTCATTTTTGGCCATTTGTACTAATTCCCTCTTTGTGGCCCTTGTTGGACTGGATTCTGCTCTAAGTCAAACATGCCATGAAACTCTCCTGATACCCTAGATCAGATCTGATCTCTATTTTCGGAGACCCCAGGACAACTTAAAATATTTTGTGATGCTTATCACAGTAATTTCACATTACAGATCTCTGAATAAAGATCTCGCAAAGTAGATCTCTGAATACAGATCTCTGATTATCGCAGACCTCTGAATATTCAAGCTGTTAGCTCTTCAAGGGTAAGATCTGTGTCCTCCTCACCTTAGTACTTATGGACCTTCCTAGTACAATAATAAAGGCCTTCTTCTAAAATGCTTGTTTTATTTTATTTTTTACATTTATTTACAGAGAGAGAGAGGGAGCAAGCTCGAGCAGGAAAGAGAGAGGATCCCAAGCAGGCTCTGTGCCGTCAGCCACCCAGGCGCCCCAATATAAATACCTCTTAAACAAACACATGCTAAATAAAAAAAATAATTTTGTCTTCCTGAAAAAAGATAATTAAATTCAAAGAGAAGCTCAATATTCTCATTTTTACTATATTAATAGTCCTCTTAAAACTGTGCTTTTACAATTAATTCTAATGTCATATATATTATATAGTACTACCTTCTGGATCATCTAAGCAATTTCAAATACCAACTAATCATAACACCTCCCTGCTTCATAGATAAGAAATTACTCCCTGAGATAAAGGCATATTAAACCACACATTTATAACACAGTTGAACACTTCCGACCTTATTAAAAATCATAAATTTTGCTGCCTACCATTCCTCCACTAAAAGGAGCAAAGGCGTCATGAGAAACGGCTGCTTCCAAGGCTGAGACGAGGTGAGGGCAGTGCCCCAAAGCTGACGGGGCACGTCCCACGACAGCTCTCAGGGGTGCTCACTGGCTAACGTTGGGGAAATTAAAGTAGTAAGATATGTGATGATTTAATGGCACGAAGAGAGGATTACAAACTGAATACAGAAAGAACCCTGAGTCCAGCCTAACAACTGGCAAAGGGACAGGAGTGGGACAGAAACGGAAGAATTTCCGTGGAGATGAAACGAAGGCAATGGAAATCAACATTTTACAGCCAACATCATCATAAGTGATTTCATAAGAGCCATCAGTGCATGCTGAATTCTTCAGCATTCACACAGACTCAACTGACCCCCTGCATTAATTACCAAGGGCGAAAGTTACCTTTATCGTGAAAGTAACTTGGCAGATGCAGCTACCTTAACTTATTGATTATTGCCAAAAAACCAAACTGGGTAAGCTGACATTGTATGCCTGCTGATGTAACACACTGGAAAGAAAACAACACCACCTACACAGTGTCCCTGCCAAAGCTTTTTCACCCGAATCTATTCATGAGGAAAATAATCACACACGTCCATATTGGGCTGGGCTCTTCAATAATATCACTGCAATAAAAGATTCAGGGGGAAAAAGCTAAGAGACTGTTAGAGACCAAAAAGACAGAAATGCAGCGTATGATCTTTGATTGGATCCTGAATGGAATGGTAAAAAAAAAAAAAAAAAAAAAAAGATAGCTACAAATAACATTATTGGGGAAGGTGGGGAAAACTAAATATTGGACAATAATAAGCACCAGTGTTAAATTTCCCAAGTGTGTTAATTTGTGGTTATACAGGAGAAATGTCCTTTTTTGTTGGGAAAGACATGCTGAAACAGAGGGGCGAAGTGTCAGCATATCTGCAGTCTCGAGTGCTTCAGAAAATAAAGTGTGGGGTGTGTTTGTGTGTGTGTGTGTGTGTGTGTGTGTGGCACTCAAAGAGAAAAGGAGCCAATGTAGCAAACTGTTAAAATGATCAATAATGCCTTCCAAATATAGTACACCTTCCAAAACACAAATTCAATTATCAATAGGATCTTCCATTTGAACCTTCCAAAATGCAAAAATTATCAATCAAAATATCAAAAAGAAAAGTAATGTAAGTACTTGTTTTCTGGGGAAAAATTATTTTTAATTTAGCTATCATAGGCTGTACTGACAGGTGGAAAATTTTCTCAATACCAGGACATTTTTGAAATGTTTTAATATTAAACACCGGGGCACCTGGGTAGCTCAGTCAGTTAAGTGTCTGACTCTTCATTTTTGCTCAGGTCATGATCTCATGGTTGTGAAATCATGAGATTGAACCCCACATCAGGCTCCACGCTGGGTGTAGAGACTGCTTGAGATTCTCTCCCCCTCTCTCTCTCTCTCTCCCTCTGTCTCTGCCTCTCCCCTGCTCATGGTCTCTCACGCTCTCTCTCTCAAAAAAAAAAAAAAATTAAGTACTAATTAAGAATTTTTCTTTATTTCTTTATTCCCAATAGATTTTCGAGATTAGCTCCATTAGGCACAAACACACAGAATAACTGTGGTCAATGCAAACCTCACAGTGAGTCTAAAATATAACGAGCCATTGAATTCAAAGACCATTTGCCAATCAAACGCAACTGGCCATCTAAACAGCTATAAACACGGTTTTCCACTGAAGCCCAAATTCAAAGGAAAGTCGTTTTCAATGGTTGGTTGGTCAAAAACAGCATTAAACAGCAAGCACTAAAAAGTTAATTGAATGTTTGCCAGAAAGAGTATGCCTCGTTTTTATACTGGATAATTAATTTCTTTGTTTTTATAAGAAATTTAAAGAGTGACCAACACGCTCCCCGTGGGTAATTAACTTCATTCAAGAAAGACTTCTTACTTTTGTGGCATGGACTAGGCTTAGGTTTGGAAACATCCCAAGAATGTTTTTGTTTTAAAATCTTACTTCTTCTAGTATTTTTGTATCTTAAGGATATCCATTATGGTGTTATAGTATTTAAACTCCATTACAAATACCTTTTATGATATCATTGATTGTATGTACCTAAATACAGCCCCATAAAGAAAATAGGTTTATAATATGAGGCATTCTTAAGTAAACTATAATCAAATGCAATGGATCTTAGTAACTTTAAATGTGTAACCTAAGCACTGGTTTTGGGATTGAGTCTAGGGTTTAAAAAAAAGAACACTCGGGAAGCTGCCTTAACCATGCTGACAAAAATTATAAATATTTATATACACTATTATTTCATGAAGCCTGGCTTTAAAAAATAATTTAAACATTATTTTTAATTTTTGTAAGTGGCCATTTTATAAATGGCATCCTAAATGTGAATTATTTTCTGATGAATTTGTTGATTAAAAAAATGTTTATGCTCTCTTGCTGACTTAGCATAAAATTCACACACTTCCAGTCAGAATCTTTATTTTCTTGATATGAATCTTAAAGAGAAAAAAGTTCTATAAAACAGAGTAACTCAAAAATAAACAATATCCTATGATTTATAGGTATACCTTCCTTATGTAATGTCCTTGAAAGGTGAGGAAACTGTAACTTCAATGTATCTTACGAGTGACAGGTTTTATAAAATTAGTTTTTCTGTCGTAGTAACTAGAAGAATCTAAATCATTTCTTAACCTTCTACTTTCTATTTTCTGGGTCTAGGTTTCACAGGCCACATGGCAGGGGCACATGAGTTTTCAACGATGCCAGCTTGCAAGGTTTGCACTTGTTTTCTTGGTTCTTTCCAGAGTCACAAAATAGTAGTTGGCCGGCCGGCTCAAAGCTCAGGTACTCACCTGGCAGCAGCGGTTGCACATAAAAGCAAAAATGCACTACTGGGACCTCATCAAGATAAGAAGCTTCTTTCTCCACGGTGAAGGAAACAATCAACAAAACTACAAGGCAACCTACCGAATGGGAGAAGATATTTGCCAATGACATATCTGATAAGGGCTTGGTATCCAAAATAAATCTGTTAAGAATTTATTAAACTCAACACCCAAAAAACAAATAATCCGGTTTAGAAATGGGAAGACACGAATAGACATTTTTTTCAGATGGTTAACAGACAAATGAAAAGATGCTCAACATCACTCATCATCAGGGAAATACAAGTCAAAGCCACACTGAGATAACATCTCACACAGGTCAGGGTGGCTAAAATTAATTCACGCAACAACAGATGCTGGCGAGGATGCAGAGAGACGGGAACCTTCTTGCGCCGCTGGTGGGAATGCAAACTGGTGCAGCCGCTCTGGAAAACAGTGTGGAGGTTCCTCAAAAAGTTAAAAATAGACCTACCCTACGACCCGGCAATTGCACTACTAGGGATTTATCAACAGATACAGGTGTGCTGTTTCGAAGGGGCACATGCACCCCATGTTTATAGCAGCACTATCAACAACAGCCAAAGTACGGAAAGAGCCCAAATGTCCATCGATGGATGATGGATAAAGAAGATGTGGTGTGTATACACACACACACACACACACACACACACACACACACACACACACAGACACACTGGAATATGACCCCGCAAAAAGAATGAAATCTTGCCATTTGCAATGATGTGGCTGGAGCTAGAGTATTATGCTAAAGAAAATAAGTCCATCAGAGAAAAACAAATACCATATGATCTCACTCATATGTGGAATTTAAGAAAAAAACAGATAAACATAGAGGAAAGAGAAGAAAAAAAGAGAGGGAGGCAAACCATAAGAGAGACTCTCAGCTACAGAGAACTAACTGAGGGTTGCTGGAGGGCAGGGGGGATGAGTTATTGAGGAGGGCGCTTGTGGTGCTGAGCACTGGGTGTTCTGCCTAAGTGATGAATCACTAAATTCTACTCCTGAAACAAGTATCACACTATATGTTAACTAACTAGAATTTAAATAAAAACTGGAAACATTAAAAAAAATGGTGGAAGTGGATTAAAATCCTGGATGTTACTGCTGAAATAAAAATGTCTTTATATTGAAAAAAAGAAGTCACCTATTTTACCTGTAATATTCTGGCTACCAAAACCCATGAAAATCCCAAGAAATGATATAGTGTTCTATTTATGTCTTCCTTAACATGATTTTGAGACAACTGCCCAATTAAAAATATACTTTAGCAATAGCTGCTATAGAAGACTATTTGCACACATCATCATTTCTTGACTTTTTTTTTTTTAAAGAATAGAAGACTTATTTTGGCAATAAGAAATAAATGGAAAAAAAATGGTAAGCGGTTGTTAAATTTATGGTATTAAAAGCCTCAGGTAAAGGCAAAAGCAATGTTACATCATCAGCCATACTAAGTTACACCAGTCAGTGGATTTCACTGCCGTGAGCTTCACGATCTTACAGAAATATCCACTACTTTCCAAAATATTCTAATAGACAAGTAATGAGGAAGTAAATTACAAAGTGCTGATACATAGGTAGATGTTAGCAGGTGTTAGTTAATACGGCAATTGAAGAAAATGAGGAGAAAGGCAATCCTAATTATAGTCCCGAAGATATTTTTCTTTAAAAATCACAATTCTACAACCTACAGCAGAAAAAAAAAATCACTGTTAATATGAGGGTTTTCATTTTCTTTTAATATTTTTTCTACACATGGTTTGTTTTTTCCCTACATCACTGAAATCCTACTGAACAATTTACATCCTATTTTCACCTAACAGTATTAAGAGCATATCCCTAATTCTCTTCAAAAACATTATGTAGTGAGCACGCAACAGTCATTTATTCAGCAGCATTACTACTGTTGAGAATTTAGGTCTCCCCTCCCAGTTTTTCCTTTATGTTTCCCTGTGCTCTCCAACATCAGCAGGACTGAAAGCTTCCTGAGGACACAGACTACACTTTTCTTGTCCGATGCCCCACTGTTTAACACGCTGCCGTGCACAGAACACGCATTTAAACGTTGGTGGACTTAAAATTTTTTTTTTCAACGTTTATTTATTTTTGGGACAGAGAGAGACAGAGCATGAACGGGGGAGGGGCAGAGAGAGAGGGAGACACAGAATCGGAAACAGGCTCCAGGCTCCGAGCCGTCAGCCCAGAGCCTGACGCGGGGCTCGAACTCACGGACCGCGAGATCGTGACCTGGCTGAAGTCGGACGCCCAACCGACTGCGCCACCCAGGCGCCCAAACATTGGTGGACTTAAAAAGGAATCATGCTGTAATCCGGTCCTCGATGTCACAAAATCGCATGTTACAGTGAAACCAAGATTAACTAATCATGATTAAACAGTCAAAGAAGGGAGAATTTCTGGATCAACGTGGTAGAAGGATTTATCTTTGCTCCCATCCAATCGCCCTGCCAAAGGAAGAGTCGTTAAAGGAGCTTAACACAATGATAAAGAAAACAGGAGAGGGGAAGACAGAGGACGGGGTGTCAATGCCTTCGGAAGACGGAGAAGGGGTGACGACAGAGTGTCGGTAACTTTGCAGGGAAAGGAGAAGATGCTCTGTAAAGAACGCTGCAGAGAGAAAGACAAATGAGTACGTGAGCCGCTTCCCAGGACAGGTCAAGGTAGAGCTCAGCAATCAGGGGACCAGGTCCTCGGAAGGGGGAGCGCAGAGCTAACTAAGGGGGGGCTGCTTGAAGGCACTAGAACTCTGCCACTCAATGCCCTGCCCAACCTAAGCAGCCAGGCAACCCCTCCTCACTCTGGCAGAAGACATGAGGTGTTTCATCAGAGAAGGGGATTAAAAGAGTCCACCGACTGCTCCATAGCACAAAAGAAAAAAAGAGAGAGAGAGAGAGAGAGAGAGAGAGAGACCCATACAGAGGCAAATCACAGAGAAATGTTAAAATATGGTTATAAAGAGAAGAATCTACATTTGCTAGACGAAAACTACTAACCCGACTGGGATCCCGAATGGCACAGGATGTCTCAACTATATGTCTAAATGCTACAATGACGGAGTCATTCCTTTCAAACTTCTACAGCAGAACAAAGATCGATTTTGAATATTTTGTTTAGCCAAATGATTTGTGGCAGGCAGAACTCTAAAAATGATTTTTGTTGTATACTCTCTCCCCTCCGAGCGTGGGGGATACCTGGGAATGTGAGGAGACAGCACTCCCCTGATTACGCAAAAATGAGATTAGCCCAGTGGATCTAATTTAATCACACAAGTCCTTTAAAGAGTTTTCGCTGGCTGGTAGTACGGAAGAAAAAAAAAATCAGAGATTCAAAGCATGAGGAGAGGGTGATGGGCCCTACTGGCTTGAGGAGGGAAGAGGCAGTCAGAAATGAGGGCGGCCTCTGTGCAGCCAGCTGCTAGGGGTCAGGGACCTCAGTCCCACAGCTGCAATGCAAGAACTGGAGTCTGCCAGTGAGGAATCTTCTCGTGAAGAGAAACGGTCTGGAACACCATGTTGGGAGAGCCCCTCTTTGCCTGCCCCAGGTGTTAGGCTCTCCTCCCCAGGAGCACTCCCACAGGAGAGCCCCGGGGAAGCACACCCAGAATGAGGAAGGTTCTGCCCTTCGTCCCCCTCCCACCCGTCTGCCAAAATACAATATTAAAAGATCGGAGGGGCACCCGGGTGGCTCCGTCGGTTAAACGTCCGACTTCAGCTCAGGTCACGACCTCACAGTTCGTGAGTTCGAGCCCCGCGTCGGGCTCTGTGCTGATAGTGCGGAGCCTGCTTGGGATTTTCTCTTCCTCTCCCTCTCTCTCTGCTCCTCACCACCACCCCCTCTCAAAATAAATAAATAAACTTAAAAAAAAATAGCTATGAGAAAAATAATATAGAGAAGCATTATTACTGTCTTAGAAAATTGGAAGGTTGAAGCAGACTTGCTTTTTACCTAGCTTTGTATTATAACAGAGGAGAACAAAGTTCTAATATTCCATTCCTGGGCTGGGTAACCGAACACACGCGGCCAATTAGCAGCGACACACGCAACTTCCTTTCTTTCACCTGTCATCAGCAACCCCATGGCTCTTCGCTTCTTGCCCCAGGGCGCCTGTTCCACTTCCTGCCCCCACCCCACCCCTGAGGCCCAAGTAAAATCTCTACTCTGTTACTCGTACAGTTCCCCCGGCTCCATTTAATACCCACCCCCCGCCCCCTCCCGTGTTCAGCCTGGCATTCACTAAAGACACTGTGGATTCCTATCATGTCATAACTAGGAGCAGAAGGGGAACCAAGCAACACAGAAACTGCATCAAGGATCTCCTTTTACCTCCGTGTCAACCCTATGGGGCAGGCACTGTTACCCCCGTGTCACGGGGGAGGAAGCAGTTTCTCCGAGTCCTGCAGGCCACACGATCAGTGAAAAGATGTGTGCAATGGCAAGTCTTACTCCAAAGTCCACACCTTTTCTTTCTTTCCAATTAGAATCATGCCCCAATCTACCAAGACTCAACCAGCAACCCTCTGCTTTTATCTTCTTTTCCCTTCTACTATAAATGACACTCCTGTAGTAGTGACCAAAGCTCCCTAGCAGATTCGACGTGGGTGGACAAGTTATCTGGCGCCAGGCCAATGACAGCAATAAGAAATGTGACGCACTGATTTTTGGACAAGTCTGGTCTCTCTTCAAAATGCTTAAGACAGGACCACGCGACATCTGAGGAACAAGTAGGAATTGTCTGCCAGCTTCAGGACAGAAATAATGGTCACAAGATCTAAGTTTAGTAGGAAACTGAAGTCATTACAGATCCACCAGAGAATTTTCCAGAAAAGTTGACATCACTGCAAAGGAAGGCACAAATATTCCAGGCAGATGTCTAATGGGTCACTACAACAGCAACAGCGACAGTAACAGTGACAGCCAAGGCTCGCTTAAACAATCACCAGAGAAAATTCCCCTCATTTGGAATTTACCATTTGAAGAAAGCTGGAGGCTTAAAACAAGTACATCAAAGAAAAAAGTAAATGTTCCAAGACCCAAAGACCCTACTTTGAATACAGTTTGAAGGCTACGGGAGCAACGAAGGCTCGCTACAGAGCAAATGAAGAAGGTTTGGTCAAAACATCTTTGGACTCCTATTTAAATAAAGTCTTAGCCCAGACCCCTAGCCTGTCAAGAAAACTCCCTAAGAGAAATACGTATTAAAATAGTTCCATATTAAATACAGATGACTCTCGAACAACATGAAGGTTAGGGGCACCGAACCCCCACCCAACATCTGTGTCTAATTTTGGGTTCCTCACAAACTTAACTACTAATTGCCTACTGTTGATCAGAAGCCTCAGCGATAATGAAAACGATCGATTAACACATATTTTGTACATGTATTACATCCTGTATTTTTACAAAAAAGTAACCTAGAGATAAGAAAATGACATTAAAATCATAAGGAAGACAAAATACGTTTACAGTACTACACTGTCTTTATCCAAAAAAATCAGCATATAAGTGGACCCGTGCAGTTCAAGCCTGTGTTGTTCAAGGGACAAGTGTATGTGGTTTTATATATTCAACAAATGAATATGAAATCTTCATAGATGATTTTCACTGATTTTTAAGTGAGTGGTAACTAAATATTAACTGACCGAATAAATGAACAGAAAATAGGTTTTCAGGAAATAAGCTCCAATTCAGAAGACTGACCAACAGCAAATCAGTATTCCACTTCCAGTAGTAGTTTGATGTTCAGTCGTTATCCGGGGATGGATTCGCTCACTTCTGTAGCACACCGCACTTGCAGGAGGAACAGAGATCTCTCTACTTGAGAGACCTACTTTCGAAACCAGACAGCAGTGAGATAACGATACACGCAACAACTGCTTGCTTGTTTCTGTTTTCCTCCGTTATCATTCTCTACTCTATGTGGTCATTTCCCTATCGCTTTACGGCCAAATGGGTTTCTTGAGTACTGACATCAGTACTGACTGCAGAATGCGTATTGGGTGGGGAGGTAAAGTTTTTAACACATGTGACACTCCGAAGTCAAATACGGAGAGTAACTATAGCTCTAGATTATGCTTCGTGGCTTTCATTAGAATAGCTAGTTGTCAACTGAGAGTTTAAGACAACATACAAATAGAAAAGAGAAAGGATAATTTTAAGGCTAATTAAAAAAAAAAAGGTGCAATACCTTTGGTGATACAGAACAGAAGATTTCAGTTGGACAGAAGAAACGTACTTTGAGTTTTATGCCCACTCTGCCGGAGGAAAGCATTAGGTTAAAGATAGGGGACGAGACAGTAATAGAGACTGACCCCGTCTCTTTCTGTTTTTCCTAAGAGTTCCTTTGAGAAGGATGATTAAGTAGGCGGGGGTCTACTGAAATACAAAAGGAGACGGTACTTTAATGATGAGGCGAATTTATACAAGAAAGCTCCTAACGAGGATTGGGCACATCTGAGAAAAAGGTGGATATGGGCAACACAGAGGTAAGAAGCGCAAGCTGGAGGGGCTGGACGGAAAGACGACCTCGGCGCACACGCGTCAGACAGGCGAGGGCGGTGCCAGGAGCGCGGGGACCCGTGGGAAGCAAGGGGCAGCAAAGCAGAAGAGGACCAGGACAGATCTGGCTCCAGGAATGAAAAAGAAGTGACAAATATAACCAACAATAGGAGGGAGAGCATGCAGCCACGACCCGGCGCCACCTGAGATGGAGGCACAGGGGAAACTGCTCAGGGACCAGGGAGGTCGGGTCAAGTAGAGCCGTCACCGGCTCAGCAGGGCTCCCGAAGGTCCTCATCCGGACAGACTTGGCAAAACTTACCACTGCACAGGGCCTCCCTACTGCCTACCTGTTTATTTGATCTGGAACAGCAACATATCTTAAAAAAAATTTTTTTAATGTTTATTTTCGAGACAGAGAGAGAGAGAGAGAGAGAGAGACAGAGACAGAGTGTGAGCAGGGGAGGGGCAGAGAGAGAGGGAGACACGGAATCCGAAGCAGGATCCAGGCTCCCAGCTGTCAGCACAGAGCCCGACGCAGGGCTCGAAGTCACGGACTGCAAGATCATGACGTGAGCGGAAGTCAGATGCTCAACCGATTGAGCCACCCACGCGCCCCAGCAACGTTAATCGTACCAAATCTAAAATCATAAACACTTCTCCCTGTTAGGCCTATACTGATTCATTATTAAATAAAGCCTTCTTTCAGAAAGTGGGCCTTTACATCGTTCTCTTAGAAGATAGCAAGTTCAAGAAACAATTAACAATTTTCCCTATACATATCTCAAATATCCAAAGACTGTATTTTATTATTTTTTTTTTTTTAATTTTTTTTTAACATTTATTTATTTTTGAGACAGAGACAGAGCATGAACGGGGGAGGGGCAGAGAGAGAGGGAGACACAGAATCGGAAGCAGGCTCCAGGCTCTGAGCCATCAGCCCAGAGCCCGACGCGGGGCTCGAACTCACGGACCGCGAGATCGTGACCTGAGCTGAAGTCGGACGCCCAACCGACTGAGCCACCCAGGCGCCCCGACTGTATTTTATTATTATTTTATTATTGAATAATAGTTGACATATAATGTTATATTAGCTTCAGGTGGACAGCACAGTGATTCGACAACTATCCATTAACATTATACAATGCTTACTCAGGACAGTAAGTGTAGTTATCATCCATCACCTTACAACGTTATCACAATATTCCGGAGTATTTTCCCTGTGCTGTACTTTTCATCTCCGTGACTCACTTATTTATTTTATTGTTATTTTTTTATCTGTGACTTATTTTTTTTTTTTTAATTTTTAATGTTTATTTATTTTTGAGAAGGAGAGAGAGGCAGAGAGAGAGAGGCTCCACGCTGTCAGCACACAGCCCGACATGGGGCTCAAACCCATAAACCGTGAGATCGTGACCTGAGCTGAAGTCGGACGCTCAACCGACTGAGCCGCTAAGGTGCCCCTGACTTACTTATGTTATAACTGGAATCAGATTGCATTTTTTAATTTTTTTTTCAACGTTTATTTATTTTTGGGACAGAGAGAGACAGAGCATGAACGGGGGAGGGGCAGAGAGAGAGGGAGACACAGAATCGGAAACATGCTCCAGGCTCTGAGCCATCAGCCCAGAGCCCGACGCGGGGCTCGAACTCACAGACTGCGAGATCGTGACCTGGCTGAAGTCGGACGCTTAACCGACTGCGCCACCCAGGCGCCCCCAGATTGCATTTTAAAGTTTATTTATAACTTTCGACTAAACATATGAAAATAATGAAAAATTATTTCTAAATCAGACTCTTTGAGATTTCAAAGTAAAGATGAACAAACAACTGACCAACTGATGGACTGACAGACACAGATACTGTTGGGATTTTGTAAGAAGTGATGTGTTCCAAAAACCGACGTAAATTTGACAGCAGAAGTGATAATCAGAGATACCAAATATTTTCATTTTAATGATCTGACGATACATTCTATTCTACCTGGCTAAGATTTAATATTTAAAAATATTTAAAGACATTATAAAATACCATGTGCTGCTTTAAAAAAAATCAGTTTTTCTTGTGACAGAAGAAAAGCTACAGCAATCAAGTTTTCATATGTTTTTTTCATCTTGATGTCTGCAAAAATTTTGCCATCAAGTAGAACAAAGACAAGAAAATTCTGGTGCTTTCTCATGAAATCTGTATTTGAAAAAGGAATGAAGAGCCCCCCAAGAGCTCAGGAACCCCCCACGGCGAGCCCATGCTACAGTCCCTGACAGACAGTATACAATGAATTTGCTTATTGCTATGTTTAGTCCGGTTCCATTATTCTTAACCGAGCCCTTCTGAAACGGATACGGTACACAGAAAACCCAAAACACTTGCAGAGAAAAGGGGCAAAATAAGCATTTACAGTGTATACCTGAATTCTGTAATATATAAAGGTGTACACACAGTAATTTATGAATGAACTAAATCAGTGAATGAACATCTGGGTTTTGAAATTCAGTTTTTCAGAAAATCTCTCATTTATTAATATGAAAAGTGGTTATAAGTTAACTATCAGCAGAAATTATTCAGTGTTCCAATTTATACGCATACTGTAATAGCATATAACACTATTGTGCTTGCGTGAACAAGCAAAGTAGATATTCCATTTATATTGGCAATGTTCCATAAACAACAAAGCTAAGTCCAGTAGATACAACATTTTCAAAATGCATGTAAACTATTTAGATGAATTCTTTCTGCTGACAATCCCAGGGGAGAGAAGAGAAAATGATGTGTTTTACCCTAAGAGCTCAAGGCTCTCTGGAGAGGTAATTCAATTGAAATTTTACATTCAGTCTAGCCAGGCAGTGATAAACAGATGCTTAAATTAGCTGCCTTATGCCATAATCAAATATCTTACGCAAAAAGTTTCTAACAAAAATATAGAGAAGAGGGTAAAGAGAAAAAAGGGGAAATAAAATACTTTTTAAAAGCTTGCGATATTTTTAGAAAAAAATGTTTTTCTAACTTCTTCTGGAAGTATTGTACCATAGGAACCAAGCATGCCTTTCAATACATTTACTGGTTGGCTCATACTATAGGGCCAGAGCACACAAATAATCACATAATCGCTTAATTTTTTTCTCTTTAATGTTTATTTTTGAGAGAGACAGAGCGTGAGCAGGGCAGGGGCAGAGAGGGGGAGACACAGAATGTGAAGCAGGCTCCAGGCTCTGAGCCGTCAGCACAGAGCCTGATGCGGGGCTCAAACCCACGAACCGTGAGATCATGACCTGAGCCGAAGTCGGACGCTTCACCGGTGGAGCCACCCAGGTGCCCCAATAATCACTTAAAATAAATGAATGCTTACATGAAGGTTTTTGAAATTGATATAATTTGCAGAGGTTCTTTTAATGGTTGCATGTACAAAATTTAACTTGTATGTGCATCTTTTACTATAAGCATCTTCAAGTGTTCTCTGAAAGTAACTAGTGATGCAAATAATAAACCCATAAGAGATGAAAGCTTAAAACGGACTCACAAATTGCTCCTATATATCAAAATGGGTAAAAAACTACAATAGCAGCTAAAAATAATTAAAACCAGCAACCAAACAAAGGGGGATAACCGAATCTCTATCAAAAACCTGCAACCTTGATTGGACTGACTCCCCAGATGAATGAAATGTGCTCCCGCCCTTCTCTGAACTGTGTTCACCAACACTCCCAGTCTATGGAAGGCACACAGCTAGTAAAGATCCACTAGGTGAGCTGTGTGCTTATTACAAATCGGTCGTGCTGTTCTCAAGCCCATTTTCATCAGGTGTACTTGTTACTGTTACTGGGATTATTTAATTACATATTAACCGAGGAAACAGGAGTGCAAAAAGAGACTTATTTCTAATGAAAACTAAATTGAATGCTTCAGGAAGACTCAATATAGACTAATCACTGGGGGGCGGGGAGGGGGGGAATGTCTGCTGATTTAAGTATGGGCAAGGATTTACAATATAAACTAGAAGGATTAGAAGTTAAAATCCAGAAGGATTCTCCACTGATTACTTTGCAAGTTTCTAGAGTTCTAACTCCACTGAAACTGGGGATCCCAGGGGGATACACTGGAGTGTGGTTTACATAAGAAAAGCAATGTTAAATTCCAATCAGAGAAGCACCAGGCAAAAGAGCCCGGACTCTACTTAAAAAGGCAGGTGAGGGAGCCTGGGTCACTCGGTCGTTTAAGCATCCAACTCTTGATTTCGAGTCAGGTCATGATCTCATGGTTCGTGGGATGGAGCCTCAAAACGGTCTCTGAGCTGACAGCAGGGGGCATGCTTGGGATTCTCTCTCTCTGCCCCTCCCCTGTTCATGCTCTCTCTCAAAATAAGTAAACGCTAAAAAAATTAAAAAAATGAAAATAAAAAAAGGGCAGGTGGATGTACATGTCTATGTCTTAATAACTGGGTATATACAATGTTTACGGTTTTCCTATACAATTTCTAAAACATAATTTCCTGCTTTAACTTCTGTGTTTAACTGACCAACTGTGATAGGATTAAGAGTCTTCTGCTGTGTTGGAACCTGGAACACAAAGACAGTGCCTTCCTAACTGGTGGATAGACGATTCGGCATGATAAAACGCCACAACACAGACAGGAATAGGATGCTCAGAGCGTCCAGGGTGGCTTGGGCAGGCAGGAGAAGTTCAAGAGGACCTGACATGCGTCCAATGTGAAAAGCAAAACAGAAGTTCATCAGGCAGATAAGAAGAGGCGATCTCTGAGGATAGGAAACAAAGGGGGACAGGGGAGAGGCCACAGTGCATTCAGACGGCAGCCGTGAGGACCTGTGAGTAAGGGGCGAGGGGAAATGACCGGAAGGGAGGCTGGTCTTACCTTCCATGGCCAAGAGTTTGATTTTTATTGGGAAGGCAAAATAACGTCAAGGATTAAGCAGGCCGATAGCTAGATCTCTATTTCAGAAACACGGCTCTGGTGCAGTAGGAGAGACGGGAGGGAGGAGACTCTAAACTGGAAGTTAACGTAAAATCAGAAATCCAGGGGTGCCTGGGTGGCGCAGTCAGTTGAGCGTCCGACTTCAGCCAGGTCACGATCTCGCGGTCCGGGAGTTCGAGCCCCACGTCAGGCTCTGGGCTGATGGCTCAGAGCCTGGAGCCTGTTTCCGATTCTGTGTCTCCCTCTCTCTCTGCCCCTCCCCCATTCATGCTCTGTCTCTCTCTGTCCCAAAAATAAATAAACGTTGAAAAAAAAAATTAAAAAAAAAATCAAAAATCCAAATCACAACAGGGGCCCGGGGGACTGGAAAAGACTATTGTTTCAATGTAAGGAAGGCACCGTTGATAAGAACTAGGGAGGGAGTTGACGAGAAGGGTGTGAACGAGAAGCATCTGAGAAGGCCTGCAGGCTCTGAGCACCGGTGACGGGAGAGGTGATGGAGGTCATTCACGACAGGTGCACACGGGGAGACTCAGACCAGTGGAAGAAATAACCCTGGGTTAGAAATACTGAACGAGAGGTGAGGCTTGTCCCGTAGGCCACTGAACGTACAGACGTGGACTTCACAAAAGAGGTGAAGGCCTGGGGAAGACCTATACGTTGGCAATATCCAAGAGTGGGGACAAGCATGGTCTTGGGAGCCAGGCCCTGCCGCTTCCTAGCTCCGCGACTGTGGGCAAGTTACTTGACCTCTTTCCTCTGCTTCCTCATCTGTAAAAAAGGGTTAATAACAGTACTTCTTTCCCGGGGTTGTTGTAGAGATGGAATGAGTGTATATGAAGCGTTTACAAGAGGGCCTGGCATGTAGTAAGTGCCACCGTGGATTAGTTTTCGTCGCTGCTGTTATTACAACCAGAGCTATGGCTCTGGCTAAGATCAACCTGCAAATGAGGAGAGCCAGAGGAGATCAAGGAGGAAAGCCAGAAAGACAACCCTTGATGAGGGAGAAGACGGCAGCATATTGTCAGAGAAGTAAAAAAAAAAAAAAAAAAAGAAGAAAAAAACAATCTACAGTTTGAGAGAAGGGTAAAGTCTGCAACATTGAGGTCACAGGGATAGGAAGTAAAGTCATTTCTGAATTGCCCACTGGATTCAGGCATTAAGCAGTTACTGGAAGTTTGAATAAAAGCAGTAGCAACAGTTTGGCCCCCCAACTTTCGTGATTATATACTCCACATACAAAAAATAGATCCGTACGTCAATTATCCTATCTGTCGTTATACATGACATGCTAACTGACTAATCTCTCAAGGCGTGATATACGCTTGGTGATATTTTCAAACACCAACGATGCGAGAGATAAAACCCAATTCAAATAGTTCTATCAAGAACTTCCAACTTGGGGGCATAATTTCTTGCTAGATCAGATTAAATGGTGACCCTTTAAAATTTATATATATTTTTAACTAAAAAAATTTTTTTTTGAGAGAGAGAGAGAGAGAGAGAGACAGAGGGGTCAAGGGAGCATGAGGGGGGAAGGGCAGAGAGAGAGAGAGAGAGAGAGAGAGAGAGAGAGAGAGAATCTTAAGCAGGCTCCATGCTTGCTGAAGAGCCCAACGTGGGGCTCGATCCCTCAACCCTGAGATCATGACCTGAGCTGCAATCAAGAGTCAGATGGACCGATGCTTAACTGACAGAGCCGCCCAGGTGCCCGTCGATGGGGACTGTTAAAGTGCTATGTCGCTAACCACAAGGATGCACCAGGCACCGCCACCTGCTCACTGGTCACCGTGTTTGTGTGACATTAGTAGAGTGTATGTCATCGCAGCCTTTCAGGCGAGTGTCTTCTTAAGACACTTTTCCATCTGGTGAGAGTAGGCTCAGCTACAATTAGATAATATTTGCTTGAACCCTATGAAATGACCAGTTTCCACCGGTTCCACCCACTGATCCATAAATGCACTTAACTGGGCGTACCTAAGCTGTCGCACGTGGCTACAGACCCAACACAAACAGATGAGCGAATGACCACCCCTCCACCCTGAACTGAATGAGCGTATCAGTGTCTAAATGCATGAAATGTAAACACATGACATGCAGTTAATGTATCAAATATTAATAAAGTTAAAAAAAAATAAATGTAGGTAAAAGTTAAGGGGAAGTTAAACAGGTCCCCCTGTGTCCCATCTGGAACCACTGCTGCAAAGGTTAAAGAGGGAGGAGGTAAGGAGAGGCACTTGGTCCCTTGGGGGGAGCTTGGCTGTCAGTGAAGGAAGGGGTGATGATCTTGGTGTGGAGGAAGACAAAGTCAAAGAGGGGCTTTAAACGTTGTTCTAAAGACGGCAGTGATGTGAGCGCACCTGCGGGCTGCAAGAAGAAGCCAAGGCAGACAGGGTGTGGGGTGAAGTGACAGCACCCGGGCAGGGACCCTAAGCTAGAAGGTGGGTCTCGTCACCATGGCCGCAGGGGCATTTCAGGAGCCCAGAAATCTCCTTGAAAGAAAAAAAGCCCCCCAAGTCATTCTGACATGGCTGCCCAGAGAGTGGATGGAGCTGGACGGCTGACCTAGAGCTCAGATCTAAAATGCTTCGTTGTTCCAACTCTCCAATTTACACTGGCCTTCTGTTGTAAATGGCCAATTAAAATTAGAAAGACTTGCAATAACCTAAAGGTACAATCAGGTATCTTCCTCTCTAATCCTTAACTTTTCCTTTATCACCCCCAATTTTAGCTTGGATTGAAAAGCCTTTCTTGAGGTTTGTTCTCAGACTTCAGATGATTCAGCATCAAAACACTCCTGGGGTTCTTATCTGTTTCGGTCACAGGCAGTCAATTCATCTTGCCTAAACAGTTCACAGTTATCACCGGGAAAGTCTTATGTTGCATTTTCATCTACTCTGCTCTCTGATCTCCTGCTTCCTCTCCCTCTAAGCAGCAGAAGTGGGGAAAGAAAAAGAAGGGAAAAAGAGAAAAAGAGGGAAGAGCTACACAGGGAGTCTTTCCATTGTAAGGATAAAGCCTTTCTTGATTCTATGTGATCACAGAAAGTTCTCTCCACACTTACAACACTTTCGTAAGCAAAATTCCAGGCCGGGTTCATAGCTACCCTATTTTACATAAAGTGGCAAGTCCTCGAGTAACTTCATTTTCCTTAGCAACCCCTTTAATGATGGTATCAGTCCACAAACTGCTTTCGATTCCGTTTCCTTAGCCAGTTTGTAGCCCTTATACGAAAGAGAATATTCAAACAAAATTGGAGGATAATCTTAAAGAAGATATTTAAAGTAGGTGCAATCTAAGATTACCCCCGTCTATATTATTTTTTATTAATGTCATGAGTGTAAGTTTCACTTCCTAAATAAGACTCACAGAAGTTACTTGAAAGCAGAGATCAGGTTATAAGTGTGAAAGTAAAATGGGTATTAGTATTAAGATGGGGAAATAGGAAGGGGATTAACATTTATTGGATATCTGCTATGTGCTATGATGTATATATGTTATCTCATCTAATTTTTAGAACAACTCCATGAGATACTATTACCCTCATTTTGCTGATAAGGGAACTTCAGTTCACAGGGGTTAAGTCCTACGGCTATTAAGTGGAAAAGCCAATTTCAAGCCAGGTCTATGACTCCCAAGCCCATACTTTTCTTTGGTTATTACATACTGTGAGTAAAGAAAGAAACAATAGTAGTTTCGTATTAAGGATAAAAAAAATTGAAGAGAATATGGAAGGATGGTAGTAAAAAGGAAAGAAGCAGGAGAAAAAAAACAAAGAACACACTTAGGAAACAGCAGAGGGACAGGAGGGGATCCAGGTGAGGCCAGCAGGTCAGACGGGGACACGCACATGCGCTGACTTGCGTAAAGCATCGACACAGTAAGATTTGGCCGAAACAGGGTTCTTCAGACTTAAAACCCGGGTAACAGGTAACCAGAAATAATGCTCTGGAGGCAAGTGTCCATGAGAAGGTTCAGCTCAGAGCCCCTGCTCAGAGGAACGATGGTAATGAAGACAGGGCATCTGCTAAGATGACAGAACACATGCGTGTTTGTCCTTGTGGGGAGGAAAGGTTGATTATTTGGGGGAGAGTGGATTACCATGTGGGAAGAACCGAGATCAAAGGCACGCAAAGAAATACTTCAATTAGAAACGCTCATAATCAAATATAGGCGCACCAGAGGAAATGGATCTAAAAGAGACACGGGCGATAAACCGGAACCTGATGAGACCATTACCTACAGAGAAGGGTGGGGACAAGCGGAAAGGATGAGGGAGAGCGGCAACGCAGTGACACCTGCCTGAGTAAACGTCTCATTTTCAGAACCTTGTTAATATTTTATGTAAGGAAAAAAAAACCCCTCAACAATGGAGGGGGCCAAGCCTAAAAAGGAATATAAACAGAAACACAATAGAAACAGAAATAGGAATAGAAATAGAAATACCTATGTTTCGAATGCACATCATAACTGTACTGGCGGTGAGGGGAAGGAAACTAACCCAAGTTCACTGTTCGGTGTGGGTGGTAAAACATATAACACAAAATTTGCCAATCAAATCATTTTTAAATGTGTCATTCGGAGGCATAAATGGCACTCAGCATGTTGTGGGGGTATCGCCACTATCTCCACACTGCTTTCATCATCGCAAGCGGGAACTCTGTGGCCGATAAGAGGCAACTCCTCCTTCCGCTAGCCCCACCAAGTAACTTTGAATGCAAAATTTTGACTACATTCCTTCAAGCTAAAGACTTAAACAAAACAAAACAAAAAAACTGTGAACAAAAACCACAGTCTAGTTAGTAGGTTTGTTTTTCACATCACAATGGGTTAGCAGTTCTGCAGCTGCCTTCTGTGTATTCTAGAATTAAGCAACTAAGAGAATGAACTGTGTGCTTTGAATTAGATCTGGAGCTACCAGCAGGAACTCATGCTTCCACTACATATGGAGGAACAATCACGGAAATACAGACAGATGTGGGTGTACACACAAATGTGTTTCCTAGTGTTGCCTGCCAAGAGCATCTGAAAGCAAGGGCAGCGTAGCAGCAATGACCTTCTAGTGCCCTGATCTTGGATTCTAAACTCCATTCTTCAAACTTCAAAAGCCTGGGCTCTGGAGAAAGGGCTGATTCCAGGATGAGAACTGAGAAGTACAAAAAGAGATCATCTTGTTGGGCCAGAAAGTGATGAAGTACTCAAATGATACAGACAAGTCAAAGAGCACAGAAGACAGCTTGAAGGGCTCCCACGGGCCAAACAAATCAGGGGCAATTTAAGCACCAAAATAAATGATAGTATTAGTGAAGTATATAATACATTGACTAAGACAAAAATCCACAAGTGAACTCTGACATAAATATACAAACAAGTAAGTGGGAAAGAATGGAAAATCTTCCTTAAAGTAGAATGTGAACTAATATATGTGGAAGGATGGATGGAATTAGAAATTTACCATCCAGCAACCAGGGACAGTCATGACTCATCCAAGTAAAAACCATCAATGGATGTTAACAGTTGGTAAAATTTGATGAGAAACAGAATATTTACATCATCTCTGACCATCTACCCACCAGATAGCGATCAATGTCAAAGAGGAGACTAATAACTGGACAGCAGAGAAACCTGGCAGACACTGCCTTGACCAAGTACAACAATTTCTTAACCAAGAAATCGACATCATGGGGCCCGTCACATGACACACTGGAGGAACACAAGACCACTGCTAGAACACATGAACTGAATCTCATGAGTATGCATCACTCAAACCCAAATTGAGGGACACCCTATGAACTAACTAGTTCTCTTCAAAACCTTCAAGGTCATGAAAGGCAGCAAGAGCCCGAAGAGCCGTTCTAGATTAAAGGAACTCAAGAGCCACGGCAACTAAACACAACGCGAGATTCCTGATCAGATCCTGGACCAGACATGTTTGTTTCCTTCTGCTCTACAGGATGTTATTGGGATGACTGGCATAATCTGAATATGGTCTGCAGATTACTCACTTGCATGATTCAATGTTAATTTCTTGATTTTGATAACTGCAGTATGGTTACATAAAATATGCTTCTTATTTTTAGAAATACACACAGATACTTAAGGGTAAAGGGGCATCTTGTCCTAATTTACCTTCAAACAATTCAGAAAAACAAAACAACACACACACACCGGAAAAGAATGATAAGATATTAATGAAATGAGATAAGATATTAATGTTTGGGGAATCCAGAGGATGAATATATGGGAATTCTTTGTGCTATTCTTGCAGCCTTTTCTCCAAGTGTGAAATTATTTTAAAGTAAAAAGTAACACAAAATCATCCGGTGTATTCACCCAGCTATTGCTTAGTATTTTTGCAAGAGCCTGATCAAGTGATTACCTGGGTGACGCTCGAGGACCACCGATGCCCACCTCCCTGCTTCGACCACCTTCTGACATGAACGGCTGCATCTCTAGACAATCGTGGCTGTTAAAGAATTCTTCCTTATACTGAGTACAAATCTGCATTTTTCATCCATAAAATCTACGTGGCTGGAATGTTACTCCCCTAAATCTTTTCAAAGGCTTTCTGCCAAGCTTAGGTTTAATGATAGCATAGCTCCTTTTTTCAAAGACCAAACTTCTCACTCTCATCTCCTCCTTCTGAAGGTTCCTTTCCTCACCCCCTTAACAATATTATCTCCTCTGCTATAAAACGAAGTAGATGGACTTATGGCCTCTGAGGTCCTAACCACCAGACTGAGTCTCTCAGAGGTAAGGACTATGGGGTATTTGCAAGGCCAACACTAACATGATAAATGAGGAGTGCATGGATTGGACTCATCAAACTTCCAAATCTAACATGCTACATAAATGAGATCAACGACTCTTTGATATTCTCCAATGAGCAGATCTCTGCACTATGCCACAGATTACATACAAACTTCCAAAACCTAAAAAAGAAAGCACCTTTACATTTCCAATTGCTTCCCTGTAATTTGGTAAAATGCATCACCTTAAGAAATAGCTATGTTCATAAAAACTTGTGGATAAATCAAAACGGCTTGATTTACAGTTTCGAACCCACTGTAGGTACCCAATCGGTATCTGCTCAACTGAACTTGCTAATTCTTTACACTACTCATTCCATGATATACCCGTGAATTTACAGGAACGGCCTTTAAGAAAGCCAATCTACATCTAGTATAAGCAATCTTTAGTGGTATAATCTCTGTTTAAGAATCACAAAATGCAGTTCCATGATTTTTTTTTTTTTCAACGTTTATTTATTTTTGGGACAGAGAGAGACAGAGCATGAACGGAGGAGGGGCAGAGAGAGAGGGAGACACAGAATCGGAAACAGGCTCCAGGCTCTGAGCCATCAGCCCAGAGCCTGATGCGGGGCTCGAACTCACGGACCGTGAGATCGTGACCTGGCTGAAGTCGGACGCCTAACCGACTGCGCCACCCAGGCGCCCCGCATGATTTTTTTTTTAAAGAGACAACTAGGGCAGAGAAGGTAAGTCACTTATCCAAAGTCACACAGTGAATTAGGTTTCAAGTTGGAACCAGAACTTCCCCGGCGGAGCTCTTTCCACAGCGCCATCCTGCCGGCCTGCCGGGGAAGTGCTGCTCTAGGGTAACTGTGTCGTTACACTGAAACCTACCTCACTCCATCACATTTGGAGGGGCTCCCTAGAAATTGAGTGCATCTTGCTGTCTTTACTTGTAAAACATACTGAGGTAAATATTCGATATAAAAACAAACCATTCATAAAGTTCATGAGTCACTGTAAAAAGTTACAAAAAAATTACCAAACTTGTTGCCCATTTTGTGTTTGAGAGACGAAAGTCTTTTATCGCCTTCCTAATTTAATTAGATCACCCTGTTTTCCAACATATGGCCCCTTTAAAGGGAATTCTGGAATTGCGATAGACTACTGACATGGAGCTATTAATTAAAGGAAGCTCCTGAAGGTCAGGGCCCAGGATATTAAAGGATAACTGAAGACTCTTAAGATACACCAAAGTACTGCAATGCATGGTGGGAAAATAGTACATTAAAAGAACTAACTTTTTAAGGGAATCCTTTTGTGATGTGAATTTCTCCCTAATTTCTGTCTTTGTCTCTCTGAACACTGATGTGTTGGATTTGCAGAAGATCAGAGACACTAATATCAATAGGTTATAAAGTTTAAATAGAATACATTCTATAGTACTCGTCTTCAAAAATGATGTTTGCAAAATTACAAATAGCTTAGTAAACACAGCTAAGTGATGAGTAATAAGGAGTTGATTCTGGTAACCCTGGTGGTCGGAATAGAAACCATTCAGAAAATGCACACAGATGAGACACATAAAGCATGAAAAGAGGTAACTTGTTCTAGAGATTCTAGCTCATTCTAGGAATATGAATGCATTTATAAGAAACTGCCCTCAAAGAAAGGGCAGTGAGATGACCTATCATATAATCGGTAAGTGGGAGCAATCTAAGAACATTCCAATACAGCTTCTCTTACTCCACTGTTCACCATCTTCTTTTTTTTTTCTTTTTTTCTTTTTTTTTATCTGAAATTTATTGTCAAATCAGTTTCCATACAACACCCAGTGTTCATCCCAACAGGTGCCCTCCTCAATGCCCATCACCCCACTTTCCCCTCCCTCCCACCCCCCATCAACCCTCAGTTTATTCTCAGTTTTTAAGAGTCTCTTATGGTTTGCCTTCCTCCCTCTCTGTAACTTTTTTCTCCCCCTTCCCCTCACCCCGGTCTTCTGTTAAGTTTCTCAGGATCCCACATAAGAGTGAAAACATATGGTATCTGTCTTTCTCTGCCTGACTTATTTCACTTAGCATAGTACCCTCCAGTTCCATCCACGTTGCTGCAAATGGCCGTATAACATTCTTTCTCATTGCCACGTAGTACTCCATTGTGTATATAAACCACAATTTCTTTATCCGTTCATCAGTGGATGGACATTTAGGCTCTTTCCGTAATTTGGCTATTGTCGAGAGTGCTGCTGTAAACACTGGGGTACAAGTGCCCCTGTGCATCAGCACTCCTGTATCCCTTGGGGTAAATTCCTAGCAGTGCTATTGCTGGGTCATAGGGTAGATCTCCTTTTAATTTTTTGAGGCACCTCCACACTGTTTTCCAGAGCGGCTGCAAATGAATACTCCTGAGCTCTGCTGTGCAGTGTGGGGGTACTAGTCAGGATCACTGGATTTCTGACCTTTCACATCTGCTGATTTCCTCGGTTATAACCTAATATATTGCATTTCATGACACATGATCACATTAATTAGAAAATATTTTTTATTTTCAAATGCACAAAAATGTTTCCAATGAATGTACTCTCCTAAGTGAAGGCTTTGTTTTTCCCAAAAATCTAGGGAATGAATTTTAATATTCCAAATGTGTATTTTTCTTTACACGCATTAGTATCTTTCAAGCTACAGGCTGATAAGGCTAAGACTAAGAAGCAACACCACACCAAAATCAAAACAATGTTTAAAAAGCTAGAAAGTTAAATAATTATGTTTCACTAGAAGGACAAAGTGACTTGCCCAACAGGTGGGGGAATAAAGTAAATATCCTAAAAACAATCCCCATTATTTCGAGCCAGCGCTGTGAGTTATCTTACTAAGAGAGCCTGTTGAACATTTTGTATTCTTCTTAGGAGTCCATTTTGGGGCTTATTAATACAAAGTTTCTAAATGTCATCTGAAATAATACTGTGCCATTTTCCAAACAAAACAGTTCCTTGTTGCTCAAGCTGATAAAACAGTCATTTGGGAACTTTTAATCGTGTTCGTTTTAATCGTGTGATAAAGAATGAGGGGGAACATCACTGTTCTGTTTAATATATACTGAAAGCGGTTCTGACTCGAAACCATATGAAATAAAATACACAATCAAGGGTGTATTAGCATGTTACCAACGGTGATGCGAAACTGCCTTTCGTGAATAGTATGTAATTCCAAAAGTCTTTCACAGACAAATTTGCAAATTAGCTACCTACCATAGCTTAATATTTAAAATTCGTGAGGAAAATTTTATGCCACAGGTACAACCTCTTAAGGTAAGAGGTGTGAAAAGTGAAAATAAGAGTTCCCTGCTATTCTCTTTGAAAACAGTACTTATAAATAAAATAAAATAAATAAAATAAAATAAAATAAAATAAATAAAATAAAATAAAATAAAATAAAATAAATAAAATAAATAAAATAAAATAAAATAAACAACACGGGGCACTTGGGTGGCTTAGTTAAAATAAAATAAAATAAAATAAAATATATAAAATAAAATAAAATAAAATAAATAAAATAAAATAAATAAAATAAAAAAATAAAATAAAATAAATAAAATAAAATAAAATAAAATAAAATAAAATAAAATAAAATAAAATAAAATAAAATAAAATAAAATAAAATAAAATAAAATAAAATAAAATAAAATAAAATAAAATAAAATAAAATAAAATAAAATAAAATAAAATAAAATAAAATAAAATAAAATAAAATAAAATAAAATAAAATAAAATAAAATAAAATAAAATAAAATAAAATAAAATAAAATAAAATAAAATAAAATAAAATAAAATAAAATAAAATAAAATAAAATAAAATAAAATAAAATAAAATAAAATAAACAACACGGGGCACCTGGGTGGCTTAGTTGGTTGAGCGACTAACTCCCGACTGGAGTCACGATCTCACGGTTTGTAGGGTCAAGCCCTTTGTCAGGCTCCACGTGAATGGTGTGGAGCCGACTTAGCATTCGCTCACCCTCTCTCTCTGACCTTTGCCCACTCGTGTGGATGCACGCTTTCTCTCTCGCAAAATAAATAAACCTAAAACAAAAACAAAAACAAAAACCTCAAACAGGGGCATATTTAACATTTCATAAAATTATAAATTTGTAAATTTTCAGCTTCAGAGGGATATCTATAGTAAAACCAGCCTGGGCCTAAAAAATAGTAAACTGAATTTATTACGGAGGGGAATTTACCATGAAGCTAATAATAGCCTTTGGATTCCTTGCACAAGTCCCTCCTAAGGGTGTATATTTGACTTTTTTTTTTTTTTAGTTTATTTATTTGGGGGGAGAGAGAGAGAGAGAGAAGATCCCAAGCAGGCTCCTCGGTGTCAGCAAAGAGCCCTATCCGGGGCTCAATCTCACAAACGGTGAGATCACGACCTGAGCCGAAATCAAGAGTCAGATGCTTAAACCACTAAGCCCCCCAGGCACTCCTTTGTATCTGATTTTAAACTATGTTTTATTAAGATATAATAAGCGTGCACAGAGCACAAATATTATAAGCATGCAGCTTGATGAATTCCCATCACTAAGCACACTCAGATCAAGGCAAGAACCTGAGCAGTACCCCCATTGCCCCCCCCCACCCCCATTCACTCCCAGCCCTTCGGTCACCCGCATACGGTCCTCCAAGAGCATAAGCAGTACTGTGTGGGCCTGACTTCTTTACTCGACTTGCGTTTAGGAGATCTTTCTGCACTGTGCACAGCCGGACGTAATTTTTCATCGCTATGTAATATTCCACAAGCTATTTTTCCCTTCCATAGTGGTCAGGCCTTTGAATCTGCTTTTCTATTTGTCATCGTATATTACTTTCTTCGCAAAGGCTCCCAAAATTGTGTGAGCTTTCAGCCTCACCAAACTGGGATCTGCTCCTGGATACATACATCCATATGATGAAATACCTTGTATTCTTCTTGCAAATCATGTTTTAGAATAACTGGAAACACGGGAAGGTCAGGATGCATATTATCTGTGCCCTATCCTTCTGATGTCAGTGGTCCACAGCATGTTCTTATAAAAGTCTAGCGAATAAATGCCAAGTTGGAAAGTACAATAAAAGTCATTCAAAGGAAAGCATGACAGGTAACAGAAACATTAGCTCAAATATATTTTAGATTTGAATTGTTATTATGCTATAGAAACTACCTCTCCAGCTAGACCTTTGTCAAAACAACATACAGAGTGTATAAGGGCAAAGTGGGGGCAGGGGCACTGAATATATCACATGGTTTTTAAAAGATTTTTTTTTTAATGTTTATTTATTTTTGAGAGACAGAATGTGAGTGGGGGAGGAGCAGAGAGAGAGGGAGACACAGAATCCAAAGCAGGCTCCATCCAGGCTCTGAGCTGTCAGCACAGAGCCGGACACGGGGCCCGAACCCACGAACTGTGAGATCATGACCCGAGCTGAAGTCAGACGCTCAACCGACTGAGCCACCCAGGCGCCCCACATGGTTTTTAAAAAGTGGAGTACAAACTAAGAACTCTTACTCTATCTGTTATCCCTGTCACTAAGTAGCCTTTCAACCTTGGTCAAGTCACTTCATCACTACGGCCTAGTTGCCTTATCTTTTAGACAGAAGGGTTCCATGTCTCTTTAGCTCTGCAGTTCTTAGATTCTCTAGATTCTCTTCCCATAAGATAATAATGATAAAAGGAGAGCATTTCTATTTTTTTGTTGTTGTTGAAAGGGTATTTGAAAATTCTAGTAGCCCATCATGCCATATTCTCATTCATATTCTAAATATTTAGGAATTAAATAAACAGGTAGTTTTTATAGTACTTTGTTTCTATGTGCCATAAAGAAATGAGCAAGAAATTCCAACTTTTTTTTTTTTTAACTTTTGTTGACAATTCTGGGCTAAGAAGATGCCTGCTTATTTTACTCAATGCTTTTATAATAATGAGAAATTAATTACGTGAAATACATTCAAATGTCAATGAAAAAAAACACTCCTAGGTACCCACTATCTTACCACCACTACCTCAGTTCCTACTGATGATTCCCAAAGTTACAAATTCAAGTATCTTTTTAAAAATGTATAAAAATCACTATTAATTACACCTAAAGACTCTTGTAAGATGGTCAGTTTTCTCAATTATTCTGTAAGATTCTCAACTAAATTCGTGGTTGTAGAAAGGGAGTAAAAAGTCATAAGTTAGAAAGTAAAAGTATTTTTCAAAATCCAAAAAGTAGAGTAACAGGAAAAAATAAACATCAGAAATAGAATCTCCATTAAAAAAAAAAAAAAAAAGGTAGTGAGCAGATAGGAAAGTGAGCAATTTGGGTAAAGGAAGTTCAAAGACAGATTTGAAAATCAGGATGACAGTTTTATTTAGATTTGCTAAAGATAAAGGAAGCAACTCAAAGTAAAAGTGATAGGTTTGGCACCGTGCTACTTCCAGTGCAAGGAAAAGGTCCAGAGGAAGAATCCTGCATTTCCCAAGGTTTAAGCAATCGGTTGGGGGAAGTGAAAAGCCTAGAAGGAGATTTCAGGAGAACAATAGATTATGACCCCCAAACAAAGAAAAAAACCAAGTAAGTTTTATGACTTTTAGCGCAGTACATTGATATTTTCAAAGAAATTATTTAAAAGCAAATACACAGAATGTGATAAAACAATTAATCCTCACGATTTTGCACACAGCTTTGACACATACAAATACACCAGACTGCCATTCACACCCCTCTCGATGTGGACAATAAAATCATTTCTAATAACAGCATTTCAACAGCCACTGAGGCAATAAATAAGTTGTCCTTTCCAATTTAACTGTTACAAAACCGACAGGAAAAGTTTGAGAAAACAGTTCACACTTCGAAATACCTGCACATGGCCCATTTCATTCCAAATAAAAATACGTCTCTACGACGGTTCATAATTATCTTCAGAGGCCACGAGCTCCACAGTCAGAAACGGAGGTCCTGCACATGAGGCTTCAGGTGACCATTTTTTTAAATTAAAAACAAAACCAAAAAACACCCACTGTACATTATTTTGGAAAATTAACGCTAAACAAAATCTCTACTTTCTCTTACTAAACTCTTCTATTTTATGACTGTTCAGGAACAAAGGAAAAACCTAAAAATACCTGCACAAACTAATTTATACACACGTAACATTTTCCTTTTGGTCATCAGGTGTCTCCCTTTATTATACAGAAGAGACAAACCAGAAGCAAGAAGGGAAAACAAACTTTCCTTTTTTGCAAAATAAATTTTAAAGTTTAATAGTGACATGAGATTGCTAATCACTTGGAGTTTGATTTTTTTGCAGTCAGTAAAATCAGTCCTATGTGGGGAAAAAATTTTTTTCTTTTTAATTTGTTTGCTTTTGAAACCAAGTTTGTAGCTAGTTGCTCTCCTGATGAAAGGAGGATGAAATGAAAATGTTCTCCACAAAGGAAAGTAAAAACTTGCCACTTTTTGGAATGTGCTTTTCTGTTAGTAGATAAGGATTTCTCCTTTTCCTCTTTTGTTTTGAGTAATTAGACACCAGACATTTGGGGGGTAAATTCACCAAACTAGATAGATTTAAAAGGACCATTGTTCTATCTTTAAAGCTCTAATTTTCTTAAAATTGCATGAGGACCACCACACAAAGATAACTTTTGAAGAGACAGTCAACTTGTATTTCAAACTCCTGCGCGCCCGCTCGCTCCAGAACTGTGCCTCTCTCGAGAGCGGTTTTCCGCACTCGTCCACACCTCCAGAGTTTCTCTTTGTTATGGCACGAGCTATCTATTCCAGCAAGAAATAAACCGACCTCGTGTTAAGCAAAATCGTCGTTCTTGAGCCAGAAAGAGAAATAGCTAAGTAGGTGAAAACGTGGATTCATATAATGAAGATTAATAAATGTAAGGCTCAAAGACTGTCATTTATAAGAACTTTCAAAGAAAACAGTTGCAATTTCCAGAAACAGTGTCAGATGTTTATATTACCTTCAATTTAAATGGTTAAGTAAATAAACAATGTATGTAGTACGGAGAGAAAGGGTAAAAAAAATAGGAAGGGTCAATTATGACACCATGGAGTACTGTATTTACTACCATATAAATAATGACTGATAAATAATACCTAAAAGCAACATGAAGACTGGTTTCAGTCTCCTTATATCAATTAACAGCCAAGATGAGCAAGCTTCATTTAAAACAAGGAAAAGCTACAAACTGGTATGTTTCAATGAGCACCAAAGGAAAAACAGCGCATTTTGGGAAATTAACAAGCATAAACATAAACAGGAACGGCATAATGCTAAACTCTAAACCCATCAGGTTTAGAAAGGCTTTCTTTTTAATTGCACTACTGAAGAAGGAAAACAAGGGAAGTTCAACACATAATTCCTTTAGTCTATGCGTTCTGAATAGTTACATGATACTTGTAGGTAAGTAAACTGTAGGCAACTTTTCTATGTAATCTGCACCTATACAGAAAATTAACTCAATCAGTATTTCTAATATTGCGGTCACGTTTCCCACAGAAAACTAACCGGAAAAAAATTAAGACAAAACCTATCCTTTTAGCATCTGTATTTTTGAACACATTCATGAATATATAAGCCACTGAAGTATTCCTCTGACTAAGGGGAAAAAAAATGGAAAATCCTTTTTGTCTTTACACAGAGCTTATTTGTATACTTAGTTTAGACCAGAAATTCTAAAATGACAAAATATTCATCGTCATCCCTTGATAAGCGTCAAGAGGTCTTTTTTGCCACTACGGTTCCTCCGACCAAGGAAGCAGAAATCTGATTTATTCAGGAAAGCCCGTGTGTAAGATATATAAACCTTCATAAAAATGATTATCTTTACAAGCAAATTCCAGTTATGCTTGTGATTTATGAGTGCCTTAAAATACTTGTCCTTTTGTATTTCTTTTCTTTAAAAAATTAGCCTCTGAAACTTCATCAGTACAAGTTTAAATCTAGAGCAATTAAGCTTTCTAAAAATGTGACTTTAATCTGTTCCGAAGTTTCTTTTCTTTAAAATGTCTGTGAAATTAATTGCACTCCTGAGCTCCACACGAATAAATAAACACAATATAAGAGGCATATTTTATGACAAGCTCCCAGCTTTAAAAATTCATTAAGAGCTTGGCAATAATATTTTCAGTGCATTTTACTATTACCTATTGATTCTAATGCACTTGACTTATCTGTAGAGATAAAACTTATCTTGACCTTGCTGAATACAAATGGCCTAGACTAAAACCTGTGACGGCCTCTCTGGGGAGAACACTGCGATAATCATTACCAAGATGATAGAGGGAACTGTAAGTACTCAATACAAATGTTTCAACAAAATGAAAACTTGTTTTACTCCCACTTGGGTAATAGGAAATGGGAAAACAATAGTTTTATATCTATGGATAAACAGCAAGTTTTTCTCTCATTGACCTAATATATTTTAGTTTCCTAATGAGAAACTGGTACAGTTTCTAGAGTATTCTTCTGATATTTGGCTGCTACTTCAAAGCACCTGGCCCCATCTATTTCACAAGGTACCTAAAGCACAGAAGCGTGAGACTACCAATACGAGGAAGGGAGGAAAACAGAGTATCTTCCTTTGGGGACACTATAACACCAGAGGAACTGAGGAAAAAAAGTGATGGAGAGCTTTCTTAAGGTGCACTGAAATTTTCAACTCACGCTTTACTCCAACTCAACTAAAATATTCTAAAATTACACCTACAGTGACTCATGCATAAAAGATATTTCTAAATGTTTTTTTTTTTAAGTTACATGGTAGCTTCTTTCAACAATCTTACTCCTCTCTCAAATTTTTTACCCTTACGTTTTTATTGCCAGAGTAAGGAAGTCAACATGAAATTAGATAATTTCTGCTTTTCAAGGTCTATGATATACACAGTAAGTCAAAGCAAGCCCTTCTTCACCTCTGAAAATGAAGGCCTGTTTTGAGATAAACACAATTTCAACAGTCAATTAGACCCTTAACTAGAGCATTTCATAAAGTTTAAAAAAAAAAAAAAACTTCTTGCAGCAAATGCTAGTTAGTTAATTCCCTAGTTTCATGTGGTTACCAACTAAGGATTAAAAAATAAACAGTTAAGATTCTTCTCAGATACTTTTCTTTTACAAATACTAAAATAGAGAAGCAAATTAGTCTCAAACATTAAATTATGACTTAAAATTTTTCAAGTTCCTGAAAATTACAGACCTAACAATCTATAATTTGATTTGAAATAAGATTTCTGTTTGGCTTTAAACTACTAATGGCGACCCTGGGATTTATGGATAAATTACAACTTTATGAATCACACCTCTGACAACTTAAAATTCAGGCTTGGGTTTTCCTCTAACCTCACTGCCCCCAAACATGTCCTAAGGTAGACAGGAAAAAAATGCACATTTACTGTCATTTTATATGACATTTATGTCCCTTTCAGAAAGAGAGATGTAACTTTAATTGTGCTTTAATGTTCACTATTTTAGTAACTATCTATATCAACATTGTATGATTTTAAAGAAGCACGGCAAAGAAATTATATAGAGAATTTGCTAAGTGGATCAGTGGTTTTTTAAAGCAGTACACTAATGCTGATTTTTAAAAGCCCTGCAAGAATTCCTTGTCCTCTATTATTATTCAGGGCACCTGAACACAAGATATTACTATGGCACATTAACTCTGCTATTTCTCAAGATAGAACCAGGAATTTTAAACGTTTCCTATCAAATAATTTGCTCAGAGACCCTAAATGAAACATACTGTAATTTTATATATTTCCATCTACAATATTGCTTACTGCTGATAAACCACAATACAACTTTCTGTATTTTCGTAGGCGACAGTTTTTGGCATTGGCTATAGAAGAGAACAGACTGAAAAAAAATAACACCATCCACAAACTCCGCCACAAAGAATAAGGCTCCATTGCTAATTATACAGGGAACTGATTTTAATTACACAGAGAACATTGCTTTTAAAAACACTTTCCAAACTGCAAAGGCAGATGGGGGAGTTAGTGAATCAATAAAACACTTCTATCACGTTACAACAGTGCCCTCTACTGGTAAGTGTGGAACTGTGCAGTGAAAAAAATGACATTTGACTTAGAAACCAGGAAGAACAAACTTTAATTATGAAAATCTCGCTTTCCTTTAATATAAATAATGAAATCCAACTTGTGTCACTTTAAACCTAAATCAATATTTAACTTTATATTTGAAAAGCTTCTTGATGAAATTTATAGTTTTGAAAGAATTAAATTCAAGAACTGTGGCTTCCAACTATATACACCATCTGGCTAAAAGACAAACTATGTCTTTTTAAATGATGAATAAATATTAGAAATGTTTGGATAATTCATCAATAATATTTCTTAATCTACAATTTGCATATTTAGTAAAATAAACTAGAATTCCATTCATTAAATGAATTTCATTCCTTAAATGGATTTTTATCTACTTTTCAGCCCATCATGCACATAATACCATACTGTCAAAATAACAATAGATATTTCAAACCACCTTAGATGCAGAAAAAAAATTATTTCTCTCATTTATTTCTCTTAGGCAGCAAGCATTTCTTTAGACCAGTAAGTATTTCTGTAAAAATACCCCTGGTCTCAGCAATAATTAATAATCTATGCTCAGCACATGGATATCAATAACAAAATAACCATCATTACTATTATAGTTCCTTTGGTTTTTTTTTTTAATTTTTTAATGGTTATTTAAAAAATTTTTTTTTAATGTTTTTATTTACTTTTGAGACAGAGAGAGACACAGCATGAGCAGGGGAGGGGCAGAGAGAGAGGGAGACACAGAATCCGAAGCAGGCTCCAGGCTCTGAGCTGTCAGCACAGAGCCCGACGCGGGGCTCGAACCCACAGACTGTGAGATCATGACCTGAGCCGAAGTCGGACGCTTAACCAACTGAGCCACCCAGGCATCCCTTTAATGGTTATTTTTGAGACAGAGACAGAGCATGAGCATGAGCATGAGCAGGGGAGGGGCTGAGAGAGAGAGGGAGACACAGAATCTGAAGCAGGCCCCAGGCTCCGCGCTGTCAGCACAGAGCCCGATGTGGGGCTCAAGCCCATGAGTGCGAGATCAAGTTGGATCTTAACCAACTGAGCTGAAGTTGGATGTTTAACCGACTGAGCCACCCAAGCGCCCTATAGTTCCTGTGTTTCAAGTAAAAACTCTACTACATATGAAAGTCTGACTTATAAGAAATCGCAATATAAGACTTAAAGTACTATACTTTAAAATCTTACATTGCAAGATAGGAAAATTAAAAAGTGAACAAATAAAGTTTAAAAACAAGTACATTCAAATGACCTCAACATATTATAATTTTTTAATTTCTAGAAAATGAAACTATTCCTTATCCTTAGAACTGAAGAAAATTATACATAGATTGTTGTCTGTCCTTATATATAGATTATTTGTATTGTAGATACATATAATCTAAGTTTTGGAAATGTATTTCTTTTTAATTTTTTTAAATGTTTATTATTTTGTTTTTTAGAGAAAGAGAGAGACACACAGACAGACAGACTGCAAGCAGGGGAGGGGCAAAGAGGGAGGGCGACACTGATGGAGGCAGGCTCCAGGCTCCGAGCTGTCAGCACAGAGCCCGACGCAGGGCTCGAACCCACAAGCTGTGAGATCATGACCTGAGCCCAAGTCGGACGCTCAATCAACTGAGCCACCCAGATGCCCCGGAAATTTATTTATTTTTTATTTATTTATTTTTTTTTAAAATTTTTTTTTTCAACGTTTTATTTATTTTTTGGGGGACAGAGAGAGACAGAGCATGAACGGGGGAGGGGCAGAGAGAGAGGGAGACACAGAATCGGAAACAGGCTCCAGGCTCTGAGCCATCAGCCCAGAGCCCGACGCGGGGCTCGAACTCCCGGACCGCGAGATCGTGACCTGGCTGAAGTCGGACGCTTAACCGACTGCGCCACCCAGGCGCCCCGGGAAATTTATTTTAAAAGTCGTACAACAATTTCATGACAATATAGGAAATCAATTTTTTGTTTGTTTTAATTTTATTTTGGCACAGAGAGAGGGAGAGAGCAAGCAAGCAAGTGGGGGAGAGGGGCAGAAGGAATGTGTGTGTGAGAGACAGAGAGAAAGAGAGAGAGAATCGCAAGCAGGCTCCACACCCAGCAGGGAACCTGAGGCAGGGCCTGACCCTACCACCCCGGGATCATGACCTGAGCCCAAATCAAGAGTCGGATGCTCAACCTACTGAGCCACCCAGCTGCCCCGGAAACCAATCTGTTGTACATAACATGAGCTTCAAGAGAGGTGATGTCCAGAATACGGTCTTTCAGCAACTTAAATATGGGGGGAGGGAGAAGGAAAGGAGGAATGGGATCGAGGAACAAGATCGCTTCTTCCACAGAAGGGATCAAGAACAAAGCAGCCATAAGCAGGAAACTGTCAGGCTGGAGTGTAAAGTCTTGGGTGGGCCGGTGAGAGGCCCACGGGCCAGATTTAGAGAAGAAGAAAAGGAAGCAGAAATGTGTAGTTAAGGTCTAAAGCTCTCAAATGAGAAGCGTTCTGTTGACGGTTAGTTGAACCAGTTACCGTCCTGAGTCTTCTTCAACAAAGACCCCCATCTCTCACTTAGCTGCTAATTCTCAATTGTATCATAGACCACCAGAAAATATCTTCAGTTAGGAAAGAAACTGCATTCAAACTGACCACTAGAAGACAAGAAACAAAAATAAATAGGAAACCAGCAGAGAATTATGTTAGAAGTAAAAACGGAGAGGATAAATCCTGATGGATCTGAAGCTTGGGTTTTTTCAAAGGCCACGCTTCCTAAAAAAGTCAGAATTGACTTCTGATATATAAATAGTTCCAAAGCATAACAATGACTGATAAGAATTTCAGAATTAAAGAAGGAGCTATGGATTACAAGAGGGAAAGGATCCAATTATCGATCATTCTTGGGATCAGAATTTTATTTCCTAATTTTATTAGTTTTATGATTTCCTAATAATTAATCTAACATGCGGTAGGAAAGAAGACAAATCCTTAGAGCAAGCTGTTTATTTTTTCCTGATACCGATCTTACTATTTGTAAAATATTAGAGATCATCTTTCATTTCTCCTCATGATCTTAAAAGAAAAAAAGATGCTCACCTGAAATCCCGAAATGTAAACATTCATAAAATAAGATCAAATGCGGTCAAGTGCCTGTAAATTGTTTCTTTCCTGGGCCAATCAAAACTCAGGCGTCAGGCCTGACAAAAAGGGCCAAGGATAAAAAGAGCAATTTACAATGGAAAAAAGACAAATAGTTCATAAACTAACGGTCATCAAAGGCACGGAAGATATAACTATTCTTCGTCAGTCTGGCAAAGGCAAAAAATAATACCCTCTACAGAGACACATGTTGGGAAAGAGGTGATCTCATGTTGCTACGGGACAGCACACTAGTAAGGACCTTTCTGGAGGGCAATTTGGAAAACGTATCATCAAAAGTTCCTTAAAAATGTGGCAACCACCCTTTAATCAATCTAGCAATTCTACAACTCAGAATTCCTTTTAAGGAAATCATTACAAAGTACAAACAGACATGTGACCAAGGATGTTCAGGAATGCACTCTTAAAAGGGTGAAAATTTTAAACAACTAAATGTTACAACGAAGAAGCAGGTAAATGAGTTATGGTACTCCTATATAATGCAATACTTAGCTGCCATTAGGCTGAGGTAATAAACATGGAAAGACATTGACAACAAAATAGGAGAGGGGAGGGAAATCATATCTGAACGTATACATACGGTGTGATCTCACTTTAGAAAAAAGAAAACAACAAGAACTACATACATGACACGTACGCCGGAGAAAGGAATCACGAAGGATATGCCGCGTTTCGTAGTGAGGTTATTGAGGGATGTCTTTCTTTGATCGTATATATATTTTTAAATTTTTTCTAAAATTAATGGTTGTCTTATGTGATAAGACGTTTTGTCTTTAAAATAGTAGGAGCCGGACATGAGAATATAGTGTCAAACCTTCAGACAGAGTAGGGGGATTGTTGCATCTGAACAATTGTTCTCTCTGGACTCTGAACTCTGAACCCTATTGACCTGAGTTCCAATCCTGGAAGGACCTTTCTGGAAGATGCTATGCTGTTATGGTTAAAAGCATGAATTCTGGAGTCAGACCTTCTTGAGTTTAAATCCTACCTCTGCATTTGCCAGCTGTGTGGCCTTTGGAAATTTTCTTGAAGTTCTCTGAGTGCGTTTTTCCTCTGAAAAATGGGGGTATTAATACTTGCCTTAGGGGTTATAAGTAAAACAGGTAACAAAATTATAACAATCATTATATTACTTTTATGACTACTGTTTACCCAGAACTTTCTAGGTGCCAGAAGACAGGGTGCTGAGACTTTGCCCGGATTATCACTTCATCTTTCCCACTACCCTGTGACAGTAAACTCTTTAGTATTTGGGCTTCACATACAAGGAAAATGAGACGTGGAATGCTTAAGTTACTCATCCAGTAAAACACGGCTACTAAAGAGGTGCTTCAGGACTTGAACCCAAGACCGTGGCGTGCCTATAAAGCTCAAGGGTTCAACCACGATGTCCTACCGCCCCCACCCCTGAACGGTCACCACGGTTGTGCCACTGTTGTTCTTATCACCCCTGCTGGGTGATGATTTTCTATTATTCTTATTTCAGAACATTCCGCTTGTCAGGATAATAATACTCTAACTCTTTGTTGTGGCTAACGAATGAATACATCAATCTTCCTTCCTATTAAAAGCTGTGCAAGACTATATCCCTCACCCTTAAACTTCTAGTAGCCACCCTGTCTCCATGTTCAAAACCATACAGAATGAGTATGGACCTTCCTCAGATTCTTCACATACTCCAGGAGGCCATAAATCTAGGAACAGTAAAACACAAATTGTCATCGGGGCTAATGCAGAGCCAGAGTATGATTTTTAAATGAGTACAGAACTATTCGTTTTCGAGCTCCAACCTAAACACACTGGCTTCCCTGAAGCCTCGAGGTCAGCCTAATAATTCTAGAAGAAGGGAGTGACTCAGTACTAACTCTTTAAAATATAAAATACCTTCTAAATGTATACCTGAAATCACATCTTTAAAAACCGCTTTCTTCCGTTGGGAATTTACACTGTATGTTGATCTAAAATCTAATTTATCTTTACATTTGGAGATACCATTTCAGGTAGATTAGATTTTAGAGTGCACCATAAAAACAAATGAATAAACCTCTTCTGGGGCCTCAATCTAAGCCCTCACCTGATGCATGTAACGCCAAAAAGGTTTTCTCGAAACTCGCCTGTAACTGGGCTTTCTCGATTCTCTTTTGACTCGGCCGTCAACTTCAGCCTTTCCGACAGCTCCGTTTTCTTTCTAATAACGTAAACTCTTCAATGGTTTCCCATTGCAGTTCAAAGAAAATCCTCGTTCTGCTCCCTGATCACCAGATAAGGGCTGACCTGTGCTTCGTCTCACACCTTCTCCCTCAGGAGCTTCTGGACGGACTGGCCTTCCTTCTGCGTCTTGAAGATACCACGTTCGCCTTACAGCTCACTTTCTGGCCCTCACCGCACTCGTCTTCCCTCATCGAGACCTGCCCTGTCGTCACTGACACTTCCGCCTAAATGCTCCCCTCTTGGAGGAGCCTTTCCCCGAGATCCCACAGTCACAACCACCCCCTCTCGATTCGAATTCTCTCCACACCCACATGCTAGTTCTCTTCTCGGATTCGGTGCCCATCGGCCCAACTAGGGTGCGGGTGCCCGGAAGCAGAACGCCGCCTGTTTTATCTACTGCTACACCCCCAGTGTTGAGAAAACGGTGTGGGGACGAAATGTACACTGTCAACAGAACTAAATCTCACGTTTCAAATTCCCTAATCACAAAGGAACATATGCACACTGAAGAACTTAGCAAATACGGAAGAACATTTTGAAAATTATTTCACATTCCAATAAAACCGCTGTTAATAGTGTGACACATCGATCCCCAAGAGGACTCAAAAGTTCTTAACTACGAAGAGGGAAGATCAACAGGGTTTTAGGTGAGGTAAAAAAAAAAAAGAAAAAAAAGCAAGGTGCGAAACGGCGAAGCTCCAATTTGTGTAGCAAACGGGGGCTGGAATGAAGCGCAGGCCGGGTCTCATGCTTTCACCTGCATGAACAACCTCAAGGAGGAACAGACGTGCGTGCTACGGGAAGCGGGAGGAGGAAACGGGGAAAGAAGCCGTGGGGGGGGGGTGGGGGGAGAACGTCTCAATCTGCACTTTTTGTGTTTGGATTCTCCAGCTAAGCGAGAGTACCGCCCAGCTAAGACATAAAACTTAACCTTCCAATCTCTCTTTCCCTCTTGCCTGAACCTAGACCAACCCGAGGCCACCCCCCCGCAGCCGCATCCAACCTGCCAGACGCGGCGAACGCGGCACAGGAGCGGCCCCGTCGCGGCGGTCGACCCCAGGCGAGGCCCTCGCCGCAACTCCACAACCACTCTGCACGCTGCCAGCGGGCCTGCCTTTCCTTCTTTCCCCCCCACCCCCCCTTCCCCACACTCCCGGCCCACTGACCGCTCTGCAGCCAGCGCCCTGTCTCAGAGGCCCCCGCACCTCGCCAAATCCACCCTGGCAACGGCCAGACGTCTTTTCGAAGACCGTCTTTCCACACACGTTTGGTCAACTGATTTTCAACCAAGGAGTCAAGGCAAGTCCACAAAGACCGCGGTGCTTTTCAGCGAATGGTGCGGGAACAGTCGGACACCACGCGCGACCAAAAAACCCCACACGAAGCTCAGCCTACACTTACACCACACACAAGGATGAACTCAGAGCGGAGCACGGCCCTGAAATGTGAGCCCTACAGGGGCGCCTGGGTGGCGCAGTCGGTTAAGCGTCCGACTTCAACCAGGTCACGATCTCGCGGTCCGTGAGTTCGAGCCCCGCGTCAGGCTCTGGGCTGATGGCTCAGAGCCTGGAGCCTGTTTCCGATTCTGTGTCTCCCTCTCTCTCTGCCCCTCCTCCGTTCATGCTCTGTCTCTCTCTGTCCCAAAAATAAATAAACGTTGAAAAAAAAAATTTTAAATAAAAAAAAAAAAAAATGTGAGCCCTACAACTACGAAACTTCTAGAAGGAGGCCTATGAAGAAATCTAGATGATCTTGGGTTAGGTCAGGGTTTCATGGGACACGAAAAGTACAAATAATAATAATAATAATAATAACAACAGATAAAATAACTTCATCAAAATGTAAAACGTCTGCTCCTTGAAAGACACCGTTAATAAAATGAAAAAACAAAACACAGGCTGAGAGAAAATACTTGCAGAACACTTATACGATAGAGGACTCAGAGTTTCCCAGACTCTTTAAAAAGTGTCCATCACTTTTTTTGAATGGATAAACAAATTGTGGTATATTCATAATATGGGAATACAACTCAGCAATGAAAATTAGTCATTACTGGCACATACTATCTGCATGAATCTTAGCGTTACGCTAAGGAGAGACAGACTCAAAGGGTTACATAATGAACTACTGCCTTTAAGATGTTCTAGAAAAGGCAAAATGACAGGGATAGAATAGATCAGTAGGTGCTGGGGAGGAAGTTAGGTTAAGGAGAGGAGGAAATCGAATAAAAAGGAGCACAGGAAAGTTACTGGGATGATTCACGCTTTTAAAAAGTATCTTGAAAATTCTGGGAAAATAATGACAGCAGTAGCAGCATGAGTTCTGGGGCCTTCTAAAGCTCCGCATGAAAACAGCAGAACAATGAGACGGCAACATCGGAAATTCACCGAGAATCTTCACAGCAAACTAAGGGATAAGGTATCCTCAACAAGTTCAAAATACAAGCAGATGTGGACAACCAACCAAGAGACATCTCCTTTCGGCACGTTACGGAAAAAGTGGAGGAGAGTGACAGATGCTGTGACCGAATCTTAGAACAGAAGGACCCCCCCCCCCCCCCCCAGTAACCAACAGGCATTCGCTGGAAAGAGCAGGGGCCACTTTGAGAACCGGAGCTAATACCGTAGGGGTTGTGGCCGTTCCGGACCAGAGGGTCCTAGCCCTGCGGGACAGTCTGAAGGCGCTGGCCGAGTCTGGCCTCCGTGGACTCTCGGGACAGACCTGCTGGGGCACGCTCTCAGAACAGGGCCCCGCGGTAAGGAGAAGCTCCTGGCACGGGGATCCCACTTGAGCACAGCATGGACACCAGACAGGAAAGAGGGACGGGGTCATACAAAGTGAGCAAGGGGCACAGTGCCAGCTAATCTCAGGGGCCAAACCGCTGGATTTTTGTTAACACTACACGCGAACGGCGAGAGAGGGAGTTCTGGGAGGCCGCTGTCTGAACCCAGCCTTCTAAGAGTTCAAGAGAATGAATCTCAACGAGAAATGAACATCGGAAAAGTTGGATCGAGGTCAAAACCCAAAGTTATTGTATGAAACAAGAAGCAGATTAACAATCCTTCAAAAATGGAAGCAAAATTTCAACACTGAAAAAAATCCTGAAAAAAACAGAAACAGTTCAACACTGAAACATACTACTTCAAAACAAGCTAAGGAACGTTTTAAAAATTATATACGTTATAAAAAATAACATCAGAACTAGAAAAACTCTGAAATGAGATAATAAAAGCAAACCAATTAGAAATTTTTTAAAAGAGCACTTCAGAAATGAAGACTAAACTAGGAAAAAACAAAAGTCCAATAACACAATAATGCCTGAAGGGAAAGGGTAGGTGAAAAGGAAATTGTGGGGGCGCCTGGGTGGCTCAGTCAGTTAAGCGTCCGACTTCGGCTCAGGTCATGATCTCACAGTTGGTGGGTTCGAGCCCCGCGTCGGGCTCTGTGCCGACGGCTCAGAGCCTGGTGCCCGCTTCGGATTCTATGTCTCCTGCTCTCTCTGCCCCTCCCCTGCTCACACTCTCTCTCTCTCAAAAATAAATAAAGATTTAAAAAATTAAAGAAAAAAAGAGAAAGAAGGGGGCAATTTAAAAAAAAAAGGAAATTGTGGAAATCAAAAGTAAAAGATTAGAAAGAATTAAGAAGAATATTGATGAAAGGCAAAATAAAAGCCCCAACATATGGCTAACAGAAGTCCTGAAAAAGAAAACCAATGTTAAGGAAAAGAACGAACACCAAGGCATATTACCTTAAGAAAATTTTCCTCAAGAAGACTTTCAACTTCATAGTTGAAAGGGGACACAATGTACCTAAGGATATCAATCCAGAACAACAAATGCCAAGATATTCTGTTAAAATCGATAGATGCTTTAGAAAAAGAAAGAAAAAAAAAATCCTTCAGGCACCTAAGCAAAAAGAACAAGAGATTCATAAAAGAGAGAAGAGGCCCAGAAATGACAGCTTCGGCCAATGGCAGTGAACATGCCGGCAACCAGACTGTGGTTCCGAAATACCATCTCCCAAAAGAAAAATGAGCGATTGGAGCTCAGTGTCCAGTAAAGGCAGAACCAAGCCTTCCCCACATAACAGGAACTGTGGACGAAATATTAAGAGCAATTATCGGAAGGCACTGGACAGCAACCAAAAGCAGAATGCGAAAGCGCGTCACCACTTAGAAAAAGGGAGAGGTGCTGAGTCGCCTCCTAACCCTACAGCTCTCTGCTGAGGGAAGGCCCAGTCCGCGCCTCGCGAGAGGGCTGAACTCAGAAGTTTGTGGTTTAACTGGCTTGAGACGCCAGAGGGCAGGGTTTGGAGTTAGACTGGAAAGTGAGGGAAGAATCCTACAAAGGAAAGAGTCACAGAGGGGGAGCCTCCGTTGCTTTTAAACTCTGCCCAAATCTCGGCCCTCTGAACTCTGCGTGTGCAGGGCCGACTCCAAGCAGATAATGACAACGACAACAAGACAAAATGAAACAGTTCCCCGAGTGAGTTGAAAATTTATGCCCGCACAAAAACCTGCACACGGATATTTATGGCAGCTTCGTTTATAATTGCCAAAATTTGGAAGCCACCAAGACGTCCTTCAGTAGGTGACGGATCAGTAAACTGTGGTCCATCCAGGCAATGGACTCGGTCCTAAAAAGGAATAAACTGTCAAGCTCTGAAAAGACACGGGAGAATCCTAAGTGGATATTACTAAGTATGAGAAGCCAATCTGAAAGACCAAATACCGTATGATTCCAGCTCTGTGACATTCTGAAGAAGGCAAAACTATGAAGACACCAAAAAGAGTTAGTAGAAAGGGGGGGATGAACAGGTGGGACACCGAGGGTTTTTAGGGTAGTGAATCCACTCTATATGACACCGTAATGGTGTTCCATATGGTGTGTATCATTATACATTTATCAAAACCCAAAGGATATACAACTCTAAGAATCAACCCTAATGTAAACTACAGATTTGGGGTAATAATGATGCGTCGGTACGGGTTCATTAATCGTAACAAATGTACCACTCTGGCTTGGGTTGTTGATAGTGGGGGGCTATGAATGTGGTGGGGGGGGTATATGGGAACTCTGTATTTTCTGATGAATTTTGACATGAACATAAAATTGTTCCAAAAAATAGTCTGTTTTTTTTTTTTTTTTAAGCCACGTAAAACAGCATCAGAAATGTGAGATACTTATGGGGAAGGTCACAAAATATATATGAACTGCACATGGAAAACTACAAAACATTGCTGAAAACAATTAAAGACCTAAATAAATGTAGATATTCCAGGTTCACTGACTGGAAGGCTCAACAGTATTACGATGTCAGTCTCTCCAAACTGGTCTATAAATTCAGTGTAGTCTCCATAAATTCAGTGTAGTCTCCATACAAATTCCGACAGCCTTCCTTATAGAAATTTATAGGTCAATTCTAAATTTTATATAGCAAAGCAAATGACCTATTGACAAGAACGTACATAAAGCATGGGAAATGCTCCCCTACTTGTAAGCTAAGAAGTCAGTGGCCACAGTTTCAAGGATTCTGGTAGAAGCTATGACTCCTGACTCGTAAAGAATGGCTTCCGACTCACAGCCATTCCACTCCTAGGTATCTGTCCAAGAAAAATGAAAATATAATGTTCAATAGCAGTTTTATTTGAAATAGTTCAAGAGAGGAAAGAAGCCAACTGTCCATGAATAAGTAAATAGGTAAACAAATTGTGATAGTGGAATCTTACTCAGCAATAAAAATAATTGTGGATATTTGTGACAACATGAATGAACCTCAAAGTAATTATGCTACATAAAACAAGTGAGACAGAAAAATAGTGTACATGGTGATTTCATTTATAAAATTCCAGAAAATGCAAGATAATCTATAGCAACAGAAAGCAGGTCAGTGGGTGGCTGGAAAGGGACTTAGGTGGGAGGGAAGAAGGGACGGATTACAAAGGGCTTGAGCAAACTTTTAAGGGTGATGGACATGTTCATTATTTTAACCCTGACAATGATTTCGAAAGTATACACACACGTCAAAACTTATCAAATCGTGTACTTTAAACATGTGGAGCTTATTGTATGTCAATTATACCTCAATTAAGCTGGAAAAGAAATTTAAGCCAACAGTACAGGAATAAACAATCAAACACCACACAGATTACAGCAGCTGCCCTACATATGAAAGGCACAGTTTGGAGTCTGAATTGAGCTGAAATTCTGCTCAATTAGCTTCCTGCTGAAACAAAAAAATCAACACTCTTCAGAGGAATACAACAGAACCCACAGTCTCTATAAACTGACATTCACAATATCAAGACTGTAATTAAAAAAATTACTAGACATATGAAGAAACAGGAAAATCTGACCCATACCCAATGAAAAGGCAATCAATCAACTGAGATCAACCCTAAGAACCTGTAACAACTTGACATATCAGACAGCAAGGAATCTGTTAAAGACCAGGAAGACCAAGTCAAAAGGAATAAGGAGCAAATATTAAGAGGCTTCTGCTAGCAAAAGACTGGACAATTGGGCTCGATAAGGATAAGAACTGAAATGGATTAAAATCCATTATATGTGCTTAAGTCAATGAGTCACTTGAAAACTGAATATATTATATAAAATAGGTCAAGCATTTATCCTGCCTTTTGTTTTATATGAGCTATCCTACTGGGTAACCAAACAGTTCCTGAGGGGAAATGTCTCCTTATAAAATCATTTGAACGTGCAATCAAAAGTCAATGTACAAGTTACTTTTGGAGGGAGGACTAGGCTCTGATTGGGAAGGGCCAAAATAACCTAATAGGTCATTTCAATTTCTCAGTTCTCAATTTCTCTAAGACTGCTCTCAAAATGGGTATGTAGAACCTTTCCAATTTAAAAACATCAGCACTGGCAATGCCTTATATGGAATGTGGAAATTTGAGCTCTCAGTCAGAACAAAACCTTTCCAGAGACAAAAACACACACCTGGCTGGAGGAGTCCATCAGTGGCCTAACGATCTACGTGGCTTCCATATGTTTGCTAACTATAGATGATTCCAAAATGGTTCTACTGCAAAATTTGTCGAAGACAGTTTGCTAAGCAACATAAGATTTAAACTAAAACTTAATGAATTCATATGTGAATTATATACATATATTTATAATGTTCCCAGAATTACAGAAACTGAAGTTGATAGGGATTGCTGATCAAATCTAATCCATTATTTAAATAACTTGAGTTTGTCACATATCTCTTGACTGCTTCCTATACAACTCCCCTCCCATAAAAAAAATGTGCTGTTGATGGCACATTACCTCTTACCCGCCCATTCCAGAGGTACCCAAACGATCTCAGTTCCACAGTGTGCTTAGAAAGTCTCAGCAATTTTTGTCATGGTCCACCAGGGCCAAGAGAAATGTCTTGCGGTTCCATTCCTTCAGTAATTAGATCCAAACAACTTAGCACTCTGCCCTAACAACCTGAGAACTACTTAAATTAAATGACACAGCTACACTTTTTTTTCTAACTCTGTTTGTTTCCTGGCTCAGACAACCCGGTTACTCGCTAATAGGAGGTGCGCAACTGTGAGCGCTGCACAACGTCCCCGACCTTGCGGCCGGGCCGGACACAGGTCTGCTCGTCTTCTGTTGCAGAGCGGCTTTCACACAGTGCCTGCTTTTTAGTCACAGCCATCACTAAAAATCTAGTTTGGGAAATACAGGGTGACGTTCTCAAAACGTATTTAGTGTGATGTAACGTTAAAACTATAAACTGCCTTGAGTTGGTATTTGCAAGTGTCTGGAAGACGTGGAGTCCTGGCGTTTTCTGCTGGAAATTTCAAATATCCTCTGGCCCCCGTGTCAGCTCACTGTGTCCCCCAGAATGCCTCAGCATGGTGAGGGGACTGTGCACTTGCTCCTACTGGTAAGTGATTAGTTTTACAAATTACCATACATTTTTTAAGGTAACAATGTCCACTGTGTACTTGATCTTACGAGTTAATTAGTTATACTCATTACGATATATTTTTGAAGGTAATAAGTCAAACTCATTTATTAAAAAGCACTGTTGTATTGCATTATGGATCTTCCTGTCACACCAACCATTTTTAAAAATCAATTTTTCAAACAACACACCTCAAACACCTAAGAATTCATTTCTCGAATGAAATTTCAAAGGATGAATTTCAACTTAAATAACAGCGATTATTGACCATATTTAGTGTAAAATGAATTGGGAGACACAAAACGAGGAAGCTAGGGCAGTATACATAATGATCATCGTGAAATAAGTTCTCCAGGAAACAGTCATTTGTTCAACAAACGTTTCATGAGTGCCTACTAGGGGCTGTGCGCTGCGTAAGTGCTAGGAATGAAAGAGTTAACAAAAGGGGCCTCTCCTGGATTCTCTCCTAGTAGAGGAAGACAGATAAACAAAATCAGTAAATTGCAGTAAAGTGCAGCCAATAATGCACCACGGGGGGGCGGGGGGGAATGGAAGATAACACGATTGGCAGATAAATCTCTTTCCGTTTCCTTACTTCATTCTTAAATAAAGGAGAGTCTGAAGTTCTTTCTTTCTCAAGGGTATAGATGTGAGGGCAGGGATGAAGGGGGCTAAGACCAGGCTAGTAAACAGAAAACAACTGTATTCTGGACACGGCTTCAGGGACTAGGGACGTTGGACTGTGGGTCCCCATCACTTCCCTAGCCCAGTCCCATGTCAGGCAGCTTCAGAAATCATTGCCGCCCTCCTGGAACCCGGAATCCACCCACCGGGACCTGGAGATTGACCGTGTGTGTGTAGAAGAGGGTTACAATTCTCCCAAAGTTCCAAAAGGTCTCAGTGAGAAGGGACGTGAATAGAGACCATGGAAAGTGAGGAAGCAAGCAGCTGGCAGGACACACACTCTCTACCCCACACGCTCCCATAAACATACCTACCGGACAGCAAAGGCTCTGACGTCATCCCCACCACCAAGTCCCTAAATTTTTTAATAAATTTTCTTAACGTTTATTTATTTTTGAGAGAGAGTGCGAAAGAGAGAGAGAGGGAGGGAGGGAGTGGGGGAGGCATAGAGAGAGGGGGACAGAGGATCCAGAGCGGGCTCTGTGCTGACAGCAGAGAGCCCGACACGGGGCTCGAACTCACGGACTGAGATCGTGGCTGAGCTGAAGTCGGACCCTTAACTGACAGAGCCACCCAGGTGCCCCAACAAGTCCCTAAAACAGGACAGGAAGAGCATTAACTTTTAGACCCGTTATACATCCCAACCGTCGTTCACACTTATGTGACACAAGATTAATCAAGAAACGAGAGAAACCTACACACGGGCCATCCTACGAACCTGGCTCCGCCATGTAAGAAACGCAGGACCGTGGACAATGATGTAACTCACTTGTCCAGACCTCGGTTTTTCACCAAAAATGAGGATGGCAATATCCACCTCACAGCGAGGCTGTGAGGATTAAACGGAGGATGGATTCGAAGCAATAGGCAGACTGTTAGGCACGGCAGATGCTCAAAATAAGCCGGTTCGTTCCTCAACGCTCACGGGAAGCTCCACCTGAAGCTCCAAACACACACCCCGAGTGCTGCGGCAACAGTCAACCGCTGGGGGTCCGACACTTGGGGGCAGTGAGCCTTTAAAATCAAGCACCATCTGAGGGTACACCGAGCCCGGGTTTTATTACGACAAACCATAAGAGAGTATCTAAATTTGGTGCTTATACCGGAAGCTGGTGGCACCGTTTTTCTTGAACCAAGCGGGCTGCAGGGCTCGGTCACGTGGGGTCAGACAGCACGGCTGATGGAAGACACCTCGAAGGGAAAGGAGAGAACGGTTTCTCTGCAACATCAGTGGCGACAACCAGCTCTCGTTATCTGGGGCGCTGGAAGAATCAACTGTTTTGTTCTCACTCCTTTCCTAGCTGGGGGTGCCCGGTCCTCTGCCTCACTCTCCTCGGAAGAGGACTGGTTTCGGATACACGGCGGGGCCGTGGGCGTAACTCTGCAAGCATTTTCTCGGTTTTCTGTTCTGCAGGCAGGCCGGTGCCTTAGAGGAGCTAAAGACGCGAACAAACAAAAACAGAGGAAGGCCATACGACCAGGGACCCAGCGACGATGGTGTTCACATGAAAACAACACAGAGTTTGAGCTTGTACTGGGCGCCTACGTCCCGGGCGCCGTTCTAAGCGTGTTCTACGTACCAACCCCACGACAACCCTAAAGTAAGCTCTAGTTAGCAACAGATGTATCTCTAAAGGTCCAAACAAGCGAAAAGACAGCACTCAGCTCTAAGCTAAGACACTGTTCACTATGACAGAGCTGGGAATCTGGAGATGGGTGTTGGGGTTCTGACTCCTGGCTCAGTGCTCCGGTTTGCAGCCACGTTTGAATAGGAAAGTCAGAGTCTCCCCGACTAATCCGTAATGACCAGAGCCCATGAGAAACTCGTGACGTGGTTTTTTTACTCTCCAAGAATAAATCAACTCCATCGGGGACAGCAACTGTCACGTGGCTGACGTGAACTGTGATGTCATGAGGGAGGTTTTAAAGCACCAAGTGCCAAGAAGAAAACCTACATATGAAACTCAGTGACAGAACGAGATTCCAAGTACAAATTACACACCATTGTTGGAAACCGCTCGTAATATCACTCATTTCTTTGATGCCTTGTAAACCAGTGGCTTTAGAATAAAAAGGAAGATTTTAGAATAAAAAGGTAGATTTTATTCTCCCATAAAAATTCGTTGGGAAAGACCCCTTTTTAACAACCAGATCAGTCGCTATTTTGAGAGCATTTTTCCATTATGGGATATGAGAGAGAGTAGGAGGATTCCATGTCCCCATTTATAATAAAACAGAACTCAAAAGTTAATATGCTCCTGAAGCCACTCAATCCTATCTGTAAGCTGTTAACCCTATAAATATCCTCAAATTCCACTCTTCCCTACTCTTGCCTCCCCCAAATAATTCAACTGACGAATAGATAAGGTTTCGGAGAAATCCCCAAGGTTGGTAGAAAAAAAAAAAATGTTCAGAAATCCTGAAGAGAACCCTGGAGTGCGGCAGGGCAGAAAAGCAGAACTCTCCCCTCGTGAGTTTGGAAAGCTAATAGTTTCATAACTTCTCTGATTTTCTCCTACCTTTTTCTTTCTTAAGCTTAACAAAACATCACTTAAGATGCTGAGGTAAATAATCATGTAAAAAAGCTAAGAGAAAGCTAAGAGCTGTTCTTGGATGATATTTATACCCGTGTGAAAGAAAAAAGTCATTATTTCCCTCAAATCAAAATACAATTACCCTTTCATGAAATAACTCGCAAAGAGGATGAAGAATTCAAGCAACATAAAATCGAAATGCCTTTTAAAACCTTAGAACAGGTCTGAGTAGAGTCCTGTGACAGTCCAGCAAATAATACACTATCCAGTGTCTACTTTAATGTCCCAAGACTTTCCGGCACCAGCCCTGACTCTCTGGGAGTAGCTGTTGCTATTCCGCAGGCACCCAGCCAATTTCTCCTCCGATTCCAAAGAACTTTCTCCTAGACACACAGTCTGAGAGAGCGGTGGCGAGAAACAGTTCTAACTTGCCGATGGGATAAAACGATGTACCCGCGATAGGAAAGACACGGTGTCAGAAAAAGGCTTGTGTGGCTTGCGGAAGATCCTGCGTTTTCATCCAATGAGTCTTTCTTTTGTTCTTCTTCTTCTTCCTTACTTGCACCTTTATTTATTTTAGGCATCGGCATGACCATCCAAATAACAGCACCGCAGAAACTAAATGCTTACTTGCACTGATCGCTATTCACATAGAGAGAGGAGACGTGACTCCATCAAGAAGGAAATTCAAAAGAAATTTTAGAACGTTGACCAGAAAATTCATAGTCTTGAAGGGACTCTTTTTTGATGGAATGGAATATCATTATCATAATATTCTAAATGCAAAGCACCATCTATCTTCCCGCTAGTGGGGGGGAGGTTCGAGTGAGTTCTCCTGGTTTTACGATTTATTTGTGTGTGGAAATCGGCATTCCTCAAAAAACGACTCAAACTGAGATCACTACCTGTTTTACAGAAGGATCCGTCGCTTTACAAAGGATTTGGGGCAAGCATCTTTTAAGTAGGGAGCATTCTGTCTTTACTTTAAATTCTACTTTTAGAAACTTGAGTCACATCCACTTTTCCAGATATACACCGACTGCAAAAAAGGGAGACCTGACCGGTGTATGCTGGAGTAAGTGTAAGATCTAGAGTTAAATCTTATAGGCTTACGATTAATTAAATTATACGAAAAAAGTAATAAGTGGTTAGAATTCAGCACTCCTGATTATGATATTCTTTTGGTTACTGGCATCTACCGCATCCATCTGATAAAAACACTGTACAATAATGTAAGCCACGAGCTCTCTTCCAACACGGCATTCGGGGACCTCACGGGGTGTTTGAAGTCGACCAAGTTGGCCAACTTGGATGAGAGGATCCTACATCATGGAAATGGGTATATGCTACAAAACAGACTGATGTGCTGTTCTGTTGACTGCCTAGACCCAAGAAAGTGACAGAGAACACGGTGAGATGCAGATTAAATTGGAAAGTTTGTTACGCCGAGCGCCATTCCATTGTAAACAGCACCAAAACACGAAAAAACAGTCTTCCAGAATTCCAAACCCAGTATCCAACTCAGCAAAGAAATCCCTCTGTTACCAATGAATGAGCGAAGTTTCAACGTACACATTCGTTGTTCTGTCTTCCTCGTTAACCTAAGAGAAAATACCAACCGCCACTCCTGTTGGAGCCACACTCATTTGTCAGTTGCGACTACCAGCAGGTCACAAATACACGAGTTTAGCAAAAATCAGCAAGAGCAAGCTGTGAAAATCAGCTAGCTACATGGATTTGAAACTAGGGAGTAGGGGCGCCTGGGTGGCTCAGTCGGTTAGGCGGCCAACTTCGGCTCAGGTCACGATCTCGTGGTCTGTGAGTTCGAGCCTCACGTTGGGCTCTGGGCTGACAGCTCGGAGCCTGGAGCCTGCTTCGGATTCTGTGTCTCCCTCTCTCTGACCCTCCCCTGTTCATGCTTTGTCTCTCCCTGTCTCAAAAATAAATAAAACGTTAAAAAATTAAAAATAAATAAATAAATAAAATAGGGAGTAGTGTTTATTTTATTACTACTTGTAATCTGAGTACCACACATTCTTATGTTAGTAAAATTTATAATAAACTTGTGAATGCATTATCTTCCTTCTTTCCTCTTTCTTTCTTTCTCTCTCTCTCTCTCTCTCTCTCTCTCTTTCTTTCTCTTCCCTTCTTTCTCTCTTTCTTTCTGGGTGGGGGTGAGCAGTTGTGAAACACGACACCAGTGAATGGGACCCTCTTTAAACTGGCTCCTGAGTCTTTGATGGCTTTCTTGCTATCTGGAATGACAAGATGTTCCAGAACACTTTGCAGATATCCTACCCAGACTTGGAAACAGCCGTTTTTCCAGGGAGCCCTGGTTCCTTTGAGAGAGAAATAAATTCAGGGCAGCAACCTGCCCCTGACAGTGCTCAATGCCACCGGGCTGGTCACTGTCTGCAGGCTTCTTCCCTGAAACTTTGGTTACTCAGATGGTGGACCTCCTGGACAGGTCCTACACTGTGTAAAAGATCTTTTTTTCTCTTTGAAAATCTTTCTTTGTTCTGCTTTCAATACCTTTACCTTCTAATTCTCTACTGAGCTTTTTGTTTTACTTCTGCTATGATGATTTTTCATTTCTGAGGGCTCTTTTGGTCTTAGAACGAATGCTTCTTTTGCTGCTTCTGAGTCTCCTCCCCCGTCTCCTTTTTAAAAACAGTGTCCTGGTCTTGCTTCACTGTTACGAAACTTCCTTTGCACTCTGAGGATATTACTAAAGAACTATTATCAAGTTTTTTCCCCTTGCACAATTGTTTCCTCCAGGTTGCATTTTTGTTTGTTTTGTTTTCTTTCCCATTAGAAGCGTTCTCAGTTGTCCGGGAATCCTCTGTTACCCACTCGTGCTTCAGAGTGGAATTAAAAAGCCAGCTGGGAACTCTGAGTAAGTCAGTGGGGCTTGGGGCTTGTAAACGCGGGACTTCCCTTTAGAGAGATTTGACAGGGCTACTTAGTTGGAAAATGTTTGATGTCAATATCTTTAAGTATTTCATCTTGGACTGGACAAATGGACATAGCCGTTTTCCAACAAAGGTGTATTTATTAAGTTAGGCTACTGGCCAGAAATCGTTTGCTAACCTCCGGTCTAACCTCAAGTAAAAGAGGGGCACCTGGGTGGCTCAGTAGGTTAAGCGTCCAACTTCTGCTCAGGTCATGATCTCACGGCTTGTGGGTTCAAGCCCCACATCGGGCTCTGTGCTGAGAGCTCAGAGCCTGGAACCGGCTTTGGATTCTGTGTCTCTCTGCCCCTCCCCTGCTCACGCTCTGTGTCTCTCTCTCTCTCAAAAATAAACATTCAAGTAAAACAAGAAAAGCTTATTATGTCAGAACTTTACTTGATTGTCAACTACGTGAGCAATGCCTTGGCTACCTCGTAACAGTTTTAGAATACTGGAAGAATGCTCCCTCATTTTTGGGGTACGATTTACAATGGAACAGTTACAGGCGCTGTACATTTTGAAGTTAATTTATATTTTCAAAATTCTTCACCATGACTTTCTAGACAATCAACAAATCAGCATTTGGCTGGTTTCAAACTGCCAAAGTCATGTCTCTGAATGTGGAGTTGGGAGGACATGCCCAGCACACTCCGCCATACAAAGTAAACTTAACCTCAAGGACAAGATAACTAGGACGTGACGAGTTCTGGGTACCTTTACATTTAATATAAGTTATGTAGTTGTAGGTTGACGTGATTTAATTTTTAATAAAGGCTGTGTGTAGCAACCAACCCACAAACTTCCACAATATTTAAACAGTTGGTTCTCAGAGCCAACTGTCACCAGCTCCAGCATGTCACTGGTCCCAAACACCAAAGACTGGACAATCTGCACATCAGTAAGAAGTAACTGCAACGGATTAACACCCACCAGATTTCTTTAATTTTTTTTTTTTTTCAACGTTTATTTATTTTTGGGACAGAGAGAGACAGAGCATGAACGGGGGAGGGGCAGAGAGAGAGGGAGACACAGAATCGGAAACAGGCTCCAAGCTCTGAGCCATCAGCCCAGAGCCTGACGCGGGGCTCGAACTCACGGACCGCGAGATCGTGACCTGGCTGAAGTCGGACGCTTAACCGACTGCGCCACCCAGGCACCCCCCACCAGATTTCTTTAAATCCGTGAGTTCACAATGATACTTAGGGAAAAAACCCACATGTACAACTAGCTGGTGACTGTTAGGAAAAGCCGGGAACCAACTCGTTATTTGGAAAGTTGATGAATGAAGAAAAGAGATCAAACGCTTATCTAGCTTTTCGCTTACAAACGGTACCACTCGTAACCAAATGTCCGTGAAGGGAAATTTTTCTTTATAGAAGCAAAATCCAGCTGATAAAAGGAGAAAGAAGGATGACACAACTAGATCATCACCATTTTGCAACTTCCGCTGACTGGGTCAGTGTTTGCTAAAATCATACACATTCACGCAGGGACACAGATGACATTCTGTGTCCCTAAATGGAAGGACACGTCCCAACTATGGAATGTCACTGCCCAAACAATCAAACCCGAATCAAACTTCTAGATACAATTATATTTACAGGATATACAGAAGACCATGTAAAACAAAGACATTAAGGGCGCCTGGGGGGCTCAGTCAGTTGAGCGTCTGACTTCAGCTCAGTTCATGATCTCACGGCTCATGGATTTGAGCCCCACATTGGGTTCTGTGCTGACAGCTCAGACCTGGAGCCTGCTTCAGATTCTGTGTCTCCCTCTCTCTCCACCCCTCCCCTGCTTATGCTCTCTCTCTCTCAAAAATAAACATTGCAAAAAAAAACTTATTAAAAATATTGAACTGCTTCCATAGCTATTGATTTCACCGAAAATACGTCTCGCACCGACCACAAGGCCTCTCCGGGTGATACCTTCTGCCGCCTCCTGACAGCTTTCCCACATTCTGCCCTCTATCACCATTCTGCACCAGTCATACTGACCCCTGTGTCAAATGCACCAGCCATGTGCCCTTTTTTGGGTTTGGCACTGGATCTTTTTCTCTGCTGAGCACCCTCTCCCCAGATGTGTCCCTCATGCCCTTTAAATCTGTGCTCAGGCGTTCCTTTCTCAACATCTACCTACCATATTTCTAACTGCAAACCGTCTTCCCCAACCCTCACATCTTCATTTCCCCTTACAACGCTCCATTTCTTCTCATTGTACCTTCCCTAAAATACCATACGGTTTACTTATTTTTCTAAGTTTATTCCCATCTACTGCACTCAGTAGAGTCTAAACTCCATAAGGTCAGGGAATTTAGGCTGTTTTCCTCACTCGTATATTTTCTGTGTTCGTAATGGTGCTTCGCTCACACAACCAGAGATCAATTAAGTATGTGCTGAATAAATTTAATGAATGAATATGTACTGCAAAGCCAGTATTTAAATAGTGTCAATTTTTAACTTTAAATTTATGGTATGAATTTTGCCTCCCACCTACGACTTCCCCAAATGGATAGCAGGAGTTGTCCCATTGGTTCCAAAATAAAATGACAGCAAATTCATGACAGCAAATCAGTGAGCAGAGTAGTAAACTGTCAAGTATGCTTCTTAATTAAAACACAGCAAAGATTTAATCTATGGGTCCATCATGAAGAATAGAAAATAACACCGAGTTTCAATGCCGTTGTTGGCTGAGCAGTTTACCGTGGCCCAAACAGAGGATTCATCAGGAGATGGGAATCCGTATGTTAGGCAAATCCTGTAATCTGTCATTCAATGGTTCCTAACCATTTCTAATAAATATTACCCTCTTTTTTAACATCAAAGGATTTCACAAACCACCCCCCCCCAAAAAAAAAACCCTCCAAGATTTCACAAACTCCAACCATATGGTTGTAATTTTACTATATGTTAATCAGGGAAATACATGATAACAGAAAGCTATGAACTAAACTATACTAGATGAATTTGCACATTATGAGCCATAACAACTGTAATTTGGGGCGCCTGGGTGGCTCAATCGGTTAAGTGTCCGACTTTGGCTCAGGTCACGATCTCACAGTTCGTGAGTTCGAGCCCCGTGTTGGGTTGTGTGCTCACAGCTCAGAGCCTGAGAAAGCCTGCTTCAGATTCTCTCCCTGCTGCTCACCCACTCACACTCTGTCTGTCTCTCTCTCAAAAATAAACATTGAAAAAAATTTTAAACTACAATTATTTATATATGTATGTGTATATACATTTCTATGTATTTTGGTGTAGCTTTACATACGATGCTTTATGTGATATAAATTCACACATCCCTTGCAATAACCCCAAGTCTTCCCGGAAGTCCAAGATCTACAGGATAAAATCAGTGGCATAATGTTATCTAAAATCTTCCTAACGAATCTTTCGCCCTTACAAATGGGAATAGCACTTGTAGACGTAGAATTTAAGGACAAAAATCATTCAGTAAAAAAACCCCAAGCAACTAGCGCTTTGGAGTCAAACTGCCTGGATTCAAATCCTGGTTCCCCCAGTCACTAGTGTGCGATCTTACAAGTTAATTTGTCATCCCTGCAGCCCAGTCTGCTCACCTGCGGAATGAGGACAGTAACAGTCCCCCGGGAGTAAGTGAGTCAGCGTGGGGAGGATGCACGGCCCCCGAGTCAGGCCACCTAAGTGTCCCTGTGGTCGACTACCTTGCCCCAACTCCAGAGTCTGACCGCTCGTCCCTCAAGCTGTTATAAACTCACCGCATCATTTCTTTTTGTTACTAAAGGTGGGAAAGACAAAATTGAAAAAAAATAAGGACCCCGAAACACCCTCCTGTGAAGCACGTGTTGAAACATTCGACATGTGTTGAACTACAGGGCTCTCCCGCCAGCCCCAGCCTGCCCACCGCCGCCCAGGACCCGGGAGAGGGCGCGCGGCGCGGGGCGCACACACCCGTGAAGGTGCGGCTTTCCCCCCCGCAGCGTCTCCCGTTCCCTCGCGGGGACAGTTCTAGCTCTCCTCTCCTGCCCGACAGAGCCGGCTGGAAGGCCAGCGAGCGCACGAACCAGTTCGCTGGAAGCTGAACTCCAAGCAATGCTTTCAGTGCAAACCGGAGCGTGTCCCTGTTTCATATTTAACTTGCAACACGATACCCGGCGGCCGCCGAGGGACTGGGAAAGGTCTGCGAGCCGATGACGAGGCGCCCGCTGAGATGGGCTCCACGCGCAGGTAACACTCAGCTCTAGACAGCGTCTCCGACCTACATCCCGGCCCCCTTTAAAGTTAATCTGAACGCCCCGCACGGGAGAGGAAATGAAAAGTGAGTTCTGCTCCTTTACCGTGGCACTGGGACTTCCTGAGGTTTTCAGGCCACTGCCGATTGGTCCAGCGCTACCATTTCCTTCGAACTATTCCCACTTGTGTCTGTCGGACGTAATTAGGGTTGCACGCTAAAAAGAAGTGTTAAAATGTAACAGTGCCGTGAAATCTGACAACTATTTTTTACTTTAACCCTCAGCACATCAGGAAAAACAGCTATTAGCATTTGGCATCCGGGTCCGATGGAATCTTTATATTTTCAAGTCATTTCACACATACTTTACAGAAGCAAGAATAAAAGGATAGTGAAAACTAGTTTGTTAGAAGTTGTAGTAAGGATTTAAACACAGCAAACCCTCGGTAGCACGTAAATTTTAGTGCATAAGAGCATGAAAGTGAAAAATAATTGTCGCACATCCTTTTAGCGAAACAGACTGGCCTTGGTTCTTGTCACAAAAGCATTGCATCCTGAAGCCCTTCCCGATGAACGACGAACTGGATAAGAAAACCGTTTTGCTTGTCCTGAGAAATATTGTTCAGTTGTCAATTCTGAGTTGAAAATTCATTGGGCACATTTTTTTTTAATTGAGAGAGAGAGAGAGAGAGAGAGAGAGAGAGAGAGAGAGAGAGACTCCCAAGCAGGCTCATGGTCAGCAGTGAGCCCAATGTGGGGCGCAATCCCACCATCCTGGGATCAAGACCTGGGCCAAAATCAAGAGTCAGACACCCAACTGACTGAGCCACCCAGGCACACCTCATTGAGCACATTATTATCTGAAGACCCAGAATCTGAGATTTCTTTTATACAGTGAAACTACTTCTTCTCCTTCTCTTCCTCCTCCTTCTTTGTCTTCATCACCATCGTCAGAGGACAGAGATGTTGCTAACTCTTTGCATTTATTTTTGATTCCTCTAATAAGTGTAAACCGTGTCAGTTTTTCTCTTCCCCAACTACATTCAATGCAATTGAAAAGTAGAACAAAATGTCAACACTAGTCAAACTATGGAGACAGCCCAAATGCCCATCAAAGGATGCAGGACAAAGACGCTGCGGTATACATACAATGGAATATAACTCAGCCATCAACAAGATGAAATCTTGCCATTTGCAACAACGTGGATGGAGCTAGAATGTATTATGCTATGCAAAATAAGTCAATCAGAGGAAGTCAAATATCATGATTTCACTCATATCTGGAATCTAAGAAACAAAACAGATGAACATATGGGAAGGGGGGGTGGAGAGAGACGAAAGGAAACAAACCACAAGAGACTCTTAATGACAGAATAAACGAAAGGTTGAAGGCAGGTGGTGGGTAGGTGATATGCTAGATGGGGGCTGGGCATTAAGGAAGGCACTTGTTGCCACGAGCGCTGGGTGTTGTATGTAAATGATGAATCACTGAATTCTACTTTTGAAACCAATATGGCACTGTATATTAACTAACTAAAGTAGAAATAATAATAAAAACTAAAAGTAGTTTCCAGTCCTCTCTAATATATTCTTGAGGTAGAATATAATACTCTGGTCCCACAATTAGAAAAATGAGGTACAACAATATATTTCATTATTGCATCATCCTCATCTAGGCGATTCCATCATTCTTTTTAGCATAGTTGGGAATAATTGATGAGCAATGATGAGTCATAATAAAATAATTCTTATGGTGATAAAACAGCCAAATGTTTCCTGTATACAGGAAAATATAATCTATAAGAATGCACAATGTAACTTAGATTTATAAGAGTTCAATAGACCCACATGGCAATGACAAGATAGAATGTGTCTTATTCAACTTATTTAAAAAGTAAATTCTTTCTTTGTTCTTTTGAAAGCCTCTAAGAAAGAATAAATATCATGGAACGCCAATGTTTTCAAAGAGTAAGAACTGCTCAAAAATAAAACGCAAAACCTTGGAGCCAATCAACTCTAATAATAAACCAAAGGTTAAGAACACTTTTTCTCAAATTATGTTAAATGTTAATACCACACGAATTAAAAATTTTAAATGTGCGGGGCGCCTGGGTGGCTCAGTCAGTTAAGCGTCCGACTTCGGCTCAGGTCACGATCTCCCGGTTCACGGGTGCAAGTCCCATGTCGGGTTCTGTGCTGACAGCTCAGAGCCTGGAACCTGCTTCCGATTCTGTGTCTCCCTCTCTCTCTGACCCTCTCCCACTCACACTCTCTCTCTCAAAAATAAAGAAACATTAAAAAATGTTAATGTGCATAAAATCATCTATGAAATTAGAAATGTTATTTTAAGTGAAAGATGTAGTAAAATGGGTATTCTCTAGTACTAGAGGTACTATGAATTAATACAATACTTTAAAGAGGAATTTTATTTTAAAAATGTGTTTAAACTTCATTCTCTTTAACTCAGTAATCAAACTTTTTAAAGCTTCATCATAAGAAATGATCTGAAATATTGAGAAAACTGTACGAATGAAAAGTTTTTATTGCAGTGACATTTATATAAGTTAAAACTTAGAAGAGGCCTAAATCTTCAGCACAAGGGGGTAGCCCGTCAAATAGTCTTTTAAAATAATGCTTATAAAGACTATCTAGCAATGTGGAATGATACTCATCTTTATTTCAGAAGAAACCTCGCCCACTATCACTCTCTCCCTGAAGAGCTAACTGCTATGAGGCACATACTCATAGATATTCACTAAGTATAGCAAATCAAAATACCTAACGACGTTGCGTTATCGCCATACAACCATCCTATTCCAAACATACTGTTTGGGCACACCCCACTGTGACTGACAGAATCACCCAAACCAAATCACTCAAGTCTACTCTATACACCTCCTGTTCACTCCTACTGTCTAGCAAACAGAAGCCTATTTAATTTAATGGCTAGCATCGTGGAAAAAATACACTATGTAAAATTATATGCTATAATAAACTACACTAAAATGAGTATGTGTGCACACACATGCATACGTATACACAGACTTGGAGGCCGTATCGTGGTAATAGCGGTTATGTTCCAGCGGGAGATTATTTTTCTTAGTTCTAAGTTTGTAAAAAAAAAAAAAAAAAAAAACACACAACTATACTTTGAAATTCAATTCCAGTGAGATGCCAGGAAACCGGTATGATCATATACATTCATTATGGCATCGTAAAATGACCCAATTCTTGTGAACAGCAACATGTGATACATGTCAAAATCCATAAATTTGTTTATACCTTTTACCTAAAAACTCCTACCCTGGGAATTTATCATAAGGAACCAATACAAACGAAAAAAAGCAAAAAGACTGTAGTATTTAAAAACTTAAAGGTGTCTGAAAGTAAAAGAATGACTAAGAAAATTAAGGTTACGTTCTTAAAAAATAGTAGATACAAAATGCATAGAAAAAAGGAAAACACACAACATAGAAAAAAGGAAATGTTAAGCTAAAAAAGCAGAACACAAATAATGTTGAATAAACAGAGTAAAAGAAAATTGTATTAATTATTTTAACTAAGCAAATATTCTCTTCGCCACTACAAAAGTGATGCGTGCGCTGAAAAGTAAGGAAAACTGTTACGTTAAATCACGGAAAGTGCTTTCATTTTGAAAGTGAGTATCTTCTGATGGGGCTGTGAAGATCAGGTTTAAAAACGAAAACATGGAAGGAAAGTAGATACTAAGGGATAATAATTTCACATTTTAAAAAAGGAAATCTAGTTTCAGAAAAGATAACATAAGGCTTCTGCTAAATGATAAAAGGAATTCTTCTCTGGATACAAAAGTTTCCTTAAGGAAAATAAATATTAAATATGTTCATAGGTGACTGCTCCAACAAAGTTGCACGGAAGCGAAATTATTAACACAGTTGTTATTTTTCTTTCTAAAACAAGCCAGCAATGGTTTTAAGTTGTATGGTTTTTCTTAAGACTTTGAAAATGTTTTTTGGCATTTAATTGGATATTCATTAACGCTAACAGAAAAGGAAATAGTGCCACCTACTGAACTTTCGCATTAAAAAAAAGAAATCAGTATTCTTTAGGCTGTGGAACTTGCGGTCTGCAGCAACAATAAAATGGATGATAATTAAATATTGCCCAGTATATTTGAACATTACTTTTTACTACTAATACTTGATAAAAAATGAATTATAAGTTTAAATTCGTCTGATTGCCCGGACGAGAAATAATTAATGAGTGCTGATTGTGCACATGGCAGTGTATTAGCACAAACAGCAACAATTAAACAACACTATCACATAACATCACAGTGCTCATGACAAAAAAAAAAAAAAAAAAAGAGGGAAATTACTGCTGTAAGATTAGACGCAAATAACTACAGTCAAATATTATCTAAAATGAGATTCTCGAATACGTCTAAGGGTTAGAAAACGTTGATTCAAAGTTACTAAACGTAGATCCGTAAAACTAAAGTGTTATCGCTGAAAACCAATGCAAGAGACACACAGAAGTGTGAAAGATCACGGCAGAGATCTGGCCCATACACACTGCATATCCGCAGGTGTCATTCTCTTCCCCTCAAAGCTAATGATCGGATGAAATGTCCAGTTATGCTACGGCCTTCAGGGTCAGTGACTCCACGCCAGCCGGAACAAGCTCTCCCTGCAGCAGAACGTAGGGAAGCCCCCCAGGCAGAGGGGAGCCGCGCCTGCTCTCGCCACAGCACTCCACGCGCCCGGCCGGGATTCCCACGCTACACGGAACGAGGGTGGACGCCGTCACAAATGTGACTGCACTACAAGTGTTTTCTTTTTCTGGATGTAACGGCGTGACCACCATTTTGCTTGGCGCTGAGATCTTCAGGACAGCGGGTTCGAAGATCTTATTGAAGACCTACCATAGGAGGTAACCTTTTTCTCATTCATTTGTAACAATCCAAAGTTGGCTACTATTCCCATTTTATAAATGTGGCAACCAGGAGAGAGGAAAAAGTGAGTAGGCAAGCTACATTTGGAAGTTAAAAAAAAAAAAAAAAAAGAATGGCTTCAAATTGTCATACTTCAATGAAATTCCAAGTTATGAATTTTTGGAAATCAAAAATCCCATGACTAAAGTGAACATCAGGCATCACTGTACAAATGTTGTATCTAACTTCAAGTCCCAAATAATAAACAAAAACTTAATGTTTAATCTTTTAATCAAAAAAACTAATGTTAAGTGTTTTCCAGCAATTTCTGTTCTAAGAACGCAAAGAACATTAATTCAGTATCCTACAAACACAGACAGGGTCATGGTTAAAAATACTCCCTGCATCTGACGTCAATGAAGGGGGAGCCTTTGTACCCCTAGTATGGTGCCTTACTTATGGTGGGAACTCCATAAGTAAACTAGAAACAATAACAGTAAGAAAGTAAATCTAGCCTTTTTTAAAGGAGGCATATGCACAGCCCTTAACAAGCAACAAAGTATGCCGTGTCTCAGGTTCATGACAGATTATACAGTTTGAACTCTACCCTATCCCTCTTTTTCAAAAATACACGGTTATGTTCGGCCATTGCCGGAGGGATATGAGATCCATTCTAAATTTTAACTCCTGATCAGGCCCTTCTGTTTAAGACCCGGATATCTGGATTTCCTACCCAGGCTCCCAAGCTTGAAGCCTTGGCTCCTCTCTCTATCATATTCTCCACAGTCTATCACCAAATCCCATCCATCCAATAGCTCTGGAACCTGCCCCTGCCTCTGCACCTCATGTTCACCCGCCAGAATTCAGGCCCCATCATATTTCCCTTGGATGATTACAACGAGTTCATCAACAATACTCTTTTCCCACAGACTCCCCTTTCTCGAGTCTACCCTTCTCACCGGAATTTACTGATCGAAATTGTCCCAGCTTGTCCCAGCTACTGAAAAATACCCATCGATTCCCTCATTCCTTATAGAACACTGGGTAGATATCCCATATTATAATTTAAAATCCTACGTAGGGGCGGCTGGGTGGCTCAGTCAGTTGGGCGTCTCACTTGGGCTCCGATCATGATCTCATGGTTCGTGAGTTTGAGCCCTGCGTTGGGCTCTGTGCTGACAGCCTGGAGTATGGAGCCTGCTTCAGATTCTCTCCCTCTCTCTCTCTCTCTCTCTCTCCCTGCCCCTCCTCCGCTCACACTCTGTCTCTCAAAAATAAACGTTAAAAAAATTAAAAATAAAATAAAAAACAAAATCCTACGTAAATATTAGCCCAATCTTTCCTCCTCCACATAGATTGGAAGCTCTAGGAAGGAAAAGAAGGCCCTTTCTTTTTCATTCACCTCTGTATCTCCAGAAATAAGCAACACACCTGACATACAGGAGACTGTCCACAACTGCATGAATGAATAAAAAAGTGATTTTGATTCCCCTTTAGCACCAGTGACACAAGATCAGTATATAAGCACTGTAAATGAAGGAAATAGCTTTATTTCACTTTAACAGAAATAGGAAAGCTCTGGGGTGCCTGGGTGGCTCAGTCGGTTAAGCATCAGACTCTTGGTTTCAGCTCAGGTCATGATCTTGGGGCTTTGTGAGTTCGAGTCCTGCATTGAACTCTGGGCTGACAATGCAGAGCCTACTTGGGATTCTCTCTCTCTCCCTCGCTCTCTGCCCCTCCCCGACTTGTGCTGTCTCTGTCTCTCTCAAAATAAATAAACTTAAAAAAATTAAAAAAAAAAAAGAGATAGGAAAGGCTTATGTACTTAGAGCAGGTAATTAGTTAAATAAAATGCAATTACTGCACTGTCCTGAGAAGATTCAAATTCAGGAAAGCAAGACAGAATAAATCCTAACTTGTAACTAAAGCATTAACTTTGGGGTCTCACACCAAGTCAGCCACGGAACATCTATAACCCTATGCCTGACGACCTCCCTTTCTTAACACACACACATACACACACACGTTAATGAGGGAAATTTTCCAAAAAATGTAACTATGGATAAGAGAGATGTTAAACTTCCAGAAATTTTAAAATCTAGGGGAAAAAAAAAAACCACAAAATCTTTTTTTTTGTTGTTGTTCTGGTTGCCTGCAAGCGGAAAATAGGAAGCAAATGTTAAAATACTTAATGTTTCTAAGACATCTTATATGATTATTTTGTTGATTTAGAAACATAAAAACTATTTTACTGTAATATTGGAAATGTGTTCTTATTTTTACAAATCCAGACAGTTTACAGAAGAAAAAAAACTGAACAAGGGAAGAAAAATTTGACCATGTCCACTATAAATTATAGTCTATCATATCTGGGTATGATGGTACTTTTATTCTTTCTTGAAATGTAAACATGTCTATCTGAGGGATAATTTTACCGGTATGAATCCACAGCCAGAAATACCCATTATCTTTAAAAACCTACTGTAACCCGGGGCACCTTGGTGGCTCAGTCAGTTAAGCCTCCGACTTCAGCTCAGGTCATGATCTCACGGCTCCTGAGTTCAAGCCCCACGTCGGGCTCTATGCTGACAGCTCAGAGCCTGGAGCCTGCTTCAGATTCTGGGTCTCCCTCTGTCTCTGACCTTCCCCTACTCATACTCTGTCTCTGTCTCTCTCTCTCAAAAATAAACATTAAAAATTTTTTTAAAAAACCTACTTTAATCTTTATGCTGTAGATAAAAACCATTCCTAAGGGTAACAATAATAAGCAGGAAAAGTACCATGAATAAAAAAATCAAATAAGATATCAAAACATGACTTTTTCTCAAGTAACCAGACTCCAGAGATCAATTTGAAAGGAAAAGAGAAAAAGTTGAAGAGTCACGAGACAAACGTTTCTGTTTTTATACCTATGTTCCGAGAACAATACCAGGGTAACAGATGATGCTGAGACTAAGAAATCTGGGATGTGACTGTCATTTCTGCCACTTAACAGCTGGGTTACTTTGGACAAGCTACGTCTTGACACAGCTTCCCCATCATCCTGAAGAAACTTCCCGAAAGACGGCAGTAACTTTGTCCGCGTCCTGAATTTACCTCTCAGGCCTCGTCACAGGACTTGAGGTTCACGCGATAAAAGGTGGAATGCAGAATGAGTGTAGGATTTAAAGAGGAAGCAAGACCGGTGTTAAGTTCTCGAGACCAGTAAAACCAATAACACACGAAGCGTGAGGTGGAGATACACGTTACACGGGCACCACAGGAGCGTGGCGAGGGAGGGGAGCTCGGAACCAGCCTGAGTAAAGATACGCAGGCCCACAGCTCCTTTTGGGAAATAAAAGCAAGTTTGTGATCCTGGAGATGAAAGCCTGAAGCTATCGGGGGCAGGAAACCACCATGCAAACCGGACAGAAGTCTGATTTCAGAGGCCTTACCTAGGTTTTCACCAAGAGACCTGTGATTTGAACGTCATGGGGAAGTCACCAAGTGTCAGCCCTTGACAACACTTCAGACGCAACCCGCTGGCTCAGCTGCTGCAGAACCAAGGAGAACGAGCAACACAGTGCACCCAGTTAATGGCCCTGGGTACACAGGATAAACCTGGCCCAGACCCCTGCCCTCCAGCCCTGCAAGGTGGCAGGGGAAAACAGCTGAGTGTTAAGGGAAGGGCCGTGGCCTACTCTCGAAGGACTTAGACGTGAGGCTGGACTTTGGGGCCAGAAGAAACTCCGCAAGCCCGTCCGGTAAGAAAACCGGCTTGACGATGGTACCTCTCCACTTAGGAGTGTCCGACCCAAGCAGAGATTTCCAGGAACCACAGAAAGAAAGGCCAGGAGCGGGCAAGGAAGGGACATCTTATCCATCCACTTTCAATCCCAATTCTCGTGTAGGACTCGACCCGCGGGCGGTGCCCAGAAGGACAGCACTGAACAAAGTCAGCTAAATCCTAATCCAGCTCTGCTCCCCATCCACGGCATAATTTGAGGCGATGTAACTTAACGCACCCCTTTTTTGGGCTTTAATTTCTCCTCTGTAAAGTGGGAATGAAACTAGCATCTGCCGTTAGGGGCCGTTTCAAGAAGAAATGAGATAATGCTTACGAATACATCACGGGATATCTAAGATAAATCATCTGAAGGCTGCCTTTATTTTTCTGTTTTCAAATAAACACAAATATTAGTATTTTGGCATCTGAAAAACAGTACAAATGTCCTCATTAACTTTCTTCTATTCATTAAGTGATCCAAACTGTGAGAATAAACATCTTTCTCTACATGATTAAAATTTTTTTTTAATGTTTTTTTTTTTATTTTTGAGACACAGGGAGACAGAGCACGAGTGGGGGAGGGTCAGAGAGAGAGGGAGACACAGGATCCGAAGCAGGTTCCAGGCTCTGGGCTCTCAGCACAGAGCCCGATGCGGGGCTCGAACCCACGAACCGTGAGATCATGACCTGAGCTGAAGTCAGACGCATAGCTGACTGAGCCACCCAGGCGCCCCCTCTACACCATTAAAGCTATTTTCACTTCGGATGCAATAAGCCATGGCTCCCCCATCGACATAACTGGTTCTCCTTGAGAAAAAGGGTTGTTCTCTGTGACCGTAAGAGGCAGGAAGCTGACAAAGTGTTTTATGCGGTGGAATAGACATACTTCTTGTTGAACAGTTTGTTGTGGAAGATAAGGCCAGTTCAGACAAAAGATAAAGGTTTAAACAAAGGAATAAAATTAGCAGGACTGGTTACGGGAAATGAAGAAACAGAATGAGGGAAGGGGTCAAAGACACATTTCGAGCTTGAGTGACGAGGTGTTAGATGTGCCACCAACAGAGAGCATACAAGCGTGGGGGCACCTGGCTGGCTCAGTCGGTTGAGCGTCCCACAGGCTCAGGTGGTGATCTCACGGTTTGCGAGTTTGAGCCCCACCTCGGGCTCGCTGCTGTCAGCGCAGAGCCCGCTTCGCATCCTCTGGCCCCCCCACCCCTCCCTGCCCTTCCCCCACTCGCGCTCTCAAAAATAAACATTTTTTAAAAATAGAGAGTACACGTGTAGTAAGAGTGACATAACGTGTGCAGCCTTTGGCATAGAGATTTGAGGTGCCCGTGGGAAACGTGGAAATGGCCACCTGACAACTGGATATAGAGTCTGAAAGGTGTAGAGTCTGAAAGGTGTAGTAGGGTGCGAGTTTGGGGAGTCATCGTACACAGCTGGTTGTCAAAACCATGAAAGTAGATTAGATCACACACTGAAACCATATAAAGTGAGAAAAGCAATAGGTCAAGAATAAAATTTTAGGAGCACCAACATCTTAGAGGTAGGGGAGCAACATTAGATGAGCCCATGAAAGGCACAGAGACTGAATTAATAATGGAGCATTAAAGATATCTTGTCTCTGAAGAAAAGCAGTTTCAAGAAGTGCCCAACAGGTGATAAATTTCAGCAAAATAGGTTCAGTGAAGGGAATCCCGGGAAGAAAGTGGCAGGTGTGGCAACGTAGTTTTTGGATCTCCCCGAACTGTATACAAATGCAGCAACATAACGAGGTAACAAAGTATACCCATCAACACCAACCCCCAAGAGCCACAAAGGTCAAGGAGTAGCTCTCCGTGCAGGTGGGCAAACGGTGAGAAGCAAAGGGGAGACTGGCCCAAAGAGGCGGTGCTCCCTGCAGGCCGGCCGCCTCACGTGAGACGAGTGGCCCAGAAGCTGCGATGGGTGTGACTGCTTCCAGGATGGGGACAGGCAGGGGGCGGGGGACAGGAGCCCAGACAAGATCTGCAGAGGCTGCCGGAGGCTGGGCCCAGAGGTTTCAAATCCACCCCTTCACTGCTCCGTCCAGGACAGAGCCTGCGAGAAGAAACCTGCTAGGACCACACCACGACTGAGCAGAAAAGGAAGACTGACATCATGGAAAAGAGAAGATCCAAATCAAAGCAGTTAAGAAAATCGCAAGTCTCAGAAAGCAAGCTGCCTTTTCTGAGCACTAACACCCAACACCGGAAGAGGGAGCACTGGGGACTTCCTTCCCAACATTCAGAAAAACTACATTCACACACCCCATTTCTATAAGAAAAAGGAGATTAGGGGCGCCTGGGTGGCGCAGTCGGCTAAGCGTCCGACTTCAGCCAGGTCACGATCTCGCGGTCCGGGAGTTCGAGCCCCGCGTCGGGCTCTGGGCTGATGGCTCAGAGCCTGGAGCCTGTTTCCGATTCTGTGTCTCCCTCTCTCTCTGCCCCTCCCCCGTTCATGCTCTGTCTCTCTCTGTCCCAAAAATAAAAAAAATAAAAACGTTGAAAAAAAAAATGAAAAAAAAAATGAATAATAAAACATGTACAGAGAGAGAACTACCTCCATATTAAAAAGTGACTCTGATTAAATCAGGTAAAATCAACACGCAAACTATCAGTAATACTGAAGAGCCATAAAGCAAAATGCTGAAAATACAGTGTTTTGAATCCAGTTTTAAAATATGAGCCACCATGAGGGGCGCCTGGGTGGCTCAGTCGGTTGGGAGTCCGACTTCGGCTCAGGTCATGATTTCACACTCTGTGAGTTCAAGCCCCACATCGGGCTCTGTGCTGACAGCTCAGAGCCTGGAGCCTGTTTCCGATTCTGTGTCTCCCTCTCTCTCTGCCCCTCCCCAGTTCATGCTTTGTCTCTCTCTGTCCCAAAATAAATAAACGTTGAAAAAAAAAAATTTTAAAAAAGAAAAAGGAGATTAAATCACCAAAACAACATCCCTACAGACGACGAAAGTTCACAAGAAACATCCTCAAAAACCAGATGAAAACACTTATCGTACTATTTTTACATGGTCTAAAAGACATGAAAGAACATAAATCAAAATTAGAAAAACTAAGAAATGAGGTGACGGAATTCAAGAAAGTAGCTGTGTGGTCTGACAATGTGTATATGGTGCAATCGTAGGACTGCACGAGCAAAACAAACAGACAAACCCAAATTGGAACCTGTTTCGGTCATCATGAAGGACAGTGTTAGTGTCACCGCCATACGTGTCATCTAGGATACGGGAGAGGAATACTTTGGAATGTTCTGATTATATCCTCTTGTTTCTCCCTGGGAACCAGAGTACTAGTTATGGACAAGAGCATCTACTGACCTGACAGTAAAACACCCCATTGGCCTGAATTTGAGTTGCAAATATCTGTACGAACTCATGAGGCTCCCTCCCTGTTATCTGTCTATCCACATACACCGATACATTTATTTTTGAGTATATGTATTTACCTACTGCCTAGAAACAATGACCAGTAGTAACAAGTACTCCTAGTACCCAGATTATGGACTTGAAATACCATTTCTCCCTGGAAAATGATTGCAACTGTGGGACAAGAACATACAAGATAAGCCGAAAACACTGTGATACGCGAGGCTGCAAGGACGCTACTGAAGGCTACTAGCGTCACGTGAGAAGGATTCAGAAGCCAGACTGAAGAAGCCGCCGCTGGCCAAAGATGGGACAATCGAGCTGCAATACGGGTAAGTCTTGGAAAGGAAGAAACCTACCAGATATGTTTAAAACTATGAGTTCATAATGATATTTTAAAAAATAACTAATCGGTCCTCTATGGATGATAAAGGGACCAATTAATTGTCTTGAAAACTGGGTATACAAAATGAAAGAGCATTTCACCTTCAAGCATTTACCTTCCTTCCCCTGGATGAGCTGTACCACCAAGTAACTAAACAGTGAATGAGGGAAAGGCTTCCCTCATGACATTATGCTACCGAGAGAATGAAATAAAAACGAAATGATAGAATATTGCTACCTTGCAACTCCTAAGGGATTAATGCTTGCACCGGGCATCAGGCATCAACCAACGCTGCTAACATCAAGCAAGTGAAAACGAGGCGTTATCAGCCTCCTGGCGAAGGAGCGCAACAGTCCATGTATTGAACCGGGGTCTGATTAATCCTCAGATTCTCACTGCCAGTGTGCAAAAACACACTGAACTGCGCTATGAGCACATGATCAGCAAAATCCACTGTGGGAAATCGCTCTGGTCAAATGACCCAGATTACTCAACAAATAAATGAAATGGTAAGAAAAAGAAAGGGATTTGGCAGGGGCAAGTGTTGGGGGACCTGAAAGATGAAAAGAGACTGAAAAGGCACGTAACATTTTAGGAGGAGGGTGAAGCAATTAAACTAAAGGACCTAGGGACACACATTTCATGGATAAAACTAAAGACAAGCAGGAAGTAATGCCTACAAGGGTAGCCCAGTGGTCACTTCTGGGGGACGGACGAGGGACTGTGACTGCAGTTGGGCACACGGGGTTGGGAGGAGCTTCTGGGTAGTTGGCAGGGTTTCATGTCTTGAACTGGGACATGATTTATTTATTTATTTTTAACTTTTTTTTTTTTAACGTTTATTTATTTTTGAGACAGAGAGAGACAGAGCGTGAACAGGGGAGGGGCAGAGAGAGAGGGAGACACAGAATCTGAAACAGGCTCCAGGCTCTGAGCTGTCAGCACAGAACCCGACGCGGGGCTTGAACTCACGGACCGTGAGATCATGACCTGAGCCGAAGTCAGACGCTTAACCGACCAAGCCACCCAGGCGCCCCGAACTGGGACATGATTTAAAAGGTATTTGCCTTACAATAATTCATGAAGCTACCTCTCCCCCAAAAAAAGAGCAGGTAGGACAAACAATTTCATTTAGGTCAGGCATTTAGGTAGTAATTGGTGATCTCAGTGAGGGCTGTTTCAAGAAAGGGATGGGAGCAGAAGTCAGAGTGCAGCAGCTTGAGAAATAAATGGTAGGTGTCAGACGCAGAATTTTGACTTAAGGAGTCACAACGTCTCGCGTGAAAAGATCTAGAAGGATTCATGCTTGTTAAACAAGATTACTCTTGGGAAATGGGAGTATAAGGAAAGTGAGCAGGACCTTTTATTTTAAACTTAATACACTTGGTTGGAGTGCCTGGGTGCCTCGGTTGGTTGAGCGCCTGACTCTTGACTTTGGCTCAGGTCACGATCTCACGGTTTATGGGTTTGGGCCCCGAGTCGGGCTCTGCGCTGGAGGAGCAGAGCCTGCTTGGGATTCTTTCTCTCACCCCCACCCCCCACCTCTGTTCCACCCCTGCAAGCATGCACTCTCTCTCTCTCTCAAAATAAATAAATAAATAAATAAACAAACAAACATTTTTAAAAAAAAACCCTTTAATATACTTGGGCAATAGTTAATTTTTCAACACATTTGTTACTTTTGTTAATTATTTTAAACTTGTAAACGTTATTTTTTAAAAGGACTTCATACTAAAACCAGGCACCTCTGGGGAAGAAGAGACACATCAAAAGGGCTCCAAATAATTTCTGCGGAAGAGTTTAATGGATGGAGATACTCCACCTTCAGGGAGGGGCGTATAACTCCCAACTCCTTATGTGTGGGCTGCACAGGGCAACTTCTTGCCAAAGAGGACAGCATGGAAAGGGGGGAGAGAGTAACTTCAAGCGGAGAAACTGCACAGACACTACCTCGGCCAGGTGATCAAGGTCAACACTGACACTGATAAATCATGTCCACAGTGATACAGCGTAATGACAATGGAGTCTTCCTCTCCAAAACTAGTAACCCAGTCTGATCATGAGAAACACCTCGAATTCCAATAAAGGGGCATCCTATAATATATCTGACTGGTACTCCTCGAAACGGTCAGGGTCATCGAAAACAGGGAAAGTCTAAGAAAGTCACAGCCAACAAGAGCCAACAAGGCATGACAATAAAATAATGGGCATCCCGGATGGGGGCCCTGGCACATAAAAAGGACGTTAGGTAAAAACTAAAGATAATGGATTTTAGTTAAGAATAATGTATCAATACTGGCTCATTGATTATAATAAACGTAGCACACTAACGTAAGAATAATAACAGGGGAGGGGTGCCTGGGTGGTCGCTTAAGTGTCCGACTCTCGATTTTGGCTCAGGTCATGATCTCACAGTTCACGGGATCAAGCCCTGCACTGGGCTCTGTGCTGACAGCGTGGAGCCTGCTTGGGACTCTCTCTCCCTCTCTCTCTCCCTCCCCCTCCCCCACTCGCGTGTGCACACACATGCACACACACCCCCCAATCAAAATAAATAAATAAATAAATAAACATTAAAAAATAACAGGGGAAACTGGGTACAGGATATAAGGGAACTCTGTCCGTATCCTCTCAATTTTTAGGTAAATCTAAGACTATTCTAAAGAATAAGGAGGGGTGCCTGGGTGGCTCAGTCGGTTAAGCGTCCGACTTCGGCTCAGGTCATGATCTCACGGTCCCTGAGTTCGAGCCCCACGTTGGGCTCTGTGCTGACAGCTCAGAGCCTGGAGCCTGCTTCAGATTCTGTGTCTCCCTCTCTCTCTGACCCTCCCCTGTTCATGCTCTGTCTCTCTCTGTCTCAAAAATAAATAAAAAACATTAAAAAAATTAAAAAAAAAAAAGAATAAAATCGACTTAGAAATTTTTAGAAATAGAAACCCTAAACGCAGCAACGGTATAATATCTTTACCAAGTTTAAGTTCAGATGGATACGTTTCTTGCCATAAGCAAAGCCCAGTAAATGGTTTCCATTTCTCCTGTCCTCACACAGGTATGCTGAATCCATCAACAGACCACCTAGAAGACTCTCACAGACCAGCTGATCTAGTCACCGCACTCAGAACCCAACGACGACTCCGGCAGAAGATGCTATTTTCAGACGCTGCTCAGCACACCAGAACAGGGAGCAAAAAGTACGTTACTCATGTGAATCTGCAAGTGTGTATGGCAAGCGGAGGAGAGAATGTTCTTGGATAAAACACAGGTACCGGCCATCAGAACTGTAACAGTCCAAGCGCAGTGTGCATTTAAAAAACACTTTCAAAGCGGTCTCATTTCTAAACATCGAACTGGATACAGCAGGCAAAAACTCCTTCCGTATCATCTCCTCCTGCATCATCTCCGTGCCACGGTCCACTCGCTCCTCAGCCAGGCATCCACCCCGGCCCAGCTCTCAGGTGTGCATTCCCTCGGCCCCTAAGCCCATGGTGAACACCATTCTAGATTTATCCTGATTGCAGACTTACTTCACAAATGTGGATCGGATTTCACCTACAAACTGCTTAAGAGTCAGGAAGGTGAAATGGGAAGAGAGCTCACACTGCTGCGTCTGTGTCTCACGTCCGATTCTATACAAATGACTCACAGAACCTGTCACTTAATCCTCACGAGCGTCCACGAGGTAGATATTCCTAAGCCTATTTACAGATGATGAACGGAAAGTTCCGAAAGGCACGGCGACCTGGTAAGACGATAAACTCAATGAGCAGCTGGGTGGCTCCCCGGGGCCCACGATGTCTGTACCAGCACCTGTCCCTACCCCTCACCAGAGCACCCCCACCGCGGCAGGCAGACAAGACGCTCCAATGCTTCTCCGCCACGAGCCAAGTCGAAGGGTCAGTAAGTGGGTCGTCTCCTGACAGTACTTTGCTAATGATATTTTACGACCAAAGTCTGGCCCTGTCTGTGGCTCTCAAGGAAAACAAACAACCTGGTGAACAAGCATTATCATCCCAGGTGTGATAATAACGATCCCACCCTCTGCACCGAGAACCAGAAGACGAGGGGCTTTCTAACAGGCTGTACCCGTGGGGAAAAGAAAGATTTCAGATTGTAAATGATTTATTAAATTGACTTGGGAGGCTATATTAAAAAATGGTAACTCTAGGACTGCATTTTATATCCCTTCCCTGAACGGGAGGAAAAGGTTTGATAAGCATCTTATTGTCCTGCCCGTCACTTATTGCAACCTTACGAACCATATGCATACCTTATGAATCAGCAGTATTTCTGCTCCTTGGAGAATGTGTAATTGTTGTTAGCTGAAAAGGGAGTGTTCAAGGCTTATGCTATTTCTTCTTAAAATGTTTATAATTTCTTTTGCCTAAAACTTCAAATGAAGTAAGATTCTCTTCTTGCTTCAAATGATCCAGGAGAGAAACTCAAAAATTTACTGCAGTAATTTCAGATCGAAGTCAGTATCTAAAATCCCTAACCACGAATTTCCTTGTGTATCCTCTGCATGCTATGAAAATAAAACAAGTGGGAATAAGTACTTAAGAGTTGACTGTTATCAAAGTTCTGAGCTTAACTTTCAGTAGTGAGCTTGACAGAACTTATTACATTATTAAAAATGACTCAGTAACTCTCTAAGTGAATAAACGCAGGTTCTGCACGGAGCAACGAAGAGCCTGAATCATGGATTAAGATAAATCAAACGTCCATCTGAGTCCACATTCTGTAAAAGGCCAGAAGAAACATTAAGCGATTTATTAAATAGGAGGTATAAGACGAGACCGAAAGATACGTAAACCACAAAATGGATTTAGAAAGCTCCAAAAGGCACAGAGAAAATGGACGAGAATGTTTTAAGCAGAGAAGATAGTAGCTCCTGTTCAGAAACAGGCCAGCTGAGAGTGCACCGAAGTCCTGGCTGGCCAACCTTACCACGGATCCCCTGGTATGAAATCCATGATCACCCATCGTCCAGACAATCGCTAAGTACCAGTTACTTAGGCCAGCTCCGCTCCGTTAGTCTCCTCCTGTGTGACACCTTAACTTCTCTCCCAGCGCTGGATTACTGTTCATGTTTTCTGAGCACAATTCCAAAGTTTGTACTTCGTGTACTTCTAAGTGGCCTTTCAGCTAAAAATTTCGGAGCCACTCAAAGATGACTCTTAAAGCACAAGAGGGCACATCATGGACTAACAGCGCTGCTTTCATGAAGATGTCTAGGATGCTTAATCAATCACACTGAGTGACAACAGCAAAGAAGGAAATTCCAGGCCTCCTTGACATTCACATCTGGAAGTGAAAATGGAACCCTCTACAATCCAGCTACTAACCGGGCCTCTGCCCAAGAAACCCTCTTTTGATAATGTTGATACTGAAATGCATTTGTTATATTTTTAAAGTAAACAAATATATGCTTAGAGAAGTTGTAACAAAGACAGGCTTCTAAGATCAAAGACGCTGCCATAGGGAATGAGGGGTTTACAAGGACAGACTTTCCACGGGGGTTATAAAGAGTAAGATTCAAATACAAATAAATTCAAAGGTGAGGAGGAGACAGAATCTTAAACAGTTACTGAGGGAAGTTGGGATGACTGAGATGCATGTGTACATTTCTAAGTTCAAGATTTAACTCAGTTCAAGAACATGTATGGAAGGCACGCTTTGTGGGATACTGATTCCGGTGAAACTGATTCCTGCTTTCAGTGGGTATTAAATCCCCAAGACCATGTGGTGGAGACGTGCAAAGCTGACAAGCAAAGTCAACTTCCCAAGCAACTCTTATCAGAAAACTATGACACCTCCCAGGGCGCCTGGCTGGCTCTGTCGGTTAAGTGTCCAATTCTTGATTTTGGCTCAGGTCACGATCTCATGGTTTGTGGGTTCGAGCCCGGGGAGGGGCTCTGTGGACAGAGCTGTCCGCTCTCTGAGGACAGCGAGGAGCCTGCTTGGGATTCTCTCTCTTCCCCTCTCTCTCTCCCCCTCCCCTGCTCGTGCTCTTTCTCTCCCTCTGGAAATAAACAAAAACTCTGAAAGAAAGAGACAGAAAGAGAGAAAGAGAGACAGAAAGAAAAGGAGAAAGAAAGAAAAGTATGACACCTCCCTATCCAAATTTTCACACGGCCGCAGCTAGCAGCAAGCACAGATACGCTGCTTCATTCTCGACACATTTAATTACGGCGCCCGCGCTCGTCGATACGGCCGCCGCACCCAAGATCCAGAGTATGTGATGATGACATACCAGCCCACGATAAATCTCTACAGTGGAGGGCCAGTTTTTGCCCAGTTCTTCAAATGAGGCAACACTGACACACAGATTGTCAAACAGTTTAAAGCTAGCCCTGAAACAAACGGGGAACACTCCAGAATGCCATTGACGTGGAATAGGAGATTATGAGAAGTGAACTGTAAGAAAGTGGAACCTTAGGGCATTGCTGGTGGCAGGTAAAATGGTATAAATGTAAAGGTAAAAAGGGAATGAACTGCAACTTTTCCATTCTTACAAGAAAAAGTATTGCGTATCGATCGACCTGCACGAGACCACGAACTACTTACGTATCTCTTCAGAACCTCAGTGAGCCTACACGATCAACATGTAAAACCACGCAGGGGAAAAGGGGCTCTGCGATGATCAACTAGTCTGCCTCATTAGCTGTTACACTTTTTAATCAAAAATTTCATACGGCCAAACAACACACACCTCTACTCATCGTTTAAAAATGGAGCTAACGCTGCGTAACGCTAGTGAATATTCACTCACTCACTGTTCCCAGTATCATCCAACTCACATTTACGAAAATGAGGCGAGGAAAAGAACCGCCCCAATTTTCCTTTATGTTGCAGAGGTTTTCTGACTTATTTAATACCCCGTTCCCATACAATGCATCTACTGAGAAGCTTCTCTCTGTGATCACATTCTGTTCTTCCCTACTTAAAATTTACGGAGGAAATAAACGCCTCATTAGACATAACCTTGCCTGTGCCATGGCTCTCCCTCATACCGCCAGTGCAAGTGTCTGTTGGCTTAAATGTCAGACCAATTTGTAAATAACCTTAAAATATTTTGATTACATTTCTAGAATTTATATGCTGGCATAGCATTTTATGGAATTCAGTCAGGAAAACTAGGAAGACTAAAAACCCATCAAGATAGTTAACAAATGTAGGAGTAAGAAACAAACAAGAAATCACAAACCTTCTTGTGAAGACACAATGGGTGGCATGTAATCAGGAATGTATTCTTTTCTTTCCTCTGCATCTTTACTTCCGGGTTGAGGAAATTGAAGTACATTGTTCTTACTGACAGGAAATGAAGGAATTTGATGTGGGAAAGTGACAGGTTCAATATTGTGAATATAGTCTTCTAGTTCATGAAGACTAACCCCCATAAGCTGGAAAGCTTCGCTGACATCATCCAAAATTGGGTCTGTTCGGCCATCTGGAACAAAGTCAAAAGCCATGCAAATTATTTCAAGAAAATTCCACGAGTATTGTTTTTTAAATATCAAGAAAAAGTATTACGTTCATATGTATCTCAGAGTCAAACACAGTACATATATTTAAGAGTTTTTGGAAAGAATTTAATAGATTTTAAAGAAAACCTCATACTGTTTACAGATTGGAAAGGTGATTCCTAAAGTCAGCTTGAAATCTGATCTGACCGCCAGATAATTCATTCTAACAGTCAGCTAGCACAGAATACATCATCGGAAGCAGTTGACGGGGGAACAGTGGCTGACAAAATGCAAATGCTCAGTAAATGTTACTATTACTATTTTTCCATCGAACAACTAGCACCCTGGGCCAAGTAGATGTCCACTACACTTTCACCACTGTTCACTGATGCCTCTCTGGAACCCAGCACAGTGGCCAACATATAGTTGGTGCACAGTAGGTATTTGTGGGATGAACTACCCTGGTTCCTCCCCTCCCATCCCGGGGGTCACTGTCTCCGGTTTCAGCGACCCGCAGTCCCAGCGGTCCGGAAGCAGATGCTCATCCTCCTGACTTATCATCAGAAGGTCAGGAATAGGCCCACCCCTACTACAATACCTACGTCGTTCGCCTCACTGCGCCGTGTCACGGACGGATTTTATCAGCTCACATCACAAGAAGGGTGAGCACAGTACATTCAGATACTTTGAGAGACAGAAAAAGATCACTCACATAACGTTTGGTGCAATATACTGTTATAACTGTTCTAATTATTATTGGTTATTGTTGTTATTATTTTAATGTGTCTAATTCATAAATTAAACTTCATCACAGATATGTAGGTACAGGAAAAAAAAAAAACCCAACATAGTATATACATAGGGTTCCGTACTATTCATGGTTTTAGGCATTCGTGGTTTTAGGGGGTCTTGGTATGTATCCCTCGTGGAGGAGGGGAGACCACTGTTTGCCACTGAGCCAAGTTTTTAAATCCAAGAGAATTTACAGAAAACACGTATATCATAAAGATAATTTATATATACAATTTAAATGTCATTAGAAGACAAGATATAAAGTTCAGGTGAGGTTCACTTTACAAAAGTGGTTTATTTATTTATTTATTTATTTTTACTGAAATCTATGATCACTTCAAACTCAGTATGTCTGAACTTAAATCATGCTGTAAAATGAAAGTAACCCAAAGTTCATAAAAATTTAGACACATGCTTGCTCGCGCCTACGAGAAAAGTTCTGGAAGGATATGCGTCCAACCATTAACAGTTGAAGGGGCTGAGCACCGGGGCACAGGGGGAAGCGGGAGACTTTCCCTTCTGACCTCAAACACTTCTGTAGTCTCTGAATTCCGCTACAGGTAGGGGTTAGTTACTCCCATGATGCAGAAAACAGAAGGGATAAATAAAATCAGTATTCATTCTTCCTCTTGACGACATGGTTAAGATGAGCTAAGAGAATAGTCCTTCTATTCCTATGAAAAGCTTTCTTCTCCTCAGTCCAGAAAAAAATGAACATCTTGAATTTGTCCATATGCTTCGCCAATTTCAACCCAGGGCCTTTCGGTTCTCCCCCCTCCCCCCTCCCCCCATTTTGGGCCACAGATTTCAGAACTTTTTCTGTATCTCTATTCCTACCATCGCCCTCTCATTCAGCTTCCAGTTCTCGTCACTGGAGTCTCTCTTGCACCTTGCACTCAGTGAGAGCGCCATCTTCTTAAAAGACCGCTCTTACCACACTGTTTCCGTCCTCGGAAGCATGCAGTGCTTCCCACCAACGTCTTCATTCCCTCACCGTCCCTCCCAAAGCGGATTTCACCCCGCTGTCCATTTTCCTGTAACACCTTCCTAGTGAACCGGCGACACGTGTCAGGCTGGCCACCTCCCTGGCCCCCCCATCACACTCCATCCGACCTGGATGTCCCAGGTTATGCTCTTCTCTGGCCTGGGGTCCGCTCCACTCCAAATCTCAGCCTTCCCGGAAGTAATCCTGCCCCAGCCCACGGCCCACGCCCACCTCTCCTTCACCTCAGTCCCTTTGCATTCACTGCCCATACCAGGCAATTGGTGAGTGACAAGTGCTAGTCCCGAAGGGTCATTCTGAAATATTCAGCACCTACTTTCAGTGCACACGCACATACTTAATCCATAATACAACGCACGGAGAAACATCTGCCCTGCGTGCTTTCAGAAATCATTACCTTAGGGAAATTTTAAAATGCATTATTCGTTGAATTAATGGCAACTTCCGATACTTGCTGTAACTTGAGAGTCATTTTTTAAAAAGGAGCGAACGCCACCAGTTTGTTTTGTTCACAGTCTGCACCCCTGTCCCCACCTTGTGGGCAGGGGCTGTGCCTTAGGACATCCAGGTCTGCAACGCAGCGCTCAGTTCTTAGTGGTCCTCAGTCAGTGTTGTCAAAAAAGACAAAGAGGAGTTAAAGGATTTAAAGAATACAAGACTCCATAGTGGTAACTGGAGGACAAAATTTGAGTTTAAAACTAGCACAGTGTAGGAAAAAGAACCTAACAAAAAATCTGTAACTAATAAATATACCCGGGATCAGCATTGCTAATAAGCCACAAAACCATGATGGAGGATAATGAACCTGATAGTCACATTCTCACTAAAAGCAAGGAAACTGACTACACAAACCGGGTAATTAGAAAAGGGGTTGACATTAACACAGGACAACGATCACTTGGTGACCGTGGAATACCTGGTTACTTACAATGCCAGCGCATGTTCTGGTTCTGTGTAGAAGGCAGGAAAGGCAGCTATGTGTTCAGGGGATATTTTCATTACCCCAAAATACAGAACATCTGCCCTTATTTAGGGAATTTGGTAGCCAAAACTTAAGCTGGACTCCGCGTGACCGCAACAGTAGTCTCGCGGACCATGGAGGAGGGAGGGAAAAGAAGCGAAAGCCAGGAGAGTATTGTGCTGGCGGTGTATTGTCAAGACATGGGTGAAAGAGAGTTATTACTTCGCGGTTCCAAATTTAGATGAGAGGGATCAGTGAAATCAGGCATTCCCAAAATACATTACTTTGGAACTCAAAAAGTCAGGTGACTAAATAGCTATTATGGTAGTAGGTTATCAGTTCATTCACTTATTTCCTGGGTGCCTAGTAAATTATGGCACCATACTAGGTTAGAGAACACAGATGCAATAAATTTGTCGCCTGGGGAGAGGAAAGGAAAGGGTGAGAGAGAGAGAGAGACACAGAGAGAGACATGGATGATTACAAAGCAAGATGTTAACACACCGGAGTATGCACAGAATTATGGGAGCAGATGACATGAGTTTCTTAAATTGTGAGTGAGTCTCAAAACACAAGTAGTACTACTGGGGGGCCAGAGGAGGGGGGTGAAGGACACTCTAGGAAGCCGCACGCGTCTATATAGGAACGGATAGCTTAAAACGGTTTTGGATGAGGCCGGTGGCTCAGCACGGTTGAAATTAGGATAGCAGCAGATAAGAAAAAGCTGGCTCACAGAGAAAACCACGTGCTGCTGAAGAGTTTTATTGGATTTTCAGCCTGTAACCGATGGAGTACCAATTAAAATATTTTTAAGCATGACACCCGTAGGGGCATCTGGGTGGCTCAGTCGGTTAAGCGGCCGACTTCGGCTCAAGTCATGATCTCGCGGTCCGTGAGTTCAAGCCCCGCGTCAGGCTCTGTGCTGATGGCTCGGAGCCTGGAGCCTGCTTTGGATTCTGCATCTCCCTCTCTCTGACCCTCCCCCGTTCATGCTCTGTCTCTCCCTGTCTCAAAAATAAATAAAACGTTAAAAAAAAATTAAAAAAAAAAAAAAGAATGACACGTGCAAATGTGTGTTGGGGACGGCTTGTTGCGGTCCTACCGTGGAAGCTGGAATGGAATCTGGGGCCTAAGAAGCAAAGTGTGTCTGTGGGTCTCAATCCTCCAGTCTCAGAAGGAACCTCCTTGAGAAAGCACAACATCCCAGGGAACGCGTCACTCGGTTCTCCAGCTTACCACTTTGGGTAGTGACCTGAAATTGAAGTGACTGGGACTTGCCCCTACACACACACTTCACTTCACATCAGTGAGATGTGGTTTCTGTTAAATACTCCGAATTATTAAACGCCATCAGCTATAAATACTGCCAGACACTCACTTAAAAAAAATAAATAAACACTGCAGCCCAGACTATCTGGGGACCCTTGTAAATCGCCTGCGTTCCCTCTACCCCACTTGGATAACCACTGACATAAAAACACAAAGGAGGAAATCGATGAGTAACGGAGAAGTAAGTGAAAGTTAATCTAAGTGAAACTGACAAAGGTGGCCTTGGGAAAGCGAGCGCAGAGATGCTCTCTATGAAACGGGCAGATGCAGAAAGGAGAGGCAGTGTCCCCAACGGAGCAGAGCTGTCAACGAGTATGTGTTGTTATGAGCTGAAGAATGGCTAGCCTTGTAAGAAACGGCCGGTAGACGGAGCGCCTGTGACAACTAGTTGTAGTAGTTTGCGGGCAAGGGAGGAGAAGGACCAAAGTAAAGGAGGCTGCGAGGCATTCTGGAGGTGGTTCTACACGCAGCAAAAACGAGACGGTGAGGAAAAGACCGATGCTTGCTTCCGATCAGAGAGGAGGTGAGGGAGGGTGTGGAGCTGAGAGCGGGGACAGGGGTCCCGGGCTGGAGGCGGGAAGTTAGTGGATGAGGGAGAGGCACCACAGCGATGACTGGAGTTTCCAGGGGCAGCGGAACCCGAGGGGCGTCAGAGGCCGAGAAAACACCCGATCTCGGGGTAGGGGGACAAGGACGAACATCTCGGAGACGCTGAGATAGAGAAGGGAAGACCGGAGGTGTCACTCGTGACTGGCCAGAGGCAGCCCTCCCGCACCCAGCCCGGTACTCACACAGCTCAGAGTACCGATGGCAGCCCCGTCCCAACTGCTGCAGATAGCGCTGCAGCACGTCCGTGAGGAGGTGGCAGGCGCTGAGTTGCACCGAGTCCCAGCCCAGCGCCTGGCAGATCTGCGCCACCGAGACCCTCAACAACGACCTGGAGTAACTCTCGCACATCCCGCTCCGTGGACTCCACCGCAGCCCTTGCTGCCACTCTCTCCACCCCCACCGCCTAACCTTAGCAGAGCCCTCGATTCATCCTCTAGGGCCCCCGCGGCGGGGAAATCGTCCCCCCGACCCCTGGCGACCACCTCAAAGCGCCAGCAGCACGGAGCGCGCCAGCCTGAGAGCCGCCATTTTGGACTCGCTCCGCCTCCCGCTGGACGGTCGCCGGGGCGAGGCAGCACTAGTCGAATGCTGAGCGCGCCAATGAGGAAGCTCCGCCCTGTTGGAGCAGAGCGATGGTGTCGGGAGCGACTGTCGGGCCTGGGAGGATGCAGGAAACGGCTTGTGCTGAGCGCAGGTGGAGGAGGCGCCCGAGGAGGCAGGTGCTTGGGGCCTTCCCGGGTGGGCTCGCTTGGAGGGGAAGGGAGAGGGGACAGTCAGTGGTTTCGGGGCGAAAGAGGTACTCAGGATAGGAAATTGAAATCCGAGTGTTAGAGAGAAGTGGGAACCCGAGAGGTTGTGAGTGCAGCAGGGGCGGGATTTGGAGCGTGGGAACTGAGGTGCTCCCCCAAATGCAGATCTGATCCGATCTGATCTTGCCTATGCTGATGCTTACCACTGTACAGGCTAAATGAAGTCCCTGATGCTCAGAGATTAGAGTCAGGCGAGCGAGACTCTAGCGTCGGTGCAAAATTTAGGAGAGCACCAGAAAACTGAAGATCAGTCATATTTTAATATAGTATTTTTTAAAAAGCCAAACGACTGCCCCCCCCCCCGAATTCCTGCATCACTCGCCTCATTCTCATCCCACCCCTGGGTCCAGTACAACTCAATTGCCTACACAGTCTGAACAAGTACCTTAAATCGATGAAGCAGAGATTGGGGGAGAGACTGGGGGAATTGTTGCCTACCCCAGACCCTTCTCTCAGCCCCAGCCAAGTGTTTGCCCTATCTCTTCAAATTGCCACAAATCGAGACTTTGTGATAAATATCTCGAGTTGTAAATGTTAGGTATACGTGTCTAAAGTTTTAATTTGCAAGCCAAACGAATCCCACAGCAAAGCCAGATTCAGCCTGTGGGTAGCCAATTGTAATGGCTGATCCAATGGCCTCTTAAATATGCCCTTTTGTGCTCCCCACCCACTTCAAGCTTCTGGAGTGTTCCTTCCTCCCTTCCCCTCATCTCCTCTGTATTTCTCTGTGAGTTTCTTTATTCTTATATCTGGCACAGTGGATTTAGTATTTGAGTTTATGCACCTTTCCCAGTAAATTGTGTTTCTGAGTGGTTCTACATTCTCCCTACAGGGAATATTCCAGAACTTTGAACATAACGGATACTCGATTTTTAAAGTCTTGAAAACACAGTCGAGCCAAAATGTGGTGCTTCAGCCAAATGACAGTTCTGCAGAGAACTGCTCGGTGGCAGGTGCCTATAATACCTTTTCACCGACACTTGCGTCTTCAAGATTATCAGGGACCTTTTGGATACTAACTCTATGGGACACTTTGAAGTCCCATACTTGGCTTGACGGCCTTACTTGACCATTTTGTAGCCATTTGATAGTGTTGGACACTACTTTAATTTTGAAACTCTCTTCTACCTTGGATTTCACGACACCTTGCTCTCTTGCTGACCCTCCAGAAGTATTGAAATTCTGGATACTCCTCTACATCTCTATGTTAGACTCCTCTTCATTTGCCTCTGTGTGTGTGTGTGTGTGTGTGTGTGTGTGTGTGTGTGTGTGTGTGTTCAACTCCTTAATCTTTTATTTCGGAAAATTTCAAACTACAGAAAAGTCTAAGCACAGGTATATACTTCACCTAGAGTCATCAGTTGCTACTGTTTTGTTACATTCACTATATACAGGTACACACATACTTTTCTTTTTTCAGAACAGTTTGAAAATAAGTTGCAAACATCATCACACTCAGTCCAGAAACACTTCAGCTTTTATCTCTGCAAGGCAAGGACATTCCCCTACATACCCATATGTCACAGGTTCAGTGCTTCAGGAAGTCATTTCTGAGTGGAGGTCAGCCGGCAGGTTTATTAAGGAGTGCTCCTGGGATCATCCCCTGTGCAAGGGGAGGGGATTGCAATCACGTTCAGGGCCAATCCCAGGGGAATTCTAACGCTGGGTTGGTGTTTCAGATCTGTCGTGAGTTGGCACAAGGGGGCTGGGTCTTCACGTTCCCATGTTGATAAGTTATTGTATGAGGGCTGCCCGGGAAAGGGTGTGTGGTCTTGGACAAACGTGTTCTCTGCACCTGAGGCAATTCAGGGAAAGCTCAAGTCCTTCATTCCTGCGGGGATCTGAGCAGCACATAAGATTCAGTCCTGTCTTGTCCTATATGTTCGGGCTACCATAACAAAATACTACAGGGTGGGTAACTTACAAACAACGGAAATTGATTTCTCACAGTTCTAGAGGCTGCAAGTCTGAGCTCAGGGTGCAGGCACGATTCTCTTCTGGGTGGCGGACTTGTGGGATCCTTCCAAGGTGGCCAGGGCAGGGGAGCTCTGTGGATCTCGTTTATAATTGCACTAATCCCATTCCGGAGGGCTTCACCGTCATGACCTCATCACCTCCTAAACGCCCCACCTTCTGACACCATAATGAGCGTAACGATATCCAGTGTGTGAGTCTGGGGGCAGCACAAACATTCAGGCCATAGCCACTTTGTGCTGGGAGATCCACTTCTTGGTGTAAGTGTGAGGAAGTCCCCCAGGGTACCAGAAGGCCTCTTTTCCTAGGAAAAACGTAAAAGAGGAAGGACGGAAGGCAAGTCACAGCCCCTACTGCCACAGCAGTGCCCCGTGGTACTTACCGATGTCCTCCTCTACCGTCTGTTCTCCATTCTCATGCCTTCAGCTGACGCCACTCCTGGACTTGACTTTCCTAGCGGCATGACCCAGACCGTCATCTGCAAGAGGTCTGAGCCCCTTGTTTCCACGCTCTTTTCAGACAGTGCCTGCTTAACCTCTCCGTGGCCCACTGACACTGGGCAAGAGAGAGTACCAAGGGGCACCCGACCAGACCACTTGGGTGCCAAACATTCCTCCTTGCTGCCCACCGTGTGCCTGTAGCGTAGCCTCCTGATGACCAGGGTCAGTTACTCTTACCTGCACGACTTCTCTCTCTGCGTGCCGGCCCCTCTGTCGCTCAAGTGCCCGGCTGGCAACTGTAGCTAATATTTCGGTGGGACTCCTGCTGTGTCCCATGGTGAGGGCATGCCCCCTTTTACAAATTAGAACTACCAACCTGGAGCAGCGAGAGTTGCAGGGACAAGAAGTTTCCCAGGTGGGTCACTGAAAGAGTTTTATTTGTAGGGGCCCAACTCAAAATGATGCATGGAGTTAACAATGGAGATCACCGGCCCTGCATTCGTTCGGGGCCTTAAGGATGCCACTGATTTCTGCCTTCCCCTTCCCCCGGAGCTGCAGGGCCAATCTCAAAAGCTGGTTTCAGCCTTCCCGCTACCACAGTTGTGACGCCACAGGCCAAGGAACCGGTGTGGAGGTTGTGCCCACCTCCCTTGACGTCTAATCTAACTACACATTGAAGAATCAGGGAATTGACCGTTGATGGGGTCCATCCACCCCGGGACCCGATACTTCATTTATTATTGGGCCTCGTCTGCCCCCACTCTGACAGAGGCCCACAGTGACTCTGCATCTCCTGGTTTCGGCCTCGGCTCAGTCCCCGTGTTCAGCAGTCCTCAAAAGGTTTGAGTATTCCCTTTCTCCAGCAGACAGTTCCTTGCGTAAATGGCTGTCGGTTCCTTTGCGGGAGGAGTCGGGGAATCCTCATCCTCTCCATTTGGCGTTGGCAGGGCTTTGCCTCCCGCAGACTCCACAGTCTCAGGCTGAAAACGGCCTCCGTTCCAGACGTTGGCCAAGGAATCATGGCTGCTCTTCAGGGCAACTGTCCTCGGCCACCTGATTATCGCCCTCGGCCACCTGATTATCTATCCGTGAATTCCTTTGATGGTACAGATTGAGGACTAACCCACCGGGGCTGCCCATCTGTTTCACCCACCGGTGTTCTGTGAACCATCTCTAAAGCTCACCAGGTGAACCTTCCTCCCCGACCCCTCGACTCGTTCACAATATGCATAAGCACAGCCCTGTTGTGTCCACATTGCTTGAATATCTGAACACCGATACATCATACCAGCTTGTTTCTACTTTATGCCACCCCAGTTCGCTGCTGGTAAGAGTTTTACAACCTGCACGTTCCCAAACTACCTACTTTGTGCCAGGGGCTTTTTGTGCTCCAGCTGCTATCAGTGCGGAGGTCTTCGTGGCCAGCCGGGTGGCCGATCCAGCTCCTAACTCCTGTCTTGGTATCCCCTCCCCCAACCCCTTCCAGTACAAACTGCCCCAAGTGGGACTTTCCAGGAAGCAGCCACCGAGGTGCAGATTGCTCTGTAGGAGTTGCTCTTGGGATCGCGACCTGGGAGGGGAAGAAGGTAGGGTTGGGGGAAGAGAGACATTGAGTTCAGGCAAGGCGGACTGGCTTTGTACTCCCACACTGAGCAGACACTGGGTGTGGGCCGCCCAGGAGGGAGGGGGCTGTGACCTTGGGCAGGGCAGTCTCTGGCTGAGGCAATTCCAAAGAGGGTTAAGTCGTTGAGGATGGTGTTCCGGAAGCTGGGGGAACACATCCCTTAGTCCTGCTGGGGGGCCTGGGGGGGGGGAGGGGCATCGCACCTTGCATTACATCACGTTCCCATTGTCACACGCAAAGAAACTCCTAGTATTAGCCAGTATCGAGTGCATATTGAGACCTTCCCATGGTCCCCAAATGCCTTTCCTAGCTTTTTTTTAGTCCAGAAACTAATTAAGAATCACTTATTGCATTTTGTTGTCATCTCTAAAGTCTTTTTCAATAAGAGCAGTCCCCCACTTGTCTGTACAACTTTCATTTATTTATTTATTTATTTATTTTTTTTTTGGTCTTTTTGACAACATTTTTGCAAAGTCTAGGACTTTTTTTTTGGACGGTTATAGAATGTCTTGCAGTGTTTTGTTGTTTTCTCACCCGATTACATTCAAGGTAAACCTTTTTGGCAACAACATTCCTCCACAGGTGATCTGTACTTTCTGCCCCGGTAACAGCAAGGGTCATTTTGTGCCATCACGAGTGACAAAGTCTGGTCATTTGTAAAGGTAGTATCTACCAGTCTCTCCATTGTAAGACATCTTTTTTTTTTTTTTTTTTAAACTTTGAGATTAATAAGTAATCTATAAGGTGATACTTTGAGACTGTTTGAATAGCCTACTTCTCCACCTTTCACTGCTTTGTTATACAAAGCGGTGATTTCTCTGTAAGTTTCCCTCATTTTTTCTAGTACAGTATTAGGATGTGGTGAGAGACTGATTCGTATTCACTGAGTTAGAATCTCTTAACCATTATTATTCTTTGCTGCTTAAATTGTCCCATGTTTGGCCAGCAGAGGCCGGGTTCAGGCCACTTGCTGTGTCCTTTTAGCACGCCCCTGTCATTCATCGGGGATTTCCTTACTTTGTGGCACGAGTTTCCAGGCTCACCTGACGCTTTTCCCAGCCCTAGACTTGGAATCAGTCATCTCTCTAAGGGGCTCTGGTTCTTCTTAGTGATGAACAGTATTTAGAAGCCAAGATACGGGTTCTACCTGACCTTCATTACTACAGGGGATGTCATTGCTTCAGGAGCCCTTTAGTGGAGAAAACCAGAAAATATGAGTATTTCCAAAGTCTTAAGTCCTTGCTGATGCCTCTGATTCAAATCCCTAACTACATATTCCTTACCTCCTTCCCATCTCATGTGTCTCCCTCCTCCCCAAGTGAGACAGTGGTTACAATTGTATCAAATGTTTGCTTTCTCCTCTAATGCCTTTGCCTACTTTTTAAGTATTTGTCCTTTTTATATGATTCACCCCATTGATTTTCATGGTTATATAAAAGGGTGACTCCCCAATAAAAGTTTATCCCAAATCTTTCACGAGTTTCAGACTAGTGTAACTAACCGCATCTAATCTCCATTTGGATCTCCCACATACAACTCAAATTTAATTAATGTTTGATAGATGCCCCCAACTCAACTCCTCCTTCCCTGTCGTTGGCCGTGCACTTCAGAAGGGCGGCTTCTACCCTCATCCCATTCACTGATAAATGCCCCACAGACGGCATAGTATCTAGCAGGTAGTCAGTGCTGGGTGAATAAATGCCTTCTGGAACAATTCATCGTGCGACAGTGTATATAGAATTAGAGCGTAACTCTGTGTTTATACTAAAAATCCCTGCATTGTATACACTTGAAAACAGTGAAATTTGACCGCCTGTGAGTTTTCTCTAGATGAAGTCATTATCTCGAGAGTGGATTTGAGGGGAGACCCAGTGGTGCTAAGGAAACAGCACTTCCTGCGAGAGCTGCAGCAGAGAGAACCAGGGGTGGCTGCCGTCTCTAAGAACAGGGTGTGTGCCGGTCTGCTGACCCACGAGGACCCAGGAGCCGAGGACTGAACTTTTATCCTGAAAGCAGGGCTCTGACTCACTCTGGGGGCCCTGGTCCTGGCGGAATGCAGAAGAACCGGGTACCGGGGGGGCACTGGGACAAGAGAGCCCGTGCCAGGGTGGGCTTAAAGCAGAGGCCCAGGAGCCCCCGTGCACACCGGTGGCATCACTTTCTACTCAGCACTCGCCCTGCATCAGGTTGAGTATTTTGTAAAGATTCGCTCATTCCGTCTTCATCACAGCCCCTATGGGGCAAGTACTACTTTAACCTCCATCTTGCAGGTGACAAGACAAAGATTAACGTGCCCAAGATCACACAGCTGGCAAGGGTTGAGCTGGGATTCCAACCCACTCTGCTCCACTAAAATGTCATAGAAAACGTATTTTAAGATCTGCAAGGTCTTCGAAGGTTTACCTGTTTACCCGGAAGCTGTGTCCCACTAGCGTATCAGAGAGGGAAATGTGGGACACAGAAAATGAGATCCAACCCAGGGGAAAGGCAGAGGGAGTCCTCAGAAAGGCCGGCAAACCCAGGACAGCAATGTGCCTGACCTGGGACCACGAACAGACCAGAACATCCATACCCCAGAGACAAACCGAGAGGGCTGATACGACGCCCCACAACTATGGTCTTCTCCTCCGAACCCTGACGGTACATCATGTTCAGCTTAACAGATTGTTTCTGTTGAGTGTGCTCAAATTCCCGCGTTTCTTCCTGCCGCGTTGTCTAGAACCCTCAGTTCACCCTCACAGAAGTGTTCTACTGTCCTCGAAACTGGAGACAGGCCAACGTGTTTGGAAGCAAAATGCTCCCGCGCCCCGCCCCCCCCCCCCCGCCATAGCACCCATTCCTTGCTAACGTTCCTGAAAGCTACCCGGTACTTTGAACACACTTCTGTGTCTGTCCAATGCCTCACAGCCTCATTCACGGACCCATCAGGTGACTCTTGTAAAATCTCAGGGAAGCTGGGAAATGACTGGATTCTGTTCAGTTTATCTTCCCTCAGCAGCCTTCTCCCAGTGTCAGTACTGTTCTCTACAGGTTTGCGGCAGCTAACCAGTTTTTGTTATTACTCCCTGTTCAGTTCATTTTTATGAAAATAGTTGTTGGTAAAATAAGAAAGTATCTGAAGAACTCTTTAAAAAAATTTTTTTTAATGTTTATTCAAATTTGAGAGACAGCGTGAGCAGGGGAAGGGCAGAGAGAGAGAGGGAGACACAGAATCTGAAGCAGGCTCCAGGCTCCGAGCTGTCAGCACAGAGCCTGACACGGGGCTTGAACTCACGAACCGTGAGATCATGACCTGAGCTGAACAGGATGCTTAACTGACTGAGCCACCCAGGTACCGTATGTTAATTATTTTTAAAATCTCATTTTGAAAACTATTAACTATTGTTAATACATAGTAAGAAAAGAGTGATTTTCTTATGGTAAGTTCTTTATTGTAAGATAATTTACAAACATCTTGCTGTCTTTAGTAGTTTCAACAATTTCTTCTGACAAGGAGGACAGCAGTAACCTAAAAACGAAATCAGTCGGCTGAATTTTCCTTCTTTACCTGAAAAACAAAGTACAGAGCAAATAAAAATCAGTTTTGGAGGGAAAAATAATGACGTTTCAAGAGATAATATATATTCAAGTGGGATTCAAAGAACTGACTTTACATAATAAAATGTTACTATATACTAGTTGTTCTCGAATTTTGGTCTGGGGACCTTTCCGTGGGGTCCGTGAGGGCAAAGCTCTTTTCTTATTTGCCTGTTTTACTCATTCTCAAGCCTGTATGGTAGCATGTTCCAGAGGCTACATGGCCTGTAATATCAGAACAGAATGAGTACAGACAGATGAGAATCTAGCCCTCTTCTACTGTATCAGATGTGAAGGGGTCCTGACACCACCAAGTTTGAGAACCACCACTCTTCACCAATCTCTATTTAGTATCTCAAAATAATCCCAATTCTCTATCCTTAAAGTCTATTTAATAAATCTTAAAAAAAAAAAAAAAAAAAAAAGCCCCCTGGCATTACCCATATGCTACCACAAGCTGGCAACTACTCTAAATCTCAGAGAATCCATTTCACTGTTGCTAAATCAGCTTCAATTATATCTGCCGGATTTCTCTTCCGGAGGGGTTTGGGGAGAATGTATGAAATAATACCACTTTACCTCTCGTCTGAGGATGAAACTTGGTTTTCATTAATCCCTGGTTATTACGTTAGAAGAAAAAGACAAAACAAACCAGTCAAGAAGCAATCCATGCTAGTTAATCAGGTATAATTTCCAACTAAAAACATCCATTTCCTCACTCAGTGTCTGGAGTAGATCATGTAAATTAGTTCCCAAAATATTCCTTTAAAACAGATTCAATGACTGTTACAAAAAGTTAATTAATTTCAGTCTGGTTAGAACAATAAAACCATGTTCATGCAAGAAGGCAAGACTCTGCAAGTATAATTTAAGCCACTGCTTTTTCGATCAATAGCACACAGTATAACATACTACTCAGTAGTCTAGTGTCTGTATTAAGTAGTAAAGTTTTTAGCCGGAATAACTGATGGGTTACAGAGCAGGCCAGTGCCCTGGGTGAACAATCCAGTCTTGGACTGCACAGCCAACCCTTAATAAAGGATTCAGACTACCTTTCTAGAAAGCAAAAATTTAGTGGTCAATTTATGATTTTTTTTTAATGTTTATTTCTTTTTGAGAGAGAGAGAGACAGAGAGAGAGACAGAGCATGGGCAGGGGAGGGGCAGAGAGAGAGGGAGACACAGAATCCAAAGCAGGCTCCGGGCTCTGAGCTGTAAGCACAGAGCCTGACATGGGGCTCAAATTCACAAGCTGTGAGATCATGACCTGACCCGAAGTCGGCCGCTCAACCAACTGAGCCACCCAGGCACCCCAATTTCTGACTTTCTGATCTTCTGTTCCAATTCTGAGTTTTACGTCCCAATCTCCCTCTCCTCATTCCCCTTGATTTCACTCCTCTTTGGCCAGGTTTCTCATATTTCTGGTCAAGAAAGCGTGCGGCCCTCAATTCCGCAGATGTCATGTCCTCACATTTTATTCCCAGTGCTCCTTTTTCAAGAGAAAATAAGATCCTGGCTCTGGGTCCCACAGTCCCTGGAACTTTCGGAATGCAGCCCTTCCCCCCAGGCCTCCTCACGCTTGACACCAAGAGGAGCACAGCTCAGCACTGGCCCAGGACGGGCAGCAAGGAGGACGACGAACGATCCACTGCCTGCACTCTGTGACGCTAACGCAACGTCAGTGACTAGACTGAGAGATGGGTCGGCCTTAACGTGAGGCTTGAAAAACAGTAAGACCAAGGACTCCTGGGCTGGCAAAGCTCATGGACCCGACTGACAACATATGGAACGGTCTCCAACAGCATTATTTGCGTCTCTGAGACATTCTGCCCAGTTTCTACCCCGGAGAGAGAGAGAATACTTAAGGACCAGCTTAAATGTCACTCTAGTGATGAATCGATCTATCTGAGTTTTACACATGAATCCACATTCTCACATACCCAGTGAAATATTATTTCTCCCTCTTCCGAACTTCCACTTTTTTTAAAAAAATGTTTCTTTCTTTTTGAGAGAGAGTGAGAACGAGCGCATGCGAGCAGGACACCGGCAGAGAGAGAGGGGCACAGAAGATCCGAAGCAGGCTCCGTGCAGACAGCAGACAGCCCAATGCGGGGCTCGAACTCCCAAACCGTGAGATCGTGACCTGAGCCGAAGTTGGATGCTTAACCGACTGAGCCCCCCAGGTGCCCTGAACTTCCACTTCTTATGGAACATCCCCCATTTGCTCAACAAATACTGACTGAGGAAGTATGTGCCCGGGGATAGGGCTACAGAAGTAAGACACAGTCGCTCCCAAGCCACAGGAGTACACAGGCAATTCCTAATAAAATAGTGTAATTGTTGATAAAGGGAAGCACGGAATGTTCACGAAGGGCACCCCACCCAAACTGTGGAGGAGGTTTTCCTGGTAGAAAGGATTTTCTCAGAGCAGGCAAGACAAATGGGAGTCTGTCAGCCAAAGAATCCAGGATGCAAGGGGAAGAAAAGAATGGCATTTCAGGCAAAAGCACATGACATATTTGTAGACCGGGAAGTACATTCATGTGGTTGAAGTTCAAGGGAAGTGAGAAACGGTAGTGGTAAGACTAGACTGGAGAGTATTGGTGGCCAGGAAAAACAGGATCACATATCTCAAGCTAAGGTATTTTTGCAGGATGACTATGCACTCGGTATCTTTTTTTAATTCAGGAGAGAAATGACAAGGATCTGCATTAAGTGGGCATAAAGGGGAAAACTTCAAGGCATATTTGAAGGTAAAATGTATAAAGCTTAGTGACTGGTAGGGCGTGAGAACGAGTCGAAGATCACTTACTACACATTCTATCGCGCATCACAAGTACCTGCGTATGTTTGTTATGCTATTAGAATGTCCATCCCTTGACAGAAAGTATCACACCCTTTGACACTCCCTAGCACTGAAGCTAGTACATAGTGGGTGTTCAATTTAGTCATTTTTTAAAACAGAATCCTCATTTTCTTAACTGTGATTTCACAACAAATAACATATCTAGACAACCAAGAAACTTTCTTAAGGAAAAGGTACGTTATCTTATACTGACATAGAAAACTCAGTAAGTAAAGAACCAGTTTCTACAAGATTTACCAAAAAACCCAAGATTTATGTGAAACCAAATCCCAAACCAATCCTGTACTTCGAAAGCTTGGTTTATGATGTTTTAAGTTCCGAAGACAGATTTTATAAATGATACAGAATTATCCACATCCTTATTCCTAATGCTTTAGGAAAATGAAAGCTAGCAATATATTGATTTCTAAAAAGAAGAAACTAAGCCCAAAAGGTAGAGCTGAAACAAGCAGAATAAACCAGACGGGCCTTCTCACCAAATCTTTATATCCTAAGAGTAGTTCCAAGGTTAAGCAACGGATCGTTCTACCTTTAGCAAAACAAAACTGACACTTTCAAACATGCAGGCGGTGAGCCGGCAGACCCAGGGAGGCGAGGCAGGGCGTGCGAAGGCAGCCCGCCACTACTTACAGAGCTGCGGCGCCGGAGATGATTTCGATCAGCTCCTTCGTGATGACGGCCTGGCGGGTGCGGTTGAATGTCAAAGTCAGTTTGTCAATCATCTCCGCTGCGAACAGAACAGAAGGATTAGTCAGCAAAGCCTAACACCACGAGAGCATAACTTGTTCATTAATACGTTCACAGGTGTATGTTGCTTCATGGCTTGGGATACCCGAACTGGCCTCTCAAAAGAATTTCAGGAAGGTATTTTTACCACTTCCACAGATACCTTTTCAAAATACTTGCAACTTTACTACCTGCCAAGTAAGACGCACTTCTTTTAAGGCAGAGAACATTAGTTTTTTTTTATCTTTCCAGATAAGAAAATTCAAGGAGAGAGAGGGTCATTGGTCAAAAATGTCATAGAACCAGCGGCAGAACCGGGGCGAGATCCTTGCTCTTTTGTTTCCTGGTCTAGTTAACGGTGATGATTTGAGGCAAGGTGTTCATGCTACTCCCAGCAAGAGAAGCCTCTCGGAAGAGATCCGGCGTGCACTTACAGGCATTCTTGCTGGCGTTGTCCATGGCCGTCATCCTCGCACTCTGCTCACTCGTGGTGGACTCCTTTAGAGAATAGTAGATGATGTTGGCCAAGGCGTATTCTTGGTAATTGCGCAGCACGTCAGCATCGATATCATCATAGACACTCATGCTCTCTGTTAAGACGAGTCAGACATTTCCTTGAAGTTATGCAGCGCACAGTGATTTCATCAAGGCAGCCTACCAGTAAACACCTCACTAATTACAGAGCAGAAGTCAACAAGGTAAGACAGGTGAAAACACTCAGCTCTAAAAGTTTCATCCATTTCCACACTACCGATTATAGCAGATTTTCAGCGCAACATAATGTGTAAACAAAGCATTTGATATTTCACTGCAAACGCCTAATAAAAACGAAGAAGCCAACAATTAAAGTAACGTCACTGCATTTCACGGTTCTGAAGTCCTCGGGCATCAGAGTGCCTGGCACAACGTCAGCAAATACTCAACAAATCTGTGGGTGTAGGTTTTCACAAAAGAATTAATGACAAAACTGACACTCGTATAGTGGAATACAAAAATCCCAAATTAGCCATGTGATTATTGGGGAAGCCTGCACGTGTCCATCGGGAGAATGCGAGGGAAGTGGAACATCGAAGGGGGGCAGAATTAGAAGCCGACACTCATCTTAACAGTACTGTAGTGCATCAGACTTAAAACACTATGGCTGATAACCCCTACCGTACGCTATTAAGAAAGAAATACCATCGTCAATTAAAAATGACCCGCCACTGGCCAGCAGAGGCGTCCCCCAACTTCAGGCACATCGAAATGTTACAAAGCGTACACCTCAACAGATGAAATATGTAGAAAGGGAGGATGCCTCAGGAAAGTAAAATCGGTTCTACAATACTATGTCTAGGATGCTTCACTGAGCAATGATGATGCCACTCAAATGCTGAGACGAGACAATCGTGTGGGTCAGTGTGCATTACTGTGAGCACCGTTCACAGGGCTGCCCCAGGGCTCCTGACTGTGCTGTGCTTCAACCAGCGGGGCCCCAGAGCCTGCAGAGCCAATGCTGCTAGGCTTTCTGATCCCTGAGAACAGAAAGCAAGTCTAATGACTTGTTTATTTACGTTCAGTTAATGAAGGAATGGAGTGAGAGTCACTAATGATCATGGAAACCACTGACGGACGGTGACAGAAAGAGCCAAACATCATGTGCTCCTGCAGAGACAGGCCATCCTAACAAATACTGTTTTCCTGAATGTGCCAATCTTTCCTTTCTACACAGAAAACACTTTTCACACAAAAACCACTTACCGGCACTTGCAACGGTATCCAGGGAAAAGATGGGCTTTTCTTCTGTCTTGTAGGAGATGACAGACCTAGAAATCATAGAGCAGAGGTTAACCTCAAAATCCTATTTCACTTATTTTTAGAGAGAGACCACGAGTGGGGCAGAGTGAGAGAGAGAGAGAGAGAGAGAGAAAGAATGAATCTTAAGCAGGTTCCACACTCAGCACAGAGCCCGACGTGGGGCTCGATCCCATGACCCTGGGATCGTGACCTGAGCTAAAATCAAGAGTCAGACACTCAACAAACCGAGCTACCCCAGGCGTCCCTCAAAACAATATTTTCAACTGTCCACTAAGCATTTCCTTATTTTAAAATAGGAACACAAGCAGTAAAAAGCTTTGAATACTAAATTTTTCTTGCCTGAACCGATTAAAGATGATAGACCCTTCATCAAATTCATATCCGGAGTTTAGTAGTTCAAGGGCAATGACAGATGCATCTCCAAAAGTAGGAGGTTTTCTTCCCACTTCTTTGAAGGACACCAGAAACTGGTCAGAGTGAGTCCTACAAGAGAACCAGGAGATCACACAGAATATTTAAAGGAGTATTTCTGCTGAAATAACACAGGGAACAAGGAAAAGTAGTATTACCGTGGGTCAGGCTTTTTTGGGGCGGTGGGGGGAAAGAGGAGAGCGTTCCCTGAATTGAGCTGCTCCATCCGCTATCGTTATTGCGGTGGCTGCGGGAACTAACGACTAATAATCAGGCCTCTCTCGTGTTTACATGTCTCTATGCCTTTATTTCTCTTCTGATCTCAACTAACTGCTGTTCATTTCTGACATTTCCAGGCTGTGCTGGCTCCTCAGAGTCCTCATGCGTTTAAAAGGCCAACAGCTTTTGCTTTTCCTGGTGCATTCCACTTACGGGTCGGATGAAGGAGAGACACAAGTAAATAATGGAAGAAATCTGTATATTCTGAAACTCCTGAAATAATAAAAACAAAACCAAGACCTCTCTGGGGGTATAAAAACAGGTAACAAAAAAAAGACCCCTTGCCGACGTTAACCATCAAAGACACTCCCATTCACTCATGCTTGCGCCCATCTGAACATAAACGGTATCTAAATTACCTATGAAGTATACCCCTGATTTTATCACCAATTCCAACAAGCATAACTTCTTTCCCGGCTGCCGTGAGTGTGGCCACCTCATTTTTCATCTGTTTGGCAACCGAGGAATGAATAGCACCACAGAGCCCTCGATCAGAGGACACGCCAATTAGGAGGTGTTTCTTCTTGTCTTCAGGCGCCTTAATATCAGCTTTCTCATACAGAGCTTAAATACAAACAAACAAAAGCAAGAATTTTAAAATATGTAAGGCACGCCAAATACAGCAATAATCCCTATTTACAAGTTGGCTGTTTTCAAAATCATGAAGTTACATTTAGGTGGCATGTAACTAATGTAATCAAAACTGTACTTACTCCATTTACAATCCGGTTGAAAACCATAAAGGTTTAAATCTCTGTATGATAAAGGCTCTATATGATAAGGGCCACTTAATGGCCAATTTACCTCAAGTACTGACTAAAAGAAATCTCTAGTATAATTAAAGAACTTGTAAAGGGGCCTGAATTAGAGTACCAGCTTATCTAGAAGGCAGACTTCTGAAGAATGCAAATAAATATTCAGTATATAACCAAAAAAGTAGGAAGCAAATATTTACTGACGTGCTCATATAATCTGCATATCAAGCCTCTTATAAACTGTTGGCATTAAAATAGCAGATGACACTTTATTTTTTTTTTTATTAAAAAAAATTTTTTTGGGGGCGCCTGGGTGGCGCAGTCGGTTAAGCGTCCGACTTCAGCCAGGTCGCGATCTCGCGGTCCGTGAGTTCGAGCCCCGCGTCGGGCTCTGGGCTGATGGCTCAGAGCCTGGAGCCTGTTTCCGATTCTGTGTCTCCCTCTCTCTCTGCCCCTCCCCCGTTCATGCTCTGTCTCTCTCTGTCCCAAAAATAAATAAACGTTAAAAAAAAAAAAATTTTTTTTAATGTTTATTTATTTTTGAGAGAGAGACAGAGACAGTGTAAAGCAGGGGAGAGGCAGAGAGAGAGGGAGACACAGAATCGAAAGCAGGCTCCAGGCTCCAGGCTCCAGGCTCCGAGCTGTCAGCACAGAGCCCAACGCGGGGCTCGAACTCACAAACCGTTGAGGATCATGACCTGAGCTGAAGTCAGATGCTCAACCGACTGAGCCACCCAGGTGCCCCACATGCCACTTTATTTTGGGGACCGCTTTAACGACCTTGCTTGGCTGGTCTAGTTTTCTAAGCAGCACAGGCCAAGAGTGGATCAAACAGGATGAAATATGCACGGATTTATGGGGGAAGGAGAGGAAGTGGCTGTGGGAGGAGGCAGGAAGGAGACAAACGAGCCATCACATTATGACGCAGGTTTGACCCTCAGGAAGGAGGGAAGAGAGGTTGGGTGGCAGCTTCCCAGACCGCTGTGCCGTTTGGGAGGAGTTCAGCGAGTCTGCCTGATGAGGAGCCGCAAGTCTCCCTGGAACGTGCCTGCCCGAGTCTCCCGCGGGCTCTGGTACCAGCTCGGCCCAGGCCACGGGAGCACGGCCGGGGTGCAAGTGCAGGGCGAGCTCGCGTGGCCAGTGCCCTCGCCGCCGCACGGTGCATTTTCCTGGCCGCCACATTCACCGGTTTCAACCAAAGTCCTGCTGCTGCCTGTTTCATTACAGAGCAGTGATTCTCACATGCCAGCACCCGAGGACCCTCCACGAGAAAGCAGAAAGCGAACACTCCAAAGTGCAGGGGAGCAGCGAGATTATTTCTTTTTTAAGTCTTTTTTTACGTTTTGTATTTGTGCAGCGTAAGACGCCTGCTGCAAGACTTTAAATATTTACAACGATCACCCACCTAATATCTAGCAGTTAATATTTGGTATAAAGGACGTCAGAAAAGATTGGCAGCCGTGGCTTGGATTTTTACTATTTTATCACAAATAGTCTCATCTGACATCTAAGGCAGTTTCTTCTTTATTAGATAACTTTGTAGTTATAGACTTTGGAGGGAAACAAATTTATTATACTCACTCATATCAGCGAGAGAGGTGAATCGTGAAATGACTTTCTCTTTTCATACAAACAGGCTACAGTGATTTACCAACCAATCTTTACTAAGCCACCAACTACGTGCTATGTATTTCTTGTGCAGCGAATAGGACCGATGAGAGCAAACGGCTGGAGGTGATCAGGATCGCGGAAACCAACCTATCAACTCTCCTCCGTACCTGCTGCGTGAAACTAACCGTGCCGTTATTAAAGCGAGTCACCGTTTCTACCCGGGCCTAGTGCTCTATCCTCTTCTCACGCAATAATTTTGCCAGTAGGAACGGATGTTTAAAAAATATGGAAGAACACAGGAAAACTGCACAAGGCGATTTACCTCTAATAGGTAGATACGTTAACACACAGATGAGACGTGAATTTTCTCCAATTTGGAAACAAGCAAATTTTGCCTTCTTTGCGATTGCCGTTCAAACACTCCACTCATGCCGTCACGAGTCCCATCCGTGCCTGCTCAGTCATTTCCACTGCAGGGACCACCTCCCCACCCCGCACATCACAGTCCAACAGGACAAAGTCAAGCACCTGATCTGAATGCACCGCATTTCCCATTTCCTGATTGTATATTTAATAATCTAGGAAGATTTTCGGAGTACTTTCAGCATTCACAGAGCCACATACAGTGGTTAACAAACAGACAGGCTTTGATGCCAAATCAGGTCGGGAGGTGACCCTGGGCAAGCGACCCGACTTCAGGGTTTCTCATCTGTGAAGCGGGGGCTCTGACCCTCGTAGGCTGCTGTGAAAAACCAGTGATGTCAAATACTCAGAACAGGCCTGTCATCACGGTAAGCACCAGATAAAAGTCATCAGTGGTGACCTTCATGTTCAGGGTTCCTCCTAATCTGTGATGTCCTCTTCTCTTACCCAAAGATCCTACTCCATACACTCGTGCTGGTTTCAGCTCCCTCTCGGCTCGGGCGTATTTTGCTGCTGCCACCATTTTCATAGACTTGGTAATTTTCTGGATGTTTTTGATCGACTTTAGCCGTCTGGTAACTGAAAAACAGAAGTGCTGTTACGATAATAGAGTTATCATTTCACTTGTGAAATTTATCGAAATATCTTTCTAAACTGCCAGGTAGAATAATCAGCACTTAGGCCATCAGGCAACAGCATGATGCTAAATGAGGCTTCAAGTCGGAATGCGTACCGAGCAAAGGCGAAGCCTGGCTGCCACGGAGGACAGGACAGGCGGGATGGCCGCAGACAGCAGGACATTATACTCTTACAACATTTACATGCAGTTTTCTCTAGTCACATTGTTGTCATTCTACGGACGACAGCATCGGAACAACCACGTGTCACCTCATGCTGGTCTTTTCTAAAACAAGGTCAATGTCATACACATAAGACCTAGATTCATTTTATCAAATTTGACCAAACATACAATGGGCTAAAGCAGCCTATTTTTGATTATTTGTCAAAATTTGGTTTTTCTTAATTACATATTGAGATGAAGTACTTACTATCTTTTAATGTAGCCATATTTCGAACTTGGATCCTGAAAATAAAGGTTTTAAAAATATTTTAGTTTACTGAAAAATCACCCTACTATACAAGAAAAACCTTCAAAGTTAATAAATTTAAACACTGCCCCATAAAGAAACAATCCATCACGTGAAGGACGTATACATATATTTATATATGATATACATATATTTACATACATATAAACATATATTTATAAACACATACTTATATATATTTAGTCGTTAATACGGACACCAAACCCTATTACCAAAGGCCTCATTTTGTTTGAGCCAACAACACAAAGCTTCCAGTGCAAATGGTGTTCACACACGTCCAGTCCCACCTTTGCCTAGACTGTTTCCACAATAGGAAAGTCCTGCCCCTTGTTAGGCTATCTAGCTATACCTAAAACCATGGTCAGCCACCTTGAAAATGCTACCTTGACTTCCTTAGTTCACTGAAACCTTTTCATAGCAACACTTAGGATCAATTATACATTCTAACATGATCACATGTGTGAAAGTACAGTTTATTTTTATTTTTTAAATATATATACTTTTAGGTTTTTTTTTAAGTTTATTTATTTATTTTGAGAGAGAATGCAAGCTTGAGCCAGGGTGGATTAGAGAGAGAGGGGGAGAGAAATAATCCCAAGCAGGCTCCACCTTGTCAGTGCAGAGCCTGATTGGGGGGGGCTTGACCTCTCAAACTGCGAGATCATGACCTGAGCTGAAATCCAAAGCTGAACGCTTAACTGAGTGAGCCAGCCAGGTGCCATGTACTAAGCAGCTACTATGCTCCAGGACATGGTCTGTGACCACGAGAAGCATGCTATTATCTCATAGACAAGATTTGTAGAACTAAAGATTTGCATTAAATATTTTTCTAGTCTTCGTGATTAAAGTGCTAATGCATAAAAGTAAAAATGATTTGATTTAGGGGCACCTGGGTGGCTCAGTCAGTTGAGTGTCCAACTCTTGATTTCAGCTCAGGTGCACACTTGAGCGTGGGGCCTGCTTGAGATTCTCTCTCCTCTGCCCCCACCCCCCCAAAATAAATAAATAAATACAGATTTGACTTAAATGCGTACACACACACACGAGAGATAAATACAAGAGGAGTGCTGCCCTCCTAAATAAGACAATGTGTCACCAAATATAAAGTCAGTGACAAGCATACAATGACGTTGGAATACTGATGACACGGAGACTCACAGGGCTGCTGCAGCAAGAACCTGAACTAAACATGTTGGCAAAGCAGGAGGAGGCTAGGTTTATGGCAAGTTCTTAAGAGTGAAAAGGAAAACAATAAGAATGATTTCTAATTTCATGACCTGAGTAGACAGTGTTGTCATTAACCAAGACAGAAAAACTGGGTGGGGATGATCTCACCGGAGGTAACGACTTTTAATGAAAATGACATAAAGACCCTAGGATGAGGTGGAAATGGCTTTGAGGTCCAATGGGTTTGGAAAACACGTGAGATTTTTGAGACTTTCAGGTACAGACAGATCTGTAACTGATGGAACATGGAAGTTGGTGCCAAAGGAGAGAAGAAGAGGGACCATTTCCTAATCCTCTGAGGTCAACATTACCCTAGTATCAACCAGATAAAATCATCATAAGAAATGAAAATTAGAGGACATTACCTTTCATCAACACAGACGCACAATTCCTCAATAAATAGCAAATTAGATCCAACAATGTATCAAAAAGAATTATACACCACGATCGAGTAGGATTTATTCCAGGTATGCAAGGCTGGTTCACCATTTAAGAAAAATCATAAGTCAGTAGATGCAGAAAAAATTTTTGACAAAATCTAATGCCTATTCACGGTAAAAAAAAAAAAAAAAAACAAGAAAAAGAAAAACTCTCAACAAATAAAGAACTTTCTGAGCCCAATAAAGAACATCTACCAAAACAAACAAACAAACAAACAAACCCCTCATTTAATGATGAGAAACTAGGAGCTTCCCCATAAGATCGGGACTGAGGCAAGGATAACCTCTCAGCACTCCTATTCAACACTGTATTGGAATTCCTGGCTAATGCATTAAGACAAAATAGGAAATAAAAGGTATATAGATTGGGAAGGAAAAAATAAAGCTGCCTTTGTTTAAAAATGGCACAACGGTCTGTAGAAAATCCCAAAGAATTGGCAAAAAAACTCCTGGAACCAATTACAGTAAGGTTGTAGGGAACAAGGTCAATCTATAGAAAAGTCAATTTCTTTTTTTAATAGCAGCTATGAACAATTGGAGTTTCAAATTTGAGAAACAGTATCATAGAACTGTAGACTTAGAAATGATTATGATGGTAAATTTAATGTTATGTATATTTTACAACAAAAAAACACAGGAAAAAAATACATATAAACATAACAAAATATGTGCCAAGAAAACTACAAAACTGATGAAAAAAAGATCTAAATAAATGGTGAGAGATTCCACATTCATAAATAGGAAGATTCAATGTTGCTAAAGTATCACTTCTTCCCAACTTGATCAATACAATTTTAGACAAACACCTCAACAAGTTATTTTGTATATATCAACAAACAGATTTTAACATTTATTTGGCAAAGCGAAACACCCAGAAGAGCCGACACAATATTGAAGAACAAAGCCGGAGAACGGACACTACCTGATTTCAAGACTTTCTATAAAGTTACAGTAATCCTAAAACAGTGCGGACAAATGATCAGTGGAAGACAGGAGAGAGCTCAAAATTTCACTAATTAGTGAAATCAAAAACAAAAACCAATGAATACACAAACAAAAAGTAGACAGAGACCTATAATACAGAGAACAAAACTGAAGGGTGGAGGAGTGGGGGTTGGGCAAAATGGGTGAAGGGCAGTGGGAGACACAGGCTTCTAGTTATGGAATACGTCAGGGGAACAAAATACACAGCATAGGGGGAAAAAAAAGAGCCCAGAAATAGAACCATACAAATACAGTCAACTGGTTCATGTTTGATAAAGCAGCAAAGGAAATTAAATGGAGAAAGGATACTGTTTTCTACATTGGTACTGAACACTGGACATCCATATGCAAAAATATTGATAATTAATAATCATCAATATTAATAATTAATTATATAATTAATCCTATACCTTTCACAAAAATTAACTTGAAATGAATCATAGGTCTAAATGTAAGACACAAAACTATGAAACTTCTAGGGGCGCCTGGGTGGCGCAGTCGGTTAGGCGTCCGACTTCAGCCAGGTCACGATCTCGCAGTCCGTGAGTTCGAGCCCCGCGTCAGGCTCTGGGCTGATGGCTCAGAGCCTGGAGCCTGTTTCCGATTCTGTGTCTCCCTCTCTCTCTGCCCCTCCCCCGTTCATGCTCTGTCTCTCTCTGTCCCAAAAATAAATAAAAAAAACGTTTAAAAAAAAAAAAAAAACTATGAAACTTCTACATGGTATCACAGGAGAAAATCGAGGTGCCTTGGATAATATGTAAGTTTTAACATAAAACATGAAAAGCATGATCCATGGAAGAAAAACAATGATCAAGCTGGACTTGATTAATTTTAAAAATTTCTGGTCTGCAAAAGACACCGTCAACAGAAGCCACACACCAGGAGAAAATGTTTGCAAAACAAATATCTGATAAAAGCCTGTTATTTAAAATATACAAAGAACTCTTGGGGCGCCTGGGTGGCGCAGTCGGTTAAGCGTCCGACTTCAGCCAGGTCACGATCTCGCGGTCCACGAGTTCGAGCCCCGCGTCGGGCTCTGGGCTGATGGCTCAGAGCCTGGAGCCTGTTTCCGATTCTGTGTCTCCCTCTCTCTCTGCCCCTCTCCCGTTCATGCTCTGTCTCTCTCTGTCCCAAAAATAAATAAACGTTGAAAAAAAAAATTTTTTTTAAAAATAAAATATACAAAGAACTCTTAAAACCCAACAATAAGAAAACCACCCAAATAAAAAATGAACAAAAGATCTGAACACAAACTTCGAAGAGGCAGACAGGCAGATGGCAGATAAACATATACAAAAGATACTCAGCTATGCAGTCATTAGGGAATTACAAATTAAAACAGTGAAACACCACTACGCACCTAGAAGAATGGCTACATTTTTATTTTGTTTTTATTTAGTTAGAGAAAGAGAACATGTGTGCACACGCAAGCAGGGGAGAGCAGAGAGAGAATCCCAAGCAGGCTCCCCGTTATCAGTGCAGGGCCCAACATGGGGCTCAATCGCACTAATCATGAGATCATGACTTGAGCCTAGATCAAGAGTCACGGATGCTTAACCAACTGAGCCACCCAGGCACCCCAAGAATGGCTATATTTAAAAAAAAAAAAAGGCAATTCCAAATGATGACACGGATGTGCATGTAGCAACAGAACTCCCACTGCCTGCTGGTGGGAATGCAAAATGGTACGGCTGCTTTGGAATATGGCTTTAGTTTCTTATAAATCTAAACAGTCTTAGCATAGGATACAGCAATCATACTGCTAGGTATTTACCCAACTGAGCTGAAAACAGGTCTACACAAAAACCTGCACACAAATGTTTATAAGCACTTTTATTCACCATTGCCAAAACCCGGAAGCAACCAATATGTCTTTCAATACGCGAACCAGTCGAGAAACAAACTGGTACATCCATACAGTGGAGTTATTCAGCAGTAAAAATGAACGAGCTATCAAGCCACAAAAGACATGGAGGAACTTTGTCTACTGCTAAGCAAAGAAGCCCATCTGAATGGCTATATCCTGTATGATTCCAACTACCTGACATTCCAGAAAAGACAAAACTATAGCAAGAGTAAAAAGATCAGTAGTTGCCGGGATTTCGGGGAGAGATTTTTAGGGCACTGAAACCATTCTGTATGATACTATAATGGTAGATACGTGTCATTATCCATTTGTCAAAAACCACAGAACATACAACAAAGAGTGACCTTAATGAAACTATGCACCTTAATAATGTATCAATATTGTCTCATCAATTGTAGTACATGTAACATGCTACCTAATGCAAGATATTAATAAGTGGAGAACCTGTCCAGAGTGGGACGTGGGTGTATGGAACTCTCTGTATTATAGGCTCAATACTTCTGTAAGTCTGGAACCGTACTAAAAAATAAAGCCTGTTAACAATACCTTCAAAAACGTAGATTATGAAATTGTTATATCATCTAATTTTTTGATTGTGTTTATGTGCATAAAAAAAAATCTGGAAGATTATAACCAAAACTGTTCTTTTTAAAAATCTCTTGACTTACGTACTTTACCAGTATTACGCAGCCACAGAGAAAGAAATATAGAGAGGAAGGAGACTGCGTGAAAAGTGTTAGATGAGGTTAAAAGAATGCATCCAGTGGTGGAAAAGAGATGTCGAGTACTGACAAGCTCTGCTACCTCATTACAGACTCACCTGACATACTGACCATTCCCTTAACATTTTTTCATAATGGCATTTGAAAAGCAACACCATTTTTGATGATTTTGGGGGGGGGGGTATATCAAAATTTTCACCCCAAACATTCTAAATTTACAGACTGTAAGGAAACATTGGACATTACGGTTTTAGGCAAATATTCCAATTTAACAGACACAAGTTTCTTGTCAGAGAATGGCACAGGGAATAAATCTGAATTGCATGCCATATTTGGATGAACACAAAATGTTCCGGTTTCCTTAAGTACCCTGGGTGAGAGGTATGAAGAGGTAAGATCTCTTGTGATTCTTTATGCTGTGTACATGCCCTATGTTCCCATTCTGAAGTGCTCTCATCATGTTTAGCTTTCATTCAGTTCTAAAGACGTGTGTTACTTTATTATTCTTTTTTTTACTATTTTTGAGAGAGAGAGAGAGAGCATGAGCAAGGGAGGGGCGGAGAGAGAGGGAGACAGAATCTGAAGCAGGCTCCAGGCTCTGAGATGTAAGCACAGAGCCTGATGCAGGGCTCAAACCCTCGAACCGCGAGATCGCGAGATGGTAACCTGAGCGGAAGTCAGACGCTTAACTGACTGAGCCACCAGGCGCCCGTATGTTACTTTAAGTATAATTGGAGTACATACAGAATAACCGTAAGATGATCCCAACTTTCTTTTGGCGCAGCTGGCCGTATATATAATTTTTGCAAATGAAGACAAAGTTCTGAATCAGCTGTATGTTCTGGAAAACCACATCACGTCCTGAGAAATCTCGGGAGATTACTGGAAAAACTTGAAACCTATCAAATACAGTGGATGGAAAAATCACAGGTTGTGGATTACCATCAAGTGCCGTGATCATACAGCATTATTCGCAAAGCTGAAAGCAGTGGAGGGAGTGAGTGAGTGAGGTTGCTAGGTGAATGAGTCTTCATTTGAAGTATAGTTTGAAACAATGTTAAGGTGTATACTGTCATGTAATATAAACATTAAGGAAGCAGCAGCAACAAATTCTTAAGGAAAATTACGAAGTAGGTCTAATTCTAACAGTAAATGATTGCATGAAAGTCCATCACCTGCCTTTCCACCAAACGACGACTCCCTGGCCCTTCTTCACCAACGACCACCCAGGAGGATCCAGTCTTGTTGGCAAGTACGGTAACCATTTTTATGTAGGAACTGCATCAAGCTTTCTTCATCTTTGAGTTTATATTATCTGGAACCACACCAGCATTCCCCCCCCCCCCCCGCCCTTGTTCTTTACAAATATGGACTCGCTTAATCTCCAGTCTGACCCAATGAACTGTGCACGATTATTACCTCCGTTTAACAAAGGAAGAAACGGTGGCAGAGACAGTGAGTAACTTGTGCAGCGTGACAGTTAGGTGAGTGGCCGTCAAGATTCAAATCCTGGTAGTTGGCTCCAGAGTGGGTCTCCTATCCTACACTCTGATGCCTCACATTTTCTTACATTTACAAGCAAATATCTGCTACCTCAATCTCAGAATGCAATCTGCCTTTCCTCTCCTGAAATGCATCTCCCTTCCTTGTCAGTGTGTATAATTCAATTTATGGCTGTTGGCATGCTACTGTAAAACAGTTCCATTTCAGAGAATGTGGAAGACGAGGAAACAGAAATGTATTTCCCCTAATTTGAAGACCATTCCCCAAATTTCTTATTTCCATTTTCTTATATGCTACTTAAAAACACGTTTAATTTCCTGACGTTTAGGGTATTTTACTGATATCCTAAACAACATAATTTCACTAAGACTTTAATTAAGCCTAATATTTAGTCAATGTTAGTAAGCTAACCTCCCTGAAATAAAAACTGTAATAATGAATTGCATTAAAACATTTTTTTAATGTTTTTATTTATTTTTGAGACAGCGAGAGACAGCATGAGCAGGGGAGGGTCAGAGAGAGGGGAGACACAGAATCCGAAGCAGGCTCCAGGCTCTGAGCTGTCAGCACAGAGCCTGACACGGGGCTCGAACCCACAGACTGTGAGATCATGATGTGAGCCGAAGTTGGACGTTCAACCGACTGGGCCATCCAGGCACCCCTAACAAATTGCATTTTTAAAGTTTCTTTTTTTTTTTAACGTTTTTTATTTATTTTTGAGACAGGGAGAGACAGAGCATGAGCAGGGGAGGGGCAGAGAGAGAGGGAAACACAGAATCCAAAGCAGGCTCCAGGCTCTGAGCTGTCAGCACAGAGCCTGACGCAGGCTCACAGACTGTGAGATCATGACCTGAGCTGAAGTCAGATGCCTAACCGACTGAGCCACCCAGGTGCCCCTTTAAAGTTTCTAATAACCAAAACACAACAGAGGAAATGCCCCTTCATGGTTTTGTAGAGGCAAAGCTATTTTTCTCCCCTTCCAAATTAATTCTGTGGGGTGTGAAACATTAAGATGGTTTTCATTTCTGAATTTAAAAGGCAATTATGAGTGGGGACCAAAAGGGCACCCAGAGTAATGGGATACATGAAAATGCTTTCTGTCAACGTTTGATGAATATTCATAACCTACCAATTTAAAACCAGCATTCTAAAGAGATCAAGGTCGGACTACAACCTGTATTTGCCAATGTAGGGTCCAATTTAGGAGCCCAGTGGCGGTTGTGTCAAAGTGTCAAACAACTCTTATTTATTTAGGACAATCCTTTACTGTAAGATCTCCAAATTGTCTTACACGGTTTCTAAAAAAGTCATTGCTACAATTTTATGCAAAGTATTTTGTCCTTGTTTCAGAACTCTTTCCATTTCTTAAAGGCTGACCCACAGAGCTTAAGACCATCACTTTTTAGTACTTTCCACGCTACCAACTTGGCGCAGGGCAGGCACCCAACAACTGTGTGCTGAGTGCCTAACAAATGGGACAACCTACATGACCGAGAATCCAACTAAGTTGACTTAGTTCCCACGAATACTCTTTTTCAATTTTAGAAACAAATCTGACTTGGCAGGCAAATCCACCAACAGTTCTGTGCAGGTATTCACATCAGATTTCATTCCCCCATTACCCTAAACATTTTGAATATGGTGATGATTCTTTGCGTAATGAAAAACGTACCTATCTCAATTAATGTCTTACAGTCCCTTCACATAAATCAGGACACAAAAACCTAGTTTAGCACTGCGGCTCGTTAGAATTCTTCCTTTACGTAAAACCGGGGAATTGCTACACTCAGCTTGCTTTTAGCCAATAATCCCCTTAGCACGGTGTCTGCAATTCTTCCAGACTCTGTCTAGCTTTAAGACATTTCATCCCATTATACGGTACCACCCACAAACCAACGTTTACCTGCCTACTGCTTGGCCCTCTAATACACAATCCCCCCCCCCCCCCCAGAAACCAATGTTTAAAATCCTTAAACTTGCACGGCAGTTACAGATGGTGCTCAAAAGCCATCTATCTCGTCCTCCTGGGGACCTTGGGACAATTTCATGACCTTGCAGGGTTACTGCTTCAGCATAATGGTTTCAAGATAGTGCTAGGTTGTCTTTCCCTTCCGATCGCCATCAGGCGGATTCTTAAGGTCCCGTCTGCACCCCAACTCCCGTAAACCCACGAGGACACTTATTTATTCCGCAGTGCCCGGCAAAGAGCCTGCTACATGTTAAGTGCTTAACACGCGTTCTGGCTGAATCCAACAGCCCTTCCTGGCTCAAGCAAACCCTGCCCAGCACCAGAAGGTTTCAAAAGGCGTCAAGGACGCACAGCACAACTTAACCTTCCCCTAGACCTTGCCCTAGGTCCCCCCCTCCCCCTCACTTTGTGCGCCCGGGTAAAGCCTCCACGATACTCGCCACCTGGCACGCAGTAGGGGCTCCCTAAGTGGGTATTAGCTGAGTGAATCCAAGACCAGCCCTGTAATCAGTTGGGACTAAAGTCTCAACCCCGAGGTCCCGGATGACCGCTCCTCGTGGCCCTCACCCCGCCCCACCCCGCCTCAGGAGACGTGGCGAGACCCTGCTGTCACCGCAGTCCCTTCGCGCGCCCTCCCCGGATCGGAGGCGCTTCCTGCAGCCCGGGCTTCCCGGGGCCTCCGCGGGACAGGAGGCCTGGCAGGCCCTGAGACCCTCGTCCAGCCCCACTCGCCTCCACTCGCTTCCGCTTCCCCCTGACCGAGCTCTTCCATTCCTCGCAACCCTCCCGGTCCTTCCGCAAGCTGCCATACCATTGCGGCTGCACGGCCCAGGCCGAGAGCCCCGCGACGCCGGCCCGAGAGAACATGGTGATACCGGCCCCGCTGAAGGTCGGTCAGACAGGCCTCACCGCGCAGGCGCGGGACCTTCTCAACGCGCCCTCCCACCCTGCTTTCTCCTTCAGTCTCGCTTACTCCCGCCAGACGGAGGGAAGCCTCGCGATCGTTGGGGGGAGGCCAGCCTTCCGAGGCCCCACCTCCTTCCGGCTCGCGGCTGGTATTTGTCCCGCCCCCGCCCCAGTCAGCTTCATTCCGCTTCCGGTTGGCCGGGCGCTTCAGCGAAGTTGTCGCTACCGCGGTCGCGATGGGCAAGTCAGATTTCCTTACCCCTAAGGCCATCGCCAACAGGATCAAATCCAAGGGGCTTCAGAAGCTGCGCTGGTATTGCCAGATGTGCCAGAAGCAGTGCCGGGACGAGGTAAGCGGTCCTGGATGGGGCCCCAAGCGGGGCCCTGCTGGAAATCCAGGTTCGAGTCCCTGACGCTGGGGTGAGGGAGTGGAACTTCGGGGTTCTGGTCGTGTGGGTTCTGCGCTGGGCGAGTCAGCTACTCAACTCGGTACCGCCATCCTGACCTGCAGCGTTTATCTAGGGGAACCAGTGATCTTTGACGCCTCATTCCTCCACGATCTTCCGCCAAAAAGAAATGAAATAGGAGGCTTTGCAGCTCTCCTAGACGGGATGCTACTCGAGCTGTCATAAAACGGGGGCGTTGAATGGTGCAGTGCCCGATGCTCGGGGAATGACCGTAACAGTCATCTCTGACTTGACGTGACTCCAGAGAAACAAGGTGATCGGGATTCACCCCTCTTTTCGGGATCAGATGAAAAAGGACAGCTAAGCTCTGGCACACTACTCATCTAACAAGCATTTATTGAGCGCCTACAGTGTGCCAGGCCCAGGATATTACTCCCTGTGGTGACGATCGTGGACTGGAGGCCAGACTGTCAGAATTCTGAATCCTAGCGGCGCTACTTGCTAGCTGTGTAGGCTTGGGCAAGTTACTCACATTCCCCCTGCCCGTTTGCTTATCTGTAAAGTGGGAATAAGAATTGTACCTACCGGGAAGATTGTGAGCTTTAAGTCAGTGAATGATGTGTACCCAAGGGGTCTTGGGGCAGATCTTGAAAAGGTTTGTATGCCGTCCAGCGGCGTTTGTACGTTTTCACATTAGTGAGGTGGATGACGAAGCCCCTTGAAGAATTGAGAGCAGGCTAGCGACAGGGTCGTATTTTTCCTCCGGAGATTGAATTGGATTGGGTAGGTGCAGCGGAACATTGGGTAATTGGAATAATCCACTCCAGTGTTTTCTGCAGGCGAGGGATGAGATGCTTAAGTAGGACACGTTGACTGACAGTGAAGCAGTTAACTCTTTTTTCATTTGTCTCCAGTTCTCCCCCCTCCTTTTTAATGTTTATTTAGAGAGAGAGAGAGAGAGAGAGAGAGCGAGCACACAAGCAGGGGAGGGGCAAAGACACACACACACACACACACACACACACACACACACACACGGAATCCAAAGCAGGCTTCTGGCTCTGAGCTGTCAGCACAGAGCCCGACGTGGGGCTTGAACTCGTGAACGGCGAGATCATAACCTGAGCCAAACCTGAATTCTTAACCAACTGAGCCACCCAGGCGCCCCTCCCGTTCTTTCTTTCTAACAGTCAAGGTGAAATTCTCACACAGAAAACTAGAGACAAATACCACGAACATTTGTATCTCCATTACCCGTATTGAACATTTTAAGAAACTCGCCTAGCCTTACTTCTTTCAGAAATATTTTAAAGTCAGTTGCAAGCATCTAGGACATTTCATCTTTAAATACTTAAGTATGCTTCTCTAAGATATTTGGGTATTTTTCTACGTAGCCACAATATATGTCATCACACATAAAAAAAAAGTAATACAAATTCCTTTATGTCGTCTGACACACAGTCCATATTCACATTTTCATCACTTGTTCCCACAAACGCTTTTTAAAAGTTTTTTTTATTTCGGGGCACTGGGTGGCTCAGTCGGTTGAGCGTCCGACTTTGGCTCAGGTCATGATCTCGTGGTCTGTGAGTTCGAACCCCGCGTCAGGCTCTGTGCTGACAGCTCAGAGCCTGGAGCCTGTTTCAGATTCTGTGTCTGTCTCTCTCTCTGACCCTCCCCTGCTCACTCTCTGTCTCTGTCTCTCAAAAATGAATAAACGTTAAAAAAAATTTAAAAAACAATAAATAAAGTCATGGACCATAGGGGCGCCTGGGTGGCTCAGTCAGTTGAGCGTCCGACTTCGGCTCAGGTCATGATCTCACGGTCCGTGAGTTCGAGCCCCGCATCCGGCTCTGTGCTGACAGCTCGGAGCCTGGAGCCTGCTTCGGATTCTGCGTCTCCCTCTCTCTCTCTGCCCCTCCCCCACTTGTACTCTTTCACTCTGTCTCTCTCAAAAATAAATAAACATTAAAAAAAAATTTTTTTTTAAGTTTTTGTTAAAACCAAGACCCAATCAAAAGCCATGGATCGGATTTGTTATTAGGGCTTAAAAAAAATAAGCTGTTTTTTTTAGAGCAGTTCTAGCTTTACAGCAATGATGAGCGGAAGGTCCAGAGATCTCCTGTACACACCCCATCCCCACATTTGTACAGTTTCCCCATTATCAGCATTTGGCAACAGACTAGTGCTTCACATCTTCACCACCAAAGCCTACAGTTGGCAGTGGGCTTCCCTCCTGATGTTGGACATTTCTCCGGTTTTGAACAAATGTGTGTAATGGCATACATCCATTATCATCTCACAGAGAAGAGTTTCATTGCCCTAAAAATGTGAGTAATTAGGGCTTTTGATCCTCTCTCATTCCTAAACGGAATATAGAATCCACTTCCCTCGCCCTTGCTCCCGCCCCCTTGCGACTCCGTTTTTCTTTTTTTTCCAATTAATTTTTTTTTAAATTTTTTTTTTAACGTTTTATTTATTTTTGAGACAGGGAGAGACAGAGCATGAACAGGGGAGCGTCAGAGAGAGGGAGACACAGAATCCGAAGCAGGCTCCAGGCTCTGAGCTGTCAGCACAAAGCCCGACGCGGGCCTTGAACTCACGGACCGTGAGATCATGACCTGAGCTGAAGTCGGCTGCTTAACCGACTGAGCCACCCAGGCGCTCCATCTAATTAATTTTTTACTAGTATAGCTGTCACGCGTTACCCACATGTTAGTTACAGTGGTTTCCTCTGCACAACGTAATTTATGCCGTTTGCTGTGCGCGTCCCAAGTGTGGCTCCCACCTGTCACCCCCGCAACACTGTCACCATACGTGCCTTCGACCGTACTTCCTGCACAGTTCTCTCCATTCCGTCACCAGAGGCCTCTCTCTCTCCCTTCCCTTCACGTGTTTGCCCAGCGCCTCTCCTTACCGCCTACAGCCGTCAGCTTATCCTCTGTATTTATAGGTCTGATTGTGTTTTTGTTTTTGTTTTGTATTTTTTTGAGAGAGAACGTGCGCGTGCATGCCTGCATGAGCCAGGGGAGAGGGGCAGAGGGAGAGAGAGAATTTCTGATGTTTTATTTATTTATGAGAGAGAGACAGAGGGTGAGCAGGGGAGGGGCAGAAAGAGAGGGAGACACAGAATCCGAAGCAGGCTCCAGGCTCCGAGCTGTCAGCACAGAGCCCGACATGGGGCTCGAACCCACGAACCATAAGATCCTCACCTGAGCCGAAGTCGGACGCTTAACTGACTCAGCCACGTGATCACCTCCCCCCCCCCCCCCCCCCCCGCCCCGAGAGAGAGAATTTCAAGCAGCCTCCACACCCAACGCGGAGCCCAGTGCAGGGCTCTGCCTCAGGATGGCGAGATCACAACCTGAGCCCAAATCCAGAATCCGACACTCAACCGACTGAGCCACCCAGGAGCCCGTTACTCTTTTGTTTTGAAGGTTCCACATATAGGTGAAGTCATAGGAAATTTGTCTTTATCTGAGTTATTTCACTTAGCAAAACACCCTTGAGGCCCATCCATATTGTGACAAATGGCAAGATCTCGGTCCTTTCCTGTAGGCTGAGTAATATTCCATTGTGTGTGTCTTCTTTATCCGTTTATCTGTCAATGGACACTCGAGTTGGTATCTTTGCTAATTCAGTTTTTCTGACGTTGACTCTCTACTGGGCCAGTAACTGCCCTGGAGCGTTCCCACTTTCTGATATGAAACAATGAAGTTCTCTTGTGGTTGTCTTTGACCCTCCTTCTCTAACTTACAGTTCTTTTTTTTCAACGTTTATTTATTTTTGGGACAGAGAGAGAAGAGCATGAATGGGGGAGGGGCAGAGAGAGAGGGAGACACAGAACTGGAAACAGGCTCCAGGCTCTGAGCCATCAGCCCAGAGCCCGACGCGGGGCTCGAACTCACGGACCGCGAGATCGTGACCTGGCTGAAGTCGGACGCTTAACCGACTGCGCCACCCAGGCGCCCCTCTAACTTACAGTTCTATAAACTGGAACTTGGAGCTGAAGGCTTGATTCGGATCAGGTTAAATATTTGGGGGAAGACGACTTGATAGGTGGTCCTGCGGGTTTCGTATCGCATCACACAAGGAGGCCCGTAATGGCTGCTAGTGCTAAGATGACTGAGTGAAGAGGACGGTAATGTTAGAAAGGAATATTTTCCCTCTCGCAAGAGCGAGCAGATAGTAAGGAATACATCTAGTTTACCATCAACCTTTTCCTTCGGTGTTTTAGCATCCTTGCTTGAGTCTATTATTTCCTTAAGAGTTGCAAAGTGGTTATTTTTCTGTATTTCTCAGAATTTATTATTGGCTGCCATTCTTATGTAAGGCTGAGCTCTTTCTCATTAACTGGAGCTGTTGGGTTATCCTCAAACACAGGTTGTATGGCAAAAGGAGGATAACTGCTTAACTCTTTTCCTTCAGTTACCGATTTCAGAGTAAGACACTTGTGGCGATTCTGTGCCGTTTGCTCTCAACTCTGCGCATCGACTCCCCTGCCTGGGAGGGTGGCCTGCAGGAGGAGAGGTTGACCCCTCCAAGTTCCCTTTCGTCTCCCTCTCTCTCAGTATTGGAAGATTGAGGGGAAGGAGGTCGGATCCAGAGTATTCCCCTCCTGCCCATCCACTCTCATGGGTTTCTAGAATTTACTGGCCTCATTTTGTTTTCATTTCAGTGACTGATTTTTAACCTATGGGAATTTGCACTGGTTTTGCATTCATGAGACCAACACCAAGTTTCCTTTTAGGTACCTGCGAGTGAGAGTAGTGCACGGGTGGAACACAGTTGAGGCGAGCATCGTGTCAGTCGTCTGTGGGTGACTGAGGGTGAGGCAGCTAAGCGAGATGGGGTGTTGACATCGGGCCAGTGGCGTGAGACCAGACGGGGAGACGGGAGAGGCGGTGTTAGGGAGGCCGAGTGGACTTAGTGGTAAGTCCCTGGCCTGGGTGACCGGGCGTGGGACAGAACTGTTCACTGACACGGAGAACACGGCGGGAGAGGCCCAGTTTTCATCGCCGGTGCTGGCGGAGAATCAGCTGTAAATGCTAAGTCGCGTAGATACAAAGTCAAAACTTGTCATTTTTTTTATAGTCACCTGAAGAAGGTGCAGATTTAGTATATCTAACACGAGGTTTCTGTAGTGTGCCGTTATCCCATGAGATTTAACATGACATTTCTGTAATATGCCATAACGTATTTTGGATAATGAAGTGAAGTAGAGAAAAGTGAGTGAAATTCACTAACGGCCCATTTTACTTGGTTACGTTTCCCCAACCACTTACATCACCCTACACGTAGTAGATGTTCAATAAAATTGGGTAAATGGATTTAAAAAACAAAATCACTCTTCTGTACCCGTGCCCTGCCCTGTCTCTTAGTAACATCGGCTTGCCACGAGCTTTCTGTCTCTAATCTCCTGGGATTATCCCTTGAGGGGCAGTGTTACATAACTCAACCTCATAAAAAACTTTTTAAAAAAGATGATAGTGTGCTTAAAGCTAGTGATTTTCTCTTTTTCTTTTTTTGTTACAATTTATTATCAAAGAGGGGCTTTTTATGGTTAACTAAAATACTTCTGTTTAGGGCCCATTATGATGACCTAAATCAGAACTTAACCACTACTTAATGTTTTGTAGAATGGCTTCAAGTGTCATTGTATGTCCGAATCTCACCAGAGACAACTACTGTTGGCTTCAGAAAATCCTCAGCAGTTTATGGATTACTTCTCCGAGTGAGTAACTTGAAGACATCCTTATCTCATAAGCTTTGTTGAGTTGGACATGTAGTACATATGCTTAAAAATGTGTATATTGGGAGCTCTGTCTGTTCCTTCCACATTAACAGGATAGCTCTGCTATCCTGTGCTCAGGTTTTGTTTTCCTCTGACAATTTGTCACAGTATGAAATTGTTACAGAAGTGTTTCTCACAATTCAGCCTTGCTCTCCCAACACAAAAAAACTCTCTTTCACTCTAACTCGGTTGTGGCTCAGAGCACGGCTGTGGAATCCGACTGCCTGCCTGTAAGCCCTGCAAACCCAGGCTTCTCCCTTCGCGGGCTGCGTGACTCTCGCCGAAGCACTTAACGTTTGTCTGTGCTTCTGTTTCCCCATCTGTGAAATGGGACTAAAAACAGCACCCTCTTCCAAGCGTTTTCTTTATTTCATAGAAAGATTAATGAGTTAATGGTTTTAAAGAGTTTAGAAAAGTATCGAGTACTTGATTAATATTAGCTACTAATTATTATTGCTATTAATATTTAGTCTTAAGTCTGTCTGTCTCTTTCTTTCCCAAGTTCTGGGCCTTTTGGCCTTAGGACCCCTTTTCACCCTTAAAAATTCTTGAAGAGCCTCGAAGAGCTTTTGTTTGTGATTGATACCGATATATTGATACTTGTGAGTTAGGGATTAAAAATGAAAAAAAAATGAAGCGTATTTATTATCTCACTTAAAATAATAATAAATCTAGGAGTGTTAGTAAGAAAATAAAATAATAAAAAAAATAATAATAAATCTATTAAGTGTTAAAATAAATAATTTTTTAATAAAAATTAACTATATATTCCAAAACAAACAAAAACAATAGGAATAGCTTTGCTTCAGATTTTTACAAATCTCTTCAGGGTCTGACTACTAGGAGACAGCTGGATTCTACAACCGCTTCTGTATTCAATTGTCTGTTTCAACATGTTTTGGGTAAAGCACATAAAGAAAGGCCACCCTGTTCATAGATGTCTGGTTGGAACAGGGGAATACTTTAATAGCCTTTTTCGGATAATTTTGGATGTTCTTTGATGCAACATCAAAACACAACAACGTGGTAGTTTCTTCAAGATTAGCTGCAGCGTGGATTCTGGAACCGTGTCAGGGAACTTTTGTGCGCTATTACATTATGATCCCTCGATCTTTCACTTTAGATGGAGCTTGTCCCCACGCATGGTTTTATGTCATCATGCACTGGTCATTTGGAAAATATTGGTTCACCGAGTGTTCCGAATGGTGACACGTTTTGTTACATAGTAGCGTAAAATCATACTTTTTAATGTTATCAGTGTCATCGGAAAGGTCCTTCAGTATTGGGAGGGACGTCAGACTCACGGTGGCCGATGCCAGTTTACCAGATTTAATTTTTTGCCGGAAAGCTCACATTTTATAGTCGGCAACAAATGATAAACAAATGTCAGCTGTTTTCCTTGACGTGACAAGGCTCACTTTGCTTATTTTTGACCAAATGTCTACGAAATACCCGATTTTGAATAACCGTAGTTGATCGGTCCGTCATCCTTTCAAGTAGCAGTGGTGCGCGGTGACAGAGGTAGTTCTGTGCGTGGCTCAGACCATCGCACGAGTGCTGCGCTCAAGACAAGCCCCAGGCGGCGGTGGAAGTGCTGCGTTCCCGAGCCCGTCCCAGCGCACAGGGTATGAGACGGAGCCCCGCAGGCTGAGATTTAGTGCTGTCCCACCGCCCCGTCAAGGACGTTCTTGGTGAAACCAGCATTGATTCTCACCGCGAGCGCGTGTCCATGAAGAATACTCTGGCTGCCTGTGCAGGCTGGCCTCGCCGCCCACTGCCCTGAGTTGGCTAAGACGCCAGCAGGTGTCCCCTGTGTGGCTTTTGTGCCATCAACGCAGGTAACACGGTGAAAAAGGCCAAAATTGTTTATCTGTGAACCACACGAAACCACCTCGATTACCACGGGGCTGCACGAGCCACATTTGGGGAAATATCATCCTGGCAAGAGCCGTCTACACTGGGCTTTTCCTCTCCGCCCCCTTTTACTGCATCCACGTAGCTGCCCAGTTTCCATCTTGCTCTTTATCTTTCTTCGGTGGATAACGCTCTTAACTACCCACAAACATCTCTCTGTTTTCCATTCTTTGCTGGCTTTCCTCCCCCTCCTCCTCCTCCTCCTCCTCCTCCTGCTGCCAGCTTGCTTCCTTAGCCCCTCTTCCTTTCCTCCCAGCTCCTCCAATGCAGGAATGTTCCTCAGGGTGTCCGCTCGGCTTCCTTCAGTCCACATTACCCAGGCTCCAAGAGTTCTGTCATTCTTCCAGCTGTTCCCTTTGTGTTGGGTGACTCCTCAGTCTTACTGTTCATTCCTGATTATCTGTCCTAAGTTGTAGATTTTTTTTTTCCATGGGCAGTTGTAATCTATATTTCTTTTTTTTTTTTTTTTAATTTTTTTTTTTCAACGTTTTTTATTTATTTTTGGGACAGAGAGAGACAGAGCATGAACGGGGGAGGGGCAGAGAGAGAGGGAGACACAGAATCGGAAACAGGCTCCAGGCTCTGAGCCATCAGCCCAGAGCCCGATGCGGGGCTCAAACCCACGGACCGTGAGATTGTGACCTGGCTGAAGTCGGACGCTTAACCGACTGCGCCACCCAGGCGCCCCGTGTAATCTATATTTCTGAAGGCTCTCCCGAAGCCAACATTTTAAAGCCAAGCACGGTACTCTGTCCACCACGCCTATCGTGGGCTGGCTGACAATACCTACTCGGAATGCTAAGCTGGGACTTCCCTGTTGTTGATTCTCCTCTACGGTGTCCTTTAAACTCACCTCCTCGCCATTCTGCCAGCCCTAGTCATCATTCTCATCATGTGTCACCTAAATTAATTCCGTGACTTCCTCACTGATCTCCCGGCCGCAGCTTCTGTCCCTCCTGTCCGTGTTTTACGCCCATGGTTCACAAACCGCCACGTGCGTCAGAATCACTGTGAGGGCTTGTGACAACAGTGGCAGATTCTGATTCCATAGATCTGGGCTGGGGCTGGAGACGTGCTGTTTCTATCAAGTTCCCAGGTAGTGTTGATGCTACTGTTGTAGGGACCACACTTGGAGAATTCTTGTTCTGTCTTCCCCAGGACTGTCTTTCTAGATCACAGATTTTCACAGACTAACTCCTAAGTAAATTATTTGGTGCTTTGCCACTGCCCGCATAAAACCCACCCTCTTGAGCATGACATTCGAGGTACTTCAAAGATGAGCCCCGCCATTATTTTCCAGCTGTGTCCTCCACCCCCGCCCTGTTCTTCTGTTCTGTCCCACCATGTCCCTCCTTTCTGTCTACTCACAATGTCAGCTCAGTGAGATCATCATTTCCCAGACGTGATGCTTCCGTGTTTCTCTGCCAGCTGGGAGTGGCCTTCTCTTCCTCTCCACCTATAAGGTCTGATGTCTACTTCCCCGCCCACGTTAAAGATCGCCAGCGGGCATCCCTCAACTCCGTGACATTGTGCTACATCTCTTTTGCAGTTCGCCTCGTCTTATGATTGGTTCCGCTAGATTGGAACCTGGGTCAAGATTTAGGTTTTATTCACCTGTGTTTACCCAGCACATAACAGTGTATTCCGTGCAGAGGGACACGTTGAGTACCAATTTCACGTGGAATCAGGGAAGCTTTGTTATCGTCGGAAGAATGGTTTTTTTATGCCACACTCAGTCATGCTAAGAGACTTCACGGAGGAACCTTTCTAGACCCGTGGAGTCACTTGTGCTGTGGTTGCTCCGCCAAGCCTGGAAGTCTCAACTCCAAACTGACCTGTAAACTGAAATCCTCGAAAGCTGTAAACTTTCGGGATTCCTTCCCTTTTCAGTTCTTAAGGGTTCCTAACAGGTAGTCACATAGAGGTGTCATATATCATTTGGGCATTCACACTGTATGGTGGCTTTGTATTTGTAGAATTACCTTAATGCTTTCCTTCCTTTCCTTACTAGGGAATTCCGAAATGACTTTCTAGAACTTCTCAGGAGACGCTTTGGTAAGCATCTGGGTATTGTGCACACAATAACTTCCTAATCCGTAAACCTGCTCCGGGTTGACGGTGTGCTGTTTTGTTCTCAGGCACTAAGAGAGTCCACAACAACATCGTGTACAATGAGTATATCAGCCACCGGGAGCACATCCACATGAATGCCACCCAGTGGGAGACTCTGACTGATTTTACCAAGTGGCTGGGCAGAGAAGGTGAGAATAAGACAGGATCTGAGCAGCTGTTGCGTGGCTCGGGGGCAGAGACAGAATTGTCACGGTTTCTGTGTACATTTACGAAAAGAGGGCGAGCAGGGCAGTTAAAAACTGGCGGAGGGGAGCATAATCTTCCAGGACTGATTTTGTGTGTTCCACCCGAACACGAGCATCTGGAACGGTTCTTTTGACAGGGCCCGGATTTATCACCAGCACATCCTCTCATTCGGGTTAAGGGTTATTACCAGTCCTCCCCCTCTTACGCCCCTGTATTCATTTTACTTTCTGAGGCTTTTGTTACCCCCGTGCAAGGAGCTTTTTAAAAATTTGCTGCAGCTTTTTCCATTTCTAATCTTCATAGGATGAACTTGGAGGGAGAGGGCAAGGAGCCGTGACATGTATCACATACTCACCGTGTTACTTGATTCCATTTTACGGGGCAAATTTCTATTAAGTTAGTAGAATATCATGTACTCGTCGGATGTTAAATACTTAGACACAGTTAAATAATTACTAAGCAAGATGATACTTTCCTGTATTTCTCTGGCATACATAGTTGACTTAGCCCAGGTAGTTAAAAATCAGAATGATAATTTTTTCTGTTCAAGGAGATAAAGTATCCCACTTAAAATGTCTAAATGTTATCAACTGTGAGTATGGAAAATCCATGGGCCGCATGAATTTGTGTATTTGAATGTGTTTGAATAGTGTATTTGAATGAATAAGTACATGACGCAGAGATGGAACGCATTTATACTTTCCTTTAGTTTTGGTTGTGTACGAGTTTACCTGTTTTTTTTTTTTTTTTTTCTTTTTAAGGCTTGTGCAAGGTGGATGAGACGCCGAAGGGCTGGTATATTCAGTATATCGACAGGGACCCAGAAACTATCCGCCGGCAACTGGAACTGGAGAAAAAGAAGAAGCAGGACCTTGATGATGAAGAGAAGACAGCCAAGTTTATTGAAGAACAAGTGAGAAGAGGTCTGGAAGGGAAAGAACAGGTGGGCAGCAGTGTCATTCAGGGAGGCAATGGGAAAAGGTCTCAAGAATCAAAATTTTTAAGCATCGAGTTGAGTTGGGCAGATGCTGTTCCTTACTGAAGAGGAGAATGCGCATGATGGAGTCTAAAAGGCCAGCTTCTGGAGTTGAGGCCAGCCTGGGTCCCGTCTCTGACTTACTGACTCTTGATCTTACAGAATTCTATAGTTCTAAACCTCAGCTTCCTTATGGCTAAGGTGCAGGTGATAACTAATGGGGGAGACACAGCAGATGACATTACTCGGCCGTAATTAGCGCGATGCTGGAGTTAAACACAGTGTGGGAACCTAGGTGCCAGCGCCTGCCCCAGCCTGGGCAGGATGTAGACTATTTGAATCAGGCAGATACAACCTGTGGGCCTGAAGAATCAACAGGCCGAACCCAGGTAAATGGGGAGACAGGGCATGGGGAAGGTGGTTCAGGTATTAGAATAACTAGAGGAGGGCATTTATTTTAACAAATATTTATTGGGTACCCTCTGTGTGCCGGGCCTTCTTCTAGGTACTGGGGAGAGAGCAGTAAACAAAAGATAAAAACTCCCTGCCTCATGGTGCTTCCATACCAAAAGTTGTGTGTGTGTAGGAAAGTATAGCCTGTGACATAGGTGGCGCTCCTAGCCATTTAGTATTTTAAAAACTTTATTGTGCAGGGCGCCTGGGTGGCTCAGTCAGTTGAGCGTCCGACTTCGGCTCAGGTCATGATCTCGCGGTCTGAGGGTTTGAGCCCCGCGTCAGGCTCTGTGCTGGAGCCTGCTTCGGATTCTGCGTCTCCCTCTCTCTCTGCCCCTCCCCTGCTCATGCTCTGTCTCTCTGTCTCTCTCTGTCAAAAATAAACATTAAAAAAAAAAAAACTTTATTGTGGTATAAGATACATGTGCTGAAGTGTATGATGTGCATTAATCTTAAGGTTACAGCTTAGTGGAATTTTACATATGGATGGATGGATGGATGGATGGATGGATAGTAGATGGACGGATAGCTTATGAAATGACCACCCAGCTCAAGATACAGAACATTTTCAGTGTCATACTCATTCCCAGTTAATATTCCCTGTTCCCCAGGAAGGAACCGGTGTTCTGATGTGCCACTCTTAATTACTTGCCAGTTTGTTCTTGAACTTCGTCGAAGTTCATACGAACTTCATCATACGGTACGCTCTCTCTGTGTCTGGCTTCTTTAACTCAGACAGAATGTTCTTTATGTTTACTGCACCTGTGTCCTTTCCTACCAGTGTTTCACCCTTTTTAAAATTGATGTGTATCCATTTTATGAATATCACACAATTGATCCATTGTCCTGCTGAGAAACATGTCGCTTGTTTTCAGGATTTGGCTATTATGAATACAGCTGCTCTGATCATTAACGTGCGTGTCTTATAGAAGCTGTTTATTACAGAGTGACGCAGGAAGGAAAAGGCAATAAGAAAGTAAAGATCCATTTATGAGTCAACTTTTATACCACGTTAATTGACCTTGATGAGTGGGTGGCTGTGCGTGTGTAATACGGTGCTGCTTTCATATGCATGTATTTACGCCATCTTTTAGGAGTTTTCTGTATTAAAATAGAAACAATGTTTAAAGCCCTGTAGTTGTAAAATTTAACCCCTGCCTAAGATTGAAAAAACTTTTTATTCTTGAAATTCTTTTACCTTTTTAAAATTCAGACCTCTGAGGGCGCCTGGGAGGCTCAGTCGGTTAAGCATCTGACTTTGGCCCAGATCATGATCCTGTGGTCCGTGAGTTCGAGCCCCGTGTCGGGCTCTGTGCTGACAGCTCAGAGCCTGCTTCAGATTCTATGCCTCCCCCTCTCTCTACCCGTCCCCCACTCATGCTCTGTCTCTCTCTGTCTCTGAAAAATGAATAAACATTAAAAAAAAAAACCTTTAAACCTCTGGGGGCATCTGGGTGGCTTAGTCAGTTAAGCATGCGACTCTTCGTTTCGGCTCATGGCACGATCTCATGGTTTGCGAGTTTGAGCCTCACATTGGGCTCCGCGCTGACAGTGTGGAGTCTCCTTGGGATTCTCTCTCTCTGCTCCTTCCCTGCACTCTCTTTCTCTAAAAAACAAATAAGCTTTAAAATAAAATGAAAATAAAATTTAAAGTTCTGTTTTCAGTGGAGGGAAAATTATAATTTCCTTTTGTGGAAATTGAGAAGGATCACATCTTGTGCAGAGGAACATGGTTTACCTTTTGGAATAGCGTTGTTTTGTAACATTTTTGCTTAATTCCATTAAGACCTTCAAGTTAATTCATACTTTCCAGGTATAAATAACATCTTCCAGTAAAAGAAGTCCTACTGATCAGTGCTTCCTCATTCCACACTTAAACATGTCTTTTGTAAGATGTTAATGGACATTGCCTAAGGAAAGAATATCTCAGCTAGATCTCAAGAACATCTTTTTTTAACGTTTTATTTATAAGAACATCTTTTCTGTTAGTAGAAACCACAGTTAACATTTATCAAACACTCTTGCAGGCATGATGCTAAGTGTTTCCTTTATATCGTATTTAACCCTTATGATACCTCTGAATATGCACGTTATCCCTGTTTTAAAGGTAGAATAGTTGAGGCATAAGGGAGATTGCGAGATTGGCAGGCGACAGAGCCAATGCCGTGCAGAGGTGGGTTTTACCTGCACTTCTTCCTGAGTTCGTCTTAGACTCTCAATCTTAACAGTAAACCATCCCACAATATAGAAAGGTTTTGTTCTTTTAAGGTAATCCTCTAGCTAAAACTTTTAAAGTTTATTGTTTTATGTTTCCATTTTAAATTGTAGCAGGAAGACAGATGTAGGTAAACTTCTGCAGTTTGGTCCAGAGAAGTCACTTTCTCCCCGCTTTGGAATAGTGCTCAGTGGAAGGATGTTTGCAGTGCGCGTCATTTCTCGGCTAGGATCTTAATCACCTTGCACTTGTATTTGGAGCTGCCTTGCAACAATGAGTAGGAAGCACCTGGGCCTACTGAGTACTGATGGCAAATGCACTATAAACCAAAGCTTCACACTCTTTTTTTTTTCCTTTTAGGAGGCTCCTGTTTTTACGGAATTAAGCAGAGAAAATGATGAAGAAAAAGGTAGTTTTACTTTTTTTCTTCTTCTTCTAATATGGATGCTTTCCTATCGGCCCTGCCAAAAACTAGCAACAGGTTTGGGAGCAAGACCTGTACTGTGTCTGGATCGCACTGTTCTCGCCCATATGTGAAAAAGTTGTAACGATGAACCGGGTAGGATGCCTTCAGCTACAAGTAAGAAAACTGACCAAAGGGAGCCTCAGTAGTAAGGAAATAGCTTGCTCTAACAAGAGTCCCAGGGGCAGGGTGGTTCCGGACGCCAGGCCATCGGTCAGCAGCGGGACACGAGGTAGCTGTGGGCACTCCGGCCATTGTATGTAGACCCAGCATTGTCCAGAGGATGACAGAGGGCATCTCTTCTAGAGTCCCCTGTGAGCCAGGAGACTTTACCTAGAAGACACTCCTCCAGCCAGCAGACTTCCTTCGGAATGTCACTGGCCAGACCCTATCAGCCTCCATGTCAAAGGCAGTCGCTGGGAAAGGAAGCGGGATTATTTTGATTGTTTTAGAGCAAAAGAACCTTATAAAGCCTCCCCCCCCACCTCTGCCCCCCCCCAATCCCATCACTTTGAGCATTAGGTTTTCAACATGCAAATTTACAGAGGATACAGACACAGTGTGAGAAGTGTGAACGCCTAAACAAAATTGGAGTCCTGTCCCCTTAGCAAGGGCAGAAGGGGACAGTGGAGGTGGAGAACAGCCAAGGCAGCCTTTCCCAGCTCTGAGCATCTGCCCAGTGCGCTTCTCTGCAGGAGTTTATCATCTCTGGATAGGAGCATTCCAGCTCTCGTTCATGCCGACCATCCGGGAACTTCTGGGTAGATGTGGTGTGGTATCTTATCTGAGAAGTGTTATAATTTCCCTGAAATATATACGTATATGTGTATAAATGAAGTGTGTGTGTGTGTGTGTGTAGGAAATGAAATGTGTAAAATACGTAAAAAACTATAGCACTGTTTTTTCTTCCAGTTACATTCAATTTGAATAAAGGAGCATGTAGTTCAGCAGCAACATCATCCAAATCAAGGTGAGCTACGTGAATAGGTATCTTAGAACTCGAGGATTTCTGTGAAATGTTGATGACTACATTTTAAAAGCTGCAGTATTGTGGGTGTTTTTTTTTTCTTTTTCTGGTTGTAATTTTCTTCTTTGTTTTGTTTTTGTTTGGTGGTTGTTGTGTTTTTCAGCAACTGTTTTTTTCCCTGATTTGCCTATGATGATATGATTCCCCCTTTTGAGGAAAGGCCTACTCTGATCACGTGCTTCCCATGACACATCTTTGTCTCTCTGGGAGTCCTTCTCCACTTAATAATTCTTTCTGTGCTACTGCGGTGCTATTTGGTTTTCTTTTTTCCTTTTTTTCTTTTCTTTTGCTATTTGTTTTTCTATCAGAGCCCACGTCTCAAGTTTAAATATTAGCCGGAGTATACAGTTTTTGTTCTGTCTACCGTATTAACATCTTGTGAGAATAGAGACGAAGTCATTCGCCTAACTTCTCAGCACCTAGTACAGTGTAAATACCCTGGTCAGCACTCAGTGACGACTGCCTTCTGGGCTACGCGATGTAGTAACAGAATGGGGCTTGCCAGCTTTTTCTGGGAAAGGCCCTACAGTAAATAGTTTAGACATCATTGGCCATATGTCTTTGTCACAACCACTTAGCTGCTATCGGAGCGAGAAAGCAGCCAGAGACAATATGTAAACAAGCGATCATGGCTGTATTCCAGTAAAATCGTATTTATAAACACAGGCAGCAGGCTGCATCTGCCCCTTAGGTTGTAGTTTGCCAAGTCCTGGAACAGCATGTAGTCAGGTACTTCTCACTTTTCACGTTCTCTTCTCTTGCAGTTCTTAGACATTCTTTCACCACATCTCTGTTCACTATCTGTGATGCGCAATGTGTCCAGTTGTTTATAGAGATAAAAAAAAAAAAATAAAACAAGATATTCAGGAAGGCACCTCCTCCTGACACCTTCCCATTATCTACCAGAAATTAGTTTTGAGTTGGCCAATCTTTGTTATTTTACTTAGTATTTTACGTATTGTTTATTGAAGACCTAACTCAGGTTTTCTGGTTAATTTATTAGGCGAGTGTTTCTTCACACGACGAAGTAAGTGGCGAGGAGAGTTGAAGGAACTAGACAGACTGAGGGAGCACGTAATACTGCTTCAGAATGGCTGGCCGGAGGTCTTCACTTTGGTCAAAATATTTCAGGATTGACACCTACATTAGAGATCGCGAAGGAAGCGGTCAGCTGGGTTCTACACGTGGCACCCTTGAAAATTCTTTTCAAAGTAGTGGTCTGATAGGTCCCGGAAGACAGATTTAAATATGTCAGATCACACGTTGCCTTATGGTTTTAGACCTGTACGTGTTTCCCTGCAGTCTCCCTTATTATTTGTTATTCCCAAGTGTAGATAAATGTTAAACTTGGTCCCAGCGGCCCCCAAGCTGGCCTCTCTCGTATTAGTTTTCTGTGGCTGCTGTAAATGACCATAAACCAAGTGTCCTGAGACAACAGGAATTTACTCTGTTTCTGGAAGCCAGAAGCGTGAAGTCCGAATCGCCGGCCGAGATCAGGCCACGTGCCGGGCGGTGCTTCCTCCGCGGGCCCTGGCGGGAATCCGTCCTTTGCCTCTTCCGGCTTCCGCGGGCTGCTGCCATCCCTCAGCTTGTGGCTGCACCCTTCAGTTTTCTTTTTTTTTTAATGTTTTTTTTTTTTTGTTTTATTTTTGAGACAGAGAGAGACAGAGCATGAACGGGGGAGGGGCAGAGAGAGAGGGAGACACAGAATCGGAAACAGGCTCCAGGCTCCGAGCCATCAGCCCAGAGCCCGACGCGGGGCTCGAACTCACGGACTGTGAGATCGTGACCTGGCTGAAGTCGGACGCTTAACCGACTGCGCCACCCAGGCGCCCCACACCCTTCAGTTTTCAAGAGCAGTGTCTTCACATCTCTCTTTGCCCCACCTTCACACCACCTTCTCTGTGTGCTAAATCTGCCTGTTTCCCTCTTGAAAGGATGCATAGAACCCATTCGGGCACCCCAGGATAGTCTCACCTCAGAATCTATAACCTAATCTCGTTTGCAAAGACCCTTTTCCCAGTAAGGTCGCATGTATCAACTGCAGGGATGAGGACCGGTTATCTTTGGGGTCTGCCGTTTAGCCTCCTGTACCCCAACGCCAGGCTTTGATGTCATTATAAAAGTAGTTTTATTTGACCAAGTTCTGTGTGTTCAGTCTCAAGTATGTATACTGACGCGTAAATGGCGTCACAGATAATACAATGTTAAGATTCATCTAAATTTCCTTTTTCTGAGATTATGGCCCATTTTTGTAGAGGTTGGGATTTATTTTCCTGTCGATTTATATCTCTGGTATAGCTAAAGCTCAGAATGAATGAAGTGATCTAGATAGCAAAAATGGGTGTCTTAGGCTATACTGAGGCACGGAGGTAAGCCCTGCTCCTCCCGGCTTTGAACACAGGTTACTCGGTTCCCATTTCTCTTTTGGGGCTTCTCTTCTTTAATTGTGTTAGTTATTACTAACCGGTGGCAGAATTCTAGGGCCCTTCTAGAAGCGAACATTCCATTCGCAATCTGTTACTGTTCATTTCTTGCCTTGATTTTAGCCCCATCTTCACTGTCTCGGTTTGTCACCTTCTACTAGAACCTTTTTGGGGGAGGAGGGGTGTTATTGTGAGAGCAGCTAGTGGGAAGATTGAATGTAGTACACGGCTGAAAAAAAATGGACTCTTGCCTTTTACTTCACCGTCATTGAGAGTGATATTTAATTTCCTATGCTTCTGGCGATGTTAAATTCTTAAAATGATTTGTATAGGTTTTCTCTCTTGATTCTAAACAGTATTTTTAGGATAGGGATTATCACTTTCTTGAAAGCTTGGTAAAATACTGTGTTAGTGTCAGCAGGCGAGGGAATGCCTTTTACTACTGATTCGGTACTATTTAACACTTTTGTGACAGTCATTAGTTTATTCAACTTTGCAATATAATCTTGATCATACGAATTTCAATAATTTGCATCATTTTTATTTTTCTAGACTATCCTTTTTATCTGGCCTCTCAAATTTACTGTCTGTTTTATTACTCTTTCAAAATACCAACTTTTTGGGGTGCCTGAGTGACTCAGTCGGTGAAGTGTCCAACTCCTGATTTCTGCTCAGGTCATGATCTCAGTTCGTGAGATCAATCCCCTGTGCGTTGGCTTGGGCTTGGGCTTCTCTGTGTCCCTCTCTTTCTGACCCTCCCCTGCTCGGACGTGCCCTCTCTCGCTCTCTCTCTTTCAAAATAAATAAACATAAACAAACCCAACTTTTTATTTTCTTGGTAATCTAATTTCTCTGGTTTCTGTGTTAGTGATTTCTGTCCTTCATAATGTCTTCTGTCAGCATTTCTTAAATTCTTCATCATTCATTTTAGCTCTAACAGAATCTTGATATTGCAAGCAGAAGGATCTAGATGTCAAGCCCTACCATGTCTTTCTCTCTCTTTTTTTTTTTAATAAGCAATTAAAATTTTATTTTATTTATTTTTTTTAAGAAAGAGAAAACATGAACAGAAGAGAAGGGGAGAGGGAGAGAGAGAAACTTTTTTTTTTTAAGTTTATTTATTTTGAGAGAGAGTGGGCAGGGGAGGGGCAGTGAGAGAGGGAGAGAGAGAATTCTATGTCACTGTCAGCGCAGAGCCCAACGTGGGGCTTGAACCCACAAACAGAGAGATCATGACCTGAGCCAAAATCAAGAGTCAGATGCTTAACCCACTAGGCCACCCCGGTGCCCCAGAGAATCTTCAACAGGCTCCGTGCCCAGTGCAGAGCCCAACACAAGGCTCGATCCCATGACCCTGGGATCACAACCTGAGCCAAAATCAAGAGTTGGATGGTCGGGGCGCGCCTGGGTGGCTCAGTCGGTTGAGCGTCCGACTTCGGCTCAGGTCATGAGCTTGCAGGTCGTGAATTCGAGCCCCGTGTCGGGCTTTGTGCTGACAGCTCAGAGCCTGGAGCCTGTTTCGGACTCTGTGTCTCTCTCTGTCTCTGCCCCTTCCTCGCTTGCTCTCTCTCTTTCTCAAAAATAAAGATTTTTGGGGCACCTGGGTGGCGCAGTCGGTTAAGCGTCCGACTTCAGCCAGGTCACGATCTCGCGGTCCGTGAGTTCGAGCCCCGCGTCCGGCTCTGGGCTGATGGCTCAGAGCCTGGAGCCTGTTTCCGATTCTGTGTCTCCCTCTGTCTCTGCCCCTCCCCCGTTCATGCTCTGTCTCTCTCTGTCCCAAAAATAAATAAACGTTGAAAAAAAAAATTAAAAAAAAAAAATAAAATAAAATAAAAAATAAAGATTTTTTTTTTAAATTAAAAAAGAAGGGGCGCCTGGGTGGCGCAGTCGGTTAAGCGTCCGACTTCAGCCAGGTCACGATCTCGCGGTCCGTGAGTTCGAGCCCCGCGTCGGGCTCTGGGCTGATGGCTCAGAGCCTGGAGCCTGTTTCCGATTCTGTGTCTCCCTCTCTCTCTGCCCCTCCCCCGTTCATGCTCTGTCTCTCTCTGTCCCAAAAATAAATAAACGTTGAAAAAAAAAAAAATTTAAATTAAAAAAGAAAATTGGACACTCAACCGACGGAGCCGCCCAGGTGCCCCTCTTTCTCTTATTAAAGACTCAGTATCTTTGGTCATCACCTGTGAGATAAATCGTCATTTTTTTCCATGTTCTTATGTGACCATTGTGATCTGGTACATCCCCCACCACTTGTACTCCAGCTCTGCTAGATTATTTGTGCCGTCCTAGACAAGCTGTGCTGGCTCACCCTGACTTTTCTCGGTGTCTGCTGTTCCCCCTTCCCGGGACACCCTTCCATGTCTGTTCTCCCACCTGTTGTGAGATCCTGATGGGCTATTCTGTTCATCTCTTTATCCCCACTGCTTGTCACCTTGTAGACATCTAATAATGCCAAATAAATCGTCTTGACAGAAAACTCTTTTTTCTATTCAGTTTAGGTGTTTTTGTGTGACGAAATATATATAACATGATGTTTACCATTTTGACCGTTTTTAAGTGCACGGGTCAGTGGCAGTAAATAGATTCACGTTATGTCTGTGACCAGCATTCATCTACCAGACTTTTTCATCACCCCAAACTGAAACTGTACTCGTTAAACCCTAACTCCCCGTTTCCCTCTACCCCACCAGACCCCAGTGACCTCTGTTCTACTTTCTGTCTCTATGAACGTGACTGTTCTAATCTTACGAGTGGAATCATACAGAGGTTGCCCTTCTGTGACTGGCTTCTTTCACTCACTCTAATGTCCTCAAGGTACATCCACATTATGGTCATGTGTCAGAATTTCCTTCCCTTTTAAGGCTGAATACTATCCTGTTGTCGTGTAGACCACATTTTGTTCGTCTCTTCATCGGCCATTGGACATTTTGAGTTATTCCCACCTTTTGGTGATCACAGATAATGCTGTTCTCAACATTGGTGCACAGATAGATGTTCGAGTCCCTTCTTTCAGTCCTTTGGGTATACACCCAGGAGTGGAGTCGCTGGACTGTAGGATAGCACTGCGTTGGCTTTGTTTAAGAACTGCCTTGCTGTTTCCCATAGCAGTTGCTCCAGTTGTGTATTTGCACCAACAGTGCACAAGGTTCCAGGGCGCCCCGTCCTCACCAACACTCCTCTTTTCTGTATTTTTCTTACACAAGCCATCCTAAGAGATGGGAAGTGTTGTCTCACGTGCTCTGGATTTAGTTTCCCTCATGGTTAGTGTTGTGAAGCATCTTTTCATGGACTTTTTGACCATTTATGTGTCTTCTTTGGAGAAATGCCTTTTGCTCACTTATTAATGGGGTTGTTTGTTTTTTATGCCGCTTAGTTTTAAGAAGAATATCTCAAGATTCCAAGTTGAGATGAATACCGAAATACCGAAATAATTTATCAATGTGTTCAAGGACTCAGTGTTCATAAAATTTGGGGAATTATGGAGAATGTGAAAAGGGTCAGAAAGCAGAAACATAAGCACTGACTATAGTAGGAAATAGGTGGTTTGTAAACATGTAATCACTAGACTCCCCCCCCCAATTACCCACTTAAACCTCATTCCCCTTTTGCTAGGGTTATTAGCGCCTCTTATGTGGACACAGTGTGGTTGATTGTGATCTGGAATTAGTGCTAAGTTTCGTGGATTTCTAGCTAAAGGTACTTTTAAATCTCAAGAAACTTTTTTGCTTCACTTTTAAAATATTCACTTTGAGAGAGAGCAAGCGCACGAGCAGGGGAGGGGCAGAGAGAGGGACACTGTCAGCGCAGAGCCTGACACGGGGCTCGAACTCACAAACCGTGGGATCATGACCTGAGCCGAAATCAAGAGTCAGACGCTTAACCGACTGAGCCACCCAGGTGCCCCTAAAGAACCTTTCTTTAAGCAGCAAGTTGAAGCGTTTATCTTTATACGGACTTAATCTGTTGAGAACCAAACGTATGCTATGTACAATTGTCACAAACCTGGGAAATGTGTCTACTGACAGAATGAGAACTTAGAAATATATTCAGAGGATTGAGTTATGGGACAAAACCCAGCAAGTGACATTTCAAAAGGATAAATTGAAAACCTTCCAGTTAGGTAAAGAGAGAACATGAACTCCCACGAAAACTGAGTCGGGGGTCCTGAACTGCAGAAGAGAAGTAGGGATCATAGTTGGCTCCAAGCTGAACAGGACTCGTTAGAGTAACCTGGCTGCCAGTAAGTCCAGTGCTGTCTTTAAATGCCTTAAAAAGAAGTCCAAAGAATAATTCAAGATTGTTTTTCTGTTGATCACACTTTTCTCTTGGTTATCCCCATAGGAGCTTCATGCACATATTTTCCTCTATTCGTCGTTTGCAGATATGACAAACTAAATGATTAGACTGACAAGATTCAGTTAGCAAATATTAACTGAGCATGTATTTTATGAGAGTCACTAGACGGTTACTGCTTCTTTACAACAAAAAATAAGTAAATGCAAACATATACACCTGATTACATGTACAAATCACGTATGCAAATGATTACAATGCAAAGTGGAGTGTGATACCTGCCACAGAGACAGCAAGATCCAAGAAGCCTCATGAAGAAAGGATCTGAATAGAATTGGGACAAATGGAGATAAATGGAGAGATCGTTCTACGTATGAAAGAGGCACGCGTAAATCTGCAAAGGCATGAAACACGGCGTGGCTCAATCAATAACGAGTTGTTCAGAATGGCCAGTGTATATAATAAGTTAGAGATAGCACTCTTGGGCCAGTGGGGGCAATTTTATATTGCGGTGCAAATTTTAGAATTTACACTGTCAATTCTAGGCAGGCGGGAGCCATCAAAAATTAAGTGACCTGTTGAGATTTTTGCCTTCAGAAAATAGAACTGGCAGTAATATGCGAGACTTCTTTACACACATCTTACTTAGTCCTTGCAGTTGAGCTATGAGTCGGGTGCCATTTTTATCCTCATTCGTAGATGAGGAAATCAGGTGTAGAAAGGTTAATCGCTCAGTCAGAAGCGGAAGTCTCCTTAAACCCTGATCTGCCCAACCCCAACCCCGTCTGCCCGACCCCGTGGGATCTGCCCAACCCACGCTGCCACCGCTCGGCCGTGCCGATCACCGTTGGTGCCAAGAGAAGGGGTGAGGGGGAGGAGGGCGCTATGGCGGGAGAGGTCGCATGTTCTCGCGCTCACAGTCCTGTAAGGCATAGAGACAGGTCCTTTATTGTTTCGACTGACCCGCTGTAAATGAATCGAGTAACAAATCTTTCCTGTGTTGTTCTTCTGCACGTTGGAAAGCCTTCTGTGCGTAGTGGCTGTTAACAGGTATGGCTCTTCTTTTCGCCAGCTCCTTGGGACCGAGCGCGTTGAAGTCAGTCGGGAATGCGGCATCAGTTAAGCGCAAAGAATCTTCCCAGAGCACAGCTCGATCAAAAGAAAAGAAAAAGAAGAAATCAGCACTCGATGAAATCATGGAGGTATAGTTTACCAGCCGCGTGTCGACTTTTCAGCTGTTAGAGGAATGACGTAGTTCCGACTGAGGAAGGTTAGGTAGTTTTGCCAGTTCTTAGATTAATGAAAGTCAAAAGATGTGTAGACACTGGGTTAGGGGAGGGGTGTAGATCAGATGGAACTAAAGGAGTTGGAAACCCCCCCTCAAAGTTTATTTTCTCACTTCAAGCGCTGCCTTCCGAACTCTCCGTGTGTTCACGGTCAGTGGAATTCAGGCAGAAGGGCTGTGGCGGGGTCGAGAGCAGGAAGGAGCAGCTCTGTTTACCTTCCGTGGCTCAGTGAGACTGGCATCCTCCATGGATTCCCGCCCACCACCCTGCGCTCTCCTGTCGCCTCTGACTTCCATTTGCCACCCCCCGGCCAGCAAGAGAAAGCCACGACGCACTTTTTATTTGACTGAACCTGATGCCAGGCCTATGTGATGAATCACTGAAAACCTGCGATTTAGGATCCGGGGCCAGACTTTGGCTCTCAATCGACCTGCAGCTCTAGAGCAGTGCTGCAGGAGGTTGTTCATATATTCCCTTTTCTTTTTCCTTTAATTTTTTAAATTATTTATTTATTTTTTATTTTATTTATTTAATTTATTTATTTTTCTTAATATTTGAGAGAAAGAGAGAGAGCACAAGCGGGGGAGGGGCAGAGAGAGAGGGAGACACAGAATCCGAAGCAGGCTCCAGGCTCCGAGCTGTCAGCACAGAGCCCGATGTAGGGCTTGAACTCTCGAACCACAAGATCCTGACCAAGCCGAAGTCAGACGCTCAACCGACCGAACAACCCCAGTGCCCCGATATATTCCTAAATCTTCCTCTCTCCCTCTCCACACATAGCCTTACCTGATCAATCAATTTGTGAACCAAATAGAAAAGAAGGACAGGTGAAGAGAAAGAATAAATGGATATAAGAAGCTAACTTTTTTTTTTTTTTTCTGTACCATCATTTCCTCTAGTCTCCCCAAACCCTCCTCTTCAGTTGTGAAGGGTTGAGAGGGAGCTATTTGGTCTTCCCCGTTACTGGGCGCTCCTACAATGCAGGCCAGTCTAAAAAATTGAGAGTGTAATATAAAATGTGCACACTAGGAGATACGGTCGCTCCGTCACTGAGCAAATACTGAGTTGTGTTATGTGCTGGGCATTGTGCAAGGTCCTGTGTCTGCGTAGTAGGGAGCAAAATACAGTCCCTGTGTGTCATGCTAGTAAGAGGGACGTCCCACGAACAAGTGAACCAGTGAGTGAGTTATTACAAAATGATAACTGCTAAGGAGGTCAGAGGGCGGGCCGTGGGGGAGAGCTTGGGAAAAGGTGCTACGGCAGGGAAGATCTCAACCTCAAGCATATGAAGGAAAGATCCACGTGGCTGGAGCGTGATGAGTGCAAGAGTGGTAGCATTTGAGGTTCGAGAGAGGAGGGGGAGTGACCTCTTAGATGTCTTAATAGGCCATGGCAGAGTTTCTGAATTTAATTCAAAGTCAAATGGAAAGCTACATCTACCCGCTTGGTGAGACGTGCTAAATTTAGAATGCTCTTTGTTCATATTGGAAAATTGGAGAAATTAAAATGAGACTTATTACCAACCAAAGAATTACAGTGTTCTGGCCCCTCGAAGGTTGGTACTTAGGGTTCACTTAAGGCAGCTGAGGAAGAAGGAGGCGTGATACAGCCCCACAGCGGCCAGACGGCACTCTTCTTTTGGACGCCCTTTTGCTTATGTCTCTCCAGGTTATATTTTTCTTCCCCTATATTCACAGGATTTATTGTCCTTATCAAACAGAGAAGCCCCTTTTTGCCATCAGAGTGTAGATAGAACTAACCATGCTGTGCAAAACTGGTATTAAGTGTGTATTAAGGTGCTTATTTTAATGTTTCTTTATTTTGAGAGACAGCATGAGCAGGGGAGGGACAGAGAGAGAGGCGAGAGAGAATCCCAAGCAGGCTCTGCCCTGTCAGCACAGAGCCGGACACAGGGCTCGATTCCATGAATCATGAGATCAGGACCTGAGCTGAAATCATGGGTCGGACGCTTAATCCACTGAGCCACCCAGGCACCCCGTGTTATGTTTTTACCACAAAAACATTGCTTGTTTTCCAGCTCATGACAGTCACGTGGGGGGAAGAAGGGAGGGGGCAGTATAGCGCTGGCAGATGGCCTTGCAGTGTTGACCAAGTAGAGGCCGCCTGTATTTGTTTTCTTGGTCAGTTGACTTGCTTTATCACATATTGTTATCAAATCAAGTTCGTTCGTTTTTTCTAAAGATTTTATTTTTAAGTAATCTCTACACCCAACATGGGGCTTGAACCCATAACTACAAGATCAAGAGTAGCCCGCTTCGCAGACTAAACCGGCCAGGTGTCCCCCAAGTGTTTTTTTGAAATCAAAAATTAATTGCAAAAAAAGTTTATTTGTATTTGTCAGAGCTTGTAAGTTACACGGAGCCCCTTTCAGGCATATGTTTTATGGTGTTCTTTTGTTAAATAGAATGGTATTTGAGGGGCGCCTGGGTGGCGCAGTCGGTTAAGCGTCCGACTTCAGCCAGGTCACGATCTCGCGGTCCGTGAGTTCGAGCCCCGCGTCAGGCTCTGGGCTGATGGCTCAGAGCCTGGATCCTGTTTCCGATTCTGTGTCTCCCTCTCTCTCTGCCCCTCCCCCGTTCATACTCTGTCTCTCTCTGTCCCAAAAATAAATAAACGTTGAAAAAAAAAAAATTTAAATAGAATGGTATTTGAAATAAATTAAGGATTTTAATGAGAGAATTCTGTGAATGTCTTATGTGTTCTACAGATCGAGGAGGAAAGGAAAAGAAGTACCCGAACAGACTATTGGCTACAGCCTGTACGTATTCAGCTGGAGTTCTCAAGTTCTAAACGCTTTTTAAAAAGAGTGAATGATTCAAAGAGCATTTGGTATAAATGACTTAAGTTTCTCAAACATACTTAAATCCTATGGATAGACTTTCCTGACTTTTCTTTTCATCCGATCTTAAATTATCAGTTACACCTGTATTAGAGAGTAACTTCCCGTTTATAGGCTGGTGAGACTCCTTGAGTTTTGCCAGATTTGTTTGTGGACATCTTCAATTGAAGCCTGGAATCGTTTCCAGTGTTTGCTAGAAGACAAGGGTTGTGTTTTCAGAAATGGGGCTGAAATGTAGAATTGTGAAAGCAGAAGTATTTGTTTTCAGTTTGCAGCTTATTGAACTTAGATTATCCCTTTAGGTACTTTGTTGAACAAAGGTGGTTTTAATTTTACAAACTCAAGTAGAGCTTTGTATTTTATTGTGTATTTATTGTTCTATTGTTTTAAGATAATAATTTTGAAATATTTAAATAATTACCAGAAATTATTATAGTTTGCTGATGCTCTGTTTTGAGCTTGGATGTGAGATTTTCGAAAGACGTTCAGGGTGCCTTCATTATTCTTTGAGAAGCTGGTTTGATCAGTGACAGACCGAAAGGTAGTGAGAGTGTGTCATTTAGATAATTTTGATTAGAAACATAAGGTTAATAATAACCTTGATGGTCCGGAAGTCGTGAGCTCTCATTCAGGTCTTCGTGGTCCTTCTCCCTCTAGCTTGAAAACTCAGATCACTGATTTCATGTCTTAGTCTGTGGTCTTCTACCTGGGAGGCATTTCCACCCGGTGACCACAGGAAGCATCGTGCAGTAATTCAGCTAACGTGGAAATACTTATTGTGTTACATTACATAGTGAATGAATCCTTTGTATGAATCACTTCAACTAATTCTTATATGAGCCCTGTAAGGTAGTTATTGTTATGATTCCCATTTTATAGGTGAGAAAACTGAGGCAGAAAGCATTTGGGGGATTTCCCCAGGGCTGCAGAATAAGCACTTAGGCAGCTCTCTCTGGCAGTCTCATTCAGCAGGCTGTGCTCTGAGCGAGTGAACGTGCTGCTTCCTCTGATGTCTCAGGCGCCCGGACTCCCCGGCTGTAGCACGGGTCGGTCACGATTAGTAAGGGATGGGCCGAAGGGAAGTTTTGTGTGTTTTCTCCATCACGGTAGCTAGCATTTGAATATTAATAGTTTGATTACTGTTTATGAAAATGTAATCAAGAATTTAGTCGAGAGTCGCCTGGGTGGCTCGGTTGGCTAAGCCTCCCGCTCTTGACTTCAGCTCAGGTCATGATCTCACGGTCGTGGGATAGAGCCCCTAGTCGGGCTCCACACAGGGCATGGAGGCTGCTTAAGGGTCTCTCTCCTTCCTCTGCTCACTCACGTGCTCTCTCTCTCTCTCTCTCACTCTCAAAAAAGAAAAGGAAGAAAAACAATTTTTCTTCCTGAAAGCAATTGTTCTTACCCAGAGAGTAATTCGCAAATCTTTAGAGAAGTGTTTTTTCCAAATTACATATGTTTTCCTACTATCGCCATCCCATCTCGTGGGGTGAAATGCATATTCTCATCAGTCTCCTAGGTGATTCTGATGTACGCCCTTCCTTACGAATCATTGGTTTAAAGGAAAAAGAAAGGAAACCAAAAGCAAAAGAAAAAAAAAAAAAGACAACGCTTTCTACGTTTTAGCTAGTCCAAAAATTCTCTTCCCATTGATAATACTTCCAATTCAATTATATTTCCTGTTTGATAATTCTCTTATAACAAATTATTCAGATTCTCTTCCTGCTTCCTCTTACGGAGTGTTACATTCAAAGGGAGGGTCAGCCAACAGTGCCATGATGATTCCATGTGTCTCTTATGTTGAAATGGGCAGTATGTTTGTTAAAATAACCAGCAGTCCCTCGAGCTAGATTGGAGAACTTTAGTGTTTAAACTGAGTAAAGAAATATTTTGAACTGATCTATTGTGTGAGCAAGTGTCAGTAAGCCCAGTGATGTAATAAGTTAGCTTCAGATGATGAGTGTGTACCCATGAGGGCCTTTGAGAAATTGGGGCCAGAAATACTCTGATTAAATCAGGGAAGCTGTTTTGGCATCATTTGGCTTCACTTAGAAAGTCTTAGACCGTTCACGTTTTCTCTTAAGCACCTCTTTCTACAGTTCCACACCCTCCCCCCAAAGTCCTCACTGAATTTTGATTAATATAATTTTTGGCCTGGCTTAGTGAAGTACTCGTGACCATCTAGTACCTCTGTTATATTCACTTGAAGTAGCAAATTCAGAATCGCTATAGTGACTGTAGCATGAAGTCAGGCGATTTATTTTTCCCAATCCGCCATTAGACAGCTAATCTAAATCAGCAACATGATGATAAAGAAGCAAACCCAGAATGCACGAATATGAAATAAGCCTAGATTTCTCTCCCACTTGAGAATTAGATGTTCAGAAGAACGATACTTTTAGCTGGAGCTAATCTGGAAGAATCCTGTGTGTATCCAAAATTCAGAGTAACATCACGAGGAGAGAACATTCTGGAAAAATGTCACGCGTAAGCTCAAAGACATTTCCCTGCAATTCCCAGTGAGACTTGCCATCTGAGTTTTTATCAGCACTGAACACCAACGGTGTTAATATCTTTGGCACCTTTCACTTCCTTGAATGGAAAAAAGCAGCTCTCTCTGAAAGACCTGGATTAACAGGGTTGAGACTGACAGATGAAAAGTCCTAGATTTCAGGGGACCTTCAGCGTGGAAATCAGCCTCGAGACAGGTATTTTCTCCTTCTCAGTAACCATATCGAATAAAGGGAGAAAGAAGAAATAAAAGGTCACTAAGGGAACGTTTTGCCATGATTGGAAAGGCTTAGAACACCCGGATTTTTTCCTTAGCGGAGCAGTTACACTTCGCTATGATTTTTGGCGAGCATGGTTTAAATGAAGGCGTGAAACAGAGAAGATAACTTCTGTCTTTCATCTTTATTTTTTTGTCGTTATTTTCTAGGAAATCATTGTAAAAATCATAACCAAAAAACTCGGAGAGAAGTATCATAAGAGAAAGGGCGTTGTTAAGGTAAGGCTGTGAGGCTGTGAGCGGACTCTGTGAATTGACCGAATAAAGCCTTTGTGGTATTCCTGGAAGGTCAAGTCCTCAGGGCAGAAGCATTGTGTCTGAGGTTCTCGATGGTTCTGTAGAAGGAGAGCTGACTTCATAATTGGCGGAAAAATGATTCCTTTGCAACCGTAATTTATATTTATACATACCGTGTGTGCTTTCCTCCTGGAGCAAACAGTATGTATCAAGTCCCACGGGTGCCACATAAACTCCCTCACTCACTGTGCAGGCCTTGCTAATCAGTGAGATGCATCCTCTTTGTTAACAATGGGCAGTAAGTATGATCATGTGCCTGGAGTTCCAAGGAGGGCTTCCTTGTTGTGTTTTGCCTGGGAGACTTTCAGCCGCTCTAGGATTTGAAAATTTGAAAATCAGCGCTCCAGTCCTTTTCCCTCTTTGCCGTCCCCTGAGAGTTTCATTCTGGCACCCAGCACTGCGCGTGCGTAAGTGCCCTTCTGTTGTACTCGAAGCTGAGCATTGTCCCTCTCACTGTGTGTATCAAAGTCTTGTTCTAAGAACACCGACCAGTCTTCTATTCTTTGCAGATGAAAAGCCTCACTCGGCCTTGAGTTGAATTCTTTATTAGGAAGCCTAGAACCACTATCCTGTATACCTGAAACCAATATGTAAAACTGTGTCTTAAATAGACTGGAACTAAAATGGAAAACGTAATGAAATTTAAACAAATTTTAAGAAGCATAGAAGTCGTATATGGAGTCTGTAAAATAGTGTCATTGATAGGAGGAGTTACTCTTCCCATTTGACTGGAATGCCGTTGGTTTTCATCTTACCTATTTCTGTCCTTTGAAATTTGTGTTCACGTATTTCTGCTACTATAAAAGCGTTGATTTCACATGACAGGAAGTAATTGACAAATACACGGCTGTCGTCAAGATGATCGACTCCGGAGACAAGCTGAAACTTGACCAGACTCATTTAGAAACAGTAATTCCAGCACCAGGTAAATCTTTCTGCAGACCATTTAACCTGTATGCTATCAAAATGAGTGATTCCATCCTTAAAACCATAGTTTTTTGACATTACCGGGTAGTTGTAGACGGGTTTCCTTTTTAGAAATATACAGCTGCCAGTGTAACTGATGCTCTTGATTTCAGGTGACGCGGTGGGTTTACCAGTCCTCTGCGAAAGCGCTTTTGTGGCATGAATAAGTTTTCCCTTCCTAAGATCCTTTTTCTCCGAAAGCAACATACAAACTCATAGGGAAAAAAAGTCACTCAGACGCAGGTTATTGTTAATATATCTCTTTAGCTGCCTGAGGTGGTGAAGTAAAAGTCTCTGCTGTTTGGCTTTTTCTTTTGCTTAATGGTCTTTATCATTTGAGTAGTTCTGATATCTCGTTCGAATGCTGCTTCGGTTGGGTTGCCTGCCTCTGACCCGACCCTTCATAGTGACGGCACAGTGATCGTGTTAGTCTCCAAAACTGCTTATCAGGTCCTTTAGTCTTTCCCCGGAAAATAAAACTCATTTTATGGCTGAAAAAAAAGAAATTTTTTAGCTTTAATGAGATGTAATTGACATACGATAAATTGCACTTGTGTAAAATATACAATTTGATCAGTTTTAAGGCACGAATACTCTCTGAAACCATCCCTACAATCAAGATAATGAATGTATCCATCACTCCCCCCCAATTTCCTCACTCCCCTTTATCCTTCCCTGCCACCCCTCCACTGCTGCCTCCCATGTCCCCAAGACAACCACCTTTCTGCTGTCTGTCACTATAGATTAGTTTGTTTCTATCTAGAATTTTGTATGAATAAAATCATACCATGTGTCTTGTTTTTTGGTCTGGATCTTTCAGTACGTGTAATTATTTTGGATTCGTGCCTGTTGTCACGTGTATGTGTCTGTAGCTCACTTCTCTCTGTTGCCAAGCAGTGTTTCCCGGTGTGGATATGCTACTTCTTGTTCATTCAGTCACCTGTTGATGGACATTTGTCTTGTTTACAGTTTGGGGCTGTTGCAAATAAAATTTCCAAGAATATTCATACGCAAGTCCTTATATGGACATATGGTTTCTCCCCTATTGAGAAGATACTTAGAAATAGAATGGCTCCCTCATAGTAAGAGCCAAAGCAATCTAAATTTCTTTTCTTTTCTTTTTTTTTTTTTTTTTTTTTTTAGTGTTTATTTATTTTTGAGACAACACAAGAGACAGAGTGCAAGCAAGGGAGGGGCAGACAGAGGGAGACACAGAATCTGAAGCAGGCTCCAGGCTCTGAGCTGTCAGCCCAGAGCCCGACGCGGGGCTCGAACTCACAAGCCGTGAGATCATGACCTGAGCTGAGGTTGGACACTTAACCGACTGAGCCACTCAGGCACCCCAGTCTGAATTTCTTTCTAATGATTTCTGGGCTCTGAACATTTTCCCTTCTAGTCCTTGCAGATTGTTTCCTCTGACAAGTGGAAAAAAACGTGAGGAGTCTTAGAATGCTATAGCGATCAGAGTATCTCCAGACTATACTTTAGAGTATTGCAGAGTTCTGAAATGATTAAGAACTCAGAGGGGTTTTGGTTTTTGTTCTGTTCATTCACTGTAATTGCATTTTGCTGTAACAAAGTAGAAGAAAGAAGCAAACATTTCTTTGCGTTCAGTGTTGTATTCTATCGTAGGAAAAAGAATTCTCGTTTTAAACGGAGGCTACAGAGGAAATGAAGGTACCTTAGAATCCATCAATGAGAAGACTTTTTCAGCTACCATAGTCATTGAAACTGTAAGTACGTTTCCACAGAGAAATTCCTAAAGGGCTCTAAAAATGTGCCATAGTTTTTTCATTGGGTTGGTCTTTGCTTTAGAGCTGGGGTTTGTCATCTGTCTTCTCTCCTGTTTGGAAATCTGTAAGCTTAGTCTTTGTAACTCTGCCAATGGTGAAGGATTGTATCTTCTGATTTTAAAAGAAATGCAGATGTGGCTTGGTCCACTTGAGCTGGTGTAACAGAATATACCATATACTGGATGGCCGATAGGTGAATAACTTCCACGGTTCCGAAGGCTGCAAGTCTAAGAATAAGGCACCGGCCGACTTAGTGCCTGGTGAGGGCCCACTTCCTGGTTCATGTGTTCTCATACGGTGGAAGGGACAAAGCTCTCTGGGCTCTTCTTTACCAGGGCACTAATCCATCCATGAGCGTGCACCCCCATGACCTAATCACTCCCCAAAGGCCGCCCGCCAGATACTGTCACACTGGGCGTTAGGTTGCAGCTCTGAATTCTGGGTGGGACACATCCAGTAGAGCAATGCTTATTGTTTTAAGACCTGAAAAAGACAATTTAATATAAATAACTTTAAAAATTACCAATAATTCTCCAGCCAGATAACTCCCTTTAATATTTTGACCTGTTCCTTTTCAGTCTTTGTATTTTACAAAATTGTATACAATATGTACAGTTTCACATTCTGACTTTTTTCTTTCACATCCAGTATAAAACCCAATTTGACATACAATTAGCGGGGAATATAGAATTAGAATTAATGACGGGAAAAGCCCAGAGATCACTATTTGAAGGTTTTTTTTTTAATTTAATTTTTTATTTTTTTAAATTTACATCCAAATTAGTTAGCATATAGTGCAACAATGATTTCAGGAGTAGATTCCCTAATGCCCCTTACCCATTTAGCCCATTCCCCCTCCCACAACCCCTTCCACGACCCTCAGTTTGTTCTCCATATTTATGAGTCTCTTCTGTTTTGTCCCCCTCCCTGTTTTTATATTATTTTTGTTTCCCTTCCCTTATGTTCATTTGTTTTGTCTCTTAAAGTCCTCATAGGAGTGAAGTCATATGGCTTTTGTCTTTCTCTGACTAATTTCACTTAGCATAATACCCTCCAGTTCCATCCACGTAGTTGCAAATGGCAAGGTTTCATTCATTTTGATTGCCGAGTAATACTCCATTTTATATATATATATATATATATATATATATATATATATATACCACATCTTCTTTTCCATTCATCCAGCGATGGACATTGGGGCTCTTTCCATACTTTGGCTATTGTTGATAGTGCTGCTATGAACATGGGGGTACCTGTGTCCCTTTGAAACAGCATACCTGTATCCCTTGGATAAATGCCTAGTAGTGCAATTGCTGGGTCGTAGGGTAGTTCTATCTTTAGTTTTTTGAGGAACCTCCATACTGTTTTCCAGAGTGGCTGCACCAGCTTGCATTCCCATACATTTTTTTTTTAATGTTTATTAATTTTTGAGAGACAGAGAGAGACAGAGTGTGAGCGGGAGAGGGGCAGAGAGAGAGAGAAAGACACAGAATCTGAAGAGGCTCCAGGCTCTGAGCTGTCAGTACAGAGCCCGACGCGGGGCTCGAACTCACAAGCCGTGAGATCATGACCCGATCCGAAGTCGGACGCTTAACCGACTGAGCCACCCAGGCACCTCCAGAGATCACTATTTTAAATAGTCCTTCCTTTCTTTCATAAAGGATTAAAAGGTAGCAGAGATCAGTAAAGTAATTTCTGGAAATCTGATGTACAGGTCAAGTTGTTGACTGAAGTAGACTGGATGGCTCACTGACAGTCTGTGGGCGCCCCAGTGAGGCCTGAGATGTCTCCTGAGGGAAGGAAGGGCCTGAAACAGGCTTTTCCGTCACTGCCTAATGCGTTTTGGAACTCTGAATGATGGGGCGGGGACTCTCCAAGTGAAATCCGTTTTCACACCCAGTGTAGGAAGCATCAGCATGTGGGAGGTGGGATAAGAGACCCCGCGGAGAGTCTGGTGACCGTCCTGAGCGCTCTCCAGGACTTGGGGGTGTAACTGCCCACTTTCATGTGTTGCCTGAAGGGGGTCGGAGGCATCTAGACCCGTCTCTGGACTGCGTTCCAGAAAATCAGGTGGGTCCTTATTTGAGAGAAACCACATTTAAGTAAATGGAGCATTTTTTCCCGGTCTCTGTCTACACGAATTCAGCAACTGTGACTGACACAAACTAGAAGGGAAGAAAAGGAAGAGGAATCTCTCTGTTACTGAGAAAGTTCTCCATCTGACTAAATTAATAGATTGAGTTTTGTTTTGTTTTTTTTTAACTCCGTTTTTCTCTCTGACTCAGGCAGCATAAGGTCATGGAACATCTAGCATTTCCTTGGAAACGATTCTCCTGCACTTTTTAAAGTCATAGTAGCGTCCAATTTAGATCCCGCCTCAACTCGGGTTTTCATCTCAGGGAGACGCAAAACAACTAATTAGCACTGAGGGCTTTCTGGGTTCCATGCAGATACCTTCGGGCTAGTCTGTGGTTTTCACGGACTGTTTCTTTCCTCCCTCGCCGTGACCCCACTTGGGCCTTCCTTCTGAGCTTGCGTGGCTTAAAGAGCTGGGCTGGGGTAGGACTAGGAGGCGTGCCCACAAGAGGCTGGCTGACTGTGAAGCAGCAGGTCCTTTTCCAAGAAACCTGCGTATTGTTTTCCCTTTGGCAGTCTGCCCCGCCCCATTTAAAAGAAATGTGTTTGTGTGTGCGTGTGTGCACTTGTGTACGTCCCCACAATTGCTTCAAGTCGTTGCCGTGAAACACACAAACTTCCCTAGTGATTTCTCCTGCTGTTTTTATCCCTTCCGACATCTTCAATTATAGCATCAGTATCAAAGTCTTTGAAATTTACTCGTTTATTAGGCAGATTTTTTTTTTCAACGTTTTTATTTTTTTTTTTGGGACAGAGAGAGACAGAGCATGAACGGGGGAGGGGCAGAGAGAGAGGGGGACACAGAATCGGAAACAGGCTCCAGGCTCCGAGCCATCAGCCCAGAGCCTGATGCGGGGCTCGAACTCACGGACCGCGAGATCGTGACCCGAGCCGAAGTCGGACGCTTAACCGACTGCGCCACCCAGGCGCCCCTATTAGGCAGATTTTTAAATAGCTGACGAGTTATTCAGAAAGTCTCAGCCTTTTAGCCCAGCTGTTTGCCTAGCTGACCAAATGAGCGGCTCCCTTCTTACTCCGCGATTTTGTGTTCTTCTCATAAAAGCCTACCTGACCGTGGGCCTTCACACTTGATAATGAAAGAGGCGACCTGAGTCATGCTTTATTTGGGAACTTGTTTCCATTGAATACAGTCATTATTATATGTTAAAAAGAATAGCATTTTTAAAAGCATTGTTAAGGGAAGGTGTGATTCTTCACAAACAATGTGAAAATCTCACTTCAAGGTTAGAGTCATTATCATCATCATCATTTAAAAAAAAATTTTTTTTTAAATGTTTATTTATTTTTGAGACAGAGAGAGGCAGAGCATGAACCGGGGAGGGGCAGAGAGCGAGGGAGACACAGAATCCGAAGCAGGTTCTAGGCTCCGAGCCGTCAGCCCAGAGCCCGACGCGGGGCTCGAACTCACGGACCGCGAGATCGTGACCCGAGCCGAAGTCGGACGCTCAACCGACTGAGCCGCCCAGGCGCCCCAGGAACAGCTCTTTTCCAAGGGGCGGTTTGTGAGGAGCCCGGGATTTTTCCAGCTCGTGTCTCCGTCACCTTCACCGAGGGACCTTTATACTTAGCGTGCTCTTGCGCTTCCGACAGGCCAAGGCCGAGCGTGCTGGGCTGCGCGTGCGGGCAGCGTGGCCTGGCCTGGAGGTGGCCCGGGTCACTTCTGTTCACGTCTGCGGCCGGAGCTCCATCTCATGTCCGTACTTCACCCCATAGGGAGCCAGGGGAAGTGTCCAGGGAGCAGAGGAGATACGGAACAGCCAGCAGGTGCCTGCCACAACGTGTAGGGATAGCACATTTCACACGTCATCGAAGAAACCGTGGCGCTTCCTAATGAGAAGGTCGTAGAATATTTTAAAAGTCACAGTCGTACGGAAATGTTAGCTGCCGTAATGGTATTGTAGGGGTATGGGAGAGACAAATTTGGATCTTTAAGTGTGGTGTCATTTTCTTGTCTTGTAAGTATATGTGTGTTTTTAATCTTTTCTTCAATCATTTTAATTTGTAGGGCCCTTTAAAAGGACGCAGAGTCGAAGGAATTCAATATGAAGACATTTCTAAACTTGCCTGAGTTTGAAAATTTGTTAACACATTAAAATCCTAAAGCATCAAATTGGTGTTCACCAAGGCATTATAAGACTCTACTGTGTTAGGGTGTTTCTTTTGTATAAAGCAAATGGATTTATTTAAATATTACTGTATAGTTGTTCAGCTAAGCTTATAGAAAAATCGAATTATGTCTCATGAAGTATCAAAACAATGTAATTTTGTTTTTACTGGTTTGGTTTCCTTTGTAATATTGCCTTAAAGATTTTTTATCTTCATTAAAAGAATGTTATCGTAAAGTGTTTTATATAAGACAATTTAGAATCGTGTAGAGGAAATCCTTCATATACTCTATAGTTGCAGTGGTAAAGTTGAACTATAAATCTAATTACACTTTAATTTTTTTTTTTTTTCAACGTTTATTTATTTTTGGGACAGAGAGAGACAGAGCATGAACGGGGGAGGGGCAGAGAGAGAGGGAGACACAGAATCTGAAACAGGCTCCAGGCTCTGAGCCATCAGCCCAGAGCCTGACACGGGGCTCGAACTCACGGACCGCGAGATCGTGACCTGGCTGAAGTCGGACGCTTAACCGACTGCGCCACCCAGGCGCCCCCTAATTACACTTTAAAAAGTCAGACTATAGAGTCCCGGCTTTATTGAGATAGAGTTCACGCACGATATCACGTACAGTTCGGTGGCTTTTAGTATACGTACAGAGATGTGCACCAATCATCACTATTTACTCTTAGAGCATTGTCATCGCCGCAGAAGGAAACCCTGTGCCCGTGGTCTCTCCCTGTCCTCCCACTTTCCCCAGGCCCTGGCAACCACTGGTCTACTTTTGGTCTCGGGGACTTGCCCGTCCTGGACGTTTCATATCAGTGGAATCGTAACAACAGGTGGTCTTTTTACGAGTCGCTTCTTCCGTGGAGCATTGTGTTTGCAACGTGCACCCATGTTGTAGCGTGTACCAGTGCTTCCCTCCTTTTTATTGCTGAGCAATAGTCCACCGTATGGGTACACCACAGCGTCAAAATCCGTTTGTCAGTTGACGGACATTCTGGTCGTGTCTGCTTTGGGGCTCTTAGGAGTAATGCTGCTATGAACATTCGTGCGCACGATGTTCTGTGGACACGTGTTCATACGTTTTCAGTGCCTAGGAATGGAGCTGCAGAGTCTGACTGTAAGTCATGGGATGATGTTTCTTTATATTTAAGAGAGAGAGGGTGTGAGCAGGGGAGGGGCAGAGAGAGAGGGAGACACAGAATCTGAAGCAGGCTCCACGCTCTAAGCTGTCAGCACAGAGCCCGATGCTGGGCTCGAACTCACAAGCTGTGAAGTCATGACCTGAGCCTAAGTCGGACGCTCAACCGACTGAGCCCCCCCCCGCCGGGGCACCCCTACCATTCTGAGGAACTTCCAGCCTGTTCCAAAGTGACTGTACCATTTTAGAATCCCATCGACAGTGTTGAACTGTACATTTTTAAATAATAGATCAGTGTATTATTTAGGGATGCAGAAGACAGGAAACTCAGCGAATACTTGGGTTATGTAAAAAATATACATATATACGTATATATATGTATATATATGTATATGTGTATGTATATATGTATATATATGTATATTTTTTAAAATAAATAAATTGATGGCTCATGCGACAGAAGGAGCAGATGCGGGCTTGCATTGGGGTCCAGGGTGCGAACAGCCTGGTCGGGCCTGGCTCCCGCGGCCCCGGCTTGGCCTGTGTCGGCCGTGCTCTCAGCCCCTCTCGACAGCAAGATGACCGCCAGCGTCCCCGGCCTCCTGTCTCCCCCTTCTCCCCCAGTTCAGACAGAAGACTGAAACTGAGGCCGGGACAAATCACTCCACGGGCAAGGGTTGGAATATTGAGATGGGCCAGACCTGGGTGGTTCGCCAGCCCCTAGGCCGTCTCTCTCGGACTTAGCATCAGGGATTGCTGATCAGTTCTGTCGTCAGAAGGCGGGAGGACCCGCCCGCGAACAGAACCGGAAGATGACGGCAGCACGAGATGCAGTAACGGGGCGATGTCAGTAGCTTTGCCAGCTGTGTTCTTCCGGGATGAGTTCAAGTGTTTCTGAACTAACTGGACAGCACAAGAACATGGAAAGGAACCGGGTGTTGGAGTTGAGCAGGCTTCAAATTGAATGTTGGCTGTTCTGTTCACCAGCTGTGTAATCTTAGAATGTTTTTAATGTACCAATTATCAAAAAAAAAAAAAAAATGTGTCCCTGCAGGGTTGTTGTGAGAACTACAGAAAATACACAGGAGGTGTCAGACGGGGAGTCACGCATCTGTGGCCCCGCCTGGTGTTAATCTGGCCTGAAGAATTTCGTTAGGGAGAATGGGTCTCCCTGGTCAGAACAGGTAAGTCAACCGTGATGAGATCCCCCCACCCCCCCACCCCCACCGCCAACATGTAAATTCGGAGTCAACCTCCGTAGGAAAAAATGTTCCATCCCTACCTCCCACATTCTGATTCTTTTCCCCAACATCTTCCTGAAGTTCTCCCAGAATGAAACAAAGTAGCGTAACGGATGTGAAATTTAGCATTTAAAAATCAAAAGCACATAAATACGACTCTAGACGACAGGGCCTTTATCTCCCCCCCCCCCCCCCGGAAGTTCTTAGAGGCCAGTAGTGTTTTATGTTCTCCACGGTGACTTCAGATACCTAACGTCAAGTTTTCTATGGGTTTTTTTTTTTTCCTTTCTTAAAGCATCACAAGCTACTTTTGTTTACATAGACTTTTTTTTTTTAACAACAGTTTTAAGCTCACGGCGAAATGGAGCAGAGGGTACAGAGATTGCCCATAGATCCCCTGTCCCCACACACACCGCCTCCCTCACCACCCACATCCCCGAGCAAAGTGGTACGTTTGTTACAATGAACCTATGATAATGATGAACACATCATCATCATCCAAAGTCCATAGTTTAGGGTAGGGTCACTCTTGGCGGTGTCCCATTCTATGGGTTTGGGCAAGTTGGTAACAAAATGAAATGTATTCACCAGTACAGTATCATACAGAACAGCTTCACGAGGCTAAAAATCCTCTGTGTTCTCCCTGTTCGTCCCTCTCCCCCCAACAGCTCAACCCCTTGGCAACCGCTGACTTTTTTTTTTCTTTTTCTGGCTCCGTATCTTTGCCTTCTCCATAATGTCATACAGTTGGAATCGTATAGTATGTAAGCTTTCCAGATTGGCTTCCTTCACTTAGTCACATGCCCTTAAGGCCTCTCCATGCCTTCTCATGGCTTGATAGCTCATTTCTTTTCAGCGCCAAGCAATACGTCTCTGTCTGGATGTGCCACAATCCATCCACTCCCCTACTGAAGGACATCTTGGTTGCTTCTGGATTTGGTCAATTACGAATCAAGCCATTAACAACATCCGTGCGTATTTTTTATGTGGACATGTTTTCAGCTCAGAGTAGATGCCAAGGAGTGCAGTTGCTGGATGGTAAGGGGAGGGTGTGTTTGGTTTTGTAAGAGACTGCCAAACGATCTTCCAAGTGGCTGCGCCATTTTGCATTCCCGCCAGCAAGGACTGAGTGTTCCTGTCGCTCGCGTCCTCACTGGCATTTGGTGGTGTCAGTGTTTTGAATCTTGGCCCTTCTGATAGGTGTGTAGTGGCATCTCGTTATTTTAATCGGCATTTCCCTGGTGACCTGACGTCAAGCATCTCTTCGTGTGTCTATTTGCCATCTGTGTATCTGTGGTGAGGTGTCCGTTCAAGTCTTTCGTTCATTTTTTAATGGGGTTGTTCATTCTCTTATTGTTGAGTTTCAAGAGTTCCTTGTGTATTTTGGGTAATAGTCCTTCATCAGGTACGTCTTTTGCCAGTACTGTCTCCCGGAGCATGGCTTGTCTTCTCGTCTTTTATTTTTATTTTTTATTTTCACTTAAAATTTTGTTTTAATGCTTATTTACTTTTGAGAGAGTGGGGGAGGGGGGACAGAGAGAAGGAGACCCAGAATCCGAAGCAGGTTCCAGGCTCCGAGCTGTCAGCACAGAGCCCGACGTGGGACTTGAACTCACTCACGGATCACATGATCATGACCCGTGCGAAGTCAGATTCTTAACCGACTGAGCCACCCAGGCGCCCCCGTCTTCTCACTTTTTAGATAGCTGTTTTTCATCATTTTGCTTGAGGTCCTATCAAATTATTGGTAATCGTGTCTTGGGAAGTCAAATTCCCTGAGTTTTCATTGGGAATGCCACTGACTCCTACTGCCTTCCTTTCTGCCTTTCCTTGCCTACTTCTGCCTGTCCGTTTTTCCTGTCATACTTGAGTAAATTCATTGAACAAACATTTACTGAGTTCTCCGGTAGGTGAGCCGTCGCAGTATGTGCCGTAGATTTAAGTGTGAGAAGCAAGTATAGACCCAAGATGTGTGTTGTGTAGGAATTGACAATGGTCAGAGAACTGATACTCAAACGAAATGAGTGGCCAATAAAGAGACACTTGACCATCTGGGACAGCTACTTAACAATCCACCTTAACTTTGCTGGGCCTCGGTAAGAGACCATGAACTGATAATCAGGATACACCTCGGTGCCTACTTTGCCAAAGGAGAACCACAGGATTAGAATATGAATCAGCCTTGATTGATAAGTTGGTTATTGGCTTGACTGAAATGCTCTCAGAAATATTAAGCCACTAGTACAATTAAAAGGAAGCATCCTTGATTTTTCTTTCTTTTACATAGATATTCCAGAGAAAGTCACCAGCGTAGACTTGGCCGGTGTGAAGAAGTGTTAAGAACATAACACTAAATTCTTACGGCATTTTTATGTATTCAGCACGCATAAGCATTATTTAAGCATTTTTATGTATTCGGGCAGCCAGATAACTTTTACTCTGATCTCACTGGGTCTTTGGAGCGACTTTTCTCTCTTTCAATTGGGATAAGGCTGAAGAGAAGAATGCCACCTTTTATGGTATTAAGCGATCCTTTAAAGCATGTTGAATGGTTTGCATAAGGTCTCACACCAGTAGGTACTAAAATAACTCCTGATCCGTGCTTCATTTTTACTACACATCGAGACAATCTTTAATTTCCTTTTTTTAATTATTATTATTTCTTTGGAATAAGTAACTCTTTAATTTTTTCTTCAAGCATGGGCTCCCATTTCCCTGACAGTAAGATATATATTTGCTTGGTTTAAGGGAAACCATTCGGATTGATATTTACGAAAAGCTTTGAAGACAGGCTACAGGAGTCCTGAAGATGATTGGAAGATAGGGGCCCTGCGACACCCCAGCTGAGATTTACGGTGACGACCTACTCCTCTCTACAGAATTACGTTCTGATCAATCCCTAGTGGGTTGCAGAATGCTCCAAAGAATAAGCAAGCGTAATACAGGTAACTGTCAGGTTGTTTTCCTTTATTGCTGAGAGCACAATACTTTCAGAAACTAATCAAGAGGTAAACAGTGGAAGAATCTCTTCCTTTCCACTGATCCCTAGTAATTTGGTTCCTTCATTTGAAATTCAAAATGGAGTATCCATTTGTAACTCAAAATTAATTATATAGAGAAGGCATATTTCTGGTCTCAATGGGGAGGCGTGGACAGCATTATTAATACAATTTTAGTTGCCTTATTCAAAACGCCAGCTATTAATAAAAGTTTTGATAATTGAATAACATGGATTTGACTTTAAATCTAGTTTTACAAAACTGTGTTGTTCAACATCCTGCATATAAATATACAGCCTAAGATCTTCATTGTTATTTTTAGAACTACAGAGCACATGTAAAATACTAAGAATCAAACTAAACATATATCTAAAGATAGTAGTTTTAAAGTCTAAATTCTTGCCAAGTAGCAGAGTTAAGTGTAAGAACCTACTTTTGAAGTTTGTGTTACATATTAGCATTTTAAGATCAGTATTTTTGAAGTAGAAAACGGAAAACCTGGAGTAGACTTTTAATGTACCATAGGTACCACAGATAAAACTAAAAGGCAGTGCCATTTACCTCTTCAGCACTGAGGTTACCTATGGATTCTAGGAATATCACATTTCCTTACTATTTTACAATTAGACCAAAAGACAAAAACTTGATTTTGTAAATACAGGTTGAGTGCGAAAAAGAGGCAGTTTTGTGTACTTTCTAAAGTAAAAATAACTTTTACCAAATTATGGAGGGAAAGCTTCATAAAAACAGACCTGTAGGGGTGCCTGGGTGGCCCTGGCGGTTAAGCGTCCGACTTCAGCTCAGGTCATGGTCTTGCGGTTCGTGGGTTCGAGCCCCGCGTCCGGCTCTGTGCTGACAGCTGGGAACCTGAAGCCTGCTCCAGATTCTGTGTCTCCCTCTCTCTCTCTGCCTATCCCCTGCTTGTTCTCTGTCTCTGTCTCTCTCTCTCTCTCTCTCTCTCTCTCTCTCTCTCTCAAAAATGAAACATTAAAAAAAATTTTGTAATGGACCTTGAAACACTTTTTAAGTGCAATTTTACCACTTTGACCTTTGAAAATATATCCGAATTCTAGAAATTGATTTTTAAAGGGAAGTTATACACAAAGAAAAGTACAGACTTACAACAAACCAGATTTGCACCAAATCACCCAAATCCACTATATTAATGCAGACATAATGAAGTCTGATTTGTTGTGTATTGATTCTGCCTTATAAATGTCATCAGCCTTTTGTGAGGACATAGCTTGCTAGTTAATTTATTTCAAAATGCAGTCTAATCATATAAGATTTAAAATTACTCTCAGGAATTGCTTAAATACAAACAAAAGGTATATAAGGAATACTCAGGAAGCCTCTGTGTTCAAGATCATTGAATCTGTGTGAAACGTGTTGCCACATAGGGGTGACTTCCAGAGAATTTGGACCTATGATTGTCTCAGAATTCATAGTAACATTAACACTAAGTGAAGTTAGCCGTGTGAGGTAACATCCTGAGCGATTTTAAATATGCAAAGAATTTGGGAACAACAAAATCTCCGAGGTGACCTTAGAATGCCATCAGGGAAGCAGGACTGTTACGAGGGATCGTAATTTAATAAGCAGACACCTACCCATTTGTATCATATCTTATCTGGAGGATAGCTTTGAGAACAGAAACAGGGTAGTGAACTAAGGCCTTGTCATGGTTTATTATAGGTGTCAACTTGGCCGGGCCATGGGGTACCCAAAGAGTTAGTCAGACACAATCTGGGGTGTTTCTACGAAGCTGGTTTTGGATGAAATTTACATTTAAGTCATAGCCTGAGTAAAACAGGTGGGCTTCCCTAAGTGGGCCTCATCCAACCAGTTGAAGGCCTGAGTACAACAAAAAGGATGACACCCCCCCCCCCCCCCGTAAGAGGGAATTCTCTAGCTGCCTGCCTTTGGATTTCATCGGCAGCATGGATTTTTCCTGCCTCATGGCCTTCAAACAAAAACCGGCTTCCCCCAGATCTCCTGCCCCATCAGTCAGCCCATCCTGCAGGTTTGAAACTACCATTCTTTATAATGATGTGAACAAATTATTGTATAAATCACCCCCCCCATATATATATGCATAGTTCTGTTTCTCTAGAGCACCCTGACTTACACAGTCTGCACGGACTAAAAAGGATTTCTGAGGCCAACACTGTGGAGGAAATGTTGGCCAACCACACTGGGCCATCGCAGGGACCTTGGCAAGCCTATCCCAGCAACTGGTGACGGCTTTTGCCGCCACAAAACAATCAAGAGCAAGCAACTTACCCTGTTCTTACTTGACGTTCGCCAAATAACCTTCTCATAATTGAACATCCCACGTACCTGATAGCATCAAAATATACTCAGCCTGCAGGGCTGAAGACCAGACCCTCGAGAATAATGAAATCATCACAGCAAATGCCAAGTTGAGGGCTCCGTCTGGATGCCAGCGCGAGTGGCCAAAGCAGCTTTTCCTTTGCATGACCCTGATTAACACGTCTTAACATCTGAAAACTCGACAAAATCCTGAATCTTCTTTGCAAAGTATTTATTTTCTTCGGCTGTATTCACAGGTTTTCTAAACCACTATGACATCTGGTTACTGGAAAGGGGGCAGGGAAGGGCCGTATATACGTATCATTTCCAAAGCCACACATCTTTAAGGCCTTTGGAGAAAGCTATAAAGCTGAGGCACAAAGTAATCCTTGTAATGTCCGTCGATGAAACCTTTCCCGCTGTTATGCACGAACCAACAGGAAACCTCTGTTCCGAACACTCGATCTGTTCGATAGTCCTTCTGTAGGCCTCTGCGGGGAAAATGGTGAGTATGGTTAGACTTGGCCAGCTTGCGTATCTGCAAAGCTTCTTTGCTGTTCATCATGCCCCTCCTGGTGCCGTATCTGCTCACGCCCACCTACCCCCACTCCCCAAGCTGTACAGAACATTCTCTCGAGCTTGGTGTTGGAAGGACAGAGAATAAGCACTGCATCCTTAGATAATTCAAATAACCCTTTGGAGACTGACCAATATGTAGACTTTTCCGGCACGGGAAAGAGTGCAAGTTAACGTCCCAGTGGAAAGAAAGCGGGAACCAAATGCTGAGCCGCTGTGGGCTCACCTCACGTGTCCCCTGCTGAATGAATCTTCACTGTGAGGGTGAGTGTTCTATCTAAGGGTGATGCCAGCTGTTTCTGAGAAATCCATGCTCCCACTTACAGGACAAAGAAGCCGATGATTTAAAAAGCTGTGTGGCCTATTGTCGCTAGTGAGCTTTAAAATACGGATGAAAGCGCACGACCCCGTCCACCCTGAAGCCCCCGTCAACTCAGTCTCAGTTATGTATTTCGAGGTGCTTCCAACAGAAGAACTGGAGGCCTGACAGTTACGTTTGCCATTAGAGTATAGCAGGTGTGCGTTTACCGACCTAGATAACTTATTTTACTCTTGTTACTGTGCTCGCCATTTCCTTATCAAACATGCTCACCGACGCCCACGGGTCACTCACTGGTCTCCAGTGAGCCGAACCCGGGTGAGTGGTACACTCACCAAGAGCTCGTCGTTTTACTTCAAAAATCTATTTTTGTGGTGGTATGTATGGCTTAATTATTACTGCAGTGTCATCACTTACTGATGTGGAAGCCAAGGACATTTGCGGGCAAAGAAAGTCATTTCTTATAAAGCAACGTTGATTGCTTTGTAAAAAAAAATAATTAAAAAAAAGGCAAAAAAAAATCCACAAAAAACCTGCTTTAAAATGATATCAGACAGGCACAGAGGAGACTGCTGTAACGGACTGGGAGAAATTTAAAAGATTGAGAAGAATGTAAACACTCACGATGCTTTCCAAGTATAGAATCCTCACTTTGAACAAAGCATGCGGAGATGGTTTGTGTCAGAAAAGCTACACAAAAATGCATTTGGTAGATTCATACTCAAGAAGAAGGCTGCAGTTTTATATAAAATTATATATTCAGGGACTCCTGGCAGGCTCAGTTGGTTGAGCGTCCGACTCTTGGTTTTGGCTCAGGTCATCATCCCAGGGTTGTGGGATCGAGCCCTGCATTCAGCTCTACACGGAGCATGGAGTCTGCTTAAGATTTTCTCTCTCCCTCCATCCCTCTCCCCTACTCAGGTTCTCTCTGTATCTCAAAAAAAAAAGAAAAGAAAAATAAAAAATAAAAAATATATATATTCTCTAGCACTGTGGTTCACAGGCATTTTTATGATTTCCTTCTTTGATCAGCTTTTTCAGTAAGCCAACTGGTGACCATAGGGCTTGTAATGCAGAGGATGAGACCAATGGCTTCATTTCTCTTGGCATTTTATGGCACCTCCTTATCTACCTGGTCCCTATTTGCAGTTAGGCTGGCGTCCCTGCAGCGGCCTTATACAGATGCCGTGTGTGTTTCTCCCTGATGAACTGTTTCGTCGGACATAAGTAACACTTGAAATAGCTTTTCTTGCTTTGCTCATTTCTGTTCTAACCCCGGTAGGAGCGCTCTGGGTCGCTGCTATATGCATCCGAGGCCTACCTGGTGACGATCAACCTGTGTCCCTTCACTTCCATGCTCGCCTCTGGCTTCTCGGGGTCCTTCCCCGGTCGCTCATTGAAGATCCGGATCTTTGGCTCATGCATGAACTGGCCTAGTGACACAAAGTCCAGACTGATTTACGTGGAACCCACGGGCAAACAAAAACAACAGCCTCATCATCATTGGATCCAAACTGCACTTTGGTCTCCCTCTAGAATTTCTGGGGCCGAAAGACATACCGAGAGGGAAAAGGCAGAGCGATGGGAGGGATGGGTCCTTCCCAAGAGCAAAGCAGGGTGCTCACCCCACGGTCACTTTACACACGAGGCTGACCCACTGGGCGAGAAGTGGAGTGGAACGCCCTGTGGCTAGGGGTGCGGGTGAGCACCTGTGAGCACAGCTCAGCTCATAGAAACAAGGTTTGTGATGTCATAGTCACATACTTCAACCGAACTGTTCCTTAGAAGGTTGGGGTGCCTGGGTGGCTCAGTTCGGTTAAGCCAACCGATTTCAGCTCATGTCATGATCTCATGGTTTGTAAGATCAAGCCCTGCATCAGGCTTTGCGCTGATAACACGGGGCCTGCTTGCGATTCTCTCTCTCCCTCTCTCTCTGTCCCTCCCCAACTCACACACGTGCTCTCTCTCTCTCTCAAAATAAAAAGACATTAAAAAAAAAAAAAGTTCACCTCTCTTCAGTTACAAAAAAAAAAAAATCTTCAATGTATAATTTAAAAATTGAAAACGTTTCTCTAACTTTCCCAGTTAGTGATGATGAAATCCCGGGTCTGGGATTACCCGCACCAGCAAATGGTCTTGGCTGTAGCACAACCCAGTCCCCCTGCCCTGCAACGTAGGGTTGTATTAATCGTGTTTGTTACTTTCTGTATATTATGATTTGACATCTTAAAACCCTGACCGGCTGGGAGAGACTGCCCCCTCCCTACCCAATTCTGAAAGATAGCAAAGGACTCAGACAGGAGCATGCCTGCCGTGTGCAAGCTAACCACCCAGAGCTAGACCTCCGCTAGCTGGCCTGCACAGCCCAGATGGAATCATTCCAGGCCCAGGTGCCAGGTAAGTAGAGACCACCCTGGACCCCAAAGCCCACCTACATTACTCAAGCTAGCCAGCCCAGAACTCCCCTCCTCTGTCTTATCTTTGCACAGAAACACCACAGAGGCTCTGGCCTTGCCCTGCGCGTTAGCTCCCTGATGAGAACTTGGCCTTCCTCTGCGGCCCTGCGAGGCGAGCCCTGCCTCTCGTTTCCAGGGGGAGACCGGGAGCGATGGTAAACGTTTCCATCGATGGCATCGGCCCCTTTGCGTCCTCGCTCAGTCACCTCTACAGATCAAGCCTTGGGCACAGAGTATGGCTCTAACCCGTCTTTTGAGTCCACACCTGTTACTGTCCGAGTTCTAACCTCCAAAGTTGCTCGAGACCAAGAGGGGGCCCCCCACTTTGCCTGACGGTCGATGGACACATACCTATTAGTCCATGTGCTTTAGGTGAAAACTTGTTTGTGGGGGGAACGTAGATCCCCAGAAAGTCTACGTTGATCGGATGCTTCTTCCAAACCCGATGGAGTAAAACAGAGAAGGACACGTCTTTATTCAGGGTGACGGTCACAGTTTGCTCTTTCTTCACAGAGACAAGCACCCTGGTGTGAAAGCCAAAATGGAGTCAACATTTCTAGAACAACTGTTCAGGACGCCATTCCTCCCACCCCGGACACGAGCTGGCCACCCCTCCCTGGACAATCTCACTAGTGGTCTAAGTCTGTCACAACGTTTTTGCCACAGAATGTTGTTTTCACTCCCGGCTCTGGAATTCTGTCAATTTATATGTTTGTATGAAAACAATTAGCAGGGGGGTGCCTGGGAGGCTCAGTTGGTTGAGCATCCGACTCTTGATTTTGGCTCAGGTCATGATCCCAGTGGGGTGAGATCAAGCCATGCGTTGGACTCCCCACTGAGCGTGGGGCCTGCTTAAGACTCTCTTTCTCTCTCTCTCTCTCTCTCTCTCTCTGCTGTCCTCCTGCTCATGCTCTCTCTAAAATTAAAATTAAAACAATTAACAGATAATAATGGGAAAATATTACTCCTAAGATACAATCATTGTGTTTCTGGGCACAGTCTGACACGGAGTCGGCCGTGGAGTTTTGATGGATTCATTCACTTTTCTGACACGGATTTACTGCGTTCCTACGACATGCCTGGCCGTAGGCTGGCACTGAGACACGCAGTGACCAAAAGATGTGGACCCTGTTGCCAGGAACGGGGGAGTAGGTAACAAAAGCCTTTCTGAAGCGCGCGTCTTCATATTTAAAATGACAATGTTAAGTTCTAGTTTATATCACGGATCTCTGGATTTATGTACGTAGTCGTGTGGAGGGCGGGCCTGAATCCCGACGTGATAACACTTGCCTCCGATTAATGACGCGAGCAGTGTCCGACCAGGACAGGATGGACGTACGGGAGCCCCGGCTCAGGGTGACGGTCTCGGTGCTGATTTCTATTTTCATGTCTTCACTTTGGAAGTAAAACCCCAGTTTTCCGAAATAGGTTCTGAGTTTTTCATTCTTGGGCTTCTTGGCACCAGTGAGCTGCCCATTGACCAAAATCCCTATGGAAAAACACATGTTTGTTTGGGTTTTTTCCCCCTCCGTGAGCCATTTTGCTTCAGGATTTGACATTTCTTCCTATGCAACGCTCACCTTATTACCATGTGTGACGGCAGTTTAAATTAATGATATTACAGTAAGATCTGCCAGTTTACACTCAGGTTTTTGGCGATTGTAGTTCACTTAGGCATATATTTATAATTTATTTCTAATTATCAGGGTTTACAAAGTACGGGACTTCGATTCAGTTAAGAAAGAAAGAAATCCCAGGGAGCGACAGCGAAGCATGGTAATGATCCCATTGTTTCGTTCGGATGTAGTATCTTTTCACTTTACCTAATTCTGGATCAGAAACAAGGTTGAGGATTTTTCCTGGTTCGGAGTCAATATTGAAACAAACATTCTTTTCATTTTTCGGTAGGTAAATGATGAAGTGTGGGTCGTTTTCAACTGGAAAATAAACAGAGAAAATGAGATCAAACAAAATCATAGAAAGGAAGATGACTTTGAGCAGGACTTTATTCCTGAACATCTTTAATTTAACAGGAACAAATATTTACGGTGCTTCTACTATTTGCTGGGTTCTGTTCTAGGCACTGGGGGCCCAGTGGTCCAAACCCATTGTCCCTTCCCCATGGAGCCTCTCAGAGTTTTAAGTGATTGTACAAATATGGTGTATACTTGTTCTGAAGCTATCAGGCCAGAGATAAAAAAAAAAAAAAAAACAACAACAACCAAGAAACACACAAAGCATGAGAAACACACACATACACACTATATATACATGTATACGTATATATATATATGTAACATACATATACACCATACATGTATATACTATGTATGTGTATATACACACAGTGAGTGTTGTTTTAAGTAACCATATGCAGTACATAAAAATAAAGGAGACAATATTATTTGTTGGCATACAGATTGATATTAATCAATTCTACGAGCAATGAAGCATGATGCTACTCTCAAGAAAGAACTCCCTTGGGGTGCCTGGGTGGCGCAGTCGGTTAAGCGTCCGACTTCAGCCAGGTCACGATCTCGCGGTCCGTGAGTTCGAGCCCCGCGTCAGGCTCTGGGCTGATGGCTCGGAGCCTGGAGCCTGTTTCCGATTCTGTGTCTCCCTCTCTCTGCCCCTCCCCTGTTCATGCTCTGTTTCTCTCTGTCCCAAAAAAATAAATAAAAAACGTTGAAAAAAAAAATTTTAAAAAAAGAAAGAACTCCCTTGTTACTGGACAACTTATTCTGGCCGATCTTTCTTATTTGTTTGTTTGTTTGTTTAATCATTCAACAAATATTTGGCGAGGAAGAAAAAAAAAAAAGCAAACTATGACCAAAGCACTGAATTAGGCATTGGTTGGTGTAGCTATAAACAAATCATGGTCTTGTCTACAATACCTCCAAGAAAGGCACAACTTCATGAAAGAGTCACCAGGATTCTCTCATTGACCAAACTTCACTTAGGCTCCCCCGACTCTTTCAACGACGCCTCAACTTTTGGACTCACATACGTGTCTGTCTCTGCATTGTCGTTTTTTAGCAGGAATCTTACTACATTAGTTTAGCTAGAATCCCCGTCCTCCATAATGATCACCCTTGATATCTAACCAGGTTTCTCATCCCCCACCATCCTCCAGGTGATGTCTGATCACCTGGCCGCCTTCCACAAGATTCCTATTTGGCTGGTTTGGTCGGAATCCCCTTTACTCCTGATGTTTCCTCTTGGTGATTTTCCACCCACCGCCCCCACCCTGTTTTTGTCTACAAACTCCCACTTTCCCATGCCGTACTTGGAGCTGAGCCCAATCTTTCCCGCCTAACTAGACCCCATTGCGGGGGTCCTCGCACCCATCACGACAGCCCCCCACCCCTGAATAAAGTCTTCCTGACCATGCGCACTCTAACAAATGTCACGAATAATTTTTTTCTTTAACGGGTTTTCTTTCACAGAGACAGACAGAATAAAATAAAAGGCACAAAAATGTCACAAGCCCAATGGTCTGGGGGTAAAGATGAAAGGGTGACGAACCCCACCTGGCTAGTTGAACCCCACCTGGCTAGACGAACCCCAAGGGCCTTGCGAAGGAGTTCGCATTGAGAAGGGCCTTGCGAAGGAGTTCGCACCAAGCCTTGAAGATAGGAGAGGAGGGGAAGGAAAAAAGACATAGGAGACAGATTTTGTTCTGAGTGCACAGAATGAGGCCCAGCCTGGAGGTATAACAGTTGATGATTTGTGTACAAGTGACTACAAGGATGGGTTCTTGAAAATGTAGAAAAAGATAAGACTAGAAATGGGGGTCATAGAGACGGAAGAATGGACCTGTAAGTTGGGGAGCCATTCGAAGGTTTTGAGAGTAAATGTGGCAAAGATTTGATTTTAGGGATATAACATGTCACAGTATATAAATTAAGTATTGAGAAGCGGACAAAGGAAAGTCAGTTGGCAGCTAATGTGGCAGCAGGCCGGGCGAGGGATGGTAAATTCACGAACTCCGATGGGAAATGGGACCCGCACGGGAGGGAGAGTCCGGGGATGCGTGGCAGCGTCCACGGTATCTGGTAACGGAGTGAGCCGTAAGAACTGCAGTGGTTGTGTTTTCCAGAATAAAACTGGAACGGCGGCCTTCCATCCACCGAGGGGTTGCTGTTTTCTAGACGTGATCGCAAAGTCCTTTGCAAAACATTAACTCAACTGATTTTCCCTGTAGCCTTGCAGGGGACAGGTGACCTGCCCCGAGGTCACATTACAGAGTCAGTAAGTGGCAGAGCGAGGACCAAAGGGCAAGCCCGTTCTCCCATGCGCTCGGATACGCTCGTTCGTTCTCAAGTGTGTGACTTGGGACATGAAATGGAGGAGAAACCAATCCAGGACACTGATACAATCTTGTATTTCTTTGCACCCCCCACCAAGCTCCTGCTCCGTGATCAATAAATACTTGGTTAATCGATTTGGTGCTGAGCGGGGCACTAGAGGGCATCATTAAAACACAGAGCAAAGGCTCTCGACTCCCTTTCTTCAATTAAGCAAAAATCATTTTATCACGATAGCTCGTCCTTTACACAAATCCAGTGTTTTGAAATGTCTACTGAAGGGAATTGCTTTTGTTGAAGATAATGATTGATTTTGCCAAAGCCCACGAATCCCGCTAATCAGACCTTCTGGTAATGACCGCACATCAGAGCCGCCACGCTGAGTTGATAGAATTCTAGACGGCAGACACGAGGCATCATATTTAGGCGGGTCCCAGGACTCCCACGACTGAGTTCACAGAGTCCTGACGACCTAGGGTTTACGAACTTCTGCTGGGAACCAGGGACCGAGTCCATAGTAACCACCGTGTAGTTTTTTCCTCATCCCCATTTTACAGGCGGGCTCACTGAGACCCAGAGAGGTTTCAGAGTCTGGCGCACGGTCCCGTGGGCAGAGTTTGACCGCAGACCCGGTCCCCTTTCCTGCCTCATCCGGCAGGCCGTGAACTCAGAGGTAGCCCTGCATTCTAACTGGAACGGACATTGAAAACTAAGTTAGCTTTATCTCTACACGTTTCGACAGAAGCTTTGTTTTGCGAAGCAGCAGTGGAAGAGGCTCACGCCCCTGTCAGTGACCTTGTCCCTCGCTCTGAGAGCCACCCAGCCCCGTCCCCACGTGGATGCGTTGTAAAATTGCCACTACTGGCTGGAAGTCCAATGCGGGGTCCTTCGTTAAGCTCCGTCGTTGGACACGCTCAGGTGGGAGAGTGGAGGGGCCGCTCTACGAAGCATTGCCACCCATGGAAAGCTGAAGAAGCAAATCCCTCCTGGCCCACAAGTAACAATTTTAGAGACAAGCCAGAGGGGAGAGCTGCGCTCGCTTTAAAAATTGATTTGAGAGGCGCCTGGGTGGCTCAGTCGGTTAAGCGTCCGACTTCGGCTCAGGTCATGATCTCTCGGCTCGTGGGTTCGAGCCCTGCGTGGGGCTCTGTGCTAACGGCTCAGAGCCTGGACCCTGCTTCGGATTCTGTGTCTCCCTCTCTCCCTGCCCCATCCCTGCTCAAGTTCTGTCTGTCTCCCTGTCAAAAATAAACATTAAAAAAATTTTTTTTTAATGAATAAACGTTTAAAAAAATTTTTTAAGTCGATTTGAAGTCCTCACTATGTTTTCTCTGTTATATAATGCAGTGCTTGGTGGATGGCGGGTATACAGTCTTGAGAAATCGGTTCTGAGGGTGAGAAATGTTCTTGCTGGAAAAGTCTGTGTGCCTGGCAGTCCCAAAAAGCTGCACGCTTCTGGAAACACCAGGAGTTACTGAAATTTCAAACAACCCGAATCAAGCTCATACTTCCAACAGGGAGAGGGACGCGCTCGCTCCCCCTGAATGGTGAAATGTGCTCCTTTCTAATAAGAAAGAAAAGAAAGTAGAGCTCACACAGGCTTTCGACGCGGGGCCCGCTAATCGCTAGACGGCTGTCATCTCGCTCCAGGAAAGGTGGCCATACCAGACCAGGAAGGGGAGAGGAGACACTCTCCTCCCCTGGCCCCCAGAAGCTCCTGCCTCTCTCTCACTGGTTGGGAAAGGATACTGGGGAGGTTGACGACGAGGAGAGACGGCAATCTGTACAAGGAAGCAGCTGTCAGAACTGTCGCACAAGGAAGCAGTCTTCCCTTGGATGATCCCGCCTGCCACCCGTACCTCCCAGGGAAGTCATTTGTGGAAAGGGTTTTTAGGACGGAGCTAAACGAGGATTTTTCAAATGCGCTACTGAAAACAAACAAACAGATAAACAACCCCACAAAATAGCATGTGGCTGTGCAGGAAACAACATTAAAGTGGTTTTCTTTTAATTTTTTTAAAAAAATGCTCACTTATTTTTGAGAGAGAGAGAGAGAGAGAGACAGAGTGCAAGCTAGGTGAGGGTGAGGGTTAGGAGCAGAGAGAGAGAGGGAGACCCAGAATCCGAGGCAGGCTCCAGGCTCCGAGCTGTCAGCACAGAGCCCCACGCGGGGCTTGAACTCGTGATCCGCGAGATCGTGACCTGAGCCGAAGTTGGACGCTTAACCGACTGGGCCATCCAGGTGCCCCCATTAAAGTATTTTTTATTGCAAAATGTATAGCTTCTAATATTTAATAAGAACATTTGTTTTCTGGCTAGCCCTTGACGACGGTTTCACATGTAGTCGACAGCCTAGCTGTGTAAGGATGCCCCACGGGACTGGGATCCCACCGGGAGCCAGGACGTGGAAGTGGGGTTGACCGTCTCTTACCTCTCATCACATGTGGAGGAGGAGTTGCCTCGAGGACCTGAGCCCCCAGCACAGGCATCGGGATCACTGGCGTTGGGGAAGGGTTGACCCAAGATGGGACTGAACTCGGAGCGACTTTGCTGCCGTAATACAGGGCACCTGCGTAGAACAACCCGGATGCATTAGTTTCTCAGGCTTATTTTCCATAGAGATTCCTTACGACTTCAAGAATCTGTTTTATGTAGATCCCAGAGATTCTCAGCTAAGCTTTTCTCCCATTAATTTGATCCCAGAATTTTCTCGTTTCTAGCTCCTCCTGTCTTTATGCCGTGTGGGCCCGCTATAGGGTTCTCTGCAGAACCTGGGGCTGTGGGAACTGCCCCATAGAGTCTGGAGAAGTGCCCCGTGTCTTCAGCATAGGTCAGGGGGATGACGTCCGGGCCAGCCCCTGGTGAAGTTCAGGGTGACAGTCGGCCTCGGCCTGGATCTGTCTCCTCACCAAACAGCAGTCTAAACAATTTGGTTTCTCCACCAACTAGTTTCCCCTACTGGTTACCAAAAATTCATTTTGCTCTCTGATATATAGGCAGTCCTCCTGTCTTTGAGAGACAAATGGCAGTCCGCCTAAGCATTTTATCTAGGTGATACAGAATCACTTACAAATGCCCATGTGTCTAGGGCAAGCTTCCCCCTAGATAAATTTAGCTGTGGGGCCCCAGGCTCTTGTAAGGGGTTGTCAGAAGTAAGAGTTCCAGGACGGCTGGGTGGCTCAGTCAGTTAAGCGTCTGACTCCCGATTTCGGCTCAGGTCACGATCTCACAGTTCGTGAGTTCGAGCCCCACGTCGAGCCCTGCGCGGATAGCACGGAGGCCACTTGGGATTCTCTCTCTCTGCCCCTCCCCAACTCTTGCTCTCTCTCTCTTTCAAATTGAATACATAAACTTAAAAAAAAAAAAAAAGAAGTAAGAGTTCCTTGAACTCTGGACCACTGTGATAAAGCTGGTGTGACAATCGCTGTGAAAAGTTCATTCCATTCCTATCTACTTACCTATGTCCATAAGACTTATCAGGACTTGGGCCTATACAAATGCTTTTTAAAGATTTCATTTTTAAGTAATCTCTACACTCAACATGGGGCTCAAACTCACAACCCCAAAAACCAAGAGTCACATGCTCCACCGACTCAGCCAGCCAGGCGCTCCCAAAAAATTTTTTTAAAGTAGAACTGACCCTGGGGCGCCTGGGTGGCGCAGTCGGTTAAGCGTCCGACTTCAGCCAGGTCACGATCTCGCGGTCCGGGAGTTCGAGCCCCGCGTCAGGCTCTGGACTGATGGCTCAGAGCCTGGAGCCTGTTTCCGATTCTGTGTCTCCCTCTCTCTCTGTCCCTCCCCCGTTCATGCTCTGTCTCTCTCTGTCCCAAAAATAAATAAACGTTGAAAAAAAAAATTTTTTAAAAAAAATAAATAAAAAAATAAAGTAGAACTGACCCTGAATCTGATCTCTTTCAATCTATTAATAGTGTTTATCCATAGATACTTGAAAAAACAGCCACATTTTTTTTCCCCATGAAGAGATGATTTCTAATAAAATTTGACTAATGGATATCAAACTTCATAATATAGGCATATCGTTTTGACCAGTTTTCTACTTGTAGTAGTTGTCATAAAGCTCAATCTAGAAGAAAACTGTGAACACTCAGAATCGTATAGTTTCACAAGCAATTGAAAAAAATTTAAATCTGTAAACACTTTTTCTTGCAGCAGAGCAGAAGGATCAGTAAAAACTTTCTGGCATAACAATATGTTACACTGAGACATAATTCTACCAGGAAAGTAGAATGGAAATACAAGTTCAACTAGAAAAAAAGAACAATATGGACTTCCCAACAATTAAAATAGAATTTGTTCATGTATTATTTATTTATTTATTTGTGTGTGTGTGACAGAGAGAGAGAGAGAGAGAGAGAGAGAGAGAGAGAAGCCCAAGCAGGCTCCTTGCTGTCAGCACGGAGACCGACGCAGGGCTCGACCTCCTGAACCATGAGATCATGACCTGGGCCGAAATCACGAGTCGGACGCTTAACCGACTGAGCCACCCAGGCGCCCCCCGTTCATGTATGTTTTTAATGGATGATGGAGAGCACCAAGCTAGTTATTGCAATTCACTGGAAACACCTACAACTGTGATGCAACAGTTTTATTTGAAAAGTCCGATATTTACAGTGTGCCCCAAATTAAACTCATTGCAACCATTTAAGCACGGCGGAAAACGGCGCCGTGTTCATTTAAACCGTGCGTGCAAGGGCACGGGGGTCTTCAACATTCCTTTGGGAGCTAAGGGAGCAAAAATATTCGAGGGCCAAAGCGATAAGCTATCCCCAAGGACACGGACAGAAGAGCTCGGACACACGGCGACACAGGCCTGGGAGCCAGAGGTGGGCCGCGGGGGGAGATGGGCAGAGGCCGGAGAACCCCGACTCGGGGTGAGGAAGCCGGCCCGTCCCGTTTGTCCACCCCCACCGAGGACAACACCGACCTGAGCAGCAGGAATGATCTTGTGGGGGGGAGTCCGCCAGCATACGCTCATCCCCTGCCTCGTTCTCAATCACCATGGCGGTGAGCGGGGTCACCATGTGATGTTCCAGAGACATCTGCAGGATTGTTTTTGTGATTTTCCTTTTGGCAGCGGCTGTGGGAGCCAGGCTTCTGTATTTAGGAAACAGACCCATTTGAGAACATGAGGGCTGAGTTAAGATTCCACCCCCCCCACCCCCTGCCCGCCCTGACCCTCCCCCACTTCTGGGCTCGACCAGGACCCTCGGACCACACGGCAAAATAGGACTAACTGGCTCTATGAAGCTAGTATCGTATTTAGCCATGCCGTCCTAAGGACTTGCTTTTTTCTGAGTAGACTTTATTTTTCAGAGCAGTTTGGGGTTCACAACAAAATCAAGGCGAAAGTACAGAGACTTCCCATACTCTCCCTGTGCCCGCAGACCACAGCGTCCCCCACTGTCAACATCCCCCACCAGAGCGGCGTATTTGTTACAACTGATGAACCGACATGGACACATCGTCATCGCCCAAAGTCCACGGTTTACATTACGGTGCATTCCTGGTGGTGGACATTCTATTGGCTTGGACGCACGTATAACGACATGTATTCACCAACGCAGTATCATACAGAACACTTTCACTGCCCTAAGAATCTCCTGCGTTCTGTCTGGTCACCCTTCCTGCCCCCCCAATCCCTGGCAAACTGCTGATCTGTTTTACAGGGATTGTTTTTTTTATTGTTTTTTGTTTTTTAAATCAATATTTCACTTCAGCCTTTGCTGTGTATCTGTAGTTTTGCCGTGAATGCACCCAGGATGCTTCTGGGAAGGGGCAGGGCTATTTCTGCTCACTTCAAACCCCATGTCTGTTTTGTAATCCTATGGACATCACAGATTTTCTCTGCGAATACAGTCATACAACTGTATTTCATTTCTTCCCAACCTAATTCAGGTGACTCTGTTCCAGCTTCCTGGGAATCTGCTCTAATATGTGGAATTGGTCTCAGGAATCATAATTCTCCTATTCAGCACCTGCATGTCATTCTGATGCATGTGGTCAAAGAACTAAACATTACTGGAAAGTGTCGTTTTTACAGGCACCTGGGTGGCTCAGTCGGGTAAGCGTCTGACTTCGGCTCAGGTCATGATCTCACGGTTCGTGAGTTCGAGCCCCATGTCAGGCTCTGTGCTGACAGCTCAGAGCCTGGAGCCTGCTTCGGATTCTGTGCATCCCTCCCTCTCTGCTCCTCCCCTGCTCGGACTCTGTGTCTCTCCCCGCCTCTCTCTCTCTCAAAAATAAATAAGCATTAAAAAAATTAAAAATAAAAGAAGTGTAGTTTTTATATTGCAGAGTTTAAGTGCAGGTCAGCTAAGAAGCCAGAGATGAAATACATAAGCATTACATCACCCATCCTTATGTGATACGATAATCATAAATTTCTCTGTTTCTTTTTATAATTTTTTTAAGCTTCATTTACTTCTGTAATCTCTATACCCAACGTGGGGCTCGAACTCACAACCCCGAGATCAAGAGTCGCATGCTCTTCCGACTGAGCCAGCCAGGAGCCCCGTAAATTTCTCTTTGGGCAATAAACGGTTTTCAAAAGTGAATGCAAATGAGCTACCGACACTCCCAGCAACACGGATGGATCTCACAGATATCATGTTGGACGAAAGAAGCCAGAAATGGACGAATACAGATTGTGCCATAATATGAAATTTCGTCACAGGAAACTAATTGATGGTGACAGTGATATCCACTGCAGGTGGGGTGGGTGTTCGGTGGGAAGGAGAACGGGGACCCTTCACTGAGGATAGAAGTGTTCTCTAATGATCTGGGTGGTGATTATGTGGGTGATACACACAAGAATTTATCAAACTGTAGTCTTAAAATTCATGCACCTCACACGCTTTATGTATGTTATACCTCAATACAAAAGACTAAAAGAGTGAACTCAGCTTTACCTAAAGTGCTTGGAAAGCAGTGAAAATTGACAATGCAAATCCTGAATTCACTTGCTGCCTTTCTGGGTTCCACATCCTTTTTGTATGACACTCCAGACATTCAAGGCAAACGTCTCACTTCTGCGAACCCCTGTTACATACACACTTTTCTTCTTACCGCTCAGCCAGAAGTTGGTTGATTGTCAGATAGGCCCACAATTTCTTGGTGAAATCGGGATCTGCGTGTTTGTCTTTTGATAGAAATTCCTCCAGGTCGTCCATTTCGGCCAGAGTTTCCAAGACTAATTCCGTGTTAGCCTGGATGATGGAAGATTCAGTTGAAAAACATCCGGGGGACAGGGCTATAGTTAATCAGCCCGCATTTTTCGTACCTACTGTGCATGAATCAGGGCACGACGTAACTTCAAGGGGAATGCAGAATAATTCGGAAGAATGCAAAAGCGGGAAGTACGTATATACATCCAAGGTTTGGGACTGGCTTTGGGATGAAAGGTAAGGACTTGCAGAACGGTTTGGGGACAATGGCATAGATATTCACACGCCTTCCCTTGCAGTTATTATCATTGCTTTTATTCCAGATTCTTGGAATGCAAAATACCAGCCTATTAATATACAAGATGGACTGTATCGAGGGCACCGATTAGTATTTTTAGAAGTAAGCAGATAAACAGAAGTACCGCGGTTGCCGTTATGATGCTTTGTAACTGCTCGGCTTTTTCAGGGTCAAATTTTCCTGCCACCACAATCTCTGAGCCTCCGAAATAGTTGTGGAAACTGTTCTGAGTGACATCCGATACTGAGGTGTGGGGGTAGTTGAACTGGACGTTCCGGAGCAATGGGGTGGAGACCTGGTTGTAGAATTTCTACAATTCATGCAGAACAAAGAAATCGTTATTTTCATACCACTTCATAGGTCTAAAGCAGTTTTCTCTGCGATTCCCCAAAATACTTAGTTGGTGTCTCTTAATTTACTCTCACAGGATTTCTGTGGAAAGCCACAGGACAAGGAAAACTCACAATTATCAGATGAATTGATATGGAGAAAGTAAAAAATTGTTAAGACCATTACCCTTGACTTAACAGCCCAGCATTTTTTCCCCCTTTTATAACCAGCATAAAAAGCTCATAAATACTTATAATAAGAAAAGTCAGCTGGGTTGATATTCCCAAACTGCCCCTTATGCCTTTCCTGTCCCCAACTTTCAATTAAAAAAAAAATTTTTTTTAACATCTATTTATTTTTGAGAGACAGAGTGCAAGCAGGGAAGGGGCAGAGAGAGAGGGAGACACAGAATCGAACATGGGCTCCAGGCTCTGAGCTGACAGCCCAGAGCCTGATGTGGGGCTCGAACTCGTGAACCATGAGATCAGAACCTGAGCCAAACTCAGACGCTTAACAGACTGAGCCACCCAGGCGCCCCTCCTGTCCCCAACTTTAAATATGGTGCCTGCCATTGCCACATGGTACCTGGTACTGACAGAGGGTGGGGTAAAGACATCTTTTTTTCTTGTCCATTTAGGCGAGATAAACAAGTAACTTATCTCCTTTACATTTAAGGAAACCTCCAGGCTATAGTTTGATCTGTGTTGCATCACAAAAAGTTGACACCAAGATGCCAACGTACTTTAAAGGGGAAACAATGGCCATGAAGACAAGGACAGTTGTTTAACAAGACTGGAGAGCCCAGAAGCATTGATAATGCCTCGGGAGAACTGCTCAGGAAGTCGGGAAGCGTGTGCCCGGCCCCTTCCTGCCTCCCGCCTCACTATCCGTGTAGATATACGTGCAGCGTGGGCCGGGTGAGGAAGCAATCGAACACTTCCTGATTCTTGCGGCTGAACGAAGCTGAAGTAATGACAGTTTGGGCTTAAATTTGGCTGTTTTCTTTTAGACATCAGATCTTGCTAGTTGAATGACTTTGGGTGAAGGAGGACAAAAGAAAGAGAAAAAATGTTACTTTGAGTTGGGCAGAAGTGTCCTGATTTCCATAGATCCTTTGAGCAATCCCACGGTTTTCATTGGACAGTCTCTTCAAAAAATCATAGTCAACATCAAATCCTATCCCCAAACTGAACAAGGAGATATTGTCTCGTATGTTCTGCTTCACGTTTTTCTGGATTTTTGACAATTTCAGTTCACCTAAAGTTGATGATGACAGAAAGGAAAGAATGAGGGGGCCACGTTATAATGATTTTGAAAGAAAATCATGGAGACAGAAAATTTCTGTCAAATTAAATATTTTTTTTAAAGTTTATCCTTTTTTGAGAGACAGAAAGAGAGCATGAGTGGGGGAAGAGGGAGACACTGAATTCAAAGTAGGCTCCAGGCTCTGAGCTCTCAGCACAGAGCCCAACCCGGGGCTCGAACTTACAAACTGTGAGATCATGACCTGAGCTGAAGTCAGATGCTTAACCAACTGAGCCACTCGGGAGACCCAAGTTTTTGTCAAATTAAAAATGCACTTAACCTTTTGACCCAGCGACTCAGTTCTAGGAATTTTTCTTACGGCTGCACTCACACAAATGGAAATGAAGTGTGGGCAACCATAGGCAACCATACGTAGTAACATTATTGGGAATAGCAACGTATTGAAAACAAAAACAAACGTACACGAGTAAAGGAGGTCCGTCAGATGATGATACAGTCAGATGATGATACATTCAAACTGTGAGATACTAAGCAGTTTATTAGAAAGAGCAAGGCAACTTTTTATGTGTTTATATTGAATGATCTCAAAGACACATTTTTAAAGGGGAAAAACAATGTAAACATCGGTATATGTAGGATGTATTTGCAGATGCACATGCATGTATGTGTGTATATATATTGACATATACGTGTGTATATGTGTATATGTAGTCTACAGATATGCACAAAATATCTCTGGAAAGATATGCAAGAAACTGGTAACCAAAGGCTTTCTCCAGGGACAGGAACTGGATGGTTAAGGTACAGAAATGAGGAACAGACTTAATTTTTTACTGTTTCCTTTTCTTCCAGATGATTTTATTCTCAAATTGAATTTTCTTTCCTTCCTTCTTTCTTTCTTTCTTTCTTTCTTTCTTTCTTTCTGAAGATTTTAGTTTTTTTAAGTAATCTCTGCACCCAACGTGGGGCTTGAACTCACTACCCTGAGATCAAGAGCTGCGTGCTCCACGGACGGAGCCGGCCAGGCGCCCCTCAGATTGAATTTTAAAAGTAATTTGATCTGAGAAGGAGGAAATACTGAACCTACAACAAATGCTACGTAATGACTCCCGTTCTCGTCTCAGTATTGGTAAAATGGTGGCTTTCCGTCTTTCTAGGACTCTGGCTGCCATTGTCCTGACTGGCCACTCAACTTCCTTCCATGGAGCTGCGTCAGGCACAAGCCTTGTCTACACGGCAGGCTGCAACACAATCTAGCATGTACCCTTAGTTGTATTTGTCAGCACAGGGACACAACTAAAGCAGATCAAGATAACAACAGCGCATGACAGAAGCCAGGAGATGATGGGCCATTTTGTGGAAAAGATGTCGATGTGCAGGATGTATCAGAAAGAAGCAATTTCTCCAGGTGCCATGAGTAACTGGAGGACTGTGGAGAACAAGAACGTACGTTACTGCGGACTCCACAGGTGCGCTGCAGACTCGGGGGACAGAGACTCATCACACACACCTTAAGTATGCGACAGCATGCTATGCCAATTCACATTCAAGTGTCCCCCACGTTGTGCAGGTGAAGCCTGAGCTTTAAGGGCATCACCAGAAAATATCTGGGACTGGGTTTCAGCAGGGTGAACGCTTCAGGGTCAAAAGAAGCCTCCTTTTACAAAGCATGGCCTTAGAATGGTTCAGAAACTCGGGCAAGTGCCATGAGATTTCCCATTTTAAGCCAATCACGTTCCCGAGAAACAAGAGCGAAATATCTGTCACTAGGAAATTGACGAGCTACTTGCCTACTGTTGGGTCGCCATCAGAAACCAAAATGATCAGAGAGACGGATTCAGGGTCCAGCAATCCCAAATTATTGGCTTCATTCAAAATAAAGATGGCCCGCAGCAAGGCTTCATTGATATTTGTTCCTGTTAGAGTAACATTATGTGCAGTTACGTTAGGTACGCTTTCTTTGCACGAAAACAATCACATCCCGGGTTCAGGTTCGTCTGTCTTGCGACTACTCCTACGTAATTTAGTCAGCACCCAAATCCTTCACTTACTTTCCAAGGGACACAAAGTTTCCCTGGGCTGGTCAAGATTCCCCAGTGGAGTAAAATATTCACTTTGTAGCAAACTATTCCCGTAAAGATGAATTAGTCCTTTCAAAGCACCCCTCCGTCACTTTGTTATGCACCAAATTGAAGGTACCTAAATCTCCCTTGCTGACATGCTGGGACACTGGTCTGTGGACAGTTGCCTTTGATGCTATGACCGTAACAAGGCTGCTGAGAAGGACTGGAATGGTTACAAAGTTGTGTGGGATGGGTATGCCCTGTACCTTCACACGGACTTAGTATTCATCCTGTAATAATACGTGTAACATTTAAGGCAGGCCGTGGTGGGCGGGGCAAAGACCTCTGTGATAGGAAAGGATGCGTCCCAAGTGAATGAAGTTTTGAACCCTATGAAAGTTTCTCAGTGGGCTCTAGGTTAAAGTCACTCGCCTCCACTAGGTTGGATTTTTTCAATGTACTTCTTGGCATCTGCAGTCTGTGATTTAGTAGCTGAGACCAAATCGTGTCTCCAGGTCCGAACATTGTGGTTGAAGTCAACTACGGAGAACTTATCTTCAGCTCTCAGGTCATCCAATATGGTCTTCATGGCTTCCACTGTCTGTTTCAGAAAAGAACGGAGAAGGGTCTCGTCACAGAAGCTTGAGGCCCAAGAAGAAAGGAGGAAGACCAAGAATTCATCCTAGTCATATTTCAAGTAACAACTCAGCTGTAATCCTTCCAGAAAACCTCTTGAATCCACCCCAGTCAACACCGACTCGTCTCTCACTTATCCCCAACATGTATTGTCTGCATTTATGATGCTTAAACTTTTACTGGTTTCTTTTGTTAGGCACAACCATTTTGACTAGGCTCCCTTTTTAGTTAAGAATCACAAAGTTCAGGTGCCCTCTTAGGAGTGCCTGGAAATCAAATGTATTTTCCAAGCCCAGCCACCCACCCTCTCTCTTCAGTTACCATTTCCAAATTTTCTCTTCCTATCCTCTTGCAAACCCACTCCATTCAGATTTTCACCTTTACCACTCCATTAATAGTGCCCCCATCAAGGGGCGCCTGGGTGGCTCCGTCAGTTGAGCGTCTGACTCTCGGTTTCCGCCCAGGTCCTGATCTCACGGTTCATGAGTTTGAGCCCTGCGTCGCGCTCTGAACTGAAAGCACGGAGCCTACTTACAGTTCTCTCTCTCCCTTTCTCTCTGCCCCTCCCTCGCTCGCCCTCTCTATTTCTCTCAAAGTAAATAAATAAACAACAACAAAAAATTGCCCTCATCAAGATCACAGTGACTTTCAGGTTGTCAAATCCAGTGGACTGTTCATCCTTTTCATGAGATTCAATCTACGAGCATCATTTGAACCAAATGATCACACCATCTTCCTTCCTCTGACTTCCTCATTATCTTCCAAAACCTCAGACTCTCTTGGTTTTCTCTTCCTCTCATTGGTTGCCTTTCCTTAATCTTCTTTGCCAGTTCCTCCTCCTCTCCCCAAATTCTAGCTATGGGAATATCCTAGGGTTCGCTCTCGGGTTTCTTCTCCATCTACACTTACTTCTCAGCCAGTCCCATTGCTGCAAATACCTTGCACATACTAGTAAGTCCTGATTGTACATCTCGATCTTTCATGTTTTTCAAAATAAATTTTTTTAATGTTTATTCTATTTTTGAGAGAGAGAGGGGGGTGGGGAACAGAGAGAAAGGGAGACACAGAATCCAAAGCAGGCTCCAGGCTCTGAGCTGTCAGCACAGAGACCAATGCGGGGCTTGAACTCACAAACTGTGAGATCATGACCTAAGCTGTGAAGTCAGATGCTTAACCAACTGAGCCACCCAGGCGCCCCAGTCAATTTCTCATGTTTGAAACCCAGACCTGCACAGCCAATAGCATCATGGACACGTCCGCTCGGATGCTTAACAGGCGTCTCAAACTTCACACGTCCAAAACTGAGCCCCCAGCGTCCCCCCACGAAGTCTCGCTCTGCCTGTCTTCTCCCACTCACCCATGGCGACCTGCATCCTTCCTTCCGACTGCTCAGGCTAAGAGCTCGGAGCATCCTGGAGCCCTCTTTTCTTCTCACACCTCCCAGCTTTAGAAAATTCTGTGTATTCCACCTTCCAGATAGATTCCAGATTCCAGTGGCCTCTTACCACATCCACTAGTCCACGCCGCCATCATGTCTTGCCTGGGTTACAGCAATAGCTGCTTTTCTGGCCTCCCTGTTTCTATCCCCACCTCCACACCAGTCTGTTGTCAACATAGTGGACAGGGATATGCTGTAAACATGTCAGATGGGGCCTTTCCTTCATCTTAACCCCCAGTAGCTCTCCATTTCTCTCAAAGATAGAGCCAAGGTTCTCAGGGTGACCTAATGGGCTTCAAGCGACCTGTCCTGCCCCTCCCTTCTTGAAGCTCGTCTCCCTTGCCCTCTCCCTGCTCCTCTCCGCCGGGCTGCTCTCTGTTCTTTGGACACTTGGCACACTTCTGACTCAGAGCTGTTGCCCTGGCTGGCCCCGCCACCTACAGCCGTCTGCCCCCAGAGAGCTGCGTGCCTCTCCCCACACCTTTGAAGGGTTTCCGCAAGCTCTTCTCAATGCAGGCAGCTGTTTCGGTGACAAACCTATTTAAAATTTTAATCCCCTGCAAGTGGCAGTCTTGATTCCTAATACGCTTTTCTTTAATTTTTTTTTTAATGTTTATTTTTGAGAAAGAGAGAGAGAGAAGACAGAGAGAGTGTGAGCAGGCAAACCCCCGACACGGGGTTTGAATTCACAAACCGTGAGATCTTGACCTGAGCCAAAGTCGGAGGCTCAAAGGACTGAGCCACCCAGGCGCCCCTACACTCCTCTTTAAAATAACAAAAAGTGGGGTGCCTGGGTGGTTCAGTCAGTTGAGCCTCCGACTTTGGCTCAGGTCAAGATCTCACGGTTCGTGGGTTCGAACCCCGTGTCGGGCTCTGCTCTGACGGCTCAGAGCCTGGAGCCTGCTTTGGATTTTGTGTCTCCCTGTCTCTCCTACTCTCCCCTGTTCATTCTCTGTCTCTCTCTGTCTCAAAAATAAATAAACATTAAAAAAACTTAAAAAAATAACAAAAAGAAGGGGCGCCTGGGTGGTTCAGTTGGTTAAGTGTCTGACTTCTCAGGTCATGATCTCACAGTCCGTGGGTTCGAACCCCGTGTCGGGCTCTGGGCTGATGGCTCAGAGCCTGGAGCCTGCTTCGGATTCTGTGTCCCCCTCTCTCTCTGCCCCTCCCTGCTTGCACTCTCTCTCTCTCTCTCTGTCTCAAAAATAAACATTAAACAAATTTCCTCTTTTGTTCTATAGAACCTCATCTATACCATTTAACGCTGGACTAGCTCATATTGAACTGCAGCCTAGGAGACATAAGGCAGGATGGCCCCCCTCAAGGAACTGCCGTGTGATTAGAAACGATGTGCCTATAAGGACCCATGAACAATGGGCAGGTGCTGAAGTAAAACGTTATGCAGAAGAGCAAGACGGAAGCACAGGAGTGCTCAGTGCGAGAAGGAACCGAGATGAAAATGTTCCCAATGGTGAGTTGTGACATACATGTGTTGTTTACAAGCCACCGGCGTCTGTGGTGCTTTGTCACAGTGGCCCGAGGGGACCGAGACAAGGCCCGATGGGACAGGTGCATTGAATGGCTGCCGTGTTCGGAGGGGACCAAGGAAGGCGGGGAGCCCCATGTACCACTGCCAACAAGGGGATACTCACTTGTTTCATTTTTATGCCCCACATTGAGCCGCTAACATCGATGACAAAGAGGATGTTTTTGGGAATTGGGTCCAGGTTGTTAGGAGCGAAAAAGTGGACAAAATATCCATTGAATACCTGGAAAACGGAACACGGTGGTTAGGGTGTAGGAAGACGGGGCCCAGGGGCTAAGAGAGGAGAGGTGTGGAAGCAGGCTGGTCGTAAAGGAGAGAACAGAGGCTTGGTGTCTACCCAGGTCTCTCCCTTCTCCTTCCTTCTCTCCCTCACTCCTTTCCCATGCGCGCCCAAGCCTTCTGGGTACTTTAACTCCCAGGGCACTTCCCTCCACTCCCTCCACACACCCGGTCTTCACGGAGAGCCTGTGTTCCAGGCACCGTGCTAGCCAGCAGTAAAGCAGCGAGGATGCGGACAAGTAAAGAGGCAATAACATAGAGTGCTACGTGCTAGGATGAGGAAAATAAAGGGCTCCAAGAATGCCCAGCGGATGTGATCTGACTCAGATGGGGGAGTCTTTCCCAAGCTGACATCTACACTGGCCTTGAAGATGAGTTTGGAGTTGGTCCGCCAGTGTGGGAGTTGGGCAGGGTTTGGGGGTACAGGTAGGAGTAGGGAGGAAGTTCTAGACAAGGGTGAGGAAAACATAACACCCTAGGGGGTCTGCGAGCGGTCCAGGACCACGAGGGCTACAGAATTTAAGAATTCAAGGAATTGGGGTGGAGAATCAGCAGGACAGATCACGAAGGACCTTTACGAGCACTCTAGGGTGCTAGGTTCGGATTGTTCTAGAAGGTATTAGAAGGCCTCTCCAGCTACCTTCCTGATCATCATCGTTGTCTTCTACTGCGGGCTCTGATGCCTGCCTCCCCAAGTTCTCTTTCCACTGCCCTTTGGTTGCTTCTACCAAGACAGTACAATGGCTAACTGTGGAGGGTGTCGCTGTGGACGCTTCTCGACCTCCCTGTCCTGGAGAGCACAGGCTCTTGGACACCCTCTACGAGGCTCTTACCTGAGCACAAGGGAAATACAGACATACACCTAGGACATGGCAAAAGGGGAAAGGAAACTTTAGAAATCTCACAAAGAACATTGGCCCTGGAACTCACCATTAGCCCAGATCTTTCTCTTGGTTGTTCCATCCACCCAGCCCCACAACCTCCCTGCTTTCTTTGACAGTTTAATTACAAAGGGCCTTCGAAGGTTATCCAAAACTCCCATTCTGTGGTTTTCTACTGTACTTCATAGAAGGCCTAGAAGAACCTTTCTGGGACAAGGACATGAAACCCAATGACCCTCTGTTTAGTTGTCTTCCTATGAAAAGATAATGCTTAGTAACACTTAGAGACGCATGACTGTGGTCCGTTCCCTGCAACTCGACACTTGCCTTGACCGCTAGGGGCCGCCCGGAAGCCAGGGCGTCTGTTCAACAAGGAACAGTTGTTTGGCCTCAGCATGGTGCTTCTCCTAGACTGTTTTTACCCACCTCAAGTTCACCGGCTTTCTCTTCTCTGTTCACGTCATACATCACCACCAGCTCTCCATCTACCGCGGTCTCAGAGCAATTGAAGCATTTTCTTTGCTGCGCCACAGTGGGCTTGAAGGAAACATGTGCCTGGAAAGAACGGTGATGTCAGAGCCCCGCCTCTGCGCCTGTCCCTCCCCAGAGGAGGGGCTGACAGCCGCACACAGGTAAAGAGGCACTGCTCAAGGCTTGATGGCCATCCTCTACCCAGGAACCACTGATTGTCCCATTTCCAATGCAAGGGACAGTGCCGGGCATGTGAGGGAGTATCTGCCAGCCTGTGGCGCTGTTGCCCAAGGTTTAGGACTTTTCTTTTTTTTTTTTTTTTAATATGAAATGTATCGTCACATTGGTTTCTGGTTCAGGACTTTTCAAGATAGCCAAAGAATGCCTCCCTTCCCCCACCAGAGAGATGGCTACCAGCTTCGAGAATGAGTTTGTGAAAGGTTCTTAGAGGAACTGGACTCCTCCACTGTTGGTTATTATTGGTCTTGAAGTAAAGAGAATTAAGCGGAGGATCTCTTGCTATGACTGAGACCATTTATGTGGAAGCTGTCTTTTGGCTACTGGTCAAGCAGATGACTTGAGGGAAATGGGGCCTCCAAAGGGAAAGTCAGTGGTCAAAATGCAATGAGACAGTTGGGAGTTGTGTTCTGCAGACCCTGGGGAAGACCCTAGATTTTGCCCAGGGGTGCCTGTTCCTTCACAGAGTTCAACACCTGAACTCTCTTCTGTTCCCCAGAGCACAGGGAGGGAAGAGAACTCATGAGCTAGTAGCCACTTAGACCCTTTGCAATGGGCAATACTTATGATACCTTCTGCTGTCCTTTAGATAGCACTGGAACACCATCAAAATGACCATCAAATGTGTCAGGAACATGAAGAAATTTTATTCCCTGAGGTTCGATAATCCACACGTCTACCTGGAGAAGGGAAAGCAAATTATTCTAAGCCTCAAGGCTTTTTGAGCAAAAAGTACAATTACTACATCCTCTGCTGTAAGTTTTCCCAGAGACAACCCAGCCTGGTTCCATGATCACTTCCTCATGGTCCTTAACTTCTGTGGGATATGACTCATCTCATGTGATGGGCAACTCAGTTCTTCCTTTCTAGTACTTTATTCCTCTGGGCTTAATGCCCCGTTTCTATCCTATTCCAGTTTTGGGGGGCTGTTGTTGTTTCTAAGAGTCTTCATGCTGTTAAAGGGGGGGAAAAAAGGAAAGCCATTTCTAAAGGATTCTGCAGTTACTCTGTGGCTCTCTCCTGGGCTTTTTCGTGTCTTTTCTATCTACCTGCTTTGGGCAGAGCTAAATAGAAGGACATCCCTTTGGGTGATCTTTGGAAAAACCATAATCCTGGCTTCCTCTCTATAGACCCTACATGGTCCGCTAAGCACTTCACATGTATGAACTCATTCAACTCTTATCGATAATGTTATTATCTATTATCGTTTTATTTGTTATTGCTCATTCAGAGTGACCCAGTTCATAAGTGGCTGAGGCAGGCTTCAAACCCAGGGCCCAAGCCCCTAATACTTTGTACACCGCTTCCTATCCTCCAATAGCTCCTGCTCCGTCTTTCTGGTAGATATCGCCAAACTATCCATTAACCCCATGCCACAATAGCCTATTTGTTTTCCATGAGATGTCCCTTCTTTTGCACACGCCTGCTTTCGTGTGAGGTCATCAGATAGAGTCATGTGCACATTGGTTTCCTTACTGCCTCTTCCTCATTTAGGACCCTCTGCAACAGTGATGAGCTATCTCCCCTTTGGAAGTACCTGCCTTTGGAATCATGTCAAAATTCCCTCTGATTTTTTCAAATCTGCTTTCATAAAGTCATGGACACTTGTCTAAGCAGAGCCAACATTTTCTTTCTTGGTAGTTACAAGATGGGAACTTAATTTGCCTCCAAAATTCCCATTAGCTCCAGATTCTCCATGTTGGTAAGGATTAAATCTACACAGAATCGAGTAAATCAGCCATCCCAGGACAGTCTGACCCAGTCAATGCTGGCAGTTGATTAAGCAGCTCTTGAAGGTCAGGGAGAAAAGTCAGAAATTGACAGAGAACTGGGGATGCTGCTTTCATTCTCCCATAAGATTCTACCTGTGAACAAGTGTAGAGTGAGTCACTTGCCATATTTGTTGACTTTTCGGTAAGGAACACAGGAGTTGGAATAAAACATTTTCCCAAGATTTGATACATACAGCTGGGGGGTTGGGGTGGGGGTTAAAAAGAGATGTGTTCCCCGCAATTCCTGTATTTCCAGTCCTTCCGATGGTGATTAGAAACCTTTTCTGGAATAAGCACGGGGAGAAGGTCTAACTTTATGATTTCTCCTTCACTTATCTTTGGATGAAATCAAGTCTCTTTAGAAACTGAAATATTTCATAGACCATTTGGGCTGGAAAGTACCTTAAAAACCATCTAGTCCAACCTCTTATTTCCCAGATGAGAAACTGAAGGCCGGGAAGCAGATTTGGCAGAACTCGGAAAGCTTGCCACCGGGTCTAACGCCCTTGCTAATATTCTAAGACTCCACCTGTTTTGTTTTAAAAACAAGGAATTCCTGACAGCGTGGGAAGTTTAAGGATGAACAAACATTTCAGAAATACAAGAAAGATTTATGTGCTACTCGGTATGTGCGTTAAGAATCATTATCTTCATGGACTCAAACTCAAATTCTTGCATTGGTAGCATAGAATGTAGTCTGGGATGCAGTCAGACATAATTCCAGATCTTAATGGCTTCTTAGGTCTGGTTCCTTAGGCAAGTTATTTATATAAATCTGCAAGTCAGGGCTAATGAGACCTACTTTATGATTGGTGGGGAGGAGGGGTGCCTGGGTAGCTCAGTCGGTTAAGTGTCCGGCTCTCGATTTCCGCCCAGGTCACGATCTCACAGTTTGTGAGTTCAAGCCCCACATCTGTGCGGAGCACAGAGCCTGCTTAGGATCCTGTTCCCCTCTCTCTCTCTGCCCCTCACCACCTCAAAATAAATAAACTTAAAAAAAAAAGTTCCTGTTCTTTATGAGTGGCAGGTGCTCCACATATATAATTTTGGGGAGGAGTCAATGACATAGAATATGCCTCCTCCTACCATTAACTCAGTTACTAATTAATATTATTAACCACCTCGGTACTTGCATCGCTATAGGCAAGGTGCTGATCGTATCTATTTACCATGGGATTCAAGCATTGAGCAAGAGGATGGGGGTGACAGGCCTACATTCTTCATCACTCCCAGGAAAATAACCAGGCTCACATTGTTGAGTTGTGCAGAGCCGCCAGCCAGGACCATCAAGGATGCTGGGAGGTGGCCCATAACCCACTTGCCAAGTCACGTGTCCTGACACGAGGCGGCCTTTGCCGGGAGGAAGGGCATCTTATCCTAATTTTCACAAAGGCACGGTATGTGCCCGAAGGGACACTTAAAAGAACTGAGTGGCATCGAGAGCAGGCTGATGCCACACAGCGGTCACAGGAAGAAAGTGTGTTCTATTGGTCAGTTACGCAACGTTCCACATCAGGATACAAATTTCGCCAGGATCAGATCATCCCCTGGAGTCTTCTCGGTCTGAGGGCCATTCACAGCCTATCTGTCAAACGCAGAGGCAGATTGGATTGGATGCTCTCCCGGGCTGCTTCTGGCTCTGCTCTGCCTCCGACACAAAATGTTCCTGTGACGTCACAAAGCTTCAAACTCCCTAAAGAGTTGTCTCGTTTCGGAGGGCAACAGGTGAAGTCAAGTCAGCAATGGTGAGCTCATATTGGTAAGGAAGTGGGGGGCGGGCAGAGGAAGAGAACTAGCTTCACTGAGTCCTTATCATTTGCCACCCATTGCCATAAATTACACGGAAAATATGTTATCGTACCCTTCCTGCAGATGAAAAAACGGACGCTCAAGATAACGAGTCCCGTGTTAGCAGGCCAGCGTAATGACTGAATGGCACTCCCCCCACAATGACCCCCGAAGCCATGTCTACACGTCTGGAAACTGTGAACGTTACCTCCTTTGGAAAGAGCATCTTCACAGACGAAGTTAAGGTAAGGATCTCGAGATGAGATCCTCCTGTACTACTCAGTGGACTCGAAATCCAAGGACAAGTTTTCTTACAAGAAGAAGGCAGAGGACAATGTGAGACACGTAGGGGAGCACATGGTGTGGCCACCAAGGCAGAGATCGGAGTGGTGTGGCTAGGAGGCCGCAAGTCAAGGAGTGCCAGTGGCTGCCGCACGCCGAGAGAAGCCAGGATTCTCCCCCCAAGCCGTTAGGAGGAAGGCCTGCTAACACCTTGAGTTCAGATTTGTGTCCTGAAAATAAATTCCTGTTGTTTCAAGCCGCCCAGCTGTGGTCATTTGTTAGGGCCACCCCAGGAAACGAACACAACTAATAAGGAGCTGAGCTGGCATTGAAATCCATAAGGAAGTGCCCTCCTTATGGGTGGACTCCAAACCCATTAGCTGATCAGTGCCCCTCACTGTCTTGCTGAGTCGAATGCATCCAGCACCCCCAAAGGGTGATGACCGGGAGAAAAGCACAGGAGGGGGGTAGGAGCCTTCAGGGGAGGGCGTCACCGCACGCCCTGCAAATCTTGGCTCACCTCCAAGTGTTTGGCCAGTCGTCCGGGCTGCAGATGGAGTCTGTGCTCATAGGATCCCAGCTTCCTCCACTTGACTTCCTGGTAATGAAGTTCGAACTGCACCTTCGCTCCGGGGAGGACGTTTACTTCGGTTTTGAAGTTTTCCATGTCAAGAGCCCTGCTCCTAAAAGTTTAACACCCCCGACGTAAGTGTCCACATGCACGAGGGAGAGCAAGACCCCCACGTCTATGCAGAGGGCATCTAGGCTTTTCTGGGCAATCAAGCCTGCTGCAGTGTTCGTGAAAGTGAACAGGAGGTACAATAGACATCACTGAAACTTCCAGGTAACTTTAATTCCACCAACAGCTTAGTCTCCTCTCCTGCCTGATCGTTTTCTACCAGAGCTTCTTACAGATTTGAGTGCCCTCTGCTAGTTATCGATCCCCATTCCACGCCAGGAACTTGACAGGCGTCATTTCTAACACAGCGGCTCTGCAGGACGGATATCAGTACCCTCATTTCCCAGATGATAACAGATGAAGCTAACAGATTATTAGCAACCTGCTCAGGACCACCCAATTGTGGGGCCAGGACTCAAACCCAAACTCAGATGGTTCCAGAGACCGCACGCATTTCCTCTGAGGCATTTGAGCCTCATTCCAGAGGCTCTTTCCGTTTGTGAAAGTTTGCAGAAAGAAGAAATCTATTATTGCATCAAGCGGGATATGCATTTCCAGCGTAAGCCCTGATGTAAACACATACACGTCAAGGTTACCGCGATCGTTGATTGAGGTGTTTAGTTTTAAAGAGGAAACAGCACGGTTAGCAAGTGAGGATGATGTGGGCGTTAGAAGCAACCGTGAGTGATTTTTAAAAATTAAATGGGATTGAGTGGGAGGAGCCACGGATGAGCCGAGCTGGCCCCGCCCTTACCTCACCAGCCCGGCGGTCTTGCCTTTTGCTCTCGCCTGAGAGTACAGCGCTCGACCCACTGTCTTCTCCTTAATTGAACTCGTGAATGTCGTGCCGTCTACGGTCCTAAAAAATGACAGGGGGCCACTGAGTTGTCCCGAGTAGCAGTCTTAGCAAAGCAAACTAAGGACAAACAACCCACCTTGGAGGATTTAGTGAATGGGGGCAATTCTCATGTTGCACCTAGACGTAACAAGAAGAGAGGCATCTGCCTATTTCACGGTCAGGAGTCCCTTTATCTGGGAGTGTGACTTAAGAGGTAGGCGCCCATCCTGAGAGCTTCCCCTCTGGAGTTGCTGCGTGTGTTTACAATCACTCCGCATCTTCAAGTTTTACCCTTCAGATTAAGCTGTGTTCCCTTTGGGTATCCCTTTTGAATTAGAAATGTGCCCAGAGGAGGTGACTGAGAAACCACTGGTTGTCTGGCTTACATTTGTTCAGAAAATTCTTCTTCTAAGAGCCTGGGGGCGTCACACTGCCCTGCAAGGGTGGGGAAGAGGAAGGAAGGAGGACGGTGCTGGGGAATCCCTTAGCACATGGGTGTTTATCCCTCTAACATCTCCCTCGGGGACCTCTGGCTTCCTTCTCCTTCTCCATCTTTACCTGCCCCACTTTAAGTGCTTGTCATCTATTGCGTACCAAGTTAATGATGGGTCAGAGCCATCAAATTACAGGATCTCAGAAGTAAAATGGCGCCATGGCACTCAAAGGGATAGTGCCTCTCACCAAGGAGGTATTTAGAAACGCGTGGAGAAGTCTTTTGTTGTGCCGATGACCGAAAGTACCGTTGGCCTTATGGGAGGGGACCCAGAATGCTAGACCTTCTGCAGGTGTGAGGGCCAGTGTCCCATCCCAGGAGCCACTGGCATGCTTGGTGAGGCACGCTTGAAGGCCGCTTCTTCAGATGACAGAAATCAGAGCCAGGGGACAGTGACTTCCTTGCTCAAGGTCACACAGTCGGTCAAAAACAGAGCTAGAACTAGACCCATGTGTCCAGGTCTGCCCTACTCCCCATCCACCCAATCTCAGTTTCAAAGACCGAAAAATCTTTAAGACAAAAGGAAGTTATCTCTAGCAGGAGAATATTTGCAACCTTGATAAAAGGAGAAGAAATGTTTTGACCAGAGAGGAGGCCTTGGCAACTCACGTAGAATTCTCTGGTCTCACAAAGTCATCCCTGACTAGAGAGATGGACTAGAGAGAATGTATGTCACAGTTCTATCATCCTTTGTCACCTCACATCTTCTATGCAATGAGATGGAAGATAAAGAAAAGAATGAAAGAAAACAGAAAGAAGCGATGTCTAGAATAAATGCTGGTTATGTGGCTGAAAAACAAAAGTTTAGTAGAAGAGCTTTAAAGATGATTTTTCAGACACAGTGTCATGTTATACCACTACATAAAAGCTCTTCCTTCTACATTTTTGTTTTTTGAACAGGCTGCCTAAAATTAAAAAAATAAATAAATTTCTTGGGGCACCTGCATGGCTCAGTGTGTTAAGCATCCGACTTCGGCTCAGGTCATGATCTCATGGTTTGTGAGTTCGAGCCCCGCATCTGGCTTTGTGCTGACAGCTCAGAGCCTGGAGCCTGCTTCGGACTCTGTGTCTCCCACTCTCTTTCTGCCCCTCCTCCACTCACTCTCTCTCTCTCTCTCTCTCTCTCTGTCTCAAAAATAAACACTAAAAATTTTTTTACAGAAATAAAAAATAAAAAAATAAATTTCTAAGCCAATTCAAAGGATATCAAGCCAAAGTCACCTGACACCTTTTCCCCACCTACTTTGCTTGGTTTAGAAAATATGATTAACATGCTCTGCAGTTTTTAGAGGCCAAGGTGCATGGTATTTGAACGCTTCATTTATTCACAGTTATCGTTGGTGACCTTGGTATATGAAAGACCAAAGCCGATGAGAAGTATCTCAATCTAATATCTTAGTGAAAAAAAATATAGGCAGACTGTATGCAGAGCCGTGTGCTCTGTGCGGGGCACAGGACATGGGAAGGACGTGGCCGGGTGGGGCACACTGTGGGGATGGCCACCTAAGTGATCGGGGGTAGAAAGCCATCCAATCACTTGGAAGAATAAGCGATGTTTAGCCTTGAGAAGTGAAGCCACCAGGCAGGACAAGATAATTGGACTTCACTGTAGAAAGCACTGGAGTGGCTGAAAAATATTTTTTGTTATGGAAATCTTTAAATATACAAAAATAGAACAATATAAGAAACCTCCAGGAAACCATCCCTGAGCCACACCGTTATCAGTCAGTGCTCAGCTGGTCTCAATTCACCTGTACCCCTACTCGACTATTTTGAAGCCAATCTCAGACAGCATATCATTTCATCCTCGAACACTTCAGTATGTATTTTGCAGAGAATTGGGAAAAGAAAATTTTTTGTGAGTGGAACCAGAGCCAGTGGGTAGAAGCGGAACAGATTTCAGTGAAGTGTGAGAAGTAATTCTAACAGACCTGTCAACCATTGAGTGGCTTGCTCCGGAAGGTATGAGTTTATCGTAAGGAGATATTCAAGTCAAACCTGAATGAGCCATTTGTCCTCAGCGTTAATTGAGGAATCCGATCACTGGACACGTGATTGGACTTAATCAGTAGTTCTCATATTTTTTCCCCATAGAGAAACAAATGACAGGAGACACAGAACTGCTCTGCACACATACTTGGTTTCCTACAAGCCACGGCTACTCCATACATCTCCCCCGAGAAAGCACGTTCAAGTGCAACTAAGAGTTGTTACCAGAGAGATAGCTTAGTTAGCTTTCATTTATGAGGCGTGAAAAGCAAATCCTTCACAAATTCTGATACTTTGAACAGAAACAAATCATGGGGACCCAGCCCACCGTGACTCTTGACATCCGGTGGGTCCACAGCTCTGAGAGTGAGAACCACCGGAGCAGTTGGCCATGAAGGTCTACTCTAACTATGAGGGGGGTTGATTCTATGAGTAGAGCAAAGCCAATTTGTAGTCTGTATAGGAGTTACTCACATGGAAAAGTTGGAGATGAAGGCTCCTTTGGGAATCTGAACATCAAACACAACATTCTGAGGCCGTGGGGAGTTGTTCACCACTTTGGTCTGGATGAAGGTGTTGGCCATACGAGAAGTAATAGTGGACTGGACTTTATAGCTATAAAGAGTTACTTGATCAACATCGTCCTGTATTTGGTAAGAAAGCATAGGCGTACTCATGGCAAAATGGCACAGAACATCACCACATATTTGATGTTAACAGCACTACGTTCTATCATGAACAATCCTCAGGCATTGTGAAGCATATGACTCAGGTATTACTAGGCTTTCTCCTCGCTTAGAATATTCTCCAGGCAGAAGCCTGCCTTTGTTTTAAGATCTCTGGAGATGCCTTTCAGCTCTATGGGTCTATTAATAATGACGTTTAAAGTGAGAATGCGAGTAGAAAATGGTTGTGGGAAGCAAGGTTGGAGCGAGAAAGTTCAGGCAGTAATGTCAAATGCAGGGCCCTCGCAAAGGAAAGGATACAGGATTGCGGGTTTAGGGGACCCTGGCCGTGTCTTCAGAGTGGGGCGCAGCAAGGGGACAGTGGGGTTGAAATACACGTGCGGCCCCATACCGCTACCTGCCTTCTTCCACCGTATCTGTTATGGGGCCATCTTCTCCCACTTTTCTTCTCCTTCCCTCAATTCGAACAACATACAAACTGTAACACGCTGCCGGGTGTGAGCGACCAATGGAACGTGGAGAGAAAGTATCATGTGGACGCGATGAATGGTCCCGTGCTCTGGATCCCCTTTCCCCACGCTGCTCTACAGACTTAAGGCAGCTCTAGTGTGAAAAATTACGCTATCTCAGTGTGGTCAAAGGCAAGGTACTAAAAGCCCACATCTTTCAGGAGATGCCTGAGAACTGCGAGCTTCTTCAGGACCATGGCAATGATGTGACCCATCACAAGATTTTGCTTGTTTCTCCAAACGGATTTGCTTATTTCGATAGTAGGTGTCATGTGCCAAAGTCCGTCAGCCAAGATTAAGCCTCTGGACTCGGTAACAGCCAGCAAACTTCAGGCTAAGACAAAATCCGGGCTACGTTACCTGTCCTTACTACCCCTTAAATGTTTGCTTCTCAAAGTTTCTGTCCGTGCAGAGCAGGAAGCCAACGTAAACCACTTCCTTTTGATGTTTTCTCACCACAGGAAGGACTTCTTCGAACATCTCAGGGAATCGGGCCATGTTGTGTTGGGGAGCTCCCTCTCACAGTCCCGTTCCCCCCTCCAAAGCTGTTAGGTGTCATATTTTAAGTGAAAACGGCTAAGCTGGAATGAATACGTGTGCTTGGATGAAGCCAGTGTTGTTGGCAAAACTTGAGACGGTTGAGAGAAACGACATTTTCAGCTCCTGGTGACATCTCTCCTGGTTACTCTCATGCTGAATTTCAGACACACTTCCAAACAGAATTGGGCAAGAGGATATTTCGCAAGTCAGGTAAATGCTCTCAGGGATAGAGACGAAGGAGGCAACCATATTGATCTCCAGATAATAGGTAACAGGAAAATCATTCCGGCGTTAATTTTTAACAAAATCAAAGTAAACTCACCATCGTTTCTCCAGATTCTCCGGAAACGCTTCTCTGTGAAAGGAAGTTAGATAATCATTCTTCAAAAGTGTGTTACTTATTACCTAGAGGACAAAAGCTGCTTTCTCTCAGTCAAAAAAAAAATTTGTTTCCCTTCAATACTGATCTGTAATTGATTCACTGGAGCCGAGACATAAATGTCAAATAGTCTCGAATACTATTTTCCCAATGGTATGTTTCTCTGAACACATTTCCCAGCCACTTGGCAAGCACATCATTCTTTGATATAATGCTAGAACAAATATTTTTATTTTATTTATTCTTTTTTAATATGAAATTTATTGCCAAATTGGTTTCCATACAACACCCAGTGCTCATCCCAAAAGGTGCCCTCCTCAATACCCATCACCCACCCTCCTCTCCCTCCCACCCCCCATCAACCCTCAGTTTTAGAACAAATATTTTTAAATGAAAACATTCAACCAAACACACACTGAGTGGCCTGTATCACCTGGGGCTCTGGGCATGCCGTTCACAAGGTCTATAGGTGCTTTGCCTTACAGGGTCCCTTGTCCCCCACCCCACCCCACCCCCATCCTTCAGACCTCAGCCTGGGGGAATTTTGTCAGTCAAGCTCTCTCATGGCCCCCCACCCCCAAATCCAGGTACGCTTCCTTTAAGTTTCCACGGCAGCTAAATTCTTCCTTCCAAGCGAGACAGTGTGGACGTGTGTCTCTCTCTTCCATTGGGCTCAGCTACGTGAGGGTAGGGATTTCGAGGTATTTCCTCTCTGGGGCCAAGAACAGTGACTGTCATGTGAAAAATCCTGTACTTCAACTGCCATGCGAGGGAATTATCCACATGAAGGATTGTCCTCTGGACACGGAAAGCCGAATGGGTTTAAAGCAAAGGGTGAACACCTAATGTCTGTTGAACTTTAACAGAATAAGTCAGGTGCTGGATATAAGGCTAGTTATGCTAATTTGGGACGAACTGAGGTTTTAGGGCAGTGTTCCGTGACATCGTGAGGTCAACAGTTACCCTCTTCTGAACTTTTTGAATGTAATTTTCAGTGACGAGAAGAAGTTTTCCCTCTTGTGGCCGGATGGCATGAGAACTTGCCTATTGGGTTTCAATACTACTGGTCTACAAGAAACCTGGACTTTCAGAGACTCAAAAAGTCACATCCGTACAAAATAAGCCGTTGGTCGGCTTCGTGTGGTGTCCATGAAACACCCCCATTCTCAGCACGTGGCCTCCATGCAGGAGAAGCCACACCCTGGCTGGCTTCCCTGGAGAACTCACCCCCAAGAGTTAGAGGACGCATCTGTGCTGTTGCTGGCGACCTCCAGGATACAGCCTTGGACATGGCCGGTCCCCAGACTCTGAGCTACTCCCCACCGCAGCAGTGACTGCCCCAGGAGGATGTGTGCTCAGGGGGAGGTATCTGCCACCCCCGGGAGAAGAAATGCCCTCCCTAAGAAGAAATCCTTCCTTATGAGGCAGTAACATCATCCCATAGTCTTAAAATTAGAAGGAAACACATAGCTCTTCATCCTTTAAGGAACTAAGGTGACCATTATGACAAAAAATAAAGCTCTGAGACCACTTAGCAAGAAGCATCTTAATCTTTTCCCTCCTTCGGTCGTGATCTCTTTCACTCGTTGTCCCTTTCGAGACTGAGGCTTACTGTACCTGAAATCTCTGTTTCTCTGGTGCAAACTGAAATTTCCCCGGAGCCAGCTCCACGAGATCTCCATATTCTGCAAACTTAGAAAAGAATTTAGGATATTTATTTCTATTAATAAAAAAGATTCAGAGCAAAGGAGGCAGCGAGGGACAGGCATAAGGGATTCATTCATTATGTTTTGCTATCTTGTTTCCTATAACTCTGGGAAATCCCATTTTTTAATACAATGACTTCTTTAATGTTTTCATGTTTGCTAGTTATGTCTCAGAGGTGACCAAATGGAAGCTGTTATCCTCCAATTTGTTGGACGAAGGAACGCATTTTTTAGTCGGCCAGAAGACGATGGGGGCATTCAGGTGGGGGTCACTGCAACCCAGTGATCAGGGAGGTGCCTGGGGGAGGCATGGGGTAGATCTTGGCATCAGCAAATGTGTGAGTGGATAGATATGTCCATACGTCTCCTCCAATTTAAAATGTTGATAGGAAAGGAATGCACAAACACATTTGGGTATCTTGGCTTGGATCCCTGGCTCTGTCAGTGAGATTTCCAACACCCTCCGGGGGTTCTTAAGGTGTTGGAAAATAAGACCGTTTCTAAGCAGACAGTGTGATTCCCCCCCCCGCACCCCTGCCATCCCGTTCTTTGGCATTTTTGTGGGTAATCCACTCTGCAAGTATTACAAAGCCTCTGCATCTCCTACGACATTCCCATAACACACATTGCTTTTCTGGCGTCAGAATAACTCTTGCGTGACATTCAAAATGACTCAGTCCAAAACTTTCCTTCTGTTGGCGATGGCCAAGGATCTGAAGTAGAAGCCTTGAACTCCCTGGAAATAATTCCTGCCATCTGCCAGCCTGCAGGCCATCTCCTCCCGACAGGAATATTTAAAGTGCCCTCACTACAGGACTCATGGTTCACATGGGTATGAAAACCAATAGTGTTAATGACTTTTCTTATACTGATAGCAATGTGTCATCCTCATCCAGCTAATAATTATTAAGTGCTTCCTAGTGCTTGCATGGTGCTAGGTAGTTTACATATGGCATTGAATTCTCCTAGTACCTTTGGGGTAGGTCAAGGATCCCCATTTTTCAGATAAGGAGTAGGCAGCCGGGTTCCATAGATGGCACCCCGTGGGGCCGGTCCATTGAATTTGACTTAATACTCATGCAAATCCCATTAATGCTTTCAAAGGTAAGTATACATTCCAGTAATTAGAAAAGCGAACACTCCTACCCAGATGAATTTTACCACAATTTCCTTTCCGCACAGACCACAGTCCTTAAATAGCAATGGCCACAGACTACTGGGCAAACGCACAGGGCAACGACAAGGGGTTTTCTGGAAGTACTTACTTCTGGAAGTCCACTGGTGGGGATTTCGAAGCCTCGTGTTACAGAAACGAAGAAGCAGACGAGAAGGCACGTGAGTCGACTCATTTTGCTGGGTGGCTTTGCCAAGCTCTCCGTGCAGGGTCTCGGGAGAATTCCACTCCTCGCTGAAGCCAGTTCAAAGGAACAGCAGAAGAGTGCGTTTTTTAAAAGAAGAAAAAAGAAGAAGAAAGCTCTCAAACTTTGTTCAAAAACGGGACAAATATTTGTTCTGGAGTTCAAACTTGCGCTGTGGGGGTGGATTGGACACCCAGAGGTTATTCAAACAGCAAAGCCAGAGGTAGTCAGTGGGCTGTGAGGACAAGTCAGGGTCAGATGGATGTGCTTTCTTTGCCTTTTGCTGATTTCTGTTCATCTCAGAATCAGAGGGACCTGAAGATCAGCATCATCCTCTTTCATGGACCAGGTGGGGAACTATATGGAGAAAGCGAGTCAGAGAAATAGCGTCAGTGTAGAGTTTCTGGAAACGAAGCCCTTTTATTCAAATGAAAGCAGGAGAAGTTTAGCACAAGCGGAGAAAGAAACACAATGGTTTTCTGAGCAAAGCATTCACTGCTAGCCTGTTCCCCTCTGTCTCTGATAACTGAGGATCCACTACAGTAAAGCACTGGGCACACAGCCGTGCCAGGTACAAAGGCACGCTCTTCAGTGGGGATATTTCACGAGTGGCTTTGACTCAGAGGACAGTATCTGTTCTTGTGGCTGTCCCTGATCAGCCTCACTCAGTTCCGTGGAAAAATTAATTCTCCTCAGTTCCAGAATCAGAGAAAACCCAGTCTGGAAACACTGTGGATGATTGCTTCCCATTTGTGGTCTGGAGATAATAAGATAATGTCAGCTAAGAGGTACTGAGCCTTTCTGGTGTCAGGCATTTTTACTTACTATCTTTAACTCTCTCTTTTTTTTTGAATCTATACAAGAACCGTGCGAGGTATGTGCTATATTTATCCTCCTTTATAATGGAGGAAAATAAGGCTAAGTAATTTATTCCACATCTTACGGAAAGTGGAGACACAGATCCAGCAAGGTTGGCCTGACCCCAAGCACTTTGCTCTCCATGACCACGCAGGCTTAGGAGAGGTAACCTGCCGTCTGCCGTCCATCACTGGGATCCAGTGTTCCAGGTGTGAATCTAGACGAGAATTCACCTGAAGTCCCCAACCTGCATGGTAAGTCTACTTGATGAGTCTTTCTCTTGAGTTTCTATTCCAGATGTCTGCTTGAACAAGGGTCATGCCGTGGACCCCAGTTTGGTCAGCAGGGGACCTGAGCCCCCATGCCTTTTCTGGTTTTCCTTCTCAGAGTAGAACCCATGGCTTCCTGCCTAATGTTCTGGGATCTAACACCTGGCCTTGGACTTGTAGCTGGAAATGACCACTCTCTAAAAGTCCACTCCCACGGGGGAACCTGCACCTGCATGGAACGAGGAAGTCTGCTTTGGCCTCAGACACGTGATGCTGGAGAGCTCTTTCCAGGGGATCCTATTCTGAGCACACCCAGCAGCTTCCCTCGAACCCAGAGACTCACTGTGAGAGTTACATCGAACACACGGCCATTGTCTGAGACAGCCGTGGATTTTGTTTAAAGGGAAATGGTTTAAAAGTTTATTTCAGAAACAATGCAAAGGAAGAAAGAAAGTCAAAAACAATGCCCTGAAGAGAAATTTATATTGAAATATGCAGGATGGTACATAAAAAAACCACAATTTTATTTATAATATCCACACACATGCCAAAAATCATTCGAAGTGTAGTTTCAAGTAGAATATACAATGCAAATTAAATTTAAAAAATTTGACAATTAAAAAAAAAAGTCAACCATACGCCGTCTCCATGAGACACTTCATCTCAATGAGACAAAAACAGACTAAAAGTTGATATTGCATTAAAATTCTGTTCATTTCAAAGACTTAAAAACAAAGAGGGTGTTACAAAGGGGGTGTCAGGTTAAAATAGATGTAGCAAATCATAACAAAAAGAAAGAAGAGAGAATTAAGTTTAAGATTAGCAATTAACAATTTGGAGGGGCACCTGGGTGGCTCAGTCGGTGAAGTGTCCCACTTCGGCTCAGGTCATGATCTCGTGGTTCATGAGTTCAATCCCCACGTAGGGCTCTGTGCTGACAGCTCAGAGCCTGGAGACTGCTTTGGATCCTGGGTCTGTCTCTCTCTCTTTCTTTCCCTCCCCCTCTCGCACTCTGTCTCTTGCTATCTCTCAAAAATAAATAAACACTAAAAAATTTTTTAAAAAAAGAAATCAACAGTTTGGAGAAAAAAATGATAATAAATACGTTTTTAAATTGGAAGACAGTGATCCATCAATCTGATTAATAAATGCAGAATATGTGAAAACAATTTAAAAGTGAAGATGAGGCATACGGTATTTTTTGTGAATTTTTTTTAATGTTTATTTTTGAGAGACAGCGTGAGCAGGAGAGAGGCAGAGAGAGAGAGGGAGACATAGAATCCGAAGCAGGCTCCAGGCTCTGAGCTGTAGGCACAGAGCCTGATGTGGGGCTTGAACTCACGAACCAGGAGATCATGACATGAGCTGAAGTCGGATGCTTAATGGACTGAGCCACCCAGGTGCCCCAAGATGTAGACTATCAACATGAATTGACCAGTGTGTCAAATTCATTTACATTAAATGTAAAATATGTATTAAAAATAGCCCATAATATAGAGGTAAACAGAACAAAAAAACAGAGAGAGAAATAGAAAAATTACATAAAAAAATAATTGAGCCTGACCACTTTTTGGAACTTCACACAATATACAATATCTGGACAACGTACTGAAAGTGACATTGTGGTTTTTAATTAAGTCAATGAAGTAGATGTTGTTTTCACCCACAAATCTGAATTACACACTAAAAAAATTTTACAACCAATTTACCTTACTAAAAATAATAAATATTATCCTGGACCACATTTTCATACCAGGAAAGAATAATCCATAAGAGTGAAAAGGGGATTTGCCTAGGTGATTGAGGCTGTTATTACATAAGAAAATTTATCAAACTAAAACTTCAGCAACAAAAATACTAAAAATTTCTCACTCTCAATAGCTATTGAGAAGTCACTCAATAAATTACAAAATCTATTTCAGGTGAAAGTGCTTAAAACATTAATCTCAGGAAGCTTTTTTTTTTTAATATACAGGAAGAGTGCATGTGCATGTGTGTGTGAGTGTGTGAGTGTGTGTGTGCGTGTACACATGTATAAAACCACGACTCAAACTGGAAAAAAATCAAGAAACACTATGCAGAAAAGTCACTTCTCTTAAAAAGAGAAACCACAAGATTAGTTTTTGTTGAGGGTGTGATTCCTAATGTAGAAAATTTAGAGACTCTCATTAAAAAATTTACTAGAAGTAGCAAATCTGTTTACCAAACAGCAAGGTACACAGGTGAACCCGCAAAATCAGTTACATTTTTCTTTACTAGTGATTGCCCTAGAAATGGCGCAAAAGAAGTACCTTTTTACTAAGTGTATCAAAAGCACATAGAAATTTAAGTCAGGACAAAGATTTACAATAAGAACCATCTTAAACTTTGGTAAAATAAAGGAGTTTATAGAAATGGAAAACTCTATGGGATGAAAAGACAAAAGTCAAACAAACATGGTTTGAAACCAGTAAGAATTATGCCCCATGTTTTAGGTTTTAAAATTCATTACAAAGCACAAGTTAAAAAACACCTATCGTGTGATGCTTAAAAGTATAGATGCTGATCAATGGAATAAAATAGTGAGTCCAGAAATACATGTCATATAGAATATATTACAGACCCGTAGCAACAAAACACTAGGGAATGAGTTCAGTCCTTCATAAATGCTCCTGGAACAATTTGGTAGTGGTATGAAAAAGAATCAACTGTAATCCGTACCTCATGTGATATACAACAAAAATGTAAATGATTCAAAGAATTTCATGTTAAAAAGAGTAATGAAAACTGGCTAGCCTACTACGTGCTGGGTCTTTTTTGAGACACCTAAAAAAGGAAACAGTAGAACGAGTACAATACACATGATTAGCAAAACTGGTTAAGGTTTACTAGGACCGACGAAAGCTGCAATCTGTCTTTACCTGTCCTTTATAGAAGAGGGCACGGAGGTTCAGAGAGGTTAAGTGACTTGTTCAAGGTGGCGGAGACAGGATGGGAACACGGGCTGAGGCTGGCAAGCCTCACAGAAGATGTGGCTCCTAGATGAGCAGAGACATGACATAGAAGGAAATGTAGACGTTACATTACACGGGTTAAACAATACTCAGATGGAAAACAAAAGCGGCTTTAATTTGCTATCAAACACATACCTTAGTCCTCTGGTATCTGTGGGGACAAGTTCCAAAATCCTCAGTGGATGCTTGAAACCGTGGATAGTACTGAGCCTTATGTACACTGTTGGTTCCTCTACATACATACCCACGATCAAGTTTAACTTACAAGTTCGGCAGAGTAAGAGAGGAGCAACAATAACTAACAATAACATAGAGCAATTTAACAAGATAGTGAAGTTCTGTACGTGTGGTCTCTATCTTCTCTCTCTCAAAATGCCTTACGGTCCTGCACTCACCCTTCTTGCCATGGCGTGAAATGACAAAATGCCTACGTGATGAGATGAAGCGAGGTGACGCAGGGGTCACATGTAGCGTGAGGCTGCTGTTGACCTTCTGACCTTCTGAAGATCCTCTTCTAGATCGTGGTTGAGATGGCGGGAAACCAAAACCGGGACACTGGAACTCTGGATACGGGGTGGGGGGGGGACTGCTGTATTCCACCAAAACACAACTCAGAGTCTTACAAACGGTACCGGGAGCTGTAGAGAAACGGATGATCACGGATTGCTTGGTGGCACAGAGACTTGCTCCGTCTGTCTGGTGACCGACGTGGTACAAATATAAGCCACGAGCTCTAAAATCTTGCCACACTATCTCTACCCCAGAAACACAATCCCGGGAAGTGATACAAAGGGGGAAAATGTATAGCAAAGTTTATACCAGTGAAATATGGACAAACAGCAAAGGGAGAAACGATTGGGGGCTAAGAGAGCTGCGTGTTGGTTAACGAACTAATTCATGTACCATAAACACCCTGATGGAGACTGACTGTCAAGTGGCTCAGCGTGGCAGTGCACAAGGACGTGGGAAGGGCAGACAGCACTCAGCAACCTGTGATAAACTGGAGAAGAGGACGTGGTTCCGGAAGGTATGGCCAACTCCCTTCGGGAAGGACACCCATTTCACAGAGGAGACGTCGCTTCCGTGGGTCTAGGAGGACGGGCAGGATTTGTCCAGGCTGACTGTGGGAGAATGCCACCCAGAAAGGGAGCGTAGGGGGTGCAGAGGTGGCCGGGGCATTCGGGGCGATGGGCGTCCCTCGGTCTGGCAGGAGATGGCCAGGGGCCCAGGTGCAGGAGAGCATGATACGCTGCACCAAGGGACTCTCAACGTTGTGCTCTGGGCGTTGGGAGTCCAACGAGGATTTTTAGAAGGACAGAAGCAAGACAAAACACGTTTTATAAAGTTCACTTCAGGTGAAGCGAGGATGACGGAAATGGAAGTTTCTGAGGCAGTGGAGGTGCTCACGCGCTGGGGAAGCATGGAGCTCTAAGCCAAGGCAGCCGCACTGAGGACCGATGGTAAGATGCTCACGTGAAATGCTCTGTATTTATGTCACTTAGCAAGCGGGTGCTTTTGATGTATAGAAGTGTATGCGCTGATTATTGCTGAGTAACAACGAACAGCTTGCAGATGGGTGAAGACTTGCATTTACAGCTATAAAAACTGGGCAGTTGGCAAACAGCCACGAAGTCTTGGTGACTAAAATGTAGTGTTTAGGTGGAGGTTCTTTAAAAAAAATTTTTAATGTTTATTTATTTTTATATAGACATATATTTTAATGTTTATTTACTTATTTATTTTTTATTTAAGTTAATTTTTTAATTTACATCCAAATTAGTTAGTATATAGTGCAACAATGATTTCGGGAGAAGATTCCTTAGTGCCCCTGACCCATTTAGCCCATCCCCCCTCCCACAACCCCTCCTGTAACCCTCAGTTTGTTCTCTTCTGTTTTGTCCTCCTCTCTGTTTTTATATTATTTTTGCTTCCCTTCCCTTATGTTCATCTGTTTTGTCTCTTAAAGTCCTCATATGAGTGAAGTCATATGATATTGGTCTTTCTCTGACTAATTTCGCTTAGCATAATACCCTCTAGTTCCATCCATGTTGTTGCAAATGGCAAGATTTCATTCTTTTTGATGGCCGAGTAATACCCCATTGTTCATATGTACCACATCTTCTTTATCCATTCATCCATCGATGGACACTTGGGCTCTTACCATATTGTTGATAGTGCTGCTATAAACATTAGGGTGCATGCATCCCTTCAAAACAGCATATCTGTATCCCTTGGATAAATACCTAGTAGTGCAATTGCTGGGTCGTAGAGTAGTTCTATTTTTAGTTTTTTGCAGAACCTCCATGCTGTTTTCTAGAGTGGCTGCACCAGCTTGCAGTCCCACCAGCAGTGCCAAAGAGATCCCCTTTCTCCACATCCTCGCCAATATCTGTTGTTGCCTGAGTTGTTTATGTTAGCCATTCTGACAGGTGTGAGGTGGTATCTCATTGTGGTTTTGATTTGTATTTCCCTGATGATGAGTGATGTGGAGCATTTTCTCATGTGTCGGTTGGCCATCTGGATGTCTTCTTTGGAGAAGTTTCTATTCATGTCTTTTGCCCATTTCTTCACTGGATTATTTGTTTTTTGGGTGTTGAGTTTGATAACTTCTTTATACATTTTGTATAACCCTTTATCTGACATGTCGTTTGCAAATATCTTCTCCCAGTCTGTCGGTTGCCTTTTAGTTTTGCTGATTGTTTCCTTCGCTGTGCAGAAGATTTTCATTTTGATGAGGTCCCAGTAGTTCATTTTTGCTTTTGTTTCCCTTGCCTCCGGAGACGTGTTGAGTAAGAAGTTGCCGCGGCCAAGATCAAAGAGGTTTTTGCCTGCTTTCTCCTGAGGATTTTGATGGCTTCCTGTCTTACATTGAGGTCTTTCATCCACTTTGAGTTTTTGTGTATGGTGTAAGAAAGTGGTCCAGGTTCATTCTTCTGCATGTCGCTGTCCAGTTTTCCCAGCACCATTTGCTGAAGAGATTGTCTTTATTCCAATGGATATTCTTTCCTGCTTTGTCAAAGATTAGTTGGCCATACGTTTGTGGGTCCATTTCTGGGTTCTCTATTCTGTTCCATTGATCTGAGTGTCTGTTCTTGGGCCAGTACCATACTGTCTTGATGGTACAGCTTTGTAGTAGAGCTTGAAGTCCAGGATTGTGATGCCTCCTGCTTTGGTTTTCTTATTCAAGATCGCTTTGGCTATTCGGGGTCTTTTCTGGTTCCATACAAATATTAGGATTGTTTGTTCTAGCTCTGTGAAGAATGCTGGTGTTCTTTTGATAGGGATTGCATTGAATATGTAGATTGCTTTAGGTAGTATCGACATCTTAACAATATTTGTTCTTCCTATCCAGGAGCATGGAATCTTTTTCCATTTTTTTGTGTCTTCTTCAATTTCTCTCATAAGCTTTCTATAGTTTTCAGTGTATAGATTCTAACCTCTTTGGTTAGATTTATTCCTATGTATCTTATGGTTTTTGGTGCAATTGTAAATGGGATTGATTTCTCTTTCTGTTGCTTCAATGTTGTTGTATAGGAATGCAACCGATTTCTACATATTGATTTTATATCCTGCAACTTTTCTGAATTCATGAATCAGTTCTGGCAGTTTTTTGGTGGAGTCTTTTGGGTTTTCTATATAGAGTATCATGCCATCTGCAAAGAGGGAAAGTTTGACCTCCTCCCGGCTGATTTGGATGCCTTTTACCTCTTTGTGTTTTCTGATTGCAGAGGCTAAGACTTCTTTTTTTTTTTTTTTTAATTTTTTTTTTCAACGTTTATTTATTTTTTTTTGGAACAGAGAGAGACAGAGCATGAACGGGGGAGGGGCAGAGAGAGAGGGAGACACAGAATCGGAAGCAGGCTCCAGGCTCTGAGCCATCAGCCCAGAGCCCGACGCGGGGCTCGAACTCACAGACCGCGAGATCGTGACCTGGCTGAAGTCGGACGCTTAACCGACTGCGCCACCCAGGCGCCCCCAGAGGCTAAGACTTCTAATACCATATTGAATAACAGTGGTGAGAGTGGACATCCCTGTCTTGTTCCTGACCTTAGGGAGGAAGTTCTCAGTTTTTCCCCATTGAGGATGATACTAGCATTGGGTCTTTCTTATATGGATTTTATGATCTTGAGGTATGATCCTTCTATCCCTACTTTCTTGAAGGTTTTTATCAAGAAAGGATACTGTATTTTGTCAAATGCTTTCTCTGCATCTATTGAGAGGATCATATGGTTTTTGTCCTTTCTTTTATTGATGTGATGAATCACATTGATTGTTTTGCAGATATTGAACCAGCCCTGCATCCCAGGTATAAATCCCACTTGGTCGTGGTGAATAACTTTTTTAATGTATTGTTGGATCTCGGTGGCTAATATCTTGTTGAGGATTTTTGCATCCATGTTCATCAGGGAAATTGGTTTATAGTTCTCCTTTTTAGTGGGATCTCTGGTTTTGGAATCAAGGTAATGCTGGTTTCTTAGAAAGAGTTTGAAAGTTTTCCTTCCATTTCTATTTTTTGGAACAGCTTCGAGAGAATAGGTGTTAACTCTTCCTTAAATGTTTGGTAGAATTCCCCTGGAAAGCCATCTGGCCCTGGACTCTTATTTTTTTGGAGATTTTTGATTACTAATTCTATTTCTTTACTGGTTATGGGTCTGTTCAAATTTTCTATTTCTTCCTGTTTCCATTTTGGCAGTGTATATGTTTCTAGGAATTTGTCCATTTCTTCCAGATTGCCCATTTTATTGGCATATAATTGCTCATAATATTCACTTATTATTGTTTTTATTTCTGCTGTGTTGGTTGTGATCTCTCCTCTTTCATTCTTGATTTTATTTATTTGGGTCCTTTCCTTTTACTTTTTGATCCAACTGGCTAGTAGTTTATCAATTGTGTTAATTCTTTCAGAGAACCAGCTCCTGGTTTCATTGATCTTTTCTACTGTTTTTTTGTTTTTGTTTTTTTATTTTGATAGCATTCATTTCTGCTCTAATCTTCATTATTTCCTGTCTTCTGCTGGTTTTGGGTGTTCTTTGCTGTTCTTTTTCCAGCTCTTTAAGGCATAAGGTTAGGTTGTGTATCTGAGATCTTTCTTCCTTCTTTAGGAAGGCCTGGATTGCTATATACTTTCCTCTTATGACTGCCTTTGCTGCATCCCAGAGGTTTTGGGTTGTGGTGCTATCATTTTCATTGGCTTCCATGAAATTTTTAATTTCCTCTTTAACTTCTTGGTTAGCCCAGTCATTCTTTAGTAGGATTTCTTTAGTCTCCAAGTATTTGTTACCTTTCCAAATTTTTTCTTGTGGTTGATTTCGAGTTTCATAGCACTGTGGTCTGAAAATATGCATGGTATGATCTTGATCTTTTTGTACTTGTTGAGGGCTGATTTGTGTCCCAGTATGTGGTCTATTCTGGGGAATGTTTCATGTGCACTGGAGAACAATGTATATTCCGCTGCGTTAGGATGAAATGTTCTGAATACATCTGTTAAGTCCATCTGGCCCAGTGTGTCATTCAAAGCCATTGTTTCCTTGTTGATTTTTTGATTAGATGATCTGTCCATTGCTGTGAGTGTGGTGTTGAAGTACCCTACTATTATGGTATTACTATCAATGAGTTTCTTTATGTTTGTGATTAATTAATTTATATATTTGGGTGCTCCACATTTGGAACATAAATGTTCACAATCGTTAGGTCTTCTTGGTGGATAGATCCCTTAATTATGATATAATGCCCTTCTTCATCTCTTGATACAGTCTTTATTTTAAAGTCTTGGTTGTCTGATATAAGTATGGCTACTTCGGCTTTCTTTTGGCGACCATTAGCATGATAGATGGTTCTCCATCCCCTTGTTTTCAACCTGAAGGTGTCTTTAGGTCTAAAGTGGGTCTCTTGTACACAGCATATAGATGGATCTTGTTTTCTTATCCGTTCTGTTACCTTATGTCTTTTGATTGGAGCATTGAGTCCATTGACGTTTTGAGTGAGAACTGAAAGATATGAATTTATTACCAGTATGTTGCTTGTAGAGTTGGAGTTTCTGGTGGTGTTTTCTGGTCCTTTCTAGTCTTTGTTACTTTTGGTCTTTATTTATTTATTTGTTTGTTTGTTTCATCTTTTCTCCTCTCAGAGAGTCCCCCTTAAAATTTCTTGCAGGGCTGGGTTAGTGGTCACAAACTCTAATTTTTGTTTGTCTGGGAAACTTTTGATCTCTCCTTCTATTTTGAATGCCAGCCTTGCTGGATAAAGAATTCTTGGCTGAATAGTTTTCTGATTCAGCACTTTGAATATATCCTGCCACTCCTTTATGGCCTGCCAAGTTTCTGTAGATAGGTCTTATCCTGGATAGACCTGATCTGTCTTCCCTTGTAGGTTAAGGACTTTTTCCCCCTTGCTGCTTTCATGATTCTCTCTTTGCCTTGAGTATTTTGTGAATTTGACTATGATATGCCTTGTTGATGGTCGGTTTTTGTTGAATCTAATGGGGGTCCTCTGTGCTTCCTGGATTTTGCTGTCTGTGTCTTTCCCCAGGTTAGGAAAGTTTTCCACTATGATTTGCTCACATAACCCTTCCACCCCTATTTCTCTCTCTTCCTCTTCTGGGACCCCTGTGGTTCTGACGTTGTTCCTTTTTTTTTTTTTTTTTTAATTTTTTTTTTTTCAACGTTTATTTATTTTTGGGACAGAGAGAGACAGAGCATGAACGGGGGAGGGGCAGAGAGAGAGGGAGACACAGAATCGGAAACAGGCTCCAGGCTCCGAGCCATCAGCCCAGAGCCCGACGCGGGGCTCGAACTCACGGACCGCGAGATCGTGACCTGGCTGAAGTCGGACGCTTAACCGACTGCGCCACCCAGGCGCCCCAGACGTTGTTCCTTTTAAATGAGTCACTGATTTCTCTAATTCTTAAATCGTGCTTTTTTGCCTTAATCTACCTCTTTTTTTCTGCTTCATTATTCTCTATAAGTTTGTCCTCTATATCGCTGATTCTCTGTTCTGCCTCATCCATCTTTGCCGCCACAGCATCCATTCGAGATTTCAGCTTAGTTATAGCATTTTTTATTTCATCCTGACTAGCTTTTACTTCTTTTATCTCCACAGAAGGGGATTCTGATCTGTTTTCGACTCCAGCTAGGATTCTTATTATCATGATTCTAAATTCTGGTTCAGACATCTTGCTTGTATCTGTGTTGGTTAAGTCCCTGGCTGTCGTTTCTTCATGCTCTTTCTTTTGGGGTGAATTCCTTCATTTTGTCATTTTGATGGGAGAAAAGGAATTAATGAGGTAAAAAAATTAAAATTAAAAAAATTAAAATTAAAAAATTAAAATAAAACACACACACAAAAAATCAAATAAATGATGCTAGATCCTAGGTGTGTTTTGGTCTGGATGTTGAAAGGGGCTTGATAGATTAGAGAAAAAATGAGAAAGAAGAAAAAAAGGAAATCATTTGAAAATTTGAAAAAATGAATACACTGAAGTAGGCTAAAATGAAATGATGGACGTAAAATGGAATTTGAAAAAATTTGCACAAAAGTAAAAACTATAGTAAAAAAAATGAAATAAAAAATTTTTAATAAAAATTGACAATAAAAATGAATTTTTTCTCTTTCTGTTTTCAAGAAAAAGAAACGAAAAAGAGAAAAAAGCAAAACAAAAAAAGAAAAAAGAAGGAAAATTGAATAGATGGACCGGTGAACAGACTGAAATACAACTGAAATTACTTCATTTTCCCCTAGAAGTCAGACTATGAAGCGCTTTATAGTTCATGAATTAAGCAAGCGGAGAGACTTGTGTTCCTGAAGAGCGAGGTTGGCCCAGGTGGGCGGGGCTTGGTGTAACAGCTCCGCTCTCCACTAGGTGGCACTGCTCGCCTCCTGGGGTGGATCGTTGCGGAGCGTGTAGGTGTGTGTATGCGCATGCGTGATAGCGGTGAAAATGGTGTCCCCCAGCAATCAGTCTCTAGTACCAGAATTCTGTTCTCCCCATCAGCAATCGCGCTCCCGACCTTTGTCTCCAGCTTCCATCCACTCCCCGCTTTCACCCCGTCCGTGACCGAGCCCCGAGTAGTACCTCTCTCCCGAGTTTTGTCTCCGATGCGGCTGTTTCTCCCAACCGCCTACTTGTGAGGGAGGGCGGCTTTGACCTGTCCCGCCCGTCTGCGGGAGGCTCTCACCAGCGATGGCCGGGTGCCGGCCACACCCAGGAATGTTCGCGGTACCAGGCTGCTGCCGCTGCTGCCCCAAAACTGCGGCCGGATGCCAGCCCGCCCCAGAAAAAGTTCTCGAGACAGTGTAGCAGCAGCGCCTCCGGGATGACGGCAAATCGCAACACACGCCTGGCGCCAAGCTCCACCCCCAGCGACCTTGTTTCCAGCTCGAGCGAATGTGGTGGTTCTCCCGGGTCCCCTGGGGCCTTGCCTTGGGTGGCGGGGAGCCACACAGCTTCTACCAGGTGTCCTCCCAGCAGGGGAACCGCCGCTCCAAGACTCCCAGACCCCACTCCGCTCCTGGGGATTCACCCCTCCCACCAGAACACCGCCAGGTATGGAGCTGCGGGGCTGCAGCCTCTGCGCGCCCCCTGCTTATGGTCTTAATGGCATTTAAACCGTCTCCTTTCTCCTTTTTAGGTTCAGTCCCTGCCACTGTTTCCTTTTTTCCACCTTCTCTCCAGCTGCTTTTGAGGGGGATGCTTTTCCCGTATTCGCCCCTCCCCCATCCTCTCCGTCCTCTCTCCGGAGGCTCCCCGCCCTCTGCTCTCCCCCAGTTCGCCTCTCCACCCCTCGTACCTGCCGAGTTCTGTGGTTTGGGTTGTGCAGATTGTGGTGTTAATCCTCAAGTCAGTTTTCTAGGTGTGCAGGATGGTCCCGTGTTGGTCTGGCTGCATTTCATGGATGCCAGACACACAAAAAACTTCCTTGCTGTGCCGCCATCTTGGCTCCTCCCTCTCATGTTTATTTATTTTTGAGAGAACAGCGCCTGAGCAGGGGAGGGGCAGAGAGAGGGAGACACAGCCTCGGAAGCAGGCTCCAGGCTCCGAGCTGTCAGCACAGAGCCCGACGTGGGGCTCGAACTCACGAACCGCGAGATCTTGTCCTGAACCAAAGTTGGACGATTAACAGACTCAGCGACCTAGGTGTCCCTAGGTGGAGGGTTCATGAACAATTTATCCTTTCTTCTGTAGGATAATGGTTAAGAACATTGGGCTTTGGGGTCTGGCTTCCCGTGTTCATAATTCTGGTTCTTTCACTTACGAGTTGTGAGACCTCAGGTGATCTTCTAATCTCTTTGAGTCTTATCAGTAAAATGAGAAAGCTCCCCACTACTATGGACTGGATTATGTGCTCTCCAAATTCGTATGTTAAAGCCCTAATCCCCAAGGTGACTGTGTTTGGACATGGGGTCTATGAGGAGGTAATTAAGCTTAAAGAGGGTCATAAAACCCATAAAATCCCGATCCTACAGAATTAGCGTCTTTATAAGGAGAGACACCAGAGAGTTCTCTCCCTCCCTCTCTACCCCCCACTCCCTGCCAGGCGAGCGCACAGGACACAGTGAGAAGGAGCCTGTCTGCAAGCCTGGGGGAGAGCACTCACCAGAAGCCCAGTTGGCCGATTACGTCTTGGTCTTCAACTTCCCAGCCTCCAGAACCGTGAGAAATCAAAATGTCTGATGTGTAAGCCACCCAGAGTGGTATTCTGTCACAGCCGCCCCGGCAGGCCAGGTCCCTCACTCATTCTCACACGGTTCTCGTCGGCATTAAGGACAATAACACATATAAAATCCTCGCCATGTACTCAGGGCTCAATAAACATTAGCTATAGTTATGAATTCCTTTTTTTAAAAGTTTATTTTGAGAGAGAGCGAGACTCACACGTGTGTGTGAGTGTGGGGGAAGGGGAGAGAGGGAGAGAGGGAGAGAGAGAATCCCAAGAAGGTTCCACACTGTCCATGCAGAGCCCCTCTTGGGGCTCAAACTCATGAACTGTGAGATCATGACCTGAGCCGGAATCCAGAGTTGGACGCTTAACCGACTGAGCCAGCCAGGTGCCCCAGGAATTACTTTCATCACTAAAGATTGATTTCTATGCAATGAGATTTAGGGCACGCAAAACCAGAGTTTAATACTTATTGAACCATTTTTATCCATGAAGTTACCTCTCCTATTTTTCAGATTTGTGACAGTGAATCTTAATTCAGCACCTGCCAGCACACTTCCTTACACATTTGCTAAACGCCTTATGAAGTTTTCCTTCATATGCTATTTAGAGCTGCTGCTGTCTTTAGGGCAGTCATGATGTACCTTAGATTTTATGCTTTATCACCAAACTTTCCCTGTAAGGATAGCACATAAAACCCACATTTCAGACCAACACAGTGAGGAAATTTTATATATTAGCCAGTCCTGGCAGAATTTTATTTTCCTTGCAACAAACAAGAAATGTGGCCTCTTCGGCGAAGGACCGAACTAGGCAGCCCCAGCCCGGGGAAGAACTGTGTGACAAAGCAAATGTGTCTTATCCTGGGCCCAGCTTCTGGTGGCCTGGAGCTTCCCGCTACATTTCACGTCATCCCCACTCTGGTAAGGTAGCGGACTGGAAGAGGGGACCTGACTGGGGGGCCTCTAGGACTCTATATCCATTGGAAATTTTGATGGCAGGGGTTTAGAGGGAAAGCAAAGAAGTCAGTATTTATTTAGGCACCTCTTGTATTTCCAGCAGAGTTAAGAGAGAGGAGAAGTGTGTCCAGCATGGGGGACCGATGGCTACAGGCTCCTGTGATCTGTCTTGTTTTCCATGGCCACCTTTCTCGGGAAGATTGAGTGGTCGCCTCCGTGGACACAGGATCCGAGAACGTGGGAGCCAATGAGATTCACAGCTGGGAACCCACTGAGTTCAAAGTGGGGCACCAGACTCTCCCGACTTGATAATGGGCATTTGGGTGACAGTCATCCAAATGCTCAGGATGTATGGATGCAGGTGACGTACAGGCATGTGGTTTAAGTGGGGGCTGGGGAGCCCCTCAAGTAAAACCACAGGGGAGTCACCAAGCCACGTTTTGTGGCTGCCACATGCCTATCAGAGGGTCAACCCTATAAAGGAGACTTTCTCAGCCGTTACTCACAGCGTCCCCTCACTGACTTTTTGAAGGGTCTTGGGGCGAAAGCTACTGCAGAAATTAAAAGGATAAGATTCGCTGTCACTGGCGCTTGGCTGGCTCAGTCGGCTTAGCGTCCAACTCTTCATTCTGGCTCAGGTCGTGATCTCACGGTTCGTGAGTTGGGGCCCCACGTTGGGCTCTGTGCTGACAGCGTGGAGCCTGCTTGGGATTCTCTCTCTCCCTCTTTCTCTGCCCCTCCCCCACTCTCTCTGCCCCTCCCCCTCTCTAAAAACAAGTAAACATTAAGAAAAGTATAATTTTTAAACACACAAAACAGTAGTACTGTATTGTATGTGGATGTATACGCTTGTAGGGAAACTATGAAAACATGCATTGGAATAATGCCTACTAATTTTCAATAATGATTTCCCAGGGGAGGGACAGAGAAAGGGAAAGGAGGAGACATCAGTGGTATCTGTTATTATTTCTTAGAGAAAAGAACTTGAAGTAAATATGAGAAATGGAAATGCTAATTGTTTTATATACATATGTTCTTATATACGCATTTTTTTAAATTATAGTAAAAGCATGTAGCATAAATTTACTCTCTTAACCATTTTTTAAAATGTTTATTTATTTTTGAGAGAGAGTGAGTGTGCACGTTCATGGAAGGGGCAGAGAGAGAGAGGGAGAGAGAGGATCCCAAGCCCACTCCACACTGTCAGCCCAGAGCCTGACGCGGGGCTCGAACTCACAACTGTGAGATCATGACCTGAGCCGAAGTCGGGCACTTAACCGACCGAGCCACCCAGGCGCCCCTATAAATAAGCATTTAAAAAGTAATTTTTTAGGTGCACCTGGGTGGCTCGGTCGATTAAGTGTCCGACTTCGGCTCAGGTCATGATCTCACAGTCTGTGAGTTCGAGCCCCACATCGGGCCCTGTGCTCACAGCTCAGAGCCTGGAACCTGCTTCGGATTCTGGGCCTCCCTCTCTCTCTGCACCTCCCCTGCTCGTGCTCTGTCTCTCTCATTCTTGAAAATGAATAAACGTTAATAAAAAAATTTATTAAAAAAAGTAATTTTTTAAAAAGCAAAATATCAGGTTCAAATGAGTTAGCAATATTTTAAGCAACTGATAAAAGCAAACTTGGCAGAATACATAAAGTCACTTGTTTTATATGCCAGCTAATTTGGTTTAAACAAGATAGAGATCTAAGCTCAACAGGTGTATCTATTAAAGGTGGAGTGGCCTTTGCTGTGAATGAAGGTGACTTGGGTCGGATTGTCTGCATTGGTTTCGTGTTGGTTAGCACACACTGCGTGATCTGGGGGGTGAATTTTCCTTCCCAAATGCTTGGGCTCAGCTGCGAGTGCCGTGGTGAGCATTTCCGGGAACCTATACCAACCGATCTCAACTGCCTCTTCTCTCCATTCCCGTTGTCTTTACTGTCACCGTTTCTGGAACGTCGGCAGTATTTCTAGAGGACCCACCTGCCTTTTCTGAACCTATCACTTCACCCTGTTGCCATCGCAGTCTCCAAGCCCATCTCTGACGCTGTTCGCCCGGCCCAATAAACCTTCCTCTCTTTCTATGGAGGATCCAGCTGACGGCTTTTCGCGGTACGTGAGGCTCTTGGCCCTCCTGCCTTTCAGCCCCATCTTCTGAAGTCTTGCAAACGCTCTGGGCTCCCCAACGCCAGACGCTTTGCTCGTCCCCAGACGTTTCCACCACGTGCTTTCCCTCACACGGTTCCCTTCACCTGGAGAGCCCCCTCTTTCTCCAGTGTCCACCTGTTAAAATCCTGTCCATCTTCCAAAGCCCGTTTAGTTGCGACTTCAGTCACCGATGTTTTCCAGATTCCTGTAGCTGACACTCATCACTCGTGTCTTCTGGGAGCTCCTCCAGTGAGATGCACTATGTGCCTTGCAAACTTTTCCCAAGGCCGCACACCTCACCCTCACTGAACATGTGTTTGCCCGCACTGCATACAGTGGTCGCCACCGTGTTTTTGAACACCACCGGCGCTTACGCACCGGCACGGGTTTGAATCTCTGTTGGAAGGTGATAAAAGTAATAATTTTTCCTCTCATCCCTGTACTTTTCCAAATACTTTCACATTTTACCATTACGCTATTTGGTTCCCAAGAGTCTATCGCTTACGAGATGTGTGGCTTTAGCTGGTTACTTTCTCTCTCTGTAAATCAGTTTCCTCATCGGTAGAATGAGGATATAGCATCTATGTCACAGGGCAGCCCAAGAGGGGGTAACCGAAGGGGGGGGGTTCGGCAAATGGTGCCTGGCACAAAGCCAGTGGCTGCGGCTGTTCTGTAGCATTACTGTCATTGTTCTAGACGGCAAGAGAAAACCAGCTCGGAATGTAAACTAAGAGCCTAGAACTAAGAGCTGTCTCTATTTTTCTGCCCAGGTTTTCCCTCAGCCATTGAAATTGCACAGCGGTGTATCTTCTGGGAAAATATACTTCCTGGAATGATGGAAGGGAGAACACAAACGTTCCCCCTCCCCATGTCGGATCGGCTGGGTGAGCTCTCAGCCAGACCCTCACGGAGGAATGCTGTCACAGCTTTGCATTCTCTGCGGAGATCGTGCCTCTGAGCAGTTGAGACCCTGTGGCATGTTTTTCAGAAGTACTTATGATTTCCAACATTATGGCCCCTCCCATTGACCATTTCACCTCCTGATTGTCATCTAATATTCAGATGACCTCAGAGGAAACCACACTAAGGGCGGCCTGGGTCACTCCTCTCTCTTTATGCTGACAGCCTATCTCCATATCCCAAGGTCTTGCAAAAACACCACGTTTGATCTCTCTTGATCTTGAGAAGCACCATGGCTCCCTATCAGGGTAGTGTGTATTCAGGTCACTGGGTCCTGAACCTGGGGCTTTCCCAGCCAGCTTTAGGCCTGGGCAGCTGTAGTTGGTGATTGAAAGTATCTGCTGTTACTTAAAACTCCTTTTATAGGATGGAAATCACTCCTGCAAATGCCACAAGACTATTCACTTTCAGATTTGTGTAAATCAATAGGAAGTGTAGAGAAGAAACTTTCCCTCTACTGTAATGCTTACACCACATAATAACTCATGTAGTGCTCAATGAAAATTCTAAGGAACATCAATAAACTTGAAATTCGTGACTCTGAATATAAGTCATTGTAGCTTAGCTAACAGTATGGCAAAAGCTAGCACTCATTTATAAAATTTGGTTCTAGTTTCTTCATTGTGAAAGAGTATATTTTTAAAAGTCCAAAGTCAAAAGTGAACTAACTTACAAATAGCTCTATCTGACCCTGACCTACTTGTTCATTGGTTCAGATGAGGCGTAATATGGAGAAAGTCTGGTTTCTTACACATATTTGAACTCTGATGGCTTCCTTCTCATAATGAAGTCAATTTGTTTTAGGTTTTTCAAGCAGAATTTATTTTATTTTATTAAAATTTAAAAAATGTTTATTTTTGAGAGAGAGAGAGAGAGAGAGAGAGAGAGAGAGAGAGAGACAAAGATCATGAGTGGGGGAAGGGCAGAGAGAGAGGGAGACACAGAATCTGAAGCAGGCTCCAGGCTCTGAGCTGTCAGCACAGAACTCAATGCAGGGCTTGAACCCATGAACTGTGAGATCATGACCTGAGCTGAAGTAGGACAGTCAACGGACTGAGCCACCCAGGCACCCCAAGGAGTATTTTTTTTAATTTCTCAAGATGATATTCCATTATTCTGTCACATCTTTTTTTTTTTTTTTTCACACCATACAGGTGTGGGTAGTGTCATTTGGGGCCAGAACATAAAGACGTGTCGGAAGAGAAAAGGTTAGAAATTGGATAGAGGTATCACAAGTCGAAAATATGAAATTAGACACTACGAGACTGATGTCATCATTGTTCTTGGGCCGTAGAAACTTGGCTGTGCCGTTGAGGAGTTTCAAATATTTTCTGTTTTGTGTTCCTTCAGAAGTTCACATTCAAACCCACTGCCGGAGTAGAGATAGTTGGGCCCAGGGGTGCCCAGTGGCCAGCCATTATAAGTCAACTCCAGTGCAGCGGCTTCCAGAATTTTCCCAGGGCATCTGGGTGTTTCTGGTGGGAAAGGACCTCACGTGGAAGGAACTTTCACCATAACACTGCAATCTGATATCAACGTCCCTGGCTGGGAATCACCTTCGTTTGAGTTGTGGCTGCCTCTGAGGTGTAAGATAAGGCAAGAAATGCCGGATATCTGAGCCACAGGGACATTCGATGTCATCTAGCCTGATTTCCTAATTTAAAGGATGGTGGAGGGGCACTGGAGTGACTCGGTTGGTTAAGTGTCCGACTCTTGGTTTCAGCTCAGGTCATGATCTCATGGTTTATGAGTTCCAGTCCCACGTCGGGCTGTGCGCTGATGGCAAGGAGCCTGCTTGGGATTCTCTCTCCCCTCTCTCTCTGCCCCTCCCCTGCTCATGCTCTCTTCCTCAAAATAAACAATAAACTTAAAAAACATAAAAGATGATGGAAGAGAGGCTGAGAGTTGTACAACCTGGTAGTGGATAGAGAAGCAGTGTTGGGCAGGGATTAGGGGGCAGTCTGGGGTGGAGGGTGGGGGGCAAGAGGATCAGGGCTGGGCAGTCTGGTTCCAGAACCGACCACAGCCCTAACGTGCCTCACTTGCTCACTGGCTGGTTTCATGACTCTGGGCAAATCTCTGCAAGCCTCAATGTCCTCATCTGAAAAGTGGGGATAATAAATAGTGCTCTTCTACGGGCACATGTAAAGGACTTAAAACAGTGCCTGGAACACATTAAGTGCTCAGTTAAGTGTTAGCTACTCTCAGTAGGATTAATAAAGCAACTTCCATCCACGGAATTCTGCTCTTCAGATAAGTCCTACGTGCTTTTTTCACTTCGTGCTCCTTCTCCGGCCTTCTCAGAGTGTCCTAGGGGCATCACTAGAATGAACATAGCCAAGGAGAAAGGCTTTCCTTATTAGCTTTTTACCAAGAGCTGTCCGTCTTTATTCTCCCTCACCCCTCCTCCTCTCTCTCCTACAGAGACAGAAGTTGGAAGGAACATGGGCTAAGAAGTGGAATGAAGAAATCATAACCAAGGCGGGGGACTCCCTTGTAAGAACAGTGCTGGAATGTCTAAAAGAGGGAATCAGTTGGGGCTTGTGAGAGATACTAACACATAAACTCACTTTAAAAAAAAATTTTTTTTAACCTTTATTTATTTTTTTGAGACAGAGAGAGACAGAGCATGAACGGGGGAGGGTCAGAGAGAAAGGGAGACACAGAATCTGAAACAGACTCCAGGCTCTGAGCTGTCAGCCCAGAGCCTGACATGGGGCTCGAACTCACGGACTGCGAGATCATGACCTGAGCTGAAGTAGGATGCTTAACCGACTCAGCCACCCAGGCGCCTTGTAAACGCAGTTTTAAAACTATATTTGGAACACGTGGGAAAAAAATAAGAAAAGCTGTAGGTCTCCAGCCAGAAAAAGAGGCGGTAATGTTCTGTAGTAGTTTATTCGGATGGGTTTTTCCTTGGAATACGACCACGAATCTGAAAAGAGTAGTGGAAGCGATGGATGAGAGGACAATAAACCCAAGAGAAACATGAAGAATAAGACTGCACTGAAGTAATCCAAATGAATCATTTCTTTTTAAAAAAATTTTTTTTTCAACGTTTATTTATTTTTTGGGGGACAGAGAGAGACAGAGCATGAACGGGGGAGGGGCAGAGAGAGAGGGAGACACAGAATCGGAAACAGGCTCCAGGCTCTGAGCCATGAGCCCAGAGCCTGACGCGGGGCTTGAACTCACGGACCGCGAGATCGTGACCTGGCTGAAGTCGGGCGCTTAACCGACTGCGCCACCCAGGCGCCCCCAAATGAATCATTTCTAATGATATTCCAGGCAACTGAAAGAAGTTCTAGGTTAAAAGAGCTTGTATGGGGCACCTGGGGCTCAGTTGGTTAAGCATCTGACCTTTGGCTCTTGGCTGAGATCTCAATCTCTGGGTCATGAGTTCAAGCCCCATGTTGGGTCCCACACTGGGCATGGAGCCTACTCAAAAAAAATAAAAAAAGGAACTTATAAATTAGTACTATTAGATTACTTCAGTTTTCTTCCAAAAAAGAAGAAATTTAGATTCTATAAATTATAGGGTGGGGAGCTTAATTTGTTTTTTTTGAGAGAGAGTAGGGACTGGCAGAAAGGGAGAGACAGAGAATCCCAAGCAGGCCCCATGCCCAGTATGGAGCCCAGGAGCTCAACCGAATGAGCCAGCCAGGTGCCCTAGGTTGGGGAACTTGAAGTTGACTCTATTTTACCAAAAACAGATTTTTCATCTATGTGGAAGGGCTTTGACAACTAAGGCTCATTGGATGTGGGACAGGAATACAGTGGAATTGGAGGGTCAACAGACCACAGAGGACAGGGCACAGCCTGGGCACTGAAATCCTAGGGGTGGCTGCATGGGAAGCGGGAGAGAAGTTTGAAAACCAAGGTAAGCTGAGAGAACACTGTACAGATATGTTTAAGGGTCAGGAAGCAGGAGAAAGGAAAGCATCTTTGGGTGTATGCTGATGTTGACGGCCAGAGACACAGGCCCGATCCAGGTCAGGCATTGAGGCGCAAACTAATTCGTCAGCAGAGCTGGGGGCTGGTAACACACATAACCCACGAACACGGCTGCTATGTCATAGCCAAGTTCTTCCCCTTGATTTTTGAGCTTGTGAACGGCGAAGAGCCATTTACTGCCTAAAGGATCAGTGATTATACAGTGCTTGATTAATGTCAAGTTGAACTAATTTGACTTCTTTTTTACCATGGTGTTTCTAGACTGGAGACCCAGATTTGTCATAAGCACAGATGGATTTTAATGTGCTTATCATGGATGAAGTGGAAAATGAAAATAGAATAATTTTTCAACTGGTTAATTATAGAACCAGTTGTTTGAACAAATCCAAGCAGAAAAGCTTTGCTGAATAGATTAATGTTAACTTGCAGGAAAGAATTTAGTGGTGAGAAATAGGGTCCTAAAATTCACGGAACCTGTTCAAATAAAAGATACTTGAAATAAAGTTGAATTAGATGCTGAACAAAATTTCAGATGACACGTAGTTGGGAAGGATGCTTAATATCTTGGAAGACAGACTGAGAATTCAAAGGCATCTTTATAGGCAAAAATAAATTCTACAAGCAGTCTTGTAAGGTCTGAGTGCATTCTCCAAGGTAGACTACGCCTGGAATACCGCATCCAATTCTGAATGAAATATCATGAAGGATTTTAATTAATTAGAGGTAAACCACGGTGGGTAGTCAGGACAGTCAGGGATTTGAAAAATATCGTATGAGGATATAATGTTCATACACGGCTCAAGAAAAAGGCTATTCAAAAATGAGAAGATGGGGAGGATATCACAACTCTCCAAACAGGAGACCTCTTGGCTAAACAGGAGGTTCGTTATGAGGTGATCGTCCTGTGGAGACTATGCACCAAAATGGACAAAAGAAGTTAGAATCCAGGAAATCACAAGCTGGAAGAACTGAGCAGGTAGCCCGTCTCTGAGGCAGAAGAATGAGCAAGATTAGGCCTGGCTGGAGAGGCTGTGAGTAGAGGAGATTCAAGTGGGTAAAACCAGGCCATTCTAGAACTACCACCATGAGCACCAAGCACCTGCCAGCACTTTCCTCTGAGGCACAATATGGCAGGATTCGTTGGGCCAAGACAAGGGTCCATTGGTGGTAAACTGGGCCAAACTGTCCTGTGGAGATGGTCTAAATCACCATATTTCCAGAAGACTGCATCTGGAATGTTCCATTGTTTTAAAGCAGCAGTTTAATATTTTTCCTGAGTCTGTGGGTTGACTGAGTTCAGATAGGCGGTTCTTCTACTCCGTGTGGTGTTGGCTGTGCCCGGGGTCAACTGGGTTATGACATCCAACACAGCTCATGACATAGCTGGTGTTGGTGCTACTGGCGCGGAGCTCAGCCTAGGCCTTTGACCAGAGCATCTGTTTCCCTCTATGTGGCCTCCCCATATGACTCGGGCTTCTCCCTGCATAGCAGCTGGGTTCGCAGAGGAGAATTCCATCTAATAATTGGCATATAGCAAGGTCTTGTAGTAACTGCTATAATAATAATAATTATAAAATTATTATTATTACTATTATTAATGCTATGTCTGTCATGAAAGTGTCTAAACTCTAAACAGAGGCTGCTTGATCAGATTTTAGGAAGAGAGTAGAAGGTATTCCCGCATTGGGAGGGTAAACTGTGGAAAGATGAACACCAAGGGACAATGAAGCTTCCATCATTCAACAGAAAGCTAAAAATAAAAGACTTCCTCCCATTTCTGCTTGTCTCAGATCACCCACCCTCCTCCCATCCAGCTTCTTTCTTGCCTTTTCTAGAGGACAGCCTATTGGAGACCCGTTTTGAAAATAAGGCGGTATATAAATGCATACCAAAAGAATAAGTATTTGGGGTCAATGTGGTTCTATGGCACTCTTCAAGTTACAGCAAAGAAACAAACAAAATCCCTTGTAAAACATGCATTTACATGTATGGCCTTATCTTTTATATAGGATCTGATCTAGATAAAGCAATTTACTATAGTTTTGTTTCTTTTAGGTGGAGATGAGTTTGTCGATTTAATCATCTACACAGCCAGCTCTTGAATATTCCCGTGTTGGTACCTAAAGAGGGGAAGCGAGGAAACTTAAAGTCACAGATGATTGTAGCTTTTGTCCCTAAGAGAGTGGTATACTTTCCAGAAAATGCAATTACACACACCGTAATATTATCTTACAGGAAGCCCTTGCTTTGCACGGTTCTGATATGCCTGGATTTCAGCTGCCGTGGTTTGGTTAAGTAACACGGGTCCCCAACCACATTTCAGTTACAACCACAGTATATCCCTGGGAGTGATTGTGTCAAGGCCTTCGCCGCCAGCCCCTCAGTCCGCCAATCAATGTGTAAACAGCAGATGCGCCATGATGGACGGCCAATGACGTCACCGCCTCTTCTCTTTCCCGATTGGCCTCTGTGGTTATTGGCTTCACACAGGCAGTAGAGCAGGTGCTTGTGTCCCCACGTGATCAACCCACGTGACGCCTTACAAAATGGCTGACGGAAAGAGCGCGTGGGCCCCGGAAAGGAATTTGAACTTGAGCGTGGATGGACTCAGGGAAGGGAGGCCCCCGGGCGGGGTGGCCGCCACTGCTCCTCGAGACCCTGGAGGTGCAGCCAGAAAACCCGTGGGGACGAATTGGGTGGCACCCTCCAGGGAAGTGGTTGTCGTGACGAGAACGTGTCAGAGAAAGCGACGCCCCCAGGAGACACGGGTGAGGGCGTGCTTGGAGATACTGCGCCACCTGGAAAGCACAGACGAAACGAATTTGGAGGAGGAGCCAAAGTTAGGAGGGGTGGGCAGTTCTCAAGGTTAGAAGAGGCTCCCTTCGCGTCCTGACCTGTACGGCGGGAAGGAGGCCAGCGTTCAAAGCACTGTTGGTAAGTTTTTACCAAAAAACGAAACACCCATTCTCAGTCATTTCCTGTGTTTGCACTTACGGTGTATTAAGTAATTACAAGTTCTGGGATTTATGCATGTCTTACGCATGTATAACTGCATAGTGTAATTCCCGTGCAGAATTCTTAATGTCTGGGCAAAAGCATTTAAAGGTCAAGGAATACAAATCGTATTTGTCCCTGTTGATTCTTAAGGTTGGTTTGCACTCTGGCGGCCTCTGTGATCATGAGGATGTGAGAACTACCCGTGTGTGTGTAAATATGGAAATAAAAACAAACTCACATGTGCACAGTATCTTGCTTTATGGTAAAAATGAAGCCCCCTTTGTAATGCTTCAGAACCATGAAGTGGACCTCCACCGGGGGTCATTTTGGGAATTTATGGGGGCATTTTTTGGATTGTCCTATAATTGAAAGGTGTTGCTGATAGTATTTCCTCCATGAGGTCAGGAATGCTAGGGGTCCCGTTATGCACAGGACGGTGCCTCATAAGGGAGAATTGTCTTGAGGACCACAGGACATTTGCATGCTCTGCCCCACATTTGTGTCAGTGAAAATTTGTGTTGAAAATTATTTGGTCCCACAACAGAATTTGATACCACATAAGATTTTTGAAGTGTGTTAATACACATCGACTTTGTGGAAGTAGGGCTACTGTGTAGATTAAAGTGTAACTGTACTTTGAACCAAGAACTTTTCACCATTTTGGAAAATAACATCACCGATGACAGTGCTGCTTATGGAGTCTGTATCACCAGCGCCACATATCTTTATCGGTGTGAATTTTTGGTATCAAAGTCATGGTGATCTGTTCATGTGCAAGCGTCTGACTTCTTCATAACATCTCATGTGGCTATACCTGAGCAGGTGCCTACTGAACATCAGATTTTATTATAGATTGTTTTCTTTATATTGTAGTTAAGAGTTTATGTTGAATTAAAATAATTATGTGTGTATGCTAATGATCTATGAATTTTATTCCAAGGTAGTAAAGGGAGTGGTAAAACGTTTACTATAAAAAACAAGATGTTGAATCTGATAGAATTGAGAACAAGGGGTTTGGAAGGAGACAAGGCAAAGGAATTGCTAATATGCTCTGTGTGTACCAGGAGTTGGAGGGAGAAGAAAGAAAAGAGTGTGGTGAGGATGTGGACAAAGAATCTTTAAGTACCAGAATGTATCTTGCTTAATTTAAAAATGCTTCCTATACTCCCAGAAGTTTTTGAAAATGGTATTTTGGAGAATTAAAAAAAAAAGACAAATTCTATGGATAAATCAGTGAATAAGACAGCGAAGGAGGTGGGGAGAGAGAGAGAGAGAGAGAATGAATATTAGTTTGGGAAGTGTATTAGTCAGTATAGGCTAGGCTATGGTTAGGTAACAAATAATTCCCAAATCCCAGGGGCTTAAAACAACAGACTTCGGGCATATTTACTGCCTGTCCATTGCAGATGGGCAGAGGGGTCTGCACTCTGGTGCTCTCACTCAGAGGCCCAGGCTGAGAACGCCATGGTAGGGAGTATGGAAAAATGGGGAGGAGAGCATTGTTTAAATGTTTCTACCTAGAGGTGACACATGTCCCTTCCATTCATAGTTCATTGGCCAGAGCATGGCACATATATGGCCATGCTTAATTTCATAAGTGACTCTTAAATACAGAGAACAAACTGAGGGTGGATGGGGGTGGGGGAGAGGGAAAAGTGGGTGATGGGCATCGAGGAGGGCAGTTGTTGGGATGAGCACTGGGTGTTGTATGGAAGCCAATTTGGCAATAAATTATATTAAGAAGAATTTCAGGGGCCAGGGCGTTGCAATCTTTATGTATGCTTAGAAATAGAAACTAGATTTTCATGTAGAATAATATCTGCTACTGGAGGTTAGGAGCCAAAGGAGATGTTTGTGTAAATCTTGAAGCGGGGGTGGGAAGGGCTTGGACTCTCCATCTAGCAGGAATAGCACATTCAAGTGACATTCACCTAAGTAGCAAAGGTGACCAACTAGCTGACTAAGGGTTACTGTAATCACAAATCTGCTCTTTCCACCAGACCGTACACGCCTCTCCTTTATGCACCAGACAACAACGTGGCTTTCCCAGGAGCTGTTTCATCATATCTTGAAGGAAATAGCTGATAGGGAGAATGGTCCCTTGTACAAGGGAAACACTGGAGTGTTTTTAGTAGGGAGCTGCTGTGCAGAACCAGGAAAATCCAGAAGAGTCTGGAGGAGTGATTTTAGAACTGCTGCGTATTGGAGCAAAGATCCCAGTTTTATTCGAAGTTTCTGTTTTCATCGTGATTCTCTGGCTTTTGGATGATACCAGTACGCAATTCTGAGAAGTAAGCAACTCACTGGAAATGTTTTTCATCATGTGTCCCCACTAGATGGCGTAAGGTGCTCGCCTATTTTGAGCTGATCCAGAGGACCTTGCACAAAAGTAGGGGAAGAACTTGAACATCAAATATTGACCAGGCAGTTGGTGGATATGAACCACTACATCATTCCAAAAGAATATAATCAGGAGCTTTATTGTAGTGTCGTTAAAAAGACACAGCTAAGGGGCGCCTGGGTGGCGCAGTCGGTTAAGCGTCCGACTTCAGCCAGGTCACGATCTCGCGGTCCGTGAGTTCGAGCCCCGCGTCAGGCTCTGGGCTGATGGCTCAGAGCCTGGAGCCTGTTTCCGATTCTGTGTCTCCCTCTCTCTCTGCCCCTCCCCCGTTCATGCTCTGTCTCTCTCTGTCCCAAAAATAATAAATAAACGTTGAAAAAAAAAAAAAAGACACAGCTAATATCATAGAGCTAGTTGTGTAGTTTCTCTCTAAAAACATGTGTAAGTAGTCATGTAGTAAAACTATTGATCGATTCTGATACACAGTACATGTACGTAATGAATATATACAAGAGTGATTCACTTACAAGTGTTACTCAGAAACTTTACTTACAAAACAAAAGATGTGGATAATTATTTACAGTAAACTAACCAGCCAGTCAACCAACCAATACTTACTGAATACTTTCTATATGGACGCATGTTGTTAGACTTTTTATGGCGCATGTAGCAGATTGGTGGTTAAGAGCATAGACTTTAGATGGCTTGAATTTGTGCCCTTAGTTTCTATCATTGATTAGCTATAACCTCGGGAAGGTTACTTAACCTCTCTTTGCCTTGGTTTCCTTAGCTGTAAAATGGGAATAATAATATGTTCCTCACAGAGTTATTGTGAAGGGTCAATCTTTGTAAAGCATCTCAAATATTGCCTGGAATATGGCATTATACAAGTGCTGGTCCTCATTATTATTATAATCCGATTCTCCACTTTACAAAGGAGCTGACTGTAGGGTTCGATGAAACAAAAAATCTATCGAGTACTTATTATGTATGAGACAGGGTACTGGTCACCATGGGTGAATCAGAAGGCTACGAGAATGTGGAAGACACGGTTTCTGCCTGGCAGAATCTAGGAATTTCATAGAAGAGGTGAAATCACCCAAATAACTAAACCATGAAGAAACACAGAGTGGTGCTGGTGACCACAATAATCTGGAAAGACGAAGTCGCTTTAAAGTAGACCTTTCCCAAATGGGGAGGGGCTCAGTGGGCGGAAGCACTCTCGGCCAAGTATCAGCCTGAATAAACACTCAAAAACAGGGGCCGCATGGACACGTCTGTAGAATCTAGAGAGGGCCGGAGTGAACGAAGCCCGGACGCTGCAGTAAAGCGTGCCTGGGAAGGGAGTATGCACCTAGATGATCTTGCAGGCCCGTGGAGACCCTGCTAGCTCGCTCAACAGGCAACAGGCAGGGAGGCAGGCGTGCTTGGTTCCTAACTCAACAGTCCTTTCTCCTTCCTCCTGGCTAACAAGACCTGGCTGAGAAAGTGATGAATCCTGACTGGTGAATACATATCATGACAATTCGATGCTGCCTTGCCATCTGTTGGGCTTCCCGTCCCATTTGCAGCTGGGAGTGGCCTTGTCGTCCAGCTCTGGCAGATAAGTTGGTTGGGTGGCTTCCGAGAAAGTGTTTGCTTTCCTGACAAAAATGACCGATACAGTTGGAGATTGTCTCTTCGTGTTTCCTGTCTTAATCATGTTATAGCATCTTCAATTACAGAAGTTACATCTTCTTGAGACCCTGAGGTGACAAGGGAGACGATGAAAAGCCAACACAAAGCAGGGAGATAAAAAGAGTGTAGGTACTGGATGGGAGAGTTGAATCAATGGTATCAACCTTCTGTTTGGAATTACTGTTAAGAGAAAAATAAGTATCGTTATGAAGTTGGCCAGCGTTCATTAGGTATTCTGTTACATGGAGCTGGACACATCCTGTCTGGTGGAATCAAGGTTTTCTTTTTTTTTTTTTTTTTTATTTATTTATTTATTATTTTTTTTTTTTAATTTTTTTTTTTCAACGTTTATTTATTTTTGGGACAGAGAGAGACAGAGCATGAACGGGGGAGGGAGAGAGAGGGAGACACAGAATCGGAAACAGGCTCCAGGCTCCGAGCCATCAGCCCAGAGCCCGACGCGGGGCTCGAACTCACAGACCGCGAGATCGTGACCTGGCTGAAGTCGGGCGCTTCACCGACTGCGCCACCCAGGCGCCCCAAGGTTTTCTTTTAAAAAAAATTCTTATTATGGAAGACTGGACAGCTACATGCAAAAGAATGAAACTGGACCACGTCCTTACACCATACCCCAAAATAAACTAAAAATGGATTAAAGACCTAAATGTGAGACCTGAAATCATAAACATCCTAGAAGAGAGCCCAGGCAGTAATTTCTCTGACATTGGCCATAGCAGCAGCTTTCTAGATATGTCTCCCTGAGGCAAAGGAAACCAAAGCAAAAATAAACTACTGGGATTACATCAAAATAAAAAAAAAAAGCTTCTGCACAGCAAAAGAAACAACACAATTGAAAGACAACCTACTAAAGGGAAAAGATATTTGCAAATGACATATCTGATAAAGGGTTAGTATCCAAAATATATAAAGAATTTATACAACTCGACACCATAAAAACCAAATAATCTAATTAAAAAATGGGCAGAGACACAAACAGACATTTCTCCAAAGAAGACATCCAGATGGCCAACAGACGCAGGCGAAGATGCTTAACATCACTCATTATGAAGGAAATGCAAATCAAAACTACCATAAGGTATCACCTCCCACCTAAAATCAAAAACACAAGATATAACAGATATTGGTGAGGATGTGGAGAAAAGGGAACCCTCATGCATGGCTGGTGGGAATGCAAACTGGTGCAGCCACTGTGGAAAACAGTATGGAGGTTCCTCAAAAAGTTAAAAATAGAACTACCCTATGACCCAGCAATTGCACTGCTGGGTATTTACCCAAAGAATACAAAAACACTGATTCAAAAGGACACATGCACACTTACGTTTATGGCAGCATTGTTTACAGTAGCTAAGATATGGAAATAGCCCAAGTGCCCATCAGCTGATGAATGGATAAAGAAGATGGTGTGCATATATATATATGTACACACACACACAGAATGGAATATTATCAGCCCTAAAAAGAATGAAATCTTGCCATTTGCAACAAACAATATGGATGCAGCTAGAGAAGATAATGCCAAGTGAAATAAGTTACTCAGAGAAAGACAAATATCATATGATTTCACTCATATGTGGAATTGAAGAAACAAAAGAACAAAGGAGAAAAAAAAAGAGAGAGATGGGGGCGCCTGGGTGCTCAGTCGGGTGGGTGTCCGATTTCGGCTCAGGTCACGATCTCACAGTCTGTGAGTTCGAGCCCCGCGTCGGGCTCTGTGCTGACAGCTCGGAGCCTGGAGCCTGCTTCGGATTCTGGGTCTCCCTCTCTCTCTTCCCTTCCCTACTCATGTTCTGTCTCTCTGTGTCTCTCAAAAATAAACATTGACAAAAAATTTGTTTTTAAATTAAAAAAAAGAGCGAGACGAACCAGTTAACAGACCCTTAACTAGAGAGAACGACCTGACGGTTACCAGAGAGGAGGTGGGTGAGGAGAGGGGTGAAATAGGTGATGGGGATTAAGAGCACACTTAATCACAATGAGCACTGAGCAATGTATAGAATTGTTGAGCCGCTGAAACATAACCCTGCATGTTAACTAGGCTGGAATTAAAATGAAAAAGTTAATAAATATAAAAAATTAAATGAAAATACACCATGACGGATAAAAATTCGTATTATGGAAAATTGCAAAATTTAAGCGAAAGAAAGACTAGCAGGAGTGCTCATGATGACTGACTGCTTTTCACGGAAAACCCCCATTTCCGCTATTTCCTTATTTTCTCTACATTTTCGCCTCACGTACCTTTACTTGTACATTTGTAGTTGCAAGTTTCCCTACATGTCAGTTCACTGTATTAGTGCTGTTGGAGTATAAGAAGGTTGAGTTTTGGTTTTGTTTTTGTAAAAGTAATTTTTTTTTTTAATTCAAGTGAAATTCACACAAAGTAAGCGTTTGAAAGTGAATGATTCAGTGGTGTTTTGTACATTCACAGTGTGGTACAACAATCACTTCTAGTGAGGATGGAAAAGTTGGATGCAAAATTTGTGAGTAAGCGTTGGGAGCTCCCACAGTCCCTGGGTTCACACTGGGTCTTGCATTAGGCCCGAAGCCCTCCACGGGGGCGAACGGCTCTCTCTGTCTCCCTACGTCACTCTGGGTCCTTGTCCTCTCATCGGGCGTGTCCTCTGGGATACACAGGGAGAGAGATGAGAGGTGAGGGCCAGGAGAGGCACAGCTGTAACCCAGTATAGGTGCTGTGATGGTTAACTTGATGTGTCAACTTGGCTGGGCCACGGTGCCCGGATATATGGCCAAACATTATTCTGGATGTTTCTGTGAGGATGTGTTTTGGACAAGATGAACATTCAAATAGGTGGACATTGGATAAAGCCGATGGCTCGTCCTACTGTGGGTGGTCCTTATCCAGTCAGTGGAAGGTCTTAGGAGAACGAAGACTGACCTCCCCCCAGTAAGAGGGAATTCTCCAACAGACTGGCTTTGGACTCCAACTGCACCTCGTCTCTGAGTCTCACCCTGCAGACTTTGGACTCGCCAGGCCTCCACGATCACGTGAGCCAATTCCCTACAATAAATCTCTGTCTTATATGCACCCATCCTGTTCCGTTTTTCTGGAGAACCCTGACTAATGTCACCTCTCAGGACACTTTCTCTGGGGGAGTCTCCAGCCGCAGATTTCTTAGCAGTTACCAAGTCTGGCCTTCAGTTGCTGAGAGTGCCTCCCTCAGCCTCTGGTGTTTTCTGCTTACCCCACCCCCATGCGGGTCACGTGCGGCCTCTTTATGCAGTCCTTTTGTATGAAAACCAAGGGAGCCCGTGCCAGCTGCTCAGCGTGCACACATGTATCCCGAAAGTGCTGTTCACTTTGTAGGTTGCTTTCTCCCGTCACGATGGCTTCAGCCAGCCGCTCGGGGAGGGGAGACACCAGGGCCACCAACAACCTTCTCCAAAGGAATCCCTTACCTCCGCCTTTCCAGAATCGACCCTTGAGGAGGGTGGTGGGCGAAGAGGCACAAAACTGGTCTGGGGACAAGACCTGCATGGGGAGCGAGTGTGGTACTCATTTTGGAACGTAGTAGGACCTATCATTTTGTCCTTGATCTTTGGGAATTCACAGAAAGAATTCTTGTAGAAGACGTTTCTCTTTCTTCTCTCCTCAGAAGTCTCCTCTCCGCAGACTTGAGGGCAGGGTACGAAGTGAATATGCAGAAGACGTGGTAGGTTGAATGACAGCCCTCCAAAGATCTCCACCTCCTAATCTCCAGGTCACGTGACTAGGTTGCCTTATGCGGCAAAAAAGGGATTTTGCAGATGTGATTAAGGGTCTTGAGACGAAGAAATTATCCTGGATTATCTGGGTGGGTCCAGTGTAATCACGAGAGCCCCTGTAAGCGAAAGAAGGGAGCTGGAGGGGCAGGGTCAGAGAGATGTGATGTTAGAAGCAGAGGATGCGGCGATGTGGGACCGCGAGCCAAAGCGGGCGGCTTCTAGAAGCTGGAAAAGGCGAGGGAACTATTCTCCCCTACAGCGTCCAGAAAGGACATCCTGCCAATGCGGTTTTAGAATTCAGCCCTTCAGAACTCTAGGGGAATACAATTGAGTTGTTTTAAGCCACTAAATTTGTTACAGCAACTATTTGAGATTAGCACAGGTGGTCTTTTATGGCGTCGGGTACCAATGAATGTATCATTTATGCATAGTAAAAATACAGAAAATGATCTTTCACTGTTGTGATTACAAAATTAGCGAGGCTCTTAATATAAGAGGAGCAGTGTTGGCCTTCCTTCTGAAAAGGTGGTAAAACCATGGCAGTATAAAAATAAAAAGATACTCCATTATCAGGTTAAATTACATGGTCAGTGGCATTTTCTATGGTATATTTAGTGACTTTAAAAATTTAGACTAGAATATGACAAAGATATAATGAAAATACAGCAGCCTTATGAGGAAATATAAGCTATGTAGCTGGGGTTTTGAATTTATTTTAAGTATAATTGGCACATTAGTTACATTAGTTTCAGGTGGACGACATTGTGACTCAGCAAGTCTATATGTTCTGTTCTGCTCGCCACAAACATAGCTTCCCTCTGTCGCACGCAACACTGTGACAGCACCATTGACTATATTCCCTACTTGTCGACATTTATCCCAGTGACTTATCCATTCCATAACTGGAGGCTTACATCATCTACACTCCCTTTCACCCGTTTTGTCCCTCCCTCCACTCCCCTCCCCTCTGGCAACCATTAGTTCTCAGTATGTATAGGTTCGATTCCGCTTTTTGTTTGTTTATTGATTTATTTTTTAGAGTCCACATGCGAGTGAAATCATATGGTATTTGTCTTTTTCTGGCTGACTTATCTCGCTTAGCATAATACCTTCTAAGAGGTCCATCCATGTTGTTGCCAGTGACAAGATCTTATCCCTTTTTATGGCTGAGTAATAGTCGTGTGTGTGTGTGTGTGTGTGTGTGTGTGTGTGTGTGTGTGTGAGATACATCTTTTTTTTTTTTTTAATTTTTTTTTTCAACGTTTATTTATTTTTGGGACAGAGAGAGACAGAGCATGAACGGGGGAGGGGCAGAGAGAGAGGGAGACACAGAATCGGAAACAGGCTCCAGGCTCTGAGCCATCAGCCCAGAGCCCGACGCGGGGCTCGAACTCACGGACCGCGAGATCGTGACCTGGCTGAAGTCGGACGCTTAACCGACTGTGCCACCCAGGCGCCCCGATACATCTTCTTTATCCATTCATCTGTCGATGGACATTTGGGCTGCTTCCGTTTCTTGGTTATTGGAAATAATGCTGCAGGAAACACAGGAGAGCTTACATCTTTTTCAATTTGCGTTTTCATTTTCTTTGGGCAGCCATGTAGCTGTTGTGAAGTTCAGATAGTCATGGATTTATCAGATCCCGGCCCCACCGTTTTAACCCCCTGGAGAAGTTACTTCACCCTCATTAAGTCAGGACACTGGAGGTTGTCCTGAGGAGAGAGTAAGATATGTCGTATACAACGCTCAGCATAACGTTGGCGAGTTGGCTTTCGCTCTTGTGTCTATAAAGTTATGTTGGCCAGACTCCTGATGGAAGGGGAACATGTACTGGCATTTTCACTTAAATGGTAAAACCATGGCGATATTTTTCGAAAAGATACTCTAGTTTATATAGCCAGGGGCAGGGCTGACAAATGAACACATATAGCAGAGTTTCATTGGTCAGCAGTTTTATTTACTCCATATGTCATGTCTGATTGATAGAGTAAACCAAAATATGATGACCTTCTTTTCAATTTTTGGTTAAACAGATCAAAAATAAAGGTGGTAGCTATGATAAAGAGAAGATAGAAGATGACCACGCGTGCACACGTGTGTGCGTGCACACACACACACACACACACACACACACGGTACTGGAATAATAGCAGGAAAAGACCCTCCCTCCTCTGCCTGCCCCCTTCTCCACCTAGAGTCCCATTTTACGTAAGGACATAGAGTGTAGTAAATTTTATTTACTAACTTTTGTTTTATTTTAAGATGGTTATAGGTACATAGGAAGTGGTAAGAATAATACGGTATATCTGTGTACCCTTCATTCAGTGTCCTCACTAGTAACATCTTACATAACCAGAGCACAACATCACAATCGGGGAAGTTGCCACTGGCACTCCACAGACTTACTCAGATTTCCCTAGTTGTACACGCGTGTGTGTGTTTAATTCTCTGCAGCTCATCACACACATAGGGGCGCCTGGGTGGCTCAGTCCGTTAAGCGTCTGACTCTTGATTTCGGCTCAGGTCATGATCTCACGGTCATGAGATTGAGCCCCATGTTGCACTCAGTGCTGGGCATGGAGCCTGCTTAGGACTCTCTCTCCCTCTGCCCCTTCCCTGCTTGCACATGTGTGTGTTCTCTCCCTAAGTCAGTAAATATCCCACATGCAGATTTGTTCGTGTAACCCCCCACCACAGCCAAGAGGCACAACTGTGCTGTCACCACAAAGATGTTCCCGAAAGTATTACCACTGTGTAGATACACCCAGTGCCTCCCCCCAGCCCCTTCTCACATCCCTAAACCCTGGCAAACACTAATGTCTTCTTCTCCATTTCAAGAGCATCACATAAATGGAACCATACAGTATGTAACCTTTGTGGGCTGGCTTTTTTCACTCAGCATAATACCCTTGAGATCCATTCAGGTTGTCGGATGTATCCGTACTTTGTTCCTTTTTATTGCTTAGTAGTATTCCCTGGGGGCGAATGTACCATAGTGTGTTTCATCATTTACCTTTAAAAAACATTTGGATTGTTTCTGGGTCTTTACAAATAAAGCTGCTATGGATATTTATGGCCAGGTTTTGTGTTTTTATTTCTCTTGGATAAATGTGTAAGGGTGGGACTCCTGGATTAAATGGTAAGTTTTGTCTTTTTTCTTTTAAAGACATTTCCACACTGTTTTCCAAAGTGGCCGTGTCATTTTACATTTCCACCCTCAATTCTGAGAGATCCAGTTTTTTGCATCTTTGCGAGCATTTGGTATTGTCACTGTTTTTTTTTTTTTAATTATTGTAGTGCTTCTAATAGGTGTGTAGTGATATTTCATTGTGGTTTTAATTTGCATTTCCCTGGTAGCTGAAGATGTTGAACTTTTCATGTCTTTATCTGCAGTGCATATATCCTCTTCGTGAATGTCTGTTCATGTCTTTTGCCCATTTTCTAATAGGATTGTTTGTTTACAGTTTGGAGAATTCTTTACATATTCTAGATACGAGATAAGTTAGACAAGTGGTTTGTTAGATTAGTGATTTGCAAATATTTTCTTCCAGTTTGTAGCTTCTCTTTTTATCCTCTTAGTGACATATTTTTGTAAGCAAAAGTTTTCATGTTTGGTGAAGTCCAATTTAATGATTTTTTGCTTGTATGGATTGTTCTTTGGGGGTCATGTCTAAGAAGCCTTCAGTAAGGCCGATGGAGGTCCTAACGGAGACAGGAAGAGTCTGGGTGTCGCTAGATGACTGAGGAAGATAGGCATGCGAGCCTGAGGGTCAGCAGACCTGGAAGGGCTTTGCAAATGGAAGGAGGGAATTTGGGGTGAATGGAGATAAACTTTATAACCGGAGGCCAGATGGGCTCTTGAGTCACTGAGTGGAGTCCAGCACAGAGGCAGACAGACATATGTCCCTAAGTCAGATGGGATGGCACACGTAGCAATGCGGACGGGTTGTTTTAGTCAGCGGCAGGCTGCTGTAACAAAATACTGTAGACTGAGTGGCTTAAATAAGGACGTTTATTTCTTACAGTTCTCAAGGCTGGAAGCCCAAGAGCAAAGTATTGGCCAGTTCAGTTCCTGGTGAGGATTCTCTTCTTGGCTTGTTGATGGTCGTTTTCTCACTGTGTCCTTACGCAGCTCTTCTCGTAAGGTCCCGAATCCCATCGTGGGAACCCCACCCTTGTGACCTCATCTAACCGTAATTACCTCTTCAAGGCTCCACCTCTAAATACCATCACATTGGGGGTCATGGCTTTAGCATATTAATTTGGGGGGATCCAAACATTCAGTGCATAACACAGGTGGTGACCAAGGACCAGTGGCCCCTCCTTTGTACCCCCACTCCACTACCTCATGACTTAATGGAGTTTAGAACCAATCCAGTGGATAGTGAAGAAGGCAAAGAACCCCAAGTTGACTAAGAAAACAATATTTTTTTAAAACATCCATATCGGTGTTTTATCACGAATTTGGCAAGAGTAAAGTCTGTTCTGTGTGGGAGAATGGGAACTCAGTATGGGAACCCCTGAGATGTAGGGAAAAAAGGATTGCCTGTTTTGTTTAGCAAGTCTGCTAAACCCGTGAGATCCAAACCTGCTGCGCGTGTTGCGCAGACGGGAGGCTTCCTCTCCTGCCAGCAGGCAGCAAGCCCACGAGTGCCGCCGAAAGACCCTGATGACAGCTTGGTTGTTAGGTCTGATTCACGGGGTTCGAGATACCTCTCGGCATCGACCACAAAGCCAACGCTGTTTTGTTTTATTCAGAAGCCTTCCGAAGACCCACCTGTGGCTTTCGGTGAAAGTTCTCCGGACGTCTCCCAGCGTCTGTCTGGAAAGGATCTGGCAGGTGTCTGGGGAGAAAACGCACCCTGTGGATCAAGCGCAGGCTTTGCTGGCTCCTCTGTCTTTGTGCCCTGGAGTCAGACAGTAGCAGGAAGGGGCATTAACCTCGGGCACTGAGGCAGGTTGAACTGGATGTCCATCTCCGTCATAGCATCGGTGGCTCCTCTGTGCTATTTCAAGTGTTCCGTGGTCGCAGGTTAGAGCCTGGAAAACTAGGACACAGCTTGTTGCCCTGGGCATCCCTCCAAAAGAAAATGAAAATGATCCTTAGCTTTGCACTGAGATGGTTCGCTGTTTAATGAGCAGTTCTGTGGAGACAAAGCATTGTTCAGCCGTCAAATATTTCTTCAGAACTATTTGCTGGCTTTAATTCCATATTAATGCAGATGCAGAAGACAAAGGCAGCCATCTCTGGCTAATGCCAAAGAGTGAAGGACTGGCTTTGATTTGTGTGTGTGTGTGTGTGTGCAACTTGAGGAAATAAGGCAACATTAGCAGTGACTGTGCCTTTTGATGACCTCAAGAATATTAAAAATACATTACTACATATAAACCGTAACATTTTTCAAGGGAGAGAGATGCTTCTGATGTGTGTGCTTGGAGACAGATTGTGCAGGGTTCCGAAAGCAGATTTTTTGAGGGGGCAAGGGTGTCTGGGATAGAAAACTAGACGTAGAAGTGGGGAATTGTTGGATTCGTACTTGATTTCTGTCACCATGTAGAATTCAGGTCTATCAGGAATCTAATAATCTAAGAGAAGATTGAGCATCGCATAGAATATTATATTGAGGGTCTAAAATCCCCTTGCGTTGCCCCGGTTCTTGTAATTATAACTCTTACAAAAATACATGATGAAGAGGGATCGTTGTGGGCTAAATGTTTTTGGCAATTGAGGAGACAGTATTATGTTTCTCTTTGAAAATGTGCACCTCCAGGGACGTCTGTGCTCATCTAAGGTCTTGCGTGCCCTGCATGCTGGTGTTCTAGAAATTCTCGGTGAAACGTACAATATGGAAAGCATACCATTCTAACGGAGCCTTCCTCACTCATTCGATAAATATTTCTCAAGCTTGGATGACACGCTGGACGCTGACAGTGCACATGTAAACACGAACAAACCCAGAGCCTACCCTTCAGTGCGTCGTGGCTTAGTGAGAAAGACAGGCAGGTAAACAAAGAGATGAGGGCTCCATCAGGGGTGTGCACGATAGCACTTACCAACTTGACTGGGACCATGGAGGAGGAAGTGACGTTTGCAGGATTGGGTGGGGAGTCCATGGAAGGCATTCCAGAAGAGAGAGGAGTCCATGCTAAGCAAGAGGGCAGGAATGACCAAGAGTGTTTAGGGAACCAGAAGTTGTTGAGTATGGGTGTGTGTGTGTGTGTGTGTGTGTGTGTGTGTGTGTGTGTGTGTTTGGGGGAAGCTGGAGGTAGGGAGTACAGTCCCCTCCCACCATATGCTATTGCGGTCAGTATTTACCCAACAATCGCGATAGAGATGAATGATGGGAGAGAAACCTCAGGAGTCAGCTTTTCCATTCTTGTTGCTGCTGCTGTTGTAGATACACTTTTAAGTTCATTGATTAATCCTGAAGAGGTAGTACATTTACGGTGCTCAAAAGCAAAAAAAAAAAAAAAAAAAAAAAAAAGAATTAAACGTGAAAACAGAATCTCTCCCTTCCTTGTGCTAGATTCTGTCCTGTTCCCGTTTTCTCACCATTCTGCCTTCCTCAAACACTTCTCTTCGTTGTTTGTCCTTCCTGGGATTCCTTTGTGCAAATTCCTTTCAGCAGTTAGGTATCTTACCTTCTTCCTTTCTTACACTAAAGACAGTGTATCCTGTACCACACATTCAGTATGTACTACACTTGCTTTCTTTCTTAATTATATAATATGTTCAGTATCTATATCAGTACCTAGAAAGCTTCTTCATTCTTTCCTGTAGGTTCCTAGTACCACGTTATATTTAACCAGACTCCTCCTGTTAATGAACTTCTGGATTGTTTCCAGACTCCGGGCATTGAAAACAATTCTGTAATGAATAACTGTGTACCTACATCCTTTTGTACGGGAGCAGGTTTATTTTTATGATAAACTCCTCAAAATGGGTTCGATGGGTCAAAGCGTAGATGGATATGCAGATTTGTGAGAGATTAGATTTTTCTTTGGCTTTCAACTCTGGGGCGTATCACACACATCTGTAGAGCTTCCTGCACATACAGACTGGGCTCGTTGTCACTTGGCCAGCTGAATCCTAGGTGGGGAGTCACTAACACTGACGTCTCTAAAAAAGTACTTGTATTCATTCACCTACTCAATTTATAGTACCAATAGTGGGAGCAAGCATGGGTAACTGAAATAGGAATATCTTTATAACTTCTAGGGATATGGTACAATGTTTTGGGGGTGTATGGACAGGTTTTGCAATGGCATGTCCCCGCCCCACCCCCCAACACCCCAAACACCTTCCTAAGATTCTGGTTTACCATTCTTCTCACCCGACAGGATACATACCTCCCCGGGGGACATGCTCATTTCACTCTCCCACCCCCAGGGCCCATAGTGAGACACTGTCATTGATGGGAATAACAAAGACCTTTAGAGCACAGGACAGTTCTTTAAAAAAAAAAAATTAGCTTTATGAAAAAGGTAGACTGCAATGCCTTCTTTTTTCCCCTGTTGCAAGGAGCTGGAGAAAACATTGTCATGAGCCACTGATCAGCGGATTTGTACTTGGGGATCACTGAACACTCCTTTTCCACCATTCAGCTCAAGAAAACTCTACAAGTCATTCCCCAAACTTGAACCTTTCTGTCCTGTGTCTTGCTTGTATTGTCATTTTCCTGACATCAAAGCCTTTCCCACTCTTGCATCCTCTCCTTTCTCTGTCTCCTTAATCTCCCTCTTCTCCAGCTGACTTCCAAAATCTGATTCACGCCGATAACTTCCACGTCCTTCATGAAGCTTTCTCTAATTCCCCTCTTCCATAGCTGTGTCTCACCCTCGTCTACATTACCATCTCACGATTTGAGCTCAGATGATGTCGTTTGTTAGTGCCACCTTCGACGTTTATTTATTTTTGGGACAGAGAGAGACAGAGCATGAACGGGGGAGGGGCAGAGAGAGAGGGAGACACAGAATCGGAAACAGGCTCCAGGCTCCGAGCCATCAGCCCAGAGCCTGACGCGGGGCTCGAACTCACGGACCGCAAGATCGTGACCTGGCTGAAGTCGGATGCTTAACCGACTGCGCCACCCAGGCGCCCCATGTTAGTGCCACCTTCGTATCCAAACGGTCAGTTCCTCCAGGTGATGGACCATGTCTGCAACTTCTGTTGTATCGCACACAGCTAGCACGGGGAGCATGATGACAGATATGCCTTCTTTCACGCATCCGTCGGACGAACTGCGTGTCTGCCGTATTCCAGAGCATGTGCCAGGATATAAAAATGAGCACGAGCCAATCCTTGGCCAACCCAGAGTCAGATCTGTGTGCGGGTACTTAGAATCTGATGTGATACACTTTGTGAATAGTTGGTAATTTCAGCAAGTTGTCAGAAGAAATCAGAAAATGTGCATTCTCTGTTTCCACTTCCGGAAGTCTTCTCCCTGGATCGCACCCAGTGGTTGGTGAAATCGGTAAAAAGTGGGTGCAGCTAGACTCCCAGGATATCCTGAGCTCCTGAAAGTATGGAGCCAGGGTTGAAGGGACTCCATTTCCTCCCCAGTCCTTTGAATTAAGGGGAAAAAAAGGCCAAGGTTGTAAGAAACTGTAGCAATTATGCAAACTTGCCAGGGATCCAAGAGAAACACAAGGCCATATAAATAGACAAAAAGGTGAGACCAAGGAGAGGAGAAATGGCTGGCCCAGATTAGAACAGTGGCCTCACAGATACTCAGAAGGGAGCGTGGGGCATGGGAGGGACCGAAGGGGGAGCCCAGGGGACTTGGGGAGGGCCCGATTCTCACAGAAGCTGGGTAGAGGAACCTGGGGCTTCAGGGCACAGATTCAAGGGAGAGGAAGAGACAACAACTTGCCATTTCCTCTTCAGGCGCTGCCGTGACAGGCTTAGCCACGGCTGCAGGCCCATCGGTTGGCAGTCTCGTGGGAGACCAGGATAAAGCCCCTAACTCTATGAGTCTAGCGCTAAAATTGTGGAAGCCTTGGCCCATCCTTCAGTTATTCGGGGAGCCATTTCCTAGCAAGAGCTGGCACACGGGAACTCTCTGACCCAGCGGGTCCTTCTCTCCGAAGCCCTTGCTGCTGAACCCCACACTAGATTCTGTCAATGAATGTCTGGGACCTTGCCAGAGATTTCTCTCTAACTGGAGTGAGGTCCCGGGCAAGCCCTGTGAGGTGTCTTGAAAGAAAAACGAGCAGTGGGTAAGATGTCCTTTAGGGTCTTCTGAGGTTTAGCTGTGAGCTCTGAGGTTCTAAGAGCTCAGGAGTCTCAAACTGGAAGACCAGCTCCCCTGGAGGTGAAATGAGAAACATGACCTCAAAAGACAAATGTGGGGGGTCGCACTTCAGCCCCTTTTTGGGGGGGCAGTTAATTTTTTCATCCTTCTTTATAAGGCCAATATAAATCATGACTGATGTTTGTGAACAGTTTTGGAAAACTTTCACTGGGTCTTATTTTTATTACACCGACATAGTTTTCAAAGAGCAACCTGGTGCGCCTGGGTGGCTCAATCAGTTGAGCATCCGACTTCGGCTCAGGCCACGATCTCACAGTTTGTGAGTTCGAGCCCCGCGTCGGGCTCTGTGCTGACAGCTTGGAGCCTGGAGACTGCTTCAGATTCTGTGTCTCCCTGTCTCTCTTTGCCCCTCTCCCACTCACATGCTGTCTTTCTCTCTCTCAAAATAAACATTTAAAAAAATGTTAAGAGCGACCCTATTCAGTCATGCAGATGCTCAGAAGTCACGAAGAAGCCTGGGCTATTACGGTATTGCAGATACTAGGAATTTCTGAAAGTCTCCCAAGTCGTGTAGCTGGGTAGTGGCTACATTGGGATGCTAGCCCAGCCTTCTTTCCTGCACAGCCAGCTGGGGCTCCCACCCCGCAGCCTCCCATCTCCTAATGTCCTTCATCGAATGTTCACCAAGTGCTAACCATGTATTTAGCCCAGTGCTAGAAGTTGTGGGAGATGCTTTTCCCCCAGGAATTTCTGATCCAGCTGGTAGAGCTGTCCTTGAACTAAGCATGACCATGCAGCAGAACCAGGGCCTGCAGGACAATTGGAGAGTCCCACAAGATGAAGAAAGTAAAAGTCATTTTTCTTGACATTGGACCTTTGCAGAGACCAGTTGGGACAAATGTGGAAAAGATGGAGAGGGGATAAAGGAAGGGGAAGACAAAGATGTGGTCCCAGTCCTGTCGGAGGACCGAAATAATAGTAGCTATTGTCCCCTTTCAAAAAATGCGGCTCTCAAATTATGGAAAGAGCCTAAATGTCCATCAACTGATGAGTGGACAAAGAAACTGTGGTTTATATACACAATGGAATACTACGTGGCAATGAGAAAGAATGAAATCTGGTCTTTTGTAGCAACATGGATGGAACTGCAGAGTGTGATGCTAAGTGAAATAAGTCCTACAGAGAAAGACAGATCCCGTATGTTTTCACTCTTTTGTGGATCCTGAGAAACTTAACAGAAGACCATGGGGGAGGGGAAGGGAAAAAAAAAGTTAGGGAGAGAGCCAAACCATAAGAGACTCTTCAAAACTGAGAACACACTGAGGGTTGATGGGGGGTGGGAGGGCGGGGAGGGTGGGTGATGGGTATTGAGGAGGGCACCTGTTGGCATGAGCACTGGGTGTTGTATGGACACCAATTCGACAATAAATTTCATATTAAAAAAAATTAAAAAAAAACACGGCTCTGTCCCAATTCAACTTCAGTTTATATAGTAGGTATTTTTCTTCTGGGAGGGGAGTGGGGAATAGGCAAGCTTTGATTCCAGAAGATCCGGGACTGTCCTCCTTAGTTAGAAACGAGGGGAGGGCGTGCACATAATTTGTATGCTGCGAGGTTTCCGAGTCAGCCTGGGTACAGGGTACGTTGGCAACCTCACTGGTAGATTGTGTTAAAGAACTAAAAATAAAAATGCTTTGACCCTTCTTCAGAGTTCTTGTTTACTAGTGGTTTTGTTGTAAAACCTTGCTGGGCCAGCTGCTGTTGCTTCTTGTTGGTTGCGTGTATTTTACTGCGCCAGTGGTTAGGCTTAGAAATGAGTAGCTGCTAATGCCAATGATTTTCCTTTGTTTTACAATGGCAACACGTTTTTTTCCCTTCTCCTAATGTCTTTGTTGAGCAAAGAGCATTTCAATAAGAGTAGATAAAGTAGGGGTGCCTGGGTGGCTCAGTCGGTTGGGTGACCGACTTTGGCTCAGGTCATGACCTCACAGTCTGTGAGTTCAAGCCCTGCATCGGGCTCCGTGCTGACAGCTCAGAGCCTGGAGCCTGCTTCAGATTCTGTGTCTCCCTCTCTCTCTGACCCTCCCCCGTTCATTCTCTGTCTCAAAAATAAATAAACATAAAAAAAATTAAAAAAAAAGAGTAGGTAAAGTATTTTAAGAAGAGGTATCACCATAAACTAACCACCCATTCTTTTCATTTTTCATGTTTTTTTCCCTAGTTCTTATGTGTATGACTCCGTATTTTTACCTAATTATAACCATACTGTTGAGTTTTTCCTTTATACTGTAAACCTTTTTTTGTTTGTTTGCTTTTTTCCTGTTTCCACAGACTTTGTGATTACTATTTACTGGCTGTATAAGATTCCACAGGATGGATGTTCCATTATTTGAGTTAGCCGTTTCCCAGTTCTTAGCCACTGAGGTTGTTGCCAGCCTCTCAGTATCATTCAGCTCATGGACTTGGATGCAGTTCTTAACAGAGACAGAGAAAACGTCTTGGAAGTGATTGTCTTTTGAAAGTTGAAATAAACGAGCAGCTCTAGCTACAGTGTGTGTTTACCAGATAAAAACTTGGTGCCCAGGCTATCAAGCCTGCGTGTGGGTGGTTGACAGGTAATTCTTCCTAGGGCGGAACGGAATTATCACCAATAGTTTGTCACTGACATATACAATGACACTGATTTTCATGATTCATAACCAAAAATTTAGAGACACTCTACACAGGCCCAGTTGTGGCCTCTCCTTTTCTGCCCCCTTAAGCCAGAACTGCATAAAAGAGGACAACATTGCTGGTACTCTCTGCATCAGACGACTAATTAGCGTCCCTTAATTTGGCTTTTATGCATCAGTGCAGGATGCCAAGGGGCATATGCCATTCTCTGGGCAGAAGTCAGAAGGTCTCCTGTTGGCTTCATGCTAGCAGGGAGGGAGTGGTTGTGGTAGTATACAGAGCAGGGGAGGGAGTACATTTAACAGATGGGGGGTATTGGTATATAGAGCAGGGGGTGGGGGGGCGGTGGGCAGTATGCTGAGGGCCAGGCTGGCTACTCCCGTCTCCTCCTGCGACAGGAATTTTAGCGAGTCCAGGAAGAAGCATTTCACACCTTGCTGGAGAGAAAGATTTGGGGATGGGGTGGCAGGTGTCGTAAACCCTGAAGGTGGCGGCAGAAGGCGACTGAGGGAGACGGGGCGAGGAGGGCGGAGCTGAAGGGCGGGCCGCGGAGGGCACCGGGGGGGGGGGGGGGGGGGGGGGGGGGCGAGGTGGCTCTCGGCGAGGCTGGCCTGCGGGGGCCTCCTCCCTGGGGCGGTGGAGACCCGACTGGGACCGGGATCGACGCGGGGCGGGCCGGGGGCGGGGCGCGTGGGGGGCGGGGCCCGGAGGGGGCGCGGAGGCGGGGCCGAGCGCCTCTGCAGCCGCCGAGCCCGGGAGCGGTCCCTTGAGCGCGTCCCGCCTGGTCCCTGCCGCGGCGCCTTAGCCCCCGCCATGCTCCTGCTGCTGGGGCTGTGCTTGGGGCTGCCGCTCTGCGCGGGGTCGCTGGGAGAGGCCTGGCCCCGGGATGACACTTCGGAGCAAGTAAGTAGAGGTGGGAGGACCTAGGGATGGCTCCGGGCGCGGGCTGCCGTCCCTTCCCACCGGCTTCTCGTGGCGCGTGGCTGTTGGACAGACGCCCTCGGATGGGTCCTGGACGCGAGGAAGGGAGGGATCACCTCCACCTCCTGTCACATCGTACCCCCTTCTGCTCTCCGTTCCCCAGCCTTCTCCTGCGCTTCCCCCTCTATTGGTCACTCTTGGAGATCGCCCGGAGGGTGAACTTCCTGCAGAATTGTGTCTGGGACCTGAAAGTCCTGCACAACCAGGTCTTGGCTCCCGTTATCTGCGCGGATTTCTCCTAGTTTGTTGCGTGATGTTCATCGTTGAGAGAGAGCCCCCAGTTAATTGCAAAGTTTCTTCCTCAAGATGCATGTAGGGGGTAGTGTGTTAACTACGGTCGTTCCTAATTGTTCAGGGAAAAAGCACAATCTAGGAGAAATTCCAAACTCCCAGAACCCTCCACTTTCCCCATCTGAAAGCCAGGGTAACACGTTTCCCATCAGGTTCCTATCAGTGGGTTAGCCGTTTAAAGGTGGCCTGACGGGGAGGACCAGAACCCAAGGCTCACTTCCCCTAGTTAATATTCTGTGCGTCTGCCAGGAGTTCGTGTTTCAAAAGGCCTAACCTCACAGGTGGTTAAGTCCTACATGTATGAACGCTCAATGCCATGTCTGAGGAACAGCAAAGCCTATTGAAAAACATACGACGAACTGAGACAGATATCGGCCTGAAGACCTCATGGGGGAAGTGGCTGTGCCCCAGTTAAAGCAGGCAGTGCTTACCTGCATGTCTGGGTGCTGTTCACACACGCCTCATTTACATTATTTTAAAATTGTGTAGCTTAAAGCGTGCTTCACACGATGGGAACAGGAGATAAGTAGGCTTACTTGTCCTCTTCCTTTTCCAGCACTGTGGTTTGAAGAGCAGATCTGGAAGGTGGTTACTCTCTGGTTGAGTCTGCACGTGGATGTGATTTCTGCAAAATAAACTAGGCGATCCTTCTCTTGTAGGCTTGTCAGGCAGGAGGAGGAACCAGTAAAAATTCCAGGAGGGGGAGAGGTGGAGTGGGGAAAGTGCAGGCTTTGGATCCAGAAAAGAAAATCTGGCCTTCACTTAGCCCTTTACAGTTGTGTGGCCTGGACAGGCTGTGTAATCTTTCTGGGCCTTGCTTTCTGCTTGGTCGCAGCAGAGAATACACCTCCTCTCGAGTATGCTTGTAAGGATTCAGCGGCTAGTTTGTGCAAAGGATCTGGTATGCAGTGGGCACTCAATAAATGGTAGACGTGTTAGCAAAGTGGTTAAGGGCACGGGCTTGGTGTCAGGCTGCCTGGGTTTGATTCCTGGTCCTGTCACTTGCCGGCTCTGTGATCCTGGGCAAGTCACTGGGGGCTTCAAGTTCCAATTCTTTAAAATGTGGGCACTACTGGGGTGTAAAAGATTGCACAGTTAATACGCCTCAAGTGCCTGGCCTGTTGTCCGCATTTACATTAGCTCCTGCTGCTGGGCTTGGACGGCTGAAGCGCAGAGGGAAGGAATTTGGGGTAAAGAGCTTGAAACTTTTGTGGGGGGGGTGGAGGGAGGAAAGTGTGGGAGAAACTGAAACAAAGATTATATTTGTGAGTTAGGAGGAGGGATGGAAGTGCCAGCATCTGCCAGAGCAAGGGGGCTTAGCACTCTAGACTTTTCCTGCACGGAGTGATGTGGCTTTGGCCCATTTTAGGGATTCTTGCTGCCTCAAACCACAGCACTGTTCATTCATCTTGAAAATGACTAACTCAGACAGAAACTGCAGGATACGAAGTTCTATGAAAGTTTGCAATTTTACCTTTTTATTTCTACTGAAAGGTGTGTGTGTGTGTGTGTGTGTGTGTGTGTGTGTATATGTGTGTGTGTGTGTGTGTGTGAGTGTGTGTGAGTGATGCGGGATTTAAGAACACAGGCTCCAGAACCAGATTTCCTGGGTCCAAATCCTGGCTCTGCACGTACTGGAGAGTTACTTTCTGTCTGTCTGGGAGTCTCTATTTACCCATCTCGAGAGTGAGAATGATGAAATTACTTAATTAAAAGCAGTTTGAAGATTGAAAGAATTAACATACTTAAAACAACAGCACGTGGGCGTGTAGTTGGTGCTTATTCTCCATAATTATGGTCTTCAAAGTTACATACAAACTTAATTGTTAAATGTAAATGAATATGTGAATTTTATGTAAATTTCAACTTACACGAACATGACCCCTTCACTTGCATTGCAGCTGCTACTTGTTAATTACCTTCATTTGTCAATATCACTAATGACACCTTAAATTCAAGCCCTTTCTCCCCTCGGGCCCTCTGCCCCATTTGTTACCCATAGCTCGGGAGGGCTAGCAGCAGTGGTCTTCAAACGCTGGTGTGCAAATAGAGCTCAGGAGCTCATTAACTACGCAGACTCCTGAGCCCCCACTCCCATCCATTTAGATCCATTAGGTTAGAATAATACTGCTTTAGAAGAACCTTCCAGGAAATTAATGTTAAAAAGGAAGTCTCTTGTATAAAGTCAGCCGGTTACAGATGTATGTTTCCCAAGTTTCAAACTGATATGGCTTCTTTAAATCAGGATAGGGCTGTATTCCTCTTATTACAAAAGCAGTTTTTCATGTACAAAATAATGAAAGCGACTAATTATTGCATGTTCAGAATGTCCCAGAGAGTTTGCTAGTGGCTGTGTGTAAAAATAAGAAGGAGTAAAGGATACGGGTAAGAGCACTCCGAGCCAGACTGCCTGGGTTCACGTGTGCATTCCCAGCACTAACTGGCTGTGTGTACTTGGGCAAGTGACTTAACCTTTCTGGATCTCAGTTTCGTCATCTGCCAAAAAGGATCATTACTCTCATCTGCAATTAAAGTTTTACATTTTTAGAGGCAAATAAAGTTTACCTAATTGGCAGGGCCCTCTTAAAGAAAAAGTATGTCAAATTATGACCACCAAATTAGGTGCTAAAGTGAACATTTATTTAGGATGATAAATCACAACAAATGCCTCATTTTTATAGGCTGGCAAACGCCGCAGGTGTCTCCCATAGTTAAGAGACTGTACAAGCGAGAGGTTCTGAAGCTTACGTTTTACTAGCCTCTAAGTAATAGTAAAATAATAAACCCACTTCTGCTCTTATGATTATTGTGAGGATTAAGTGGGTTAATCCAGGCAAAGTGCATGCATTCAGTAAGCACTAAAGTAAAATGAGCTACTTTTATTGTCTTTGGACGGCCTGGTTGAATCTCTGACTTACCACCGCAAGGAAAGTCTCCGTGTGCGTACTTTCCAGGAGAACCATGGGAATCCGCCCAGAGGAAGTGACATACCCAAGTGATACGTGCAGAGCCCGGGGTAGAACCCAGGTGTGCTGAGTGCCAAAGCCAGGCTTTCAAGGACTCCTCCAAAGGCAAAGCCACTTTCATATTTATAACCTAATAGAACTTGTTTCAATGTGATTTTTATTTGTGGCTCCTGGAATAGGGATGGTGTTGAGTATAGGCTTGTGGTGACCACATCGAGCGTGGGGATGCTCTGATCCCCCGAATTGAGAATTTCTGGGAGTGTTACTTTTTTTATAATCTGTCGCTAGCAACCAAACCTTTGCATTCAGAAACACAAATCAAGAATCGAGACGACAAATTTTTTTGTTCTTGTTTTTGTACTTACCTCTTTAACAAGTAAAGTCCATAAAAGATTTTGTGAGCTCCAGGCCACTCTGTACCATCTCCTTTATGTGCACGGGTGTGATTGGAGAATTGGAGTCGTCAGGCTGAACCGGAAGGAGGTTATTGTGGGAGAGAGTCCAGAGATTTACTCGCTCCCGAACCAGCCATCTCTCGTTTCCTTGAGTGGGAGGGGGAGGGAGGATAGGGATGTATAGAGAACTGGGTCTCCCGTGTTTTCAGGGTTTGGTTCGGAGGCCCCAGCAAGTTCTCTGTTGCTAACGAGGGACTGGCTCCATTTAAGAAGGTGGGGCCGTGGATGGAGACCTGAGCTTTTTGTGGTGGGGGGGCTCCTGAATCCCCTCCTTATTTTCCTAGAGGCAAAGTCCATGTCCCTTGTTTTTCACAGGTGAAGAAAAGAAACAGTGACTTGCCTAAGGCCAGTGGCCGTTTTTTTTTTTTTTTTTTTTTTTTAAACCTACCTGGAAATGGTTTGGAGTTGTAACCCCAAACTAAAGTTTCTTCTTCCACGGCTGAGATTATAGGCATCCTGAATTGCAAATAGCTGAGCAGCCTGTAGCAACATTACTCCGAAGGAGTAAAACTTCTGTGTGAGTCATTCAGAGTTACCTACACGAATTGTTCTCAGCCCAGGTGACAGATGGTGACTCCAGTGCCTTTCCAACTACGTTTTGTTTCAGGCCCTGTAACAGATCTCTGAGGCACTGACTTCTGAGTTCCTGGATCTTGGTTTCAGGATTGCAGACAACCTCAGGGGACGCGGGCCACCTGGTAGGTCGGTTCCTAGCACAGAGCCCTGTAGGAACTCACGACTTCAGTCCCTTGATGGCGGTGTGGCTGAGGTTAGCCCAAATGCAGTGTCCTTTGGATCTGTTATGGGACCTGGGGTCACAGACCCAGTGGTAGAGCTCAAATGGAAGAGTAGAGGGAATGAACTCTGTCTTCACGTCTCTCTTCAGTCATCCTGGGTCATTAAAACATCCATGCCAAGAGGGAATGTCTGTGTCCTACATATTCTGAGTGTCTTTCACCCTGGTTAGAATTGGGTTTTGCGTTTTCCTCTCCTCCCATGCTCTTCCCATTTATGGACTTCTTGGAATGCTCTAAGGGCATTTCTCTTCTCTTCTAATCGTGATCCAACACTGTGATAAATCTTGGGGAACAAGTACAGTCCTTAGTCAAATTGTGAACATTTAAGCCGTGCCTGCCATCTTACTAGAGCTAGACTAACTGATGACGTAGATGGGGGATTCTAGACGCCAGAGCCGTGACTGTTAGTACTATATTCTTTGCACAAAGGAAATCTTCACCTACCCCCACCTCCTGGTAGTGAGTGCTGCTTGGTCCATACATATTGGAGAGGCAGTGCTGGATCTCTGAAGCTGTTTCTCAGCATAGTTGCTGTTGAACCTGATTCTCCGTCCATTTCTCCTGTCCTTTCATTCCCTCCCCAAACCCCTACCTGGCTGGTTCAACCGTACCTCCATCGTAAAGCTTCTCATCGTTACTTGCAGCCTAGCAAACTCAACTTTTTTCTGTTTCCTTTGTAACTTACAAAAACGACCCTGTCTGTTAAGTTGTCATGAGCACAGTTCTTTCTTTCAAGTTATATGGTATGGTCCTCGATGGCAAGGATCCTGGCTTATGTTTCTCAGTAAATATTGTGGCCTGGAAATCTTCTGTTCTGATGCTTGAGAAGGAAGCTCAGCTCCGTAGGAGCAAAGAATCTTTTTGGAGCTCTCTGGCAAGTCTATGATTTGGAGCCCCAAGCTCTTGAGATCACTGTTCGTGGCAGCCCTTGACAGTCAGCTGGAGTCAGTTACATATCTGTTCTTGAACCCCACTCCCAGGGAAGCACTTGAACAATAAGAGGGATCAGGAATCCCTAACTAAAAACAATGCTGATGACATTGGTGTGATTTCCAGAGCCGATCCTAGCTGGCACCAGGAGTCTGTCTGTACCGGGAAGTTTTGATTCTGGTTCAATCTCGTTTAAAGTTGGACTGAAGTGTTGCCATAGCGATCCCCTGAGACATAAGATAGTCATCTCAAAAATGAAAAACCAACTTCTCTTGTTCTCCTTAAAGCTTGTTTATTTTCTTGGAGAACTTATTTTGCAGAGGAGGGAACTTCAAAGAAAATACTTGAGATCAATCACAGATCATAATACCTGGGAGGGGCTGGGCTTTCCCTCTGACCAGCGCTATGTTAAGCGGTCCCCAGCCTATTCCACAGTTTGAGGAAGGGAAAGACCTGAGATGAACCTGCAGAACTGGTGGAGACCTTGCCCAGAAAGCGTCCCTTGGAGAGTGGCTCAGACATCACCCCTCATTGTAGAAAGAGAAATCAGTATCATCCTACTAATTCTTTGGTTCTCATTTGGAGTCAGGGTGGTGGGTGTCAACCTAAATCCTGTGGTATTTCTTCTGTTCCATGCTCTGTAGAGTAGGAGGCTCTATAATGGCTTGTAATGATAATTTATAATACCATATATATATATATATATATATATATACACACACACACATATATATATATTTGTTTTTTTCAGGGGAGATCAGGAGAGGATAGGGATTAAAACAGTTACTGTTATGACTTTAGTTTCCTAAATGGAAATATCTTTATTGCTTTTTTTTTTTTTCCTGTTTCGGAAGTAAAACGTGAAATTGTCAAAATGGGAGATAATACGGGGAAGTATAAAGAAAAAGAGTTCAGCCACCCACAGGTAACAGCCATTACATTTCGGTATACATTCTACACATACAAACACGTGACTTACAACGAGATCATGTTAGATGTGATGTTTTGTTACCAGATTTAATCACTTAAAACGCGTCATGGATTTATTAATCAGGATAGGCTAGGTCACTCTGTGGTGACGATGTCTTAAAAATCTCAGTGTCTTAGATACCAAACATTTATTCCTTGCTTGTACAGCTCGTCTGTCCTGGGTTGGTGGGGGCCACTGGGAACTTGGGCTCGATGGAGCCACTACCATTTCCAACACTGCTGTTTACTGTGCCAGAAAGAAAAAGCAGTTCTGTAGGATGGTCCACTGTAATTAAATCACTTATCCCAGAAGTGACAAATGTTACTTACATTCATAACTTCTTGGCAATAGCTCGTCACATGGCCCTGTCTTCCCACAGGGACCGAGGAAACGCAGTACTTCTGCAGACAAAGATTCAGTAAAATGAACATTTATTGATGTATGGATACACATCATTATTTTCTGTAGCTGTATTCTAATTGATCTGTGTATCATAATATACTTAACCAGACCTCTTTTAAAGACTATTTTAGGCTATTTCTAATTATTAGCAATTGTTTTTAAAAGTTGCAAAGAATTTTCTTATTTTTTTTCTGTTATCTGTTTTCTCCCATGGGACTTTTCTGTTAAGTAGGGTTTCTAAATCAAAAAACATGCCTACTGGTGTGAATGTAAAAATGTTGCAGACACTTTGGAAAACAGTTTGGCAATTTCTTAAAAAGTCAAACTTAAATTTACCGTATGGCCCAGGCACTCCCCTCCTGGCTATCTGTGTCCAACACAAAGACTTGCGTGTGAATGTTTATGTAAATTTAGCATGATTCACAATAGCCAAAAAGTGGAAATAACCTGAATGTCTATCACCTGGCGAACAGATACTCAAAATGTGGTCTATCCATACAAAGGAATATTATCTGGACACAAAAAGGAATAAAGTACTAATAAATGCTACAACAGGGATGGCCTCGGGGCACCTGGGTGGCTCAGTCGATTGGGCGTCCAACTTCGACTCAGGTCATGATCTCTCGTGAGTTCGAGCCCGTGTCGGCCTCTGTGTTGACAGCTCAGAGCCTGGAGCCTGCTTTGGATTCTGTGTCTCCCTGTCTGCCCCTACCCGACTTGTACTCTGTGTGTCTCTCCCTCTCTCTCTTTCAAAAATAAATAAAACATTAAAACAATTAAAAGAAAACAGGGATGACCTTGAAAAGATGACGCTAAGTGAAAAAAGCCAGTCATAAAAGACTGTGTATCGTATGAGTCCATTCCTGTGAAACGTCCAGAATGGGCAAGCCCACAGGGACCAAGTAGATTAGTGGTTGGGAGGTGACAGCTAAGGGGTGCAGGGTTTCTTTTTGATATAATAAAAATGTTCTAAATTGATGGTGGTGATGGATGTACAACTCTGAATATACTAAAAAAAAAAAAAAAACTAAACCGTGCACTTTAAGTGAATGAGTTATATTTGTAAATTACACATTGTAGAGCTGTTAAAAAAAAGATACTCATAAAGTCTAGGCATAGTTTTCAAGCTTTTGATCTACATTATCAAATTGTCCTCTAGAAAGGATGATTTATTACTCACAGCAGTTGTCGTTAACACTTTATTTAAGCGGTGATTTGCTATGAATGATGTTCGTTCGACAAGCAGCTAATAAGACTTTTAAATTAGTCCAGAGTGGCTGATTAATTAATACAATTTTTAATGAGGATTTTATCACCTTCTCATGCCCCTCTTCCACATGTGAGAAAGTATGGTTAAACCAGAAAAAATACAGTAAGAAAATTCAAGGTAAATTCGGTTTTGCTTGCAGAGTTTCCTCAAGTTTTGAGTTGAATCATTGAGCCCATCAGAGTAGAACTGAACACATTTACTCATTGTAATAGACAAAAAGAGCTTTATTTTCAAGCCAGGAATACAGTGAAACAGAGCACAGACATTCTGATGAATTCTTTCTTTTTATCATTTCATACTTATTGTTGTAACAGATAGAAGAACTCTCAGGTGAGGAGGTAGTGACATCATGGGTCAAGCAGTCAACCGGGACTCTGGGGGAAGAATTCTAGTTCTGGCCTGGCAGTGACTTAATTAAGGGCCCAATCTTAATTTCAGGGTGAGTAATTAATTAATTTTCAATCTGCTTTTCAGGATGGATAATCCCTTCTGTAGGTTTGGATCGGTTTTAACCCCCCTCAGGTAATTCATTTCAGAATGGCCTCACAAGCCTATTTCACGGCTTTTTTCTTCTTACAGGTTGGATTCAGGGGACCGAGGCAGGTCAGACTGTTGCAGAGGCTGGTACGTATACTCATGGTGCATCTTCGATGTCCGTCCCCTCCTGTTCTGCGTGTTTTGAACCAGGCCCTGGCTCTGCTTGGCAGCTTTTCCAAAGCTTGTAAAGTTGCATGTAGAAGAATCCTGACATGAAACAGCGTAGCTTTTACAAGCCTTTCTGCAAGTGAACTTTTCTTTCCGGAAAGAGACCTGATTATTTCAGTAGGGCTCTGAGGACAAAGTTTGGGGTTTCAGAGCCTTTAAAAAAAAGAAACAAAACTTAAATTAACCTACACATTTAATGGCTTTCTTACACAAGAAATAAAGGCTTTGTTGTGAAGTAAACAACTAAAGCCAAGAAGTCACACTTGTAGGTGGCAGCTTCCTGTGATACGGCTGAGCACGGCTCTCAGGTTGGAATTTGGGCACGTGATCAGGAACCCTAAGAGCTTACTTGACCCAGACTCGGTTCTTCCTTACCACTGCGGGTGCAGGGCCATATTGGGATGTGGGGACACACCTCCCGGCTCTGGGATGTGGATTCTGCAACAGGTCCTCAGTGGGTAGGCATCTATCCAGGGCCTCTCTACACTTTGGTGCTGTGTGAGTCAGTTCTAGCTTTAGCACGACCGCCGTCACGATCATTCCCATCTTTGCCGGACTGGGGCGTTGTGTGTTCTTGTTATTCTTTGCTTGGCTTCCTCCCCCTTCCTTCTCCTGATCCTCCCAAGTTTGTTAGTCTCCTAGTCATTCTTTCATGTTTGTCTCCATGTTCGCGTGATTATAGACAGGTAGACGATGAACATAAACATTGTTTATCCAGAGCTGTGAGGAGTCTGGATTTTCCCCGGTTTACAAGCCAAGGAGTTAGTTTGGTGCCATTGCATGGATGCCGGCAGAGTACAGGAGACTCCCGGGTCAGAGACAGAGGGTGATCGTTGCTCACAGAGTAGCTCTGTACCGTTGCCGGGCGCAGTTCCCAATGGTCACACGGAGAGGGCCTGACGACACCTACACACGGGAGGAACTCTGCGCTTGGGGAACCGGACTCTCTCATGAGGACTAAACCTGCCTGATATTTGTCCCTCGAGGGGCACGTTCTCTTTATTGTTCTAGATCTTAATCCAGCTTCCCCTTTGCTCTGGGGGGAGATACCAACTCCCTCTTCCAAATCTGTTCGCTGTCCAAACATCCTTGAAAAGACGGTTCAAAACAAAGGTAGCTAGTGCCCCTGCTTGAAAAATGTGCAGAAATAGCAGAGACTCAAGGAAAATAGTCTCCTAGCGAGACCTGTACACATATTCATTCATTCATGCACACATCCATGCGTACGTTCATTCCAACTAAGAGGGTAAGCGTTTTTTTGAATGCTTACTATCTACCCTGCACCACTGTAGACACTGGGAATACAGCAATGAACAAGACAGACAGAGGCCCCTGTCTTTCACGGAGCTTGAATTCTAAGGGGGGGTAGAGATAGACAAAAAAAAAAAGACAAAGTGAATAAATAAATGACAAGTGTAGGAGCAATGGAGAAGATGACAGGTGCCACTGAGAAAAAGAACGCGCCAGAGAAGATGGGGGAAACAGACATTTGCAGATAGGAGATTTCTGACCATTGCTTTCAAACGGTGGGATCATATGATGATGGCTAACTAACGGTGACCGAGGGCTAACTGTGTGCCTCCACGTGTCATAACTCAGTCGCTCTTGTCCCGTTCTTTGAGACATTACAGATGACGAAGCAGAGACTCAGAGGGACTGAGTAACTCACCCAAGACCCACGCATTTGGGGAGGTGGGGCAGAGCCGGGATTTGAGGCCCATGTCTGGCATCTGTGTGTGCTGTTACCGAACACAGCACCCCGCCTTCTCAACTACGTCTCTTTTTTTCCATTTCTTACTCTTCTCAATCCACAGTATTTCGCTTGGCCTAACCGTATCCATTCTTTTCGATGGTGAAAAATATTCCATGTCGTGGGCGCACCGTAACTTACGAAGCATTCTGCTATGGATGAGCCTTAGATTTCTCTCCAGTTTTTTGTCCTTGGAAAAAATGCTGTAAAAAACTTTTTCTTTATTCTGTTATGTGGGTGCTTTTTATTCTATGGCTAGATTTTCAATAGGAGGATTGTTGGATCAAAGTGCATGGGCATTTTACATATGGGTGGATGTCGCTGGACTGCTTTCGAATACTCGTGCCCTTAGTACTGTCTGTGTGAATTCCATTTCTATCTGCATCGATCAGCACACACATTTCTGCCAGCAGATGCGTGTTACTTTTTGACTTGTCAGTCTCTTAGATATACGCTGTTTGTCTCATTGTTCCTTTAGCATTTGCGTGACTGCTTGTGAATGTAGACTTTTTTCTGTACATTTATTGGCCATTTAGAGTGGTTCTTTTGTGAAGTGGGGGTGTGTGTGTCTTGTACCTCTTTCTGTTGTGTTTTTTGTCCCCTAGTCGTTGGTATGATGGAGATCTTTCTATGCCAGAGCTACTCTGTCTTCTGAATTGGAAGAACTCCCCCCTAAATGCGTCGTTTGTCGATTAACTTTGTTTATGCTGTGTTTTCCGTATAAAAGTTTTCAGTCTGTTAGTAAAAACTGAGTTTATCTTTTTTTAAAATAGCTAAGTTTTCATCCTTGGTTTCCAAGATTTTCTTGACCCTTAGACTTAGAATATTTATGTAATCACTTGGATTTTCTTAAAAATCTCTTAAGAATTTTAAGTCTTAATTTCACATGCATCATGCCTGTTTAAAATGAACTTTGTTGGGGGCGCCTGGGTGGCGCAGTCGGTTAAGCGTCCGACTTCAGCCAGGTCACGATCTCGCGGTCCGTGGGTTCGAGCCCCGCGTCAGGCTCTGGGCTGATGGCTCGGAGCCTGGAGCCTGTTTCCGATTCTGTGTCTCCCTCTCTCTCTGCCCCTCCCCCGTTCATGCTCTGTCTCTCTCTGTCCCAAAAATGAATAATAAAAAAAAAATAAATAAATAAAATGAACTTTGTTGGGGCGCCTGGGTGGCGCAGTCGGTTAAGCGTCCGTCTTCAGCCAGGTCACGATCTCGCGGTCCGTGAGTTCGAGCCCCGCGTCGGGCTCTGGGCTGATGGCTCAGAGCCTGGAGCCTGTTTCCGATTCTGCGTCTCCCTCTCTCTCTGCCCCTCCCCCGTTCATGCTCTGGCTCTCTCTGTCCCAAAAATAAATAAACTTTGAAAAAAAAAAATGAACTTTGTTTATACCTCCAGCTGGTCCCAGAATGATCTTTCCAGCGGCCGACTTGATCCCTCACTCTCTTTTGCAGATGTGTTTGGTGACTCCACATTGTCTATAGGATAAACTCCAAAGACATGTAAGGCCCTGTGTGATCTGGCTGTGGCCTGCCTCTTTAGCCTCAGTTTACCCCATGCGTCTTCTATTTTATGCTCTAGCCATACCACACTAATCTGAAGGTCTGTGAATGTTCCCTGACCAATGAATAGAGTGTGGGTGGCAACAGCTGCTGTTCTCCCATCACTGCCAGCTCCTGAATCACAAGGATTTGTTTGATTTTCTTCTGAGTTAATTAGATGCCCTTTTTATGACTCCCTCTGGCAACACATACACAGAGAAAAATGATATTTTAAGAAGCAGGGGTATCTTTGTGTCCGCAGATCCGTGGCCCCTAACAGACACTGGCCTGCTTTTCACTGCCATCATTTAACCTCCCAGGGGCAGGACCGTGGCTTGGCATCTTCTTCAGATTTGTAGTTGGGGTTTGTTTTAAGCAGATGTGGTGAGACGCGGAGACCTGGAAGTGGTCACCATGAAGGAAGGAGTTTACGCTCCCAGATCCCTAGGAACGGGAGGCCCCGTGATGGTCTCTAGCTATCTGGTACCTGGCCCTGGGGTGACCTGGGGAAAGGGCAATATCGGCTTGGCGTGCGAAAGCCTGATGAAGGAGGTGGCTGGGTGAGGGCTCTGGGCTGGCTGCTTGTGTATCGAAGGTAGGCTCACACAAGGGGAGTTTGCTGTCTCTAGGAATTAGCTTGCCCTGGGAGGGACTTTCTCTCCAGGAGCAAGGCCCCAAATGCCAGAGCGTCAGGAAGATAGAAAATACAGTCCGTGCACCGGGAGCATGGTCCTGGGGGTTGTTAACGTCACTAAGGGTTAGTTAGGTGTGTGTCTGTTCCCTTTGTCCCGACTCCAGCCGTCACGGTTTATCTTTTGTTAGGAGGTGCACTTTTTTTTTTTTTCTACATGAAGATGACGTTGCGTCTTTATGTTTCCTTTCCTCTAGGCATGATGAAATGTTGCTAAGTAGAACCCGTTGCCACAAACAGGCAACTGGGAGCTGAGGCCGCTCTCTGTTTACAGAGGGATAAAATTGTCTCGCCCGCGTGCAAATACGGCCCTCAGGGAGGCGCCTTGTGTGGAAGTCTTCTGCTTCATGCAGTGACAACATGGGCTGTGTTGCTCTTCTCAGAAAGGAGAGACGTGAAGGGTCAGTACAGATCTGTGGACCCAGAGTCCGCCAGCTGCCCAGCACCAGCCTTCTCCTTTACAAAGTGAGGGGGGGCCGAGTTGCATGACTTCTAAGGTTCTCTGCCATCTCCAGAATCGTTTCTTCTGACGGTCACTGGAGAACTGTTAGACCAGAATAAAACAACAGAAGGTTAATCTGGGAAGAGTCCTGGTGCCGGAAGATGCCGTCACAAACACTGCACCGTTACATTTCCAGATGGCATCTTGGGTAATTCAGGACATCCTCTGGGTGGCTTGATTTTAAGTGGCTCACATGAGTCACACACAAGACTTTGGTCCCTCGAGCAGCTCATTAAGACACTCCCTGCCTCAAACTGCTTTTCCAGTAGTTTAGCCTTTGTAAGAAAAATAGTGAAGCTGTTTTGTCACAGGAAGACTTGATTTTGCCTCCTATTTTCCAGTTGACATCCCCAAATAAAATAATGAGTTAAATATCAATATGGAAAACACGTTGGATTTTTAGGAACCGTGCACTGGGAAGAACTGAAGCAACTGGTTCACATCCTTCCTTTCCATGAAGCTCTGCCATTCCGAGTTCCGTGCTTGGCTTTGGGCTCTCGTTTCCTGACCGTCCGGGATTCTGCTCGCACTGTGCCCCCCTTTCTTTTTAAAAAAAATTTTTTTTTTCAACGTTTATTTATTTTTGGGACAGAGAGAGACAGAGCATGAACGGGGGAGGGGCAGAGAGAGAGGGAGACACAGAATCGGAAACAGGCTCCAGGCTCCGAGCCATCGGCCCAGAGCCTGACGCGGGGCTCGAACTCCCGGACCGCGAGATCGTGACCTGGCTGAAGTCGGACGCTTAACCGACTGCGCCACCCAGGCGCCCCTATGTGCCCCCCTTTCTAATTAAACTGCTCTGTTCTTTGTTCCAGGAACGAGCTAAGGTTCGTTCCTGCTTCCGTGTCTTTTGTGTTTTCAGAATGTTCCTTTTGTTCTCCTTCACCGCATACCAACTCTACGTCTATTTTAAAACCTTTTCTTACGTTTACAGATCTCACTGATTGTTCTTTCTTGTGAACTCTGGCAGGTCTTCCAGCCAATGAGTGAAATGCACGTCTCTACGTATCTCCCTATGTTTCTTTATGTTTTTTGCACTTTCTTCCCAATGGGATCATAAGTGCCCTGAGAGAAGGAACCGTGTGTAATAGACCTTCTCGGTCCTTCATGGAATTTAATCTATGGTAGTGATTAACAAATTCTAGTTAGTTACCATTTCTTTTTTTTGGGGGGGGGGAGGAATATATATTTTTCTTTAATTGTCAAGATTCAAAAATTCAGTTTCACAAATGTTTTTGAGTTTTACTTTATGCTGAGAGCTGTGGGGAAGAAAACGCAAGCACGAGGACGAAGTCACGGTTCCTGTTCTGCACGTGTGTCCTGTCTAGTTGGGACGGGGGAAGGCGTGAGCAGCCTGGGGGCCGGGGTAGGCCTGCACATAACGGGTTCCCGTACGTTGCAGACGAAGGGTGCTGTCCGGTGGGGCAAGGGCCACGAGGCGTAACAGTGGGGGCCTCTGTGGGAAAATAGTAACTGGGCAGAAGCAGTAAAACTAAAATAGCTTCTTGAAACTTTTCTCAATCTGTCTCTTGGGCCCGTAAACTATGCCTCCTGTTTCTGATGTAATATTGTGGAAAATTTCTACCACATCCATAATCTTAATTTGAGGCAAAACAGAAATACCATAATAGTTAGGCTTTGTGTTTTGTGAGGTGTCTTCCAATGTCACATTTTCAGTTTCATGAAATGATAATTGACACTACGAATAAGGACAAATCAGCATGACAAATAGTCTCCAGTGTACCAAGTGAAGAAAATTTTAAATTATTTTCACAACAGTGCTGGGCAAGGATTGTCCGTGGAGGAGCCGGATTTCACGCGGAAAGGCCCGCAGCTCATCTGTAACCTTTGTTTCCCTAAGCTGCACACTTCCTAAATTCTTTTCCCAACTACGACTCTACTTTGACGTGCAAGAGTTAAGCGGCGGGTTGCTAACGTTTGGAAAATGCCGGAATGTGAAAGCAGTGCAGAACGGATTCGACTCAATGTTCCGTCTTAAGTGTTTACCCCGTAACAGACGGTGAGGGAGGTTCCTAGGTCACTTTTGAATCAGTCGCAAAAACTGATATTTAGTACGTGTCTGGAGTGCTGGGTTGCAGTGGCCATCTGAGGGTGGTGGCTGTGGAAAGCCCCGAATGGCCGGGCTGCCTCTGGGTCCTTTCGCGGAAGAGGCGGGATCGGAAGCCAGGGGCTCCCGGCTCCCACCCTGGATTGATGGCCTCCTCCCCGTGTGACTCGAGGCAAGGAAACCTTGCTTTGGCCTACGTTGGTCAGGCGAGGGGGCTGGACTCTTACTCTTTATATTTTGTGTTTATAATTTATACGGTGACTTTCTCCAGTAGGGGTTCAGGGGTGTTTCTAATAGGCACAAGTTCACAAAGGAAAACAAATAAAATGCGTAGCGATCGGGTGCTCAGCTTCTATTGCTGCGTAAAGATCTTCCCCAAACCCAGTGGCTTAAAGCAGCAGTCGCTCTGTCGTACTGTGTGTGGGGCAGGGACTGAGGCAGAGCTCAGCCTCATGATTCCGTTGGCCGAGCGATGTCAATGGCGGCCACTCAGCTGGCAGGTGGGCCGAGCCGGAGGGTTTGTGTCCTCGGCCGCTGGGCCCCTGGGCAGCAGTTGGCCTTGGCTGCTCCTGTCGCCTGCAGTGGTCACGCCCGGCCTTTCCGGCGTGACGGGCTCCGTCCGACCTGGTGACTCAGGGCCTCGAGGAGAGTTCTGGAACAGCTGCGTCCAAGCGGCGAGGCTGCTCTGTGGCCTGGCCTCAGAGTCCCAGAACATCGCTTCTGGTGTGTGTTCTGTAAGTGAAACAAGCCACTAAGCCCCAGAATCAAAAGATAAATGAATTAAAACGCACCTCTCAATGGCAAGAAAAGCCAAGAATTTGGGCCGTCGGGAAATCTTTAACATTTTGTTGTTACTGTATTAAAATACACATCACGTAAAATTTAACTTCTAAACCGTTAAAAAGTGGACGGTGCGGCGGTATGAAGTATATTCACGCATCATACAGCTCCACCGTCCATTTCCAGAACTCTTTTCATTTTGCAGAACCGAAACTCTGTACCCTTCGCGTAAAACTCCCCGTTCCCCCTCCTCCCAGCCCCTGGAAACTGCCTTCCTCCTTTCTGTCTCGGTGACTTTGGTGGCTGCACGTAATTCATACAAACAAACCACACAAGATTCGTCCTTCTGCGGCTGATTTATTTCACTTAGCATAGTGCTGTCAAAATTAATCCGTGTTGTAGCGTGTGGCAGGATTTCCTTCCTTTTTTTTTTGAGTAATACGCCATCGTGTGCATAAAGCACATTTTGTTTCTCTCTCCGTCGGCCAGTGCACACTTGGGTAACTTCCACACGTTGGCTGTTGTGAAAAATGGCGCTCTCAACGTAGGTGTACAAGTTGTGGCCATTTTTAATCTAGTAGAACAGAGGAGACTAGCGAGCAAAACAGGCTTGGAATAAGAACACTTCTAGTAAAAACACAGCGAACGTGGCTACTCAGGGCCAGTGTCCGTGAGTCAGTAGGCGTGGGGAGCCGGGACTATGGGATTTGGGTCTGATCTAAAGCCACAGCCACTGTTAGTCACGCTCATGGGGGAATGTACATCCAGAGTTGCCCCAGCGTCTGTTCCAAGAGATGTGAGAGTTCTGGATTTTTATGTGAACTTTCCAGTTTTTAAATTTTTTTTTTTAAGTTTATTCATTTTTGAGAGAGAGAGAGCGTGAGCAGGGGAGGGGCAGAGAGAGAGAGGGAGACACAGAATCCAAAGCAGGCTCCAGGCTCTGAGCTGTCAGCACAGAGCCCGACATGGGGCTCGGACTCACGGACCGCAAGATCGTGACCTGAGCCAAAGTCGGACGCTCAACCCACTGAGCCGCCCAGGCGCCCCTAATTTTTAAATGTTGTCACCTACATGAAAAATTTTAAAAGATTGTGCAAGTCAAATAAAAGTGTGGTCTGTATAATTTAAGATTTCTTCCTAAAACACACCAATCAGTAAAGGTATGTAAATGAGTGATATCAGGGCTTTACCTGTTTTAAATAGTGCAGACCAGGGGCACCTGGGTGGCTCATTCGGTTAAGCATCCGACTTCGGCTCAGGTCATGATCTCGCGGTCTGTGAGTTTGAGCCCCGCGTCGGGCTCTGTGCTGACGGCTCAGAGCCTGGAGCCTGTTTCAGATTCTGTGTCTCCCTGTTTCTCTCTCCTCCCCCGCTCATGCTCTGTCTCTCTCTTCTCAAAAATAAATAAATGTTAAACAATTTTTTTTTAAATAGTGCAGACCAGGCATCAGCAAACTTTCACATAAAGGAGTAGGTAGGAGGTACTTCAGGCTTGGTAAGTAAGGCTGTAGCGTGTCACAGATACGTGACTGCGTAACTGCTCTACACTGTAGCATGAAAATAGCTCCAGACGGTATGCAGATGAATGGATGTAAAAGAATTTATGTTCAAATAAGACTTTATGTACAAAACCCCTGTGGCCTGCCTGCCTGCCATAGTTTGCTGACCCCTGGTATTGATGATCAAATAAATTTAAGAATAAAATAAAATATAGTGCATCTGTAAAAAAGAAAATACTGTGCAACTATTAAAAGAATGAGGGTGATCGTTCTGGACGGTGGCAGATTGCATTTTTCAAAGAGAGTGGCACTTTGAGACTCCACTCCTCCCATTGAGATTGGGTCTGGGCTCTCTCCCTTTCAAACAGAACATACCGGGGCGCCTGGGTGGCGCAGTCGGTTAAGCGTCCGACTTCAGCCAGGTCACGATCTCGCGGTCCGTGAGTTCGAGCCCCGCGTCGGGCTCTGGGCTGATGGCTCGGAGCCTGGAGCCTGTTTCCGATTCTGTGTCTCCCTCTCTCTCTGCCCCTCCCCCGTTCATGCTCTGTCTCTCTCTGTCCCAAAAATAAATAAACGTTGAAAAAAAAACCAAAACAAATAGAACATACCTTTGTGACTCCTTTGCCCAGTAGAGTATGGTGGAAACGATGCCACGTGACTTTCAGGGTGAGGGCAAAGGAGGGGATGTCGCTTCCACCTTGATGTTGGGAAATGCGCACTCATGAAGCCTCTAGCTACCATGCCATCAGCCTGACTGACGTGTGAGGTCGTCTGAACTTGATCCTGCGGAAGGATCACATAGAGGGGCCCTGGGACGACACGAGACAGATGCCATTCGGCCCCGAGCTGCTTCAGGGGCCCATTGTTTCGGCCCCAGCCACCTTCTGACTGCCCCCGCCCCCACCGGCCAAGCCTTTCTAGAATTCCTGTCCACAGAAACCACAGGAGAAAATGCCATGGTTGCTATTAAACCACTAAGTTTTAGAGTGGTCGGATATGCAGCATTAGATAATTGGAACATGCACAGATACAGAAAGATGAATACACCGTATCATTAAGTGAAATTAAAGCAAATCAATACAGCATGTATTTATGGAAGGATACACCAAGAAACTGTTAATCTACGTATTGCTTCTGGGGAACAGAACTGTAGATCCAGGGTGGGAGGGAGACCATTGTGTTTCCTTTTATTTTCTGTGTAATTTGAAGTTTTTACCATGTAAAGATGTTACCTGATACTTTTTTAAAAACTAGTTTACATTTTTTTTAATGTTGAAATTTTTTGTCAACTTTTTATAAAAGTTTTTATTTATTTGAGGGATAGAGAGATAGAGTGGGGCAGGGGCAGAGAGAGAGAGAGAGAGAGAGAGAGAGAATCTCAAGCAGCCTCTATGTCATCCGTGCAGAGCCCAGTGTGGGGCTTGAGCCCATGAACCGTGAGATCATGACCTGAGCTGAAACCAGGAGGGGGACGCTCAACCGACTGAGCCACGCAGGCACCCCTAGTTTACATTTTAAATAAAGTGGAGAATGAGAGCTAGAATTTTCTGAGTTCACAGGATTTTTTTAACATTGGTTCCTTTACCCGGTGCATCTATAGAAATTAGAGCTGTGTGCAGTGGGATTTTAGAGTCTTCACACAAATTCACTTGTATAAGAATATGAGGATATTGGAGATCAAAGAATATGTTGAAACATATTTAGGATTATTTAGGAAGAAAACCTATTTCCAGGGAAACCTAAATCAAAGAAAGACACTGCTTCTCAATTTACGGTTTAATTTATCTTGGATAAGACAAATTCCATTTTGGAAAGAGGAGAAGATACAAATTTTCATTAGGAGAAAACCCAGCAGGTTATTGTGCTCTTAGGTTCATCATCATTAATACCTTCCCCAGCCTAATTCACATTGTCTTTACTGAAACATGGTATATGTTAACAGAAGCATTTGGTTAAACCACATCTAGAATCTCTTTTTAATCCAGATCACTTCGGGAGAGAGCAATAGTGTCCTAAAGAGACTAAATTTTTTTTTTTTAATTTTATTGTTTAACCTTATTCATTTTTTTTTCAACGTTTATTTATTTTTGGGACAGAGAGAGACAGAGCATGAACAGGGGAGGGGCAGAGAGAGAGGGAGACACAGAATCGGAAACAGGCTCCAGGCTCCGAGCCATCAGCCCAGAGCCTGACGCGGGGCTCAAACTCACGGACCGCGAGATCGTGACCTGGCTGAAGTCGGACGCTTAACCGACTGCGCCACCCAGGCGCCCCAAACCTTATTCATTTTTGAGAGACAGAGAGAGACAGAACATGAGTGGGGGAGGGGCAGAGAGAGAGGGAGACACAGAATCCCAAGCAGGCTCCATACTCTGAGGTGTCAGCACAGAGCCCGACACAGGGCTCGAACTCATGGACTGTGAGATCACGACCTAAGCCAAAGTCGGACCCCAACCGCCTGAGCCACCCAGGTGCCCCAAGAGACTAAATTTTCATGAAGACTATTTACAATCAAGTATTTCTAAGTTCAGGAATAGTTTCCTAAAACCCAGTGTTTTATTCCTTACTTTATTTTTTTTTTTTTGAGTATCACCATTATTTTTCAAGATTTTTTTAAATGTTTATTTATTTATTTATTTTTAAAAAAAATTTTTTTTTTCAACGTTTATTTATTTTTGGGACAGAGAGAGAGACAGAGCATGAACGGGGGAGGGCCAGAGAGAGAGGGAGACACAGAATGGGAAACAGGCTCCAGGCTCTGAGCCATCAGCCCAGAGCCCGACGCGGGGCTCGAACTCACGGACCGCGAGATCGTGACCTGGCTGAAGTCGGACGCTTAACCGACTGCGCCACCCAGGCGCCCCAATGTTTATTTATTTTTGAAAGAGAGCTCAGTGGGGGAGACGCAGAGAGAGAGGGGACAGAGGATCTGAAGCAGGCTGTGTGCCGACAGCTGAGAGCCCAGTGCGGGGCTGGAACCTACGAACCCTGACGACATGATCTGAGCCATAGGCAGACGCTTAACCCAGTGAGCCACCCACGTGTCCCTGTTGCTCAAGTTAGCTTTGCCTCAGATTCTTGGATATCAGAGGTGAGTGTAATTTTAGTGACTTATTCAGGCCCTCTTATAGATGAGGAAATATATGAAGAGGTCCACTTCTTCCTATTACTTTAAAACAGTGGTTTCAGACTCGACCATCAGACCACTTGGAAGGCTTGTCAAAATACAGGTTTCTGGCTCCGTCCCCTGTGTTTCCGATTCCGCAAGTTTGGGACGGAGTTTGAGATTCTGCATTTTTAATCAGTTTCCAGGCGATGCTAATGGTGGTAGTTCTGGGACCACACTTTGGGAACCACTGCTTTGATGTCATTCCTTCTCAGACCAGGTCGGAGAACTTCTTTTCCTCTTGCAGGGGAAGAGTGTTTCAAGTATGTTTAGAGTTCTTTCTCTACCCGATGATCACTTCACTGAACCTATATGTTTATCTTTTTCTGCTTTTCTAAGACAGCTACACGCTCTTGTAACATCTTTCCTGCACCTCGTGCCGTTTGTTTTGACCCTTTTATGTCACCAGGACCCGAAGTTCAGCCACAAGGACAAATAACCCCTTGACCTCTGCACCCAGTAGTCACCCATTCTGGCCGGGCCCCTGTGTGGCTCTGTTCCATGCAGCACCCCATCTCGTGGGTGTTCGTGGGTGTTCTCAAATGTGCTTTGTTTCAGAGTGCAAAGTCTTACCTGTCTAACATATCATATGGAATACCTCTCCAGCTTTGGATGGTTTGCTGTGAAGGGCATGCCCTTTAAATATGTTTAAACAGAACAACACTCTGTGAAACTCTTTTGAAATGGGGTTAAAGATTATCTTTGTCTCTCACGGGGCAATATGCTTTGATATCAGCAGGCCATCATCTTGTATTTATTTTGAAAACTAGCTCAGCGCTGGAAAGCAATCGAGAGAGCAGAGGAAGGTTGAAGTACACATCGACTGGGCAGGACGATGCCGGTAGGGGAAAGTAGGATCCTAGCGGAGTAACCTGGCTCCATTCAGCATTTATTGACAGCCCGCTGCATACTGAGGACCGTGCTGGGGTTTGAGCACACAGAGATAGAAAGACCCAACCAGAGAGGCAGCCTCGCATCATGGTGGTGCCTGAAGCAGGCGGGGTGGAGTTCAAGTCTCATTTCCATTAATGTCTGGTGAGCCAGTTGGTCGACTCGCAGGCTTGACTTCCTCTCCCGTATGAAATGGGAATAACAAACGCCTGCTTCGCATGTGTGTCCAAGCCTATCATGAGATGATGTCCTGTCTTGGTCCGCTTGGACTGCCATTACAAAATGCCATAGACTGGTGTTAAACAACAGAAATTTATTTTCTCGCTGTTCTGGAGGCTGGAAAGTCTAAGATCGGTATCTGTCAGGGTTCATTTCCTGGGGAGGACTCTCTTCCTCGCTCGTAGGCGGCCACGTTCTCATTCACACAGTCTTTTCTCGGTGTACGCGTGGAGAGTGAGAGCGGGCCCTCCCGTGGCTAACCCCATCGTGAAGGTCCTCGTGACCTCATCTAACCAAATCACGCCCAAAGGCCACATCCCCAGGTACCATCATATTGGGGGGTAGGGCTTCACCACATGAATCTGCAGGGTGGGGGTGGTTGGGGGAGACTCAAACACGGAGTCCATAGCATGCCTGGGAGTTGCTCAGCCAGTTCCACTCTGCCACCGGCGACTTTCCCCATTCGTGTTTCCTTAACCTCTTCAGCTCCAGCTGTGGTCAGATGGAGCGCTGCTGGGAAGGCTAGAAATACACCGAAAAGTTTAACCAGCTTTTCAATCTCCGTGTAGCGAGCGCTCTCATCAGAGACTTTGGGGACAAATTTAATTAGCCTACACTTTCCTTTTTCTGGGTTCTCATTCCCCCAATACTTTCTTGAGCTCGATATCGATTCCCACTTGGCAGTCGTGTGATTGTCGTCTCAGGAGGAAAGCAGGATATCGAATTTAACTTGAAAATATGAGAATTTTTTTAGGTAGCCTCTGACGTTTTCATCACTTCATGATCCTGTCAATGTGATCTAAAAGTGGGTAACAGTATATACTTCATTTCTGAAATTCCACTACTTTTTGGACTAGTTAAGCCATGTATATTCTCTGTTAAATTGGAAATCCTGTGTTCACTTCTTTTTTTTTTTATTTTTTTAACGTTTATTTATTATTGAAAGACAGAGAGAGTCAGAGCGTGAGCAGGGGAGGGGCAGAGGGAGAGGGAGACACAGAATCCGAAGCAGGCTCCAGGCTCCGAGCTGTCAGCCCAGAGCCCGACGCGGGGCTCAAACTCACGAACCGCGAGATCATGACCTGAGCTGAAGTCGGACGCTTAACCGACTGAGCCACCCAGGCGCCCCGTGTTCACTTCTTCAAGTTAGGTTAAAAGCGTGCTTCCGTGTCACCAACTGGTTGTTCAACCACGGTTACTTTGTGAGTGGGAAAGTCAGGACAAGACAAGGAAAGGAGAAGGGAATCACACGCCACAGCCTCCCCAGTTGGAGAGTATTTCTCGCACTTTCACACGGCACTGAAAACACTGCGTGTTTCCCTTCCAACAGAAAACCAAGCCCTTAATGACAGAATTCTCGGTGAAGTCCACCATCATTTCCCGTTACGCCTTCACTACGGTCTCCTGTAGAATGCTGAATAGAGCTTCTGAGGACCAGGAGATTGAGTTTCAGATGCAGGTTCCGGCTGCGGCGTTCATCACCAACTTCACTATGTAAGCGATACTCTGATCGGAGACCCTGAGTGTGTGTGTGTGTGTGTGTGTGTGTGTGTGTGTGTGTGTGTGTTGGTGGCCGCGGCCAGGGTGAGTCTGCCAGGATGTGGGGTCCACAGCCTTCTGGCATGCGAATTTATCCCAGCAGATGTATATGGCTCAGAAGGTTGACTCCCTCCTCTCTCTCCTTCCCTACCTTCGTTCTCCCCTTTCTCTCTCCCTTCCACCCTTTCTTCCCCCTTCCCTCCTTCCCATGATCCCTTTTTTCATTCTGTTCCTGTCTTCTTCCCTGCTTCCGTTCCCCATTCCTCTGTCTTTCTCTCCTTCCCTCCAACGGGTGCCCACTCTGGGCCAGGAACTCTTCAAAGTGATCAGTATATTTCTGAGAAAAAGGCAGTGTTGTTTGGCTGCAGAAATTGCCTTGGGAGAAATAATAAGTAAGGAAACCAATCAGTGGATGAGACAATTTTAGACTGTAGCGAGTGCTTAGGGATGGCAGGAAGGACCGAGAGGGGCTTGTCTAGTCAGGGAGGTGGCCTACAAGAGGCGATGTTTAAGTTGAGATCTGAACAATGAGGCAGTGTGAACCCTATGATATGTGACATAAACCGTATTTCTTCTTTTCTTCTGAGCTAAGGGGTAAAGACATGCAAAGTAGAGTAGGTTTGGGGGTTTAATTTGGGGCCTGGGTAAGATTCAGGCTGGTGAATCTTCGTGGAAATTGGTCTGATGTCCTCCTGGAGAATCCCAGAGGCACCATGGGTCACACCTGCCTATTTCGACCTGTTGGCAATTGCCCCAGAATGAAATGAATGATTCAAGGTAGAGCCCCGGCCTGGAATGCGTTCTTTATGCATATCTGAGAGTCACATAAAAATATTTTCTGGGGATGTCATGGTTATGAGATCCATGTTTGAATTTGACTTGGAACTAGAGGCCGGTAGCAGGGCTGTCTCTTGTGTTTCAGGCTCATCGGAGACAAGGTGTATCAGGGAGAAATTAGAGAGAGAGAAAAGAAAACTGGTGATAAAGTCAAAGAGAAAAGGAATAAAACCTCAGAAGACGACGGGTAAGTGCCGCTTAAAAACTCCATTTCAGCAAGGGGCCACATCTTCTCCTCCTTTGCCTGCCCATCTTGTCCCTTCCCTTCCTTCAGTACTTACGTGCTTTTTATTTTTATCATAAATAGTTAAATATATATAGCTAACACCATAGCAGAAAAGGGGTTTATAATAAAAAGGAACATTTTACCACCACTGCTCTCCGGGTCTCACTTCCTAGAAACATCCACTTCTAATACTTCCGTAGTTTCTTTGTAGTGACCTCCCTAACTCTAAAACTTATGGTAGTCTTGTTTTTTAAAGATTTCTGTTTTTTAAAAAAATTCAAGTTAGTTAACATCCAGTGTAGTCTTGGCTTCAGGAGTAAAACCCAGCGACTCATCTCTTACATAGGACACCCAGTGCTCATCCCAACAAGTGTCCTCCTTAATGCCCATCCCCCCACCCACCACCCCTCCATCAATCCTCAGTTCTCTGTGTTGGAGAGTCTCTTCTGGTTTGTCTCCCTCTCTGTTTTAATCTTATTTTTCCTCCCCTTCCCATATGTTCACCCGTTTTATTTCTCAAATCCCACATATGAGTGAAGTCGTAGGATATCTGTCTTTCTCTGACTGACTTGTTTCACTTAGCATAATACCTTCTAATTCCATCCACATTGTTGCAAATGGCAAGATTTCATTGTTTTTCATCGCTGAGTAGTATTCCACTGTGTGTGTGTGTGTGTGTGTGTGTGTGTGTGTAATATATATATACCACATCTTCTTTGTCCGTTTGTCAATCAGTGGACATTTGGGCTCTTTCCATAATTTGGCTGTTGTTGATAGCACTGCTATAAACATTGGTGTATACGTGCCCCTTTGAATCAGCATTTTTGTATCCTTTGGATAAATAGCTACGAGTGCAGTTTCTGGGTCATAGGGTAGTTCGATTTTTAATTTTTTGCGGAACCCCCATACCGTTTTCCAAAGTGGCTGCACCAGTTTGCATTCCCACCAACAGTACAACAGGGTTCCCCTTTCTCCGCATCCTTGCCAACATCTGTTGTTGCCTGAGTTGTTTATGTTAGCCATTCTGACAGGTGTGAGGTGATACCTCATTGTGGTTTTGCCTGGTATTTCCCTGATGATGAGCGATGTTAAAAATGAGACCTCATCTGTTGATTTTCTGCTCTGAAGGAGTGTGGCATGTGTACAACACGGCCATCCTCCCTCTGTGGGCCACATATTTAGATTCTTTTCTTCCCTCTTCTTCTTCCATCAGTGTAAGCAGTGTTATGCCGTCCTAGACTAGCCGTACGCTATCTTCAGTGGTAATAGTTCCTGTCCTTCAGTGAAACCGTACCTTTTCTTTCCCATTTCCAGTGTCCACCTTTTTCTACTTGATCATTTACTTTTGCACTCTCAGTGTTACCAACATGCAAATTCTGATCTTTAATGAAATTTATTTTCTTTGTTTGGTCTATAACTTGAATCTAACCACTGAAAGCCAATAACTAGGATTTGATTTTTAATGATTACATAAATGGCATTAACTGCAGAGCCTCTGGGTATACTCAGATTCTGGTTCCCTCTCTACCAGCCTGTTTGAAGAAAAGTGATCTGTTCCCTTTGAAGAAAACTGATCTCGGTATCTAGATAAGTTGGTGTGAACACGTGAACCTGTTTTTGTTCGTTACTAAAAAGACGTAGTTTTGAGAAAGCTTGATCTCTAAAATCATAGACTGTCAGAAACTTTGGTGCTGGAAGTCCTATTAGCGAGAACAGAACATCTCACTCTTGCCTGGAAGATGTGAATCATGGGTTAACTTTGATACAAAAAGCAGCTGAGGTATAAGCTTCAGATAAGGCATTGTTAGACACAAAAGTCCACGTTTATCTTAGCTTTATAGTTCCTAAGGACAGAGAACCTCAAGTTTGCTTCTTAGTCCAGTCTGATATTAACCACTTTACACACAGCCTGCTGTTCTTTAAGCCTCCAAGTGCTCCAAACACTATCTACACTCCCCTTTCCCCCCAGTCTTACAGTATTGCCCTGTGTTCTCCTTTGGCAAAATTCTCCACGATGCCTTTGATATATAGTCTCCCTTACTGCAGCAGTTTATTAAAACCTAGTTTTGTTGGACTGTAGGTGGGTCCCAAGTGGTCTTTATCAGAAGAATGTTATGGGGAATATCTTGTTACCATTCATAAATTGTTCATAATCATGCCACAGTTTGGTTGGATCACAACATATGCATTTTTGTTTTTCCTGGAGTTTTTAATTGTCTTTCTTTTTCTTATGAGGTACAACTCAATTTTGTCACTATTAACATCTAGCAAGACACATAAGTCATTTGAAATGGTGACTAAATGAACAGCTGTGACAAGCGATGACATCCACGTTATTGCCAACAGCATTTGGAAGGCATCGCGGATTGGGAGGCACATCTTGATTTCAGAGCTCTCAGTCATGGAGGAATGGTGTTTCCAGGTCCAAGGAATACTGTCATTGCTTTGCAGCCTTGTGGGCAATGCTTGCCCTGGGATTTCTTTTCATTTTCTTCTGGGTTGGTCTTATTTCTCCTGGTCTTCCATGTCTTCCTCTTTCTTTCTCACTTTTACTTTGCTGGAGTATATTCTGAAATAACTTCCTCAGGATGGGTATGTGAGAGACAAACTTTCTGAGACCTTAACATTTTGACTGTATATGGAATTGAAGATTCAGAATACTTCATCATCCCAGCATCTTATAACAATCAGCATTGCTGGTGATGCATCTAATGTGCTCTAATACCTGATTCCTTTTCTGTGTCTTCTCTACTGGATGTTTGGAGATTTTACGGTAATGGGCTTAGGTGTCAGTCTTTCTTCAGCCATTCTTCCCGACTGTCAGTGAAGCTTTTCCATCCTAGTATGTATGTCCATTTTTAGTTCTGGGAAAGAGAAGTGTAGGAAGCCTGTCACCTTAGTCACTCATTCACGCATAGATTTGGAGGTCTCCTTCCTGTATTTGGCCCCCTTCTCACTCCCAGCTTGTGCTGAGCCAGAGCCTGCCGTCTCTCTGACGTTCTGTGGATGGTTTGCATCTTGGTCCTTTGCTGCAGCCTCTTCCCACGTAGACTGAGCTGTAGAGTTCTTGTTCTGCTCAATTTCCCACCTTCCAGAAATGTTTGAAGTGTTGTACCCTCTAGTGGTTGCCCCTGCCACTCTTACTCCTTTGGTTTAATCTGATCCCTTTTATGGTCAGTCTGCCATCTTGAATCAGAGAACCTTCACTGCAAGCACTGAAAACATTTGGAATGGTTTGTATTTTTATATGCTTTGTAATCCCTTATTCCTTACCCTTACCCCTGGCCACATCCACCAAACCTTACCAAGTGTAAAAACCTAATATATGAGGCATTTTAAAGTCACATCAGATGTCAGGCTTGTTTGGCCATTCCTGTAAAGAGAAGGATGCAGTTCATATCTTGACCCCAAAGCTGTGTTTTCCAGCAGGCCACCTATTTCAAAATGCCCTTTCCTCTCTGCCCCTTGGCGTGACTTGGGGAGAGGTAAGGACGTTCAGCAGTCTGGAATTCTGTCTCTTCAGTATTCCTTGATCCTTTGTAGCCTTCCTCCAGTTCAGGCCTTTGGCTTCCCCTCCCAAAACTAACGTATCGTTTTTCTTCCCAAGGACTCTCTTGGGACAGTGGCCAGTGCCCTGAAGGGACTTGAGGGAACCAGGTTTTCCTTTTTCTCTTTCCAACAGGGAAAAGGGGACTGAAACATTCAGAGCCTCTGTCGTGATTCCCAGCAAGGACAAAGCTGCCTTCCTCCTCAGTTACGAAGAACTCTTGCAGAGGCGGCTGGGGAAGTATGAGCACGTTATTAGCGTGCGGCCCCAGCAGCTGGTGGGGAGGCTGACGGTGGAAGTGAATGTTCTGGAGAGGTCCGGCATCACATCGCTGGAGGTGCTGCGGTTACAGCACAGTAGGCAGAAGGGCAGCGTGAGGGGGGAAGGTGAGTGTGGTTGCTGGCTTGGGGAGGGTGTTGGCTTTACAGAAGCCTATAAAACAGCTCCCCTTCAACAAAGGCTCTGAGAGTTTGTGGGAATCTGAAAGACGACAGCAAAGCAAAGGCAATGCCCTGTACGGGTTTTTTAATTTATTTATTTTGTGAGAAAGAGAGAGAGCGTGCGTGCAAGCAGGGGAGGGTCAGAGAGAGAGGGAGAGAAAAAAACCCCAAGTAGGCTCTGTGCTGTCAGTGCAGAGCCCGATCACAAAATTGTGACCTGAGCCCAAATCAGGAGTCAGACACTTAACCGATTGAGCCACCCAGGTGCCCCCTTGTAGAGTATTTTTTTTTTTTTTCCTAAACCAGGGTTCTATCAGGAGACTTAAAGAAGTTTAAATCATTTGATACAGTAATCCTCACTTCTGGGCATCTAACCCAAGTGAAGCATCTAAAATATTGGGGATGTTACATGCATAACCCTGTTTATTTTCCTTATTTTTTAACATTTATTTATTTTTGAGAGAGAGACAGAGTGTGAGTGGGGGAGGGGCAGACAGAGAGGGAGACACAGAATCCGAAGCAGGCTCCAGGCTCTGAGCTGTCAGCACAGAGCCCGACGTGGGGTTTGAACCCACGAACCGTGAGATCATGACCTGAGCTGAAGTCAGTCGCTTAACTGATGAGCCATCCAGGTGTCCCTTTGCATAACCCTATTTGATAACATTTGTAGTAGCAAAAATGTTCTATCGTCCTAAATATTCAACCATACAAGCGTGATTAGTAAAATATGGTTATGAAAACAATTCAGCATGTGATCGGGGGGAAAAAGACACATTTGTACACACTCTATAATGTTAAATGAGGGACGCCTGGGTAGTTCAGTCAGCTGAGTGTCCGACTTTGGCTCAGGCCATGGTCTCACAGTTTGTGGGTTCGAGCCCCACATCAGGCTCTGTGCTGACAGCTCAGGGCCCAGAGCCTCCTTCAGATTCTGTGTCTCCCTCTCTCTGCTCCTCCGCACCTCATGCTCTCTGTCTCTCAAAAATAAATAAACATTAATTAAAATTAATTTCTAACTAATTATAATTTAAAAATTATGTTAAATGTGAAGTGGACAGAAGGCTAGAAAGTTATATAAAGTAATCATTTTATACTAGAGGATGAGGGATTCCATGGTTATTTTTCTAAAAATCCATTTTTGAAACATTAAACATATAACACTAACATAAACGTTTCAACAACGTGTGAGACTCTTTCTAAAATTAAGTAGTGGAAACTCTGTACTATACATTTGATTGAGGGCATGGGCATTTTGGTTCATAACCTGGACTTCTTAGTTTAGGTTTTTCTCAAAATCTGATTCTTAAAATAGCACACTGTTTGTTGAAATGATAATGATAAATTCAGTATAATATAATTTTAATTACAGTAATTTCAGCTGAGAGTTTATATGTAAATGTTCACTTGTTTTTCTTATACCACTTTTTGTTTTATTTTTACTTATGTATTTATTTGTATTTAAATTTTTTGAATGTTTGTTTACTTCTGAGAGAGCGGGAGAGAGAGAGAGAGAGAGAGAGAGTGAGTGGGGGAGGGGCAGAGAGAGAGGGGGACACAGAATCCGAAGCAGGCTCCGGGCTCTGAGCTGTCAGCACAGAGCCTGATGTGGGACTCGAACCCATGAACCGTGAGATCATGACCTGAGCCGAAGTCGGACACTTAACCGACTGAGCCACCCAGGCACCCCATTATACCTCTTTTTGTCTTAAATGTTTGTTTTTGAGAGAGAGAGAGAGAGAGACGGAGAACGCATGTGCATCTGTGCACACGTGAGCCAGGGAGGGGGCGAGAGAGGGGGAGAGAGAGACAATCCCTAGCAGGCTCCATGCCGTGAGCGCAGCGCCTGATGTGGGGCTCAATCCCACAAACCGTTGAGATCGCGACCTGAGCCGAAACCAAGAGGTGAATGCTTAGCCGACGGAACCACCCAGGAGCCCCGGAATGTTCACCTGTGTTGGGCTGTGCCGTAAGCAGACCAGTAAGCCTTCGTGTCAAGTCAGATGACGAGACAGATGTGCCAGAAAGCTGCACAGGGCTGGGAATCTCTAGATTTCAGTATTTGTGACGTTGAGGCCCGGAAAATGCTGACCGGTCAGTGAAGATGCAGAGTCCGAACTGTGCCCGTGTAGCTGCAGGGAGAGTCCAAAGGATCCCAAGAAGGCAACTGTGGCAAGAATACGTAGGAATGAGCTTGGGAGGAAAGTAGAGACGCGATTTGACAAGGGGAAGAGAAGAAGGTTGTCACGTAACATAACGTGAAGACAGTCAGGACCCGGAGCTGGTGTGCTCAAGAGTTCGCCGTACGCAACATTGCTTTCGTCTCCCGGCCTGCAGTTCAGTTCACGACGGTCCACAGACCAGTGGTTTCGTCTCGAAGACTGGAGTATGTCCCGGTTCCCTGGGGGTCTTTTGTTACGTGTTCGTCCCCAGCCCGGATTTTGACACTCTCGATCTAGATCTCATTGGAAAAAATAACCGTCGAGGTTTCTGACCTGCAGAAATGGTATGATATATAATTCGCCATTCTTAGGTCATACCGGCCGCCATGTGTGTTGGTTAACAGTTGATTTCAGTTCGGCTGTTAACTAGAACCTTGAACAAAATTACCTAGGCCCTGTGAGACTCAGCTTGCACATCTGCAGAGCGGGGACAGTAACTATTTCATAGGGTCATTGGGAAGGCTTTGTGCATGTGATGCGCATGGCCCCTAGTAAGGGCTTAATAATGAAGTATTATTATTATTATCATCGTCATCACCTTATATTTACTTTTTTCTGTGCACATCTCACATCCCCTGTTAGCTCATAAGTGTTTTGGAAGGCAGTCTTGTGTCTGATTACTTTGTCTCCTTACGGTATTTAACTCAATGCCTTTTAAACTGTGGATAGATGGGGCGCCTGGGTGGCGCAGTCGGTTAAGCGTCCGACTTCAGCCAGGTCACGATCTCGCGGTCCGTGAGTTCGAGCCCCGCGTCGGGCTCTGGGCTGATGGCTCAGAGCCTGGAGCCTGTTTCCGATTCTGTGTCTCCCTCTCTCTCTGCCCCTCCGCCGTTCATGCTCTGTCTCTCTCTGTCCCAAAAATAAATAAACGTTGAAAAAAAAAAAATTAAAAAAAAAAAAAAATAAATAAACTGTGGATAGCTAATTAAGAGCTAATTAAGTGCTTGCCAGTGAGGAAAGAAGAACGGATATGTACCGAAGCCAGTAAAGAATGTTTTAAAATTTCATTTTTTCCTAATCATAACTTATACGGAAATTCTCCTATGTACTGCGGTGTGAAGGAGGTATGTTTTCAGGAGAAGGAAAATTCTTTAGGAGTTGCCGGGATCTCAGAGAGGGCGGAGCCACCATGTGGAGGGGCTCGTTGGAGATGCCCGGGTAGTCCTGCTGCGGTAATGAAATGTGTGCACTTTGCCCAATTTCCAGAACCGCTGTGACTCTTTAGTGTGTGAATTGTGGCATGCATGTGTTATCTGTGGAGGCCATATGGATTAGGATTGTTAGTCAAGAAAGTTGCTTACTGTTTATATTCTGGGCCTGTGAGAACCTCAGAGGAGTTTTTCCAGACCATTGATCTCTTGGGACCTGTTTATTTTTAAGAAAGTTGTTTTCCTAGCTTTTTGTACCGAAGCGGATATTTTGCCTTCCAAAGCATGGAGATTTCACAAGCACGTATCCAAGCCAGGTGCAGTGGACCAGTTCCCTTTTGGCTCCTCGTTCCCATCCTTCCGAGCTCAGCTGTTACTGTCCCTGCAAAATGGCGGCCCCGACATGGAAATGCACAGGATGTTGTGATGTTTGGCTGGACCTTATTGCGTGTTACCCAAAGAAATCCAGGGTAGAGATCAAACTCGAATTGGGCTTGCCCCAGAACATGAGCTGTAACTGTGTGAATGTGGACCCAAGCCAGTACATTCCTCTGATAGATCTGGCTGCCGTGAAGAGATCAGACTTCTGGAATTTCTCAAAGCAAATCTGTGACCACTGGACCCGTTTGCATCCTTGGGGATACACTTCTGGATTGGGATGACTGCGTGCTTGATCCTAGACTCAGCACTTGCGTGCGCTATCTCATTCAACCTTCACAACAACCCTCTTGTGTTGCATTTTTTATCCCATTTTATTTCTGAAAAAGCCTTACAGAATTTATAATACGAACAAGGACTCATATTTAATTACTGTTAGAAACAGAATCTCTAGGCATAGAGCTGACTCCCAACTTCATGCCCTTGCCCTCTGAACTGTACTGCCTCCTTAGTAAATAGAAATGGCAAAATACTGAGGGTCTGAGCTCAAATTCCAGATGGCTCCCTAGTTATGTAAGAAGAAAAAGAAAGGCTCGAAGCAGTACAACCTATCTTGGCCTCGGTTTCATTGTCTCATATATCAGGTATGTCAGGATTGGGCCCATAGCTAGTGTTCCTTCTCAGTGTAAAAACGAATCTTGTGAGATGTAATTTGGAAGCCAAGGCGTCATACTTACTGGATTATTAAAGTAGAGTGAACTCCTGTATGTGGTTCAAAGTCTAAAAGATTATAAATTGGTTTACAGTGAAAGTCAAGACTTCCTCTCTTATGCCTCCCACCCGCAGTTTCTCCTCCCCTAAAATATTTTGATGGTTTATGAGCTCAGTGGGGAAGAGTCTTTGAAACTGAGACTTCTCCTGGAGCATGACGGGATGTGTGATGTTCCGAAGGCACACGCCAAGATGGATATTCTGTGTATGTGGCTTGTTCGAGGCTGGTTATTTCACTTTCTGTGTTAAAACCCAAACTTCCTATTGTCCCATGGCACCTAAATTACTGCCCTTTCCATGATTCCAATTTTTTTTTTGCAGAAAATTTTTATTTATGATAAGATCCCTGATAGTGGGGAGTAAAACAGAATGAGATAAACAAAGTGAGACGTAGGGTAGCTTGCCTGTTTTGTTCCCTTTTGCTTTACATCAGTGACCCTCAAACCTGGCTCTACCCTTTAATCACCTGGAGAGGTTAAAAAAACCCAAAAAACATAGAGATGACTGAGCCTTGCCTTAAGCACCTGAATCAGAATTTACCAGGGTGAGCCCTAGGTGGCTGGATTTCTGGGTGTGATAGCTTTACAAATTTATACGAGAAGCCAAACAACATAGGAGTGCTTTTAACGTGTTCGTTTAGTTGTAAAGCTAAAGAATGAGGCTGCGTATGTTTCTACCACGGAACGGGGCTGGTTCTGTGACTTCCATGGTTTCCCCTTTATCTTGTTTACTTTTTTAACAAGCAGTCTCATTGAGGTTTTAGTTTATATAGCATAAAATTTGGTCATTGCAAATGTACGACTCGTAGATTTTTAGTTTTTTGCAGAGTTGTGCAACCATCACCACCATCCAGTTTTGGAACACTTCTTTCGCCCAGAAAGATCCACGTATCTGCAGTCACTCCCTGTTTCCGCCCCAGCCCCAGGCAGCCGCTAATCTACGTGCTGTGTGTCTTCAGACAGCTGTACTTTCAGAAGCAGCCCAGGTGATTTTGATGCTCTGCAAATGTTAGGAACCCTTACTTTGAACTTACTAGCAGACTTTAGGGACATTCGCTTGGTCAAGATCTTGACCTACAGAAACACCTTTGAAAATAAGTAAGATTGTTCTTGTACTTTCACGGGACCCTCAGCACACTCTGACTTTTGACCCTTACTAAAATGTGCATCGTCCCTCTTTTCCACTAACATGTTTTTACTGTTGGATACAGGCCAACATAGGATTACTCACACAGTTGGTGGAAAATAACCTCTTTCCATAAGCAGTTTCTTCTGCTCATCAACATAGTTGGAAATGGAAAAGTACCAACAAGCCAATGGGTTGGTGCAGTCTTTCTAGGATAGTCTTGAGCTTATTAAACTGGGTAGCCCATCTTCTCTTGGAAAAGACGAACGTGATCATTCAGTGCATTGGCGGGCAGGGGTGGGGGGGAGTCAAAAGAGCTTCTCTCCTTTCCTTGATTCCTACTGTGGCTTCCTAGACCTCTCCTGCTCTTTCCCACTCTTCCCCACACCACAGTGAGAGCAGAGGCTCCTACCTTTCGAAGCGTGTCCACCTTCAGCCGTCCTGTCTCCCACAGCTCCTTTCCTGGCCCAGTGGGTCCCGAACATCAGGTTGTGCTGCACGTTAGGATCAACCGGGAGCTTTTGTAGATCTATTAGCCATGCCAGTTAAATTAGAGTCACCGGGGATGAAAGCTTGTTTTCAAGTGTTATTTGGCTTAATTCCTACCTCTTTGTTCCCTAAAACTGGGATCGTGGCTGCTGACTCTGTTTCCAAGCCTCCCAGCTGGAGTTCCTAAGTAATCCCAACTCCTCATCTTTGCCAACACTGACGGACTCATGTGATGTCATCCTAATCTGACATTAAAAGGAAATTTTAGTTTCAGGAGCTAAGAGACCAACATAACTATCTTCATTTTCTTCCAGTATCTGGTTCATCATCGTTGGGGCTCCATACTCAAGAGCACAGAAGAAAGCTAGAGTACCAGGGTTGTGCTGTGAAAGTACGTTCTGAAAAGACAACCTACGGAATGGGGGAAATATTTGCAAATCATATGTCTAAGCATCCAGTGTCCAGAATATGTAAAGAATTCTTACCACTCAATCAAAAGGAGATAAACAACCCAATTTAGATACGGGCAAATGTTTTGAATAGACATTTCTCCAAAGCAGACATGTAGATGGGCAAGAAGCACATGAAAAGACATTCACGATCATTAGTCGTTAGTGAAATGCAAATCAAAACCACAATGAAATAGCACTTCACTCCCATTAGGATGGCTGTAATAATACAAAGAAAAATGGAAAACAACAACTTTTGGCAGAGATGTGGAGATCCTTGTGCATTGCAGGTGGGAATGTAAATGGTGTAACCATTGTGGAAAGCTATTCGATTGTTCGTCAGAAAGTTAAACAGAGGATCACCTTAAGATCTAGCAGTTTCTCGAGATGTATATACGAAAGAATCGAGAACTAGTATTCACATACTTGTATGTGAACAGCACTGCTATTCACAGTAGCAAAAAGGTGCGAACAATCCAAATGTCCATCAATAGGTGAATGGATGGTCGGCATCCGGTTACGGCCATACGATGGGATATCGTTCAGCCACGTAAGGGATAAAATACAACATGGATGAACCTTGACAACGTTATGCCAAGTGAAAGAAGCCAGACTCAAAAGGTCATGTGCCATATGATTCCACTTATATGAAACCTCCAGAATAGATAAATCCAGAGAGACAGAAAGCGTGTTGATGATTGCCAGGGTCTGGGGAGGAAGGGACGGAGGGAGAGTGACTGCTTTAGTGGTGACAGAGCTTCTTTGGGGATGATGAAAGCGTTTTGGAACATTGCAAATGTACCAGACGCCGCCGAATCGTGCACTTCAGAAAGGTTCATTCTACGTTTGGTTGACTTTACCTGTTAGAATCCTACCTCGCCCCAGTGTCCTGGGCATCAGGGTCTGCTGTGCCCTCCAGCGCTTGGCTGTGCACCCTTTCTGTGTCCCGGAAGACAGATGGTAGGGCTCAGTGGAACTCCGCTTCCGGACAGCCTGCTTCTTAATCCCGTCCTCCCACGTGAGAAGCATCCGATAAAGTTTTGACCCTCAAATAAGCCTAAGAACCGGGGAGACTTAGTTAGAAAGAAGAGAACCACTTGAAACGAGCCTCATCACCTCTTGTGTGGGTGTGGGCAGGAGGTTGGCCCGCAGCAGGCTTTGAGGTTACGTCCTGCAAGGTCGAGTGACCTCCGACCGGAGACTCGCACAGGGTCTTGTAGATCAGTAAACACCCAATAAGGGGTTGATTGAATCTGTCAAAAAATCCCATTTATCTTTTTCTCTGTTTGGTCTGTTAGCCTCAGGACTCTGTCTTCTGCTGCGCAGGCTCTCTTAGGATTGTATTCTAGGCACCCAGCGTGGTGCCTGCCGTGGAGCAGGTGCTCAGGAAGTATCTGCTCACTGAACTCAGGAACAAATAACTGTTGGCAGTGAAGGCGCCGCTAGGTTTTCAACACCTTCTTGGTTTAAGTTGGGTAATTTTGCCAGAATTTAGGCGCAGCTCTTATTTTCTGTGCATGGGTGGGGATTAGGGGAAAGAATTTGGTTCCAGAAGACTGGTTGCAAATACCCGGCTGTTCTCCTCTTCCTGGGTTCCCAGAGAAAAGCTAGGATGCTCAGTTAAATTTGAGTTTCAGGTAGACAAGTATGTCCCGTGCCATCTCTGGGACATACTTACGCTACAATAACTTTTGTTTCTCTGCGATTCAGATTTAACTGGGAATCCCGTGCTTTTATTTGCTAACCCAGTCGCTGCGTCGTGACTGATGGTTCACCCCTGGTTCCAGCTGCCCTGCTCTCCGTGTTCTTCCCCGGGATCTAGTCTCTTCTACAGCTGGAAGGGAATGGCCCTGTTTGGGCTGTGTACACTTGCCAGGAAATAATAATCTGGTTGTTACGTGAGGGTTTCCAGCATTGTTCAGCGCAGCAATGATTCAGGTGTGAATCATTTGGCTCCATAGTTGGTTTTGTTTGGTTTTGTTTTCCTCTCTTTTCTTTTGTATTTAATGCTGATACGAGAACCGTGTTCTCTTGTTTGTTCTGACACTGGCCAGCTGTGAGCAGGATGGCTCAGAGAGACCTAAGAGGTGGCCTTCTCTCTTTCACTTGACATTGGTGACCAGTCTGCTCTTCTCGGGGACGCCTCACTCTCTCTCTCTTCCTTCTTCCTTCTTCCTTCTTCCTTCTTCCTTCTTCCTTCTTCCTTCTTCCTTCTTCCTTCTTCCTTCTTCCTTCTCCTCCGGTGTGTGAGGTGGAATGTGGTCCAGGCACAGGCACTGTCCGCTCTAGCTGTGGCTGAAGCCAGAGATGTGCCTGTGGCGTGGGACCTGGGTTACTGAGAGCACCTGCCCCAGCCACCGGAACGCTCCCACGATGGATTTCTTGAAAGTCTCCCCTTTTCGTCTCTGCAACCGCATGCCGATACGTTGAGTTGTCTCCGTGTTAAATGTTCCACAAACCTGTCCTGAGTTCTCACCGTGTTCCTGGCAGCTGTGCCAGATGCCCGGAACCTAGAAACGTCTAAGATCTTGTCACGGCCCTCGCCGAACTTACAGCTGGTAATTTTTAAAACTTAAGAAAGTTTCAATTGTGGTAACGAGCGCACGTTCAATTCACCATCTTCACCATTTCCGGGCGAACAGTTGAGCGGTGTTGAATTTACTGACATTGCTGTGCAGCCAATCTCCAGAACGTTTTTAGCTTCCCGAACTGAAACTCTGTATCCATTCAGCAGCATCTCCCCATTGCCCACCCCCTCCCCCGCCGTGCCCCGAATCCCTGGAAACTGCCATTCTCCTTTCCGTCTCTGGGAGTTTGGCCAATCTTAGATACCTCACGTAGTGGCATCACACAGTCCATATTTGTCTTTTTGTGCCTGGCTTATTTCACTTACGTGATGTCCTCCAGGTTCATCCGTATTGTGGCAAAAATAGGATTTCCTTCCTTTCCGTGTCTGAAAAATATTCCATTGTGTATATAGACCACGTTTTGTTGGAGGTCACTGGGTTGATTCCACTCTTCGTTAATGTGAATAGTGCTGCTATAAACATAGCGTACAGGATCTTCGAGATCCTGCTTTCATTTTTATTGGCTAGATACCCCAAAGTGGAATTACTGGACCGTATTGTATTTCTAGTTTTAATTTTTTGAGGCACCTCCATGCTGTCTTCCATAGGGCTATGCCGTTTTGCAGTCCCAGTCATGGTGCACAAGTGTTCCGATTTTTCCACATCCTCACCAGCACTTGTTATTTTCTGTTTGTTTGTTTGTTTGTTTGTTTGTTTGTTTGTTTGTTTTGGGTAGGAGTCACCCTAATGGTATATAGAGTTGTCAATTTTGAATAGTAACAACCCTTTTGTCAGGTTGAATCTAGGAGATGCCATGAAGGCTTTCCCAGTGATTGGGCCGTGTTCCTCCTGTGTGCAAGAGAACAGTGTAGAGGGATTTAACAGAAATCTCTGGATCTTCGTTGCTGTGGCACCGCTTTTGGTAGGCTTTCCGTCTATACTTAGAGTGGCTGGTATTTGAGGCCTTCCATGGACGCCAAACGATACCGGGAAGAGATAACACATGCTTTGCGGGCTAACTGCGTGTAGAATGTGTGAGGTAGTTGACGTGTTTCCCACGTCGTTTCTCTGAGGAAGTCAGTCACACGGGGAAGACTGAGGCTCAGGAATGTACTATTTTAGGAAGAAAGAGCGTCGGGGAAGTAGTGAAGAAGGCAAATTTGGTAAGAAATTTGGGCAAGTGCCACTCAAATGTCAAGTGATGGAGTTGAATTTGAACTCTTGCAACTATAAATTTGCATTAGTATTTTATGTTGCATGTTGCTGTTATGTCTATATGATGCTGTTTTCCAAAAGGGTATAAAATACCTATTATCAGGATAGGGGACAAAACTCCCTTCCCATAAGAAAATGATAATAGGGGACTTATGAAGGCATCGAACCAAATTCCTACACATCTTGATCAACGCAACTTTACCGCTTTTCCCCCCGAGACCGCGCCAATATGTATTTTTAATTGAGGTGTAATTCACACACAACATTATGTTAGTTTCAGGCGTACAGCGTGATGATTCTGTGTCTGTACATGTTGCGAAGTGATCACGGCAATAACTCTAGTTGGCGTCCATCACCACCCACTTACGGAGTTGTTTTTTCTTGTGGTGAGAGCTCTTCTAAGATTGACTGTCCTCAGCCACGTGGTGCAGCATTATGAACTCTGGCCGGCGTGCTGTGCCTTACAACCTCACCACCTTCTCTCCGGATACTCTGCCAGCTTGCCTGAATTTCGTCTGTATTGCTACCATCAAAGGGTGGTTGCCCAGTTAGTCACAATATTTTGGACTGCCCTCTGTTGAAGAAATCTCCCCACCGGGGTCCAGGTGAGCAGGTTACATAAACAAATGTAGATAGTTTAGCCCTTTCCCTGGGGGGAAATGAGCAGGCGGTGTTTGTTTGGAAATCCTTTTGTAAAGCACCAGGTGTCTGCCGTGTTTCTCAGTAGCAAGCCCGCGGGCCACAGGAAAGAGGCAGGAAACCCCTCTGCCTGCTGACCCAAACGGGCATGGCTTTCAGCTGATGGCCTTGACTGTGGTTCTTTGCTCCTAAATCTTTTCACCTTTAGAACTTTTACATAGCAGCTGACTTCCGTTTTGCCCCATGTGGTCGTCTGGGAGGAGAATGTTTATTTGTGAATAACATCCATGCTCCAGGACAGAACGGAGAACATCCGTTTCATTCTCTAAAATGTATGAAGTGCTTTGTCCTTACAAGATAGAATCAGCAGGAGGTCTACTTAATAGCACTTGCGTGTGTGATTCTTAACCTTACGTAGACTCCTTGGAGAGTCTCGTGAAAGAAGGCTTTGGGCACTGTGTCCAGAAAAAATCCATCCATGTATACTTTCATGCCAAATTCTGTGTATAATTTCAGGGGGCTCTTGGGAAACTACCGGCTCCCTTATGCTTTATAAAGACTGTTCTGTCTCCAGACATTCTTGAACTCCCTCTTATGAATGTTCATTATGATTTCTCTTTTCTGCTCCAAATAATGATTATTTCGTTTTTACTAAGCTCTCAGTTGTGTGGAGAAGCCTGTCACCGCAAAAACGTAAACTGTGTGTTAAAAAGAGTATTTTTTTTTCCTCATGAGTTGCCTTTCATCCCAGACAGAGAGTATAAGAAGCTACTTCAGAAAGGGGCAGAGGCTGGAGGCTGATACGTATTGAGTACCTACTATGTGCCAGGCACCGTGCTTGGTACCTTATATATGTGATCTCACTTAATTCCGACAACGATGCTATGACGTGGATTTACTCACGTCAAACGGAGGTAGAGCTGAGGCTCAGAGCTTTAAGTCAGTCGCGGGGATTCTGTCAGACCCTAGAGTCCACTTTCCTCAGTAGTATGTGGCTTCTAAAAGAACATGTATCTTGTTCGAAAATACCGGGGTCTGGAAAAAAGAGCACGTCCCGGGGACACTGGTGACCTGCGGGTGGCGGAAGAGTGGGTGGAGAAGGAGTGGTTGGTGAACCTTCCCGGGGAGGTACTGGAGGCCCCGGTGGGCCACAGAAGGCCGTCTCGCTCACGAGCTCTGATGCTTGCATTGAAACAGGAAGATGCCATTAGGAGACCCGGCTTCGTCCAAATCAGAGCGGTCATCGCGCGCTGCATTCTCTCCCCCCAACCAAGTGGGCACGAAGGAGAGAAAACCAAGAGGAGGAAAAGACATGTGGGTTCTCATTAGAAAAGTAGGTCAGAGTCTCACTCTTTTGGTCTGCTCCCAGCCTCTTCCCTTGTATTCTTCATTATCTTTAGAGCACATGCCGTGACCGCCCAGGGCCCTGCTCATAAAGCTCATTGTGCTCGGGAGCTGTTTTGTGGCCGTCAGCAGTACGGGCCACAGTGCACATAAGGAAAATCTCAGCAGTGCTCTGGTTTGGGATGTTGGTCAGTCACTGTGGGGCGGCCTCTGTTAACCTCATTGATTAAAAGGCTTTTCCCTTCTCTAATAAAAAAGACGGCTTTATTTCCTAGAGCTGTTGCTCTGGAATTTTTCCCAGCAAACTTTTCTTTTTTCTTTAAATTTTGATAGTTAGTGGAAAATTCGTTGGGTCACATGGACTGTCTGATCCTCAATGGGTGGAAATCAGCCTCGGGAGTTAGGTTTCGTGGTGAGTGACCAAAGTGGGAATCAACCCACTCTTGGGGCATATAAAATAAGCCCATTTAGAGGAATCTCATGAATTTTCATCACGAACTAACAAACATCGGAGGTCATTAAGAAACCAAAATAATAATACACTATCTTTCTCATGGCTTCTATCAAAGAGCCTAGTCAAATGAATTATGAAGGGAGAAATTATACTTTTGAATCCTCAGTGCTTTCGTTCAACCATGAATGGTATTCATTCAGAGCATTGTAAGGAGCGTTTGAGTGAGAGAGATTCGAAGCGAGGAAAAGTAGGTACATGCTGGTAGGATAAAGAGGGTCAATTCTAATGTAGAATTTGAATGTTGGAGATAATCTAACGCCGCCCAATTACATACACCAAAAGGCACGTGACCATTGTCTCTGTGCAGGAACAGAGTCACCTGCCAGGCTTCTGAAAATACAGCTTTCTGGGTCCCACCTCCAGAGTTTCTGATTGAGAGTCTCCAGATGGGCCCAAGAGTTTGTGTTTCTGGCAAGTTCACCGGTGATGCTGCAGCCCCAGGCCGTGTCATGAGCACTGCGCTGCCCGGTCCCTGCGGGTGGTTGATGCATGCAGGGTTTGCTGGAACCCTTCCAGTGAGATGGGCTGTGAAAGCTGCCTCGTCTGCCCGCGGGGCATCTTTCCTAGAGCTTCTTCATACTGCACAGAGCCTGCTTCCCAGCAACCCTACCCCGGTCCTAATTCTGCCAGCTGGAATTACTCTGAATACACCTAATCCCCATATAAATGCCTACACTAACAGACTTATCCTAAGGAGAAGAACAGATAGGGTCCGTTTGGCCAATGATGCCGTTCCGCTCCATGCTAGGGAATGCTTGTTCAATCTATTCTGCTACCCAGCTCCCAGCGGGTTTGGGTTTTTTTTAAATTGGGGTTACACGTAGAGCAAAGCGTATAAATCTCAGGGGTGAATCTTCACATGTGTGTACACCCGTACTACAACTACTTCCGGGCCAAGACATAGAGTATTTTCACCGCCGCAAAGGATTTCCCGCACTCTTTCCCCGTAGGTGCTTGTCCCCCAGGGGTATCGACCATTCTTAACCACTGTCCCGCGTCAGTTGCCGCGGACGCACTGTGCTGGTCTTGAGCTTTACGTAGACGGAAGCGTGGAGAGTATCCTCTCTCTGTGTCTTCTGTTTCCACTCAGAATGACTGTGAGATGTTGTAAATCACAGCGGCTCTCTCCTTTTTGTTGCACGCAGTATCCCAAGTTCAATCTGTTGTATTGTCTTGCATTTAGTTCCCTTATTCTGTTTTCTGTATTTTTAAGGCTTACAATAACATTAGCGAGCATGACTGCTTACCATGAGTCAGAAGGGTCTAAGTACAGTAGCCCCCCTCCCTTCTCCATGATTTCGTTTCCCTCAGTCACGGTTATCCACGGTCACCCACGGTCCTGAAAGCAGATGCTTCTCCTTCCGACATGTGGTCAGAAGGTCAGTACTGGCCTCGCGCGAGGTCACGTGCCTGTGTCGTTCACCTCGCTTCATCTCATCGTGGAGGCGCTTAATCATCCCACCTCATCCCAAGAAGAGTGCAGCCCCAGAAGATGCTTTGAGAGAGAGAGAGAGAGAGAGAGACCCACGTTCACGTAGCTTTTATTACAGGCTATTGCTGTATTGTTCTATTTTATTATTTGCTATTGTTGTTAGTCACTTACTGTGCCTGATTTATAAATTAAACTTGATTGTAGGTATGTATGTACAGGAAAAAAGCATAGTGTATACAGGGTTCAGTACTATCCAGGGTTTCAGGCATCCCCTGGGATCTTGGAATGTGGATAAGGGTGGGGCTAAGGAAGGACTGCTCTCTATTACATCACTTAATCTTTTCAATAGTGTGTGTTTGGTAGACCATGAATCCATTTTGCGGATGAGATCACCAAGGCTCAGTGACTTGCCCAAAGTCTCATGGGTCATAAGAGGTAGAGCCAGTATCAGAAGCAAGTCCTTCTGCCTCATTCAGGATTCCAAGTGCTCAGCTGTGTTACCAGGCCTGTCACTCTCGGTGCTTTACCAGTGATCACCAATGTGAGATCCACTCTGAAGAGCGTGCATTTTCCTTCCGTGTCAAGGACCTTTCCATTTTCAGCCTTTGTTTCCTTCCTCGTCTTTAGTGGTGCTCAGGTGTCTTGGACCGTGTTGGTGAACTGGAAATGTGCGGTTGACGTTTCCAGCTCCTTCTGCAGATGAGCAGGTCTGTTGGAAGCGTGTCTTTCCTACAACTGCCTCCTGTAAGAATGAAATCTCCTATTTGCTGGCTTTCCGGTCACACCCGAAACTCCTGCCCTTGATGGGTACAAATAATACAAGAATCAGTTCTTCCCAGTGGTTCCTGTTCAAGTTACACCTAAACTGTTCCTGAAAAATAACGTTCTGTTCTGTTGCAGGAAATGTTTAAACTTCCTTTGACTTAAATGTCTAATAAACGCTTAGCAGAAGGAAGTTTATTTTTAAATACAAATTGCCATGGGCAAATTATGCCTTGTTTCCTTTTTTATTTTGTTAATTAGTGATGGGAGATGGCTGGTCAGCTCACTCTATGGTATCAACTTGAATAGATTTAAAAAAAACAATCAGATGTTTTGCAGCAGTTGTAAGCCTGGCTTTGATTCAGTATCCGGATGAAGTCTCCACGTATACTGATGTTCCTATATTCTCCATTTTATTTTTATGTTCCCCTCGGTGCATGCAGAGCTAAAAAATTTGAATTTCCATTGCTAAGTACATAGACACGGTGGTGTTTGGATTTAGAAAGGTGAGTAGTCTGCAAAATAATTCTCTGTTCTAAGAGAAAATGAAGGTCAGGGGTAAAACATGGGCTGTACTTAATCTTTCATCCCAGTTATTTTTCATAAATCATTTAAAATCCATGTATGTATCTTCCTGTAATTCTAATTTATATGTAAAGATTTATGCTGGGGAAAACATTGGCTCTTTAAAAAGAGCCAGAAACTTTCCGGACACACAGTATGTTAGGGCAGCTAAAAGATTGGGGTGAGAAAGGTGTTTTTTGTGGAAGATTCCCATATGGAAGGCATGGCAGGACTAGACCCCGCCCTTTTGCAGCTCTGATTAAATAGTGGACCCAGACGAACCTCGTCAGTGACTGGTAAAAGTATGAAGTGAAAGATCGATGAGGAGCTTGATAATGGGGGGTCCGATTGACCATATGGGCGCCCGCCATCTTTCTTACTACGACTGAAGGTAGACAAGTAGATACTGTATACTTGTGATTTGAAAAAGCGGTAAGTACTCAGCATCTCCTGTGAAGCGTTCTTGTCAGTGGTCCTGACCTGAGCCTCACCAAGCCTCTAACTTTCCTACTGGAACACAGGACGATACGGAGGATGGAGCTGGGGTTCTCAACCTTGACTGCACGTCAGACTCACATGGGGAATTTTAAAGTCTTGATGCCTAGGCTGTGTCCCAGACCAATTAAATGAGCTCTTGGCCTGGATATCGGCATTTTTTCTAGCTCCCCCAGATGTTAGAATGCGAGCTAAGGCTGGAAACTAGGGGAATCGAGGAGCAAGTTAAGAGACAAGACAAGCAAATAATCACGAAATGCAGAATGTGAGAAATTCCATAAGACGGATGACTAGTGTTTCACAACGCAGTTACGTAGCATTCGAAGAAAGGCAGGGGGAGGGGATATTTGTAGATTAAAAAAGATTTAAGAAACATAAACCCAGTGTGATGTGTGGTCTGTTTTTGATCTGGATTCAAACAACTCAGCCCTACCAAGACACGTTCTAGAGAATCGGGAAAATTTCAATACAGACGGAGTATTCCAGGATGATACGGCACTGAACATTGGTTTTGTTACTTGTGATGAGAGATGCATACCGAAGTAGCTACAGATGAAATATGATGTCTGGGATTTGTTTTAAAATATTCTAGCAGAAGATGGTGAGGGGATTCGTGAAAACAGGTAAAAAAAATTGGTACGAGGTGGATAATTGTTAAAGTTGGATAAAGGGTACACGGAGGTTTATTTTACTGTTCTCCCTGCTTTCGTATGTTACACAGTTCACGTAAAAGTTGAAAAAGAAGGCATAGAGGTGACATATCTAACCTCTCTTGCACGGTGACATATTATCAGTATGAAGTCTGTGAAGTTCATATGGAAAGTAAACCTGCAATAAAATAAACTCTAACCCTCTGTGTCTATTGAAAACAGCCCAGCTCTTCAGAAAAATACTGGTAGGTTCAGTTATTGATTATGTTTGTGTCTTATTTGCAGGTGATTCTGAGCTGCCTCCCTCCACTGTTATCAACCAAAATGACACTTTTGCCAAAATCATTTTTAAGCCTAGCGTGGTACAACAAGCCAAGATTGCCCAGAATGGCATTTTGGGAGATTTCATCGTTAGGTATGATGTCAACAGGGAGCAGAGCATTGGGGACATCCAGGTAATGGGTTCATTGTTACCATTTCCTGTCAGTTGCTTGATACTTGTCGTTAGACTCAGGACGAGGGATTCCAGTTCTTACCTAAGGGAGGGAGAACTCTCTGGTTCTTAGAAATTTGTTTTACCCTAGAATAGGTCTCCGAGGGGCCTAGGGTGTTCCCTTCCTAGAGGCTGAGGCTATCTATTTCCTGCTTCAGTAATCTGGAGAGCAAATGAAATCTGTAATATAATTTTCCCTGCCGTGTTTTAGATGAAGTTAGAATTTTAGTTCGTCTTCAATTTTAATTGAGAGCCTGGTGCAATGGCTCATTTCCCTTTAGGTTTTATTGCTCCAGAGACAGGGCGGGAATATTAAAATGTATTTGCACGCATCCAGAATGCAGACAACTTTGACGTCTCAACTTGTAAAAACCGGATACTGAAGGAAGCAGGAATTCCAAGTGGCCAAGGGTCATAAGGGGGTGGGTAATAGAAATTGAGCTAGTCAGCATAGTCGGGAAGTTTCTAAGGGCTGATATTAACCGTATGCAGATTAAATCGGCAGTTGGGTCTCCCGGAGGGGTCAGTAGATACTTTTGCCGGGGGTGTGGAAGCTGTTTCACGCTCTGACTTTTAGAAGTTATGTAGACTGGCCGTTTTAGCTCGTCTGCCTGCCCGTTCTGGGTACTACCATCTCGACCTTCTCTTCCCTCCACCAGGTTCTAAATGGCTATTTTGTGCACTACTTTGCCCCCAAAGACCTGCCTCCTTTACCCAAGAACGTGGTATTTGTGCTTGACAGCAGTGCCTCCATGGTGGGAACCAAACTCCGGCAGGTGAGTGGCCGCCAGCCGCCAGTTTTGTGCTTTCTCACCTGTGCCTGGAGCCATGACGTTCTCTGTGAATAAAGTGCAGTGGATGCCAAATGTCCGCTCTGCCATCCAGCTCTTCTTGCCTACAGAGAACATTCCAGAACTGCTTCAGTTAAGCCGTTGACATTATCATTTCAGGATGGCAGTTTTAAGAGAGCAGAGACATAGGCTATAGAAATACTTTGAAAACTGGGGCGCCTGGGTGGCGCAGTCGGTTAAGCGTCCGACTTCAGCCAGGTCACGATCTCGCGGTCCGTGAGTTCGAGCCCCGCGTCAGGCTCTGGGCTGATGGCTCAGAGCCTGGAGCCTGTTTCCGATTCTGTGTCTCCCTCTCTCTCTGCCCCTCCCCCGTTCATGCTCTGTCTCTCTCTGTCCCAAAAATAAATAAACGTTGAAAAAAAAATTAAAAAAAAAAAAAGAAATACTTTGAAATAAAGGGAACTGGCAGAGTATATAATGTGAGCGGGACAGGAATTCACAGCACCATCGTCGACGGAGTCATTCTGTCCGGTAGTGATGTCCTTTGAAGAGCAATAGAATAGAGTCCTTGGCGGCCCCCTTGACCTATCCTCAGAACAAAGGACTTCTGTCTGAGTAATTCAGGAGTGATACTATTTTTTTCTTTAAGTGTATTTATTTATTTTGAGAGAGACAGAGACCATGCAAGTGGGGAAGGACAGAGAGAGGGGGAGAATCCCAAGCAGGCTTCGCACTGTCAGCACAGAGCCCGATGTGGGGCTCAAACCCATGAAACGGCGAGATCATGACCTGAGCTGAAATCAAGCGTTGGATGCTTAACTGACTGAGCCACCCAGGTGCCCCAGGAGCGATATTCTTATAGTGTCGAGGATGAATGTTAAAGTTCTAGGGATAGGAGGGACAGTAAGGTACATGAAATATTAAATATTATAAATTTTATAAATTTATAAATTATACTAAAAATACAAGTATTACATTGTTCTTTTTCACCCACTGGAAAAGGCTATTCCTCATGTTGCTCTGGTGTCATAAATATCAGAAACTTGCATTTATAATCTAGTTTCAACTCCCATAACAGAAAACAAAAAGCTACTGGCTGCCAGAGCCAGTAATAACTCTACATTCGTCAAACACTTAGTTCGCTTAGCTTTTCTTTCTTAATTCATGATCTGTTTTTAGCAATTAAAAATACGTGGTTTAATGAGTGAAATAGTACCTCAGACCTCAAAAGAATCCCCTGCTTCACCTCTTTCCACCTCTAGATCCCACTCCACATGCAGTGGAACCTGATCTTAGCTGATCAGCTGTTGTAAATATTTTCTCTCAGTTACGACTTTGTAAGTTGTTTCTTTGGCCATCTGCGTTTAAAAAGTCACGTAGTAAAATCTGTTGATTTTTTTTTTCTTCATGGCATCTGATTTTTCTCCACTCCAAAATAGTAAAAAAGAGATTCCATGCAAAAATAAGGTTGAACTCTTTTTCTTTCAGAAGATTGCCAGATATAATTTCAACTAGTATAGGGGCAAGATAACTTCACCCTGTAAATCGGTTCTGGATAGTTCTTCAACGCCCCATTCTTGTCCAGAATTCAACCTGCTGCCTCCTCCACGTGAATGCTTTTCCTTCCTTTTGCATCTTTGACCTTCCATCTGGGATTAACTTTCCTTTTGCTTGAAGAACACTCTGTGGTATCTTCTTAAATGTGGGTCTGCCAGTAAAGAATTCTCTTAGTTTTTGTTTGTCTGAAAATTATTTCTTGCACTCTCAGTATTTAAGGATATTTTGAAAGGAATGGAATTGTAGGTTGGTAGTGATTTTCTTTCAGTCCCTGGAAGATCGATCCCATTGTCTCCTGGCTTTCATTGTTGCTGTTGAAAAGTCAGGAGTCTTATTAACTGTTGTTCCCCTAAAGGTGATCTTCTATTGCCAACTGCTTTTAAGATTTTCCTCTTTAAGTTTTCTGTAGTTTGAGTATAATGATTTCAGATGTAGACTTCTTATTTTTCCTGCCTGAGGTTCCTAGGATTTCATGAATTTGTGGATTCGTGGAACAATCCTCAGCCATTATTTCTGGAATTGCTTTGGGTCACTTTTCCTTTTCCTTCTAGGATTCCAGTGGTAGAAAATCACTCCATATTCTGCTTCCCACGATGTCTTCTATTTATTCCAACTTTTGCCTTTCCATACTTCATTCCAAAGCTATTCAAGTTTACAAATTCTCTTTTCAGTTATGTCCAGTATGCTGTTAAACTCGTCTATCCTGTTATTTCAGTTATTGCGTTTTTTAGTTCTAGAATTTCCGTTTGGTTCTTTTTCCAATCTGCCACTTTTTAGAATGTTCAGTTATTTTGCAAAGTTTGTAATAACATTTTTGATTTCTTTCAAGTACCATAAACATACTTATTTTAAAGTCCGTATCTGATAATCCCAAACTTGAGGCCGGGAGGAGCTGTTCTTACTGTTTCTCTTCTCTTCTTGTGTGACCGGTCATTTTTGATTGCGTGACGAACATCATATTAAACATTTGTTTGTAGAAATAGTTTAAAGCCTCGGATGATGATCTTTTCTGCTAGAGAAAATTTGGGGTGTTTCTGTAAGGTAGCTGGGGGATTAAATCTGGGATTGTTTTAGTCCGTTTTCAGGGCCTGGGGTTTTCCTGGATGGCCCAGATGGCTCACAGTCCTCTCAAGACTGATTTATTTCTGTTTGGTACAAAATATGGAGGTTTTCCCTGAGCACCTATCCCTGGTGGGCTCTGGACTTTGACTTCTGACCCTCTAAGGAACTAACATGATGCTCAGCCTCTCAGATACTTCTTTGGCCTTGACAGACATCCCTTAGATAACAGTGATCCCAAATGCTGAGCCCACCTCTTGAAATTTTCATCTTTTCGCAGATCATTTTTTCTCGCTATTTCAATACCGTTTTGGTTTAAAATAGTTTTCATTTTGTAGTTTGCTTTTTTTAGTTGTTTTCAGTGGGAGAGTTGGGTACAGATTCGCTGTAGGTTTTCTCTACAGGCAGTATTTCCCAAAGTGATTAATCACACGTACGTGAAATGTTCTTCGGTAGTGGCTGATTCTTGAGAGGTGTGTGATAGGCCTCACAGCCTTTCCATATTTACTGAATGTTCTTTATGTACTCCAGGTTCTTAAGTGCCATTGTTGTTTTTGTGACTTTGTTGGCTGGAATGCAGGTGCTGACAGAAGGATAATCATGGCTTCTTTGGGGACCGCTGTTGGCCACAGAATATAGTGTTAATTACATCTTGCATTTGACCCAGTCTGGGAAGTCCCATTTGGATCTGGAAAAAATTAGCAGTTAAGTTGCCGAGTAGGTGCCATGAACTAGGTTTCCCTGTGTATGTCATCAACTTCCTATGCACCCATAAATCTTCATTTTTCTTAATTATTTTTTCTTTAAGACAATGACCTTCATGAGGCCGGGGTTTGGGTTTCTTCTGGGGGAAAAATATACAACTTGATGAAGATGTTGGTAATTAAAATTCCGGGTTGGTTTAGTCGGTTAAGCGTTCCACTCTTGATTCTGGCTCAGGTCATGATCTCACGGGTCATGAATTCAATCCCCACATCGGGCTCTGCGCTTGACAGTTTGGGATTCTCCCTCTCTCCCCCTCTCGGCCCCTGCCCCGCTGTGCTCTCTCTCAAATAAACTTAAAAATCTTAAATAAAAAAAAATTACTGCAACCCCTCCGAATCTGTGTTCCCACCAAATTTTTTGTATTTTGGTACTTTTACTTACCCTCATATTAGGGATACATCTGATACTATTAGCTATTCCATAAAAAGCTGACTTTAATGGTAGCACTGCTCAATAGAAACTTCTATGAGAATGGGAACGTTCTATACCTGTGCTGTGCTGTCTCCAGTGTGGTAGCCACTAGCCACACGTGGCTATTACCACTTGAAATGTGACTAATGCAACTTGAGCAGCTGATTTTTTTTTATCTTATTGAATTTTAATACATTGAAATATAAATAGGCACGTGTGACTAGTGGTCACCGTGTTGGAGGGTGCAGCTGAAGACATTTACTCACGCACACCACCCGTGAGAGATTTTTGAGTTATTTCCACTTTTAAGCCATTGTAAACAGCCCTGGGATGACTGACTGTCTTCTTGTAGAAATCCTTGACCACGTGCCAATCGTTTTCTTAAGTAATCTAGATTCTTAGAAGTGGAATTAATGGGGTAAGGAATACTAACTAATTTGTGGCTTGTACAGATATCAAAAACACATTTTCTAGAAAGGCCCTACCAGTTTATTAATATTTATGACTGTTGCCCAAGTAAGAATTCCAAACGGATTAAGCAGTGAAGACCAACCAATGAACCACACCCAAAAATAAGTAAGGAAATATGGGCGCATATTGAACGAGTTCTGAAATAGGGAAAGACCTTCTAAACCTAAAAGCAATGGGAATAATTACAAAAGGAAAAAGCCAATCACTTTAGCTGTATACAAATGTTAAACTTTTGTTTTCCATGGAAATAGAATGAAAGCGAGCAGAAGGCTGGGAAAACGTATGCGGCAAAGAGAAGTTTGCCTTTAATATAGCAGAGCTATTCCAGATCGGTTAATATTCATCCTACATGAGACATGGGCAGAGAAGATGAAACGGTTTTCAGAAAAGAAATAAGATTCAGTAAGAGTATGAAAAAAGAGCCCAGTGTACTAGTAACTAAGAAAATGCAAATTACAAAATGCTGTTTTTATCTTCATGTTGTCAAAATAACGTAAATTACTTACAGTGACCGCATCCATAGTATGCACTGGTAGAATTCAGCACAATTATAACATTTAAGTTATGTCCCAATAAATATTAAGGAACGCCAAAATGGTAAAATGCGTGGCCAGTATTGACGAAGGTCATCGGTTACCCCAAAGCCCCGGTAGCTTGAAGGACTCCTGTCTTTAGCTGCTTGAGTCACATCAGGGTTTAACCTCAAACCCAGTCCGTTCCTGGGCGCAGTGTCTTCTTCCACTTCTGATGGGAGAACGATCAAGAACCTCCTAACTAAATAACCCCCAGAAAGACAAATCCTGCCCCAAATCGTTCAGAGAAAACTAATGAACTAAGTCAGGGTCTCCTAGACTTACCATTAGCGACACAATAATTTGGGCACTTCTAAAATAGAGCACGGAGCATTTTCGACACGCAGAGCATTATGCTAAAGGTATTACGTGAATTATTGGATAAGAGGATATTTAATCTTTGTAAGAATTTGGCTGTCATCCCCATTTTAACGATGGAGAAGCCGAGGCTCTGCAATGGGAGATAACTCAGCTCGTACGTGGCGGGGCCGGGCTCCAAAGCCAGGTCTGACTCTAAGCCCGTGAACCCCACCACGATGGTGCGGTGTCCTGGTGCAGGTTAGCCGTGTGCTTGGGCATCGCTCTCGCGCGCAACAGTGGAAGCGCACGTGGCTGCAGGGTGAGCGCAGGTTGACATTTCAGGACCCGTGTCGCGGCAGGAGGGATGTCCGCACACTGTTGCAAGAGCAGTGTGGACGTCACACGGGGAGCCAGCCTCCCCTCCTCCCTCATTCCTGGATATTAAAATTCCATCACTTCTGGGCACTGAAAATCTGGCATGTGCTCTGCTGGCTTCTGAGCTCCAGCGTGGCCTCTTTCCAAAAAACCACCCTAGACCAGCCAAACACATGTCAGAAGCTTCTAGACAATTCCTAAAGCCCATTGCCGCCTCGGAGTGTTTCGAAAACTGCTGGCTATTTTAGCAGCTCTCAAAGGCCACAGCAGTGAGTGAAAAGCTCAGATGCCTGTTTGCAGAGTCTCGAACACAATATCATGTCCACCGGTGAAGAGGAAAATTATTCCAAGCACGGGGCTTTCGTGATGTGTCAACAGGCTTGGCAACGTCAGACATCTGTCACACGTCCACTTGGATCCTGTGAAGAATCAGTCACTGTAAGGCTGGAGGTTCTTGGCTCCCCTCGTCTTTGATGGGCCTCAAGTATTTCACGTTACTCATCACAATAAGGACACAGAGTCGGTATTTAATCATTGTCATTTGAACAGTTGATGTATAGAAATCGTAGGATCATCTGACCTTGAAACGTGTTCTTGCTAACGGGCTTGTCAGTGCCTGGGAAGTGCACGTAGCCGTGCGCACCTGGCACTTTCTGGTTCTGGTCGTCATCCCAGTGGGGATGCGAGTCTGGAGGCCAGGACCTAACTGGCTGGGGAACAGCTACGGAGCCTCCCCCAGGCTGCTGGCACCGGACTCGGCTCTGTTTTCTATCCCGTGTGCTTTGACTGGTGATTCTGTCGAGAGACAGGTCTGGTGTTAGGGTAGGCGAGAGTTCCGCCTCTCCGTTTCAACTTGTAAAACCTCTTCGTGGGAAGAAGAGCTCACAAGAGCCTCAGAAAATGTGATCAGCGTAGACCTCTTTCTCGTTACGAATTTCATGCTTCAAGCGCTGGAACTAGCAAACATACATGTCCTTGGGAACATTAAGGGGAATGTATTTCCACGAAATTCATTTTTCCTTGACCAAGATTTACGTGTTCCTCTCTTTCCTTTCCCTAATCTATATGACTGGATCTACTTTTGCCCTCATAATTAGGAACTTGGCTAACGGACTCTATCTGGCAACCGAGCAGTTGGCTGATGCATCATTTACCAGATGTCTTTCTTGCTATAACTTTCTACAGACTCGTTCCCATAATCTGTGCCATTCTGTGCCAACCCTAGATTTCCATGTAGCTTTTGCGAGTTTGTCTTCCTTTCTCCATTTTTTAAAAAGTCTATTTATTTATTTTGAGAGAGAGAGAATGAATAAATGAGCAGGGGAAGGGCGGGGAGGGAGGGGGGGAGAGAGAGAAAGAGAGAGAGAATTCCAAGCAGGCTCCATGCTGTCAGCACAGAGTTCGACGTGGAGCTCGACCCCATGAACCATGAGCGGAGCGGAGATCGAGAGTCGGATGCTTAACCGGCTGAGCCACCCAGGCGCCCCTCTTTGACCAGTTCATTTAGTAAACAATTTTGGAGGGTAAAGAACAAGCATAATGTTCCTCTCTGTACCTGCCAAATTAAAACGAGGGGAAACGTGAATGTTGCTTGTGCCTTATTCATTGGCTCCCTTCATGCCCCAGGAAAGCGCTTTCGTCTTCACGTCTGGGATTTTGCTTCCAGGAGCTGTGTGGACATTTTATGTGCATATAGCCTGTCTGCATGGATTCGGGAACCATCCTACTTGTGATCATGAGCGTACATGTTCCCACATAGTAGGTAATGGCTTTTGCTGAAAAGCGTACCAGCACGTGCACATTAAATGCAGCACGCTCTTTTAAGTCACAGTAGGTACCGCTGAGTGACTAGTACATACCAAGCACTCTTAAGTGGTTTACATACATTTTTTTTTTCATCGAATCTTTCAGCAATCCAATGAGAGAGACGTTGTTACTCCCTTTTTGCAAATGGGAAGGTGAGGGGCAGGGAGGTGACTTCACTGTGCTGAAATACAGAAAGTTAGAAGTCGAGAAGTTCAGCGTCAGGCCCAGTGTCTCGCACTCGGAAGCTCTTCCCCATATCATTCTTCACTGTGCCGTTAGACATGGACCATAACACTGGACCGCCTTTCCAGCTTCCAGGCTCTACCTGTTCTCGTCGCCAAGCGACGTGATGCGGAGCGCTGCCCGTCGCGGGTGAGCGCGCACGGAGGCCAGCTGCCCTGGGAGGCTTCGGCCGGCAGCTGGCGCCACGAAACACGAACGGAGCTGCTCTGCCCTGCTGCACAGAATTAACTACTAGTGATTTATTATTCGACTCGAAGCACACCATGGGCACGTACAGGGATGCAGACTTCTTTCCGTTTCGGATTGGGGCTGGACAGGCCGAGTGCGGGCATGGAGACAGCGGGGGCGTAGAGAGGAGAAGGTTTGTGACTGGGAGGTCCAGTGATGTCGTGACCTTCCTTCCAGCCGTCCTCTTCAAGAACACGTCAATCTGTCACAGTTTGAAAGAGAAGATGCTGGAAAAAAAGATACTGAGAAATTAGCTTTTTTTAAAAAAAAATGTTTATTTTTGAGAGACAGCAAGCGAGCGGGGGACAGGCAAAGAGAGAGGGAGATACAGAATCCCAAGCAGGCTCTGAAGCCGTCAGTGATGTAGGGCTCGAACTCAACGGTTCATGAGACCGTGACCTGAGCTGAAACCAAGAGTCAGACGCTCAACTGACGGAGCCACCCAGGCACCCCGAAAGTAGCTTTTATGTGATGGGGATCAAAGGAAGGGCGGCCTGAGGTTCACTGAGCGGCTGGGAAGAGTGTGGGCGAGGCCAGCAGAACCCAGAAGGGCCTCAGGGAGTAGTGACCTGGTTGGAGCTCCCTGAACAAATGAAGGAGCTCTGGAGAGGAAAGATGCCAGCGGGCCAAATGAGATCATGTCTAGGAAATTTGGAGGGTCTCAGAGATAGGCACTATATGGCTGTCATCGGAATACAAACGGATGATGGAAGGTTTGGGTACTCTTGCAGACCTTGTTGTAAGCATCTGAAAACATGGCTCCAGCTAATAACAAAAACGTCCAGCTTCCCCCTTTCTGGTTTCCCGGAACCAAGGTCAACAGACTTTCTATGACGACGGATAGTAAATACCGTAAGCTTTGCAGGCTCGGCGGTCCCCGTCTTACCACTCGGCTGTGTTCTTGTGGCACAAAGGCGGCCACTGGCGATCTGCAGAGAAGCCGTGCTTATCAGAAAACAGGCACCAGTCTGGGTTTGGCCCCCGGGCCATCCTTTGCTGACCCCTGGTCTACAGGGGTGACTGACTGGCATGGCTGGAGATCATTCCGGTTGGTAGGATTTATTCTCATCTGCTGAGCTGCTCTCGCCCAGACACGGCCACCAGCAGACGCGTGTTTCAGAAGCACGTTGCAAAACAGAGATCTGGGACTTCGGGCGGGGAACAGAAGGCAGGCAGTGGGGAAAACGTGTTTGTGACTCTGACTCAGAATATGAGGAAATAAATGATGGACAGAGGGCAAAGTATTTTTCCCCCTAGCACCAAGGAAAACTTGGGATTGTTTCTTTTTTTTTTTTTTTGCTCCTCAACAACGATAATATAGATAATTTTAAATAAATCAGAGGCACCCATTTAAAACCCTTTTTGTGGAGGCACTTAAGATTTACCCAAATGGGGCGCCTGGGTGGCGCAGTCGGTTAAGCATCCGACTTCAGCCAGGTCACGATCTCGCGGTCCGTGAGTTCGAGCCCCGCGTCAGGCTCTGGGCTGATGGCTCGGAGCCTGGAGTCTGTTTCCAATTCTGTGTCTCCCTCTCTCTCTGCCCCTCCCCTGTTCATGCTCTGTCTCTCTCTGTCCCAAAAATAAATAAACGTTGAAAAAAAAATTAAAAAAAAAAAAGATTTACCCAAATGAGGTCACATTTAAAAACTCTTGAGGCTCTCTGAATAAAGGCACCACGTGGCTGTCCTACGAAGGAAACATGAACAGTATAGAGCTGTGAGTTCTCCCGCGTGATCTGTTCAGGTTGTGGGCCTCCTGGTCAGCATCTGACAGCCTGGTCCTCGTATCACCAAAAAGCCTGGCCTCTCCTTGCTGGCGTCCTACTTGTGTACTCAAGTCTCTCCAGTCGGATCAGCCGGCTGTCCGTAAAGGGCTAGACGGGGCCCGAAAGGCAACTTTTGCTACAAGGAACAAGATGAGTCCTGTAGGTGCAAGCTAAATGAGGTAGCAAATGCTTTATCAGGGATTTCCCGCCCGGGCTGGGGAACTGCGCCAGGGTGAGGTCCCGGAGTGCCACCCCTGCCCGAGAGCGCGGGCTCCCCCCTCCCCTGCGGGACGCCTGACTCTGCCCCCGGGTCCCACCTTGGCTTCCACTGCAGACTCCGGATCCTCAGACAATGAAACAGACGTTGATTATGTGCCGTGGGAGAGGTGCGAGGCATAGGGGATACAAAGATAAGTACGACAGAACCTTTTCTCTCAGGAGGTCCGGAGGAGAAGAAAAGTCGCGTGAGCGTTGTGTGCACAGTGCTCCCTGTGACAGAGGTATACGGTGGTCCAGTCATGGCACAGAGCGGGTGCCGGTCAAGTCTTTTTAGGAGTGGAGAAGGGGGTAATGGACTTCTCAGAGCAGGGGTAGTCGAGTGAGCCTTAAGGTCTTTTAGAAGTTAGTCAAGTCGGTGGGGTGGGAAGGTCCAGAGGAGCCCCGCAGAGGGTGACGAATGGCAAGAGAAGACGTGTGTGCCGGAGAAGCACATTCAAGCCCCTCTAATTAAGGACCTTGGAATTTTGCTGGGGAAAAGAAATGTGGAGCAATCCCACGTTAATCAAACCAACGCGTCAAGTGCTTAGTGGAAAGAATTTTAGGGAAGGGCGAGGGCTTGAAGTCGTCAACAAAAGATGAATGACAGAGGTGACCTAGCAAGTGTAGTCCTTGAAGATGGGACGCAGTTTTCTTGACAGGAAGGGAGGGAGTGAATTCTTGGTTGAGGAAAAACATGAAGAAAGTCATGAGACAAGAGTGAACGTGCCATTTGGCGGCAGGTGGGGATTTGAGCCCGAGACCGTTGCGTGAAGCTGGCTCCTTTGAAGGACGGCAGTGGGCAGGGGGCAGAAGGAAGCTCCTGCCTTCTCTGCTCTGGACCCTCTAACTCTCCAGAATCAGTCTCCTTCTGCAAATAAGAGTAAGTGTTACCAAAACTCAGAAGAAAAGCGAAGATCCTCCCCAACCCCCGACAGCGAAGTTCACCTATTCCTTCCTGCGACCAGAATCTCGCTTTGCAGTCTCACGGTGTCTTCAAGGGTATGGGAAGATGAAAGAGACACAGGGACGTCATCACTGCCCCTGCCTGCCGGGGGGGTGACTCCACTTCCTCCGAATATCTTCTTGTACGTACCATCTACACGTGCTGCTGTGTTGTGGTTACTTGCTAGCCGTTCCACTATTCCATATTTAGCATGGCTTTTTCGCAGCCTCTCCAATCTTTTGGTTCTTAAATGCTCGTCAAGGCACATCCCAGGAGGTTTATAGCAGGTGGCATAGGGTGGACCTATGCCCTGGCGATGGGCATGAGAACTGACACGTCAGGAGAGGGCTGACTGGGTCAAAGGGCACTCAGTGAGTCAGACACCACGAGATTCTAGAACGAAACAGGGCTCCAGAATCCAGATACGCAGTTGGGCAGTGTAAACTTAAGAAGTTAGACCAGGCCCTGGGGACGAAGAACTCAATCAGGGCAGTCAGTAGGTGTGTCAGAACATGGATGGAAGGACACCAGTTACAAAGGAGACGTGTAAACGGAGGTGGACATCTCATGGTCAGTATCTCTTACTTCCTGTTAGAGCAGGAGCCTACAAATGGAAGTGGTTCAGCTCCATCCTTGGCCAGAGTGAGGGATCAACAACGAGAACAAATCCCGACCGAGTATCCACCACGCAAAGAGGAGCGAACACATAATCTGTTTTGAGTCTTGAGTTAGTTGTTTACACATCTAGCGTGAAAAATGGATGTGATTAATGTCTAAAGAATCAAAGATGTTAATGTTATTGGCAGGGAGCCTTTTTAGAAGAATGTACAATGACATTATTAGGCAAATGTTTCCTATATTTGTCAAAAAGAGTCAAAACATTAGGTGATGAATCTTAACATTAGCCAGAGCATTAACATGAGAGACCATTTGCTTCTCAAGTTAGATTAATGTTATTCAAACACGAAAGACTTGGGAAGTGTAGTTATGCTTACATCACAAAGATGTTCTAATATCTAAACCTATTCAGATTTTTTTTTTTTTTTGGTTAAGGCTGAATTTAGACAGAATTTGGTGTTTAGCAATCATTTTCTCTTAGATCCAGGCCTGAAGGAATAATGATATTTAGGCTAAGAACGGGCCTTTCTCTACCTATGAAATAACCACAATCTTATAGTTTTACACAGCTTGGGTAAACACAGAAGTAATTAGGTAATCTAACGGAGTCTAGTGCAATACTGCATAGAAAGAGCATTTGAAGTGAGAAGTCAAACAGTAAAGGAGATTATATAACATAACACAATACATTTTTAAATATAGGAGCCTTACGCTTTTGCTTAATTCAAATATTCTCTTCATTCTAGCATGAACATTACATTGTAGAGACCAAAGAAATAACGTTTTCTACATTTGCTTCTAGGTGAAATTTCAAGTTCATATTTAGCATTTACTGAACTTTAAAAAATTTTTTTATTTAAATCCAAGCTAGTTAGGGGCGCCTGGGTGGCTCAGTCGGTTAAGCATCGACTTCAGCTCAGGTCATGATCTCACGGTTCGTGAGTTCAAGCCCCGCCTTGGGCTCTGTGCTGTCAGCTCGGAGCCTGGAGCCTGCTTCGGATTCTGTGTCTCCCTCTCTCTCTGCCCTTCCCCCGCTTGCACTCTGTCTCTCTCTCTCTTTCAAAAATAAATAAAACATTAAAAAAATTTTTTTTTAAATCCAAGCTAGTTAACATATAGTATAGTAATGGTTTCAGGAGTAGAATTTAATGATTCACCACTTACATATAATATCCAGTGCTCATGCCAACAAGTGCCCTCCTTAATGCCCATCACCCATTTAGCCATCCCCCAACCCAGCGCCCCCTCCAGCAACCCTTCATTTGTTCTCTGTATTTAAGAGTCTCTTATGGTTTGTCTCCCTCTCTGTTTTTATCTTATTTTTCCTTCCCTTCCCCTATGTTCATCTGTGTTGTTTCTTAAATTCCACATATGAGTGAAATCTTATGATACTTACCTTTCTCTGACTAACTAATTTCTCTTAGCGTAATACCTCTAGTTCCGTCCACGTTGTTGCAAATGGCAGGTATTCATCCTTTTTGGTTGCCGAGTAAAATTCCATTGTGTATAAACCCCATCTTCTTTATCCATTCATTAGATGGTGGACATTTGGGCTCTTTCCATAATTTGGCTATTGTTGATGGCACTGCTGTAAACACTGGGGTGCCTGTGCCCCTTCGAATCAGCATTTTTGTATCCTTTGGGTAAATACCTACTAGTACAATTGCTCGATCCTAGAGTAGCTCTATTTTTGATTTTTTGCGGAACTTCCATACTCTTCTCCAGAGCCGCTGCACCAGTTTGCATTCCCACCACGGCACCAAAGGGTTCCCCTTTCTCTGCATCCTCACCAACATCTGTTGTTTCAAGTACTGGAAGGCGTGATGACTTCTATTCCAAGTTTTCCATTTATGTAAAGCAGACTTCTTAGTCTCTGCTCTTTCCATAAGGAACATTTCAGCCAATAGAAAAATAGTTTTAGTTTTTTTTCAACAAGATTCCTCAAATCTGAGAGACACTTTTTTTCGACCCTCTGGTTCTGGTATTACAGTTAATAATTTTAAAATGTAAACTATACAATGAGGTTCATTTTAGGAAATACTGTGGCAGAGAGGCGGTCTTGCAAGAGGCATTGTGTTATCACAGATTTCCTTTATGAGCTTACAGAACCTCTTGAGGCGCCTTAACCGTAGTCAGTGGGGTAATGTTGTTTTTTAATGTTTTGGTTTCTTCTCTGAAACCAGTCTGTGGCTAGATTTTTGTTTTTAAATGTAACAATGATATAGGCATGAATTATGTTACGAAGAAACAGTCTCTCTCACCCCATTTATTGCCTTGCTCCTGAAGTTGGGATTTTAAAAAACCTGATAATTTGGTGGGTCAGTCACAATAAGATTTCAAAACTTTCCTTTAAATTATTGGAAGACTTGCAGTGTCTAAAAATATAGGGTTCTGTTGCCTCTTGTGGATTACGTTCTCGTCATCTTGAAATACCACGGTCTTGAAATAGTCCCGCTGAAGCATAGCTGATCCCCATGGACCGCAGCATCTGTTGGCACGCTGGGGCTGCTGCGGTCTTGAACCGTGACCGTGACTCCAGGGAGACTTGGGACAGCGTCCTGCGTGGAAGCCTGTGGCGTGAGCACAGAGATTCTGGGATGGCGGACGTATCCAGTCCCCCCGTTTCGGGCCTGGACACGCACTTTAATGCTGCGGTGGCGATCTGGTGTTGCAGACGTTGCTGGGGTCACAGACTTTTTTGCGTAGAATGGTAGAAGGACTGTGGGGACGGACTGCCAGGGGACGCCGTGGGCAATGAGGCCGTCCCCCTGCTGGCGTCAAGAAGGACTGCAGGCTAACAGGAGCACAGTATAAATTGGCTTTGCTCCTTCTCCCCGTTACCTGTATGGACCCCCCTGGGGAAGGGAGAAGGCGGACACACGGCCTCAGTTTATAGTGGACGTCGTCCGCTTCCGGGGACTCTCTTTCAGAAACAGGGCTGTTTCCCTGGTGTGTGTCTGTTCTTGATTTTTGTTCGGGGCCCCACTCAGACGTGAGGCGGGCTTACGTTTCTTTGCGGGATTATTTTAAGCTGTCCATCAGAGGCGATTTTTCTCTTGGGTTCATTGAAAAGGACCACGTGGAAAAATGAAAGAACGCTGACGTCTTGGTAAACTTCTCAGTATGAGGAAGTGAGGGCACTGCTTAGGAGAACAGTGTGACCGTTCTGCTGGAAACATACAAGGACTAATATCTAACACCCTTGAACTTGGATTTCACCCATGATGTCATGGCTCCCCTCCTATTACGCCCAACAACCCAGACTTTGTGGTACAAAAGCCGTTTGTGTCCGCTGGTTCCTGTCGAGTGTGGTCTGGCACAGACACAGAAATATTTGAGAGAAGCGGCATCGTCGGGAACCCTGATGGCAATGGTAGCTGGGAGGGGGCAGGCAGCTGTGTTTGTCATGGCCTCACTGACATTTCACTCTGAGGGTCTCACCATACGACGCTTCCCTGCTTGTGAAATGCTGAACGGTCATTCTCGGCGCGGTAGTTAGCCCAGCGGACGCTCACCCCCTCGAGGGTTCTGCCGAGCGCCTGCAGCTGCTAGGGTTCCGTTTCGCAGGGAAGGGGGAGAGGACGTTCCCATCGCTGGCCCTGGTTTAATGCAGGGCCCGACGTGCACGGGGCAGAGCTGCCTCCTGGACACTCCCCTCCCGAGGGGCGGCGTGCTCGAACTCCAGGGACCCAGTCCTGCCCGTTCGACAGACGCCATCAGAGGGTACCGTAATCGCTTCCTTCCTGAAGATCCACTAGAACAGGGGGACCGTAGCCAACCACACTGAATGAATGGAGAATCTGAAGCAGAGAGTTTTATTTGTAGTTACTTATATCCACCTTGTTCCCGAAGGTACTTAACTTTAAGGACAGGGACTACAAGACTTAATGGTAACCCTACGGCAGAGCTGGAATTAACTTCTAAGGCATTGTTTCCAAGGGAAATATGTCTTCCTTCTTTTAACCCAAGGAGTGTAAGAAGAGGAATTCATCTCCATAAAACAGGCTCAAGCGGAAAGCAGTCCCCATCCATCGTGGTTCCAGATAGCTAGGATTATACAAAGCCATCGTTAATGACCTTGCCGGCCAAGGTACTTCTTCACTGCCTGGACAGTAAGAGAGACATCCTTTTATTTTATTAGTTGTATCTGTGCACCTTTCATCTCTCTTCAGTCCGAAAGCCCTCTGGAATGTTCTGGTGACGTTTGCAGAGCCGCGTCTGCAGGGACTGTGCGGGTGCCTGTCGTCCGTGGGCTGGGGCCTCTAGGAACCGATTCGCGGCCCCAGAGCTGGCCCACTGTCTCTGCTGCCGGCTGGCCTCTTTAAGAACTCTGCTTTCTTCCGCAGCCAGATCCCCCGCTGTTCCTTAGGTTTCTTTCCCTCCGCAAGGGGTATGGTTTTCCTGCCTCTTCCCAACCGCCCCCTCTCCTGATTCCTCCCCAGCAGGCTCACCACCTGGTGGCTGGATACAGTGACCTGAACCCGTCTTCACAGAGAAGGCCTGTCCTTGTCCCAGGAAGTAAACGTGGACGATGGTGGCTTCCTGGAAGTGTTATCGGGACCCCAAAGGCTCAGTGTAACTTTCCAGTGTCGGACAGTTAGCCTCCCTCGCTAACCAGACCCAGCCACCGATTGTGTTAACCTCCACAGACACTCTGTGCACATGTCGTATGTGCTTATTTTAAACGTCTCCGGGGAAGACATTTGCATGGTGTCCTGTGGTCACCTGTTCAGCGAGGGCATCGTCACTCCCAGCGCTGTGTTTGGAGTGACTGGTCTCGAGCAGACAGGCTTCTCTCTAGGGCACAAGGGCACCGAGTGGAGCTCTGGGGACAGGGAAGAAGGCCAAGGAACACGGCAGGCTGGGATATCAGTGTCTTCTCCCGTCGGTCACACTAATTGGCGAGGGTGCCGGGGCCCCGGTGGGAACCGTCGTCATCTGCCCACCTGCACTGGAAGCGTCTACGGGTCGTCTTCCTTGTCACCTTCCAGTCTCTTAAGGGTTTTAGGCCAGCCCCTCACGTGACACAGCTTTGCCTTCAGGGGAGTTGAGGCCTTCAAGCAAGCTTGGACCGTGCATTCTGTGCCGTTCTGGGCCTCCTCTGATCTTCCTGGAATGTGCTTAGTTCTCTGGACTGTACTCTTGGAAGGTCTGACAAGGTTTGTGTTCACGTTCGGCTCGTAAACAGAGCGTGCAGAAATGTCAGCTGAAGTCCACTCGCGCTCACTCTTCTTTCTGGACGCTCCCCTTCCGCCTGCCTTTCAAGCCCTCCAAGAATGCAGAGCTCCCAGCGTCATTGGCCACACGGGGAGGGGGGCCGCGGCCGCAAAGAGTTAACGGAAGGAGCTGGCTGTAGACGGTGGCAGCTTCCATCCGGGCCTCCCGGGACGAGGGGCGGGAGGCCGTCCGGCCGGTCCCCGGGGCAACTGGAAAGGCGGCCGTTGGAGCCCGCCGGCCCGCCTCCCCGGGTGCATGTGAGGATAAGCGAGCTGCAGCTGTGGCCTTACAAGGTCACAAGAAACCTGTAGCCGCCGAGTCAAGCGGAGGAGGGGGAAGAGGCTGGAGCGACTATTCCTAAAGCAGAGTATCCATCGGGGGCCGGGGGAGGGGAGTTGGCACAGAGGAGCCGGGCGGGCCCCTGCCGAGGTCTCCAGCGCACTATTTAAGGATCCCCGAGGATGCTGGCCGCTGAACAAGCCGTGGTGTTCCCAGGAGCTGCCCCTTGTCCACACCCGCGCCCTGTGGCGCCTGGCCGGCTCCGCACTCTGGGGAGCGTGCGAGTTTGTCCAGGTGCCTGCCTTCCAGCCGAGCGGCCGGCGGGGCTGTCTCAGGGACAACAGTGCCCGCGGTCCCGTCACCGCGCAGCTGTGGGCCTCCGGGCGTCCCGGAGGTCTAGACTGCCAGGCCATCCGATGCTCACGCTGGGGGTGGCGTTGGCTCTACGTGGAAGGAAGGGTGAGGAGTCTGAGCTCTGCCAGCTTCCTGCCTCACACCGTCCGTGGCAACACTTAGGGCCCTCCACCCACATCTGGTTATTGTAACTATCTGATTTATTTTTACTCGAACACTGTCAGCTCTGTGTGTCCTACACCCCATCCTTCTTGGTGTTCTCTTTCTGTGGGTCCCAGAGATGAAGGGGGGTGTCTGTCCGACTTCATTTGTATCGGCAACGGTATTTTGTATTCCACACCTCTCCCTTGCTCTCCCTCTGTTTACTCATTCAGCTCACTTGTCCTCGCTGCTTTCCAGAATGCCCTTCCTAGTCTTTCAGCCCACCCACTTCCTTTGCCCTCATCTTGCCCCTCCTCCGTGAAGCCCTCTCACCTCACTGCGGCCCTATGTTTGCATTCTCTTTTAAGTTCTTAGGGTATTAATTATATATACCTTTAGTCTTATGGTTCATAAAATGTTTCTGCATGCATGTCTCCGCTGAACTTCCACGTATGCCCCCCCCCCCGTGTGTTGGGAACTCTCCCGCCCATGGGGCGATATGAAGATGAATGGGACCTCCCTACCAAGAGCTTACAAGACAGTAAGGGACACAGATACGAAGCAGACAATCACGACTGGGTAATTACGCACCCCACGAGTATTTTGAGTGCAGCGCTAGCCTAGAAGAGAGAGGATCGGTTCTCTTTGGAAGAAGGAGGAAATGTTTCAGATGGAGGATAGAGCACATTAGCTGGGTTTTGAAGAATGACTAGGAGCCTGTCAGGTAACAAATGGGCATAAGACAGAGGAAAAGAACCTTCCGGGTCAAGAGAACGGCCGCTGTGAAAATACGGAGGCCTGACATAGCATGACTCGCAGCAGTGTGTGACATTTCATATATTAAACACACATCTGTGTCTCGTAGAACATTGTGACACGTTGATGCCAGTTTTTCCCAGTTAGGTGACCAAGCTGCTCGACATTTACCCAAGTCCCTCCACATCGTAGGCACTTAATTTTAACCCCGGGATTGTTCCTGGCGTGCAGTTTCCGAGCCAGGAGACGCGAGGACCCGGGCGATCAGATGTGACTGGTTTTGCTTCTGTCTTTGTTCAGACCAAGGATGCCCTGTTCACGATTCTCCACGACCTCCGACCCCAGGATCATTTCAATATCATCGGCTTTTCCAACCGCATCAAAGTGTGGAAAGACCATCTGGTGTCAGTTACCCCCGACAACGTCCGCGACGGCAAAGTGTATATCCACCACATGTCGCCCAGCGGAGGTAAATGCGAGTCCTTGTTTCCACGCTGGCTTCGACGTGATAATAAGTGAGTAGCTAATTTTCTGCCAAGAGGCAAGGATTTGAAAGCCAAAGCTGATCACAGGAAAGGAGATAAAGGTGAGCGCTTTCCCAGAAGCTTACGTTTCTCTGAACACCAAGTCTGTAAGTTCTCGTCTTCCAGGCCCGGAGTAAGATGGTCAAGTAGGTTAGGGGGGAAATACTCGATAGGTTTTGGAGCCTTTCCTGGTTTATCTCACGGAGCCGAACAACGAAGCCGTTTTTGTGCATTGCTCTCGGGTGGGGAATCCGAGTCAAAGAAATGGTTCCGTGTTTTGTGTGCCTGAACGTTAGCAGCGTCAGCGGGACAGCCCCGTTGGCGAGTCTGTGCCAGCGAGAAGAGCACAGGGCCCAGGCGGCCTGGGAGATGCTGTGCACGCGGAGCGTGACGAGCTCTGAGTCTTGCACACTGGGCTCGGGCACGGGGCGCAGGCAAGAGTGCGGAGGACGGAGACGGTCATACAGGATTTAAGGAGATAGGAGGATCGGGACAGTACGTTACCCAGCTGTGCTCGATGCCCGTTCCTTCGGCTCAGGACTGGGGCTCACTCTCGCTGGCGTGTCTGTCCCTAGCACAGGGGGCACATGACCGGCGCTCAGTATTGGGGTGTTTATGAAAACTCATCCCGACTCCCTCCCCCGCTTTCTGAAAAGGGCCTTTGCAGAGACACCTTCTTCTGGGGTGATTGTCTCGGTTAATTCTGTTTTGGTTATTGGGGAACCTGCTTAGTTCAGTTTTCTTCTGACGTTTTTTTATCTTTCGTATGTGTATTATTTTCTATCTTCATCTTTCGATATGTATTATTTTCTATCCAAGACAGAGCTCTGATTCCCCAAACAAACTTTGTTTGGAACTTGATCTTGCTTGGATGGGACTTTGACTTTGCAGTGGGACTTCCTACTGCCTCCACAGCCGTGTGATATGGGGACTGCTTGACGGGTTGATGGGAGAGAGAAAAGATCGGATTTAATAACACGGCAGGAAGTTGACGAGACTCAAGTCAAGTCCTTGAGGGAAGAAACTCTTCATCTTTGCATGGCCCCTGGTTCCCAGCGTAGCTCCTGACATACAGCTCGTGCTCAACGAGTATTTGCTCAATTGAATGTATTTCAGTGGCACTACTCACTATCAGAATGGGATGTGTGTGTGTGTGTGTGTGTGTGTGCGCGCGCGTGTGTGTGTTGGCAGAGGGTGTGGGGATAAAACTTTAGGAGACAGCTGATGTGTATTATGTCCTTCTGGAGTCCACACCTTAGAAACCTTATTGGTCTCCTGTATTTTTTCTCCATGCGGCCATCACCCCAACCTCTATAGGTGAACAGAAGATTAATCTGTTCCTCTCAAAGAAGCGGGGACGTCAGGATCAGGAACATAGGTTCTGAAGCCAGCCCCACCGTGTCCGAGCCATTTGATGTGTCTGCACCGGAGTTTCCTCCTCTAAAATGGGGACAGTAATGGGATTGTGATCAGGATGAGATCAGTTAAAATATGTGAAGTGCCGAGAACAGTGGCTGGCACACAGGAGGGTCTCTTTCGTGTCAGACGTGGCCGATTTCACCCAAGTAGTCCCTCTTGCTGGTGCACGTGGGTCCTCTGATGACCTGGGTGGGCTGTCAGGGGGAGGGCTGGGGCAGCTCTGTGGGGCCCCCCCACTGGTGGAGGGAGCCTCCCCGTTCTTAAGAGTGCAGGAGATGCCCCCCCCCATCTTAGCATGGGTTTGGTTCAGGCCCTGCTGTGCTTTTGGTGCTGGTATTAGAAAAGCTAAGTGCATCCGTTTGCCTGGGCTCCTTGGCCTTAAGGTGGAATGAAAGGTGGGGCACCATTGCCAGGTTCTAGATTAAAGGGAAAATAAACACCTGCCTTTTCTTCCAGGGCCATATATCCAGAGGCCAGGTGAAAGTAAGCTGGGCTTCCAGAAAGGCATGTTAATGAGCCCAAAGAAATGCTAAATACTATTTCAGCTGTAACTTTCCCTTATCTTCAGACTCGGTGTGCATCTTAGAATTATCAGTGTGTTTGCACGGACACAGACGGGTATTGTTTTTGTTTGTTTGATTGTTTTGTTTTTCTTTTAGCCAGAAATTCTGGAGAATGTGAAGCAATGGGGGGAAATTATGTGGTTCACTGAAACATGGTACATTTTGCAGGTAGTTAAAAATCCCTCCGGTGAGGGTGATTGATTGCGGGGATGATGGGTACACCGCTTTGTACATTTACTGAAAGTAATTCATTGTGTACCGAAAGCGGGTAAGGTTTTTGGTACATAAATTTCATCTCAGCGAAGTCATTAAGAAAAAAAAAAACCCACTGAGGGGCACCTCGGTGGCTCAGTTGGTTAAGCATCTGACTTTGGCTCAGGTCGTGATCTCATGGTTCATGAGTTCAAGCCCCACGTCGAGCCCCCTCCTAGAGTCTACTTTAGATTCTATGTCTCCCCCTCTCTGCCCCTCCCCTGCTTGTGTTCTGTCTCCGTCTCTCAAAAATAAATAAACATTGAAAAAAAGAAAAAGAAAAACAACCCCCCTGGAGTCAGGGGGCAGAAATACGTGTTCTCACTCAGTCTTCCTGGGTGGTTGTAGAACAGTAGCCACCGAATGAAATTCTTAGCTAATCCAGAAGGCTCATCTCGGGGCCGTGCCCACCTCCACCAACCAACCACCCGTCTCTCCATCCAGCAAGCACATACCTTTCCGGCACCCGCCACAGACACTGTCCCTGGCTTTTGATGGAGCTGCTGGCGACAAGCTGTGCGAAGGGGAAACGGCAGGGGCAGAGGTGGGGACGGGAGGCATAAACTTTAAAGCCTCTGCCTTGTGGGGGTTCCGATAGGCAGAGGTAACCCGAAGGGGCGGGAAGCAGAGAAAGGAGAGGCAGCAGAGGCCTTCCCCAGCTGCCCTTTCTTTCCCTGTGGGACTCGCCCTCCCTCCAAACTCCTGTACCCGACCCCTTTGGGGTTGCCCTTTACAGAGCTCTTCCCAGGAAAGGAGTGGGAGCCGTCGATGCTTAGGTAGTGAGGGGCTCGAGCCAAGGCGCCTTCCCCAGCATACGTTCGGGAGTTCTGTACGGGGGGATAGTCCCGTGCCGCTTCCGTCCATTCGGCAAACGCTGGCGAGTGTCCAGACACGCTGTGTAAGCTGACATCACCCGCCTGTGCGGGTGACCCCCTCCCACGCACGTACTCCTGCTAACGCCTGAACGTGGCGGGGTGTCCGTGCCTGACCGTGCATGTGTGCAGCACGAGGGCTTGAGCCGGCCTGTTTTGCTGTTCCCCAGGCACGGACATCAACGGGGCGCTGCAGAGGGCCATCAGGCTGCTCACTGACTACGTGGCTCACGACGACGTCGGAGACCGCAGCGTGTCCCTCGTCATCTTCCTGACCGACGGGAAACCCACCGTCGGGGAGACCCACACCCTCAGGATCCTCAACAACACCAGGGAGGCCGCCCGGGGCCAGATCTGCATCTTTACCATTGGCATCGGGAACGACGTGGACTTCAAGCTGCTGGAGAAACTGTCGCTGGAGAACTGCGGCCTCACCCGGCACGTTCTCGAGGAGGACGACGCGGGCTCACAGCTCATCGGGTCCGTCCGCGCTGGAGAGTGAGACTCAGGCTCTCAGAAGGGGGTGCGGGGCCGTCTGGCCGGAACCCATCACACTGGGTGACGTCGGAAGGGGTTTTTAAACCAGGTCGATCCGGGTTCAGGTCCTGGCCCTGCTTTGTGACTCTAGGCACGATTCGAGCCAGTCTGCGCCCCGTTTCCTCGTCTGTGACGTGAGGGGTACGGCCGGCTGACAGAGTTTAGTGAGAAAACCGTGCGGACTGTTGGCGGGATGGCTGTTGCACGTTAGGTGTTCAGTCCGCTCTCGTGGTTGCGGCTCCGTTCTTGCCTTTTCTCGTGTCCTCGCCAGGGGACCAGCACGCTTGCGTATTTGCTGTGAGTTCACAGGTGGCGTAAGCAGGAGAGGTCCCGCTGTCTCCTTTTTGTGAGCTGGTGAAGACTGGCCAGTGACACGCTTATTTTCTTGAGGTGGAGGAAGAACTAGGCCTTAGGTCTTCTAATTACGCCCGGAGCCTTCCCTCCGATGCCACACGGCCACACCCGGGGTACGACTTTGCTGTTGATTTGAGAGAGTACTGACTCTCAGTTCCACATCGTGTCCTTGGATCGTCTTCGCATATAGCAGGGAGCTCAAAGGAAAGTGAGGTTTCGGTAGATTTACAGCTGTTCGATAGCCACATTCAAGGAACGTTCACCAGTGACCAGTCTAACTGGAGGTCTGTAAGGTGGGCAGTGAAGGTGGGTTCTTGGTAAGGGGCTAGTCACCATTCCCCCCCCCACCGGCATTTCCATCAAAACATTTAAATACAAACACAGATTTGCTTCCCATATTTTCAAAATTATTCACAACTACATTCAGAGAGGGGGAATCTAGGGCATTGTATACCAGGGCTAAGATTTAATAGCGTGTTCACGAGCAAAAGCAATCACGTGGCAACATCAGCTGCGCTGCCCTGTCACCAAGACAGTATCAGTGCCCAGCATTTCTCGAGGACTTACGGTGTGCCAGGCTTTCCTGCATCCGTTACGTCCTGCGATCCTCCCAGAAAGCCAAGGAGTAGGTGTATTAGGGTCTAAGCTAAGCAACCACGCAGGTGGCTCTCTCCTGTGATATCTGGGACACTGGACTCGCTCCATGAAGTCATTCGGAGACCCCAGGTCCTTCCCTTCGGTTCATCTTTAGCTGCAACCCTGAGATGAGGTCACTGTCACTTCTGTATTCCAGCCCCAAAGAGGGAGAGAGAAAAGAAAGCCAGAGAAAGCCATTGTATTTTAAGCAAGCATTCCAAAAGTTGTATTGATCGCTCCTCCTCCTGTTCCGTTGGTGAGAACATGGCCGTGTTTGGCCACAGTAGAGGCTGAGAGATGTACTTTAGAGCTGGATGGTTAGAACTCAGTTATGAAAAAAGGAGAATGGGCTCGAGGGGGCAGTAGTCTACCAAAGCAGTTACTTCAACGTGGCAACCATGGAGAGGAAGAAACTGCGGTTCAGAGAGGGTAAGTCACATGTCCCAAGACACACAGCCGGGAAGTGGCTAAGATGGCCTCCACCGCCTCTGCTCTCTAGATCTTTGGGAGGAGGTTTTTGACTGTCCCTTTACTCAGCAAAAAGCAGCCATGTAACAACCAGGAGAAAAGCTAAGGCAAGCGAATGCGGCATCCGTTACATGCCAGCCTAGTGTCAGCGTCAAGGTGATTTCTCCAGGAGAGCGGGCCGGTTAGGGTGCATCCGGAATATGTGCCGGGTTCTAAGGAACCGGGTTTTAAGAGGCCCTTTGAGAAGCGTGGGTGTGTACAGAGGGAAGTTACCCCAAGGTCCCTCAGCTGGGGATTCTTGAAATCCTATCCCGTTGACGATAGTCCTGAAACCGGGGGAGGGGTGAGGTGCACAGGAACAGGAGCACACGGCAGTCGCACCCTTCACGGCCGTTTGTCAAGCATCTGAGTGCGGAAGGGGAGTTAGATCAGATCGTACACATGGTGTTGCTGTAGCAGTGGTACGGGCATCGCGGGTGGAAGCTGCTGGAAGGAAGGCGGGACGGGCATCGTGGGTGGAAGCTGCGGGAAGGGAGGCGGGACGGGCATCGGCAGGTGGAAGCTGCGGGAAGGGAGGCGGGATGGGCATCGGCGGGTGGAAGCTGCTGGAAGGGAGGCGGGATGGGCATCGGCGGGTGGAAGCTGCTGGAAGGAAGGCGGGACGGGCATCAGCGGGTGGAAGCTGCTGGAAGGAAGGCGGGACGGGCATCGGCGGGTGGAAGCTGCTGGAAGGAAGGCGGGACGGGCATCGGCGGGTGGAAGCTGCGGGAAGGGAGGCGGGACGGGCATCGGCGGGTGGAAGCTGCGGGAAGGGAGGCGGGACGGGCATCGGCGGGTGGAAGCTGCGGGAAGGGAGGCGGGATGGGCATCGGCGGGTGGAAGCTGCTGGAAGGAAGGCGGGACGGGCATCGGCGGGTGGAAGCTGCGGGAAGGGAGGCGGGACGGGCATCGGCGGGTGGAAGCTGCTGGAAGGGAGGCGGGACGGGCATCGGCGGGTGGAAGCTGCGGGAAGGGAGGCGGGATGGGCATCGGCGGGTGGAAGCTGCTGGAAGGGAGGCAGGATGGGCATCAGCGGGTGGAAGCTGCTGGAAGGAAGGCGGGACGGGCATCAGCGGGTGGAAGCTGCTGGAAGGAAGGCGGGACGGGCATCGGCGGGTGGAAGCTGCTGGAAGGAAGGCGGGACGGGCATCGGCGGGTGGAAGCTGCGGGAAGGGAGGCGGGACGGGCATCGGCGGGTGGAAGCTGCTGGAAGGAAGGCGGGACGGGCATCGGCGGGTGGAAGCTGCGGGAAGGGAGGCGGCAGTCTACTCCCAGGGCTCCTCTGCCTCGTCACGGCAGTTGAGCGCGGGTGGGAAGCCAGTGCGAGAGTGAGTTCTCCGTCGCCAGGGGTGTTCAAGCAGCTTCTGCCTGGCCTCCTGCCGGAAGTGCTCTGTGGGGAGGGCTGCACTGAGGGCCCCGAGAAGCAGATCCCTCCCCCCGACATCGGCAAGCAGGGCCTGTGCTGCCACGGCGGCCCTGACTCTGTCTGTCCTTCCGCTGCAGGTTCTATGACGAGATCCGGACCCCTCTGCTGTCCGACATCCGCATCGATTACCCCCCCGCCGCGGTGGAGCGCGTCACCAGGACCCTGTTCCCCAACTACTTCAACGGCTCGGAGATCGTCATCGCCGGGAAGCTGGCCCACAGGACGGTGGAGCGGTTGCACGTGGAAGTCACGGCCAGCAACAGCAAGAAGTTTGTCGTCCTGAAGGCGGACGTGCCCGTGGAGCCCCCGGAGGCGGGGAACGACGTGGCGGGCAGCGCCAGGCCCGAGGGCGGTGGCGCCGGGGGCCCCAACCACGTGCAGCGGCTCTGGAGCTACCTGAGCGCGAAGGAGCTGCTGAGCGCCTGGCTGCACAGCAGCGACGAGCGGGACAAGGAGCGGCTGAGGCAGAAGGCGCAGGCCCTGGCCGTGGCCTCCCGCTTCCTCACCCCGGTCACGTCCATGCACTTGAAGAGGTCGGGGCTGCAGACGGACAAGCCGGAGGACGCACAGAGCGTGTCCGCGGCCGCAGGCCCCGAACCCGTGATGCAGAGTCTGCGAGGCGCCAGCCCGCAGCCAGGTAACCCGCCCGGAGGGGGCGGCCGTGGGGAGCCGACGCGCGTGCTCAGCCCTCCGTGGGCCGCGTCAGCTGGGCCGGCCGCCCGGGCCTCCCGTGTCACACCCCGTACACACCCGGGCCGTCCGCCTCGCCCTCCCGTGTCACAGTCTGTATGAATCGGACGCCCGCCTGCCCGCCAGTCCGCACAGGCCGTGGTAAACCCTCGTGTTTGTGTCGATGCACCCTGTGCGTCTCTGCAGAGCAGAGGTGGCGTTTGTCCCAGACACGCCGCCAGGGGAAGTCGGTCTGTTGGTAACTCGCGCGCCGGGGGCCCGCCACGGATGAGGCAGCACGGGGCAGCGTGGTGAACACACAGATAAACGGATACGGTACTCGGTTTGAGTGCCCTTGTACGTTTTTTAAAAGTTTACTTTCAAAGAGCCAGTGGGGAGGTGTTGCAGAGAGAGGGAGAGAGAGAGGATCTTCAGCGGACTCCGTGCACAGCGCAGAGCCTGACGCGGGACTCGATGCCCCGACCCTGGGACCGTGACCCTAGCTCGGTCACTCCACCCACCCCGGCGCCCCCGCCCTGCTACATTTTTAGGTACTTCGGGACCCTGCCATTTTACGTGTTGGCGTGCACGTTCACAAGCCGTGAGCGCCCAGAGGTTAGCCGTGCGGACAGGAAGCACACGGGCCCCGAGCGGAAGAACGTAACTCCTTTGAGCACGCACTGGGCTTTGTGGAAGGCGAGAGAACTCTCCTCTCAGATGCATGGTTTCTGTTGTCCTGAGAGCATACGCGAGGAGCTATGTTGTCGCTTCTCGAGACAATTCATCCTCGACTGGTCTCTCAGAGCCCAAACAGAAAGCGCAGAGTTGACTCTCGTGCCGTTTTGTTGGGGGAAATTCGTAGCGACAAGCACAAGAAAAGGAAAGGAAAAGTAGTTCAGCCCACACAGAGCGCGAACGTCCTCAGTGATCCCACTCGGCGGCAAACAGCATGGTGTTTATGCGCGACATGATTATTACATTCCTGCCAAGTTCACATCTCCTAGAGAGGGAGGGGACAGGAACCCAGGGCCTACAAGTGCTGCCTCACCTGTCCCTCGTGCGCTCAACTCTGAGAAGCACCCGGGCCTGGTTGAGAGCGAGTGTGAGGGCAGGACCCAGACACCGCCGTTTCGGCTCGGCTGTGTGGCTCCGGGCAGGTTCCTGACCCTCTCTGGGCTTCTGTTCCCTGGCCTGTAAAACACAGACACTAATGATTTCCCTGAAGGGCTTCCAAGGAAAGATGTACAAGTGTTTGGTCCATAGTAAGTGTTCTACAAATGTTAGACACCCTCTGCCGTGAGGTCTGTAGACCTGGAAATTTATGGAAAAGTTCAGATTATAATTATACATGGATCTTAACTGTCTTTTTTTTTTTTTACACTTTTGTATTTAAATGCTTGTTAAAATTGTGACAAAAAAAATAACATGAAATTTACCCTCTTAACCATTTTTAACTGTACAGTTCAGTCATGTTAAGTAGACTCATGTAGCCCCAGAACTTTGTTTCATCTTGCAGATCTGAGACTCTGTACCCTTAGACAACTCTGCTCCCCTCCACCCCATAACTGCATCTTACATACAATAGAATGTTTTCCCCTATTACATGGGCAGAAGTCTTAGGAAGAATAGCTAATATTAGAATTAGGTAGAACTTCAGAGAATATTATCTATTTACAAAAGAATAAAATAAGCCTAGGGGCATCTGGGTGGCTCAGTCGGTTTAAGCGTCCAAATTCGGCTCAGGTCATGATCTCACAGTTCAGGAGTCCGAGCCCTGCGTCGGGCTCTGTGCTGACGGCTCGGAGCCTGGAGCCTGCTTCCGATTCTGTGTCTCCCTCTCTCTCTGCCGCTCCCCTGCTCATGTTCTCTCTTTGTCTCTCAAAACTAAGTAAGTGTGAAAAAAAATTAAAATAAGCCTCCACGTGTTACGCCCACACTCGTGTCGTGAGGCCAAGCTCCCTCTTTAAAAAAAGATGATGTTTTTAAATCGCCACGAACACCTTTGAAAGCTGTATTTCACTCACCCCAAACCTCTTGTCTTTCTCTCCCCTCATCCGTGTCCTTAATAACACGGGTGGTTCTCTTTCTTCTGATTTCTAGGACCTGCTCTCAAGAAACCATACAACCCAAGAATTAAAGTCTCCAAAACATCAGGTAAAGAACAGAATGTGGCCGTGTGTCCCTGGGGGGCTGAGGTGTGTACCATGCAGGGCACCGGGTGGTACAGGGCACTGGGCATCCCCAAAGCCAGTTATGGTGCCGGCACCTAGAACACGGCCTTTATTCAACCCTCAGATGGTTGGCAAAAGGCAGCGGCATGAGGCAGCTCCAGGAACAGGGTGGTCCTTAAACCACTGCAGGAACACCGTGGCCAGCACGGCCCCGGGAGCCCGGCGGCTCTGAGGGCAGGAGGGATGGACAGTGGGGCGCGTGTCCGTCATTACTGAGTTAAAAGGTACTCGTTTCAGACCTCCGGGGTCTCCAGGTTCCAGCTCCTGGTGTCCCGAGCAGGGTTTGTGACTACTAATTATTATTTTAATCTTTGGCTTTAGAAGGGAAAGACAAATAAAAATACCATGAAATGCCCTTTGGCCGGCTCTCTAGGATTATAATAAAAATCCAGGTGGGAAGACAACACAAAGACAGGGTTGTATTCTTAAAGGGCACACGTCTTCCTCGGTGAGTCTCTGTCATCGCCTCGCTGCCATCGTGCCGGACGCGCAGGTTCACAAAGCTGGGAGCGTCCCCGAGGTTAGCCGTGCGGAGGGGGTGCGTGCCGTCTCCGACGGATGAGAGCGCACGCTTCTGAAAGCACATGTGCTCTGTGGAGTGCGAGGGAACTTCCCTCTTGGATGCCGTGTGGAGTGATGACGTTCAGACGTCTCCTCTCCTTTTTGGAATAAGGAGCGTCTTTCCCTGTAGAACGATCCGGATGATTTGAGTAGAAGTGATGTGGCCTGAGCACAAGAAACCCTCTAAGAACTGTCACATGGTTGTGTTCAGACCTAGGGAGTGCCACAAGTATGCACAGCGCTGTTAACCTGCTATGGGCGTCCCGGGTCCCCCCATCTGTAAAAGACCAGTACCTTGTATCTGTTTATATAGTCATAGGATGCTTTGGTCACTGCACGGTGAGATGAGCCAGATTCTTCCATGGGCCTTTGTGAGTCATCCTGGGGACACAAAGGGGTTTTCAGCAGTTATACCAAGGACATGAATCTCCTTGTGACTTGAGAAGACTGACCATGTGCTCACGCGGGTTCGTGCACGTAAAACGGAGAGGAGTTCACAGACACGTTGTGTTCGGCATGAAAGTTAGAAGGAAACTAACTGTCCCGTCTCATGAGGGAGGAGAATTGCTGTGGACTGTCGGGAACTATTTCGTCTGGACAATACGAGGCGGGGCTGTTCGTGTTCAGCAGAGGTGACCGTGAGGACAGTGGGAAGGAACAGGGGCCGGCCACGCTCTGTGGTCTCATCTGTGGGCAAATATTTGAGAGCATTTAAGTCGGCGTGCCCCAGAGTGGGGGTTTCCACTGTCACCCCCAGTGACCCTGCACCCTTCCTGGTCACCGCCGTGCGCCGGGCTTGGCCGTTGCCACTGTCCTTTGGGGACCGTGTACGTCGCTGTCTCCAGTGCCGTGGCGTTGTGGTCACAGGAGTGGGAGGGCTGTCACCACGTCTCTTCCCGGGGCAGGCGGTCAAAGAGAAAGGAAATGATCTTTGCGGTGTGGCGAAAGCCTCGTGTCTGGATTTCGGGGACCTGGGTTCACAGACTCCACGCGTGGTAACCCTGGTGCCTCAGCCGCCTGGCCCCTTCCTCACACAGACACGGAGGATGAGGGACAGGCTAACTGACTGACTTCGGAGAAAACAGCGGGGACTGTTTACACGCGGAAAGCACCCGGTAAATTTCTTTATCTGTCCTGTTTCTTGCCGGCCTGGCAGTGGATGGAGACCCCCATTTTGTCGTGGATTTCCCTCTGAGCAATCTCACCGTCTGCTTCAACATCGACGGGCAGCCGGGGGACATCCTGAGGCTCGTCTCTGATCACGCGGATTCTGGTAAGTTCTTCCCTCCCTTGTGACCTCTGGGCAAGGTTAAGGTAGGTATCACAGCCCCCTCTGTCCTTGCGACGGGTGTGTGTGTGTGTGTGTAAGGGGACATACCACACACTGACGGCAGTGGGCTGGGTGCGGGGCTCGGTGTCACGACGACGTGGGTTGGAAGCGCTGCTCTCACGTGACTCCTTTCGTGGCCTTGGGCACACGTGCTCCTCGTAGCACGGAGACAGTGGTACTTCCTCGGGCAGCCCCACCAGGCTGTTGTCAGTAATGGATCTGAAGTCGTTTGGTAAATGAACGGGTCCTGTGGAGTTCGTGACTTTCCAGTCGAGGACTCGAACGGCAGGAGGGCTGGAGTCCCGCGGTCCTCTCTCCCGGTTCCTCGGCGACGCGGATGCGAAGCCCACAGCTCTGTGAGCACTCAACACCGAGCTAACGAGGGCTCTGATCTCCTTCAGTCTGTAGAGCGGCTGGGTGAAGGAGGTCAGTGTGTGAAAGGCTCTCGAGTCACACGCAGGTAACAGTGCCCGAGGGCTGGCTACGTGGCATTTCTCAGTTCTGAGGGGATGCGTTTCTGGAAGGCTAGGTTACAGAGCGTCCCATGGCCGGGTGACCGTGCGATGTGATTACATAATGTGCGGTCCCGGGGCCCCTTCCCCGCCCTGTGCTCTCACGAGGTTTCCTAGCCTTCGAGCTAAATGTCAGCTTGTCCTCACTCGGGCTCAGCAGTGAGATAGGGGCCTGCCTGTGTCCTCCCCGGAGGTACCCGCCTTCCTAGGAGGTACCCACCCACCTTCCTGGCGTTCCTGTGTTCAGCGTGGTGTCTGAGATGGGAAACCGCCAGAACGTGATGCCTGGAGCCTTGAGGCTGAGGTACCTGGCTGGGATTTCTCCTGTCCCCCTTACCCCTTGTCCCAGGGAAGGCACTTTTCTCCTGGAATGTCTAAGGAGCCGCTAGCCAAGATTTAGAGGAAGGTTATCACCAAAGCAGAGCAAGACAAGAGTTCATTAGATAGAAGTCTTTGAGTCTTGCCAATTACACCCTCACCAGGCAGCATCTCATGCAGGCCTGGCTGCTTCACGTGGAATCCTCTCCTGTCAGCTGTCCACTGGGACAGCGCAGAACCTTAGGGCCTACATGAGTCTAGGAAAGCCGCCGTGGTGTTAGTGATGATGAAGGAAAAAAAGAATGGAGTTCAGCTTGACGGCAGTTGACATCTTATTCGTGTGCGACCTCCTGGGATCTGATCTGTGTTACATGCCCATTTTATAGATGTGATAATCAAGGCTGTTTTTTAAAGTGACTTATCCAGGCATACCCACCTAGGAGGTGCAGAACCTGAGTTTTTGGACTAGAGAAGATGTTAGTCTTCACATTCTCCCACACTGCCCGTGGCATCACGGGATCGCCACATCAGGATCGGCGGAAACTAGCGGATAGGAAATGGGCGTCAGGGCCATGCAGGACTTTCGTCACTACAACCAGACCCAGTGACAAAGGCAAACAGACATGCACACCTCCTTCTGTGGTATCTTGACCCACGCCCCCTCTTTGCTGCCCCCACCCCAAGATACGGGAAAGATGGGGGAGGTAGGTTCATACCTTCCTGCCTTCACGCATTCACGCGTTCGCTCATTCACTCGGTAGGACTGAGCGGCCCCTCCCTACCCGGGAGTCAGACTTCATGGGGCCGGAGATTCAGAGTCAAGGCCAGAGGAGGGAGGAGATTCTATCAGATGTTCGCGTGCAGGTGGCTGGAAGGTGGGCTGGTCCGCTGACCCTTGTCCTCTCCCCTCTGCCTCCGAGGCGTGACGGTGAACGGGGAGCTGATCGGGGCGCCGGCTCCCCCAGGCGGCCACAAGAAGCAGCGCACTTACTTCCGCACCATCACCATCCTCGCCAACAAGCCCGAGCGGTCGTATCTGGAGATCACTCCGAGCAGAGTCATCCTGGACGGTGGGGACAGGCTGGTCCTCCCGTGCAACCGGAGCGCGGTGGTGGGGCGCCGCGGGCTGGAGGTGTCGGTGTCCGCCAACGCCAACGTCACCGTCACCATCCAGGGCACCATTGCCTTCGTCGTCCTCATTCACCTCTACAAAAAGCCGGCCCCCTACCAGCGGGACCACCTGGGCTTCTACATCTCCAGCAGCAGAGGCCTGTCCAGCAGCTGCCACGGACTGTTAGGTGGGCGGCCGCCCTCACGCCGGGTCGAGCGAAGACGTCAGGGTCCCAGAGCGAGGCTCCTGTTGCCCTTGCCTTTAGCTTGAGTGAGAAGCGCAGTCGTGAAATCACACGTCTTGCCTCCTGGCGGCTTTCCGGAACGGGGAGGGGTTCATAAACGAATTGTCACTGGCCTCCTGGGAGAACGGGCCGAGACTTGGGGGGATAATCCTCTCGGGGTCTGGCTTCTGACTCGGGAAGTTGCAAGCGGAGGGCAGTCCGCGCCCAGCACGGGCGTGAGGCCCCCGTCCCGCCCCGGGCGGCAGGCCGTGTCCTCTGGTTTCCGCCCACGGTCCCACGTGCGCCCTCTGCCCACAAGTGCGGGGCGGCCGCCGCCAGGGCCTGGTTAGAAAGCAGGATTTCCTGGCACTGGAGCTGGACGGGTGGGGTCCGGCCTGACGGCCGGGGGCGCAGGCCGGGATTCCTTTGGCCTCGGCCGTGCCCTCACGTGACCTGCGGTACTCTGCCGAGTGTTTCCGGAGGAGACCGAACAGGCTGCCGTCGGCACCCTCGGCCCCTGCCCACCGAATGCGTGGTCCGGAGGGGCCTGTGGCCGGAGGAGAGGGCATGCCCCGCCCTTCCCCCGCTCCTGTCCTTCCAGCTCTGGTTCCCCGTCTGTACTGGTGGTCCGGCAGCCTCCCAGTGTTAACTGGGGGGGGCGGGGGCGCTCTGAATGCCACCTGGGGCCCCCCTCCCCCGTCCGTACCCTCCCAACACGCGCCCCGTCGCTGACACCAGAAGGTGCGAGTCTTCCGGGAGGGTCCCACCTCGGACCGCGGTCAGCCAGACCCCCCGCCTCCGAGCTCCTCCGCCCCCGCCCCCCACCTCGGGTAACCCCGAGCGCTGGCCGGCCGCCACCGGTGGGCTCCTCGGGACTGACGCGCCTCAGCCCAGGGCGGCCTGCACTCCACTCACACCCGGCGCTTTCTTGTGTCCTCCTAGGTCAGTTCCTGAGCCGGGACGCCACGCTCACGCAGGAGCCCGCCGGGCTCAGCGAGGGCCCTGGCCGGCCTCCGCTCCCGAGGGCGGGCGACGGGCCGGAGACGGTCCTGAAGGTGAGAGGGCACCAGGTCCCGGTGGTCCGGAAGCAGAGGAGGATCTACAACGGGGAGGAGCAGGTAGACTGCTGGTTCGCCAGGAGCAACGCGGCCGGGCTGCTGGACGGCGAGTACCGGGACTACCTAGCAGCGCACCCGTTTGACTCAGAGACCGCGTTCGGCCTGGGACCGTCCGGGGGGCTCTGACGCCGGGCCCGAACGAAAGGGTGCACGACGGGGACGCGCGGGGACGCCACGGTGCGGCTCCTGTGGCCGGCGCGCGCCCGGCCTCCCGACGGTTGACTGCCACCCGTGACCCACCCCTGCTGGCGCGTAGGCCCCAGGTCGGCCTGAGAGAAGCGTAGGGGCGGGGCGCTGGGGCGACAGTGGTCTTTCCTTCTGCGTCCTCCCCTCCGCCGCCCCCGCCGCCGTGGTAGAGAGAGAGGGTAGCACCGAGGAGAAAGGTCACGCCGCCCCGTCGGCCCGGCGCGCGCGCATCAGGCCGGCCGGCTTGTCCCCCTCACGGCCCGTCGTGAGGGAACCGGTGAGGGAACGTCGCCACACAAAGCCGCTTTCCTCGGTGGCAAGGGCCACGTTTGGGCACCCTGCTTTTCGCCTGCCGTTAGCGCTTCGGAATCTCCCCTCGCAGAGCTCCCGTGGCCTCCGCGTGCGTGGCCACCCTCCGCCTCAGGGCAGCCTGCCGTGGGCCCGGCCCGGGTCATGCAAATAGCTCGTAGGTTTGATCACTGTAAGCAATTCAGGCTTTTCTTAGGAGGGGATTTTCTTCTGCTGTGATATCTTGCCCTTGAAAATGAGTTTTCATTAAAAAAAAAATTGGTTGAAAATCGAAAACTTGCATCCCAGAGACCATCTTTCTGTCACGGGCTTTGTAAAAGGCCGCTCGGCCGTGCTGATGTGCTGATGTGTTTCTGTCTGTCCCGGTCAAGCTAATAAACAGGACAGCCCCGCGCGGCTGGTTCTTCCTGGCCCGTCCCGGAGCCGGAGACTCGGCCGGTGCTCCACTCGGCCCTCCCGTACCTGTGTCGCGACTCCGGCCTCATTTGCTCGCGGTCCCGGGGGAGGTGACCCACCAGGCCCACCAGGCGGCGCTGGGATGGGAGGTGGGGCCGGCACGGGGCCTCACGGGCCTGCCCACGTTCCCAGCGAAGGTGCGGCCGCGCTGGCAGGCTGGGCCGCCGTCCCACGTGTCGGGGAGGCCGAGCCAGGAAGTGGGCGCGCGGGGGGCACTGCGGCTGTTCCGGACAGACGGTCCGACCCCACGAGGGAAAGGTTACATCGGTGGCGGGGGCCTCAGAGGTCAGTGAGTGGGCCCGTCCGTGAAGCCCGTCGCGTCATGGGGGGGGGGGGGAGCCGGGCTAAGGGCGGCCGGGGGGGGGGGGGGAGGGGGGGAAACGGGGGGGGGGGAGGGGGGAAACGGGGGGGGGGGACGTTTCCCTTCCGTCTCGGGGACCCGCTCGCTCTCCGCCGCGCGAACCCACCCAGCTCTCGGGTTTTCCCAGACCCGCTGCCGGAGTTCATACCCGAGGTGCGAAGACACCAGCCCAGCCGCGGACAGACGCGTCCGTACTTCGGGGCTCAGAGGAAGAGGAGGGGTGTGAAGCAGGGCGGGCTCCCCGGGGGCCTCCCGGTATGTAAACCCCGCCCAGCCGGGCAGACGTCCCGGGAGCCCTCCGGGTGAGGTGCCTGGCGTGCTGTCCTGGTTTGGCCCCCCAGGCTGCGGTGGGGGGAGGGGCGGGGGGCGGCGCCTGGCCGGGGGGGGGGGGGGGGGGGGGGCGGTGCCTGGCCGGCTCAGTCGTGCAGCGCGTGATGCTTGATTTCAGGGTTGTGAGTTCGAGCCCCGTGCTGGGCGTGGAGTCTTCTCAAAAAAAAAAAAACAAAAAACAAAAAACAAAACAAAAAAAAACACCAAAAAAAACAAACAGATTACAGAAGGGGCTGTTACTACACGTTACCAGTTAACTCCCGGTTACTACTGGTTTCTTTCTTTTTTTTTTTTAACATCTTTTTAACATTTATATATTTATTTATTTATTTTTGAAAGACAGAGAGAGCACTAGTTGTGGAAGGTCAGAGAGAGGGGGAGACACGGAATCCGAAGCAGGCTCTCAGTGGTCAGCACAGAGCCGAATGCGGGGCTCGAACCCACGAAGCAGGAGCCCATGACCTGAGCTGAAGTTGGACGCTCAACCGACTAATCCCCCCGGGGACCCCCAGTTACTACTGGTTTCTAAGAGCAGAGACGAGTATTCCTGCGAGGTACCTCTCACTTACTCTCCTATCAAGGTTGAGCTTTTATTTTAACGTTTTTACTTACTTCAGACAAATCCCACTTTTCTTCTTCCTCCTCTTTGTTGTCTGCGTCTTTTTAGTGCGGAAGTTATTTACCATTAAGTGTTCTGTCTTCGCTGGAGACCGCGATATCTCCAGATATCTCCACATTCACGTTGTATTAAGGACCTCATAATCTGATTGGAAAACATAGTGTTTTCCGTGGGTCACGTGTGCTGTGCATCGCAAGCCTTTGAAAAAAAGTAAATGCAGAGGAAAGGAATTCGCTTCTCAGGTGGGGAAACTGAGGCAGAGCACAGCTGCGCGGTTTTTCCCACGTCGTGTGGAAGACCTAAAACAGGGCCAGGCTGAACTTGCTAGCTTTGCTATGACCTCACCGTGACCTCACCGTCCGGCCGTCATTTCTTTCCCGTATCAATGGGGGGAGTGGTGCAGAGTGAGCAGTTACATGACATCAGCCACCACGTTCCAGCCAGAGGAGTTGTGTCCTGACCACAGCCGTGTTAGCACGTCCAAGCGGCTGACGAACTGGGGTCTTAGCAGGACCCCCCCGCCCCCAGATCCGTATCCCCTCGTCATCTGAGGAAGAGAAACCTCTGAGCGGGTCCCTCCCTAAGGGTCTCCCGATTCAAAGCGTCCCATTTCCCCAATTAAAGGGACGGAATGTTCTCTACCCACCCGTGCTGGGTGCCTTATCTTCTCCCGTGGGACTTTTGGGTGATTTACTGCTTCCGGCTAGAGGGGGTGGGGCCGGTCGCATAAACCTCGGTGACACTCCATCACCGCCGGGCGGTGGCACGCTGGGAGCGGGACAGGCCACCTCCCTGCTTCTTTCAGGCATCTCGCCGAGTCTTTGATTGTGTCTTGTGTCCTCATAGGTGGATTAAGGGACAGGATTTATTTCTTGAAATTTATCTCTCGGCCGAAGTGAACGGCATGCAGAGAATGTTTGTGTTCCCCCCAGAATTCACATGCCGCAGCCTAAATTCCCAGTGTGGTGGCCTTTGGAGGGTGATGAGGTCATGAGGCTGGGGCCCCCGGATGGGATTAGTGCCCCTGTAGGAAGGGACACCGCAGAGGTGGGCTTCCTGCTCTCCCCCACGCGAGGACAGACCCAAGTCAGCGTCTGTCTGTGAACGAGGGGCAGGGCTCTCGCCAGAGCCGCACCCGCAGGCCCATGGACCCTGGACCCCCAGCCTCCAGAGCTGTGGGAGAGGAATGCCTGTTGGTTAAGCGCCCCCAGTCTAAGCCCCCCGGTCTATGGCATTCTTGGAATAGCACCCTGAGCCGACTGAGACAGTGAATCCAAAATGCGAATTCTATCTCCTTCGTCCAGCCACCCACAACGTGTACAGTGCAGTTACTAACTTGGAACCATTAGAACGCTATCCAGCTAAAAAAAAAGCAGCAAATAAAGTCACACGGCTAGGCAAAGACTTAGAAACGTAACTTTAAATATTTATTTTAGTCGGTTTAATAAGTAGGGCACAAGATAGTTCACGTTCAAGAGACTTTAAAAAAAAAAAATTAAGACCAGGGCGCCTGGATGGCTTAGTCGGTTAAGCGATCTCACAGTTCGCGGGCTGGAGCCCCGCGTCGGGCTCTGTGCTGATGGCTCAGAGCCTGGAGCCTGCTTCGGATTCTGTGTCTCCCTCTCTGCCCCTCCCCCGCTCACGTGCACGCGTGCGCTCTCTCTCTCTCAAAAATAAACATTAAAAAAATTTTAAACTAGGAGAATGAAACGTAAAGACACAGCATGTGGTTACGTTTATGTTTTGAGGGATCGTGGAGTTAGGGCTGTAGACAAAAAGCCTTGATGAATCCAACCGCACCCCTTGCTTGTAGAAATCTCTGAATTACGTGAAATACCTGTAAATGGAGTAGCGAGTGACACGTTAAACCGACACAAACTACTGTACAGAACGGCAGACGTGCAGCAACCATTCCCGACCGTTTATTTAACCGTCACACGCACAGACAAGCGGCTTATCCCTCTGGGACTCTGACATCCCAGGGCGTCCCTCGTGTACACACGGCCGCGTCTAGCTGGTACTTCTTCCATCTGCCTCTGGGGTGGTTTTGCGCTTCAAGCGGCCTTTCTGGCTCGTGGTTCTGGCACTGTCCCCACCCCCACCCCCACCCCCAGCACCGGTGGTCCTGCCCAAGCCTGTTCAGATTCCCACCGCGCTCCTCCACGTGCCGAAGGGAACAGTCCCTGGTTAGAAGCAGGAGAGACACGGAACGTGACACCCAGCGCTGGGAGGCGGTGAGAAAGAAGAAACAAAGGCGGCCTCTCTGGGCTTCGGCTTCTTCGTCCGCACAAGGAAGGGGTGCACTCAGACCCTCTGATTTTTATCTTTCTGCGGCAGATGAAGGTACTTCCTGAACCTCCAAGCAATAAACGCAGCACGATTCATTCGATGACGCCGCTGTGTTTGGGGATCCAACGTTCCCGACCCGGGGATTCAGGGGAAGACCAAGTTCAGGCCTCCGTGGAGGGGACGGCTGAGGGCGGGAGAGGGAAGGAGCGCCAGGGTGGAAACAGCCCTGCAGTACTGTGAGAGCTAGGCCGCGCAGGCTGGCGTCTGCGCCTGGAGGAGGTGGGAAGGAGGCCGGGAAACCATCCCAGAGATGGCCGAGAGCGCCAAGCCGCGGGAGGAAGGGAGTATACAGAGGCCGCCACCCAACCGAGTTTTCTAGAATGTCCAGCAGCTGTGAGCATCTTGCAAACGGAAGCACCTTTCTCCCCCGCCCACTGTCCCACGAATCCAGAGGTCACTGAGGCCCCAGTGGGTGCCACTCCATACGGTCCCAGGTCCCTCACCACCTCGATGCTGTCCTGGGGCATCTCTGGCCCTGTGCTCTTGGCTGCAGAGGAGGCCCGGCAGAGTCACAGCGGCACGGGGTCCCCTCCCGCCACCGGGGCTCCCGCTGGCATTTGGCCAACTGGGGTCACCTCTTTCCCCCGCGCCCCCCAGCCCCAGCATTCACTCCGTTCTGCTCCAGCCTCCTAGACCACCTCGCCCACGGCTTCCCAGTTTTTTGTCCCCTGTCGTGCTGAGAAAACTGCCAGGAGCTCCCATTTGCTCCGTGCCCCATCACAGCGGCGCTGCCGTCCCGCGGCCCTCGTCTCCGTGCCCCTCGTCTCCGCACCCCGTCCTTACTGGTGCAGCTGGCTGCCTCCTTTGTCACCCCCCTGGGCAGGTGCTTCCGTTAGTCTCTTTCTTCCTAGAGTCTCCAGACTCTCGCTCCCCCCAGCTCTGCCCTCTTGATTCCACAAACCACTCCGGGAGGTCCCCTCTGCTCTGACCCCGTCGTCCCCACCCGGCTCTTGGCCTTCCCTCTTCCGTGTGCTGTGTCTGCGGGGTGGTCGGTGTTTGAGACCTCGCTTTTCTTTTCCTTTACCTCTTAGGTGCTGAACTCGTCACAGTCCGCTTCTGTCCTCGGCACGTCTACGGGGGCGGATCTGGCGACCATTGCCACCACCCATTCCCGCCTCTGAGTGTGGCTGTGTTTCCCTCTCGTGGAAATCCTGGAGCCTTCGCTTCTTTTGTGCGATTGGTTTCTTTTCTTAGTTTCTTTTGCTGAATGTCTTTCCTCCTGCCAACCTGTGTGCGGACTTGCCTTCAGGTTCCCCCTAGGTTCCCTGTGGGCTCTTCCTCGGGGACCCCGTCCGAATCAGCCTCTGGCTCTGCGTGGGAGATCCTGAGAATGAATGTAAGGTCCTGACCGCTCGTCTGGGAACGCTTCCTTTCATTTTTCTGGCGTCACCTCAAACTCAGGAATAAAAGCAAACTTGCTATCCTCAAAGCGTCTGTCTCTTGACTAGAAGTATTTGGAATTCAGGATCTGGGAAGAAAGGAAGAAGTTCTAGCAACAGTCCTTTCTGTTTTGACTTTTGCAAATAAAGGTGTGTGTGTGTGTGTGTATGCATCTCATAGGAGGCCAATTTAAAATTAATTTAAAAAATGTTTTTAAAATATTTTTGAGACAGCACATGAGTGGGGGGGGGCAGTTGCAGAGAGAGGGAGAGAGACAGAGCACAAGCAGGAGAGGGGCAGAGAGAGAGGGAGACACGGCATCCAAAGCAGCTCCAGGCTCCGAGCGGTCAGCACAGAGCCCGACACGGGGCTCGAACCCACAAACCGCGAGATCGTGACCTGAGCCAAAGTTGGACACCAAACCGACCGAGCCACCCGGGCAAAATTCATTTTTACGGACACGGCATTCTTCCTGAAAATTCTCTGTTAATCATATTATTTTCTCAAAACAACAGCTGTGTTTGTGCAGGAGGGGGGCCCAGTGTCCTGACTTGCTCACTGGGAATTTCTGGTTATATAAGATGAATATCTCACACACACTGAGTTCACGGATACGTCCATGAACTTGCACCATCAGCACAAAATACATGATAAATACGTTCTAGTGTGCTTTTAAAAGGTAAGTTCTGTTTGAAATGGAGGAAAGACACAGTCCCGGCACCTGAGCGGGAATGGATGTATGAGCCGTGTACCTGCCACCGCTGGTTGGCCTCACACGGCTGGGCTCGTCCAGCCCCACGAATGGGAGGGAGAGAAAGCTGCCGAAAGCCAGCTCCTACCCGAGTTCACACGGACGCTACAGGAAAAGCGAACCTTTCCAGGGGAAGGTAGAATCAATGCAGAGTCTGAAGGCTCGGCTCAGAGGTGAAGTGTATTTGCCTTTGAAGAAGGCTGGAGCCCAGGAATATTCTAGAAACTGAAAGTTTCCCCATGCTGGGGCCCCTGGGTGGCGCAGTCGGTTAAGCGTCCGACTTCAGCCAGGTCACGATCTCGCGGTCCGTGAGTTCGAGCCCTGCATCGTGCTCTGGGCTGATGGCTCAGAGCCTGGAGCCTGTTTCCGATTCTGTGTCTCCCTCTCTCTCTGCCCCTCCCCCGTTCATGCTCTGTCTCTCTCTGTCCCAAAAAAAATAAATAAACGTTGAAAAAAAAAAAAAAAGAAAGTTCCCCCATGCAATCTGGAGGCGACTCTTCATTCTTTTTAACCTCATCCTCCGCCTGCCTGGAAAACTTAAAATCGGGTACTTTGAGGACTTGTGATAAAAAACATTATAGAAACCTGGGTGTATTAACTGACGGACCGTAACGTCTTAAATGTTCCTGCAACTTTCCCAGAAGACAAAATGCTTCAAAACAAACACGTTCACTTATTCACTCAACCAATATATGCATCTTTTAATGTTTTCATTTCTTTTTGAGAGAGAGAGAGAGAGTGAGAGCACGCAAGCAGGGGAGGGGCAGAGAGAGAGGGAGACACAGAATCCGAAGCGGGCTCCAGGCTCCGAGCTGTCGGTAGGAAGCCTGACACGGGGCTCGAACCCACAAACCGTGAGATCATGACCTGCTGAAGTCGGACGCCCAACTGACTGAACCCCCCCGGGTGCCCAAAACTTATTTATTCTTAATAAAAACACTGCGGAGGGGCGCCTGGGTGGCTCAGTTGTTTGAGTGTCTGACTTTGGCCTAGGTCATGACCTCGCCATTCTTCCGTTCGAGCTCTGCATCCGGCTCAGTGCTGATAGCTCAGGCCTGTTCGGATTCTGTGTCTCCCCCTCTCTCTGTCTGCCCCCTCTCCCACCCACACTCTCTCTGTCTCAAAAATAAATAAAACAACAACGACAAAAAAAAAAAAAACACCGAAGAAAAGGAAAATAAGCTGTGCAGAAGAACTAAAATCCAGGGACTCTGAGTGTCTCACCAGAGCTGCGTTTTGGGGCATAGGCTGATCCGGCCACAGTGCCTTTGCTTGTCCGGTGTCGCCGGGATGCTGTAGACAACACGAAGGTGGCCTCCACTGCGACTCTGGTGGATCGAGGGGCCCTGCGTCCAGCACCCGCCCGTGGGGCTCAGCCGAATGTCACGGGGCAAGGAGAAGACAGGATGGTGCGGGGTGTCCCCGGGGCGGTGACTTCAGCATCGCCTTTTCCCTCTGAAGGCGGATGTCCGCGGTGTGAATGTTGGGCTGCTTTCTGACCCTGGTCCGGGCACCAAGCTGGGACGTGCTGAGCCAGAGGCCACCGGACCGCTCCGGGCCCCTCCTTCTCCCTTCTCCTTAGAAACAGCTCGGGGCGAGGAGGCACGTCCGGGGAGCTCGGGTGTCGGGAGCGGCTGGGGAAGGGGGTCCCGACCCGCAGCCATTACATGTGCGGAAATGGAGCGCGACAGAATTCGCGCGCACCCTCGGTGGCTTTTCGACGTCACTCCTGCTGGGAGAGGCCCAGACACCGCGGCTGTGGCCATGATTAATGAGCCACGGGTGCCCCTGCCGGGACTGGGGCTGGGGAGGCGGGGGCTCGCGGAACCTCCCCTTTCCACGGCCAGACGGCCACGGCGATGCGCAGGTGACACGTCTCGTCCTAGTTTCTGCGGGGGGCGGGGAGGGGGGGGCAACGGAGCCGGAGGAGAGCTGTGCGTGGTCAGGGCGCCCGGAAGGAGCCACGCACTTGGCTCTGGGGCCGCGGGGAGGACCGCGGGGGGGTGGGGAGGGGCCGCGAAGAGCCCACAGCCCAAAGGCAACGTAGCCGGAGAAGGTCTCCCGCGACACCCACCTCGTGGGCCCGTGCTCCGTCATGGCGTGGGGGCAGTGACGCAACCCGGAGCGACAGCCTGCCGGGCCCAGAATGGGATGAATGTCCGCGGTTGCGCCTGCCTTCCTTTCCCCATGAAGACCCCCCCCCACCCGCCCCGTGTCCCCTGCTCCTGCTTCCCCAGCCTCCCGTCGTCTGGGGCGCCTCACCCACACCCGAGACCTGCAAGGAGCTTAGCCTCCACCGCCTCTGTGGGGGCCGCCCGCCCAGCTGCTGGACGCAAAGGGGGGAGGGACACGAAGAAGGATGCGAACCTTGGCCACCACCGTCGGGAGCCTAGGGTTCCCCCCAGATCACAGCATCTGTTTTTATGTCGGTTTCTTTTCACGACCTTCTCTCAGAAGCCCCCGTGGGGTTGCGAAGTCGCGTGTGCAGGATGTTCCTTGCTGCTTTATTTATTTATTTATTTATTTTTAACATTTATTTATTTTTGAGACAGAGACAGAGCATGAACAGGGGAGGGGCAGAGAAGAGGGAGACACAGTATCTGAAACAGGCTCCAGGCTGTGAGCTGTCAGCACAGAGCCCGACGCGGTGCTCGAACTCACGGACCGTGAGATCATGACCTGAGCCGAAGTTGGACGCTTAACCGACCAAGCCACCCAGGCGCCCCCCTTGCTGCTTTTTAAAGGTAAAAAAGTTTTTAACGTGAAACGCAAACACACAGACACCAAGAAATAGCCTAAATGGCCGTCCCAAGGTGGCAGCATACTTTCCTGGTGGGAACACGAGCACCAGGGCCTACGGCTAGTGAAATGAGGTGTGGGAGCCTGGGGGGCTCAGGCGGTGAAGCGTCCGACTTCAGCTCAGCTCGTGATCTCCTGGCTCGTGGGTTCGAGCCCCGCGTCGGGCTCTGGGCTGACAGCTCGGAGCCTGGAGCCCGCTTCGGATTCTGTGTCTCCCTCTCTCTCTGCCCCTCCCCCTGCTCGCACTCTGTCTCTCAAAACACAAAACAAAACAAAACATTGAAAAAAAAAGCTAAAATACAGAATCTGTCTCTCTCTCTCTCTCTCTCTCAAAACAAGAGCTAACCGCAGGTGACTCTCTTCCTAAAAGCTGTTTGACGTGGACCCTTGGCTACCATATCTCGGTGGCCGCCACACCACGGGCCGAGCGAAGGCCCCGTGCTGTGATTGAAGCCGAACTCGTCTGGTGCGGGTCCTCAAATGACCCCACTCCCCTCTCAGGGAGCGGAGCCTAAGTCCGGGTACAATGCCTGGCCCAGCTTTCGGTGTCTCTCCCTCTCTTCAATTGCTTTCCTCCAGGGGGAGAGGAGAGCAGCTCCCAGACCTCCCTGGGGGGTCAGGGAGAGGCAGGCCTCTTCTCTCCCACTCATGGGGTCATGGTGGCGGCCGAGAGCAGGCCACCCGCCCGTGAGTGGACAGCCAGTACGGCCAGGCCCGGGGCCATGGGCGCTGGGCCCGGGCGCCCCTCTACCTGGGCCTGCTAGGATTACAGAATGTGCGGGCCGAAAGGGGAGAACGGTCTGGAAGGCCCCGTGAAGCCTGTGTCCCCACGCGGGAGGTCCCGGGCTGCCCTTGCGGCCGGGCTGGCTGGAAAAGAAAGGAGTTATTATGTGGGTGGGGAGGGGGCAGAGAGGTGTTGAGCAGAGAAAATGGTTGAAATTCGAGTCGCACTGATGCTGGCAGCTTGGCGCCTGCTGTTAGACCGGCAGATGAACTCTGATAAACCCGAGGCACTTTCCCCACACCCGCCTGGAAACTCTAGCACCCCGCGGAGAGTGCAGGGCGGCTGGGAGGGGTCCGGGGAGACGGGGCTGTGAAGCCCAGGGTGGGGGCGCTGTGCATCTCCAGAGGGGCAGGCAGGAAGCCAACTTTGCTCAGGTCAGGCCATTCAAGTACAGGTCTGGTGCCTTAATGGGTCTGCAGGGGCAGGTACACAGCCGGGGGGGGGGGGAGCCTGCCCTGGGGCCTGGGCAGGGGTGGGAGGAGGAGGGAGGGAGCGGGTGGCAGGAAGCACCCCCCCCTCTGTCCCCGTGCACCAGCACTTGGACCAGACAGCTCCAGTGGTGACCGGAGGCTGGGGGTGGGACCCCCCCCAACCCTGGCAACGCGTCCCTTGCCCAACCCTCCCAGACAAGCTGGTGAGAAGCTCTTCCCCCAGGGAGAGTCACAGCACCCCATGTTTCCCCTTCTAGTCCTGGAGATTGGGGTGAGTCTGAATTTGTGTGCTTAAGCTCAAGGTCCTTAGCATCCATGCACAGCAACGTGAATGCACCTGACGCCACTGAATTTTGCCTTAAAAAGATGGTCAACGATAGATCTACCATGAGGTCCGGCAATCCCGCTTCTGGGTCTAGGCCTGAAGGAAATGAACCTGTGATCTCAAAGAGTCACCTGCTCTCTGCATTCGTGGTACTCACAATAGCCAAGGCACAGAAAGAACCGAAGGGTCTTTCAGTGGAAAAGTGGCTACAGAAAACGGAATATTACTCAGCTTTGAAAAACAATTTGCAACAACATGGATGAGTCTGGAGGGCGTTGCTACTAAGCGAAATAAGCCAGACAGAACAAGACAGAACACGGTATAGTACCGCTTACATGCGGAGTCTAGAAAAACCAAAACCAAACAGACAAACAAGTCGAACTCACGAGAGAGTAGAAAAGTGGCTGCCAGAGGCTGCCAGGTGGGCGTAGGGGGAGAGATGGGAACACGTTACCCAAAGGGCACAGGCTTCCGGTTATAAGATGAACCAGGACTGAGGATCTGCTGTGTAACATGGTGAGTACATTGGCAACACCGTATTGTGGGATTGAAATTTGCTAAGACAGTAACACTCAAGTATGAAAAAAAAATGGTCAAAACAGGGTTTTGAGGGGCGCCTAGGTGGCTCAGTCGGTTAAGCCTCTGACTCTTTTTTTTTAATTTTTTTTTAACGTTTATTTTTGAGACAGAGAGAGACAGAGCATGAACAGGGGAGGGGCAGAGAGAGAGGGAGACACAGAATCTGAAGCAGGCTCCAGGCTCCGAGCTGTCAGCACAGAGCCCGATGTGGGGCTCGAACTCACGGACCGTGGGATCATGACCCGAGCCGAAGTCGGATGCCTAACCGACTGAGCCACCCAGGCGCCCCTAAGCCTCTGACTCTCGATTTCAGCTCAGGTCACGATCTTGCGGTTCATGGGATCGAGCCCCGCATCGGGCTCTGCATTGACAGAGAGGAGCCTGCTCGGGATTCTCTTTCTCCCTCTCTCTCTGTCCCTCCCCCGCTTGTACTCGCTTTCTCCCCCAAAATAAATAAGTACGCATTAAAAAAACAACAACAGGGTTTTGAAGAGACATTTGCACACTGACGTTTATAGAAGCATTTTTACAAACACCAAGAGGTGAGAGCAACCAAAGTGTCCGTTGATGGATAAATGGACAGGTAACATGTGGCCTATCCGTACAGTGGAATAAAATTCAGCCTTAAAACGGAAGGAAATCCTGTCCTATGTTCCAACGTGGATGTACCTCGAGGACACCGTGCTAAGTGAAACAAACCAGCCACAAAAAAGACAAAGACCGTGAGATTCCACTTACACGAGGTATTGAAAATCATCAAACTCACAGAGAAAGGAGGGTGAGGGTTAACAGAGGCTGGGGGAGAGGGGACAAGGAGGAGCCGTGTGAAGGGGACAGGGTTTCCTATCTGCAAGGTGGAAAAGTTCAGGAAACCTAATTCACAACTTAACGCCACTGACTTGTGCACTTAGAAGTGGTTAAGAGGATAAATTCCACATTATTTTAAAAAACTAGAGTTTATTTTATGGAGCAATTTTAGGGTCACAACAACATTGTGAGTAAGGCACAGAGAGCTCCCATCTGTGCCCTGGTCCTGACACCACAGCCCCCCCCCCACTGGTAACGCCCCCCCCCCCCCGACAGAGTGGGACAGTTGTCACAACGGAGCCTAAATGGACACATCCTCGCCCACACTGTTAGTGCTTTTACCACAACGGACAAAAAATGTGAGCACAACATTGATAGAAAAACCCGACATATTGCACGGTGAGAGAAAACGATAGATGAAACTTATTTACTAACATGGATGCAAACATTTTGAATTTTTTCCGAGGCTTCTCTTTTCTATTTATTGATTTTGAGAGAGAGGGAGCAGGGAGGGGCAGAGAGAGAGAGGGAGAGCGAGAGGATCCCAAGCCAACTCCGCACTGTCAGTGGGAAACCCGACGTGGGGCTCAAACCCACGAACCACGAGCTCATGACCTGAGCCGAAACCAACAGCTGGTCGCTTCACCGACTGAGCCACTCAGGCGCCCCGGATGCAGACAATTTTAAATTAAAGATCGGCTAAGAGTCCGCATCAAAAGCATGACAAAATATGGTTTACATGGTGAAAATTGTGTTATGGATATTTTACCATGATTTAAAAAGAAAAAAATCCTCTCTTTTACCTTCCAGCCTGAAGAACAGACCCTCGGGGGCTCCAGGGTCAGGCTGGAATCACCACGAGTACCTCTGGGCACCGAGGACACCTGTTCCCAAGCAGCCTTCCTGAAGAACACGACAGACACCGTGTGCGTCCAAGGCGCGGTCAGCTGGCTGCCGGGCCTGCCGGGCCTTCCGGGCGCTGCCGGGTCCTCGGGACTTGGGAGAAGGCGCCAGGCGTGGGTGTGGAGGCTGCCTCATCCTGTTCCCATCTGCCCCCTCGCTGCAAGCGAAGCAGGTGACTCCCTGGACCACCTGCCAGAGAGGGAGAGGGCTGGTGACGGGGTTGGATGCTCTGCTCCTGGACTGAGTCCTGTGGGAGACACTCTGTCCCCACCCGCTGTTCCTGAAGCCTGGGCCTCCGGCAGGAGAACACCGGGTTCAGTGACGGGACCGAGCCGCCCCTGGTCTGCCCGCCAGCAGGCAGTCTGACCCTGGAACTGCCCACCTGGTGAGAATGTCCTGGCTGGCGGACAGCCGCCTTCTCGCTGTGTCTTCTTATGGAGGAAAAAGAGAGAGAGAGAGAGAGAGAGAGAGAGAGAGAGCTTTCTTACAAGGCCTCTATCCCTCTTGGATCAGGGCTCTAGCCTCATCACCTGATTTGCCCTTAATTCCCTCTTTACTCCAGATACCATGACACTGGGGAGGAGGGAGTCCACGCATGGGTTCCGGGAAGGACACAATTCAGTCCAGACTGTGTGGTTATGGCTCAGTCTGTACACTCCTAAATCCGTGTAACTCGACGGCAACCACAGGGAGAAAGCACTCAGGGAGGAAGGAGGAGGCGTGGGTCCCCGTCTCGTCCACCAAAGGCAGAAAACCTTAGGGAGGTCCCAAGCGCGGGGCCCACTTGGTCCCCCGGGCTCTGGAAGGAGACTGCCGGGGTGGCGGTAAATGTGTTCAGAGCCCTCCAAGCTGGTTATCGCGGTTGAGCTCCGGCCCCGTGGGTTACGAGGGGAGGAACGCTCTACACGGGCCTCGGCCGAGAACGGGGCTCTCTTCTCGTGACCCGCTTCTCACACGGAGTCCCAAGTGCAGTCCCAGCGGCTGCCCCACGCTGGGGGCCCGGAGCAGGAAGCGGAACGTCAGAGATGTTCAATGCCGCTCGCCCGCTGCCTCAGTCACCGCTCCACTTGGCGAGAGAGGACACCGAGGCCCGGGGAAGGAAAGTTGTGCAAGCCTGTCGTGCGGCTGGTTGGGGCAGGACTGGGACTCAGGACCCCCAAACTTCGTGTAACTTTGGAGAATCTAGTCCTTCTCTTACGGGCGAGCGTTCCTGCCTCCCCGTGAGTCTTCTCCACCCACTCTGCGTTCCACGTGAAGCCTTGCACTCGTGTCCGTGAGACAGAATTTCCTGGGAGTCATCCCAGGAAATCCAGCGCCCTCGTCCACCGATGGTGGGAGGGAATATGGGTGTCAACAGGCTAAGGCAACCTGGCCATAAGCGTGACCTTAAACCCGCGGTACTCCTCGACTCGGGGACCTGCGTCAAGGGGGGTGGTCTGTAAAACTTCATCATGATGTAGGCAGGAGATCCACGGATGATGATGGAACCTAACTAGAAACGATTCAGGTGTTTAACCAGAGAGGGTTGGTGACGTTGATCGTGATACATTCACGCAAGGGCGTCTCGTTATGCAAAGCCCAAATGACATGGGAAAATGTTCATCTACGTTCATGGAAAAGAAAGCCATTGACAAGTCATTGAAAAGAGAACTGAAAGACATGTGCCCCAGTAATGATAGTGATTAGCTTCGGGTGGCAAGGTTTTATGTGATTATTGTTTCCTTTCTTGAAATTATTTTTTATTTAGTTTTAATGTTTATTTATTTTTGACAGAGAGAGACAGACCGTGAGCAGGGGAGGGGCAGACACACACACACACACACACACACACACAGAGGATCTATTGAGTAAAATCCTGACGGTGGATTCTGAAAGAGGGTAAAGCATGTGTCTATCGTAAGGTCTGAGAAGGAAGGGGAAAACGAGGGCAGAGCGAGTTTAAGATTTCTTGTCCGTGTGTCTCCAGTTCACTCCCCTCTACCCAGCTCGCTTTCAACTGTTCCAACCACTTGTTCCTGGTCATCCGATGTGACTCCGGTGAAAGAAGGTTCTAGCGGCTAAGGAAATGTAAGGAGAGAATGTGGGCTCAATCGTTAGGACTAAAGTTGCTCGGGGAGAAAGGCGAGGATGTTGTGTATGATGGAGAACCACAGCGACTGGAGGATGCCAAAAACGTCTGAAGGCTCCAAGTAGCTGAAGGGTCATTCTACTTCCTATAAGTGACGCCCTTGGGGTTGAAATAAAGACAGACTATTTTCCGTTTCCTGGCCTTTGACCGAACCGTGGCAGTGACAGCCGCCAATCATGTTAGTGTCCACTGGCCATCGTGCCTGCTTCCTTTGGAGGCTGGATCTCAAGGACAGGAAACGCCAGGACAGCATTCAAGTGGCCAAAGGTTCTGGGCTGTTCGCAGGAAGCCAGGAGAGATCCGTGCCCCCGGGAGAATCCTTTGAAAACAAACCAAGCAAACCTCTGGTGTGGACCTCGTGCTGCACTCTCTGAACACATTCAGGGGTTCTTTCCTCCACTTAAGGGTCAGATGGCTTTATCGCCTTACGGGTTCCTTGAGGGAAACGCCAATCCTCGAGAGAAATTCCTCTGCCAAGGAGACACAGGGCTCTGTCGGCCTTTACCCCATCCCGAACGGAGGGGCTCAGACGCCAGCTTCCTGTACTGACCGCGTGCCTGGCTGTGCTCCTCCATTTTGTTCTCAGAAACACGGGGACCCACTTACGATGACGGACCCACCTACGATGACGAAGAAAGGCACAGTGAGCGTCATGAAGACCAGCTTCCACTGAGGGGCTGGGATGTAGTGCGATGGAACCTTCTGGAGCTAGCGGGGAGGGTGACATCACCATAGGACAAGGCAGTAGAGTCCATCTTGAGGTCATCGTCACTGACACCGCGACAGCCTCTGACTGGGGAGCTAACCCCCCCCCCGCCCCCTCACTCCTTCCTGTCATCAGACAACGTGATGGAAACTGCACAGTAAGCAGATAGCTCACAATTTTACAGCAAATGAGGCAGGGATGTTTGGGGCCAGTGCACTGAAATCAAGTGGAGGCAATTGGAAATCCATGAAATTTCCCAGCCTTGAAACTCTACCGAGGTTGCATTGTCACTGTCTGCCCTGATGTGTTTCGCCAAAACTGCTTCAAGATGAGTAAAACGGGCTGGTTTCTGTTCCCCCGGAGGATTAGGAAATGGTTCAGGTGTGAATGACTGGTTGAATCCCTATAATCAGTGCCTGGGGAGCCAAGAATTGGCCAGATCCAATCCTCCGTCTGGTTACAAACCTCACCACTCTGTTGACCGTCGGCCCACGGGACGGCCAGAGACGTCACCCAAATTCTTACTGTGGTCCAGCCTAGAATGAGCAGAACAAGCCTGGTGGCCACCTTCACACACACCATGGTCGGCAAGTTCAGGAGACACGGCCCAGTCCACTCCTTGGCTTGGAAAGGTCACCTTGGGGGACAGAATGAGCCCAGTGGGAGCCACTAACACCCACCCTGGGGACGCCCAAGGGGATCACATCAGGCCATTCAGCAAAACCGTTCCTGGAGTTGGGCGCTCAACTTTTCATGGAGACATCGCCACTTCCGGGCTCTGGAACTTTGATCACTGGCGCCACCTGGTGTTGAGCGCCGGTATTCCCCTTCTACGTCGACAAAACCAGGAACTAGGGAACAAGTGCCCTTGGCCCAGAAAGTCAGGGGCCCTAAGCAGCTAGGATGCTGTGTACTATTTTCCAAAATGTGTCGATTTGGTTGCGATTACTTTCCACTTCCCGTCAGAGGGGGTGGGAGGGAGGGGAAAGTGGGTGCCGGGCACCGAGGAAGGCACCTGTTGGGATGAGCACTGGGTGTCGTACGGAAACCAATCTGACAATAAATTTCATCTTAAAAAACAAAAAAAATTAAAAAAAAAAGAATACCCCATCAGGGTGGTACCCCAGTAACCACTTTCTGCCTTTGCTGCTCTCTGTCTCCTAGAGTCTGAGTCGTGTGACTTCCAGAAGGCACCCCGCCCCCACCCAGCTCTCCACATACCCCTCTGTCTCCGTCCAACTACACAATCCCTCGAGGACAGCGATCCCTTTATCTCCATGGCTCCAGCATGTCTCACGGTGTTGATACATGGGAGAAAATTAATACACACCGAGCGGGCAAAGGGACATGAAGGGACCAAGAGACGGAGGTGAGGCTGATTTCAGGTCTGGCCATTTTCCTTTTCAGAGCTCCGTTTCTTCTGCAACGAGAGAAGCAGCACTTTGATCGCCGGGGCCTCCTGGCTCTTTCCGCCACCTTCTCCTGACCTCCCTCTACGTAATCGGCCAGCACGGTCCCCACACAATTATGCCTGGATCGTATCACTTCCAGAAATATAGGGACACACATCACCATTCTTTTAGGTTTTTTGCAGACATAAAAATCAACATGGGATCTCACACTGAAAAAAAAGTTCCTCCCTGTCCAACTCTCTTTCAACCCTTGTGATTCCGTCAAAGAAAAAGCAAAGGTCCTGGATAATGTTACTACGCCTTTAACACCTCTCGGATATCCATTTGAACAAAGGAATCACAGGCCAGACCATCAACAGGCAACAATATCCACCTACAACTGTAAACTTTAATTACTCCCACCGCGAAAAAAGAGACGGTAATTATGTGATCGCTGACGCTATGCCGGCAATCATGTTGCCACGTAGAAATGTCTCAAACCAACAGGCTGCACACCTTCAATTTACCCAGTGTTATATATCAAATATAGTTCGATTAAAAAAAAAAAAATACAGCCAAAGAAGTTTTTTTTCCAAAGCAGGGAGCCGAATCTGTTCACAGATGTTCCAGGTTTTCCTTGCAAGGTAAACAGATGTTTGCCGAGTCAGCTTAAGCGAAGCTATTAGGTCAGTCATCGTGGCGGGACCACAAGGGTATGGCAAGAAAAACGGGAAGGGGGTTGTGGTAGGGGAATGAGTTCAACGGGGGGGGGGGGGGGAACATTTGAATAACGAGACATCGTTCCCTCCTCGCTGCGTTTCTGCCTGTGCGCGCCTGGCCTGCCTCCCCAGGACCTGGCGTGGCCCGTTCAGAAAGGAAACGGGGGACAGGTGGAGTCAGAGGTGGGCACTGCTTGCCTAGACGCTTCTCCCATCAGTCCTGGTTTCTGCACAATAGCCCTGCGGGGACGGGGCCAGTCTGTGACCGCAGGGAACAGTTCACCCCGTAATTAATCTTCCCTGGGCTCCCCCCACTTTGCAGAGAAACTCGTGAGCCGGGTTCAGTTCTGCGGAGTCTCCTTCATCAGAAATCAGTCCAGGGCTAATGAGTCGGCCTCCGCCCGGGGCCGCACGCGGGCAGATCCTGTATCTGGTGCCTGCCGAGGCGGGACAGCACGGGCACAGAAACATGTGGCGACTAAGGTCTCAGGAAGGCACCGGGGGGTTCCATTATCCTCAGCTTTCTGGGTAATGCAATCCGAAAATCAATTCTCATTAAACACAAGTGATCCTAATCCCTCTGACAGGTTACATCTTAAGTGATAATTAAAAGCATATTTCCTGACGCTGGGCTGCTGTGAAACGCATCCCTATTTGTGCCACCGAGGGGGTCTCATGCTAAGACCGCGGACACTCATTAGCTCCCCCAGGAAAGCTCGGAGTTCTTGGAGTGTCATTCATTATTTTAATCTGATTTTCTTTCCTCAAGTGAAATAGAACCTGGCATTGGCGTTTCCTTTCTCCAGCTCTACCCAGAGTCCTTAACACAATTAACATTGTCCTAAGCCGAGGAACGAGGACGTATTTTGCAAGAATGGTTTTCAGTGCCATCCGTCGGTAGGGCTTATTAATCCTCAATAGCATCCCACTAGGTTTTAGAAACCTCCCTCAAAGCATAGGAGGGGGCACGGCAGTGGGGGTGCTCAGTTCCCCGTTTGCGAGGTCACGGTGGAGAGAATCCGTGTCAGGAGCCCTGGAGCGGGCGGCCGGGCTGACAGGGGGTGGCTCAGCCTCTCAGAAAAGTAGGAGACTTTTTGCAACGGTCCCTACTAGTTACTGATTTGGCCCTTTCGGTATCAAGATATCAAATTTTGTCTCCAAAATTCTAAATTGGAAAACAAAATGGGAGGGTTGACGATGTCTTTCTTCTAAACTGGATCTACAGGTCATTAAAACGTCTCACTAACCCAGAGGTGCTCGCCTACGAACAAGGCTGGCAGAGCTCTGCTCCTTCTAAAACCCCCGAGGGAGGGTCCTTTCTTGAACCGTCCAGGTTCTGGCCGCCCCGAGTGTTCCTGGGCGTGTGGCCCCATCACTCCGGTCTCTGCTTCTGTCCACTGCCGCCCGTTACCCCCGTGTCCCCGTCTTTCCCATCCTCATAAGGACACCAGTGATATGGATTAAGGGGTTCACCCTGCCCCAGCATGACTTCATCTCAACTAATTACAACTTCGGGGCTCCTGGGGGGCTCAGTCAGTTAAGCATCTGCCTCTTGGTCTAAGCTCAGGTCATGACCTCAGGGTTGTGAGTTCGAGCCCCATATCGGGCTTTGTGCTGACAGCATGGAGCCTGCTTGGGATCCGCTCTCTCTCTCTCTCTCTGCCTCTCCCCGCCACAAATAAATAAAAAACTTTGACTAATTGCACCCCCAGTGACCCTCTCTCCAAAATAAGCTCCCATTCCTAGAGACTGGGGGTTAGGACATCAACTTCTCTGTTGTGGGGACAAAATTCAGCCCAGAAGACATGTGCAAAAAGACATTGCTCCATAAACGATGTTTGGATAACTAGCTAACCACTTGGAAGAAAAATGAATTCCTTAGTTCCTTACTCCTTATGCTGAAATACCGAAGGGATCAAAGTTTTAAATGTGAAATATCATCCAAGTGTGAGAATCCTAATAGCCAATGCATAAAACGTGTGTGCAGATGTGGTTTGAAGGCATTTTTACACACATACCAACATCTCTGCCATTGTCCCCGGTTTACAGCAGGGGAAACTGAGGCACAGAGAAGCTAGTAATTTGCCCGAGATCGCACGGCAGGCCAGCGCTAGGGTCAGGATTCAAGCCCCAGCAGTTTGGTTCCAGAGTCTATGACCAGGGAGGCGTTTCCAATGTCCATTTTTACTTTGTGCTCTTACGTGGTGTTCACACTTTTTATCCTGGCTGTGTATCGCTTTAAAACTCGTAAGAAAATAACTTGCTCTCTCTCCTTTCTCCCGCCCACCACTGCCTTCCTGGCCCACCCCGCCTCCCCTCCCCACGCCTACTCAGACCGTTAATCTGCCTGAAATCTGCAGCTACAATAGACTGTCTGCTTTAGAGCTACCCCCCTGCTTTCTGTATCCTTCTGGAACTTTCTGTCTTCCTCGGTGCTGACAGTGAGTAACTCTTTCTGTCTCGGTCAAGGACGCATTCCCGTTCGCAGCTCCGAACACCACTGCTCGGGCTTTTCTCCAAGCCAGTCTCCCCAAGCATGAAAGTTGCTCTTGGATCGCCCGGAGACCTTGCAAAACGGTGGGCTCTGATTTTGAGTGGGAAGAGGTTGGACCTGGGAGTCTCCGTTCCCAACAAGCTCCCAGGGGAGGCCCCGGCGGCTGTCCTCAGACCACACATCGAGTCGTGGATGTCCTGACCTGTCCCTTCCCCACCCACTCTGCCTCATACTTCTCTCTCCCCCTGGAGACCAGGAGGGCAGAATTTGAACTTTCTCAGACCGAGAAAGACCCAAGTTGAAATCCGCTGCTAGGAAGGTGTCTCCCCCAGCCGAGCTGCTGCGTGCCCAGGGACGGTGAAGAATGAGGGCGGGGTGCAACGCTTTCTTGTTCAACTTCTTGAAAGTTGGCCATGAAACAAAGCCCTCTCAAGGCTGCCACAAGGGAGGCACGACTCAGGGTCAAAAGCTGGGCGTGTGCCCGAGGCAGCAGACGGCCAAACACTGACACATCGCGACACCGACGGTTCGGGCTTCGTGTCTTCATTGCCTCAAGTGTTTTCCTGGTGATTTGCTGTGAGTGTCTCTGTAGCAGACACACCTGACTTGTGTTGAAAACAGTGGAGAAATGACCTGGGGTCTTGAGCCATCTTCTCTTCTGAAATCAGCAAGGGCTTTAAATATAGCGTCTTATTCGGATCCCGGAACAGCCGTCGCTGCCTCTTCGCAGATGGCAGACGCTGACGCGATTCCCCGATGGCCACCCACGCAAGGCGGTGGGTCCGAGCCAGCACGAGGCTCCAGGCTCTAGTCTCTGCCCGTGGGTGCTGCCAGGTCCCTAGCAGCAGCGACGGGAAAGGCAGGCGCCAGCCTTACTGAACGCCTGCCGGATGTTGGGCACTCGATACAGGGGATTTCATCAGAGCCAGTAAACGGCCGGAATCAAACCACTAACCCAATCCACTAACACGAAAAGCAAATACAGTCACTGGGAGTGAGAACACAAAATGGGGCGGGCTCCGTGGAAAACGGTACTGAGGTTCCTCAGCAAATTAAAAACAGAACTACTGGGGCTCCTGGGAGGCCGTCAGTTAAGCGTCTGACTCGTGACTTCGGCTCGGGTCACCATCTCACGGTCCGTGGGTTCGAGCCCCGCATCGGGCTCTGTACGGACGGCTCAGAGCCTGGATCCCGCCTCAGATTCTGTGTCTCCCTCTCAAAAATAAGAAAGAATAAAAAAAGAAATTAAAAAAAAAAAAAAGAAAAAGAATCCTGTAACGTCCAACAACATGGATGAAACTTCACACATTTTTCACTAAGTAAAATCAGCCAGTCCTAGAACGACCAATTCGGCACGATTCCACTTACACGGGGAATCTGAAATAGTCACACTCAGGAAAGCAGAGAGCAGAATGGGGGGGTTGCGGGGACTGGGGGAGGGGAGATGGGGTGCCGCTGCTAAAAGGGTATAACGTTTCAGTGCCGGCAGGTAAGTTCCAGAGCTCTGCTGGGCAACGTTGCGTCTATCGTTCACAGAACTTCATTCGACTCTTCAAACAGTCTGTTGAGAGTGGACCCCGCATTATATGCTTTCACACACACACACACACACACACACGCACGCACACATGCACACGTTTCTAAGGCTGCTACTTGTATATGCGAATCAAGACGGCGTTTCTTCAGTGAAAATGTGTTCACCAGACTGTAGCGAACGGAGGACCCCACGCAAACACGCGTCAAAAGACGGGTCTAAAAAAAGAAAAGAGGCAACTATTGCTTACAGATTTACAAAAATTATTGTCTTATGCATTCTATGGGAAGAGTGGGACCTTGCAGGGGTGGTGGGGGGTGGGGGTAATCATCTGCACGGCCACCGGACTTTCCTGGGTGATTAAGGGGCTCCGAAATTTGCACCGTGGCGTCGTGTCCGGTACCTTTCCGGTAGATGTTGTCTCCTGAGAACGTTACAATGTCTGATGTACGCTATTTAAGCAACTGTTTGCTATGCCCCTTATTAGGTACACACAGAACATGTTAGGGGTTACAAGCATGGGCAAGAGGCGTGTCTGTCCACAGGGAACTTGCTGTTTCATAGGGAAGAAAAGGAAGTATGTGATGATTTCATCCTTCACCAGCTGGGAAGGCTCGGGGAAAAAATTCGGACACTCTGTCATTCTGGGTGACGGAGTGAGGCGACGGCGGGAGGCGTCAGATCATGAGATGGGTGGCCTTGGGGACGAGGCCACGGGCACACCCCGTCGTGTAGAAAGGCTGACAGCTCCAAGCCCCAAAAGTCAGCCACAGCTTGCGCCCTGGTCTCTACCTCCTCCCCGCCTTCGTCTCTCTCTGTCTCTCTGTCTCTCTCTCCTTCCTCCCCCTGCAGCCGCCTCTGTCTCGGGGACACAGACCCCCCTGCCGCTCACCCTTTCCGCACACCCCGCCAGAAAGGAGTGCATGCCATACCCTCCCCCCCTCCCCGAGCAACTTCACGTCTTCCTCGGGGACCGTCCCCCTTAGACCTCAGCCCGTGCTCACGCCCCTCCCTGGTTCTAGCCAGAGTTAAACTTTCGCACACAAAAACCAGAATGCCACTCCCAAAGGGTCCTGGATCCCTTTCCATGACTAGCATCAGGCAGGCAGACGTCCAAGGCGGCTTGCCCGGAGGGCGGGAGGGAGGGCCGTGTTGTGGAAACACTGCGGGTCGCCGCGGCAACAGCGTGACAGCCCCCTCCCCCTCCCCCGGGTCTCCGGGGCCAGCAGGACAGCAAAGGGCTGCGGAGCTCAAGGGCCAGACCTAGAGGCACAGTCACCCCGAACAAGGAGAGAGACAGCTCTGGTTTTGGGGGTTCAGCCTTCATCTGAACAAAGTCTACAGTTTTGTTTTTATGGAAGGAGGATTCACACCGCGACCTACTGTCACCCTGTTCTTCTTCGCAGGTGATGCTTTTGAGTTCTTACCCCCAGGCATCCCCACGCCCTCTGTGTTGCAAGGTGTTGTCTGACATGCCCTGGGGTCTTCTAACAGACCTCCTCCGTCCTCCAGGAGCCTCACCTCAAAAAGTGCAAACAGAAATGAAATAAAGTGAGGCTTCTCCTTGAACTTCAACCTCTGCCTAAAAAATCCGGAGGAATTGACAAGGACGCTCACCTTGCTAAAATAAAACTTCTCTCGCCTTTTCTCAACCATAGCCATTACCTGTCAACTGAGAAAGAAAAAAAGATCTATTATCTTTTGGATACGGGGTGTAAGTGTGCATCTCTCCTGAAGCCGACATTCTTCCAGGAGACTTTCACTGCCTTGTGACAGAGAAACTGTAATAGTAAACAGACGGAACACTATTTGAAAGGCAAAGCTGGACCCCGAAAACAGCACATTACAGTCTAAATCAAAAAGAACTAAATTCTGGGTTCTCCACTCTTGCATACGTGACATGACCACCCCCCCCTCCCCCCAACCCATTCACGGCTATAATTCATCTCAGGAAATCAGCCTTCTTCCTTCTCTCTCACCCAGGGTGCCCACCTCTAGGGGCACATCTCAGGGTCTGTTTCTCCCTTCTAATCAGGGCACATTCTTCAAGTCCTCGGCGTGGGAGGGAGGGTCTGCCCCTCCGCTCTGCCAGGAACATTTAGGAAGGCCGCTGAGAGCAGGGTTGTTAGGCAAAGAGATCAGAGGAAACCGAACACAATTTCTCTCCCCACTGGGCTTTTCAGGTTAGGAAAGCGATACAACATTCGCTCAATCAGGAAAACAGAGCCTCAGTAAGTCAATGGACGTGGCCTCCGTAAAAGCACAAGCATTGCTAGGTAGAGCCGAGGGGGAGGGGTGGTTGGTTGGAAAGGCTTTCGAATTTCTTCTAAACAGGTCAATGCCACCGCTCACCGTCACCTACTTCCCGAACTAACCAGTATTAATTTGGTCCGGGAGTCTTGCCTACCACCCCCACGACATGCCTCGGTGCTTTTTATGTTTAAATCTCAGCAGTCATGAAACGATCCAATTCTTCCCATCCCCGGAGGTACAGAGCCATGACTGCATGAGGATCGGAAAAACAGGAAGACAAATCTGACATTTATTTTCTTGTCTTTGAAGGGCAAACCGGCAGTCGAGTGAGATGTCACATTTTTAAATAGGTCACGGGGTTGCAGTTTCCTTCCGTGTGGCTATGTAACCCATGGAGACCTAACTTTACAGTGATGCCATGAATGGGTAATGTAACCACAGGCCATGTATTGAGCACCCACTCTGTGGAGGGCAGTGTAAGAGATGCCAAGGGGTTACTATCAGTTAAGAGGCAGACACGAACTCGAGAAAGAAAGAATATAATAGAAGGAATTGTATGTAGCGCTGGGTCAGTGGTATAGAGTGAAAGTTCAGAGGATGGAGAGGATATTGGGAACTAGAGAAGCCGGGGAGGGCATGGGCGTTGGTATGGCCGAGCCTTGAAAGATGGTTGGACAGCATGAGTGAAGAGGAGAGAGAAATGCTCAGCACCTGCTCTGAGAAGACAGCCCTTCCTGGAACAGACAGAAGGTTAGCAGAGGAGGGCAGCGGGACACCGTATCCCGATGACGAGGCAATCTACCTTCAGAGGAGGTTCTGCCTCCATGGGGCTCTCTGGGCACTTCCACACAATGGACTCCGAGGCAGATTTTAAGTTCCGAAAATGGACACAGTGATACTTCTAGTCCCACATGCTATTCCAGAGTGTTGCCACTGCCCCCGTCAAGATATACGGTCTTTCCCTTCCCTTGAATTTGGGTGGGACTCCCTTTGCCGCTGCCTCAATGAATAGAGGGCAGAGGACATGATGCTGCGTGACTTCTGAGGCTAGGTCCTAAGCAGTGATGTGGCTTCTGTCTGGCTCTCTCAGGGCACTCACAGTTGGAACTCGGCCGCCATGTGGTGACTTCATTGGAACCCGGCTGCCATGTCGTGACTCACCACTGGAACTTGGCGGCCATGTTGTGAGGAAGCCACATGTAGATGTTCCAGCAGAAAAGCCCAGCCCAGGTTCTAGCCCATCGCCAGTGTGAATCAGCAGACACGTGCATGAATGAACTTTCAGAAGATTCCAGTTCCAGTCTTTGAGCTGCCCCAGTGGACAGAGAGCAGAGCAGAGACGAGCTACCAGGAACAACATAGATATTATTGTTCTAAGTCTCTAACTTTTGGGATGGTCTGTTACAGGTAATGGATAAATAGAACAGACCCCACATCCACCCTTTACTTGGTACCAGACCTCCAGCAGGAAATCATCTGAGAAGGCAGTAAGGGTAAAGTGACATTTTGGTTGAATACACGTTGTCTTTTCAGTTTCGATGATGCCAATCAACTTGTTTTTCAGGCTATGTTTCCCACTGAGGCTGCATTAGCATGAGTGGTCCACTTCCCTTTATTTAAACTTTTCTTCCTTTCCCTGTGGCTCAGAGAGGTAAGTGGCAGGGTTAGAACCTTATCTACGTAAGTCTTCTTTGCAATTCAATTTTTAAATTTCCTTTTGACAAAAAACGTATCTATTTAAGGCGTACAACGCGATGTTCTGATATTTGTATACCTCGTCAAATGGTCACCACCCTCCAGCTAACATCTGTATCTCCTCGCGTAGGTGACTAATTATGCGTGTGGGATAAGAAAGCCTCGGAATCGACTCTCTTAGCGGACTTCACATACACGATACACAATTAACTATGGTCACTGTGCTGTGTCTTCGTCCTCCAGATCTCATTCAGCAGGTAACTGAAAGTTTGTGCCTTTTGATTAATACCTCCTCTTTCTCCCCACCCCTCTGCCTCTGGTTACCACCATTCTAATGAGTTCCACATGTTTGTAGATTTCACATGTAAATGACATCATGTGATATTTGTGCCCATCTGGCTGGCTGGCTTATTTCACTTAGCATTATGCCCTCTAGGTTCATCCACGTCAGCGGGCTTCCAAGAGGTGACTCTTGTAACCTCTCGAGCAAGCTGATTGCCATGTCTTACACGTGGCTTTGGAGGAAGACACACCTATATTTACCGAAAAACAAAAACAAAAAAAGATTCCAATTTCAGGTCTCGGGGTGCCTTTTGCATTGTTCTGATGTGTCGATGCCATGACTAGTTGTAAACATTCATGATCTTTTTTCGTTTAGGTAAGGCAGTCGTAAAATCTCAGGGCAAAACTGGGGTCTTTGGCAAGCCTAGAGGAGGCATTCCGAACTGATAAGGTCTGTGTGGGGAACTGTAAATTAGTTCGTATTCAGTCCCCACCTAAAATAATAGAATCCCTTCCATCTGGAAAGGTCTTCAGCTTGCAATTCACTGCTGGGTCTACGGAGTTTCTAGTTATCTGCTCCCTAGAACACGATAAAAGATCATCTCCTTCCCCTTCCCCAATTCTCTCCTCCCTCCCTCCCTCCCTCCCTTCATTCCTTCCTTTTGCCATTCCACCTTCTTGACTTAACAACAACAAAAAGGGGCAACAAATTCTAAAGACAGCTAAAGGAAGCTTAAATGCACGCTTTTGAAAGGCAATTTTCAGTACAAACTAGAATGGTCCTAGTGGTTGAGAACCTGGAGGTTGAACATGTTCCGAGCCCTGATGCCTTAGCTCTGGTCTAGTCACTTAGCCTTGGGGACCGCTGCCTTTTTTCATCTTTAAGGTGTAGATTAGAAACTGTACTGGGGCGCCTGGGTGGCGCAGTCGGTTAAGCGTCCGACTTCAGCCAGGTCACGATCTCGCGGTCCGTGAGTTCGAGCCCCGCGTCAGGCTCTGGGCGGATGGCTCGGAGCCTGGAGCCTGTTTCCGATTCTGTGTCTCCCTCTCTCTCTGTCCCTCCCCCGTTCATGCTCTGTCTCTCTCTGTCCCAAAAATAAATAAAAACGTTGGAAAAAAAAATTAAAAAAAAAAAAAAGAAACTGTACCAAACTGGACCGTTATGTGGCTTAAGTGAGAAAATGCCACGTGAGAAGCACAAGCCCTGGTACACAGGAGGCATTCAATGGGTGTTAGCGAGCGTTGCTCCGAATTAGGGAGGATCCACTCGAATGTTCTTCAGTCTTCCGTAACTTTCTAGAAGTCCGCTTTAATATCCAAAGAGGACATGGTTTTAGCTTATTTCAGGGGAAGCAATTACAAATTAGCCAAGCCTCAGTCAGGGAATGGGACTGGAAATATCGGCTGAGGGTAAGTGTAGTAAACGTACTCTCCGCATAGGGAATAAAATAAAAAATAGAGTCCTCTTTCTCAGCAGAAAGCTTACCACAAGGAAGAACCAAAATTGAACTACTTTCAAGGTATTACAGATTTCAATCGCTTGGATCCCTTGTTCTTCTCCTTTAGGACGGTGATTTTTATCGTGTGGTGCACAGATACACCCTTAATGTGCTTACACGTCACCCCTGGAGAGACTCACTGGGTCAGGATCTCCGGGAGTGAGGCCCAGGCATCTGAATTTTTTTTTTTGAAAGCTTCAGAGATGATTCACACACACTGCGGGCTGGAAACCACTGCTCCAGCAACTTTAAGAGAGTTCACTGAGGTCTTGAGATAGGCAATGAGGTTTGTGACTATTATCTACAGAGACGTCAAGGCTTCAAGAGACGCACATGGCTTCCAAGGATGAACAATCGTTTCGTGGAAAATGGGCACTGGCCTCGGGAGTCCCTGGTCCTCTTGTTCCATCCTTCCTGTGGAGCTATCATTCACTCATTCATTCCTTCTATACATTCGACAAGGGTTCAAGTGCAGAAGACAACTACCCAATCACACAGGCACAAGATGGCACCATTTTACAGCGCTTATGGGGAATACAAAGAAGGTCCCTTTCTCTGAGGAGCTTACAGCATTAAATTAACATTATTACGACCTTAGTTCTCAGGGTTGCTGCACCCAGGAGGCCACGAGGCCTTTGAGGAGGCACGCTGAGAGCAGGAGAGGAGCTCATACACATCAGAGGGACCGAATTGTAAGAAATACCGGTGCAAACAAACATGGTGCAGAGACAAGAAAGAGGTGGGCGAGGGAAATAAACCTTCCGTAGAGCATGGACATGCTTCTGATAAGAAAACAGTTCAGACTAGTGAGTTAAAACAGAATGTTTACGAAGCAAGCTCTAGTAAATTTCCTTGAGTTTTTGGTGTGGCGGTGAATAAAGAATGCTTGACAAACTGTCACAAGGAAGACCGTGCTGGAATATTCGTCCACTCAGAGAACTGTTGTTGCCCCCTTGTGGGACCGTGGGAGAAATATTAAAACAGGAGCAGTGTATCGGAGCGCAATGGAATAGACACCTAGAAGACATTTCCGTGGGAGTGAACTAGGATTAGCTTGGGAGGGGCGCCTGGGGGGCTCAGTCGGTTGAGCGTCCGACTTCAGCTCCGGTCAGGAGCTCGCAGTTCGTGAGTTCGAGCCCCGCGTCGGGCTCTGTGCTGACACCTCGGAGCCTGGAGCCTGCTTCCGATTCTGTGTCTCCCTCTCTCTCTGTCCCTCCCTCGCTCATGCTCTGTCTGTCTCTCAAAAATAAACAAACGTTAAAAAAAAAAAAAAGGATTAAAGGTTGGCAGATTTTGCAATGAGTTTGAAGAGGCTCAAATAGGAGATCACGAACCCAGGCTGAGATTACCTGAGCCGGTGTCTTACGGATAGTGCTGGAATTAAGGAATGTGGGATGAAGGCTATAAGGGTGGGGCAGTGAGGAGAATATGGGCTTTGCCGCCTCCGGGACCGACCACCGTGCTCCCAAGAGCTCGCGATGGACCTGAACTTCTAGTTTTTTCATCTGAAACACACACACACACACACACACACACACCCCTCAAGGGTTGTCATGAAGACCAAAGAATACAACAGATATGAAAACATTTCAAAATAGAAACATGGATGAGTATTACACCATGAACTTTAATTAAGCACTCAGTCTGAAGCGCTAGTCAATGCTCGGGACAGAAGCTCTGAGCGTTCACTGTCTACATTCTAGCGCGAGGACCCAAGGTGATCTCCCGAAGAGAGGGCATTTGGCGGGAAGGTTGACAGAAGCTAAAACCCTTGGACGTCACTCACTTTATGTTAATTTGGGGAAACGGACAGAAATGAGGAGACGTCTACATTATTTATGGGAAATGTGGAAACTTCAAATCCTTGGTTTCGGGAGCCCCGGGGAACACCCGCGAACTGGATTAGGAGAATCTTTTCTGGAAGTTTTTCTCTGCTGGTGCACGGCCTTGCTTTTGTTTTGGGAGCTTAACAGCCACGCTTCTAATGGGGCTGCTTTTGTCCCCACATCTAGGACCGAACTTGAAATAGAATTGTTCGCCTTCCGTTAAAACCAAGGACAGCGACAGACGCTTACATCTCGGATTTTCCAGAGTCCGTGCGTAAACTGGAAAGAGTTATTCTACCCGCACAAGGATGATCTAGCAGCTTCTGCCCGCTGGCTCACACATCTCCGCTCCAGCCTCCTTCCGGGGCGCCTTCCATACTGCAGCGAGTAGAGAGGGGAGACATCTGTTAATGGGCGTGCGATGGTCCGTTCTAAGTGTCCACTTGGGTGCACCATGGTGGTGCGCAGGTATGCGGTCAAACGTTATTCTCGATGTGTCTGTGAGGGTGTTTGTGGACGAGATTGACATTTGAGTCCGCGGACTGTGAGGGAAGGGGATTGCCCTCCACGATGTGGGTCGCCTCATCCCGTTAGCTGAAGACCTGAATACAAAAAAAGACTGACCCTTCTCTGAGCCAAAGGGAATTCTGACGGCAGAAGGCCCCTGGACCCCATCTGCGTCATCGGGCTTTCTGGGCCTCCCGCTCTGCCAACCCATTCTGCGGATTTGGGACTTGGCCAGTCTTCATGATCCCACGCGCCGAGGTCGTAAAAGAAATCCCTTACTCTACGTAAACCCATCCTGTTGGTTCTCTTTCTCTCCAGAGCCCTGACGATACAGAGCCCCAAATGAGACCTACGTTGGGCCAAACAGAAACAATTGCTTGGGATTTGAACTCTGAACGGGTGTGGAGGGGACAGAGGCAGGGTGTATGGAGTGCCCTGTGTTGGCGCGTGTGACACGGCCGGAACAGTGACAGAAAGACAGCTGACTGGTGGCCCAATTCTGCCTTGCGACTCTGGGGAGAAGTTCCCGGAAACTCCACCTAGAGTGTCTCCAATTTCTCCAGTCTTACCAATGATCCCGGGAGTCAGTGATCGCCCTGTAATAGATCCTTCCCTGCGTAGATGGGTGCTCTTTGCAAGTGAACCCTGCCCCATGTGGCACGTTGGTCATTTTAGCTCCGGGACTCCTATTGTTAAGTGACCACTGGAGTAGCAGTGATCTGACAAAGAACCTTTATGAAGGCCCACAGGGCCAGGCAAATGTAGCTGAAGCTCTGAGTAAACAGAAACTCCACACCGTTGTCTCTTTCTGGGGTGCAAAGACTCTGTCCAAAGTGCACTTCATCTCCCCTTACCATCCTCTCCAAACCCCACCGGGAATAGTCCTGGCGTGATCCTAATTCCACTCCGGGCCATACGAGTTGTATTCCCACAGTGGCATCTAAGACAAAATTCGCCGGGTAACCAAATAAAGAGGGAAGAAAACAGGAGCCTCTAACCCACGCTTCAATACGCTTTGCCCGTTAAAAAGTCCCATGGGTGAGTCTCTGCCATGGGAAGTGTGGCTTCTCTTTCCCTGGCTCAAAGAAGTTCAAAGGCTTTATGTTGGCAGCCATTTCTTCAATGGCGATCCCATTTTATTTAAACGATCCAGTCTTTTCCCATATCGACGTTGGCCAGATTTCTAGTATAATTGATTATATGTAGAAATCAACAGAGAAGGATGGGGCGGGTCTGGCACGGAATAGGGTGGGAGAATCAGATGTCTGTGTTCTTTCTCAAATCCAAAAGCAGAGCAGAGACCAGTTAATTTCTGTATGTTCTAAACCCGGCACACTGGCGGGGAGTGGCTGGTCCCAATCAATGTCTGTTGAGTTGAACGCTTGTCTCATTTGCAACAACCACCGTTTCTTCCACAGCTTTCCAAGGAGCTGACCAATCCACTTTCCCAGATTAAAGGCAACACGCAAGGCAGCATATCCAGTGAAAACGGGCTGAGCTGTTTTCCTAACAATGGGTTCAGTTAATATCAAAAGCTATTCGCCAAATAAATGAGAATCGAGGAAGAGGAAAAGCTTATCACCATGACATCAGGTTTTCCTGCTTAAAAAAGTGTCATGGGGGCAAGACCAGGAATCAATTATAGATGCACTTAGCATTGATGATTGCTAATGAGAGCCAGTTTGCAGCTGCATTGCAATTAGTGACAGTTAAATACATTACATATATTATTTATGTACAAAATTCAATTAAGTTTGGTTACAAGGACAGAGGCATGTTTTAGCGACAGAGGCTATACGTGCACAGAGAACGGGGTTCCTGTTCAGTAAGATCTGATGGGGAGATGTCAGCAAAGTGTAGGAAAAGGGCTCCCATCACTTGTTTCGAGTCATTCTAGAACCAAGAAATACGTTTCCTTTTTAAAAAAATGTGTATTTATTTTGAGAGACAGAGAGCAGGGGAGGGACAGAGGGAGAGAGAAAGATAGAATCTCAAGCAGGCTCTGTGCTGACGGGGGGCTCGATCTCACGAACTGTGAGATCATGACCGGAGCTGAATTCGAGAGTCAGACATTTAACCGACTGAGCCACCCAGGCGCCCCCAAGAAATACGTTTCCTTAAATGCCGCCGTCATGCTGTACCCTTCGAGTCCACAATGTCCTGTTCTACATCACACATTTGCAGATGCATTCAGCTGGGCCATTCACATGGGCAAACTTGTAGGAAAGAACGAGATGGACATAGAATACGTATTACGGTTCTTTATCTACATGATGAAGTTTGTCCCAAGGACTTCAAAGAAGGAATTAAAAGACGATATTTCTATTTTATTTGCTTTCACCATAACTCTGCTCATAAGTAATAATGTCATTTTATTTTCACAAAATGAGGAAATCGTGCAGAGCTTAAGAGACACCCTCAGATGAATCAGCAAGACAGAGGAAAAACCAGAAATCTGGCCAACGTCGATAGACCGAAACCAACAGCGTTTTACAAATAGGCTGATGTTAAAGTCAGTAAATATTTCTGCAGTTTGGTGCTTTCTGGGGAAGTAAAAGTGAGGTTTATCTCATTTGACTTTCACGTGTAGTTAGCAATAAGAACAACGTCTTTTGTGTTAGAGCTTATTTGACAAGCTTGGGGAAAAAAATGCCCCCCGAAGCATTCGTATTTGGAGTGTTCGGGAGCAAAAAGCAAGGTGATTATAATCTATTAGGAGAAAAAAATCCTCTGGAAACGGATGGAACTCTTTTCATCCTCAGTTCCACACTGAAAGTGGCCAAACCTGGCCAGACCCTCTCTTCCTTTGGTTTCTTGAAACATGCCAGGAGAGAAGGAAAAAGAAACATCAGAATTCGAGCACAATGTTTTCAGATAACGTTTTCAGATTCACCGAGGTAGGAAGTCGTGGACGAGGATGTAAAGACAGAAGGCCTGAACCTGTCCCCTACGACCCTGTGGGGGCTTCTTTCTTATTGTTATTATTCACAAGACCAAAACCTTTGAAGCGATCTTCATTTTCTCCCCCGGGGACATTTGCGTAACCTCCTCGGTCACTGAGGGTCTCCCTGGGGCCTGATCGGTTTCAGGACAATTATGTGAAGCATGTGGCATTCTAATCAAGTGAGCCCATTGTATCGAAACCAATACGCAAGACAACAAATCTGTTGTTGTGGGGGGGGGGTCCTTTTTTAAAAGCAAATAGGACGAGGTGGTCTTTAATTAATCATTCTTACTTTAAAAAATGTTTTAATGTTTATTTATTTTTGAGAGAGACAGAGACAGAGAGTGAGCGGGGGTGGGGTGGGGGCAGAGAGAGAGGGGGACACAGAATCCGAAGCGGGCTCCAGGCTCCGAGCTGTCAGCGCAGAGCCCGACGCGGGGCTCGAACCCACGAACCGCGAGATCACGACCTGAGCGGAAGTCGGATGCCGAAGCTACTGAGCCAGCCAGGGGCCCCAAATCATTCTTGCTTTCAAAGCGGCTTATTCAGGACAAGTATCCAAACCTCGGGGATGCACAAATCACTGAATGCAAGTAAGACCTCTGGAGAAATTTCTGAGAGCGTCTTCTAATGTGACTTCCAGCTGAATATTTAAATTCCCCCACGAAAGGGCCAAAGCTCCGTCAGTCCGGTCCCCCGGGTTCTCCCGGGGCCGGCGGGCCAGCAGAGTGCTCTCCGGTGGAAGAATAGTGCTCACGGGATGACACGGGACCCGACCTCGAGGAGGGCCTCGAAAGGAGGTACACACGGTCTCCTAAGTCCTCGGGCGCTGAAAGGCAGAATAAATGTGTATTTGCTCTTCTGCTCAGAATTCTCGCTTTGCTGCCTCGCTCGGCTCACAGAGCCGGACCCCGTAGCCACTCCCACTGCCCCCTGGTCTGGGCAGAGCCCGAGGCCGCGCCCACACGTCCTTCCCGAGGCGGGTGCCGGGGACACTGCGGCCGCCCGGGGACCTGGTGCTCGTTTCTCCGAAAATATGCAAGCAGCTCACCTCTACAAAGGATTTCTCTACGAAGTAAGCTGAAAAACTGTGCCTTCGGATTCCCTTTACAGATATGAGCCATAAACTGGAGTATGAAGCCCGGCTGTCCCTCCTCCCTCTGCAGCCTCTCTCAGTCACGTGTCTCTCTTTCTGTCCCTGTCTCTCTCTCCACCTCTGTCTCTCTGTCTCTCTCCATCTCTCTTTCCTATCTCTGTCTCTCTCGCTGTCTTTCTCTCCATTTCTGTCTCTCTATCTCTGTCTCTGTCTCTCTTGCTGTCTCTCCATTTGTGTGTCTCTATCTCTGTCTCTCTTGCTGTGTCTCTCTCCATCTCTATCTCTGTCTCTCTCGCTGTCTCTCTCCATTTCTGTGTCTCTATCTCTGTCTCTGTCTCTCTCGCCGTCTCTCTCTCTCTCTCTCTCCATTTCTGTCTATCTGTCTCTCTCCATCTGTCTTTCCTTTCTCGGTCTCTCTTGCTGTCTCTCTCTCCATTTCTGTCTCTCTGTCTCTGTCTCTCTTGCTATCTCTCTCCATTTCTGTCTCTCTGTCTCTGTCTCTCTCCCTCTCTCTCTCTCTCACTGTCTCTCTCTCTCCATTTCTGTCTCTCTGTCTCTGTTTCTCTGTGTCTGTCCTTCTCTCTCCTATCTCTGCCTCTCTCTGTCTCTGTCTCCCTCTATCATCTCTTGGGCTCAATGACACGAACACACTCAGCCGACTCTGCGAGGACCCTCCTCAGGCTGCGAAATCCTGCCCTTATGGAACATTCCCGCTCCCCCCCCTCCCCCCCTCCAACTCCAAAAGTAAAATCAGTTTTGGAAAGCAACCGAAACGAGTGCTTTTGGGAAACTTAGGCCACGTCTGCCAAACGGTGGAACAGATGTCATAAGGGCCTCAGCAGGTGAAAGCCGGGGCCCACGCGACCGGAGGCCGCGCAGGAGTGGGGGCGGGGGGCGCGTTCGCCCGAATTCGGCTCCCGAACGTGTCAGAGGCGCCTCCCGGAGGGGCCCGGAGGCGTCGCCGTTGCGATGCTGACATTAATGCGGGCGGACGTGCCGCGCGGGGTGGTCCGGGGAACAGCTGTCACCTTGCATCTCATCGGCCGAGGGGCCAGCGGCACCCCTTCCCCAGCCGCGGTGGCCCCCTGACCCCCCTCGCTTCCAGGCTGGGAGGTGGTCACAGGCGCGAAGGGTCTGGAAATCAGAGCCCCCCCCCCCCCCACGGGCGAGAGTGATTCTTTGTGAATCTGAAACCACCAGTCCCCGTGCCTCCCCACCCCCCAAAATATTTTGGATGACCCCTTGAAAAGGAAAAAAAAAAAAAAAGGAAAATCGCAAAAGAAAGAAAGGGCAAACTGTTCTGGCCACAGGTCACAAAACGGGTAAAAACCAAGCTCCCCATGAGAGAGGGAGGAGACAAAGGCAGTCAGGAGAAAGGAAAGGAGAGCGTGCAGGTGGCCGCGGGCCGAGGCCAGGGACCCACGGAAAAAGATCGCGCGCTCCTTGTGGCGACAGCCGCCCCACACGTGGAAATGCACGCTTCGTGGTGGCCCCTTGGCCCCGGGGGCTCAGACCCGGGAAGGGCCTTGAAACATGAGCACCGGTCCCAAAAAGGGACATCCCATGTTTCCCAAAGGGGCTCTCTGACTTCCAGACGACCGGCTTTCCCGGGCCCGCAGGGGTAGCCGAGCCCACCCCGGGGACACACCCGACGCGCCAGATTCCTCCCGTCGTGGCGGCCGGTGGCCGGGGAACGAAGCTCACAGAGCAGACGCGCGCAGTCCAGGCAACGGCACGGCCTGCTGCAGCTTACGGAGGGTGCTCCCGAGAATCTTCTATTGTTTCCTTGATGGCTTCCGTCCACCTCCAGGATGTTACAAAATCGCTCGCGTGCCTCGCTTCCGGGGGGGGGGGGGGGGTGGGGGTGGGGGGGGGGCAAGCCGAGACTTGGGGGCCGAAGACTGGGATCTTGCTGGGCATTCTGTGCCCAAAGGGACCTTTAGTTAATTCATTATCTTTCTTAACTGGTAAGTTATTCCTAAGGAACTCTTGCCCTCTAGCTTTCAAGTCTCAAAATTGGGTTCAACCCTGCGCAGCGCAGCTTGCAGATAAACGGGCGGCTGGCACCACCTAGTGGACTTGGGTGGTGAGGCCACCTGAACCAAACTGAAAAACCGCAAGGAAAAGAGGATGGTGGGTCCTCTCTCTCTCTCCTGGCCGAGGACCGAGGATCGCGCTCCGGGATACTTTTGGATTGCGATCGTCTCGGTAGATTTCCCGTTTCAGTTCTCTGTAGTAGGGCTACTTTTTATCGCATCCTTTCTCCATAAAGGAGGACTCAGGACACAGCCCTTTCAGTTACGAGGATGACGGGATGCCTCTCTAGCAGATCTTTCGACGAATACGTTTGTCATGAAACTATAAAGTATCCGATTCTCGTCTTCTCGCCAATCGCCACCGGGGATGCGGGAGGCTGGAGACCACACAGGGGCATACACTTCGGCCTGGCTGCCTATCCAAGGAGGCACATGGCGACAGGGGAGCCCCTGAGACAGACCCGCTTGCCTGGAGTCGATTTCATTTCATTCAGTCATTTACTTGATGGCATTAATTGTTTTCCATAGCCGAGTACAAGGTGCGATTCTTTCCCAAGCCTGAAAGGGCCCTGTAGGACTTGACAAAGGGCAGCGATTGTATAACCTAGATGTGGGGGGAGGAACCTAGATGGGGGGGGGCGGTGGGAACCTAGATGGTGGGGGTGGGAACTTAGATGGGGGGCCAAGAGAACCTAGATGGGGGGGCAGTGGGAACCTAGATGGGTGATGGTGGGAACCTAGATGGGGGGGGTGGTGGGAACCTAGATGGGGGATGGTGGGAACCTAGATGGGGGGTGGTGGGAACCTAGATGGGGGGGTGGGAACCTAGATGGGGGGGGTTGGGAACCTAGATGGGCGGCCAAGAGAACCTAGATGGGGGGGCAGTGGGAACCTAGATGGAGGGGCAGTGGGAACCTAGATGGGTGATGGTGGGAACCTAGATGGGGGGGGTGGTGGGAACCTAGATGGGGGATGGTGGGAACCTAGATGGGGGGTGGTGGGAACCTAGATGGGGGGGTGGGAACCTAGATGGGGGGGGTGGGAACCTAGATGGGCGGCCAAGAGAACCTAGATGGGGGGGGCAGTGGGAACCTAGATGGAGGGGCAGTGGGAACCTAGATGGGTGATGGTGGGAACCTAGATGGGGGGGGTGGTGGGAACCTAGATGGGGGATGGTGGGAAGCTAGATGGGGGGGTGGTGGGAGCCTAGATGGGGGGCCATGGGAACCTAGATGGGGGATGGTGGGAACCTAGATGCGGGGGTGGTGGGAACCTAGATGGGGGGTGGTGAGAACCTAGATGGGGGGAGGATCCTAGATGAGGGGGCCATGGAAACCTAGATGGGGAGTGGTGGGAACCTAGATGGGGGGGTGGTGGGAGCCTAGATAGGGGGCCATGGGAACCTAGATGGGGGGGGCGGTGGGAACCTAGATGGGGAAAGGATCCTAGATGGAGGGGCCATGGGAACCTAGATGGGGGATGGTGGGAACCTAGATGGGGGGCCATGGGAACCTAGATGGGGGGTGGTGGGAACCTAGATGGGGGGCGGTGGGAACTAGATGGGGGATGGTGGGAATCTAGATAGGGGGGTGGGAACTTGGGGGCCGAGAGAACCTAGACGGGGGGGGGGGCAGTGGGAACCTAGATGGGGGATGGTGGGAACCTAGATGGGGGGCCATGGGAACCTAGATGGGGGGTGGTGGGAACCTAGATGGGGGGCGGTGGGAACTAGATGGGGGATGGTGGGAATCTAGATAGGGGGGTGGGAACTTAGATGGGGGGCCGAGAGAACCTAGACGGGGGGGGGCAGTGGGAACCTAGATGGGGGATGGTGGGAACCTAGATGGGGGGCCATGGGAACCTAGATGGGTGATGGTGGGAATGGTGTAAGCCTGTTGTTTCATCCCAAACCTTCTGGAGGAAGGACCTTTCCGGGGACCCCCAGTTTCATCCTCGATGACAAGCAACTGCCCCCTCTTTGGATTTCCCTTGAGCTGTGAGATCACAGGTGCACACATAAATCCCCTGCACCTTCTAGTTATTTTCACCTACTTTCCATCTTTGTCACAGCCTCCGCTTATTTCGTTAGTTCAAAACTTGAAGACTCTGCTATAGTCTGAATATAACCTAACACTACACTTGAAATGGTTGAAATGGTCAACTTTAGGTTATGTGGTTTTTGACGAGCACAGCTAAAAAATTTATACATCCACTAGATTCTGGGAACGTTAAATAACATGATGGAAAAAATAGCTTATGTACGAACCACAGAAAGATCCAATTTCAAGCCACAGAGTGAACTTGCCTTTTCCCCACTTCACCCACCTTGACATGTTCTTCGGGTTGGAAATATGGAGAACTACATCCAGTGGCCCTTGATGAATGTGTCACAGGAATCTCAGAACTCAGCCGTGTGCCTGGTTAATCCACCTGTTTCTGGGGGCAATCTGGGCGAGACGGGCAGAGACTGTTCCCCAGGAGGAGCCTAATCATCATGGCCGTGTTGTTCCCTCAGATGTTCTGGAATGTTCATGATCTCATGGTCGACCTCGTGGCCGCCTCTTTCTCAGCGTTCGTGTCTTGGATCAAACGTCATCTCCCGAGACAGACCTTCCTTCCCTGGGGCCTTATGGAGCATGGCTCACCCCCAGCCACCACTCTACACAGCCCTCTGCCTTAGGGTCAGGCTTTCCTGTCTTCACTGCATTTCATCTAGATGGAGATTACCTTTGTATTTGTACTTGAAGGTTGTCAGGCTGTCCACACTGGAGCGCATGTTCCATAAGAGCTGAACTCTTGTCTGTGTTGGTCCTCACTGCGTACCCACTCCCAGTGACAGTGCCGGGACCTTATTATACATTGTGGGGAGGGGTGCAGAATATAAACTCCTACTGAAGGGACTCTGACCCCCTCCGACGCAAACACACTTGCCCTCGGACTCAGCAATCATACTTGGGGGCCTTTATTCTTACAGACTCAGTTGCTCACGTACCATAGTGTGTTCACAAAAAGATTCACTGTGACTTTGTTTACACTCCAGTAACAAAAAATTAGAGTGAACGCACTCCCAGCAGTAGAAAACAAGTTCAACTATAGAATGTATAGTAATGGAATACTACCCAGCTATAAAAAAATATTGAAGAAGATATCTGTGTGTAGACACGGAGAGGTCCAGATTCAAAAGAGTGTGTAGATAGGGTGCTTCCTAACACACAGAGCAAGATTTGTATATTTATGTTTGTTTATGCATAAAACACAAGCAAATAGGGCTACCAGTAGGGGGAGCCGTCTCTGTTTGTACCTTTTATCTCCTGTTGAACTTTGTATTATGTGCTAAAAAAACATAGTGCCTGGCACATGGGAGGTGCAAGGCTAATCATGTTGAAGGAAAGAATGGATTACTGAGTGAGTGTATGAAGTTTATAAGGAATACAAATGGCTGGACAGGTGGAGGGTGCCATGGTGGCCCGGGGGGGACGAGGGTTACTCATGACTCAATGTTCTCAAGAAGTCCTTAATGGAGGACCTTCTGGGTACAGAGGTGGGTCCAAGTCTACACCTCTGGGTGGGAACGGTACTCAAGGTCAAGGTGAGGGACTGTGAGGCAGGCATTCATTCTTCAGCCCTTCGTTCTCTCAAGAAACGCCTGCCATGTGTTACTTGGTGCAAGGTCCTGCACTGAGCACTGTGCACGAGAGGGGGACAGGGCAGCTGTGGTCCCTGTCCTCGGGGAGCTCACGGTCTAAGGCAGATGGGATTCTAGGGTCCATCCTGACCCAGCAGCCTTCAGGTTAGCTCCTGGCCTGCCCAGCTCTCTTTTGGGCGAGTGTCCTGGGGACAAAGGAGCAAAAGAATAAGGAAATCAAGACCCAAGCTGCAGCTGTAGTTTCCATGTGAGGTTGTGAGCAGTGAGCAGGGGGACTTTGTTGCTTCGGAACAGGATATACTAACTCATGGTGAGGGGGGGCGGGGACCAGAATCTCACACTTCTCACCTTTTCCCTCTGTGGGAAAAAGAAATTCCCAGGGCATTGGGACAGACCAGAAGGAAGCAATGTTCAGACACAGCAAGCAGGAGTGGGGAAAACAGAGACGTGGGTTTTCTCCAGGCACCTGAGCATCCCGGGAACCAGCGGGTCTCACGACAACGAGAACACCCACTGCTGTGACATTTTTCAAAGTACCACGTGCCCACTCCTACCCACTCCCTGTGGTCTTCTACTTTGGGCAAGGGAAGGCACTTTTGAAGGTGACAGTCCTGTGGTTTTTCCAGACTTGCAGGCATAAAAATGTAGCCTGTTATATTTATTGTAAACGGGTCAAACTCGCCACATGACAACCTGGAAGCGTTGCGTGACAAATGACAAGTGACTTGACACTGTATCTTCCAAAAATGAAAGAAGTCTACGTGCTCAGGCAAAAACCGGCCCTCTATTAAAGATGTATGTTTCAAATTCGTTTCAAAATTGTATCAGTAATCCCAAAAAGATGGAGAGCCTTCCCTGGGGTCTTGCTTCTGAAGTCCGTTTGTAGAATCAGATTTAGAACGGGCTTGGAAACAAAGCAAATAATGGGCATAAAAAGATGGCGGAGGGAGAGAGTTCTTGAAATGACGGTTTCCTTCATTATTCTCATAGAGCATATTTCACTTAAAAACATCCCTTTCTATCATCAGTGATTATTTTTGGTGGTCCACAACTCAAGGAAATTACCACAATCGATAAAAATATTTCCAATAGTCATTTCTAGTCTATAATCGTCAGATACGCCAGTCTGTGTCTTCATGGATATCCTCTGAGAGGCATTATCATCTCCCTTTTCATAATGGTCCAGGGCATAACGCCAACAAAGACTGAGTGTGTCGATACCAAATCTGTTGTGCTTTTCCATCACACCACACACGCAACTTCCAAATGGTACCTCTGTGTCGTCACCGTCCTCCACCTCCTCATTGCACTGAGCTCACTGCAAAGGCCACCAGTGTCCCGGATTTAGAACTTTGACCTTGACCAGGCACTGCTCTGGGCGGGGGGATGATAGAAGTGGGACGTAGCGGGGTTTCTGCTCTTTGTAGCATCTGCACGAAGCCACGGCTGCTGTTCCCCTTGCACAGAGCACGCACTTACCGAGGAGACGAGCGGCCCAAGGCAGAGACCGTGTCTACCTCACCGGCCATCGTGAACACTGCCTAGGCTGTAGGTAGAGGCTGAATAAAGAAACACACCTCCAGGATCCCCCAGATGGTTTGGAAATGATGCAGTGGGAGGCTGGTGGCCCTTGTACAGAGTGTGGGGAGGGAAGAAGGAAGATCTGAGGAAAGAGAGGCTCGGCGGCAACTTGGCTCCATATTGATTGATATCCTCACTCATTTCAAAAGTAGATTTAAAGGGACGCTCTCACTTGTCTTCCCCAGGCCACTGTGGCTTTGTAACCAAGACGGCAATGAACTCGTTTACCTTTCAAAGCACCCTCGTCAGCATGCTGTTTGGGGATAAGAATTAGGCGCAGAAAGATCAAACGGGGTTGTCCAAAGCCACCCAGACGGTGGACAGCAAGAGCGACCTGACGCTTTCTGACTAACCCAGGGCTCCTTGCACTGTTTGTCTCTGCTTCTCTCTCTGAGACAAAGCATTAGAACCTCCTGGATGCAGAGGGTGAGGAAGCAAGAGGACTGCATCTAACGGTAAGCGGAAAGCTGATTTAGACCGATTTCAACCTGCACTGTGGGCGGGATAAAATGCAGGTCTGTGAGTGGCCCCTGGAAGTTTATTAAGTACCACTACTAACTGACCCGAGGTGGGTCACTTTGCACTGTTTGGCTAATGGCAAGTGACAGGTTAGTGTCGCCTGGTGGTACAGTAATTGAGATAAGATGACAAAAAGGCAGGAAGCTAATGATGTGTTGCCTTGTTAAGCAGAGCTCGCCACGCCTCATTAGATTTAACAGAGTTATCGAGACAGAGTAATTATCAGAGACAGTAGAACTGTTGTATTAAAAGATCTTTTTAAAAGCCAGTAACAAAGAGAAATAATTAAGTGCTTAACAGGGCATTTGCTGAGATGCTTGGTCCATCAGTCAGACTCGGAGAGAGGGCCGAGGGGGCCCTTCCGCTGGGTGGGACCCCACACAACATAGGTATGTTGGACCATATCCTTTTCTGTTTGTTTGTTTCCATTTTTTTTTTTATTCTGGTAAAATACACGTAACATAAAACTTACCATCTTAACGGTTCCTATGCGCTCAGTTCTGCGGCATGAAGTACGTTCGTATCATTTGCCAGCCATCAATACCATCCATCTCCAGAACGTTTTCATCGCCCCCAAACTGCGGCTCTGTCCCCATTACACAGTAAGTCCCCCTTGTCTCCACCCACAGCCCCTGGCAACCCGCGTTCTACTTTCTGCGGCTTTGACTGTGATTACTTTAGATTCCTCGTACAAGTGGAATCATAGTGTATTTGTATTTGTGCGAGTCGCTTCTCTCACCCTGTGTGATGTCCTAGAGGCTCACCCACGGCGTAGCACGCATCAGAATACGGCCTTCCTTTCTGAGATTGAATAACAATCTGTTGCATGTATATATCACATTTTTCTCATCCACTTATCTGTTGGTGGACATTTGGGTGGCTTCCATGTTTTGCTTTGTTGGTATAATAGCCATCCTAATGGGTGTGAGGTGGTTGGTCCATACTCTTTTTTTTTAAGTTTATTACCTATTATTTGTTTTTTAGAGAGAGAGAGACGGCACAAGAGGGGCAGAGAGAAAGGGCAAGAGAGAATCCCAAGCAGCAGAGACTCTCCATGCACCAGCACAGAGCCCGATGCGGGGCTCAATCTCATGAACCATGAAGTCATGACCTGAGCTGAAATCAAGAGTCGGTTGCTTAACCGACTGAGCTACCCAGGTGCCTCAAGGGTACCTTTTAAACAGACTCCATATTTTAGAGTAGGGTCCAAGTTAAGGAATCCACATGGGAAAAAAAAAAATTAAGGTCATCCTTATAAACTATGTTAGAGGAAATTCAGTTCTGTTTAATTGATGTTTATTGGTCATGCCCCGATTAGGGGCGAGTGAAGATGTCCGCCCATGTCAAGCAGCCCTGGGTCCCAGGAAAGAAATTAGTTTAGGAAGATCCCCACATCTCTGAGGGGCTGTACTTGTGACGTGAAGCTACCACACCCGCGGGAGCATTTCAGAGCCTACAAAGGCCACCAAATCAGGTGGGCCCTATTGGGCCTTGCTCACAAGTGGCATTTCCAATGGAATATGGCTACTCCCTTCTGTTCCCTCCCTCGTTCCCTCTCCCTTTCCTCACCACCTAATCCTCTCTCATTCTCTCCACCACTGTACCAGTCCAAACCTTCCATGTGCCCCTGGTGCCTCAGACACTGCTTGACCCTGGAGGGACTCTTACTCTATCCAGGGCCCCTCCTCATCATCCACCCCGCCTCTAACAGCGGTCGTATCAGTAAGGACGGGACTTGACCCTTGTCTCTATCTGTCCCAGATTTATCCCCCTGCGCAACGTCCCTTCCTTCCTGTGGGTTCTCACTCTTTCCAAGAGAGCTTTTCCTATGTTGCTGCCCTAACTTCTAGTCTTTCTCCACCGCCTGGGCCTCTGCCAAGTATATTTTTAGAATTCTGTCTTCAACGGCTTTAGTGCCTCCAACTCAGCCCTCTTCCGACTTCCTGTACATTAAATCAGGGTGTACTTTACAGCTGGACTGTATCGTCCACGTGTTGGTTCCTCGCTATTCTGTCGGTGAGACTCCCAACCGCCAATGCAAGTGAACAGGTCACAGGACAGGCCATTTCCTGTCTTTCCGCCTGTGTAGGCCGCTCAGGAGGTGACCAGAAAAGACATGAATTAAGTACCCTTGAAGCTTCCACAATATAGTTTCTACAGGATGACCTTGATTGTTTTTTGTGGGTCCCAGTATGCACTTGGAAACCATTTTTAAGAACACAGTCCAAAATGACTATTAATTAGGCTAGAAGAACACAGTTGATTTTGCAGATAGTGGAAAAAGAAAGAGGAAGCTTCCTGGCATAGGTTATAAATTGCGTTACTTCATATAGGTCAGATTATTTCATTAAATCTTTTTTTAAAGTTTATTTTTGAGAGAGAGAATGAGAACACAGTGGGGGAGGGGCAGAGAGAGAGGGAGACACAGAATCCGAGGCAGGCTCCAGGCTCCGAGCTGGCAGCACAGAGCCCGACGTGGGGCTCGAACCCACGAACCGTGGGATCATGACCTGAGCCAAAGTCTGATGCTTAACCGACTGAGCCACCCAGTCTCCTCCATTCATTAAATCTTTTTTTTTATATTTACTCAGTTTGTGCTGAATTTTGGAGACACTTTATATACTTAACTTCAGTCGAATTTCAAAACTGCGGGATAGGAAGAGAGAAAAAGAAAGAAAAAGAAGGGTGTCAATAATGTCCTAAAATGGTCTGATTTGATCATTTCAATTGTAGAGCAAAAAAGAGGGTTTGTGGCATATTTATTTGCCGGCTTCGTCACGAGAAAAAGAGGGAACAGAACCATCTTCCCCAAATACATGCAGTTTTAAAAGGATTGCAGGCCCCAGGATATCCAGTCTTGTATATATTCATTTTACAAAAGGATTTTCTTAAGACCCGTAAACGCTGTATGTTAACTTTGTGCCAAGTGGGTCGCAAAGAGATCCTTAGTACCAAGTACGCAGAATTCCCCATCTCCACAGACTGGGAGCAATTCTGATCTACAAAGTAGACTGTTCGGAAATGTGGGTATTTTTTTAAGCCTAGGCGCTCGTTAGTTCAAATGAAGACCTTAGTGCAGCTCAAGTAATCCAGCTACCGTCAGCTAGGGAAGTGGAAAAAAAAGAACAAAAGTGTCAAAAAGTCAAGGGCAATAAATTACTGCCTCAGCAATGACCAGTGATCCTGTCCTGGAGGGAGTCATGGTCTCCTTTAAAAATAGCATGAAGGGGCACCTGGGTGGCTCAGTGGGTTAAGTGTCTGACTGGCTCAGGTCATGATCTCACGGTTCGTGGGTTCGAGCCCCGTGTCGGGCTCTGTGCTGACAGCTCGAAGCCTGGAGCCTGCTTCTGATTCTGTGTTTCCCTCTCTCTCTTAGCCCCTCCCCCACTCGTGCTCTGTCTCACTCTCTCTCAAAATAAATAAATATGAAAAAAAATTAATAAGAAAATAAAAATAGGAGGAAAACCCTGAAATTTCTAAGTTAAAAAAAAAAGTTATAGGTAGAGACATACACATGAAGTCTTCTAAACTTTATTCCGAGGACTCAAAACCATTTCATACTGTTCAGGACATGATCGATGCATAAACCCCCAGTTAAGAAACACTAACCCAGAAATATCTAGGAAAAAGGTGGTAAAGGAACCCATATTTTATTTTGTTGTTTGACATTTACCAGGAGGTGAAGACAACTACAGAGCAGTAAGATTTTATTTAAAACGAAATGAATTTCTTCCAATGTATTTATTCTAGGGCCTGGGTGCCGAATTCTCATCTTCGAGTGGATAAAACAATCCGATTTGTGAGGCGGAACCAATGAGTAGAATGTCTATCTCGTAAACATCGAAGAGACAAGGAGGCTGTTGCAACTTTAACACTTTTATGCTTAATGTTTGAGAAGAAGCAGCTTGAAAGACGAGAAGCGATAATGCCAAGAACGCAGCATCAGAAAACGACCCTCTTCATCCATCATTTCACACCAAGAGACAAAGGGGGGTGACATTTTCCACATCGAAAAGCCACGAAAGATGAAGATTTGGCAGGTAGAGTTCTCCAGAGGTTCACCGGCTACTCACACACAGTGTAGTTTTCCTGATAGAAGTTTTCCCCTTTTGCAAACTATAATATTACGAGAAAAGTATTTTATTCCATGGCACAGATAAGTTGCCAGTTGTAAGTATGTTTATTTTTTTAATGTTTATTTATTTTTGAGAGAGAGAGAGAGAGAGAGCATGAGAAAGTGTGCACGCGTGAGCAGGGAAAGGGCAGAGGGAGAGGGGGGGTGGGAGGATCCAAAATGGGCTGACAGCAGACAGCCTGATGGGGAGCTCGAACTCACGAACTGTGAGATCATGACCCAAAGTGAAGTGGGAAGCTTCACTGACTGAGGCCGCCCAGGCGCCCCATCAAATTGTTAAGAGTGTTGAAATGCGTGCCCTTTGTCCTATGGGAAATGCGACCAGAAACCAGGAAATGTTAGCACCGCAAAGCCCTGTCCACCTAACTCAGCCTCTTCCTTTCCAGTGAATGAGGGACGCAAGGTCCCACAGCTACTTACCGTCGGGGCTGGGATTCGAATGGAGGGCAGCCCCACTTTCTACATTGCTGTCACAGCCATACTGGACCTCGTCCGGCAACAGTGCGTTCTAGATACTCCATTTATGGCTTTCAGAGAGGCCATTTCCCTTTGCCTCGGTCACCCACGTACAGAATGAGAGCCCAGACAATGACCATGGTCATATACGCATGAGGATAAGGCATACAAAAATACTGTTGATACTTCTTGGAATTTTTTTTTTTTTTTAATCGTTGATGAGAAGTCATTTGACCAGGTTTCCTGGTGACCACTGCCGTGGTGGATGTGAAAGTCCGACTTGGAAGAAGAAATGGCCCACGAATCCTGGTTCTCTAAAACTGGATTAAGCTTGAAATCCCAAGGAGACGGGATCCGAGGGTAATTATTCCCGGTGGAATCTCCTTTTCTCAGTCATATGGGGCAGCTCCAAAATGTATCTTATCACTGCAAATTTGCCCTTGAAGACATCGGGAGGGAGAGAAAGAAGGAAGGAGTGAAGGACTTCAGGACCGAGGAGGGGAAAGGTAGGGCGTTCCCACAATGTAATAAACCTGAGACAACCAGGGTTGTGGGAGAGCGTCTCTTTCCCCTCCTGTTTGATAACGCAGTGCTCATTTCTGCTCCCGAGCTTTAAAATCTGTCCCCAAGCTGTCAGCGATGTGCCGCAGTGCCTCCGTGGAGCAGTGTGAACGTGCTACCCTATTACAAAACACAGTCCTAAGAGCCCACGCAGCTGGGAGCCCCGGGTGACGGGCTCCAAGGCCACAGCTCACAGAGGCAAAGGAGATTATTATGATACAAATTAGGCTGAGCTATTCGTTTGAGAACCTCTGGAAAAATTGCCAGCTCCCGGCCGGATCCTTTGTCCCGGCTGGCCTTTTCTTTGGGATTGTGGAGAAATGGGTTTCCTAAAAAAGATAGCATCTCTGCCTCCCGGGAGACACCTATATTGACTAAGACTAAAAAAGCGAATGGTATCAGATAACCTACTAAAATAAAGCAGGGAGAGTCATTATGCTTTAACTCTATTGATCCAGCGCCCGGCTACACGGGGGGAGAAAACAACTCTCCGTTGTCCCAGCTGGAAATCTCAAAGGCTATAACAACATGTTGTTAAAAAGTGGTGCATTTATCTGCCCTAAGAAACAAGACATTGTATCGAGCAGTCTTGGGATATACTTAACATCAGACAAACAATGGGGGGGGGGAGGGTTGCTGTGCAGGAAGGGAAAACAGCCTCCGGAGGGATGGTAACCTGTGCGTTTTCAAAATTGCTAGATGTGCTTTCAGAATATATAAAAATAACGCTTCAACATTGAGGTACCACGAACATACAACACTATATGAGTTTCAGACACACAGCATGATGATTTTGCTGTTCGTACATATCATGAAATGCTCGCCTCAATAAGTCTGGTTGATATCATCCCCATCCCCATGCATACTGAGAGGAGTTTCTTTCTTGTGGTGCTTTTAAGATTTTCTTAGCGACTTTCGAACATGCGATACAGTATTTGTAACTATGGCCGCCACGTTGTATCGTACATGACATCCCGTGACGTTTATGTTATAACTGGAAGTTTATACCTTTTGGTTTCCTTCACCCATTTCCCCCACCCTCCCCCCTCTCTGGCAGCCATCAACCCGTTCCGCGTATTTATGAGCTTGGTGTTTTTTTGTTTGGGGTTTTTATTGTCGTTGTTTTTTTTAGCTTCCACCTATAAGTGAGAGCATATGGGTTTATCTTTCTGTCTCTGACTTAATTCACTTGGCACAATGCCCTCAAGGTCCATCCACGTTGTTGCAAGATTTCATTCTTTTTCAGAAGTGACTAATATTCCATCGCATACACCTCTTCTTTATCCGTTCGTCCATCGATGACACAGGTTGTTCTTCCCGTATCTTGGCTACTGGGGTGCCTGTATCTTTTTGAGTTCGTGTTTTTGTTTTCTTCAGATAGATACCCAGAAGTGAAATTGCTGGGTCGTGGGGTAGTTCTATTTTGAACTTTTTGAGGTATTGTTTTCCATGGTGGCTGCACCAGTTTCCATTCCCCCCAACGGTGCCCAAAGGGTCCCTTTCTCCATAGCCTTGCCAACACTTGTTTTTTCCTATCTTTTGGATAAT